>NC_071388.1:31466638-32682944 GCF_022682495.2 Desmodus rotundus
AAACAAAAAGTCTCACAAATCAATCCTTCAGCTGTTTCCAGACTTCAAACCCTTAACCATCCACAGGAATAATATACCTGGTCCCTATGGTTGTGTTTATTGTGGTAGGATATTTGATTGACTTGAATATTGTAGCCTAAGGTATCTTGGCAAGAGAAGGGGTGCCAGCTCCTGAGCTGAGCCTACTTCCTTTTTCGAACAGGTACTGTCTCAGACATTACTATGTACACACACTGTGTATGTCGCCTCGGGCCCTTGGTGCCGCCCTGGGTCATTTTGCAATCTAGACAACCAAACTAACCGTATGTAGTCAACAGTTAATGATGTTTAGCACACTGGGATTCAACATTCCTATAATACGACAATAATGTGGTAACCAATGTGTTCTAGCATCATTTTTTCAACAAGTATTTGTTGATCACCTATTATGTGCCAGACAGAGCTGAATGTGGGGGACAGAGTAATGACCAGGACAAACAGAGTCCCTGGCCTCGCTGATGTTATGGTCAGAGAAAGAAGACAGACATTAGCCGCTATCTACCAAAATAATTAATGAATCATAATTATGGTAAGTAGCAGAATGGATGCCACGGAAGCTTTAAACCAGCAGATCTGAATCTAACCTGAGCTGGGGACTCAGGCAGAAGTGACAATGAATGTGAGATATAAGCAAGAATTAAATAAGAATTAGTTAACCACAGATAGGGTATGTGTGTGTATGTGTTGGCGGGGGGAGGAACAGGAGGGAAAGGCAGGAATTTAGGAGAAGTATTGCAAGCAGAGGTAACACCCTAAGAAGGAAAGGAGTTGGGAGTGTTGGCAGAATGAATAAGGCCAGTGTGGCTAGCCAGTGCAGGGCAAGGGTAGGGGGGATGGTGACCTGGTGGGGCAGGAAAGATGGGCAGGGGTCACCCTCCTCAAGGCTGTGACCTTCTCATATCTCCTCAGTTAGAGAAAGCACCGCAAGTAAAGCAGAGCAGACATGGACACCGTGTCTGAGCAGCGAGGATATGGTGGTGAGTGAAACGTCTCATTTTCAGATCTTACTCACCTCCAAAGGAAAACTGTTCCCAAGTCTGTGGAGCAAATTTGGAAAGCAGGCACATTTGATGATACAACCACTAAAAATCATTTCACCCTAACATTTTCTAAATTTCCATGGCCTTTTCTTATCGGGACTTCCAGAGCTCTTCCCATGGGGCGAGGCAGCTAGCATACACCTAAGCCCACAATGGAGTGTGTGCCAGGCACATTCTTAATGCCTTCTCTTATTTTAATTCTCACAAACTGTTAAGATAAATCCCTGTTTTTTAACTGAAAAAAACAGAGTATAACTAAATTGTTCAGTATCAGAAAACTACCAAGAGCCCCAAATCCCAGCCTGTCTGACTGCAAAGCCCATGTACTTCCACAGTAAAGCCTTTCCTCATTGATCCACTCTCCAGTCGAAACGCAGTCGTCACTTTAAACAGCTGGTATGAGAAAATATGGTGATGGCTGCATGTCGGTTGCCACTGAAATGTGAAAAATTCCAATTTAATTACGCTCTTCAGGTAAGGAAGTGCCTCCCCCTCCTTTTATTTTTATTGAAAGTGTTTCTTTGTCATAGATACTATTCTGTGAATATCTTCCATCCTACCCTCCACCCAAAATTATTGATCTTCACCCTCTAGCTTGCCTTCAATACGACCATCTGAATTCTTTAAAGACTATTGGAATACTTCTCAGGAGGAGGGAAGATTCTTTATCTTCCAAAGGATTGTTCTAAGGTAGATTCCGATGGCTTGCTCGCCCCTTTGAATGTGTCCCTTTCCCTGCTGTCCCTCCTCTCTCCCTACTCTCAGCCTGTGAGCATGCCCTCCCTTCCCCACTGCTGCGCCCTTCTTCTCCATCCCCTTTCCACTCCCTTTCTCATCTTTTCAGTCGCTTAACCCACACCCCCCAGGCTTTATATAAATAACCTGGCCTTCATTGGCATCACTGGACATTTTCCTTCCACCAGTCCCACAGTGGAACCTTCGGTGTTTCTCTGCTATGCTTGTCTGTGCTGGTTTTGGGTAGGGCTACTGTTCACCAAAGAGACACATGGTTTTTGTTCTTCAAAAAGACAGGAAGGAAGACAGGCTGTTTCTGAGACACATGCAGGAGGCTGCTCATGGAAAGAAGGGCTGCTATTTGTGTGTGTGTGTGGTTTTTTACTGCTACTGGCTGTGAAACGTTACTGACCAGTACCTTGAAAGACTGCATCTTTCTCAGAATTTCTCTTTTTATTGGGTGAGAAGGATTTTATGTGGTATTTTTGTTGTTTTGGTTTGTTTTTGTTTTTGCCGTCCTCATTAACAACACATAGTATACAGTATTAAAAGATTTTTCTTCATAAAATTAACAACAAAAACAAATACAAATTTGTTATAGCCAGGAAAAGCAATTCAACTTTACGAAAATGAGTAAATTCTACCCCCCCAAAAAATATTACCCTAGTATGACAAACATAAGTTCAAAAAAGTTGAGAACTTAAAGCTGAACACAAATCTATTAATATGTTGATTGTTCATGAGTAGTAGCCAATTCATCACTTTCAGCTGTTTACCTTGGCATCTGATTTTATACTGGGTATTATAAATGATTCTGAGATAATATTGAGATTAGTTATCAAAAAACAAAATTGTTCACAATCTGTAGAATACAATTTGTCTAACCTAAAAATTTGATGCTGTTATATTATCCCAATGGAAAATTAATATATGTATAATTTATATATTAATGTGTTATATAATTAAGTTATATACAACATAATATTTATATTATGATGCTATATATGTACACACATATATCCTCAATATCTTTCACTACCTTTTTTGATATTCCCCTAACTAGAGCAATCTCTTATTTCTATCAGGAGAACATGTGCATTACTGTAATGAACACTGCATTATGACATGTAAACTTTCCACCCGAATTTACCCGGATACAGCAGGTTTCATTCTTAATTACGTAAAAGTCAATCTTCTAATACCATTCTCAAAGACTTACCTCAACTGGCAGTCCCAGGAGGTGTTGATGGTTCTTACTTGTTTGATTGTTTTGTTATTGTGGTTTTGGGGGGGAAGAAGAAATGTAAAGTACAGTTCTTGAGATCACATTCGGAATAGGGAATTTATACACTAAAGGGAATATGTTCTCTCTCTTTCTGGAAATTCAACCTTAATACTTCGTGCCTATATGTCAAGTGCTCCATTACACTTCCAGTCACTGCAGAGTAAAAGTTTCTCTTACCTCCATCACTATTTTATTCCCAAAGAGAAGAAAAAAGAACCCTAAGACACAAAGGATCCAAATCTCACAGTCTGAACTTCTCCCCAGGTTTGGGATGCTTACAAAGGAAGCTCTCAGAGAGAAACTAAGGTGCACTAGAGGGGTGTATTCACCAGTGTCATTCACCACCGGGAGGAGCCTTGCGGGACTATCTCACGGGAGAGTTTCACCTCTCCGCCAACATGAAGAACTCATTCATCGAGGTCAGTGCCGCTTGTCTCCTTGGCAGTTCATGTTACTAAAAAAGCATTAGCTGAACTGAAGAGAAGAATTCACATTAACTTGCTCTGGGAAGACTCTGGTTTCTTATTTCTGGTGAGTAACACTGTGATATTTTACATGTTTTAGCTGCGGTACCCAAAACATTTAAATGGATAGGCCTTTTATATCTATAGCCATGAACCAGGGACTTGCCAATATTTCTAATGGAAGTCTCCAAATGTACACAACAATACATATATCGACTTCTTGTTTCAATGAGTATCAAGATTAATTGTCCCTGTAAAGGTAAATAAATATTGACAGAGGTTTCACTTTGGTCCATATTTTCCTCTCAGGTCAATAAATCTTGGTATTTACCTCAACCGAAGTCAATATCAAATGATTATTAATTCATGGTATACTCGACTAACAGCCAAAACTACAACTTAACATATGGAAACATAGTCCTGCAGACCAATTTATGTTCAAAATAAATACATGAAGTGAAAAATCACTGAATGTTTCATATATGTAACAGAAATAAAAGTATAACCTACAATCACCAGAAACACAAAAGAATCCATCTTATTCTATTATATTTGGATTTGTCTAATACACAGAAAGTGATTTCTTCTATCTTATAGTTCGACATTTTGCTTCTTTGCCTATAAACCCGATTCCTGCTTGCACGTACTACTGAGTTTTATAAATTGATAAATGTCTATATGAGAAAAAAAGGAAGAAGGAAACAGAAAGGAGAACAAGGAATTTTAAAAGAGGAAAGAAAAAAGAAAGAGAAATTAAAGGCAGAGAAAATAGAGAAGGACCAAAGAAAAAAATCAGTAAGATAAATTGAAAGACATAAAAAAAAAAAAATAAGGAGGGAGAAGAAGGTAATGGAATCAGGGAGAAAAAAATTAAATATTACCATTGATTAGCTGTGTATTTTCATAAATTTCAGCAAGAAGATATTTATTTCCTTTCAATATTCTTCTCCACTTAAAAAGATGCTTCTACCCAACTCTAATGACTTAAACATCATAAATATTCTAGTTTTTCATTCAAGATCTAAAATGTAAAAATCTATTAACTTATATAAATAACTCAAAGAAAATTTAGAGCAAATATTTTTACACAGTAAATTTAGGACAAGTTCATTAAAGTTTTTAGAGAGTGAGTCATCTCAGCTTTTAATGGAAAAAATCATTAGCTATTACTAATAGGTGGATGGTCCATATGAAATTACAGCATTTTTTTTATTTCCTGTGAAGGCACAGTAACATCTGAAGACAGGCTGCTTAAAAGAAATTGCCCATCAACACTAGAAATTGACAAGCCTATCAAAAGAGTTATTGATCTTATAGTGTCCTAGCCCAGACATATATTGTAGTAAAAAGCAAGAAGGCACCAAGTAAGACTAAAAACATTACCTGGTTGAAATTACCCAGGAAGGGCTTTGCTCATTAACTGAGCTTTGAGTCCACATCCCTGGAGCACTATATCTCCAATCCTCATTGCTGCTCTTTTACTTATTTTCTTTTTTTTATTTAATCTTAATTGTATTTTTTCCCATTACTATTTAGTCTGCTTATATCCCCCTCCCCAGCAATCTCCACATTGTTGTCCGTGTCCATGAGTAGCCAGAATTTTCTGATTAGTGTTTATATTAACTGGGTACTTTACATTCAATTAAATATTTTTGAATTCAAATTTACCTTAAACATTATATATTTTCTAAGAATTATGAGCCATTCATTGGTTTGAATTTACCACCCAAAAACAAGTGATGGTAACTTAGAGGAGTGGGTCACAGTAAAACATCTCTGGTTCAAACACACTCCTTCAGATCACTAGGAGGAGGATTTGGAAGGTGAAAGGAAACTTGGAGATCATCTCATCTAACAAACGCACCCTAAAAAGAGGAAAACCAAAGCAAGAAAGAAGATACTCAGTGGATCAGTTACAGAGGCAAAATGAAAATCCAGTTCTCCTACTTTATTAAAAAGATAATTTTTCAGATTCACTTCCTTTACTTTTCAAAACCTCTCAAAAGGCAATCTGCCAATGAAATGTACAATATTACAAATACATACTATTTCGCTAATATCCCTGAACAGAGATGACTTTGAAGACTTTAAAACAAGTAAGATTTTCAAACGAAGCATAAGTTTTATATATACATATAAAACACAATCCCAGAGATACTACCAAGTTTGATGCAGTTTTAGGTGTGGAAATATGAAGAGCCTAGGAATACAATTTTATAAATTCCACCTTTGATTTTATAATTATTTTTAAAAGCCAGCAAAGAAACTAACAAACAACAACAAAATCAAGATGATATTGAACTTAAGCTTCAAAATTCTGTTGGAGGCTTACTTTGTCTTAAATAATACTAAAAGTTAACCAAGGAGAGGAGAGGACTTAATGATGAAGCAGCGTATGCAACAGCATGGACACAGGACAGCTCCCAACATATTCCAGAAATTTCAAGTTCTTCAGCTTAACCATAAAGTGTCAAAGAAAAGTGAGAGTTGAGGTTGGAAAAGACAAACCATGGGTCAGATCTTCCCAAGTGGTTGGAGCTCGTTCTGCAGCTTCGTGGTCAGCCAGTGACAGATTAATATGACCAGAATCTCCTTTATGAAAAATTATTTGACATTAGCGCTGATGGCATGTGGAAGAAAATTACCTTAGATACATAAATATCTGTTGAAAACATTTTTTGATCATCCCAGAGAGAAAAGAAAACACCTGGATGATTTACAGATTTGCATTATAAAGAAGAAATAAGCTATCTCTTGGGATTTAGGCTTGGAAGAGAGAATGAGGAAAAGGCTTACAAGGTCAAATATAAATTCAGTCTGGAATTCCAAAACTGCAGAAACAAATGCAAAACTGCTCCAAAGCAGCATAATCTAAATGTAAGCTCCACGAGATTTCCTCAGACAAAGTCTTGTGAAATGAGGTCATTGCCCCAAATTATAAAGCATACAAAGAAATACTGCTTCAGGAGAGAGAATAAGCAGACACAAGGAACTTTAAGATTACATCACCAGTAAACCTATGAAATGATCTGATAGAGACTATAGAGTACATTTATTTAATAATTAAAAAGGTGAAATAAGAATATAAAACTGAAAGAAGGCAATAATATTTTTAAAGAAACAAACAGAATTTCTTGATTTTGAATATGTAGCTACTATAAAGAAAATATCAATAAATACACTAAACAGCAGACTGGAAACAACTGTAGGGAAAAGAATGAAATACAATGCAATACAGATCTCAGGAAATTCCCAAAAATGAATTATAGAATTGAAGAGAAAAATATAAAAGAAAAGTTAAGTGATATCAAGGTTAGAATAAAACGGCCCAAAATAGGACTAGGAATTCCAAAAGGGGTTCAAAGATATTTGAAAAGAACTTCTACAATTCATAAAAGGTATAAACTGTCAGGTTCAAGAATCACTAAGAGACTCAAGCAGAAAAAAAATAAATCAAAACTATTCCATACCAGACACACTGTAGTAAAACTATAGAACACCAAAGACAAAGAGAACTAATTAGAGAAAAAGTCAAAAAGCAGATTATTACAAAGGAACTACAAAAAACTGCCAACCTTGAATTGTATGGTCTGAAATACTATTGTTTAAAAATAAGAATAAAGACATTTCCACAGACAAAGGCAAAAAGAGTTTACTACTTACAAAACATTGCTAAAAAAATATTAAGAATATATTTCAAGAACACTTGTACCCAAGAAGATGGAATAGGATAAAAGAAGCAATGGTGAGAAAATAAATAGGCAAACATTTTGTATAAAACTAATCATCACTAATTGCATCAATAAGTGACTCATTCAAAGGTGGAAGGTACAAGGTAGAACTAAAATCCTGGGCAGCAAATAGCATGTCAATCTGAATTAACATTGTTTAACTGAGACTTTGTTAAATATGTACATTAAATGTTTACTAGTGTCTATTAAAACAACACAGAGTATAGTAGAGAAAAAAAGAAAAAATAAAGAAAATACAGCCAATACTACAGAGAAAAAGATGGAGAAAGGAGGACCCATTTTTCAATTTTTTGAGGTATCTCCATACTGCTTTCCACAGTGGCTGCACCAGTCTGCATTCCCACCAACAGTGCAAAAGGGTCCCCTTTCTCCACATCCTCACCAGCACTTGTTGCTTGTTGATTTATTGATGATAGCCATTCTGACAGGTATGAGAAGTTATCTCATTGTGGTTTTAATTTGTATTTTTCTGATGACCAATGATGTTGAGCATCTTTTCATATGTCTATTGGCCATCTGTATGTCCTCTCTGGACAAGTGTCTATTCAGGTGCTTTGCCCATGTTTTAATTGGGTTGTTTGTTTGTTTGTTTGTTTTTTGGTGTTGAGTTTGAAAATACTTTATAAATTTTGGATATTAACCCCTTACCAGATGAATTGGCAAATATGTTCTCCCATTCTGTGGGTTGTCTTTTTATTTTGTTGACGATTTCCTTTGCTGTGTAAAAACTTTTTAGTTTGATGTAGTCCCATTTTTTTATTCTTGCTTTTGTTTTCCTCGCCTGGGGAGCTATATCTGACAAAAAATTGCTACGATCAATGTCCAAGATTTTGCTGCCTATGTTTTCTTCTAGGATTTTTATGGTTTGGGATCTAATATTGAAGTCTTTGATCCATTTTGAATTTATTATAGCATGTGGTGTAGGAAGGTGGTATAGTTTCATTTTTCTGCACATATCTGTCCAGTTTTCCTAACATGATTTATTAAACAAACTATCTTTAGCCCATTGTATGTGCTTGCTTTCTCTGTTGAATATTAATTGACTATAAAAACATGGATCTATTTCTGGGCTCTCTATTCTGTTCCATTGATCTATGTGTCTGTTTTAATGCCTGTACCAGGCTGTTTTGATTACTATTGTCTTATAGTATAGTTTGATATTAGGTAGTGGTTCCTCCAATTTTGTTCTTTCTCAGGATCACTGTTGCTATGTGGGGCCTTTTGTTGTCCCATATAAATTTTTGAAATTCTTGTTGTAGTTCTGTGAAATATGTCATTGGAATCTTGATAGGAATTGCATTGAATTTATAGATTGCTTTGGGTAGTATGGACATTTTAATGATGTTGACCCAGTGATCCCACTGCTAGGATGTATCTGAAGGAACCCAAAACACTAATTCGAAACAACATAAGCACTCCTATGTTCATTGCAGCGTTATTTACAATCACCAAGATATGGAAGCAGCCCAAGTGTCCATCAATAGATGAGTGGAAAAAACAACTATGGGACATTTATACAATGGAATACTACTCAGCCATAAAAAAGAAGAAAATTTTATCCTTTGCAGTAGTATGGATGGACCTGGAGAACATAATGCTAAGTGAAATAAGCCAGTTAGAGAAAAACAAATACCACATGATTTCGTTCATATGTGGAATCTAATGAACAAACTAAACTAACAAGGAGAACAGAGACAGACTCATAGATGGAGAGCAGATGACAGTTGTTGGCAGGGGGTGTGGTTAGAGGGTGGAGGGATTGAGCAAAAAGGAAAAAGGACTCGTGGACATGACCAGCAGTGTGGTGATTGCTGGGGGAGGAGGGCATAAGGGGACTAAAAAGTAATGTAAAAAAATACCATAAAGATTTTTAAAATTCAAAATAAAAAGAAAGATGGATAAAAAATAAGCAGAAGGAGTTAAAAAGAAAGAAACTAAGAGCAGGGCAAACAGAAACTATGGTGAAAGAATAAATCTAAACAGGTCTCTGATCACAATAAATATAAATGGACTAGAAGAAAGAGAATGACAGGTTTTAAGAAACAAAATCCAACTCTATATTGCATTTTATATTTGTTCAGGAGAAATACATGCAAAAAATTCCTCAAATAGTTTGGAAGTGGATGAAAAAAATAACCAAAAGAAAGCTGAAGTGGCTATACAAACATGAACAAACTAGACTTCAATTTAAAAAATCATTATTACCTTATTATTGCAAAATGACACAAGGAAAACTATCAAGAAGATACCTAATTTTGGATTTGTATATACTTAATATATTTCCAAATGCATTGGGATAACACTGGTTAATAACATTACATAAATTTCAGGCGTAGCACTTTATAATGTATCTGTACACTCTGTTATGTGCTCACCACCCAAAGTCTAGTCTCCTTTCATCACCTTGTATTGACCCCTTTACCTTCTTCCTCCTGCCCCACTCGTCCCCCCTCTAGTAACCGCCATTCTGTTGTCTGTACCTGTGAGTTTTTGTTTGTTGTTTTTTGTTTTATATCCTACATATGAGTAAAATCACATGGTTCTGTCCGTTTCCACCCAACTTATTTCACTTGGCATAATACTCTCAATGTAGGTACCTAATACCTCTATCCTCCAAAGCAGGTAACTAAATTGATAGAATTATAAAAAATAACTTGACAAGTTCACAGTTATAATGGCAAATTTTAACATACCTCTCTTAGTAACTAATAAGAAGACCCTAAATTAATAGGAACACATAAGATTTGAATAGTATAATTATCAAGTTTAATCTAATGAATATATATAAAAGCCTGTACCCAAAAATTATTTTTCCAGCCCATATGAAGCATTTATGAAATTTGCCACATTTAACCACTAAAAGCACAGCATGATAAAAATCAGTAACAAAAACATAACAAAAGTTATATGTCCAGAAATTTTAAAGCATATTAAATAATATATGGGTCAAAGAAAAATCATGATGGAAATTATAAAATATTTTAAACTAAATAATACTGAGAACATTATATATCAAAACTTGTGGAAA
Source organism: Desmodus rotundus (assembly GCF_022682495.2). Classification (NCBI taxonomy): domain Eukaryota; kingdom Metazoa; phylum Chordata; class Mammalia; order Chiroptera; family Phyllostomidae; genus Desmodus; species Desmodus rotundus. The sequence goes on from NC_071388.1 coordinate 31,476,982, forward strand.
GCAGCTAAACCAATATTAGAGGAAATTTATAGTCTTAAATGTTTATATTAGAAATGAAGCAAAATGAAAACCAATGAATAAAGAATCTAATAAAAAAAATTTTAAGACCAACAGAACAAAAATAGTTTTTTTAAAGAAAAGGGAAAACACTTATAAAACTAATGAAACAGGCAAAATCTTGGCATTTGGACTAATAAAAAAGAAAACGGCATAAATGAAAACATTAGTAATTTAAAGGGAGACATAAAGAAACAAGAGATTTTTAATGCTTAAGAGAATACTAGAAATAAATTTATGCCAATAAATTTGAAAACCGAGACCAAAGAGTCATTTCCTATAAAAATAAAAACACCTAAAATTGACTCAGGAAGAAAGAGCACATCTGAATATAACCATTAAAACTTTAAATGTAGGTAAGTAATTGATTTGGATGTAATGCATAACTGATTTCCAAAATACATCAACCTTGTATGAACAAACCTTCAAGTAACCAGTAAACCCATTTCATGGAAACTATTTCATAGAACTGATGGAGAAAGTGCCAAGTTAAATCAATGTAATAAAAATATAATAAGATTATTTCTAAAATTTGAAAAGATTAACCTAAAATTCATGTGGAAGAACAAGTGACTAAGACAATTGTGATGAATAAGGAAAGGTTTGCCTTACAGATGTCAAGACTTACTATAAAGCTATGGCAATTAAAAACTTAGTGTTAGTGAAGTCAGGATAAAGAAAGGGACCCAATGGTCACAAGAGAGATCCTGGAAACACACCTACACATTTGTGGGGACCTGGTATATGACAGAGGTGGCCTTATAAATGGCTGGAGGAAAAAAGAATTGTTAATAAATAGAGCCAGAAAACATAGCTAGCCATACAAAAATGATAAAATTGGAGGTCTACCTAGTTCCCAGATACAAAAATATACACATACGATGTATAGACAGTGTGTATATCCCAGAAACTCAATCACTGCTATTGGGAGTGTGAAAGGCACAACTGCAATCACAACTTGATACTAGCTGTCAAAGTTTAAGATGCATGTGAAACCATGATGCAAAATTTTCCCTTCTAGGTATTTACCCTAAAAAGATTCTCACACACGTGCACAAGCAACCCAAAAGAGACGCTGTGTGTGATAGCATTGAAGCAGATGCAACCCAGTTCTTCCCAAGAAGAGGAACAAGTTCAACTGTGGGGAGTTCACAGAATGGAATGTTCTATGCCTGTTGAACAATCTGTTGAACCTTTATCAGCATGGATTATCTCAAATATGAAATGTCGAGTGGAAAAAACAAATTTAAGAATGACATGTATACTAAGATATCACTTACATACATTTTAAAACATCCCCCCAAATCACATAATGGTTTGTGGTGGGGCACATGCAGTCAGCATACAAACAAGACACAGAAATACTTCACACCAGCCCCAGGACACCAAAGGAAGGAGGGGGCCTCAGACTGCACCACTGTTTTATTTCTTTCTATTGTTTTTTAAGAGAGTTTGTTGCACAAATGTGCAAAATGTTAATATCTGGGTATACAGATACTTTTATCCTATTCTTTTTAATATGCCTAACATATACACAAAAATAAGATGAATTATGAGAGGGTATAACATGGAAAAGGAGACATATTTCCATTTAAAAATCCTGTCCACATGAGGGTTTCCTGGACTCAGGCCTTGCTGCTCCCCCTAGGGAAGCAACCAAACCAAAGAACATGGCATTTCTCCAGGTTCCATGGATACAGACTCAGGATGAGGCTATAATAAGCCCCTACTGTGGTGACTTCCAGAGCAAGATTTCAATTATCAATAATTTAAATAAATAAATTTTATATATACCTATATACATACACAACATACTTTCCCCAAAGAAAAAGCATTACAACACAGAAAAATTAAGAATCGTCTGTCAGAATTAACAAGTCTTTTAAATGAACTCAATTTATCTTCATGAATAATTCCATCCTTCTCCTCTTCCTCATGGGGCCTCAGACAGTGAAAGCTCCCTAAGAGACTGGGAAGAACCACAAACCAACGTTAGGAGACCGCTTGTCTGGGGAACACACTTGGCACTCAGTTTGCAGCCAGAACCAAAACTACCAACGAAACTAACGTTATGATAAGACTTCTGGAGAAACCTCAAGTAGATTTCAGGGATTACATGATAGATTTTGCATTTCCTTCGATTCTTCCAGGTTCGCAATCCAGTGAGAAACTGGCCGCCAAAAACTAAATATACAGTACTCTATGAATCTCGTCACGTTTACCTATTGCCAATTACAGAAAGTTATTTAGTTCGCTGGTTTAAGAATTAATTTAATTCTACCTGATTTTGCTATACTTTGCCTTATTTGTTTTTGGTTAAGTCAGTACGACATGAGCAGAGTATATGCAAATATTAGAAACACACTTTCATTTGGAACTAGTATCCTTAAAAAATAAATACATTTTAATCTTTCCAAGTTTGGACATTAATACTGTCTTCAATTCCCCTCAGCACAGACATGCTTTCAGTTTCCTGGGGTCAGTGACATGACCCCACTGACTTTGAAGAAGAGTTTGAAAGGAAGAGTTAATGCACAATGTTGAAAATACATATGCAGCTGGCTGCTGAGACTGTACAGCCAAGTGGTGGTGAGAGGAAGTGGGGAGGTAAGAAGGAATTAGCTCTTTATGAAAAGCAAAATACGGCTTAGTCAATTCAGTGACAGCAGTCAAACCAATGTGTGACAGCACTAGGTGTTGATTAAATGGGTCACTTTTCCATTCACTCATGTGCCCAATTCCAGTGCCATAGAGGTTTAGCCGTTCTCAGGACTTGTCATCCACAGAAAATCATTCTAGAATTTCCACCCAAGAATCACATATAAAAATCTCTGCCTTCAATATATTTTCAATGTAAGTAGGAAATATAAAATTACTACTTGTCATAAGCACAGAGTCACAAAATGATCTAAAAGATCAAGTTAAATATAGCAATTTAACATACCTGTTTAATACTACCATTGTATAATACTACTTATCTACGCTACTATTATTGGAGAAATAATAGTAAACAGAGTACCCAGTGAAATTAATAGTTAGAAATACAAGCATACCTAGCTCCTCATATTTAAAAGGATAGAAAGCTATAGTTACAACAATGTTCAATCTTGCAGTTCAACCATTGAAACTTTCATGATATATATTTAAGGTACTAGATTCTATCATTTTTCTTTTGCCCTAACCATACTATGCAATTCATTCATTTGCTCAAAAAAACCAAAACAAAACAAAACCAAAAAACAACTGGGTACCACACAGTAGCAAGCACTGGGCCTCAAAATCAGAGCTCCCAGGTTAAGTCCTAAGTTATGGTTTAATTGATCAGGTACCATGCCTTATGAAACATGATAAGAAATATCTGTGCAACACCAAGGCATTTTATTTTCCTCATCTTTGAAATGAATAATTGAACTTTCAATCTCTCACAATAGTGCTGAGCGGGCTTCTCCCTCCTCCGATAGCACCAGGGGCCCCCACCAGGATCACAGCCACAGAGCTGCCTCCTTCACTTTGAGAGACCCCTAGAATCTGGGGGTGAGCATTCACTCTGCTTTGAACAGTGTAACGTGCTCTAAAAAAATACATGTACTGGGTATGCTCCTCAGAATGAAAATGACTGAATCGGTAGTAACATTGGACTGTGAAACAGGAGCAGCCCTGACATTTTATGAATAGGGAAATGAGAGAGCGTGTTAAAGAAGGCTTGACAGCGAGAATGAAAGAATGAAGATTCAACTTAAGCTGTTGAAAGCCTAACAAGATAAAGACAGGCAGGAAAGTCTCCTTAAATGTGATGAAATAAGGCCTGAAGGGATGGAACGATAGAGAGATTGACGAGTATACACTTTGAAACAGAAGATGAATGTGTTCAACCTGACAGTAACATGTGGTTAAATTAATCAAAGTACCCAGAGCTTTAAACGGTAGGAAAGAATACAAATTCATGCAACAATCATCTTTGATGGTAGATGTGAAATTTGAGCTAGATCAAAGAGGTGGAGCTTTTGAAAGAATGTAATTGTTATGATTACACAGCATTTTCATAACATGTAAACGTGACTACTGACCATGTCAGGATCTTCTCTGCCGCTTAGAAACATGGACACAGGGATGCAAAGTACAGCATAGGGAACACAGTCAATAATACTGGGATAACTATGTACGGAGTCAGATGCATACTGCACTTAGTGGGGTGATCGCTTTGCAAAGGATATAAATGTCTAATCACTATGTTGCAGAGCTAAAACTAATATAAGATTGTATGTCAACTGTAATTAAAAAATAAATTTTATTTTTTATTGTATTTTGTTGATTATGCTATTACAGTTGTAAAAAAAATAATTTTTTAAATGTAAAATAAAATGTAAAACAGGAAACTAATAGCAGTTCTTATTACCCAAAGGGAGTATTTAATTTTAAGTAATTTTGTTCTTGTGACTTTTAATGATGAATTTTTGAGGAAGGAAACTTTTCAGAGAGCAAGCGAGTGTTTTGGTAGAATTAACAGGCTGAGAGTTTACATTACCCAGGGCCTCTTTTCAAGCTTCCGAAGGCATGATACAGACACTTCTACAAAGTGTCTGTATACCAATTCTACACACACTTTGCCTCATTCTTGATCTTAGCCACTCTGCCTTGCAAAAATGCTTCTCATACAGTCAGACAGGGCCACAAGTTCCAACTCTTGAGGACACTATTAAAGCAAGGAAGAGGTGGAAATATTTTCAAAATATTCTCAAGGATAAGCACTGGAATAAATCAGCCCCTAACTAAAAGAGCCACCTAATCATAACATCCACTGAATATACTCGTCACTGAAGTTTTATTAAATACCATTGAAGAGAAACCAGACTGACAGTGACCAGAGGGAAGGGGGGACAGGGATATGGGTGGAAAGAAGGAGAAGGGAATAGTCAAGAATTATGTATGAATGACCCATGGACATGGACAACAGGGTGGAGACTGACTGTCGTAGCAGAGATAGGTGGGGCACTGGAAAGCAATGGTAAGGGGAGGGGGTTGAGACAACTGTAATAGAACAACAATAAAATATTCAAAAAATTAAACTATTCCTAGTATTTTGAAAAAAATACTAAAGCAATGCTCTTCCCAGTAAACCAGCTAATCCATAGGCATGATTCAAGGCTGCCAGTGTGTTTCAAATAGTTGTGTGGTATGCCAACTAATAATAGTTGAATTAACAAAGAGGTATTTTTTAAATAAAGTACACTCAATTCTTTATTTAAAAAAAGAAACCAGAGTATGCCAGATGGGTACTTAAATTATCAGGGGCATCACTTTGTAAATTATATAATCATCTCACCATTATGCTGCACAACAGAAACTAATATAAAATAACAGTGAATGTCAACTGTAATTGAAAAATAAAATTTTTAAGAAATGCCAAATCCTTTCACCTACCTGAGTTAACTAAGTAAGAATATAATCTTTTAAAGCAGTTTTCTTCAGGGAAGGTAGAGGACACTGATGGCTTTTTGAGCATCTGTATTTTGTCATAGTTGCCCGTGTGGCAATTCTGCGGCCTCTTACTACTTCAAACTTCCCACTGAGAATCACTGCTTTACTAAAAGAAAGCTTTTCTTTACATATTAAACTGCTCCCCCATGGTGCCATTCACCTTCAACCGTCTTGTTAAAAATCAATAGAAGGGATGGGAGAGAGTCGGTAAGTGGCAATAGCGCAGATGGAGAGAAGACTCCTACTTGAAATTCACATCTAAGTAAAATCCTTCCTATTGTAGTTTAGTCACTTTTCTCCTCCTAGGAGATGGATTTGGAAGACACTTGGTCACCATGCTCCTCTTAATAGTCCTTCATACAGTTGAGGACAGTTATTAAGTCACCTCTAAACCTTCTCAATACCAGTAATCCTGATTCCATTCATCTTTTTTCATCAGTGCTGTTTTCCAACCCGTTAATCATTTTCATTGCTCTCCCCTGGACCCTATCTAAGTTCGCCACGTATCTTTAAGCTTCTGTGAATTATGTGACTGGTTTATAGCTTTGATAAGCCTGGGTGGTGGAAATGGTAGAATCTCATCACAACAGACTTTTAAGTGTATATTGGGGCAGGGCAGAGACGAAAGAGCAGATAGTTCAACTATATGGGAAATTTTAATGTAAATATGATATTCACTTGTGGCTTTATTCTTTGTAATTATTTCTAATCACACCACATTAAAATACCCTAAGCCACAAGTACAGTCTATATTTTACATGGATATCTTTTTAGTGCCAACCTATGGCTGGCGCTTTTAGAGAAAGGAGAGTAGAGGCTACACTTTTTCAAAGGTTATTTGTTTCCTGAGTAGAAATAGCTCTTTGGTTGCAAAGTGGTGCTACTGTGAAAGAAGTACCTATGAAATAGGGAGAGACCAGGGAGTGTTCATTGTATCTCCAACATTCACTCTTCCCATGACTTCTCCAAATGAGCCTAAGTGGTACAGTTCTGAAAATAGTGGTGTTTTGGATACGGTTCTCACAGTCGGAAATATGAACGAGTTATTAGGAGAATCTCTTCGGTTTCAAAGCCATTGGCCAGGTTATACTATGGAAGGCACCACGGCGCAGTGACAGCGGTTGGCAGCCAGCTTACACGCTGTGAACTTTCAGCAAGTTGGGACTCCTCTTTGAACCACCAAGACAGTAGCAGAGAACTGCATCATAGAACTGATGTAGACATTGGTGAAAATAGCCCCTGGCACACAGTAAGCGAAAGACATTACCAAAAAAAGAGTTGACTACAATTGCAAGTCATGAGCATAGAAAGCAAATGAGAGGATGCAAATCTGTTCCCTTGGATGTGCAATTATTATACAGGTGTCTCTTCAAACAAGATAAAGCAAAGATGGGAAAAACGAGAGCAAAGGACATGCTACTGTGGCCAATGGCAGAATATCTCACCACTGAAAACACGTCAGAGATCTGCAGAGTCTAACAGGAGTCTGTTAACCATAATTCAGCAGATGTGCGGTTGCCCTTATAAGTCTTTTTTTTAAATATATTTATTGATTATGCTATTACAGTTGTCCCATTCCCCCCCTCACTCCACTCCATCCTGCCCACTGCCTCCCTCCCACATTCCCCCCCTATAGGTCATGTCCATGGGTCATACTTATAAGTTCTTTGGCTTCTACATTTCCTACACTATTCTTACCCTCCCCCTGTCTATTTTCCACCTATCATTTATGCTGCTTATTCTCTGTACCTTTCCCCCCACTCTCCTCCTCCTGCTCCCCTATTGATAACCCTCCATGTGATCTCCATTTCTGTGATTCTGTTCCTGTTCTAGTTGTTTGCTTAGTTTGCTTTTGTTTTTGTTTTAGGTGTGGTTGTTAATAACTGAGTTTGCTGTCATTTTTACTGTTCATATTTTTTATCTTCTTTTTCTTAGATAAGTCCCTTTAACATTTCATATAATCTTAAATAGTCTGTTGAAGAGAGATATCATACTCATCTTTGGAAATATATCCCCATGTTAGAACCAAATGTGCATATGGAAATTATTATTATCCCTTGGCTGAAGTCTTCGGTTATAAAACAATTGTGGCATTTGTAACCTAAAAGAGGGATTTCCTCAAATTTGCTAAAACTGTCTCTTTTTTTTAGGATCACCATTATCCCTACCTCATTTGAGATCAAGTGAATTGTCAAATTAACATGTTTTTGCAGGAAGCCGATTCTGTTACTTCCTTAAAGAGAGTGCTGCTCTTCCCAGGGTTATCAGCAAGCTGCTGCTTTGGCTTCTCATGCCAGGGGCCCTTCCTGACTGGCCATTTCCCCTCAGGCTGCAGATAACCCTGCCACAACTCCAAATTCTTTCATTCAATATCTGATTCCATCTCCATCATAAGCTTTTCCTGAAGCGTGGCTGGACCTAAGCATTCCCATGTCTTGTGTCATTGCTAAGATCCCAGGCTGACTTGTTGTTGACTTTAGTGGGAAATCCAAATCATCTGACAATCAGAAAGTAAATAATGGCTTTTCCTTGATGCGATTTTCTAAACATATAGAAATGAACAATAAATATTTACAGGCTACTGTGATGACTACTGAAAAATTTCTTTGGGACCCACATAAAATAGATTATATTCCATAAAACATAAGCCAAGCAAGCATAAACTTTAAGAAAGATTTTGACCCTCTATCCGTTCAAACTATTAACCTATTTCTCTCCTTTTCACCACCACTGTTCCCCCAAAAAGAATCTATAAATTCACATTATGTTAAAATGAACATAATTTTTATTTCCTTAGTCCCTTGTAGTCGGATTTTGTAATTTCTTTCACAGCAGCAGTATTCGCCTCATCGCCCAATTCTTCCTGGACTTCTCCTGACTCTCTACTTCCCATATATGGCCATCAACCAACTCCTGCGGATTCTTCACTTGCTGTGTTGTTCCTTCTTTTCCTGTTGCCACAACCCATAGTCCAGGTCCTTATCATCTTCTTCCACTGTTTCTTTTGCAATAGCCCACTAACTGGCTCTCCAAGTCCGCAGTTTCTTTTTTCTGTTACAATTCATCTTACATATATTTGCCAAATTAAACATCCTAAAGCATAATTCTGATTGTATCTCTTGACATTTCAGACATTCCAATTATGTCTAAATAAAGTTCAACTTCAACTCATATGAGGTCAATGTGTTTGTCAAGTGAATGAGTACAAAAATTCCATTTGCAGGCTTTAGCAACTAACTTGCTATTTACTGAGCAAAGACCAAAAGAAAGGTTTTATTCTGTTTTGTGTCTTAAGCCAAGATTCCCCATATATTCTGTTTGGGGACTCAGAAATGTTTAAACAATGACTGTTAAATCAGCTGGGAAAAAAAGGAGTTACTATTTTACATCTTCTCTAGATTTTTTAAAACTCCTGCAGACTTCAACTGATTACGCCCTTTATCTCTATTCCTGAAGATATTATGAATGTTCTCACTATTGATTCTTCTCCATGAATGTGTTAATCTAAGGAGGTTTAAAGCTCAGGGCGACAAAATACACAATTTGTCCCAGTGTTCTCAATTATTTATCATATCCTAAACTAATAAAGAAGAGTTGGTAAAACATATTTTTACCTTTATGGAAAATGTCTAACCAAAATAAAATGTATTTTTAAATCCCAGGCAAGATAATAGGCCAAAATGGCAGTGTAATAAGCACATGCCAAAACTGCCAAAATGAGAAATAAGGGATAACTATTTTTAAAACATTTGAAAGTGCAATCTTGCTCACAAGCAAGAAAGAAAGTTTTCCATGCCCCATAAAAGAAATGGAAACCTACATTAATAAAGGGTCTTTGGCTGGGTAATGGCCAAAAATGAACGGTAAAGATTGTGTTCCAGTGCTCACAAAGGGAAGGGCCTGAACATGTCCCCCACAAGCACCAAGTACCCTGCATAAACCAGAGTCATAATGGCCTTCTCAGCCTCGGGGCACAGGATAATCGTTGGATCACTATCAGAAGGCCTGGTGCGACTGAGACAACTGCAGAGTTGCCGTACAGGGAGGAGTGTGCTAAGAAAATTCGCATACAAGATGAGCTCTTCACCATACAAATCCACAAAAGAAAATCAGCGATGTAAAAGACAATCAATAAGCCCAATGGAAAGTACTTACACAAAGGAGTAGAAATAACTGAGCAATCTGAAAAGAACTTTTTAAATAATGATGCTTAAAATTCTCAGTAGGGAAAAGGAGGATTAGATTCAATAAAACAAAAGCAGGGTTACAAAATAGTTATGAAAAAGAAGAAATTGGAAATCTTGACATTGAAAAATATGAAGTTTTAAAAATGCAATATATGAGCTAAAGAGTAAACTAGATAGAGCTGATGAGAAAATTAGTGAATTTGATGATAAAACTGGACAAATCTCACAGAGTATAAAGAGATGAAGAGATTGAAATGTGAGAAAAAAGTCCTGGCTGGTGTGGCTCAGTGGGTTGAGTGCTGGCCTATGAACCAAAAAGTCACCAGTTCAACTCCTGGTCAGAGCACATGCCTGGGTTTCAGGCCAGGTCCCAGGTTGGCGGTGTGTGGGAGGTAACGTATCGATGTTTCTCTTGCACATCAGTGTTTCTCTCCCTCTCTTTCTACCTCCCTTCCCTTTTCTTCAAGAAATAAATAAAATGGTTTTTTTTTAAAGAAATTAAGAAAAGAGACATGAGAAAGCAAGAACAGAGGACAGGCAGTATTTGAAGAAACCATGGCTGAAACTTTTCCAGAGTCAACAAAAAGACATAGGCACCTGAAAGAGTCACAAGCAGTATCAAAAAAGAAAAATCCAAACCCAGAGACATTGCAATGAAACCTCAAAAGATCAGTATAAAGAGAAAAGTCTTAAAAACTTCCAGAGAGGAAAAGCCAGGTTACCCACGAAGGAGCATAATCAGGATGACAGAATTGTCTCCTCGGGGCAAAAGAGAGATACTCCCAGATTCACAAGCTAACTGTGTGTGAATTATTGCTGAAAGAAGTAATATATGATATGCTCAGCTCGGGAGGAAAAAAAGAAATAATGGGATGCAAGGAACAATGGTGAGCAAATAAGTCAGCAAATCATGCTACTACATCTAAACTATTGATTGCTTCAAAAGAAACTAGAACTAAAATTCTAGAAAATAATAACAAGGGAGCTGAGGGGTTGATGGTGGGGCATGAGAGAGACCAGAAGTATGTTCCCAAATGTACTGCAGTCCTAATCTTCCATGGAGGGCATTAGCAATACTAAATATAGACATTTTTAGAAAAATAAAATATTATAATGTGTGTTAAGAGTAGACAGTGAAGAAAAGCAGGAATAAAAATATGGAGACTTTGGTAATGGTTTCTAAAGTTCTCTTCCCTATAATCTTCTAGCCCCACTTTCTACCTGTAGAAGAGACAAGAAAAAAAAAATCATTTAAAACAACAGACCTTGCTTTATAGTCAATTATGGGAACAGTGTGAAATTTCCAAATCAGGCAGCTTTGTATTCAATCACTCACAATTTATAATTTTTTAAATAATATTTAACATTTTGACAGTCGGATAAGGAAACAAGGCTTAAAATAACTGAGTAAAAATATTAGGAAAAGCCTGAGTTATTAGATCATAAAAGTCCACGAATGGAAGCTGTGAGAAGACATATCTTAAAGTGATATGAAACTGGATAAGGCACCCAATAAAAGTCAGGGGTGACACTTGGCTCTGTATCCACAGAGCGATGGATTAAGCAACCTAATGGATACACGTGCCTCTAACTTCTCTAAGTGTAATGGCTTTTATTCTAGTCCTCCTTTTAAAACTCCCAGCCATTTATTAATCACTCAACTTCAGAACACAGACATGTTCACATTTAAATAGACAAAACTATATTTTTAAAATGTATATAGAAAGAGAGAAAGTCCATTTGAAATTACTTCAAAATAATAACGGTACTTGTTTCTGAGTGGCATAATTATGGGTAACATTTTCTTTTCTAAACTTTTAATACTTTCTACAGTCAACATGTATTATTTTGTATTGCTTTATCATCAGGGAAAAAAGTTTAAAATTTTTTTAATTTCCTCATGAATTTATTTTATAAGGATTCAATTGGTACTATATAATTTCAAAGAAAGCTTCCAAAATCCTATGTAATTCATCCAGCACAAAAAAAGTTTTAATTGAGTGGATGTTAGGTTTAATTATTCCCCTAACCAAAAGCCCACATCAGCATAACAGCATCATGTGAGATTATACAACATGTTGCTTACCTCCCCCCCAAAAAAGGGTGGGGGCGCTAAATCTGATTATGTAAACTAATCTCTTCTGCTCACACATCAAAACAGTTGTGAAAATAGTAAAGTCCCAATGGGATTTTTTAAGAAGTTCTAATAGTCCAAGGAAAATCAATTTATTCTTAATTAAAAAAGAAATGAAGTTAAATTTGGTCATTTTCCAGACTTTTACAAAATCAATGCATTTGTCCATGGAATCTTCAGGGATACAACTTACTTCTCTTTCTATTAAGGACTATATTAAAGTACCTACACAATTAAGCCCCTCCTGATTCAACAAAAATATTCAGAAGTCTTATTCTCAAATTTCCAATACTAACAGTAATCTGGAGGCTTGCTTAGAGTTTGAATATACATGCCTGGGTTGAGTCAAGCATATTAATCATTCCATCTGTATGACTTTGTATAATGTAATGAACACTAACAGACTTCCCGTTTCCTGTATCTCATTTTTATTTTATTTTATTGTACCATAGGGCTAAAGACCAGAAAAGAGATGTCTGAATTCAAAAAAATAAAAGAAATAGAAAACACAGCTTCTAAATTTCTTAAAATTACTTAAAGCATTTTACAATCAACATAAGATGATGTTCTACTTAATATTTTATCCTCACTAATTTAAAAAAATAAAACAGAACACTCTCTTACTGAAGTCCATGTTTTTACCCAGCTCTGGAATACTCATTTGGACAGTGCAAATAAAAAAACTTTGTGTCATTTCTGCAAATTCCTGTCACTGTATCTGGTTCAAGAGAAAGTCTATTATTAACAACATGAAAACATTCTCACTTATGCCACGGACAAGATTTCTAATGGCCGGGCAGGTCATTTACCAACTTTCATTGTTTAAAATCTGACAACAAATTTACTCCTTTTTGATGGATATCTTAGCTCTTCCTAAGGTTAGCTAGAGTTTCTCAGATCCCCAAGCAGAAAATAAATACAAGATGTTAGTTAGAAAGGTTAGTTTTCTCAGGTTTTTATTTTTTTAATGTATAATTGTGTTTAAGGATATGCTGTCCAGAAGCAACTACATCTACATGTTTGCTGGGTCAGCCATTTACAAATTCCAGATCTTGACAAAATCCACAAGAACTAACTGACAGCAGTAATACTATCCGGTGCATTAGACTTTATTTAGCATCACTACATATTTTACATAATGTAATAATCACAAATTGTAGGAAAAGGTGCATCGTGCATGATCCTCAGTGTAGCTGACATCTGTCCTTTTCTTGAAGCTAAGGATCTACTTCTGTTTCCTAGAGTTCTCTGATTTCTTTTGGAGGACCTACCCTTTACCCAATGGACATAAGCATGGAAGTGTAATCAGAAGTCTATCCCTTTCCTGGACGTTGGTATCTTAGCCAAGTTAGGCCAAACTTTTCCCCTTCCCCCCTCCCATGAATCTGAATTTTGAAAAGAGGAACTAAAAATATTTAGAGGTTTTTGTTTCATCAGTGGAATCTAGATCAGATTTTTTCCTGCTGTAAGAGCTATTGGAATTTTCCAGCCCTCTGGAGACGGCTTGACTACAGCCCCATTTCCAAACCTGGTTCCCAGCCCTCCATCAGTCCTGTGTGCTACCCGTAGCGTTCCGACAGGTGTTCTTTTGCCTGGAGAGCCAGAACCAGTTTCCGTTGCCTGCAGTCAGAGAACTCTGAAATGCTTTTTTACACATGAAACATCTGAAACGTTGAGTGATTTTCCTAAGGCTGCTCAACAAACAAGGAGCGGTAACCCCATGACTCCTCACACTGTGTCCTTTCTACTCTGACACAAAGGGAAAGATGATCATAAAACACATTTTTAAACTGAATCTTATTTTCTAATATTGAAAATGGTTTTAAAGTTTAAAATCATTCTAGGAGTAACTCCTTCAGGAAAAAAAATGATGGATAATCTAATTTTGGATAGCCATATTGTGTTCATAGAACTTTTAGAGAAATGTCATCTATTTCCTTCAGCAATATTTTCAGATTCTTATAAGAAAAAAATTATGTCATACCCTGGACTTCAAATACTGGGTTATCAATGCCTACTACTGACTGACAGACATTCCCAAATACTTCTTTCTTAGAGTCAAATGCCATGTAATAGAAAGCAAAAAGACACTGTAAATTAAAAACACCAACAACAAATAATAGCTACCATGTGCCAGGCAATTAATTCATTGGCCACTTTAAATATACATACTATGTTATTAAATCCTCACACCAGCAGCATAGGGTCAGTACCAACATCTTAATTTTTAATGAGGGAACTGCATTTAATACGTGAAGTAACTTGCCCAAGTTCACACAACTGAAAAATGATAAAACTACAATTTGAAGCCCACATTCTTTCCATGAATACTGTACACCCTCTTAGAAGCACTGAAAAGAGATGTCAGAAAACTCTTATCTCTTCAATTTCCAAAGGCTTAGACAAAGAAAAGGTTGGTAATATCATAGACATTGTGATAACTAGCATTGCATCAATCACAAGCAACAGAAAAACTACATTTTATAGTCATCATTTGGAAAATAAGATATATGTTAAACAAAGGCTATGAATACTACAATGATTGAAAGACAATATTCATGCCCATTTGATGCAAAAATTTGAGCTAGAAAATCTCCCAGTTTGAAAAACTCCAGAAATCTATCTTTTAAATTTACAAGGGGAAAGGGATCTTCCCTTTTTCTCCTAGATTTCTTTGCCTTTCTCCTGCCACATTTCTCATCAAGAAGTTTAACTTATATCAAATCAAAACTTCAATTTTAACAGATGTACATCTCAAACTCAGTATCCTACCCTTCACAAATATGGCAGAACAAAATAATGAATACAAAATGGTTGTTGTATGGAATATGTCTTAAAAACCTCTAGCATTTAAGAGAGACACACCTAAGCTTATTTTTTCCATCTGGATCCAAAATTTAAGTTCATGGGCAAAGTATATGGTGTTTGTATTGGCAAGAAGTGTGTGATTTCAAAACGTCTCTAGTAGCGCTATAAGTAGGCCATGGTGCTAATGAGGCATAGTGGTGAATATGGTCCTTGTAATAGTATCAATTGTTTCAATATGTAGAAGTCTGTTTAAAGCTATAAATGGCACCTATACTCGGGTATAGCCACCCTAAGAAATGAATACTGCAATACTAACAGACATAAGCTTGCACATCTCTGAAAATGGATCAAAAGGCACACTGTACTCAAGATGCCTCAATAATGTCCTTTTCTGGGAAAAAACAACAGCAGTTTTCAAAAAAAAAAAAAAAAAAAAGGATGGGGCAGGCACTTAATGACTGAACAACCTAATTAATGGAGGGGTTGCCCCAAGTTGGCATTTTATGGGGGAAGATTCAATGTTACTAGATCATGTTCACTTCAACTGGGGCTCTGTCTCCATAAGAATGCTAAAATCAAGTAACCAAGAACTGTATCAGTAAAATGCTTCATGAATATGTCCTGTGGTGGAATTAATCATATGTAAGTATACCTATTTTTCCTATTTGATTAATCACTATATTCTTCATAAAGAATAGACTTTTCAAATACCTTGAGATATTAGGTCACGGATATTATGTATACTTACTAAAGTTCTATTATTCTCATGTGACACCATTGAAAAGAACTCAAGTCAGATTCTACACTCACAAACTCGAATTCCTTTCATATTGCATCACTTGTTTTCAGCCATACCCAACAAAATTGTCCCCCTCGCCAACCAGCCTGGATACCTAAATCAGGCTTGCGGGATGCTATCCAAGACAGCAATGGCGAGTAAATGATGAGGCGAAAGTTGGTCCTGTCTCTTAAGGGTGGGATGTGATTTTGTGTATACAGAAATCAAGGTTTTCATATTATTTCTATTTATAGTTTTTAAAGGAAACACTATCCCCTGCATATAGTGATTTTTGGCCAAAAAATTGCTAACTATTACACTCTCGGCGTGAGCATATGGGTAAGACATGGAAGCATGGCTGGCCAACTGCATCTAAATCTCTGCATCTGCACCTAATAACTAGTCCAAAAGGAAGACTATGCCCAAAAGATAGAACATGGGGAGCAACTGGCCCCTCAATGTTCTGTAATCTCAGAGCTCCCTCTTTGCTGTTAAATGAAAAGCAGAGATTAGACACAGGAAAATAAAATCATCCAACTTCCTCTATTTATAACCTCAATGTTTATACCTGATCTGATAATGAATTATCATTTAAGATAAGATTCCTTTCTAGACAAAGGATATGATAGCCTGGAATTCTCACAGTAGTTAAAACAATTTTAAATAAAGTCCAAATCTTTCCCTAGTCTTAGAGCGTTTTCCGCCAACATGCAATATTTCATGTCCTTATCAAAGACACACCAAAGTGTTTGGCACACGGTCTAATTCCACTTTTCCATGTCCTAAAACTTGGACACCTTTTGCTGGAGTATAGGAGGAAGGAGAAGGCCTTGACGCTCTGTGGAAGCTTCACAGAGGCCTGTTCTTCCTCTGCATCAAAATCGTCAGCCAGTAAGGGCTCTCTCTCCATCTTTATCGTGAAGGCAGAACTGCGGTTCTTGAAAGCCTCTCACTGCCTGCGTTCTGGTGTTTCTCGCCTCCCATCAGTCAGAGGAAAGAGTGCCCCCACAGGCCATCATTAACCTGCCAATTCTGCCTCCAAACAAGGAGGACAAGAGCTCACTAATTTGAAGATCAAAAAGCCACTTGTCCATTATATAATTGGAATGAAAGGCAAAATGTTGCCGTTCTGAAGAGCACAGTAATTACTAGCTGTTAATTGCTCTCTCGTGGTGGCTCACTTTTAATTAAAAAGAACAGCTCGTCGCAGGCCGATAAGCAATGGTGGAGACCACTGGTTTAATCAACAAAGCAGAAAAATTTGTTTCTGCCACATCCAACAACAGCTTGAGAAATCTTCAGATGTCCAATTGAGATTAAAAACTGTCTATTTAGTGCCGTCAGATTTTATTTTAACCAAGGAAATGACTATTTGAAGTCTTCCAACATGAGTGTCCCCGCCACATCCCCGCTGGTGCCGTGGGGACTAATCACGGGCTGGGGTTGTGATCACTCAAGTAAAGAAATTTAGCAACTTTCCTCTTGACTTCATCATTCTTGGGTAATTGGCCTGTCTGAGGTGAGTACTCTTTTTCTTTTCCTTTTTCTTTCTTTTTTTTTTAAGAAAGCACTTTAAAGTATGGAAGGCCCACAGACTGTGCATTTAATTACTGTTCATATTTCATGCAGTCAAACTGAATTTCATCTAAAAAGAAAATGATTTACCTATCTTAAAAAAAAAACCTTATATCCTCTGCTTTGTTTTTTTCTTCCAGGGGTTATATATTTACATACCCTAAAAATTTATTTAGGGCATCAAAGTCAATCCTGTAAGATGCTTCTCTGTCTGTCCCTCTTTCATTCAGTAGCCACAAATGAAAGCTGTCCTGTGGGGGTGGGGGCGGATCCTCCACAGAAGGATAATACTACATTTAGTTAACACGGCTCCCTAGTGTAAGTGGGGATACTTGGTCTTAGTATGGCTGGAATCTCTCCAACTGTGGACAGCCCTATGCCTCTTTTCTTCTCCCTCTCCTTCTACACTGTCGTAGATAGAAAGGCATTAATTTTTAAAATTTGAATGCACTTTCATTTAACTGTCCCTCCTCTTCACTAATCATGAGAAACATATATCTTGTTGTTGTCTGGAACATATTAAAATTGCATCTCAATCACAATGCTAGTGATACAGGCGGTTAGTCAAATATCTACTAAGTGTGTTGGGTAAGCGTTAGGGCTAGTCATCCTGTACAAAATGGGTTAGTGCTTCGGCGCAAATGGTGTTTCTGAAAAGATCCATTCCCTGCCAGCCACCAAAGCACACTTCTCTCTCTGCTAAACTAATGATAGTCTTCAGGATGTAGCCTACAAACACATGTATGTAAATGGGTAATTTAACTCAGGGTAATGAAAAATTAACCTATTGTTCACTTAATTTGATAGTCCTTATCTTTTCTTTGAAAACACTGTTGATGTCAAGGCTGATGGTGACGGGTACCCACTATTGCCTCCATGCCAATCCCAATATTAAGTTCCACAGTATGTTTCTTTACCCTTCTCTTCATTTCTTTCCAAGAATAAATGGCCGGCCATTGTGGAAAGAGTAGAGTCCAATCTTAGCGTAAATCCCAGCTCTACATTTTCTTAATGGGTAGTCATGGGACGGGTTTTGGTCTCCTAAATTTCAGGTCAGTCCATAGAGAAAATAACTCCTTTAGGAGAATGTTGCAAAAAATAAATGAAATAATATTTTGAACATCATATGTTCTCAGTCAATGATAGTTATTCCTAAGGAACACTGGAGGCTGGTGTTAAAATATGCCTAATTCAAGAAAGGTCCCTCCTCATTCAGTCCTCTGTAAACTTTCAACTATGGCAGGAGGACCTGGAAAAGGTAGTCCTACAATTGTTTTGTTGAATGTTTGGTATTCCCCATTTTCTCCCACCCCTACATTTCATTAATTACCTTAATTACAGTAGTATCTGACATAGGGGTGGGCTGGGGGCACAATGAGTTGCTGAATGACCCAAAGAGGAATCTGATAGTAGCTTCACTATAATAGAAAGGTAGGAGGGCCAAAAGGAAGGAATTATTTTCTGAAGTTTAAGTTCCCCCAAATTTTCTCAAGATGTTACTGAGCAAATGAAGACAGCACACACACACGCGCGCACACACACACACATTTTGCCTGACTCCCCCTACCAACCTGTCAATCCTATAAGTGTGGTGACCTTATTTAAGACAAACCTGAAGGAAAATTATTCACACGAGCAGCAGCATCTTCTGTTTTAAGAAAGCCATGAAACTAGAAAAATAATGAAATTAAATTATTTTTTCCTGAAATACATCTTCAAAGTTGTTGCCTCTTTGACGTAATATTCCTTTCTGGCCATTCTTCTACTGAGAACTACTATATGGCTTCTTTTATTTCTTACTGATAACAAGGATGCTTTTAAAACTACTGGAACCCAATGGAAAATTCAACGCCTTTCGTGAAAAATCTTAGTCTTATTTTTAGTTACAAATGGCCCTACAATCACCGTGCCTGTATACAATCATGGAACTATCAAGTATGAAGTTGAAAGAGACCAGAACAATCTTATACAAATATTAAGTCTTTAAAATTGCTGAATAAGTACAAATGGTCACTAAATTCTACACTCACATAAATGCCAAAGACAACTGCTATTCATATGCCGCAGGGCTTCATCTTCCCCCAAAAAACGGAGTAGCAAAGGGTCACCTATGTGAGAGCAGAACTTGGTATTCAAAAGTGAATGGCCCCTTTGTCAAGCGCAGGCCCCACCATCTCCTGGAGTGACACTGGATGGAGCCTGTCACCTCCCTGACATGAGGAGTGAAGCAGACAAGCCCTAAAGGCCCATCCAGCTTGAAAAGTCTGTTTTTCTATGAGTACTTTTTAAAAAATAAAATTGTGGCAAAATATACATGATAAAATTTACCCTTTTAACTATTCTTAAGTGCACAGTTTAACTGTGTAAGTTTTAAATGCATGTGACACAAAAGGCATACTGTCCCGGTGCACGCTTTTAAATGCACACTTGAGCACATTCCCACCCTTGTGCAGCCGTCACTACTGGCCACCCCCAGACTTTTCTCACCCTCCCAACCTAAAACTCTGTCCCCACCAAACAACAACCCAGCAGCCTTCTTCCCCCAGCTCCTGCTCAACACCGTTCTACTTTCCATCTCCAGGCATTTGCCTAATTGTAGCCCCCTCACACAAGTGGAACCATACATTAGTTGTCCTTTGGTGTCTGGCTCATTTCACTTAGCAAACTGTTTCCAAGGTGCCTCCATGCTGTAGCATGTATTAGAATTTTCTTCTCTTTTAAAGCTGAATAATATTCCACTGTACGGATATACCACATTTTATCCATTCATCTGTTGATGGACAGTAGGTTGTTTCAGCCTTTTAGCTATTGTTAATAATGCTGCTATGAACATTGGTATGCAAGCACCCATTTGAGTCCCTGATTTCTAAGATGACTTTTGAGATCCAGGAAAAATCCAAGCCATCTCAAAAAGCTATTGATAGCAACCTATGGCATCGGGCTCATCTGCCCCAGTTAAAAAGTCAGGAAGACAGATACAACATCTTCTTGACTGGCTTTGTTCCAGGGCAACTACCAGAAGATGTTCAACAAATGTCTTCTAATAACAAAAAGCAGATTCCGCCTCTTTGGCTCAATTACTTGTTAAACCTAAATCCTCTCCTAACGTGTAGACAATCTCTGACACACACATTGTGCTAATTAAGGACAGAAGCCAAACAACGTGTTTAAGCACAGGCTTTTCCGAACACTCACCTTCCTGTGCCTACTCACGGCATGCAGACCAGCAGGCCAGGATGACTGCAGCCCATTCCAATCATGGTGAACTCGGGCACTTACTCTGTGATTGGGATGTGGAAGGGAGAGCTTTCTTTTTTTTCTACTTCCTGTCTCTAATTTTCAGGCAGCACCTGTCACCAGCAGTCTTGACTTTCACAGTTTTCTTTTGAGTCTCTTTGCTTTTTTTCTCATACTTGTTCTAAGGTTTATCAGAGGAAACACTTGCCCTCCCAAGGATGGCCTCCACACTGTGACAGATTAATCCAAGTTGAGTGAACTTCCTTCAGACAGAGGACACTAATTATTATGAAGGCACTTAGAACACAATGAGAGCTGACATCTGACAGACCATTCCCTGCCAGCTCTGCATTGTCTTAATGTCAGACCCTGTCAGTTCCCAGCCTTAATTACATCCTGTTTACAAACATTAGGCCTGACTTCAGATGAAGCCTTAACAAAGGTTGACAAAGGTCAGGGTCACATTGCAAGGATGTTATCTGTCTGTACTCTCCTCCCGATAAACCAGAGGTAGAGGGCTGATTCGGGAGATAGCTTTCTGCGCAGAAAAATGCACTGTGGTCTCTAGAATATCTAATCTCTGCGGACACATTTTCATCCAATCTGCTAAACACTGTGGCAGAAAGAAGAGGCCAAATTTAGAGAGCCGACTTGGTGCTTGCTTATTATCTGAAATCCCGGGAGGGCAGACGTGGCAAAGGTGTTGGGAAAAGCCTTCAGCAGGAAGGCACAGTCACCCTTTGCCACTGAATCAAGAAAAACAAATTCAAGCGGTAAAAAACAAAGCCCAGTTAAAATGGAGACCTGTTTCAAAGATGACAGGCAAAGTTAACTAGTAGAGAAGCTGATTTTTTCCCAATCTTTCTTAATTATTTATTTATTTATGATTTTGAGAATACGCCTATTAAAGCTGGGAAGAGTGAAACAAGAAAGGGCCTAGGAGAGAAGAAGCCACAGGGGAGAGCCTGGGCGGGGCTGCTTCGGCTCACTGGGAAGTCGGAAGAAAAGGCGGCCTTGCCGACAGGTTCAGGGGGTCAGCTCAGGAAAAGCTGCCACTGCACGTTGCTCCCCTAGTTGCAAGTCTCGTGGGGGCCCTCAGAGTTCAGGAGATGCACACCTGTGGGGGACGAAGAGGAGGCAGGGAAAGGCGCGGGAGTGCTCCCGGGAGGGAGAGTGTGCCTCAATCAGTATTTTTTATATGTTTTTATGGTAGGGTCAATTTGCAGATTTTTCCTAAGCAAAGTACTTCTTTAGATTCATTTTACATCCTCAATTTATAGATACAACATCAGACTTTCATTCAAATCAATTGGACTTGGGGTATCTGAATTTCAGTAGGTTACAACTGTAATTAATATCATAACCCAATGGTTTTTATAAGTGATGGCCCTAGCGATCGTCTGTCAATCCCTATAGCTTATAAGGAGGAAGGCAGCGGCCCAATGCCGCTGAATTATTTAGCAGAGCTAGGTCTTACAGCACACTGGCGGCAAGGCCAGGATAGAACCAAAATCTCGCACACCTAGCCGGGAGTTCTTCAGACGTAAGCACTTCGTTTTAGTATTCCTATGGGTCTGGCATCTAGTCACTAGACATCTGTGTAATAACTTACTCATTTTGTCCCTTCAGCCTTCTTTCCTAAAGAACTTACATTCTTCTCGTCTCACAGTTTCCTATCTTCCAACACATAGATTGCTTTAAATGTTATTCTCTGGACACACTACTCTAAGTCTTGCGATTCCCATAGTAAAACAAAGCACTCAGCAGATAATTTATATAAGCGCTTAGGCCCCACTGGTTTCTTCCACGTTATCAAGACTTTTGCTATGCTAGGTCCAGATCATTTTCTTACTCTTATTCCAGTGAGCTGCCATCCATTCAACACGCTTGCTTCCTACGTGCATTCCTTATAGAAGTGAGTTCCGGGTTATTTCTAATAATTTGACCATAATTGGTTTGGTAGGTCCACACTATTTTGTACAAGTGGTCTCCTTTGGTCTCTAGCTCCTCAGCTGCACAGCCCTGCCATAGCCCATGCCCTATACCATGGAGACTCAGTTTCAGGCTTGCTGCTTAGTCACTCTCCCAAAAAGCTCATCTAGGCTTTGAGTTTCCATTTCTTGCCACAGTGGGTACCTCAGGATATTTTAGGCTTAATCCTAATTCTTTACCCTTCTTTCTTCCTCATCGTTGTGTGAGGCATCAACAGCATGATGCCAAATCAAACACAGAAAGTCTAAAGAACAAACCATTTCCAGGGTCTCCCTCCCAATCCTGCCATCTTGGAAAGTAGAAACACCATTCTCCTGATCCCTACTTTTACTTTTGAGTAAATTACTCTCCTTGATCCCAGATTTTAACTTTTCTCATAGTGAGGAAACACGTCTTATTAATTGCTTTGTCCAAAGTGCCTGCCAGAGCACCTAGAACATAGTAGGTACTTAGTAATATATGATGTATGTATAAATGAGCAAAAAATGAAAGAATCAATAAATGAGTGGGTACACTTGGTAAAATCACTGCGTCTTGTCAATTCTTTCTCCACAGCATCCTAGCTCCCCTCTTCCGCTTCCTGCTTCATGGCCATCTCCATTTTCAAGGCTTCCATCAGCAGGAGTCAGAATTACTACAAACCATAGTTCATTCATCTGCCGCAGTTTCTCCATCTAATCCCTCCTCACCCTGGCGGGGCACAGATAGTGACACTGTGCAAAAACTGGTGCTTCGGTCTCACCTAGAATACAGACTCCTTGCAATGATCCGGTCGAATATTCTCATTTGTTATATAAAAATGTCAAGTAGCTCTAGGCCCAG
Source organism: Desmodus rotundus (assembly GCF_022682495.2). NCBI lineage: Eukaryota > Metazoa > Chordata > Mammalia > Chiroptera > Phyllostomidae > Desmodus > Desmodus rotundus. Next base: position 31,500,050 of record NC_071388.1, read on the forward strand.
GTCCAATTCCTGCCAAGTGTAACTTATCTTGTTCCCCCAGGATGACAATGAAATTCTGTTAACTATCCTTTGACTATGATCCTCTGAACAGGTGTGCGCCCCATAACAGTCTGTGGTCTAGACCAGATTTCCCAGCTTATAGGAGATTATGTCATTTGGGACCGAATCCAAGTCTTGGCTTAAATAAAGATGTATTACCGCCTTGCTGGTCATGCATCAACCACATGCACAGAGTGAAGGCAGATGAATCTGCCCGTCAAGTGTAATATGGACCTCTCTGACGACAAACTTGACTTACGGTAGTAAAATTGAGGTTACAGTGAAATTGAACTAAAATCCCTAGGTGTTATAGTACTTCAACTTGCTTCACTCACTGCGATGAGCTACAGAGTTCAGAAGGCGGTAGTTACCAAAGGTTAAAAAAAAATTGTGTTCTAAGATATTTCCATTGTAGAGCTATAAACTTTGTGTTTATTATGTCTGCCAGCTAGTGGCTGGAATGTCTAGTAGGAATTTCTAACAATTAACAGAGGGAGTAGATGTGAGGTGGAGGTAGGGGAGAGGGAGGAGAGCCAAGGGAAAAATGAATGGAAGAATGAATTCTTTCCTGTAAAACCTTGAGGAAGTATGATAAAGCTGGCCTTTTGCATGCATTACATATACATTTTAGTGCTAAGTACAGTTTAAAGATGGACAATAATCATCTGTTATCCGGGTCACACTGACACATTAATGGTTCTATTTGTAAGTCTTAGGACAAGATCAATAATTGAGAGCTTTAAAAACATCAGGCACACCTGCAACTTCTTCCCACCGCTGAAAAATAACTGCCTGCCCTTTTTTAAGGGGGTTGTTTTTACTTTCATTGCATTTGTAATGTCAGTCATAATGCACGACTCACTCTCCCATCAGAATTGGGTTACAGCCAGTGGCTAACGCCTCCGGAAATACAGACCTAATATTTCACAATAGCTCCGCGAGGGTCTGCAACCATATTGCTTTACTAACCCAAACAAGAAAATCTAATTTTAGAGGGAAAGGAGTTGAGAGGGTCATAAGGAAACCATGTCAGTAACCTAGTATATACCTTCACATTTTGGGGTATGCAAAAGTTCAGTGCTTAAGTGAACCCCCAAATTCCTAGTACACTCACAATAAGCTGCTTTAATTCAAGTGCAAGGAATCTGGACCAAACAGGAAAAGAGATACTAACACAACCAAAATTTCTACAGCTCTGAAGAAGAGAGTCAAAGAAAAGATATCATTTTACAAAATAACTCAGTTTGCCAAGCTGGTTCTGCCTTATTCAGCGGTGGATGGTTAGGGGCCTGAAGAGTGACTAAAAGGTCTGGCATGCAGAGAGCCAGGAGCATGTGAAAGCAAAGGCTTCAAGGGTGCAAAACGAAACAGGAATCCTCAGCGGCCACTAAAAACGCAATCAGGATGGTTGGAGTAGTGATTGTGCCCACACTTGACCATGGAAGCCTTGCGTGCCAAGCTCTTTCCTTTCGTTCAGATATCTGGATCCAAAACAAGATAACTTTAAATTTAAAGCAATGCTACATCTGATTGCAAAACTGTATTGTGCTTGGGATAGGTCCACGTGCTGTCTGTCCTCATTCTCTCCTCAGCAACTTGAACAACACCCAGCACACAGCGACCGTCCAATAAATGTGCATGGAATGGGTGATAAAATGAGAGAACGCCACAGGGGCTTGTCCATTATCTTGGGGCGTCCAATATGTCCAGACAGTATCAAGCCACTTAATATGAAAAATAGAGACAATTACTGAAGAAGATACAAGATACAAGAAACATTGTACATAGGACAATGCCACCTCAAGATAGGCCCCCTTCAAGATAGGCACCTTGGGGGGATTGGGGCCTCACACAGTTCCCCCAATCACCATCAGCTGCCCTGTTGTATTTTTCTGATTCTAATTGATGGTCTGAAATTTCTGCCCTTTCAAAGGTGATTTTAGTTTTAGGAAAAGCCAGAAGTCACAGGGCACCAAATCTGGGCTGTAAGGGGTCTGAGTCACCTGGGTGATTTGATGTTTGGCAAAAAACTCTGCACAAGACACGATGCATGAGTGGGTGTGTTGTTGTGGTGAAGCTGCCAATCACCAGTTGCCCACAGCTGCAGCCTTCGGAATCATCTGAATAGTTTTCATGGAGGAATGTTCAAGTATAATACAAAATTTGATACAGATTTGTTGCTCTACCACACAGGTGACAAACACAAGGCCCATAGGTGGAATCCAGCCCTCCACCTTGTTTTATCTGGCCAGCACCTTGGGGCTACCTTTTTTCGACCAGCAGCAGCACCAAGCTCTTGCTTAACTGTTAGGGAGTAGTTACATTCATACAGTCCTAAAATTACTTTTGGCCCTTTGAAGGCAACCATGAAGCTGATGTGGCCCCAGTGAAAATGAGTTTGACACCCCTGCTCTACCAGCTTAGTCATTTTGAATGCAACAGACACACAGTACACATGCTCACTGTACAGCATCTACCACCCCAGCTGATGAGTACAGTGAAGTCGTCATTGTTCATGCATGCTCATTCCAGTCCACTCTCCTTAACTGTCTGGTTACATCCACGTCCAGCAAACTGTTCTCGTTATATTAACAATGGCTGGGGTTTTTTCCGGACAGACCTCACACATTAAACTGATCCTTTTAAAATATCTGAGAACCAGTATATTTTTAAATCAACTTTTCCATAATATACAATCCAACTCAAAAAATAAGTAAAAATAAGGAATATGATTATCTGCCTTGCTGGTAAGTAATCAAAAAATTTGTTTAATCCCCATAGACACAGTGATGGATAATTCTGCCTTTAAAAAAAGGGAGACGACTGTCCACAGCAGCTCTACGCATACCCCATAACTAGACAAGCAGTCGCCTCGCAAGAATGACAGGAGGGAGCGCCAGGTAAAGCTCCTGCCCAAAAGATCCAAGCTTGCTTTTCCTTCCACCATAGCAGCAGCTCCCCTGAGGTCCTTCGGGCTGAAAGTGGAAAGAGAAAAAGGGATCTTCTAGGAGACTTTGCCCTAGGCCAGACCCTGAGGAACAATATTGCTTTATACTCCCATGACAATCTCAACTCATTCTCTCCATTATGTCTGCCCAAGTTTCTGAGCAGCTGGGAGCTGGCCAGCTCCCCTAGGGCTAGCAGCCTAGGCAAATAGCAGTCATCCCTGATTGATGAAAGTAAATACTCAGTTCAGCCATATAAAGTAAATATTATCACCATTTTACAGAAGAGAAAATTAAGGCTAATCTATTTACCAGGTGGTAGAGTTGGGATAGGAACCTCAATTTGACTCTAAAGCGTGAGATTTTTTTTCCCCACCACCCCATTCTGCCTGTGTTGGCTCATACTCCAATTATGAAGGTGGCTGTGTGAAGAGGCACCCTCTTACATATTCAAACTAGGCAGCATTGTTCAGATACAACCCTTTGTATATATGGGCCTAATAATTTAAGCCTAATAGCTTAAAATTTTTAAAAACTGAAATATCACAAAGTACAAACATCATAGAAGTCTCTCGTTCCAGCAGACACAACAGAGGGAATCTTCTTTGTAAGAATATCTTGCACGCTTTATTTGTACTTGTGAAAATAAATATATTATATTAACATCACACAGTACTTTTCCACTGGAAGAGTTCAAAGCATTTTTCAAATGCCAATTTTGGTATTTACTTAAGGGGGAAAAAAGCTAAAATATTATAGACAAACTCTAGGAGGCATCTCACATAATTTAACTTCCTTCTTCCCCAAAGAATGTAGGCACCTCAAGATAAAACACACATCAACTATTCAACACTAAAACTATTCAAATAAAAGTCCAAAATTCATGGAGAAGTACAAAAAAATCTTGATGTGACTAAAACTTAATAATAGTATCATTTGAGCACAGAATTTAGTGTTCAACCCCTTGAAAAACAAAGTAAAAAATGGGTTGTATATAATTCTCATTATCCAATAAAAGGGCTCTCTGTGAATTGTTGTGTAAGAAACTCTGAATAAAATATTGGTTACATTATACCACTATTTTATAGAAAATACAGACACTCCTCATTTGACAGTATTAAACTGGCCCTTCAACCAAAGCTAAAGAAGAATCATTAAAAAAAATTTTGGTTCCAAATGCAACTTTATTTTCTTTCTACATACTGTATTTTTCAGACCATAAGATGCACCTAGGTTTTAGAGAAGGAAAATAGGGAAAAAAAATTTGAAGCAAAAAATGTGGTGAAATATTTAATAACATAAATAACCTCCTTCCCCCCCAGCGAGCCAGGTAAGCTACATTCAGACTATAAGACACACCCCCATTTTCCTCCCAAATTTTTGGGGGAAAGTGCACCTTATAGTTTAAAAAATACAGTAAATCATATCTGATTTTTATACCAATGAATAGTGAGTATACTTGATTCCTTCCACCTCTTTTCCAAAATCAGTTAGTTGTCTACATTTTTAGTGATAAAAGTCCATCTTTTTTTTTTTTAAAGTAACACCTATAGACCATTTCCTATGTAACTTCAGCCCTGTGCTAAGCATGCATTCTCTTGACTCAGAGACTCAAGGCTTTTAATGATTTTACCCTCCGTGTCAGAACCACAAGCAGCAGGCCCAGGCATCCAATCAGGTTTGCTTGATTCCAGAACCAAGCTCTTAATCATCATGCTATGAATTGTCTTCTGTAATCTGTTTGCCATCAGAGTGTGCAACATGTTATCTGTATTTCCAAAGTCAGGTAGATGAAAACATCTTCCTGGGAAATTAATATTTTTCTTAGGTCAATTCTTCATGGGCAGGCTCACAGAGAAAATCTGGGCACTAGTTGCTTTTGATCAGGTAAAGGATTTGAAATCATAACCCATTTTTTAAAAAACCTAAGCAACAACAGACAATAACTACTGCAATATGTGGATAAATGAAAGACTCTCTGTGGATGGTAGGAAGTTATATGTGTCATGGAACAGGCAATAGGAACTTTCTCTTCAGGTTACCAATCAACTCAAAGTCGTTTGAAAGTAACCAATTGTCATCATGGATAATGTTCTAGATAAAATCTACTGGTCAAAGCAAACACCTAAAATACCTTGGACCACACTACAAAAACCCAGAAGCAATTATCACTCATCATTGCCCTGGCAGGAAGCTCCAGGGAGACCAAAGACTGAATGAGTAAAGGGACCACTATCACCTCTTAAATCTTGGCCGACTACTTCCAGATGAGCTATTTGGCATACTGAGGAAATGGAGCCCAGAAATCTTGCCCAGATGTTGGATTTCAGCTAGAAATTATCAATAGTTGGGTTCCTGGTCCTTTCGTTTCATTTATAAGACAATGGAGTTTTCCAAGCATGGTATTTTGCTACTATTTTTAAGCAGATTGTATCTTTGTATTTTGCGAAGACTTGCCCAGAAATGGCCCACGCATGTAGACATTTGAAGCTAAGAGAAAAAAATGATACAGCTTGTCCCAGAACAGTTATCCAGGAGAGGGAGTATTCTCTAGGACTTACACAAACAGATTCTTTCTCTCTCTTGAAATCAACCTAAACATACTCTGAACCCTGAAGTTTTTCAATAACCTGTTCGACAACAACAACAAACAACAAAAATTCTAAAAGTTACAACTATTTTCAAAACATTACAATAAAAAAACAGCTAAGTCACAGTTGATGGCAGCTGTTTCTCATAAGGACACCCCGAAACAATGAGACCCCAAGGATTTCCACCCATGGATTCAGTCGCAATCCGTGCTAAGTACTAGGGATTCAACAACTTTTTTAAAAACCCACAGAAATAGCTCTTGCTTCAAGTTTACACCCCAATATCCCAATAGAGAAGACACCAAACATCAAATCATGCATTTCAATTTAATTAAAATTATGATAGAAAAATAGCTGACAAAGATAATCCTGGTGTCCTCTAATGTAATTTAAAGAAGGCTAGATTCCTGAGGGGGAAAACAGTAAGACATGAGTTATCCAAAAGCATCCCCAAGAGAATGCTTTTTAAAATAAAGTTTAGAAGGATTTTTCCTGGGATTGAGTACCTAATCTCCAGTTCTGGCAAGTGGACTCCTTGTTGAGTGTGGTCACCAAGTTAAAATTGGTGGCAACCTGGCCACCAAAAATCCACAGTTGTGAGTACATGAAGCACAGAGTTTCATCTTGTATTATTATTTTTTATTTATGTACTATTTTCCATACAAACAACTGTCAACCTAATTTTTCCCTACCCTATATACATACATATGTACTGTCTTGGATTTTTTTCTTTGCCAATGTCACAATTTATTGGCATTTTCATAGAAACTTTAGGAATGCTCCATCTTAAATGTGACAGAGTGACAAAATCAAGTTTTTTCTGGTTCCTTTCTACCATTAAAAATTAAAGTTAAAAAATAAATAGAAACACTTCTCTCAGTGTAGAATCAAGACACATCTTTAAAAAAGTAGAAAATGTTTGTCTAGTTTTACAAACAACTGCTATGATCTGGCCTGAACCTTAAAATCATAGAATCCTATTACATTGGACTTTGAATAAATCTTAGAACGTACCTCATCTAGACCTTCATTTTACAGATAAGGAAACTGATAATGTGCTACTGATCTGTGAGGAGCTCAATCATCTAACACTTGAAACATTGAGTGTGGGCCATGTCAAAGCCACATGAACTTTGACTGGAACCACTGGCAGAATGGAAACCATCTAAATGCACCAAATTGTATAGAAATGTACAACTATATATAGTTACAGTCAAACTAACTGGCAAATCAACATGCCCCAATGTCAACAATAAAAAGTAGTTGTACACAGAAAACAGTGTGTTTTACTTTCTCCACCAAGTGAAACAACTTAGTGCCTGGCTCTTGGCAAACTCCATCTTTAGGAAGAACCCATCATAAGGAAAAACGGTGGGTGGTGGGAGGACCAGCATGGCTTCTTACCCCCAAAGCCACCTACTGAATTAGACAAGAAATACCCTAATGCTATTTGGGCTCTAAAAAGCAAAAGCTTGGGAAGATTACTTTGCCCATTTGTTTCTATTGCTCACTGAAATTGAGGCTTATGATTTTGACTGCTCAGCCTCCATTCTCGGTCCATCTGGTAACAGCGGGTAGTTTCCTTTAGATAACTTCCTCTCTCCCTTACAGACCTGTTGTTCAGATGGGGTTGGCTCTATCCTATCTCACACCAGACTCCAAAAAAGAGCACATGACCCAGGCCTGGCCAATAGGAACACTTCATCCTTTGGCTGTAGTGATCGTTTTAAGGTTGGACATGTGACCCTAGCCAGGCCAATCTCTGCATTCTACAGAAAGCATTGGGAAAGAGAAGAGTTTTTCTTGTTATTATACCTGGGAACTTCCTGAATTCACAATAAGAAGGGAAATAACCTGAGGAAGAAGCCAACATAGAATAAAGCAGAACAAACTACAATGACCACAGGGGAGGGGGAGGGTGATAGCAGGGGAAACAAGGGGGAGGGTCATCAAAGAACATGTATAAATGACTCATGGACAAAGCCAAAGGGGAGAAGGATTGAGGGAGGGAGTTTTGGGGGAGGGCAGGGGAAAGTGATGTCAGGAAAATGGAGACAACTGTACTAAAACAATTTAAAAAAAAGAAGAAGAAGAAGAAGACAGAGACAGAAAGAATTTGAGCTATAATGACATCATTGAATCTCTGGAATCAATACCTGCCCTTGACCTCTCAGTTACCTGCTTCAGTAAAATCTCTGGTATTTTTTTTTTTTAGTAAATTGGAGTTGAGTTTTCTGTTTTTTTGCAAAAACAAGAGTCCTGAACAATATATTCATTTCCCCAGTCCTGTTCCCTTCCCTACCTCTTCCTGCCTTGGTCTTCTGGTTCAGTGAAATGGACAGCAGAGGGTCTGAGACCTGGTCGTGGGTCCACCACATCCTTGAGCCACAACCTATCTAAGCCTCAATGTCCTCATAAGAAAGAGACTGGAGGCTTCATCTTTCCTACCTAACAATGTTAAGATGAATCTTACTTTGAAGAGTTTTGAGACCCAGGCCAGGTCATTAAGACAAAATCACAATGATAAGTACATAATATTTCAAACAAGAACTGCCATTCTTTTCTAAAAGTTCTAGAACTTTTGTCTCATTTCTCATTTTGGCTCTTTTGTCCATCTTTTTTCCATTTTTTAAAATATCAACATAGGTCACTATCTAAAATGTTGCACTGGTCAATTGCCTAGTCATTTTTATAAAAAGTTAAAATCTTAGTTAAAAAAATACTGGCTATGTAGAAAGGTAGAAGGAATATGTGGTTTAGTAGCTTAAATGTCCAGCAAAATAAGCTTTAAATCCCACCTGAGCTATGTGACCAGCCAAGTCAGTTCCTACCTCTGAACCTGTTTGCTGATACATTCAGCCCGTATAAAAATCGCCCATCATTTTGGATCGCTATGAGAATTAACTCATATACACATGGTCTTTCAATGAAAGTCCAGAATTGGAGGACTAAGAGTGATCATTGTTTATTATGAGCAAGAATCACAGAGACCACAGAGTTAGGACTGAAATGTGTGTGGAGCTGGAAGGATGAGACAGTGGGACCAGAGATCACTATAACCAGAAAGATTGTGTGAATCTCAAAGGTCCGAGTGGCTGGGTCCAGAACCCTGGAGTCAGAGGGCCAAAACCAGTGGTACTGCTTCTTTGTTCATAGCTCATACTTTGTCTGCCTCCTAATACTTTTTGAGACACTGTGCTTTGATCTCCTCAAGCTCAGGGTAGGTATCTTGATTATTTGTGTATGCCTCCTCCTTAGGAAGTACTCAGTAAATGCTCACTGTGATTTGAACATAATAATCTCTTGTCCTGAAGGAAGGGCTGCATCCATGATTGGTGTCCACTCCCAAGGAGAAGAAAACCAGACAAAGCTCATGAGCATTTACCTTTTCACTGGAAGAGAGACCCATAAGTCTTTTCTTATGTGATTAAGTTGGTCTCCCGAATGTTCTCGCAGCTCCTCTGGTGTCTTTTGATGTATGGATGTAATTCTCTTGGATGTGTGGTTTAGTCCAGTGTAGCACTGGCATCATCTGGGTGCTTGTTAGAAATGCAGGTTCTCAGGCCCTTTCTCCAGCCCTTTCCCCAACCTACCAAATCAGTGTCTTGGGCTAAGACCCAGGAATCTGTTTTATCAAAATCTCTAGGGATTTGGATGTACACTGAAGTTTGAAAGCACTGCCCCAGATAAGACTTTAATATCTTCATTTTTTAAAAGGCATGTAAATAAACATTTTAGCCTTTCCATGTTGAGAGATAAGTAGAACTTACTTTTACAACCTAACTCCATCATATAACTTCATTTTTATGCTTCCTGTGGCAAACTTATTCAAAAATATTTGCTAAATAAATGAATAGAGATGAGTAAGATCAATGTTTCTAAACTTAAAAAGCTCCAGTTTCTTTTTTAAGGGACCAAAGGGTCCACTGCAGATGGGGACACTACCTCCCACATGACAGTCAGGACCCTCGATGATGCTCTGGAGGGCAATGTGGAGTTCATAAGAATTCTACAGCTCTATTGGGCCCATCATTGAAACTGTCAGACTGGCTACCCCCCTGCCGAGGTGTACAGAGACCGAACCTGTTGCTCCAAAGTACAGTAGCCAATGTGTGCTAAGTGACCCAAGGAAAGTAATTCAGGTCCTCGTAGGATCTCCAGGCATTCAGTCCTGGGCATTCAGTGACCACATGTCATCCTATTGATGTGAATGTGAGGACAAAAAAAGTATAGTGATAGTATAAAGTGTAACTGTGGTTGGACCAGGGTGTGCAACCTTTTGGCATCTCTGGGCCACACTGGAAGAAGAGTTGTCTTGGGCCACAAGTTAAATACACTGCGACACATAATCACAAAACAAAAATCTCATAATACTTTAGGTAAATTTATGAGATTTTGTGTTGGGCCACATACATCACCATTATGAGTCACACGCAGCCTGCGGGCCACAGGTTGGACACCCCTGGATAAACCATGATGGCAGGAGAAAGTTTAAAAGAAAGCTTAGGTAACTTAAGCAATTGTCTGATGTATGTGACAACCACCTAGACCTGGTCAGATTTTATAAGTGGCGCTGTGAAATAGTAAGTGTTTTTAATAATTAACGTACACAAATTACCCCACCCCTTCACACACTGGTGAAGAACCAGTGTCTAGTCCCAGATCCAGCATTTGGAGATTTAAAAGCAGAGAACCCTGGTTAGTGGTGTTCACAAGACCTTTCCAACACAACAGATGTTGGAGACAAGGATAACATCACATTAGAGATAATTTTTAATGGCCATTACTTTGACAAATTAAAATTAAGATCAGCCTAGGTAAGCTCTTTATCTTTTTTAACAGAAAATTAAGAAAAATTATGATAAGTGTAAATAGAAAGTAGGAAGGCATTGAAAAGCCATTTGCCCTTCCAGATAGGCCCCAGCAAAACACCAGCAGAGACCAAGCAAACACCTGGGTCCTGCCTGAGGCCTAAAGACCCAGGGGCCTAAGTTCTAGAAACTGAGAAGTGCCTATGTCCTCCAAAAAGAGTCCTTGTCCTTTCTCTAGATCGTACAACCTGGTTTTGTGAGCTAAGGGGAAAGATAATCCTCAAGAAAAATCAGTGCATGCCAATGGCATTCCAGAGGAAATTCCCCATCAGCATTCACCATTGCAGGTAATCCACATACACCCTCCTCAAACCCCCCTGCCCCCACTCCACCAGCCTCCAAGGGGGACCATCTCCCTCTGGAGAGAAGGGAGAACCTGGACTTAGTTTGTCCTGTTGCAGAACAGATACTGAGTTCTGTACTACAAAAGCTGTATAATGGAAGACCGCATGCTTGCAGCTGCCACATTGGGCTAAGTACTTAGCCAACTATTTGAAAGCACGAAGGACCCCTTCATACCCACTCCAAAGCTTTCCTTTAGTCTGTTACCTATACAGTGTGATAAGAAAATACTCCAGCCAGAACCCTCAGGAAGGTTGCTAGATTAACATATAAAAAATTTCGGAGCCCCAGTCAAATTTGAATCTCAGATCAACAACATATGAATATGTGTTGTTTATTTGAGTTTATTATATGTTGTTGACCTGAGATTCAAATCTGACCGGCCATTCTGTGTTTTACCTGGTAATCCTATCCCTAATGCTATTAATAAGGAATTTTGAAATTTCTGTCTTGGGACTAAATATTAGCCCAGGTGGAAGAGAATATGGAAATGGGGATTGTGAACTTTCTAATGCGCACAGGGTCCCTCCTGCAGAAGGTACTGTGTTTACTTTACAACTTCTCTGTGAGGCAGGACCAAAGTCCTTAATCTTCACTTTACGAGTGTAGACCCTGAGTTAAAGAATTGCACAAGCTTACAAAGCAAAGTACCAGAGCTGGGATTCAAATCAAAATCCTCTGGAGTTCTTTTTTCTTTCTTTCTTCTTCTTCTTTTTTTTTTTTGTAGGGGTCCTGTCAATCACTACACTAACCAAACATAAGAGAAGGAAGAATTAAAGAGATTGGCTAGAAAACTTTGCTTTAGCAAGCAAAAATACCTGGCGCAAGCACGGACCCTCTTTTTTCTTTTCACGCCTAAGTAAGCAATCATCTGTCTGTATTCTTTACAGGCTGAGAGTGGCCATTAAGAAATGAAAGTGAGTTTAGATTTCACCAGCTTGTTTGGATTTGAAGACATTTTGCATTTCAAGAAACCAAGGTCAGCTCAACCCTTTTAGCACTGGGACCTAGATACCACTGTGATTGAAGCAAACAACTACTCCAGTGAATTTAAAGGTAAGTGGTGGAATAATTGTTCACTGCCTCCATGCTTCAATTTGCCAAGGACTATCTTTATTTCTAAATCTATCAAGGAGAGCTCTGTTTTGCTCTGCAAAATACTAGCAAGTTCTGAAACAAGGTAGAATTTATCCTTGTGAATACACTTAGAGAATAAAAAATTGGGTATTATTAGTAAAAGTCAACCTTCCCAGCATTAGGTGCCTCTTGCACATACGTGCCTTCTTTGCTAAATCCAAGTAAAGCTATAGTCAGAAGAACTCTTGTTAGAAAACCATAGCAAACTGGACCTCATGCTTCTTATTTAAAAAGAAAAAATACATATTGTGGGATTACTCTACCACTGCTAAGACATTCCAAATTCAAATCTTTCTCTATTCTCCCAGAAGATAAATGCTTAGCAATATTTACCACATCCAAAGAAATTAGTTGAGTTTGTAATATCACAGAACCAAACTAATATTTTTCACATGCCTATTCATTTTTAGAAGTTATACAAGGAGTAACAATTGCCTGTGACAATTGTCCATGAAGAATATTGTTGCGAGAAATTCCAAACTGCTCCAGAGCTGTGGCAAGGAAGTCCAGAGATTATTATTGGGTAATGACACTAGAAATAAAAAAGTATATAATATTATAGTATTGAGCTATTAGAGTAGGGAATCAATTCAAGGAGACAAGCAAAATTTATATACTTTATTGATTTTAAATTTTACATGCTCTGCTATATGAGTAAATCTTTTGTAGTAATTCTACAGCTTTGAAACATTGTAAATAAGAGAGGATGTAGGAAGTTCAGAACAACCATTTTTTCATACTAAAAGTATATAGCCTTTAGTGAATATTAGAAGAAATTGGGGTAATGAAATACCTTAAAGCTATCTTAAGCCAGAGCTTGTGTGTGTGTGTGTGTGTGTGTGTGTGTGTGTGTGTGTGTGTTGGTTTGGTTTGGATTTTTTGGTCTCCAAAGAGTGAGCATGTGTCAGGTAGTGAAGTAATTCCAGGTAGCATTGTACTTAAGGAAAAGCATAATTACATTGATCCTATTGTATTACATAAATCCAACATATCCTGTGTAAACTCAGGAACAGGTGGCTCTTTGTAAAAAGTAGCTGGCTCTCAACCAATAGAAGTTACGTTTTCTCACACAAAAACATACATGGGAGGAAAACATCAAAACAATGGTTGACTTAGGATTCTGAAATCAAGAAGCAGATTGAATGTGAAATCACCACTATGCCTTCACTATACCTGATTCCAAAAGCCTCAGCACCGGGCATTTGGTGAACCTGTTTCCAGACAGGCATTTGAGTAAGCCAGTCAGGTTCCCAGAGCCTGCCACCTTTATTAAAAATAATTGCAGCCTAGGTAATTTGTAATTTTCAATCATATACGTAGTATAGAAAATGACAGGCATCAGGGGGTGGGAGGAGTTTTATATTTTTACTGCAGTGAGCCTGACTGACACTTAAAAAAACATTTTGACACATTCAAGTGTGAGCAACAAATCTGTCCGCAGATTCATAAGCCACATGTTTACTTAAAGAAGCCTAGCCCAATAAATGGGGATCAAAATCGCAAGTGCTTAAATCCATAAAATTCTCCAAAGTGAACTAGCACCAACAGAATACATTCTAACCTTCTGAAGATGAGTAAAGATTTTCAAATAAATATATAAATACTTATATCAATTTTTAGCATCTGTGCACTACTTTTTTTATTTTGAAAAGCCTTAGACCTTTTCAATATTTAAACTAGTATGAATGTAAAAGTGAGTGCTGTAATCAGGAAACTAAGGTCAAACTACTTTTTGCAGTTTTGACTTATATTTACTCAGAGCACATCCAGTATACTTGTTTGGAAGCCCATTTTTAGATACAAAGTTTGATTTTTTTTTTCCCACTTACACACATACGGAATCGTATAATACAATGATTCTACACATTTACAAGAACCTAAAGGAAATGATGGTGATCCTGAAGCACTTTAGACTCAGATGAAAGAAAATAATCTCCATATTTATTTAACAAGGGACAGAGACTTCTGGTCACGATGGCAGCATCTTGAATCCTGGTTAAATGTGGTACTTCAATCCTCCCACAACCACATTAGAAGTACCACTAAACTACAGAACACGCACCATTCAGAACTGTCTGAAATCTAGCTGAATGAAAGTCCTATAAGTAGGGAATGAAAGAAACTACACCGAGACTGGTAGGAGGGGCTGAGACACAGAACAGCTGGTCCAACACCCATGTGTGGTGGATAAAATTTGGGAGGGATATCTCGGGTGCATAGGTTCCCCTGAGGAGCAAGGAATCCCAATCCCACACCAGGAAGAGAAGTCTCCATAACTTCTGACTGTAAAAACCACCAGGGAGTGTAGCTGAGTAAGACAGAGGCTTCCAGAGTCTCAGACAGTTTCTGTTAAAGGGCCTATGAACAGCTTTACTCTGCATCCTTCCCTCTAAGTTCCAGTGCTGGGGCAGCAGCTCAAAGGGCAGCAGGGCCATATGGGGGGGAATTAAAGTGTCTCACATCAAGGCAAGAGCTGGAAGGGCAACTTTCTGCCAGACAAAAATGCTGGCAGAGGCCATTGTTCCTTTTCTGAGACCTTCCAACCCACAAAGCTGGCAGGTAGGTGCCATATCTGAGGCTCCATCAACCTGGCTCACACTCTTTGCCCAGCCCTGGTAATTCCTTGAGACCCCACCTTACCAAACTTGTTGGCCCATCCAAGCTATTTCCAGTGGTTTTTCCATAAAAACTGCCTGTCTTGGCTCCTGCTGTGAACTTTCCTAAAATCTCTCTCAAAGGTTGACAAATTGCAAACAAGCAGCATGTGGCCTTGGTGCGCCCTGTACCCCTTGCTAAGTGGCCCCAGATCCTGCACTAGAGGCAGCTGGCCTTGGTTCACAGCTTAGCCTCTCTTGGGCATCTCCAAGCCCAGTACAAGTAGCAGCCATCTGCAGATCACTGGAGCTCATGTTGGGTGGCCTCATACAGGGCACAGATGGTAGTTGACCTTGTACCTCCCAGGAGGCCCCAGAACCAGTGCGCCTGGTGATCAGCTTCAGACAATGTCAGATTACAACCCTACCACCTCCACAAGCAACACTCTCAAGGGGTGGACTCAGTGAGCACCAAAGCCCCACTAAGCAAGTCCTGTTCCATAGGGTCAACTCCTGTATAGCAGCCCCTCCACTGTAGTCATAGCCACTCCTTACAGCCAATTGGCCTGGGGGTCAATCCCTCCCAGTGATGCCCACAGCAACCAAGGCTCAACTATAACATGACAGTGCACACAGCCCACACAGTGGTGCACCTGAGGTGCCCAGCTTCGGTGACTGCGGAGGCTGCACCACTGGGCCCTACTGGACCCTCACAAGGCCACTCTACCAAGTTCAAGAGAAGTAGCAGCTCTACCTAATACATACAAACAAATATAGGGAAGCGGCCAAAATCCAGAGACAAAGAAACAGATCCTAAATAAAAGAACAGGAGAAATCTTCAGGGGGAAAAAAAAACTAAATGAAAAAAGCAATGTACCAGATACAGAGTACAAAACATTGGTTATAAGGATGCTCAAGGAACTTAGTGAGAACTAGAAGGAATTTAGTGAGAACTTCAACAGCATGAAAAAGGACACAGAAACCATGAAAAGGAATCAGTCAGAAATGAAGGATACACTAACTGAAATGAAGAATGCATTACAGAGAAGCAACAATAGAATAGATGAAACAGAGAATCAGATCAGAGATTTATAATATAAGGAAGCAAAAAACACTCAATCAGAGCAGCAAAAAGAAAAAAGAATCCCCCCCAAAAAATGAAGATAGTGTAGGGAGCCTTTGGGACAACCTTGAGCATATCAACATTCACATCATGGGAGTGCCAGAAGGAAAAGAGAGAGCAAGAAATTGAAACCTATTTGACAAAATAATGACAGAAAACTTGGCAAAGGAAATAGACACATAAACCCAGCTCAGAGTGTCCCAAACAAGAAGAACGCAAAGAGGCCCACACCAACACACATCATAATTAAAACGCCAAAGGTTAAAGACAAAGAGAGAATCTTAAAAGCAACGAGAAAAAAGTAGTTAGTTACCTACAAAGGAGTTCCCATAGGATAGTCAGCTGATTTCTCAACAGAAACTTTACCAGCCAAGAGGGATTGGCAAGAAATATTCAAAGTGATGAAAAACAAGGACTTACAATCAAAATTACTCTATCCAGCAAAGGTATCATTTAGAATAGAAGTGCAGATAAAATACTTGCCAAATAAGAAAAAACTAAAGGAAGTCATTGCCATCAAACCAGTATTGTTATGAAATGTTAAAGGGTCTTAAGAAGAAGAAAAGGAAGAAGAGGAGAAGGAAAATGAGGATGAGAGGGAGAAGGAGGGGGGAGGAGTGGGGGAGAGGGAGGAGGAGAAAGAGAAGAAGAGATCAAAAATTTGAACAAGAAAATGGCAATAAATACATACCTAATCAACAAAACAATCAAGCAAGCAAAATATACCCAGAGACATCAAAATTAAGAACTGACAGTAGCCAGAGGGAAGGTGGGAGGAGATAATGTGGGTAAAGGGGGGAAGGGTTGTCAAGGAACATGTATAAAGGACACATGGACAAAGCCAAAGGGGGGTAGGATGGAGGGTGGGAGGTGGGGATGGCTGGGGTAGGTGGGAGTGGTGGGGGGCAAATGGACACAATTGTACTTGAACAACAATAAAAAAATGTGAAAAAAAGAAACAAAATATCATGAGAATTAATGTATTTAGATTAAAATATCAACTGTATAAATAAAAGATAGGGGAGGGTAAAATATACACTTAGAAATTGTTAAGGTAGCAAATCTTATATTTAAATTTTATGTTTTGTTTAAAT
This sequence comes from Desmodus rotundus, assembly GCF_022682495.2. Classification (NCBI taxonomy): domain Eukaryota; kingdom Metazoa; phylum Chordata; class Mammalia; order Chiroptera; family Phyllostomidae; genus Desmodus; species Desmodus rotundus. Next base: position 31,516,786 of record NC_071388.1, read on the forward strand.
TTTATTTTATGTGGTTTTTGCTCTCAATAAAAATTAAAAAGAAAAAGAAAACAAATGAATCCAGAAAACAAAATAAACAAAGAAGCTGAACAGAAACAGAAATAAGTAAAAAGAACATTTTGACAGTTGCCCGATGGGAGGGGAGCTGTCGGGATGTGTGAAAGAGGTGAAGAAATTAAGAAATACAAGTAGGTTGTTATAGCGCAGTCATAGGGATATGAAGTACAGCATAGGGAATATAGTCAATAACTAATAACTATATATGGTGTCAAATGGGTGGGAGATTATTGGGATGATCACTTAGTAAATTATATAATGTCTAATCACTGGGGTGTGCACCTGAAGCTAATATAATATTGGATGTCAACCAAAATGGAAAAATTAAAAATTATTTTAAAAAATAAAATAAGATTTTTAAAAGGGAACAAAAGTTCTGTATTTCTTCAGGCTTCTAATGTGAGTTAATGAGAATGTAAATCAAAACCACTAAAACTATTAACACTTGCGAGTTGGGCACTGACTCAGTACAGTGTCTAAAAATGGATAACCTTCTCGAAACTGCACACGCGTATTTCTAACCGCGCCACCAGCATAAGCAACCTTTGTGTGATGGAGAGAGAGGAAAGGGTAGTTTCTATGGGGGCGGGAAGTAAGTAGGAATTGTAGGAAAGGAAAGAAATCTAACTCAGGGACCTTGAAAAGTTAATTTGGAAACTTTTGTTAGTGACTTTGGACTTCATTAAACTCCATGTATCACTATAGCAGCATGATCTCAACAGTTTAAAAGGTATTTGTCATCAGCGAAAGAAAAACATTATTTTTCAAGGAGTAAAAAGATTGATGCATCACTGTGGACTACTTAAGCCCCACGCAGTTTCAGTCTTCAGTATTAATCTAAATGTGATGGCTTTTGCATACGGCGCATAATTAAACATTTTCTTTTCAGAGCTTTATAGAATCCCCATATGTTTTTAATGGCATCATCTGAATGTTTTTCTTAATAATTCTGGCAGCCTGCTCCTGAATCTTCAAGTTTGTTTTTTGTTCCTAATATCTTTTCTACAGAGGCTGCATTGTGCCAAAGATTGAATCAAGCTCTGGGAGCCCCATCGTGGAGGAAGACGCACACTGACTCACATGCTCACACTCTGCTTTCTCTTCACTCTTCATTTGCCATCAGTATTGCTGTTGGCACTGGGGGAGGATATGTGAGAAAGAGAAGGCAAGGAAAGAACACAGGGCTCTGTGTCACGACCTCACTCCACTGTGTGGCACGGCCCCTTTCTCTTCAATACTGGGCTTTGCTAACTCATGTTATATGTCTGTCTGCCTGCCTGTCTGCTATGAATGTTTGGTGAGCAAACGTAGGCGTGTGCATGCCGATGGGGTAAGATGACCTTGGCAGCTATAATATATGGTCTGCCTGGCATCCTGGGACTGGACATACATAATTTGCTGACTCAATGCCACTGCCTCATGGGAACAAACTTTGTCCTTTGCAGCAGTGGTCCATTTGCTGAACCAAAGCCCTTCAGACACAATCCATAAAACCAAAGTAATGAAATGTTCACCATTTGGCGTAGTCAGCCACATTTTGAGCTGTAAATCAGGATCGCTTCCATTTCAGGTGGTATAAATGCAACCCAGTCATCAGGCATACATCCAGGAGGGGACATCGGGATGTAATAATAACCTGAGATTCCAATATCCATGTCTACCCAGGACTACTGCCCATAGTCTCCAGCACAGAATGGAAGAGCCATTACTTGAAGAATAAGTAAATCAAAAAGAAGAATGTGCCCCATTGTTGTTCAAATGTAGCCCTGAATTTGCTTTATCCCAACATAAATTTAAATTCTGGAAAGTGACAAAGACTATAAATAACTCACATTTGAATCATAAGTCTCCGTTAGATTGAGTGTTTGAACTCAGGTCCAAGTTTCAAAATATATATTTTTTTAAAAAGTGTTCTCACACTCTTACTATATTTGTCATCTTGAAACTGATGATGTGAATGAACAAAATGGAAATAGTAACCAAAACGGCTTCCTTATGCTATTTTCCTCATTGAACTTCATTTATTTACAGATGGCCAAGTGGCTAGGAGGGCATTTGAAACCCTCCTGTTATTAAGAACCGAGCTTTATCAAAAATTTCAAAGAACTGGTTTGTATTTCAGAATTCCACAGATGATGTGCCTTAAATAGAAACAACCACCTTGGAAAGTCTTAAAACATATGTAGGCAAATAAGGGCAGAAACAAATTATCCAGGAATGGGAATGCTATGGCTTTTACTGGTACTTCTAACATTTGTTGTTGAAACTTGACTGAAACAACAATAATCTTTAATGGCCTCTCTTTTTAATGGTTCCCAGTAAACAAAAATAATTTTCCCTGCTTTTCCTTCCATCTAAATTGCTGTAGGTGAATTTATAACGTGGTAAATATAATAAAAAAGAAGGCTGTGGGAATGAAGTGATTGAACAAAAATAAAAAGTAAGGGTTAGGAAAAAAATCGGTTGACTTTCCTCCTCCTCCAGACACCATCTCAGCAGCTGGTCTCCCGGACCTGGTCACAGGAAGGAGCTGCCAGACACCAAAGCCACAGGGTCTAATGAGCTCACAGTCCAGTAGAAACAGTCACTTCAGGACTCCTATGGGGAACCCTCACAGCTATGCAACATTGGTTAAAACCCAGAAGATATTTCTTAAAAGGCTTTGAGTCATAAACACCAGCAGGACAACTTCACATCTACCTAAAATTTGATTGAGGGGCCTTCCTTACCCTTCCAGGGCAAACTGCATACATGAAAATAGCTTGGTGGTGTCTCCACATTGGAAACAACCCTCCTTCTAACTCCATAACCACCACCAAGGCTCCCCACATCCAGATCTCAGAGTGCCTGCCCTTACAAAGTTAATCCTTGGGAACTGAAATGATGGGCTGCATGCCTCCTGCCCCTTCCCCAGCATCTGAGAATCACTCGCTACAGACAACCCCCACTTGTAAGCCTGAGAACAATTCTCCATCCAAGCAATGAGGAATTTCAAGAGCCTTATGCTGGTAGCTAGTAGGGCCTGATTTTCAATGGCTTTCCTTTGGTTTTAGGAGTTCAATATTAGCCTTACTCATCAGAACGGAGCCAAGCCCCAGTCTCATGTCTTAGAGCAAATAGAGATCCCTGCTGTGTACTTGCCCACTATCCAAGTTCCTCTAGGCAAACATTTGCTGGGTACCACTTGATGTCAGCCACTGTGCTGGGCACAGGGGAGAACAATGAGATAGGGCACTGCCCTCGCTCTCAAAGAACTCACTGCAGAGAGAAGGACAGAGATATAGTTTAAGTACACTTACAAGGTAAGTGTTCTAATAGAGGCAGAAACAATTGGTAGGAAAAACAAAAGTCAGGGTTGCTAGGTACACTGGAGTGGAACCAAGAAAATGTTCACAGAAGAGGTGGCATCTGAGGTAGCACTTGAAGGCATTCATGTGGTAGAAAAGGCAGAGGGATGGAAAGGTAGAGATGCCAGGAGGGCACTTGAAATTGGAGCACAGCACATACAGAGGTGACCATAGTCCTCAAACTTTCACGTTCGGACAAATCACTTTGTGCTACAGCTTAAAATGCAAACTGCTAGTCCTCACTCTCAGATTCTGCTTCTGTTGGTCTAACATGGAGATCTGGAGTTTGCAACTTTAACCAGGAAAAAGATTTCAGGTCACAGTTTGAGAAACATCTGACCAGGGTCATCAAGGTGCATGGACGGTGTTTGAGGGATGAAAAGAAATTCAGTACGAACAGAACATGGCCTGAGGGGTGGGATATGAGTTGATAAATAAAGCTGGTCAGCCAGATATAAGAGGCTACCAAGTCTTCCAGGTCCCTGAAATTCTGGGAAGCTTTAGATACCGAGAGCCACCCTCGGAGCTGCATGAGGGCTGGATCCAGTCACTACAGCAGTGACCTCTCAGGTGTCCAAGCACAGCATTACAAAGAGAGGAAGAAGACTGGCCAAGCCCAGACAGCCCAATGGTTCAGTCCCAGTTCTGCCACTCACTGTGGTCTTTTCGCAAGTTACTTCACCATGTCGGGGCTCAATTTTTCCTCTGCAAAATGAGAATGATAACATCAACATGCTACAGTTACTCTAAAGATTAAATGGTAAGACACACAAGCAATGCCTATCTCAGTACCTTACATTTAGTATTTTTTAAATAAAAATTTAATTACAATACCTAACATTTATTGAAAAAGGCAGGTAAACAGTGACAAAAGAAAAGAAAAAGAAGGTTTCAAATTCAGAGTCATGGCTTGTCTGCCTGAAGAAGATGCAGAATTTCCCCAAGACTGAGTCTCCCCTGCAGGTTACCAGAACCCCTGTAGGTCACCTTGTCTGTCAGCGCTTCAGATCCCAGGCTTGTTCTCCCATTTTCCGGGTCCCGTCGCAGATCTCCAGCCTCTCTCTAGAGCTGGACGCTCCCTGGACTGACACAGTGTACCTGCCCACCATCCGCATCAGCAGGCCTGACCATTTCTTATAGGCTCTATCTCTTGTGATCACACAGAATCCCAAACCTCTCTCAGTACCGCAGTCATTATTCATGAGGGCTGGCACTGTGCCTGAAAATGATTAATTTCTCTGCCGAAGACACACTTAACTGATGGTCCCACAAGGCTCCTGATCTCTGTGGTATAAACAAACCAAAATGGAGAAAGAGCATCCCTGGTACGGAGGATGGTAGATAATTTTATCTTGAATCCTTGTCTCTTCATTATATGAAAAATAGTGTGTCTAAATTCCTAGGGCACTCTGGAGTTTCAAGACATTTTCCTCTACTTTTCCTCATTTGACCCAGAACCTTGTAACAGAGGCAAGATGGTTCTGCCATTTTACGGATGGAAAAATATTGAGCTCCAGGGAAATTAGCTGTCTTAGTCAAATGGCCTTTAAACTACAAACTTGAACCCAGGCCTCTGACTCCTGGTACATGTTCTCCATTATTCTACAACTGCTCCTTCTCATTTTCTGCTTACCTTGACCTTCATCGGGAGAAGTAATAAATGTTCATGGGCCCAACTCTTCTACATAAAAGATTAAAGTTTTGAACCACATGACAATGGAGCCTGTACAGAAATAGAGCCTGACAAATAGCTGTATTAATCTATTTCTTAAGAAGAGGCCATTAATTCTAAAGACACTAAAGAACCAGTTGGGTTCCTTTCTATACCAATTGCAAGTGGATTTGGAGGCACAGCTGTCACCATGGTCGAGTAGAAGGAACAAGTTTGGGATCAGAAGGACCTAGGTTCGCAAGCCAGACTTTGCCACTCACCCAGTCTCCTGATCTTGAGCAAACATTCTGAGCCTGCTTCTTTTTTTCACCCTTAAAATGGTGATGACCTCTAAATCAAGCAAGATTGTAAGGCAACTAATACCTCAAGCCTCGCTCAGTAATCACATAGAGGTCCTTAACCATTGTTAGTCCACTTTCTCTAGACAGGTGCTATAAACTGTAATGTGCATGAGAACTTCTTAACAAACAGCTTGCTGAGTTACCCCATCTTCCAAGTTTCTGATTCAGTAGGTCTGGGGTGGAACCTGAGACTCTGTATTTCCAACAAGTTCCCCCAGGTGACACTGATGCCGAGGCTGATGCTGCTGGGTCCAAGAATGACACTTTGAGAAAAACTGATCTCAAGCCAGACGAGGTGTCATGTCGTCATGGAGATAGAAGTCACTGGGTAGAACTCTTTACCCGTAATAGCCATGCAAAATCACTACCTCACAAGCAAAGCCAGCTAGGAAAACAGAAAGGCAAAGATGGCCATAATCCTGACTCTTTCATGGACTCTGCGTCACAGTCTCTTCAAGGTCAGAAGACTCTGAGCCATGTAAATAAATACTTTGTCTACAACCTGTGATTCCTGTGTGTTCACTTCAGAAATTTCTATATAAGGATCTCCCATCTCTACTCCTAGAAACCTGGCTTCCTTATCAACAGTCCCTGAAAATCACTGAGGACAACCAGACTGGTGCTATGAGACCCAGCATCACAGTCTGATTGAGGCTGCTCAACGAAAGAGCCAGTTGCCCTCACTAACATTTCTGCATTACCAGTACCTCAGTCGCTTCACTCCCCCATCTCATGCACACGTGCGAATTTTCAGACTCCAAGTTTTCTCAGGAATGCAATTAGAGCAATCATTCAAGAGATGCACCAGCAATAGCTCACTTTTACACCTAAACATTTTTCTTACAGGGAGTGGCAGATTTTGCTTCAATGAAAGGAAGAAAATAACAACAAAACCCCAGAAAATACATTACATGAAGGTGGTAGAGATAGTATATTCTCTTTTGTTCCCAGATATGAAGAATACATAAAAATGTGATGAACGGGCACTGGCATATATATCGTTCTGTTCTTGTGAAGAAATTTGTAATTTATCTCTATTTTGTTGCAGTCGGATTCCACTGAGTCATCAATTTCCACTGTATTATCCAATGTTCAGCTTGGGTAGAATATTAAGCAGCCACCAGATTCTGAACTTTGCATTTCCTCACATTTGGTCCTTCACTAATCAAGCTTTGTTTCCCTGTGATTATATATATATATCAGACCCTGGAATCAACTTTCTTTGTTTTATCAAGACCTGGTGTGTAGTGCTTCTGATTTATCATTTTTACAACAGTCTCTTCCCTGCGGGCTCCAGGTTGCGGTGGTGGCATTGCTACGATTTATGGTGGGGATCTTTGACGGAAAATGTATGTTCCTTTTGATTTTCCTTCTTCTCAACACCTGGTTCTTATTTTCCCAACTCTAGCTTGTGCCATTTTAAGCATTATTTACCATTTGCTGAAATGTATCAGTTTATTTGGTGGAGATGTGTAAGAAAGAAGATGGATTTTTACAGTGGGTTATGATTTTTCCTCTTATCAACCCAATGCTGATTTTTTTTTTTACATTTTCTTATGTTGTTAGTAACCTGGAGTTCATATTTATCTCTCACTTGTTTCTCCTTATCTGCCACCAAAGAAAATGCAGGCTGGCTGGTAAGATTCCTCGGGAAGGTGTTTGAATTCCTGTGACTCACTCTGTAGGTGACCACCTCCCTTCCTACCTGGGGGCATTATTTATTGCTTGTGAAGGCTCCGCCCCCTCCAAGTCCCAGAGCTAGGCTACTTTTTCCTTCTGAGTCTGAGAATGCTTCAGAATAATTTGGCAAAGGATAGTGCCTCCAAAAACTGCTAGAGATTCATTTGCCAATATTGAAGATAACTTGAAAAGCTGGTAATGAAATAAATAAAGATGCTCACGCCTGAGAAATGTTTGATTTTGAAGACAGACATTTGTCTCCTCTCCAAAGCAAATCACAAACCAATGGAGACTATTATTCCATCAGAACCAGAAAACACCCAGAGTGCTTTCTCCTTCTTTTGCCTCCCTTAAATGCATCCAGCAGGGTGCTGGGCGCTGTGAATGCCTTGTCAGTCTTGATTACTATTGCCACTTTTAACTAGGGTTTCTTTTGTTAATCTATATACTTTTCCAAAATGTCAGGTAGTTTGGGGTATAATTTAAGTGTGAAAAATACTTAAACTTTCTCCACCTGTTCCTCCATTCATTCCTGAAAATAGATTCTCAGGTTGTCATTTTTAAATTTAAAAAATTTATGAAGTAGGTCAATCAGACATTCTCTGGTGGAGATAGCTAATACCCACCCCCTCAAACTACATGCCCAGATATGCCAGTTCCAGGGCAGTTCTTCTTTATGTCTATTATCTCCATGTAATTATAAATAGTGGCATCCTTTCACTCTCAAAACTATACTATTTGAGATGAAAATTACGAAGTCATACTATCCCGTATTCATCCTTCCCAATTTCCTTTTGGTAGCAAAGCCCCTGCTAAGTCTATTTGACAGGATACTTGGCTGTTCAGCTCAAAACTGCATTTTCTAATTTTCCTTGCAGCCTGTGTGGCCATTTATCTATATAACAAGTACATAGTGCTTGCTGTTTGCTAGTCACTGTTCTAGTTTACCTACAAACTAACACACACTTCACTGTCTTCTTATGAGCTGGTGCAATTTCATCCTTCCCATTTTACAGATGAAGAAACTGAGAGGTCAAATAACTTGCAGAACTGGCAGAAATGAGATGTGAACCCCAAAAGTCTGATTCCAGAGTCTGTGTTCTCAACCTGCTACCTCCAGGTGTGACCAAGTGCTGGCCAGTGGGCTGTGGGAAGAAGTGACATGGGTGACCTCTGCATGTAGTCTGAGAAAAGTAACTTCTACGCCCCTTGTCTCTCTTCCCTATGTCCCTCGGGCAGGAATGGGAGGTTGGTGCTGATGAACATGAAGACAGAGACGACACTCCAGAAGCTGGAGGAGCCACAAATAGAGGGTTGTGGATCCTTGGCCAACCTCACAGAGCAGAGCACCTTCCCACTCTCCACCACTCGCTACTTCAAGACGGCGTGTGTGAGGAAAATAACCTATCTCATTTGAGGTACTGTCAGCCTGTACCCTAATACCTATCCACATCCCCAGCTCATGAAATCCTTCTTTATGCAGATGTCCAGAAGGTACGTGAACATTCCATTCCAATATCAACATGAGTCCTCTCAACCACATCCAAGCATTTCCTCCAAATGGCCCCAAGATTCCTATCTATTCTAATGGCTGCTCCCATACCATTATCAAGAAGAATTTCACTCCAAGCCAAGAACTTAGCAGATGGAATGAGTCACACACAGAGTCCTCTAGCACGGGGCCACTCAGCAGTCCACAGATCTTCCCCTCCAGCAAACTGTTCTCGAACCCTAACGAGATCTGTAGAGAATCTGAGAATAAGGAATTGAAATATTTACAGTAATCTGATAGACTACTTTTATGTGTTAACACCAAAAATCTCAAACACATTTCTCAAAACAAAAAGGATTGTACTCCAGTTCTATATTCAATTCTTGGCATACAGAAAGTTTCCACAGGAGACAGACATGAGAGAGACTGTATAGCCAGATATGTGCAGCCTCAGCCTTTGCTCTCAAGCTTCTAGGTGCCGTTGTGGTCTCAGCCCCCATCCTGACCGGCTTTATTGACAAAGTTCTTGCTACGTGAGGTTTCCCCTCATAGAACCTGCTACTATTCACAGATAAAAGCTAGTCTTTTCCATGTATGCACAATTGTGAGCCTCATCCCTTAACCCTGGATTAAATATAGAGTGCTAGAAAACTGGCCCCAAAATGGGCATCTAAGCTATACTGATAGCTCATATTATATTAATATATTCATTTAATGCTGCATATATTGATATCCAATATTAATATATTGAATATTATATATTAACAAGGAAGCTATTAATATTGAACATATTAAATATTGATATTGGTATTAATGTTGGATATATTAAATATATTAATATTGGATATATCAATGTTGGATATTGAATATGTTGAATATTGAATATGTTAATATTCAATACTAATATACTAATAGGGAAGAGAGTAGGGGACATGGAGATTACTTTTCTCAGGCTACACAAGGACTTAACCAAATTCAAACCCTGTCACAAATGCCTTTTTTCTTACATTAAAAACAAAATGGAAAATAAAACTGGAATGCAGAGATGTCCTAGGTCTAGCCGATGAGACTGTGATAAGGTTTAAGGTCCTGGTTGTTAGAGACCTATTTCCATCCGCTGTGCGGCCCTAGAGCAGCTGTCCCAAACTCCGTACGTGCACAAGCACAGCTGATCAGAGGCTCTCAAGGGGAGCAGCACGTGTGCAGTTACCTACAGAGCTTTTTACAATGACGCTACCTGGAGCCCCCTTCCCTAGAAATTCTGACTTCACTGGTCTGAGGTAGGGTCCAGACATCGGTACTGGTTTAAATGCACCCCAGGTGACTAGTGCAGCCAAGGACTGGGAACAACCACTGAATGGGAACTCCCCATTCAGTAAGCACTCTGTTCTCTGAGTTAGACTCAGAGTTGTAACTTCCTCCCGCTGAATAAAACTTCAGATGAACCACTTCCTGCCAAATTTGTTTCTCATTTATTCTAACTGCTGTGTTCAATCCTTGCCTAATTATTCACTTAATCTCTTCTCATTCTGCTCAAAGTGTAATTTTTTAATGACAACCCAAAATTCTCTCAACACTCTGACACATTAGTTCATTGAATAATCCCTTAAAACATTACACCAGCCCCTTTTGGCTCATAAATAGTAGGTTGGGGAGAAAAGATTCACTTCTGGCTGGTTCCACTGGATGTACTAAATCAATATAACTATGATGCCTTTTTTTTCCCTCCCCATTCTCCAGCACTTTACATGAATCCAGGGTTAAGGGGATGGGGTTCAAAATTGTCCATACCTGGAATAGACTAGCTCTCATATATCAATAACAGCATATTGACAGGTTCTATGATGAGCAAACCTCTTTTGTCAACAAAAACTACTAATGAGATTCAAGAGCCTCAGGTTGCATCTACCTGTCTCCCAGATTTCATCAGTTCAGGTCTGGGTATAATCAGAGGACATGTACACAGAGGCAAAGATGTTGGCTTCTGGCCCATTATAAACTATTCATCCAATAGATGATGAAATGCAAAGGGAAACTCACTCTTAAGACATTTCGAACACCGATGCCTAGGTTAGGGTCCAGGCAGGGCTCCCCACATTCTGCAGAATGAAATTACAATCCAGGCACATTTGTTGAATGCCTCCTGAACTCATACAGTTATCCCAGAGGGTGGCCCATGGGGAAATAATTTCCCTGTTAGGGTAACATGTGAGCAATTGTTTTATTAGTATTGAGGTCTCCAAAAATAATTGCATGAACTGCCCTACACACAGGAATTACGAGGGACTAAAGGTGGGAAGATCTAATAGAGAGGGTATGGGCACTGGAGCTTCAAATATCTGGGGTAGAGTCCTCGTTTTCCTTCTCACTAATTGTGGCGACTTGAGTGTTAGCAACAACTTCTCAGGGCCTCAGTTTCCCCATCGATAAAATGGGGATAACAACAACAATAACGGCTTACTGTTAAGATTGTGAGATTTTAAAATAACTTTAGAAATATCAAATGTAAGGCCTATACATCCTGCATATAGCGGTCACTCAAATTCATAGCTGCCGATTCCATCCCTGCTGTCATCATCCTCTAATTAATTCCTAGTTTGGTTGATGTTACAACTGGAGCGAGCTGAGGACTTGAAGCCTGAGGACAAACAAGGATACCTTCTCTGAAAGACCAGTGATAAGTCACAAGGTCTAAAAAAAGGCCTAGAAGAAGGAGCAGGTTTTAGTGGATGTAAGGCCTCTGATGATCTTAAAGGCATACTCAAAGGAAAAAAATAGAGACTTAAAAAAAAAAAAAAACACTCCAAACCCAGTAAATCTAACATCAAGCATGGTCCTCATCCTCAGATAAATACTGTTTCACCTTTCCTGTATGGCTGAATCAGGACTCCTGACTGTGGTACCAGCAGATGGGTTATTCTGAACATATGGGCTAATGCTAAATGAAATAAATAGTGCACGGCACATTAAAAAAACTACACAAAAGTGTTCCATAAATAAGGTTCTATATCTAATATGAGACTGACAAGCAACATTAATTAATTGGTGGTATTTAAAATTCAATTGCTGTCTCCTCTTGTTACCCCACCCAAAGAGCCCTGTTCAGTTTTTGGCTAAAGCAAGAACAGAGTTCCCATTAAAATGGAGCTTACATTTTACAACCTGGGAAGAGTTCCTATGGCTACCCCATTAAACAGACAAATATGTTCTGTAAATGTATTTACACCATGGACAAAACTCAAGTCTGGTATTAAGCATAGACTTCAGAATCTGCATTTTCAAAATGTCAATGGCATTTTTCAAAGAACTAGGACAAATAGTCTTAAAATTTATGTGGACCTACTCAGAGACATATGAAAAGATGCTCAGTATCACTAGCTATCACAGAGGTGCAAATTAAAACCACAATGAGATACCACTTCACGCGGGTCAGAATGGCCATCATAAACAAAGCAACAAACAGCAAGTATTGGAGAGGTTGTGGAGAAAAGGGAACCCTAGTTCACTGTTCATGGGAATGCAGACTGGTGCAACCACTGTGGAAAACAGTATGGAATTTCCTCAGAAAACTAAAAATGGAACTGCCTTTTGACCCAGCAATTCTGTTGGGAAACGCCCTGCCTGGTTTCAGAAGCTGTAAACCCCCATGGCTAAGGCTGAGTGAGAGACCTTGGGACCATAATCCACTAAGGAGACAAAGCTTATCTCCCTGACAGGGGTGCTGCCTCTGCCCACTTTACTTCACCCTGCTTGGCCCCGAGCCTGACCAGTTAGCCAGTGACGGGTAAAATTCCTCAAGGGAGGGATGACCTAAGACTGACATGGTCACGAAGAGGCCCTCAGGGAAGGACTTGGGGGCCTATAGAAAAAGGGGTGATGGACCCTTGCCCCTCGGCTTTGACATAGACTGAGTCCTCATTCTGCCTGTGAGAAGTCCCCTCATCTCTTGGCTGCCTTACTTCACCTGCCTGACTTAAGCCTGAAACAATGACAGAGGGTGGTGCAGTCCTGTGCTGAAAAGGGCGGGTTCCCCAGGGTGATCAGGCCTAAGAAAGAATGCATAAAACCCTGTGAAAACTGCTTTGCTAAGAATGCCCTCAGTTTTCTGATAAGGGTCCAAGCATGAAATGAGTTTGTTTCCCAAAGTTTTATAGACCTTTAGCTAACTGACCCTGATTCAGAATAAGCCCTCAGAGTTCTTTGTATGTTATCTATTGTTTGATCCTTACTGCCTGACAATGATTGATGAGCTTTACCTGTATTCCTGTGCAAAATGAACCCAATAAAAACCCATTGAGGAAAAGGCTCTTGGCCCTTCTTCTTTGAGAGATTGGCCCCTTTCCTCCCCAAGCAGATCATGTCTTGGTAGACTTATTCTCATCCATGGCAGACGGGGGGACCCTGCGGGTGGAGCTCCCACACACAATTCCACTGCTAAGATTATATCCTAAGAGCCCTGAAACACCAATCCAAAAGAACCTATGCACCCCAATGTTCATAGCAGCACAATTTATGACAGCCAAGTGCTTGAAGCAACCTAAGTACCCATCGGTGAATGAATGGATCAAAAAGCTATGGTACATTTACACAATGGAATATTACACAGCAGAAAGAAAGAAGGAACCCCTACCCTTTGCGACAGCATGGATGGAACTGGACAGCATTATGATAAGTGAAATAAGCCAGGTGGTAAGGGACAAATACCATATGATCTCACCTTTAACAGAAACCTAATCAACAAAACAAACAAGGAAGCAAAATATAACCAAAGACACTGAAATTGAGAACAGGCTGACAGTGAGCAGAGGTGAGAGGGGAGGGGATTATAGGGAAAAAGGGTGAAAGGTTTGCAGGAACAATTATAAAGGACACATGAACAATAACAAGGGGGTGTAGAAACAGGGAAGGGAGGTGGGGAGGGCTGAGGTGGTAGGGAGAGGTTTGGGGAAAAAAGCAGAAAACTGTACTTGAACAACAATTTTAAAAATGTTTAAAAAAATAAAAAATAAAATAAAATCTTTAAAAAAAAGTTTTATGTGGGCCTACAAAAGGCCCAACATAGCCAAAGCAATCTTAACAAAGAACAAAGTTGAAGGTATCATGCTCCTGCTTTCAAACTATATTAAAAGGTGATGGTAATCAAAACAGCATGGTACTAGCATAAAAACAGATGCATAGATCAATGGAACAGAATTGAGAGCCCAGAAATAGGCCCATGCCTATGTGGTCAATTGATCTTTGACAAAGGAGGCAAGTATATGCAATGGGGTAAGGACAGGCTCTTCAGAATTTATATTTTTATTGAAGGAAATACTTTATAAACTCACAAAACCCCAGGAATGGAGGACACCTTGCAGAATCACTTCATTTATCCCTCTACAACTACTTCATTTACTCTATATGTTCTCCTTATGTAGAGTCAGAAGTAAATGCAAATTTTTAACTGACTGGGGGTCAGTAACCCTAACCCCATCTCATTTTTTCAGGGTCATTGTATACACATAAAACTATAGTTTTAAAGAAAGAAATACAGTATAGCTCTCTGTTCTATAAATACATTAATAGATTAGTTTTAACAACCTGTCTTGATCCAAGGCACTATGGCCTATTTGCTGAGCAATCGGAGCTCAAATCCACTCAAATTCCAATGGTATTAGTCTCTTCTCAGATGCCTGTGATTCATTTGCCTGTATATCTTCAAGTGATTTTTTGACACTAAATAGTCCTGATTCCTTTAGTCCTTCCCACAGGAGTTCAACTTCTAAAACTCCCATTGAACTTCCAATCATGCACTACAAATTCTCTACATGTACCTTAAGTTTTAGAACCTCCTTTGAGCTCCAGATAACTGCCTCTCACATAGCTCCTTCTAGGCATCAAATTCAACATGTTCCTACTATGCTGGTCTTCTTCCAATGAATTTTTGTATTGTATTCTTAAATGCTACTGTCATCTACTCATCTGCACTAGCCAGGAAATCAACTCTACATCTTCTTCTCTCCTATTCATAATCAAACAGTCACCAAAATTTTTTCCTCTAAAAATGGTGTGAATTCATCCATTTCTCTCTCCATTATCCCAAGTCCAAAGAGCCATCCATTCTTTCCTGGGTACTGTAAGATCCTCTAACCAGTCTCTTCCCCATATCCACTCTCTGTAGAGCAGCCAGAGTGATCTTTTAAAAACATATCAGACCAAAGTATTTTCCTGCATAAAACCCATCAGTGACTCTTCAGGGTTCTCAGAATAAAGACCCATGTCTTTAATAAGGCTTTCAATGCCCTGCATACCCAGCCCCTTCTCCCCTGACCAAGTCTCTCCAGTCACATAGTGAGCAACGATCACCCGTACTTTCAGCTCCCTCCTCACTCTTCAGCTTCCTTCCTACTTTAGAGCTTAGCACATACTGTTCCCTCTGCCAGGAATGCTCTCCACCCTCTTCATCCTTCAGAGCTCACCTTCTTCACCTCTCGGACTGTTTCTGCTTTCTCTGTTATACTCTCACGTACATTCACTCTGTACTTATCCTGCACTTGTCCTGCACTTCACATACCAGAACTCTTAGCAAGCTTATACTTATTTGGTGGATTGTATTGTTAATTATTTCATGTCTAGAGACATGTCTGCTTTGTTCTCTGCTTTACTTCAGTGCCTAGTACCAAGTGACTTGCACATAGTAGGTATTTTATGTTCTAATAGCATTCTGATAAATGGTTGCCTTCTTTCATAAATGAGCTTATCCCCTCTATTCATTTCTGCCTCTCTTCAAGGCAATATTTCTTTAAAGACTAGGCTATAATATCTGCCCCAGCTCTACCCCTATTCCCTTGTTAACCCACTAAAATTTGAAGTCCTTCACTAGCACTCCAATAAAACCGTTAGTGCCAAAGTTGTCCAGAAAAAGCTGATGATGATCTTATGGATTTTTTTCTATATTTATTCATACTAAACATTTTTGTGACATTTGCCACTGTGGTCAATTCCTTCCTCTTTATGCAAAAAAAAAAAAAAATGTAACAAGTAGCTACTCTGCTCCTGGCCCTGTGAATAGAACACACGCCTTGCTCTCATTGAGCCCAGTGAGACAGTCTAACCAATAATCACAAATATGCATCTATAGCTATGTAAGTGCTAGAAATTAAAAACAAAGAGCCAGTAGAGTATAAAAAGCCCTCCTATTTTCCTCTGATTGTGTTCTTTTGGCTCCATGGCTGAATTTTCCTCGGCATGTCCCATAAACGTTTGCATGCCAGGATTCTGTCCTTATCACACTGTTCTTCTCATAGACACTCTCTGTCTTCCTGTGCTTGTGGCCAGAGACTCTCAAATCTTTATCTTCAGGCCTAATTTTTCCAACTCCCTCTTGAATGTCCCCTGCATGTTTCAGAGGCACCTAAAATGATGCATTACAGACCAAATTAAACATCTTTCCCAGTCTTTCTTCTGCTGTTGCCTCTCTCACCAGTCACATGAACTGGAAACTAAACACCGCTGAGATTTTTCTCTCCCCTGCCCTTACCTCCACAGCAATCAGGGAGTTGTCACTATTCTTCCTCCTAAACCTCTTGTAATTTGATCAGCTCTTCATGCCAAGTGCCCCTGCTTTTGTTCAGACACACGTCATCTCTCCCCTGCATTGCTACTGTGGCCCCTGCCCTTGACCCCTGCCTCCAATCTCCACCTACTCGGAGCATTTGCTTTGATGCCACCTATATTTAATGTGGCCATGTCATTGTCCTGCTTAAAATCTGCACTGACTTTATGATATAGTCCATATTCATTAACTTCATAATCCAATCCTTCCTACTTCTCCTGCTGCATTCTTTTTTCATTCATTCATTCTACAGATACTCGTTGAACACCAGTATGTAACAGGCACTGCTTTAGGAAAAGGAGGTAAATCAGAAAGCACTGCTGTGAGTTCATCAAGCCCCATGCTCTAGTGCTGTCATAATACACACACTCCCGGTCTCCTGCACCTTGAAATCTCTCATCATTTTCGGCATGACCCATGTTCTTTCAGGCTTTCATATAATACCTCCGCTGGCTGAAAGACTGTTCCTTCCTCTCAGACATATTTGCACTCCCTATAGACTCAACACTCAAACTTAACCTCCATGAAGCCTGCGGGAATTCCTCAGGCAGAATCAGACTCACTCTCTTTTCTGCACGTCAAACCCCTTTGAACACATTTTTTTTCACGTGTACTTGCTCCTCACATGTCTGTCTCCATCGCGAAACCATAAACCCTTCAAGAGTAAAGAATCATCTTCTTCCAGTGCACATCCTCAACAAATTTTTTTACTAATCTTATGAATTTAAATGTAAATGAACAAATATATTCCATTATGTCTTTTAAGGAAGTAGTCCACAAAGTGTACTATGCATTAGAATTCATTGGGGGATCTTGTTAAAATGTTGATTCTGATTCAGTGGTGTTTTCTGGGGTGGGACCTGAGAATCTGCATTATAGAAAGTATGGTTTGTTGAGAACTATTCTTATGAAAATAAATGAATAAAACACAGCTCTGTAACACATCTTGTCTATCAAATCTGCATGACATCTTGACAGCAAACAGCTTCCTGAAATGCTGGAGACAAACACACAGTTTTAACTTTTTCCAAGTCCATACAGCCTGCTCCACACTGTCCAAGTCCTCTGGGAATCCCTAACTGAGTTGATTCACCAGCTTTTCCACTTGTTGCAAATGCCCAATGCCTGTCTTTGTTTCCAATTCTGCAGATGGCTCGAATGTGTTCCCTTGTCATCTCTAGCATGGACACAGGTCCCCAGACTTCTCTGTCTAGAGTCGGTGGCACAGGATGGCTCAGTTCCTCTTGTACTCTCCCCATTCTAAGACAACAGCTCTGGCCGCCATTCAGAGCATCATTTTTCAAGCCGCCCTGCCTCATTGAGAGAAGCCTTGTCACAAGCTGGCTGCCCTGCCTGGCCAGCACCCCTCTCCTCAGCCCAGCACCCTCTGCTCTCCAACAGTAGCCTGCACAGATTCACAGGAGCAGCCCGAAAGATGATTCCAGTTTCAGTTAAAATTTTTTCTACCCTCAGAATTCTGAGATGCTACTGGGGATTTACAGGTTGTTTTAAGGCTCTTTTAAAGACAAACTTATGATATTTACATAGATATATGGGCCCATGTAAAGCACTGTGTGGCTCTTTATAAAAGGTGCAGTATAAGTGTTCTTGTATTACTAGAGGATTATATAAAGGATGTTAAAACATATTTCAACCAAGTGGTGGTATAGATGGCCACAGAATATAATGTAGCCATTGTCAAGAAATCCTCACCAGAGACCTCAGAAATCTTACATTGATTGAAACACATTGAATACTTTCCAAATGGTAAAATATTAAATATACTCTTTTTAAAAATATTTACCAGTTAAACACTAAAATACTGTGACTGGCTGACCTTTCACAGCAGTTTTTGTTCTACTTTTCCAAAAGTAGCCAGAAAGGGATCGTTTTGTTTTGTTTTTTTTAATGCTTTATTTTGTCTTTTAGGGGAAAAAAAAAACCAACTTATTTTGAGCATACCGCTCCCCCATCTGCCTATGCAATAACATCATGATGGCAGAATAATCACTGTAAACAATGCCCTGGGGACTTAGTTGGCTACAACAGGAGGCTCCAGGAGCCAATTTCTGTGCTTTTCTTAACTACATCATTGCATTTTTGTCTGCCAGTGGATAAGAAGAGTCTCCTTTTAGAGCAGGTTGATGGAAAGTGCTAATTGTTGACACATTAGCTAATTGTTATGATTAGCCCCTGAATTTTTTTTTACTCTGAAAGTCAAGATCTCAACTGTGAAGTATGAAGATGCTTTATTACAACAGTGTTATGAAAACATTCAAACAATGGGAGGCTAATCTTCGGGAGCATTCAATCCGGTCGTCACTAGACAGCCACACGTTTAAAGAACAGACGGCCATCAGGGGAAACCCTAACTGCCACATCCACCCAGTACTTCAGACATAAGTGTTCTGGGTTATCACCAATGATCTGTTTTTACAAATTCACTATATCTTCGGAAAGTTGAAGTAACTCCAGCCTAAATAAACCACACGTAAGCCACAATGGTCTACTGACAATTGAAGCAGCTTGGAATCTGCGATAATGTGAACCTGTAAGGTACCACACTTGGTTGTTCCAACAAAGGTGCTTGAAACTGCGGTCATTGTCAGCTATATTTTAACTTGGGAAAACAACGAGGCATAAATTTTAAAATGTGTGGTACTTATCATTTAGAGAAAAGGAAGGAGAAGAAATCAGGTAGAGAGAGAAAGTAGCAAAAAACCAAATCGCGTGGTTGCATTCTCGGCTCTGGCCTCTGAGGGAGTCATTATTCTCTCATTCATTATGACTTGTACATGCAAGCAAATATTTACTATTTACTATAGGAATAACCTGACTTCATATAAAAATATTTGACTGAATTTCCATTTTTAAAAATATTCAGGTACATATTAAAATCAGTGCATGACTCTTTTATGATAAAATGTATTCCTTTTATATTTTAACAAATGGAGAAAATATAATCTTCTTAATTACCTTGCTTATAATCCCCCTAAATAACAAATTAAAATTTACAGCTCATCCATTAGCCACTATCGTTACATTTATTTCTTACGCTAATCTTCATTTTAAACTTTAAGTATCTGCATCCTTAAGAAAAAAACATAAAAACAGTTTTAATCAAGCCACACTACTTCGTTTGTATGTAGTTGAGTGATATAACTGCTAACTAGTTGACCCCATTAGAGTTGTTTACAAGATTGAATGTGATATTAACTTAATGTGACTAAAGAGAACATAAGGTTCTAACCTTATAACAAAATAAAAGCTAAAAGGGAAATTTCGGAAAAATACATATATGCAAGCACTTATAAAGGTTTGCCCTTACTAAACAAAAATATATTAAGACAGTACACAAAACCAAGGTAATAAATCAACAAAATCTTATTTCTATCCTAAATTTGTAATAATTAAATGAATAATAATTAATCTTTCTCCCTTGTTCGAAGCTTTTCAGGCTCTTTCCTCTCAACAATACCAGCCAGATATGAAAAATTCACTTTGCCTTGTTGCAAAGATCGGAAGAAAAGAAGACTTTTTTTTTTTTACCCCGACCCTCCATCTAAATAAATGCCATCTAGCTGAGACTCAGTACCAATTCCTAAGTCTGTACCAGAGACGTATGCAAACACCCCTTCCCTCTGCCACCCCCCACACTCCCTCCCACCCCTCAGCCTCACCTCACCAAAGATGTCATCACAAGCTCACCTCCTTCTGCTCTGGAAACCAATGGATGCCTGGTTTCTTTTCTCAACCTCCTGTTTTCCTTTTATAAGTTACCCTAATGGGAATGATCTGAGTTTTATAGAGAGAGAGATCAAAATTCTCCCCACAGTGAAAATGTGTTCAAAAGTAAAGCTTCATGTAAAGGAAACTCAAGGTTGAGGAGGGATTACAGTGGGTGAATTAAGGGAAGCTGTTATTTTAAAGGAAAATGTATTATGGAATTGAATTCAACTTGTTTTCCTACCAAAGTATAGAGTCATATTAACATCTACATGTATTATTGCTGTAATACTTTTATTTCTAATTATTTTAAAACATTATATACAAGAACTTAGCTATATCTCATTATATATACTCTTCTGTATTTTGACAATTCTCATTAATCCATCAATTTACCTTAAGTAAGAATAACACAGGAATAAAATCCCTGAATATTTTAGCATATTCCCTGAAAATGTATTAATGACTTCACAACATGACTATAAAACACACAATTTTCTGCAAATGTTCAAGTAGAAGGGACTCTTTAAAAACATATATTGTCAGTGAAAAAAGAGAAAAGTTCTAATCACCTATGTCAAACCCCCTCACCTAACATATGAGGAAAGTAAAAGTTGAAGTACTGAAGTGACTTTTACAATGTACATATCAGATGGTATAGACCTGTAGGGTCTGCTTTGGCTTTTATGGAAAGAATGATGACACATGGCACCGGCCAGCTCAAGATGCAGTTCTCCTCCCAGTGTGTGGGACTATGTCCAAATGTTGGGAACCACCCTGCCTGGTTTCAGAAGCTGTAAACCCCCAAGGCTAAGGCTGAGTGAGAGACCTTGGGACCATAAGCCACTAAGGAGACAAAGCTTATCTCCCTGGCAGGGGTGCCGCCTCTACCCCCTTTTATTTCACTCTGCCTGACCCCGAGCAGATGACTGGTTAGCCAATGATGGGTAAGATTCCTCAAGGGAGGGACAACATAAGACAGGCATGGTCATGAAGGGGCCCTCAGGGAAGGATTTGGGAGGCTATAGAAAAAGGGGGTGATGGACCCTCACCCCTCAGCTTTGACATAGCCTGAGTCCTCATTCTGCCTGTGAGAAGTCTCCTAATCTCTTGGCTGCCTTACTTTACCTGCCTGACTTAAGCCTGAAACAATGCCAGAGGTGGGTGCAGCCCTGTGCTGGAAAGGGAGGGTTCCCTGGGACAATCAGGACAAACAAAGAATGCATAAAATCCTGTGAAACCTGCTTTGCTAATACCCTCAATTTAATTGATAAGGGTCCAAGCATGAACTGAGTTTGTTTCTCCAAAGTTTTATGGCCCTTTAGCCATCTGCCCTAACTCAGTATAAGCCCTCATGGTTCTTTGAATGTTATTTATTGTTTGATCCTTACTGCCTGACAATGATGAGCTTTTCCTGTATTCCTGTGCAAATTAAACCCAATAAAAACCCATTGAGGAACAGGCTTCTGGCCCTTCTCTTTTGAGAGATCGGCCACCTTTCCTCCCCAAGCAGATCATGTCTTGGCAGACTTATTCTCATCTGTGGCGGTGGGTTGGGGGATGGACGGAAGGGCCCTGTGGGCGGAGCCCCCCACATCTAAACAATCCAAGACACACGGCAAATTATTGTAAACCAGCTTGTAGGTATTTTCTTCCACCAACTCATATTATTTTTAAAGAAAGTGATATACTTCAATGTAGGCTTATTGTAAAAGGATTTGTAGTTGGGTTTTGTTGTGTCCTATCTCTAGACCTTAAGAGGGTTCATGGAGTTATTAGAGATGTAACAGCCATCAAAAGAACATGACTTCAACTATTTCAATCTATGACATATAACTCACATTTCAATTTGTTCCTCAACACTGTAAATTCTTTATAAAGGCAGAAAAATAAAAGCAATCCTCACCCTATTGAAGAGTATGAATTCTCAAAGATGGCCATGCACTCAGTGTGTGTGTACAGATAGTGGTCATGTTCTAATTAGATCAATCTGGGCTCAAATCCTGACTGCACCACTCTCTAACCTTGGGAAGTTACTTAACAACCATGAATCTGTTTCCTCACTATAGTTGGTTGGATAGTGTCTCCCCGCCAAAAAAAATACACACACACACACATACACACACACAATATATATATTTTATATATATATATACATATATATATATACACACACACAAATCCCTGATACCTGTGCATGTGATCTTATTTGGAAACAGGATCTCTGCAGAGGTACTAAAATTAAGAACCTCCAGATGAGATCATCCCCAATTGAGGATGGGCCCTAAATCCAATGACTGGTGTTCTTAGGACAGGGAGAGTTGAGGCCCAGAGACCCAGGGGGGAAGGCTCAGAGGAAAGAACAGAGACTGGAGTCATGCAGCTCCAAGCCGAGGAACACCAAGGTTGCCTCCAGCCAGCAGCGGAAGCTGGCAGGCAGGCATAGAATAGATCCTCCCTCAGAACCTCCAGAGGGAACCAGCCCTGCAAATTCCTCGATTTTGGCCTCCAGAACTATGAGAAAGTAAGTTTCTGTTGTCTTAATCCACCACATTTGCGGTCATTAATATGGCAGTCCTAGGAAACGAACACACTCATATTCCAGATTTGCCTCAGGGCTGCTGTGCAGATCAAATGAGATGATCAGCTAGCACAGTGCCCACTCAATAAAAGCTAGCTCCTTTATTCGCCCTTCTCCTCTGGACAGTGAGTGTGGATATGGGGAAGACTTCCTCATGGTGAGGATTCAAGCTGGCTATTGATCATCCTTATAAGTCAAGAGTTCCAGAAGGACATCTCTTAGGCCTCCCATTGCATTCCTCCTGCTGGGAAGCACCAGGGCCTCTCTCTGATGATGACATGTCAGTGCCAGTCTGTTTGTTGAAGGCTTTTCTTCCCATTTGCCTCACTGCCTGTGTCTGCCTCCTGGTAGAGTTCTGCCCGTGCCTACTCACTACTGATAGAGAAGACTGGCTCTACAGGGAGGGCTGGGCTGGGTGGCAGGACCCTGGGTCTCTGGAGGACCACTATAGTCCCTTCTTGACCTAACCCAAATGATCCCACACATTCAGCATCCTTTCTTCCTTTGGGGCTTTTTTACTTTTTATTTACTATTTTCTTTGAGAAGCCAATGCCAATGTATTAAAGGTTTTCCAAGAAAGACACAACAACAAAACAACATGCACACCAAAAAAAACAAAGGAAAAAACTGTTTAAATTCTGTGAAATTGATTTTGTGACTTGAATACTTAATTTGAAGTTATTTCTTTTTAGAATTCCACCTTTTTCTCTATTTATAATTAATCAAGTAAGAATTTGTGTGCAAGCAGACACAGCCAGATTGTTTGGCCATGGTCTGTTTTCCTCCCATTCCTCTAAGTTCCCATCCACAAAGTAAAGAAAAGCAGCAGATATATAAATAAATGTATATCTGCATACATATGTCATTGATCATATATATACCATATGTATGTTTCATGTATATCTCATACATGTGTTTCACACATATACCCCTTTTTAATTTATTGGAATGCTATTAATAGATTCAACAAAGGCAAAGCATTTTTAGTTCCTTGAATTACAAGCTTTAAAAATTCAGGTGGTATTAAAAGTTTAATTCTTCCCTTTGTAGAAAAGAATAAACTTCCTCCAATCTCTTGCTTGTTTTTCACTTGAGTCAGGCAGATAGTTTAATAACTTGAGAGCCATCCTACAGATGTGTGAAAGGGAAAACAGGTAAGTATCCCCTCTGAGGACAGACATGCATACTCAAGAGGAGACAAGGCCCATGCCCCTGCCGGCTGAAGCACTCTCCCCAACTTGAACATAGGCAGCCTCACATTCAGACCAAAAGGACAGAATTATTCATTAGACACCATTCTACTCCATGCTCTATAGAATAAAGGTGCTTTACATGTGTTATAGCATTGGATCCTCACCAAAAAGATAAGAGGTAGGTGTTATTATCTCTATTTTACAAATGTGGTAACTGGGGCTTAGAAAGCTTAAATAACGTGGGCCATCCATCACTGAGGGATAAACAAAACTGACACCTGCCTGCTTACAGCATCCCCGCCCACCTGGAGAGCTACTCTAGAAGAAAGGACTCCTGAGCAACCAAGAAAACTGGACGTGGTTGTTCATATTTAGGTGGCCAAACAGCCTTAAAGAGAGATAGCTTCATTGTAAGTATGGGGCGGGGGGGGGGGGGGGGTGAGAGGTTTCATGTGCTTAAATCTGATTACAACACAATTTAAATCCACTGAAACTTATCCTGATATCAAAAGGCAAGCTTTGCATAGTCCAATTCTGAAAGCTTTGAAACCCTAGTCATGAAGCAGCAGGTGCAAGCACCATTAAATTGTCCTGGAGGATAACCACCCTCCCCCAGGGCCACAGCGTGCCCAGAATTTTCCGGGTACCCTCTATTCTTTATCTGCTCGATGCCTATCTAGTGGGGGGAAGGGAGGGCATGGACTAGATTACACATCGTGTTTAAGGTCAGTAAAGCCTAGAAGTTTTCCAACATGGTTTTCCTGAACTAAGTGTTCTCATGAGACTCAGTCAATAGCTTCTACGCTACCTTAACCCTCCCCAGTTTATTAATCCAACTGGTGGTTATTTGCAGAGGAAGCCCACTCAGTAGAGCTCTGTCCTAAAGCAGATGCAAAGCTAGTGTAAGAAAGAGCTTTTACCTTTCAAGAGCTTGCAATCTAATGGGCAGACACATCAATCCTTCAGAAAGCAATTGCAATTTAACTCTTAGCATTCTGACAAGGAGTCTGTCAAGAGAGAAAGCTGTGTAGGCTGGAGAGACTGGGGAAAATAGGAGGGAGGGGCTGGCTTGAGAGGGATCTTAAAGGTTAAGGAAGGGAACCTGGGCAGGGAGAGAGGTAGGATGGGGGAGAACAACTGGTATTGAACACAGACCATAAAATTAGTATCGTGTATGTGGTGGGCAGAGAAGGAAATATCAAACAAAACCAGTAAATTTACAGAGTTGTTACTCCTGGGTCTCTTCCAGGCCAAGATGCCCTGTTTACATCCTGCACTTAACTCACCTCCTCCTTAACAAGCTCCTGAGAAGCAAATCTCTGACAGAGGACCGTTCAAGTCTCACTTTACTTTCCACAAATGCATTTGCCTACTTTTCACAGCTGTTTACACAGAATAAACAACCTTTTGCTGCAAGATGAAAAGTAATTTTCACCCATTTCAGTGAAGAAGAAAATCAGTGGTTGAGACTTTGTGAATATTGGAGCTGGTGAAGGCACACCACCAGGGTGCCTCAAGACGAGAAGCTCAAAATGGGTCCTGGTAAATTTCCATGTTCTACCTGGAAAGTGTCTTCTGCTTAAGAAATGTGCAATTCAGTAAGCAATAACTGAATGAAATTCTTGGAAGCTTGCTTCTTAAACCAGAGATCTGTGGATACAATTATACATACAATTCACCACAGCTCACAAAATTTTATGACTACAAGACTCGAACCAAAACAAGGGGATAATTCTGTGAAAATGAAAGTTTCCACCAGATTCTTGGCATGGAAAATAAGGCAGTCTTTATAAGTGAGAGATAGCTTTCCTTTTCTTTCTAAATTATGTCTATGATGGGTAGAAGGCCACTGTCAGTCAATGGAACTAGTTGACAATAGGCTACACCCTAATCACACACGGGGGAGATTCTTGGTCCTGCACACCTGGGCTTCCCATCCAGCGTCTATCTCATCAGGCCCCGTCCCGTGCTCTGGTCTTGACACATCTAGTGCCCCAGAAAAAGTCTTCTCTAACAGTTTGGTAGTGGCAGCCTAAAGAGAAAAAAATAATAGAGGAGGAAAATAACCATCCATACTTTTAAAGGTGGGGGAGGGCTAGGTTAACTTTGAAATGCCAAAAATTTCTGTTGACTTCTCAAAATCAGAAACTGTGTCTCACTTTTCTTGCTTTATGCAGTGTCCACCACAGTAGCCAAGGCACAGGCTCAATGTTTGTGAACAACTGTAGGTCTTTACTACGGATATTGAGTTCAAATGATTTCTCTTTCAATTAAAAAAGATTGATTTAGTCACCAAATATTATATCTTAAATATTGGGGGATGGTGCAGCCACTTTGTTAAACAGTTTGGCAGTTTTTATAAAAAGTTAAACTTAGAGTTACTATATGACCCAACGATTCCACTCCTAGGTGTACAGCCAAGAATATTGAAACCATATGCCCACAAAAAACCTCATTCACAAGTGTTCATAGCAGCATTATTTATAATAGCCAAAAGACGGAAATAACCTAAATGTTCATCAACTGATGAGTGGATAAGCAAAATGTAGTATACCCATGCAATGGAAAATTATTCAGCCATAAAAAGGAATAAAGTCCTAATACATGCCACAATATGGATGAACCTTGAAACCATTAAGCTAAAAGGGAAAAAAAAAAGGTAACCAACACACTGTATAATTCCACAGAGTATATGGTCAAAAGACCACATACTGCATGACTTCATTTATCTGAAATGTCCTGCATAAGCAAATCCACAAAGACAGAAAGCAGATCAGTGGTTGCCAGGAGCTGCGGGGAGGGAACATGGGAAGTGACTGCTAATGGCTATGGAATTTCTTTTTACGAGATGAAAACGTTCTGGAGCCAGATAGTAGTGATGGTGGTGCAACTTGGTGAATATACAGCAAACCACTGAATCGTATATTTATAAAGGGTGATTTTTATGATATGTCAATTATATCTCATAAAAAAATTTTGGAAAACTCATGGCGAAGAAACTATAGTTACAATTTACTTTGAGTTCTTCAGGTATAATGAATAAAATTAATATCCCATGTATTCTTTCTTTGTCAATAAATATTAGAAAACTTATCAGAATTCTTCATATGCATACAAAAGAAACCTGAAAGTTCTTTAAATGTTCGTTATAGTCAGTTATCAATCACATTAAAATAGCAATAATAATAATGACTAACATTTATTAAATTCTTAATCTGTACCCATCACATTCTAAGTATTATGCATATATTAACTTCTAAAAGAGTTAGAAGAACAACTCTATGAGATGAGTACTATTCTTATCTCCATTTTTCTATCCAAAACGGAGACACAGAGAGTTTATCCAAGATCACATGGCTAGTTAATGGTGGAGCCAGCATCCAAGCCCAGGCGGCCTGGTCCAGAGCTGGCACGCACAACCACTACTCAAAGCCGTCTTTAATGAAAACAGGAAAAGGATTAGTGTAGTAGAAAGAGTCACTGCAGGGCCTAATCCAGAGAGCCGGTCTAAGTTTTACCACAGGCAAACTCTGCAAGCCTGGGGCCCCTTGGCCTGAGTCTCCTGATCTAAATAGTGAGGGTATGAGGCATCCCCACCTCTAAGTCCCCAACCGCCCAGCCGTCCATGACTCCGTGGCTAAGTCAATGGCAACCCAAGACAGTCAGAGGCAGATATTCTGTCATTTAGTATACTGTGTGTATCAGGAACTTTGACCTGATAATATTTTATAGAAAACAACCAGGAATTGTAGAACTACACAGCTGAAAAAAAAAACCTCAGGGGCTAAAAAAGGACAAGGTTGGCTACCAGGCACTTTTTTTAATGTTAAAATAAGGGTAATTTTGTTCATTGTCCCTTATAATCAAGAAATCATTGTTATATACTTTTCTTCCTGAAATTTAATACCACAATATCTCATTCCACCCTTAATGAATAAACATTGAAAGCTTCCTGTGTGCCAGGTATTTTGAGGCCCCAAAGATACAACAAGAAATAAGGGGAGGAAAAAAGATTCTAGCTCATTTTTGACAGGTAGGGGGCAAGTCAACCAATCAATAAACAAAATAACTTCAGTTACTAATAAGTGCAAAAAAGGAAAAGAAGCAGGCTGGCATGATGGTAATTGGTTGCTTTACTATCTGATAAAACCTCAACTAGAGAGCTGAGAATTTGGTCTATTTCATTCACCTTATCCCAGGTGCTTAGAGAAGCACTCAATAAATACTGAATGAATGAATGAATGAACAAGTGAGTGGTGCTTTCCACATTATAGCAGAGACGCTAGCTTATCACCAAGGCAGTTTCTACTTTATTCTGGGCTCATAGCTAGACTGTAAGTACTAGTTTGCTAGGGCTGCCATAACGAAGTACCTTGGCCTGGGTGGTTTAGCAAGGGAAGTTTATTTTCTCAAAGTCTGGGAGGCTGGAAATCCAAAATTAAGGTGCTGGCAGATTTGTTTGCTCCTTGGCTTGTGGCCGGCACCTTCTTACTGTCTTCACATAATCTCTCCTCTATGCATGCCATCTCCAGGTCTCTAATCTCCTCTTATAAGGACACAGATTGGATCAGTGTCCACCCTAAACCTTTAAAGGGGCCCATCTCTAAATGCAGTCACATTTGAGGTACTGACAGTTAGGGGTTCCACATATGATTTTGGAGGGATACAAATCAGTCCATAACATGACATTCCCAGCCTCCTTTGCAGTTGGGTAGATACCAGTTACATGGCTACAGTCAGTGGAGTCCAAGAGGAAGTAGTATGTGCCATTTCCTGGCCTAATCCCTAAAAACCTCCACACATGATCCTACATCCTATTTCCCCATCAGATAGCAGGATATTGACTGCTGAGATGATGTTGGAAGCTCCAAGGTGGAGAGGACAAAGTCTCCAGTAGCCTGAGTCCCTGAAAATGGTAGAGCAGAGCCGCCCCCCATACCACTGATAGACTCTGCTTTGGACTATTCTATGAGAGAAAAATAAACATATGTTGAAATTTTGTTATTATAGCAGTTAGCGTATTTTAACCAATATAACCTTCATACACCTTCAAATCTCTTTAGTCTTCTCTAATAACCTTCTGTTATTCAAGCTAAAGAGATTTATTTAAAGATTTCCTCACAGGACTAGGACGTCCATCATTTTTATGCTTCTCTCTTCCTAATTTCCTTACTTAACCCTAAAGTACAGGGCCCCAAACCAGGCAGAGGCCTCTTAAAGCAAGTTTTCACAGTAACCCATTGGCATACCCCAGACTGATGTCTTACATATATTACTTATGGTGAGATAATACAAAGACATAAAAACTGGAGAGTCCCAAAATTCTTAAACCCATGGTTTCAACCTCACAAAACTTACTTTTATGGGCCAACTCAGAATTGCCAACTGCTGCTGTGGTTCATATGCTAAAAATAACAGGGCACCAAGGAGCAGCTGGCCAGGCCAAATCTGGGCTGCAGTACTCCCTGGACCAGGAACAACAAACAAGGTGAAGGAGGTAATGGGGCGGGGGCGGGGGGAGCATTCTTCGCTGCAGTGATCCCAAGAGCAATGGGGAATCCAAAAATAAACATTGGTTGACTCCAGTGCCCTTGAACAAGTATGCAAAGTCACTGAATAACAGGGCCAGCTAATCTACATGCCAATCTAAACTTCTTCCTCTGAGAGGCTAATGCAGGTGGCTGGACCTTTAACTTCTAAATCAGTTCACCAGAAGAAATATGACAATTTTATATCATTTATATCAGTAACAGATGCATCTGACCAATCCTAAAATGTCTAAGTTTTCTTTCAGGAGCCCAGAAATATAACTCAGAGCTTGAGTGATGAAATACACGCAGCAGCCTGCCTTGTATGCATTCCCTCGTTCATTCATTCAGCATCATTGTTCATGCCTGATAGGTACCAGGCGCTCCACTGAGGACTAGAGATACATACACTGGTAAAACCCAGGGCTTTCCCTCAAGGATTTCACAATCTTGAATATGGGAGAAGAAATAAGAATGAAAGGACAAATAAAATTGTGATAATTGTTATCTTAGCATTACAGCAAGGTATTCTTGGAACTACCAGCCAATGGAAAATAGATTACAAATAAAAATACTAGCATGACCCCCCCAAGACTGTCTATTGTGTAGAATCATCCATGCTTTCTTTTAAAAGAAAGAAACCTCTATCCAAATGGGTATAACAATATAAAATAACTGCACAGCAGACTCAAAAGCTCAATGGAAAAATCAAGTCCTGGAGTCATCAGAGAAGTTCTGGCCATCTACACTGCCCCTCCCGATCTGGTCTCCTGCCTGCGTCCCTGACCCTGACTGCAGAACATGGCTCGCCGCCACGCATCATACTCTGGTGAACCTGAAGGGAGCGAGAGCAGGAAAAAGGCTACCAGATGATGATGAAATGAACCTGAAAATGATGACTTACGTTGGCTTGTGACCCAGTTATATTTCCTGAGACAGTGTCTCCTCCCAACTTTCCGAGGCACATTTTTCTCTGTTACCTCCAGTTTTCCCCAACTAACACTGCTCCTAAGATTCTCACTAAAGTGCAAAAATGCAAATCCCACTTCCAAGAAAGCTGACCCTGGGCTCATGATCATATTTCTTTACCTATTGGATCATAGTCCATGGAAACAATTCATTACTTATCTGCTCCCAACTACACAGCCAACGTCTTCACCCTGGCTGACTGACAATTCAAATTCAGCGGTGCTCCAATGACCTCTGAAATCAGGGGGCATGGTTTTTAAAGAAAATAAAGTGAGGGATTAAGTCATGAACATCGTGTCATAAACCATATTTATTTTTTGCTTTTTAAAAATATTTTAGCCAGACTTCCTTAAAACAAGTATCTCTTATAATTAGAAAAATAAGTAAGGATTACAGGTGTGATTTTTTTATGCTTAGTGAAATGACAAATTCTTCAAACTCCCTTCAGAGGGGTGACCGGGTCTCAGATGGAGAATGTCAGGTTCATGAATGTATTTTCTCCTTATCACCTTCCTCACATGGTCAATTAAAGCTAGTACTTTTTCCTATGACAAGGACATGTACCCAGTGGGAACTGGACTGAGGCCAACACATTAATTTCATGTAACTCAGCTGAATGATTTTATTTCCTCCCAAGGCTGACTTGGGGCTCACAACCAGTGGATGGTGGTGGTAGTGCCGATGTTTTGAATAAGACCCTGCACTGGTCTACTGGACTTGGGCTGGGACAGATCCTTGAAAGACTGTTGGGAGTAAACTGGAGATGAATGAGAGTTCCTATGATACAAATAGTTCAAACAGATCTTCAGAATCTCTTGAGGCATGGGATAACTAAAAAAAGAGTGTCATGAAAGGGGCAGTGGTAGCCAGACTCCACGGCAGGAGAGTCCAACCTGTGGCCCGCAGGCCACACGTAGCCCAGGATGGCTATGAATGTGGCGCAACACAAAATCGTAAATTTACTTAAAACATTATGAGATTTTTTTATTACATGTCACATTATATTTAATGTGTGGCCCAAGACAACTCTTCTTCTTCCAGTGTGGCCCAGAGACACTAAAGTTTGAACACCCCTGCGTGGTGACCGTATGGTGTTCATGCCCTGTGTAAGCTCCTCCCATTGGTTGAGTGTGGGCTGGATTCAGTGACTTACTGCTCACAAGGTGAGCAGCCACTGGAGATGACCATGTGGCAAGGATCTGAGGAGCGCGCCTGCGAACAGCCTCCCGTGGTGAGCTACTAAGCAGATGCTCCCCAGGCTTCAGACGACTGCAGCCCCCAGGGAACTCCTGGACTGCAACTTCACAAAAGCCCTTGAGCCAGAACCATCCCGCCCCAAGCCACAGAAATGAGAAGAGATAACAAATGTTTGTTGTTCTAAGCTGCTAAATTTGGGGGGATTATGTTACTCAGCAATAATTCATATAGGAGCTAAATGGTGTCCACCCCAGAAGATGGTGTAAGGGGTGCCAAGAATGGATCACTCCTGCACGGTGTTGTCCCCATTGTCTCTCTCAGGCTTGAAATGCTTGAAGTCCCATCTTGGATACGTGTGCAGTTACTCACACAGGGAGTGCCTTCTGAGTGCAGTCGGGACACTGAGTGTTAGAGATAGCAAGGCAATTTTTCCCTTCTAAAACCCTCATTTTCCTTCTCCCTAAGAACCAGCCAGTTTCCCTGTCAAAAACAGCTTTCAAGGCCACTACACATTAAAGCCAACAATTGAACCCCAATTCCAGCCAGGAGTCAGAGGTCTCCTATTATGAAGGAAAAACAGTGGCTGAAGTGGAACTTCATGGAATGTAGTCACCCTCCCTGCAGGTCCCCCTAAATTTAAATAGAAGCATTCCACTCTGCCCTCTTAAAATTAAGTGCTATCACAAAGCAGACACTGGAGCATAAAATACCTTTTTATTTCATCGATTTGAATACCAGAGTTGTGCCTTAAAGGGCTAGGCAACCTGAAGCTTTTCAACCAAGACAAGATACCAGATTACTAGAGGCAGATGATATTTCACCTTGAACATCAGGTGTATTGTCCTTAACATCAGGGATTCTCTGAGGATTAGCAGTAAGTAGTGCCTATTACTATATTAATGATAAACCATTTGCATGTCATTAACAAGTTTCACTCAGGTAGGGTTAACAGTTCAGTTTATTTTGTTTGCTTAACAACCAACTGGTTTCTTACTCACTGAAGTAAAAGGCAAGCAACTCAAATGTTTTCTTCAATCCAGTCGGTTGAACCGAATGCTAATACATAAAATTTTTTCCCACCATTATTACTGTCATGCAGCTTCTAGGACAATATACTATTTTTGACATAAAAATATTAAGTAGGAAAGATTTCAATTAGTCAAATGTAAAAACAAAGAGACTTATACTTAAGGCTGGGCTTGGCTATTGTGAAATGAAGCCATAAACTGGTGAAATGAAGCCATAAGCTGGTCATACAAATACACATTTTCAATAACAGGATTTTTTAAAGATTTTAAAAATAATTCATACCTTTGTTGATTCCACATGTGCCATTTGCAATTTAACATCAGAAAATAATCACTCCAAATGGTTCTCTCTGCTATGATTCACCACGGTGAATGATTCTGCCACTCACAGCAAATCAGAGAGTGGTTCGGAATGGCTTATTTTCCTGCTCCAATAAACTATGACTAGGCATTCAGCAGATTTTTCTTTTGTTTCTTATTATTTTGCAGAGTTGGAAAAATATGAAAAATAAAAGAAATAACTGAATGGGCCACTGCTTTCAAAACTTATTTAGTCTTGCTCATTTATGCCGACCCTGTTATAATTCACTTCCACTCTCCTGTTTTTCTGGTGAGTTTTCCATATCATGGCAACCCCACCACTGTATGTCTATTCTCTTTTGGATCTCAAGGCACTGCTTACCTTTTCACACAAAACTCTAGTCACCCACTGCCAAAGTGGGTGTGTATGATAAAACTGAAGTATTTCATTGGCTTTCCTTCTGGAAATAATTTGCAGAAATCTCATTTGCTGCATTAATTGTGCATCATTAAATCTACCTGGCAAGTATTTCAACATCTACTTAGCCATTCTGGGTCCCAGTCCAGAAAATTGACATACATGCAGTAACAATGAGGCCTTTTGACAGTTTTCAATATACTGCTTTGATTAATAAATTTTTTTAAATTATATACTTTTCTTAATTCAGGAGTCTAAAGCCATTAACTACTATAAAACAGCTGCTATAATGCCCTTTGTTCACGTTCTCTCGTGCTTAGGATACCAGGAATCATCCATAAGAAGTATTCAACTTACCAATGTTTAAACCTGGCAGGGAAAGCACCCAGTGTCTCTCCCCAACCCTACACTTCCAGGGAAAAAACGTGAATAACAGATTCAGTCATTTTTTTCCCATCACCCAAGGATATGATTTTTTTTAGTACTTTTAGAGAGAGAGGAAAAGAGAGAGAGAGAAGTCAATTGATTGCCTCTTGTATACACCCTGACCGGGGATCAAACCCACAACCTAGGTATGCGCCCTGACTGATAGTCAAACCCACAATCTTTTGGTGCACGGGACTATGCTCCAACCAACTGACCCACCTGGCCAGCGCCAGACTCGGTCATTCTCCACAACTATACAGAGAGTTATTGCCATCTTACAATCCTGACTCTTTCCAAAACACATACACACACGCTACCTAGAGTCCAAGAAATAAACATCGCACCAGCAGGGGCTAAGTTAGGATGCAACAAGACATTGTATTGCCTAAGATGGAGTTACATGAGGTAAATTTTATATAAAAATAATGTCATAAATGAGGATTATAAACTCAATTTACCTATTTAACTCATATCACCTTCTGTGTGCCTTATGTTACATAAGGTAAAGATAGGAATAGACAGACTAGTGGGCTCCAAGCTGTTTTAATCACACAAGATTTAAAAATTATGAGCATAACCATTATTTATATACACAGATAGATATTGATGCAGATATTCTACTGTGACATGTAGAACAAAAATAAAATTAGGGTAAAAGAGAAATAATATACATAGGGGTTCTAGTATACGCCTGCTGTACCCCAACAGATCACCTGCATACCTTCTGGGATGTATACTCCTCGCTCTGAGTGACATACTATTACTCTGCCCTTTAACAGCTATTCGTCTGGAGGGCAAAAGCAATATATCTGCTACTTTCATACAGCATTTTTATAGTTTGTAAAACATTTTCATATACATTATCTCAGGTCCTCACAAAAGAAAAAAAGTTTCCTCTTCTTACAGACTATGAATTTAAGCAACCTGAGTGCCCCAAACTCACCCAAAGAGACCGTGGCTAAATTAGATTTTAAACCAGGACTACACTACAGATATGTGACAGATTGAACCAGCTTTGTGCACTAGTCTGGAAACCACACCACCACTTACAAGACTGCTTCTAAAGGAAAATGTTTTCTGAGTTCTAATTAACTGACTTGTAGAGGAACTTCAATATATAACCTAATCATAAATTAAGAACAACATGTATTACATATTTCCAAATAAGTGTTCATTCATTCAGGATAATCTGAAGCTTTCATTCTGCCCCTGATGCCAGAGAGTAAATCATATGAACATGAAAGCCCTACCAAGCGTGCTGAGATGCCCATGTTCTGTAAGGCTGTTAGCTCGTACTCAAAGCAGCAGCATTTCTGCCCTAGACACTCCCTTTACTTGTACGTCCAGTTTCAAGTCCTAAAATAAACAGACTACTTTCCTTTATCAGTGTTTTCAAATCAGTAAAAATTCATTTGTAAGTATTAACTTTGTAAGCATTAGGCTTAACCCTGAAAAGTTATATTTTTCTTTCAAAGCCAAAAGCAGAATAGAGAATGTCTGTAATGAACAGTGCTTTGGGACTAGAAAGGTGGTTGGAGAAACCAAAGTGTTGTGAGTTTTCTGTCTGCCAAGGTGAGCCAGACACCTGGCCTTTTGCTGGACTCCCTTGAGTCTTCCTAAACCCTGCTTTCCTTAGATGCCCAGCACTGATTAGATCAAATATTTGCAATGCAGTGCTACGTTTATAAAGTGCATGTCCTCGTTGGCCCAGTAACTTGATTTCTGTGACTCTAAGAAAATGATTTAAAATATCAAAAACCTTTCAGGCATAAGTATTTCATCATAATGTTATTCATAAAATGGAAACACAAAAAGCAACCTGATGTCCAACAATAAGGAATTGACAGATACATTCAGTGATATATCATGCATCTACTTGAAATGATGGCTACAAAAGCCATATAATGACATCCAAAAAAAGTTTATGATATGTTAACAGAGAAATGCAGAATATAAGCTGCATATACACTGTAATTATAACTACATAAAAATGTCATAAGAAAAAATAAACTAGTACTAAGTGGACCAAAATAAATCAACATTTTGGTTAGCGGTAATGGAATTGTTGATGACTTCTTTCTTTTCTGTATTTTCAAATTTTCTCTGTATAGGTATATAATTTTTTACAGTAAAGCTGGATTGTCTAAAAACCACCTAATCAGTTATAAAGCATTTCCATTCACAATTGAAACAATTCCAATCACAATTACTTCAAAAAGAATAAAACACCTAGGAATAAATTTAACCAAGGATGTAAAAGACCTGTACTCAGAAAATTATAAGATACTGAAACAGAAATTGAAGATACAAATAAGCAGAAGTATATACCATGTTCGTGGATAGGAAGAATTAACATCATTAAAATGTCCATACTACCCAAAGCAATCTATAGAGTCAATGCAACTCCAATCAAGATACCAACGGCATATTTCACAGAACTAGAACAAATATTCCAAAAATTTATATGGAACCACAAAACACCCTGAATAGCAACAGCAATCTTGAGAAAGAACAAAGTTGGAGGAATCACACTACCTAATATCAAACTATACTACAAGGCCATAGTAATCAAAACAGCCTGGTACTTGCATAAAAACAGACACATAGATCAATAGAACAGAATAGAGAGCCCAGAAGTAACCCATGCCTTTGTAGTCAATTAACATTTGACAAAGGAGGCAAAACATACAATGCAGTAAAGACAGTCTATTTAATAAATGGTGTTGGGAATTTTGGACAAATAAGTGCAAAAATATGAAACTAGACCACTTCTTGCACCATACGTAAGAATAAACTCAAAACGGATTAAAGACTTCAATGTTAGACTTCAAACAATAAAAATCCTGAAAGAAAACATAGGCAGTAAAATTTCAGATGTTGCTCAAAGCAATATTTTTCTGATATGTCTCCTTGGGCAAGGGAAAAAACAACAACAACAAAAAAATGGGACTACATCAAACTAAAAAGTTTTTGCCCAGCAAAGGAAACCTTCAACAAAATGAAAAAACAACCCAATGAGTGGGAGCAAATATTTGCCATTGATACATCTGTTGAAGGGAAAATATCCAAAATTTATAAAGAACTTACAAAACTCAACACCAAAATACAAACAATCCAATTAAAAAATGGGCAAAAAACCTGAATACAAATTTCTCCAAAGAGAACATACAGATGGCCAATAGGCATAGGAAAAGATGCTTAGTCACTAATCATCACAGAAATGCAAATTAAAACCACAATGATATAGAATCTCACCCCCGTCTGAATGGCTATCATCAATAAATCAACAAAAAACATGTTGGTGAGGATGTGGAAAAAAGGGAACCCTTTTGCACTGCGGTGGGAATGCAGACTGGTACAGCCACTGTGAAGAGCAGTATGGAGTTACCTCAAAAAATTAAAAATGGAACTGCTTCATGACCCAGCAATTCCACTTCTGGGAATTTATCCAAAGAAACCTGAAACACTAATTTGAAGGAATATATGTACCCCTGTGTCCATTGCAGCTTTACTTACAATAGCCAATATTCAAAAGCAGCCCAAGTATTCATCGGTAAATAAGTGGCTAAAAATGCTGTGGTGCATTTACACAATGGAATACTATTTGGTGGTTAAAAAGAGGAAACCCTACCCTTTGCCACAGTACGGATGGACTGTACTAAGTGAAAGAGCATTATGCTAACTGAAATACACCAGTCAGAGAAAGACAAGTACCATAGGAGTTCACTCATATGTGGAATGTAATGAACAAAATGAATTAACAAGGAAAATAGTGACGGGCTCATGGAGAAAGAGCATGCCGAACACTGTCGCAGGTAAGGGAGGGGTGGGGGAAAGCTGTGACAGAGGGTGGGGGGATTGAGAGAAAAAAGAGAGAGAAACTTCACGGATACAGACAAGAGTTTTGTGACTGCGGGGGGGGCAGGGGGGAGGTAGAGGAGGGCATGGGGAGGTGGGTAATATATGGTTATGAATGGAGCCTTTGGAGTGCTGAACACACAGGGAAGAGCGTGCGGGCGATGTGCTGGGAACTGTGCACCTAAACCTGGGTAATTTTGTTAGCCAGTGTCACCCCGAGTAATTCAATAAAAAGGAAAAACAATTAAAAATAGAAAAGAATTCCCACAATTAATAGAAAATATAAATACCTCTAATAAAAATAAGAAAAATAATATGTACAGATAATTCAGAAAAGAAAAACCAAATAGCAATAAAATTTTTTAATGTCCAATCTTATTTAGTAATAAAAGAAATTTAAATTTAAATAACAAAATATAATTTATATCATAACAGTAACAAAAATTTAAGTGTATATATTTTTATGAGGATGTGTGAATATTGGAACTTTCATACACAGCTGGTAAAAGTCAAAATCAGTACAATCACTTTGGAGAGTAACTTGAAAACATCTAATAAAACTAAAAAATGTAAGCTATATATATATAAACTTTATTACATGCACATAAAAATCACATAATGGTCACTGTGGCATTGTTTATAAAAGTAAAAAATTAAAAACAACTTACCTTTCCGATGATAGGAAAAGAGATGAATAATTTCCTACTTTCACATGATAGACTATTATAAAGCAATAAAAATGAATGGATTTGGCCTATATGCAACATCATAGATAAATCACAAAAGCATAATGTTCAGTAAGAAAAGGAGCTTTGGATAATATAAACAGTCCGTTCCATTTAAAGAAACTTTTAATACATGTACAATAATGCTACATTAAAGCCACAGACATGGCAGCAATAGTATGACAACATGCATGGAAGAGCTAAACACCAAGCAACAACCCCGGACAGAAAGAGAAACAAATGGAGTTGGGGGCTGGCATTCCAGAGGACCTCAGTTCTAATCTGTAATGTTAACAAAAAGCACTGGAAACAAGATTAGCAATGCATTATTAGAGACAACTGTATGCATATTTGCAGATACATGTCCATTCTTTTCCCCCTCTTTTTTTTGTTCTTAACATTTAACATAAGATATTCTTGTAAAGAAACAATAAGCACATAAAACTGACTCTTCATTCAAAAGAATGAGAGTTGCCTTGTGAAGTCCAAAATCTTAGCTCTAAAGGAACCATACAGAGCTCAGATTCATAAAGGGTGATCCAGTGAAGTTGTTTGTGGCCTCTCAGGTACTGCTTCCACCTGCTCTGCCATGCGAAGCATATTAGAAATGTTGCTTGTACCTTTGTATTTGACTAGAGAAGTGGGATGGAGGACAACCCACCAGAAAAGATTCCAGTTTACTGTGTTGGGGGAGTTCATTCTCAAAAGCACTAATGAGTCGTTCTGAGTGCTTCAGCCACATATATTGATGTTTAGCTGTGCAGCAGCATGAATCCGGTATCTTAGCATCTCTGCCTCCTGGAAAATACTGACCTGTCCATCCTACAAAGGTTTGGAGATTGTCAGTGCTTCCAGAAACCCCAAGTTCTCCAGAAAAGGGCCATGCTTACCCCATGGGCATGCACTTAAGAAAAAAGAGGTGAGCCCTTGCCAGGTGGCTCGTTTGGTTGGAGCATCGTCCAGTACACTAGGGGTTGAGGGTTCAAACCCTAGTAGGGGCACATATGGTAGGCAACTGATTAATGTTTCTCTCTATATATCTCTCCCCCCCCATTTCCTCTCTCTAAAATCAATAATCCTCAGATAAGGATTTAGAAAAAAGAGAGATGACTGCTTTGAAAGGGACCAAATTCTAAGTCCCTGCCTGTTCTTGGAGACAATGATTACATGTTTGTGTCAGCAGAAGGAGCACCCTGGCAGATGAACCAGAAACCAAAGGTAATCAGCACCTGAGACATCACAGGCGCACACGCACTGCCCTGGCCGGCTGCTCTGGCAGTGGTCAAGCAGGCATAGTGCGTGATCAGGTTCATGACACCAGCCCACCTGCTCAGAACACTACCATCGTGTGCGACTACCACCGGCCACTCTGTCTCCAGGCACTAAAGCAGCAGGTTCTCTGTGCAAACTCACAGTCTGAGTAACAACAGGCAGGTATTGACATATCCCATGTTTTGATCTACCATTCCCCTGAAAACATCGTTCGAGAACAAGTAGCCCAAAAGCAGTCAGGGCAAATCAGTCCAAAATGTGTGTTGTTTGACCTCTTGGCCATCTTGTCTACATCTGGAAGCACATTTGGAATGTGGAGCAAATCATACTGAAAGATTACACACACACACACACACACACACACACACCCTTCTTGAATACTTCAGGAGCTTTTCAGAATGCAGCTCGCAAGTCATGCTTCATTTAAGGCAGTTGATTAGTTCCAGTGGGAAGGCTACTAGACAGGACAATAAGTGGACAACAGACATACTGATTCATAGATTCCTCTAAGAGTTGCAGGTGTTTTGAGGACAGAATTAAAGAAAAGGAGGCTGAGTCAGTTCTCAAAACTGTCCTCCTGTCCTAAGATTAACCAGAATTACTCGCAGTAGTCAGTCATTCTCAGAAATGTCAAGTGCAGGCACTCATCTGGGCACTCAGAATGCTGCTCCCTCTTTCAATCTCCCTCTCTCCCTCCCCTCTTTGGAGTGGCCCAGAAAAACAAAAGACTGGTCCATCTAAAAGCAAATATGTTCACTTAAAATTGGTTACCAAAATGCATGAAAACACATCTTTATCGGGGATGAGCCATTCAATTCTTTCCAAAGAAAAAGAAATGCAGCTTTCCCAATAAAGGGAAGTAGCAGGTAGCACTAGAAAAATGGAAGAAAAGCTGTGAAGTAAGTTGCAGTGATCCTAGCCATAGTACTTAATTGTTAAAGAAAAAGAAGCTGATTTCAATTTCTAAGGCAACCCAAATGTACAAGAAATCTACTGTTCAAAAAATAAAATGTTCCATACATAAAACAGCCTGGATTCATCAATATTTGAGAGTTAAACATTAAGAAAATTAGTCTTGTGTTTAATTATCCTAGTCTGTGCTTGCTTAAAATTCACAGAGTAAAGAATCAGAATACAGGGGGGAAAGCCATCAAAATGCAAAGAAAACCAATACACATAGGCTTATTGGGATATAGAATATACATAAACTGTATATGTGAGGATATATTTCCAAATTCTAACATGTAAATGAGGTCTGTCCAAAAGGTATCCAGCCATGTAGTATGAAAAATAGAGACATTTATTGGAGAAGATGCAAGATACAAGAAACATTGTACACAGGACAATGGTGCCTCAGGCCTCTTCAGAGTAGGCACCTTGAGACCTCATGCAGTTCTCCCAATTGCCATCAGCTGCCCCATCGTGTTTTCCTGAATCTCATCAATGGTCTGAATCTCTTCCCTTTCAAAGATGATTTAAGTTTTGGGAAAAGCCAGAAGTTGCAGGACACAAAATCTGGGCTGCAGGGGGACTGAGTCACCTGGGTGATGTGATGTTTTGCCAAAAAAACTCTGCACGAGATGTGATGCATGAACAGGTGCATTGTTGTGATGAAGCTGCCAATCACCAGTTGCTCATATCTGTGGCCTTCTGAATTATATGAATAGTTTCCTCAGAGCAATGTTCAAGATTAATGCAAAATTTGATGCAGATTCATTGCTCTACTTGCTCAGTCATTTTGAATGTGACAGCCACACTATACACATACTCACTCAATGGCATGTACTGCCCCCACTGACTAGTACAGTGAAGTGGTCATGGTACACGTATGTGCATTCCAGTCCACTCTTCTTGGCTGCCAGGTAACATCGATGTCACACAGACCATTCTTATTATATTAACAATGGCTGGACTTTTTCAGGACAGATCTTGTGTGTACACACACACACACACACACACACACACACACACAAATCTCACAACTGGGGTTTCCACAGTAGGCCTTAGGTTAGCCAAATGGAACAATAACACACCTTATTTACCAAAACTAGTTACATTAAAAAGAGTACTTCCCATGTAAGTCTAACAAAATAAGCTTTCTATTTGAATTATCAGATTAATTGCCAAATAGCCCATTTTTTTCTCTCTGAAGACAAAGAGGTTTGATGTAATCACATTTAATGTAAGAAACTCTCTTCACGGCATCTGTATTTCACCTCATTTGAAAACCATAGCAATCCAGGTGTCTAAATCAACTCTGGAAATCACACCTGGACACTGTCCATCCCCAGTTCCAGGAGAAATTTCAGCTGAAGACCTTTTGTTTAGGCAGGTGAACTCTGCTAAAAGTGAAAATTAAAGAGAACTTTGAAGAAGGCTGCTTCAGGTGAAAAGGGAATGTCTACTGAGCATCTTTTATGCACCTCTCATTTTAAGTGTTTTCTCTCACACGATGGTTACAACCATCCCCGAAGGTGTACAAAGTTGTCCCCATTGTACAGAGGAAGAAAGGGGAGCTCAGTTGGGCTGAGTGGGCACCTGAGGTTACATAGGGAGGTGGGGAGCCAGGATTTGAACTCTTTAAAGACAGGGCCACCCTTCAATTCTGAACATCTGTGCCCAGCACAACACCAGGGGTAGGGTAGTCATTTGATAAGTGTTTGTTAAACTAAATCTGACTGCAAGGCTCACCCACTTAGATGCATCCGGAGACTGGCATCAGAAGGCTACCATCTGAAGGGCAGCGAGGAGAAGCAGTCAACCCCGTCTGGAGTGAGCTGACCAAGTTCATCACTCAGACCTTCAGAGCCTCAACTGCCCTCTCTCCTCCATTACTACCTCTTCTCATCATATCTCTACCCAGCTCTGGCCACCTGCCCACCATGGGTTTGCTCTCCCAAGGTGGCTGCCAGACTTGGCAGAGCCCAAGGCTGCCCGTTTCTCACCCCACTGCCCGAGGGAGCTGGTAGACATGAAAACACTGGCCCGACGTCTGAGCTGTAGACCAGTCATGACTTCCATCCTTAAGCTATTTGGGATTACTCAGGCCCTAAGGAATTCTGGCTCCCCTCGGACAGGGTTGTTCCAAAATCCTACCACTTGCAGGTGAACACTGGGAGTGGGGCTCCTGATTGGGTCCCATGGGTTAGGGACTCTCGAATTGCCTTCATAGATGGGTTTTAGGCAGAGGGTTGGAAACTAAGTTATTCCAAATGTAAGTGTTTGTGTTCTCTAACATGGAAGAGGGAGGAGAGAGTCAAAGAGATTTGGTAGCCCCTGCCATGCACACCTCAGGGAGCCCAGGGAAGGGGGAAGGGGCAAAGACACAAAGGCTCTGCCTGGGCATGTGCCTGATGGCAGAGCCTGCACACCACCCACAGCGTCCTGCATGTCCTCTCCCCTGCTCAGAGCTTCAGGGAGCAGTTTCTCTGGTGCCTCTCCACACTGGCTATAAGCCCAATTTCAAAAATAACAATAATAATAGCACAAGCTATAACCACAATTTACTGGTAGCCACTAATTGCCAGATGTCATGCAAGGTACTTTACATATTTTAACATCCACCAATGGTACTACTGTTTTCCCCATTTTGCAGGAGAGAATGTGGGATGGATATTTAATGATGAGCTTCCACCAGTCAAAGAGCCAAGAAGCCAGTCTGGATCCCACTCCACCGCACGGCCTGTCCACGGATCACCCTGGCTGCCCCTGCCGTGGTCCACCTTCTTTCCATCCTCCTACATTTCCTGCCCTCGCCTACCAACGCAGGAATGAATGCATGAAAACCTGGCCTATCACTCTTCTGGGGGTACAACTTCTATACTTCGAGTTTCTTAAGTTTTCATCTGACATGATATGGAAAAGGACTTAAACCCTGAGTTACATTAGAAGTTGGCTCTGTCTTCTCATCCTGACCTGCACCAAAATCAGCTGAACTTCTCTAGACCCAGTTTCCTCATATGTGACAGGTCAGGGGGGCCTCTCGTCTTCTCGCCTAACTGTGTCTGGGGTGTTTGCCTCGCTTTTCATTTGGCCACCAGGATGAATAATACAGTGTGAACCAGGCGAGTCAAAAATCCCCACCAAGATCAGGCCTGGGCCACGTTTCAGAGACACAAACACTAAGAAAAAGTGTCCCTGGGACGCTTCCAGTGCTCAAATATTTCACAAATCCTAGAAAAGCACTTCTGGAAAGAACTTTAGAGACAGTTCTAGTTGACCCCTCATTTTACGGGAAGCAAACTGAGGCTCGGAGAACACCTGGCCACTTTCCACCACCCCACTGCCGCTGTTAGCAGAGGCAGGATTTAGATTCACACTGAAGATTGTCTTAATCCCAAATGCACATGTCATATTACATGTATAGTCTCCTCTGGCTTCGTAATTGCAGCCATTAAAATATTTATATTTGGTAATGCCCTGAATAGCAGAAAGGGAAGAAAAAAGCAACTCAGTT
Source organism: Desmodus rotundus (assembly GCF_022682495.2). NCBI lineage: Eukaryota > Metazoa > Chordata > Mammalia > Chiroptera > Phyllostomidae > Desmodus > Desmodus rotundus. The sequence continues at coordinate 31,560,646 of NC_071388.1, forward strand.
CTTTAGAACATCAGATACAGGAATGCCCTTGAAAGTCACCATTAATAAAGAAATTAAGGTACAGAAGTAAGAAAATGTTTTCCTAGTGAAATCCACCTAGCTGATGGCTGGGTGGGGGCTCATAGTCAGTCTGTAGTCTCAGCCCAGGGCTCTTTGCATGATGCCCTGACAAAAAGTCACAGAGATGTGGCTATTTGGTGTTGTTTTTCTAAAGTTATTACTTGCCATAGTACCTCATATTTCTTACATATTTTAGACAGTTAAACTATGTGCAACTATGAAAATTTCTGTATTCAGAGGTGCTATAATTATTTGGAAAACAAATAAGGACCACTCAGCCAAAATCACAGGAGACAACTAGAACATAGGTTAAATTTTTGTAAAAAGGCAGGGGAGGCAACCACATATACAGCCATTTTCAGCTGGGCGATCAATGGCAGACACTGTCAAAGTTTCTTGCCACAAGCTGAAATGGAGCTGAAAGACCCGCCGCCCAGGGCAAGGCTCACAGACACCAGCCCCTGCTTCCGAGCCTTCTCCCCCTGCCCTCTGCTTTCACAGACCTCTTCCAGATCAGAAGCCACGGGGCCAGAGGGAGGAGCTGGTTTTGTTTTCTGTAGAATAAAGGTTTCAAAAGGCCGAGGAAGGGAATGTCTACGACTTGTTCTGCGAAGGTTCATTTCTCAATATTTTTAAGAAACATATCAACAAGCCAAAAAATTTGCAAATGTATACAAAGCCCCCTTGTGGAAGTATATTTAAAAACCATTTTGAGAACTTGAGCCTTAAGGGGAAATGTAGGCGTCCGGGAGGATTTAGGCTCCCTGAAGGCTGGTCATCATGAGAACCCACACAGGTATTTCAGCAGCAAACACCGCAAGCCACACACCTACCTCCAGGACCATCTTTGTGTAACTACAGAACCTTTTTCCTTCTCCTTGTAGCCACCAAAAAGAAAGCCCCGACATAAATCGCAGCAGATTTCATCTCATTTTAATTCTACATTGCTCTTATCTGTCTTTTATCAGAGAAAGGAAATCAAGAAGTATAACTTAGTTTACTTCTTTTTTTTTCCCTTGCTTTCTGGGAGAAAATACCTTTGTATCTCCCGAGACAACAGAATTTTTGAACTAATAAAAGCCAACCAGGTTCCAAGTGATAAGATTTTCCTTCTAGGAAAAATTAACAATTTAAACATCCTCTGAAAAATATATTAAAGGCCACATTGAGATGAAAATGAAATGAAATGAATTGCTGCATGTTCTCTATTTTTTTAACTCAAAGAAAAACTTTTTTGACTTTCATGATGTGCGTATGGCCATTAATTTCAATGTCATATTATGGTTTTTGGCTGAACAGACAGTATGTATGTATGTGTGTAAGCAAACAAAACAAATGCATTTTGTATTCAAATTTATACAACTCCATACATTTTTATGCTCTTTATTTGAAAATTAATTTTGGCTTAGGCCTCAGAGACAGCAAATGTTGTCAAGATTTGAGGGCTACCTGAAAAGCCTTGGGGACAGCATTACCCTTATGCATAAGAAACAGCAAAATAAAATAAAAATAAATGAATTTCCAAATACGTCATGGCTAATCCCTTGAGCTGACCTACAAATGAATTATGGAGGTTTTGCTACAGGACTGAGTAGATCTGGTGATTTCACTGAGAGATTTATCTTATTTTCCAACTTATTTTCATATCTTATTTCCTTTTCTTTTAGAATTAGACTGTAAATAAAAGGGCTGAGCCTGAATGAAGCTCCCTTTCACGGCACTCATATTGGATTGATAAATTAAAACGGTGAGATGAGTTTTGTATGACCCATCCTCGAGGATTTGGGAAATTTAGCCGATGCAAAACAAGGCATTAATTTGGAGAGGCCTAGCTACTTACAATGCTTAGTGTTCTGACAATGATGAATGGCATCATTCCAAGCAAATGGTAATTTCACTTTTTGTGACAGTACTTTAGAGCAAAACCGACTTTCTTCACACAAAGAATTTGCAATCCTATTGAACAGAGGCAGTACCTGAATATCAGAAATCCTTCATTGTTTAAGTATCATCTGATATTCTTGATTGGCTTCAGACTGAAGGTTGGAGTTGAATTAGGGAGAACGGAGGTTAAGTCCTAACCTTGAAAGACTTAGCAGCCATTGAAACACTGCCTTTGGGCACTTATTGGCCTGTATTTATCAAAAAAACTTTTCAATTCAATGAGGGGAGGGAGAAAACACAAAACTTGTCACATTCATCAAGTGAAGCCACTGGAAAGACATCTACATACAGAACACCCAAAAAGCATAATCTTTCCGAAGGGCTGATAGAAATGGTAATTGGATGGGTCAGGGAATAATACAACCAAAGCAGGGGCAATGCAGAATATCGCAAAAAAAAATCAAGGTCAAAAATAAAAGAATAGATCCTTTTTAACTTGCGAAAAACTTACACTTGGCCTCTATAATAAGGGAAAAATATACCTGTTGCTACCCGTAATTTATGTCCTCTCAAAAGCCTCTCAAAAGGACCCTTTGAACATAAAAGGCATTAAAGACCCCCATTCTCACAGCCCCTAAGAAAGCTTCACCTTATTGACTCCATCAAAATATGTTTTCTGAAAGCAAAAAAAAAAAAAATTTAAACAGAACAACTAAAAACAGTGACTCCCTTTTGAAATGTAACCCATCCATCTTTCAACAGAGAAGGCATGCCTGGGGCAGGGGTGTGGAGGGGGGATATATTGAATATATTTAAGCTCTTCCCTGAGTGGCTGTCAAAAAAAAACCACACTCTTGGTGGACTGGGAGAGAATACCAACATTGTATCCCAAAAAGAGGAACAGACCTAATGAATCATAAAGTCTTGATTGCACGTCTTCCTGCCTTCCTTGCTAATGAGCTAATACCAGGACAAAGCCAAATGACACATGTAAACAGATGAGCCTTCTGGGGATGTCACATTGTCCTGTTCTTTATCTTACACAAACACCTCCACACTGAACTTGGAAGGGCTTTTGGCACGACATGGAGAGCTGATATTCTGAGCTGCATCCAGCTCAGAAAGGAAGGGATTTGATGAAGGGGTGTGTACTTCAGCTCGGTGGACGTGTGCGGATGCAGGTGTCTCCTTACTGACAAAGATATCGGTTAAGGGGCAAATAGTCCCTGAAAAGACAGTGTCTGGAGCCCCTCTTCTTCCCAGGATGTAAAACAGAATACTCAGAAGACCTCCTTAGATAGGGCTCCAAAGAGTTAAAAAGAAACAATCCAAAGAACACTTTGGCATTTCCCAGTAAACAGTACAAACGCACTGATATGCAACAAAAGACAGCAGCGTTTATTAATTTGCAAAACTCTCAGATGCCTGTCTGCCCATTTTTATTAATCCAGGAATTGAACTTTCCACAATAGAGTTCTACAGTGAGATACAGAGGGAGACGGGGATTATGATTTGTGCTGACAGAGCCACATCATATTTTAGGGAGATGACATCGCTATTGATGGCTCCTTCTAATCTATTCCCAGTAATACACTCATCTGTATGTTCTCCCTGGGCACCAGAAGAACAATCTCAGATCCCTAACACAGTATGTCATCTCTTTCCACAAATCTCATATGCACATATATTATTATTATTTAACGTTTATTAAGTACCAACAGTATGCTAGGCACAATAGACATAGGGGACCATAAAAACATATTTAACGCATCAAAAACCACAATAAAAGGACGCTGTGTTTGTGACAGAAGACAGTAAAAATCTTTGCTATTCATAGTTCCAGATGAAATGCACCCCAGGGCCCAGAGCAGCCTTGGTACAGCATGGCGTAGCAAAGAAACGCACTAGAATTGTCACTCAGCCAGAGAAAGGGGGGTTTGCAGACCGTACAATTAAACGCGGCCTTCCTCAATTTTGTGATGTTCTGCAACAAACAATGGATTCTCTGATGGCAACGTATTAATTACTTCACTATCTGGTAAAAGCTCAACACCCTGCATCCCTTCCAATCATTCGGTATCTTTTGCACCAAACATTATGATAGGCATTTAAACTGCATTTCTCTGTACAGTAGTTGGATATACATTTTTGTTTATTCTTTTGAAATTTAGAAAGGTTAAATGATTCACCCCAGGTCCAGCTCAGGAATCACTGTCAGTGGTCCTGGAGTTGCAAACCACACACACACACACACACACACACACACACACACAGAATTGAAGAATGATAAATGCTATCCACAAACTTGGGGATTCAGAATTAATATAGCATCAAATAACCAATTTGGGCCTGTGTAGACACAGCATTAGCCTGGCCAAGGTAGATGTATAGCTAAGGGTCTCAACTTTAATTGCTAAAGCTTCTTTCATCATGGCTTAGTGTACGGTTAAGAGGATAAACCCTGGAGCCACATTTTATGGGTTTGAATCCTGGTTCTACCACTTCTTAGCTATGTGCCTCTAAACAAGTTAATTAATATTTCTCTGCCTCAGGTACCTCACATGTTAAAAAGACATGAGGAAAATAATAGTAACTTGTTTCACAGATTTATTGTGAGGGTAAAATGAGTTAATGAATAGAGCAAACTTAGTACAGTGTCCAACACATAGTAAGTGCTTCAAAATCTTTCATCTCACCAGGGTCCTAGTACTGAGAAGCAGATAATGTGCTGCTTTTGAGATGAAAAGATGACGTTACTGATGATCAATAAGTAAATCAAGTTGCTTTCCTATTAGTAAAAATTGATTTATACTAGCCATCCAAATTAGCCTCTACTCTTCAATCCTTTACAAACTTAAGACAATTGGCTAAGACCCCACAAAGTTGGCTTTTCAATGAGTCACCTTCAGTCAACAGGGGACAAAAGGGTTGAGGGTTTACAGTGTTAAGCTCTTTGGAGATGTTTGAATGAATGAATGGATGGATGAATGAATGAGTGAATGAATGAATGAGACAGTGCTTAGAAGTGCACAGCATCCAAGTAAGGGTTCAATTTTTGGATTCAGGGTGTTCTTTGAAATCATGTAACTCTCAATAATATGTAGACTACTTTGTATATTTCCCACATACTCTCTACTTCCTCCCCATTCTATTGTACACCTCCTGGAAATTTCTCTGCTTCTTTTATTTCTATAGAGGACTCAGAGAAGACAGGAGAAGTAAACTGGAAATCAGTTAATACAGCTCACTGTTCCCTACCCAAATGATAGTTTTAGCTGGAGAAAAAGTCAAAGTTAATGACTAAATTGAGGTTTTTGGATTATCAGCCTACATCCATGGCTATGCATTCCTTAGCCAAATAAGGATGAATAATCAAAGTTGCAGTATGTAGGAAATCAATCAGAGTTGCTGCTTGGTACAAAGAAAAGAGGATTATTGTTTCTAATATTGCTTTTATTGTCATGAATATTGAGGGATTAGACAATTAACTGCCATAAATTAAGGGCAGTCTAAATTATAGGGTTTGCCCATTAACAAGTATAAAATAATTCCTTTTTAAAAACTTAGAAGTGTATTAATACAGACTTAAAAATCACAAAAGACCAGTCTTTAAAATTTCTTCTGTCACTATTTCCTTGAAGCACAGTTACCCAGTGGGAATTAAAAACCCATCAGGACTACTTCAGTGATACAACTCAAGATACTACTCTTAAGGAAATGACTACGGAGCACAGGAACTTTTTTGGGCTTTCACACCTTTCCAAACCACTTTTTCCCCTCAGAGGGACACGGCCTCCTTTTTGTAGCTCTAAGCTTAAAAGTGGTGCCTTTTAATTACACACAGACTCATAAAGCCAGACGTATTTAAATGTAGTTTTGTAAGTTGTACACACACAGACTCAAACCCGTAGATGATGAAATGTTGCTAAAATTATCCTTATCCAGTAAAATTTATTGCAGTGATGAAAATCTTGACATCCATTCCAGAGTTCAAATTAAACTTCAGCGTAATACAGTAGCCTGAGCTGGACCAAAGTAAATAAGCACTTATTTAGAGTAATTGTAATGTGTGTGTGCGTTGCATGTATTTAACTTTCCAGAAGAAGTCAGTGAACCCACATTGTGAGAACTGCAGAATTAATTACCAGGGTACACAAAGGGTATATTCTTCAATGATCCCAGCGTCCATCTGCCTAATATCCACCTGTCTAGTTGTGCTTTCATTTAAGCACGTATTATGGCATCAGTATTAACTTTAGGATTCGGGTAAAACCATTGCCGTTTCCCAAGATGTTTGCCTCCTAATAAACACAGACTGAAGGGGAAGTGTTGAAAGCTACAGCAGTATTTTTCCTGTAATGTTTGATACAAATCTCAGCTGCATAACATTGTATGCTAATAACTATTATTTAATTAACAGATGAAGAAGCCCTTTTCATCCGCTCTGGCAGATTTTGAACTTGATCTTCTATCATTTGATGTCATGCAAGACCAGATAAATGACAAGTCTTTCGAGAGTCTGCAGAGCCCCTTTAGAACAGCTGCACAGTCTTCCCCTCTTCTTTGCAGCAGGTTTCTCACTTAAGAAAAAAACACGCTTCATTACATCGCCTCTTACTTGAGCTGCAAGGGTCTATTCAAGGAAGATAAGCCTCTTAGAAATGAAGTAGCGTTGAATTTAGGTTTTGAGTGACAGCAGGAAGATTTATCCATTCAACAGACAATACCGCTTTCTCTGCATTAATCTAGGAGGCGGACAATGATCTGTTTTTTAGGCCTCATCTCATCTCTTTCCCACAGCAGAAGGTGATTAGAGTTAGGAAACAGGGACTGTGAAAGAAAACTTGAGCGCTATCTCTCCAGCCCTCCTGTTTCCTGAAGGGGTAAGAGGGAGCCCCTAGGCCAAGGGCATCAATCACAGATTCACAACAAGGATATGATGCTTCACCATTGGGAAACTGGCAGGCCACAGGTAAAGGGGTGAGCGCCAGAACCCAAAGAGTAAACTATTATTGTTAGCTTCCCAAACAGAAAAGAAAGAACAAAGTAGCGCTTCATAAACAAAAGCCCTTGAATTCTTCTTGGTGGGGCCCAGATAAAAATGTCAGGAATCTTTTGACTTTCCATGATATCCCACCACCTATCCACAGGTAAGTTTCAACGAAGCCCAAAATTAGCCGGTCTGTAAACAGCAGCCTAAAGAGAGGAGGCAAAGATGCTGCCCAACACTCACAGCATTGCCGGACAAAATCCAAGCGAGTGTTTACACAACGCAACCATTTCATCTCACCTTTATAACCACCTTCCACAACTCAACAGGAGCGTCCACAAACATCCTCATGCCCCAGTTATTAATACGAAGTGTCCTTCTCTGCCAAGCACTGAGAACAGAGCCCACTATGAGCAACTTACAGACTGTGAGCAACCCACAAGGATCTTAAACTGGAGTCCAGCATCAGAAGCCCGTTTAACAGGCAATATCTGGCACTATCCTTCGTGTGGGAGCCTTGCCATTTTAATAGTAGAATCTTTGCTTGTACTTTGTGGCACATAAATAGATGAATGGACTTGAGAATGAATGTGGTGGCTGAAAACAATGCTTCCAGTTTGGGACACGCACATTTTTACTTGAGCCGCAAACAAGCCTCAGTTGTCCCATCACAATACCCAAAGATGCTTTTTAAAAGACCACTCACAAGTTCGCTGCTTTTTCCTTCAGCTCATGGGAAATAAAATGTTCATCTCCGGTTACCTTACAGAATCAAAATAATCAAAGAGAGCCAAGGAAGATTTTACAGCCAAGATTTTGGAAAACAAGTATGAGGCAAAATGCTTTTACATGGTCCTATTTTCCTGAAAAGGCAGTTCATGGAGGCCAGGAGAGATTCTAGTTCAAGTGTGAGTAATTAATTAAGTTAGTAAGTAAGGAAGCAGAGTGAAAGTCACAGACATTACCACACTATTAGATCAAGTTGCCCCAAATGACTTCTAAATTTGAGAGCAGATTGTGTGTTCCCCAGAAATCAATATAGAGTCATCACATTTTGACATTTCCTATTGTTAAATTGTGTTTTGTTTTGTTTTTGCAAAATGTCATATTGACAACTAGAGCCTTTTTTTTCAAATCACCCCACGTAATGCTGAAAATATCTGTTTATCAATCCTAAAGCCTGTGACTAGCCAGGTACTGCGGTGGCAGCATGCAATCCACATTTCAAGTCTCTTCAGAACCCAACCCAGCACCAGGTACAGCTGATGATTTTGCAAGGGTGGCTGGGAACACCACCCCTTTGGAAATCCCACATAGCATGAAAGCACAGCGGCTACCCTCACTTAGTGGACAGTTCTTCAGAAAAGTAGTAAAACCAAAATACAGCGCACCAAGTTGCTATTATTCTCATATTATACAATTTAGTCTCAGGAAAGAAGGTTTTATTCTTATTATCTCTGGGCCTCATATTCCTTAAAACTCATCTTATGACACTGTTACAGAAAACTTTTCACCTACTGCTTCCATACTCAAAAGTTGACCCCCCAGGTGGCAAAAAAAGTAAATTGCCTCCACCATCAAACTCTCCTAATGGGCCCAGTCAGCATCTACCATGATAGTCTTTATTTTCTTCTTTCTTTCTTTCTTTCTGCTTTTTTTTCTTTTTTAATTACTGAAGACTCCTGTTTTAGAGAAATCCCTAATTGCTTCATTTTGAGATGTTATGTTTAACCTCAGGAAATGGTGCTATAAGACCTGGCAAACAGCTTTCTGGTTGTTTCAATCAGTACCAGATTATGAAGCCCAGCCGAGTAAGAACCCTATTCATTTTCTTGCCCTGTCATCTTGATCTTATTTGAATGTCTGGGGAGCTGGAGGTGCTTAGCCAGCCCTGGGTTCCAGGAGTGGGGGTGGGAGCACCAGGGAGAGCTATGCGATGTGTTAGAGACACTGAAAGTTTTCATTTTGACTCCTTAATGAGAGCGACCTTTGACACGGGCTGATGAGTTCCATGCTTGTCCTGGTGTGCTTTTTGAAAACATTTGACACTGGTCACAGGTCTGACAGGGATATGACTAATGAAGTCGTGGTATAAAAATAATGGGCTGCAATTGCAAGTCATTTGCATGAAACCAAACTCCTTAAAAACTTGTCTCTGTTCACTTTCTGTTTTCTAAATGAGTCAATAATATGAATCAGATGGCTTGGAGGCAAGAGATCCCAAATATTCCTTCTATAAGTTTGGTAAATTAGTTGGCATTTGGTGCAATTTTTGTTGCCTTGAGGCCTGGTTTAAATTGGACTGTAGTTACTAAATTGCTAGGGCGATTGCAGAATGTGTAGGATAATACATAATACCTTGTTTTTCTTAAGCGTTTCGTCAGAGAGCTTCTTGTGAGGTCAAGGGACCCAGACAGCTCTTTGCAGAGAATATCAAGGGTGGGTAAACGAAGAAGAAATGAAGGGGTGGTGGGGTTCAGGGTTGGAGTGAAATAAAAGGAGGAAAAAAAGAAGATATAAAATCAAAAAGAAAAAAGGTAACATAGATTAAGGTCTCAAAATGCAAAAGGAGAGAAAGAGTGGGGGGCGGTGAAAGAAAAGAATAGAAAAATGAATGCAGAGGTGTAAGAGTAATGGGGGAGATGGAAAACAGAAGAAAACTTTTCAAGGAGGAAACTTAAAGAAGAAATTACCATTTCTATTTTAGTTTATCCTATTAAAATGTATACCATTTATTTTCCCAAAGTGCTAAGCCACCAGTAAATGAAATCATGGACTTTATAGGAGCCCACACGCTACGGGCAGCTCTTCCCTTCCTTTGTCTCTGCATGATCCAACCAGAGTCCCTGACGGCTCATCCTTTCACCTCTAGCTCAAAACACCCCCATCATGGAGAAGCTTTCAGCAAAACTCAATGGTAATCTGGCCAGCTGTATCTGAAGCAGCAGCCACGGGGAGGCACACTGCACAAGTTTCCTTCTAGAGCCTTCCTCCCTTTTGGTTTATTGTTCGTGATTTAAACACTTGGGGTTTTCTTTATGACTTGTCAGTTTCAGCATATCTATTCGGGATTTCATTTTGCTCGCCAGGTATACATGACAAAATTAAATATCACATATCCCCTAACTTAAATAAAAATACCAATGATTTACAGATACACACACATGCAGCAAAAGAACAAATGATAAAAGAAAGGTTGTTTGGCACAGATAAAAGTATATATACATGCTTGGAAATGAATCAGCTCTGGTTGCTTTGCAACCTTGGGAAATTTTCTTGATCTCATTGAGCCTCAATTTCTTTAATCGAAAAGGGGAGGATTAAAAGATTATGTTCTATTAAGTACTAGGAAAGTGTCTAGCACTCCACAAGTAACTAGAATGAATGAATGAAGTAGGAATAGTGATACTCTTTTTTCATTATGTGTTATCGATTATGCTATTACACCTGTCCTGGTTTTCCCCCTTTGCCGTCTCCACCAAGCACCCCCCCCACTCCCTCAGGCAATCCCCCCACCATTGTTTATGTCCATGGTAATACTCTCTTGGGACTGGAATTTTAAAAAAGTATTTCTCATCTTCTACTTCTACATAAATAAGTCAATAATAATTCTATAGATATCCCTCGATAGCACTGAAGATGCAGGAGAAACACACACATAACTCCATAAACTAACTACATTGCAGCTGTACATTATACTTTGAAAGCCTGAAATCCAAACAACTGTCTGATGAACTGAGAAATCCTGAAACCCAAAAACCTGAAATTCAAACTGAGAGAGAGTATGCTCCCTCTCTCTCCCCCTCTCCCTCCCTCCCTCCCTCTCTCTCTCTCCTGCCTCTGTCTCTTCCCCTCCTCTCAAGTCCCCCTCCTTCTCCCTACCCCTACCTCCCTCAAATTGGCCGTCATATTTTCAGATCCCTACTCACATCCTAGGGTCATTGCATATCAGCCGTCTCCTATATTTACCCATTCTAAGGATGGACAAACTGAGAATTAACGTCCATAATTTGATTTGATAATATTCAAGATTGGCAAATAATTTTAAATCAAATTCCTGACAAATATTTTATTGCAGCCTAATTCTTTAAAAATTGATCAATCATAGTTACTTTCAGTTCATTAAAATTGGCCACCTCAAGCCCCAATTATGCTAGATACATAGGCACTTACTCTATCAATTCTTGCTTACCAGGTAACTTCATGTTATTTAAAATATTTAATATGAATGAGACTCCTGAATCCATAGCAAGTTTTGCTATTTACTGAAATAGAGATGTGGAAGATACTCTCATTCCAGAAAGCAATGCTAACATTAAAAGACAGCAATAAACTTTAGAATAAATTTCAAAAATTAAAGAAACAAAATGAAGTTAAATAGAGTCACATAGAAGAAAATGAAGAAAAGTTAGAGAAAGTCTGGGAAGGCTCATAAGGAAGAAGTTTGGGGATTTTAGAACATTTCCTGTTCAGTTCAAGTGTAGCACTGGTAAACTACTATGTATGTATTTCTAAAGGAAGTGGGATTTAACAACTGGATACAGCAGGCAGCCACAGAGAAGTCACTCTTTTTCTTAAAGTCAGTAAAGCCAAGAACCATGTAAAGTAATCCATGCAGCTCAGCATTGTGTTTACATTTTAGAGAATAAATATGAACTGAAATGAAAAATAGTAAAAAGCACTCACACAATGAATACAGATCCCAAGAGGAAAAGACAAAAGAAATTCTAATTATTTCACCCAAAGAAAATGGTGAAGAACAAAGAGTGAAAGTATATTATGAGAATGATGCAGACTGGTTATCCTCCATTTCCACAGATTATCAAATAAAATGAAATGGGGAAAATAGGTTGAAAATAAAGACAATCTTCTTGGCAGTAATAAATATAAGACTGTTATTAAATATTGGAAGAGATGGCCAATAGAGGTTATGGATTAGAAATAGAGGTTATGGTCTTAGAAATCTTTTTAAAATGGGAGCAATGACCATCTGTCTTAGACGGTTTGTGTCTTTACCTGCCTGGAGGCCAAATACTGAATCATTACCAAATGTATGGTTCTATTATTCCAAAGATTGATGCCATTGCCCCTGAAGTTTAATGCATGGGAATGGAGCAGGCAACTGAATAGTGCTGAACTGAAGATTTAAGGATGAAATCAGATGATGACAGCATATAATCAAGCACTTAATGTTTCCAAACTCCAGAGAAAAGTAATTCCATAAAAATAAAAGTTTGTTGAAGGCCTGTTTTGTGTTTTACTTGTATGTTCATTTCCTTTATTAAACCATAAGCTTCTTGAGGGCAAGACACATTATATATTCATCTTAGTTCCCCCTGCCTGCCCTCTTACTCAGAGTCCCTAAAACCAGGGCTGAAAGCCAGGTGTTATCATCAGACCTACAGACACCTGTGAAGACATACCAGCCAGTGTCCCAGCTGACTGGTTTGTGGCCTAGACTCTAGAGGTTAGCTATTTTAAATATCATCCCTAGCCAACCCTTTCTGAGAGCTAGATCTTCAGGAGAGAAGGGAGTTTTATCTGCTTTGTTCATTAACAAATCCATAGCACCTGGAATAGTTTCTGGCACATGGTCAGTACTTAATGAATATTGGTTAAATTAATAGTTGATATTCAATACACATGTTGAGTGCTGTTCAGGAAGAACAATTTTTGTAATTAACCCAGACAGAAAAAAACATTAAGAACATTCTCAGGCGGTTCTGTACCCTTGGATGCAAACCCACACTAATTCTAACTTTTTTTGTCCCCTCTCTCCCTAGTATATTCCTATGCAAGAATATGTACAACCAGCAAGTTGTACCGTGGTGTTTCAGAAGAGAGAAAGTGTTTAAATAAAACCAATAATCCCATGCTGATAATTACTTCATTTCCTGTTTTTTTTTTTTTACATTGTCCTTTCAAAAACTTTCAAGTATGTGTCTAATCAGATATTTAGGTAGTCTTAAAGCTACAACTGCTCTCTCCATTTCTCTGTAAGTGAAACAGGAGTGAGAATATTTGATCCCCCCAGGGGAAGGCATCATGAAAACCATAGAATTTTATAAATATACTATTTAATTAAAATTTTTGACATTATAAATCACACTCTGCATTTTAATTTCTCCTTTTATTTTTCCCATACCTTTATATTTTAAGCATCTAAAGCCAAAAACTAATTTTCCATCTGGTTAGCATAATTTATTTATTGCCTTGGGCACAGATTTGCAATGTAATGTAAATAACAATACTATTTTGTATGCAATTGTACCTCTGGAAACTCTTTACCAACATTAATTTTCACAACCCTCCTCAAGGAATAGGTGAACACTGATATTATTAAGGCTAAGCTAATAAAATCTGGCCTGAAGAGGAACACGTTTGCAAGAAAGTTTTAATTCATCATATCTCAATTCACTGTTATATGGGTGTCTCCTTGTGTTGCACTAGATCGCCCAAAAAAGCATTTGCCACACAACATCCCGGAATGACATATAATTTCAGTTTAGATTCTTCTCATAATGAGGCAGGAGGCTGACTTCCACTTGTTTATCTGCTTATTTTTAAAGATCTCTGGTCTACGTGCTACCAGTCTGACCACATACATAAGTAAAATTACTCAGTTGGTCAATTTTTAAAGCATAGCCATCTGACCATGCTCTCTGTGCACTGGCTTTTAAAAACAACTTCCTGTTTATTAGGAACCAGCAGTTGATATTCTCATTGCTGTAGAAATAGAAGAAGAAACCATAGTAGTGGTAGAACAAGTAACATTTATTGAGGACTGTATACTGGTTCTTGTCCTAAGCGCCTTACCTGTATTTAAGTCATGTGAGGCTCATTTAACTTTCTTTGTAAGTGCAGTTGTTATCCCCTAGTTCATTGATACGGAAACTGTGACAAACAGACGTTAGCTAATTGCCCACAGTCTCACAGTTAATAAAACGTGAGATCAGCATTCCACAGCCTGAGACAAATATTTATTGAGCATCTATTTTTTTGCCAGGCACTTCACAACGCTTCAACTGCCCAATATTTCCTAAAATAGAGAAATAACCACCCTATATTTTGATTCAGTGATGCTTACTCAAAAAAAAAACCCCTGGAATTGCCCAACTCTTTCTGATGATCACTCTCTTACCTAAAACAGTAATACTGAGAAAATAGAAATATTGGAGTTTTTTTGACACGGTTATATATATAGCATGGATTCTGCCAAAGGCATGTAAACCACACACACACACACACACACACACACACAAAATCACCTGTTGAACTGGCCTGTTCAAACAACTAGTCGGTGCAATGAATTTTGGGAAAGTCAGTCAAACCAGTTATTTGACACCTTATACAGGGTGGGGGGGGGGAGGGAAAGGGGAGGAGATCCAGATACATGTTGAATCTCATTTTTTTAATTTTTAATATTCTGTACTGGAACCACCCAAACACCTCACTCTAGAGTCTACAAAATGTTGAGGAGAAAAGTGGAAGGACAATAGATAGAGCTTTTAATGCCACTCCAAGGTTGCAATTACCTGGTTGCAAAGAGATGTCCTTGCATGCTAACATAGCCTAATACTTCACAGAACTAAGGCTTTCCAGTTCCATCTCCAACTATTATTATCTTTGAAAAATGCACCTCTTTACTTGTTTGCGAAGTTCTATTATTCACCTACCAGGAGAAAATACATGACATTTAAATTAATGCCATTAGCCAAAATTAAACACTGGCCTCAAGGATCAGCTCCAAACATAGGCAAGGATAAGCATATGTCCCATGCAGTTTCAAATTAATTTTTTAATCTAATTGGCATCTCAGTTCAAATTCTTGCTCTCTTGACCATATTGTAGTTGCACAAACCAAGAGAAAATGAAATAGCAAAGAACTTTTATTATTTGTATTCAGCAAAATAAAATTACAAAAGACACCTGGATATGTAGAATACCTTTCATCTTTGATGAAGTTGCTGTATGTTCTACATAATATTGCAGTTTTCCACATTTTGTCAAACAGCAGAGTAAATAATAACATCAAAACATAGAGTGGCTTGCTGGCTCATAGGTGATGACTTCCCCAAGGCTATAATGGCTTAAATACCTTTCTGTGGTAATTCCTTATGGAATGTTCTTTTTTCATTTTTCCATAGGGATTTTGTGGGAGGTTTTTGTTTTGTTTTGTTTTGATTCCTTCATGAGCTACAAAAGCATATGGCTCTCCCCTGCTATGATTCCTTCCATTAAAAGTTCTGCCATCTTGTTAGGCACATAAGTGACATGTTCGCCAGAGTTCAGGGGTGAAGAGAACTGCATTTCAAAACCACACAATTTATGTGGTAATGAAGCACATTCTTCGCTCGTTTCTGTGTCAGACATATGGGAAGACTGTGTGTATAATAGGCTGTTTGATTTCTGTGATGGAGAGATTTTTTTTAAGCCCCCTGAAGAAGAAAAAAGTCACACTGATTTCTAGGCTCATCTATACTTCTTTTCCTGTATTTTATGTGGAAACATTTTAGAACTCACAGTTTCCATATTAGGTACCTTTTCCACAGTTAATTAATCTGCTCTCCCACATGACAAATGACCGTATCTCATAAAAGGGCACATTGGCAGGCAAGGATTGAGTCAAAGAAGGTATTCTTTGATATTTATATATGAGTTGAGTTTTTTTATTTTAAAACATTGGACTCTCAGAAGAGAAAAATATAGTATATCTCCAACAGAAAAGTAAATCTTAGTATATTTTAGGTAAATTAAATGCATAAGGTTTTTTTTTTCTTTTCTTCAAGAACCACAATGCCCAATTAGAGGGCAAAAACCCACGAGTGTTTCATACCAAGATTTTTAGGTCTACCCTATCTTGTGCTCTCAACCATGAAAATGCAGAATGTAAACTCTACTCAAATAGCTGTGTGACAGCATTTGAAAATTGCCAACGCAAATGACAATCCTTGTTTTTCCTCCCAGATCTCCAAGTTCGGGGGAGGAAACAAACCCCATATTATTAACTTGTTGATAGTTTCGCTTTTACTCAATACTAAGTTCAGATAGCAGAGAAAGCCCCAGGATACTAGCCTCGGCTGTCAGGTTCCTACAGAGACACAGGGATCTCTTCCTGCATGAGAGCTAGATAAATGGCGCCTCTATTCTTATCTACAAGAAGTGACCAAAAATCTCATCAACTGCGAATAGGCCCAATTCAACCATCCCATATCCCAACACATCGCTAGAGATCAAGAAGGCACCAGGCTGGATTAGATTCTACTCTCGGCTTTCCCAGTCACTACTGGTCACGGGAAATCCATGCCACATTCTGGGGTCTCTGTTTCCTCATTCACAAAATGAGGTGGATGGAAAAAAACATTTTCTAAAGGTCCCTCAGCGCTAGCATTTTATGATTCTATCTTAGGCCATGTAATACGGCACGAGTCCCCCACGCTCTGCGCTCTTCATCTCTTGCTGCATAGCCAGTCCGCACAGCGAGCTCTGGGCTAACCGGGCCTGTCTCACACTAGTCAAGCCAAGGTATTTTCCACCTTCACCACCACTCTGGTCACATACAAAAAAAAACACAAAAAACCTATCTTTCTGCCTATAATTTATCCATCTATTGACCTACCTTTAGCATACCTTCAAACATGTAATTTCTAAAACAAATGAATGTTTCTAAGGCTGTTTCCCATGACTCCCCTTGAAATCACTGCAATCGTTTTGTCCCCAAAGACACCAGTTTAGCCTACTCGCAAGCCCCTGTTTGTTTAAAATTGGGGCATTTCCTCTTCACCTTCTCTTATTCACCACTATCCCTTCTCGGGATCCCCACATTTTCTAGTCTGTGCTCTACCTGGACCTCAGGCAGGTAAACAACAGATTAAGAACAAAGCCAGGTCAAGTTTGTTTTTGTTTTTTGTTTTCTTTTGTTGTGTATTTATACAAACAAGGGCCAAAAAAAAAAAGCCTAAGGAAACAATAGTTTTCACCAATTTATCTTTCTAACGAGCCACATTTCAGAGAAAAATCAACTGGTCTGATAAATAAGTATGAAAGTTGGGGAAGCCTGTTCTATGCAGTGGGGTAAATACCAAGTTGAATAAAGAAACTAAAACAGGAAAAGAAAAAGAACTCGTGGACAAGCTCAACAGTGTGGGATTGCAGAGGGGAGGGGGATGGGTAGAGGTAGAAGAGCATATAGGGGGGATAAAAGGTAATGGAAAAAATACAATGAAAAATAAACTATTTTTTAAAAAAGCTAAAATAGGCTTAGTAACAACAGCCACAGATATTTAGGATCATTTGCTCTCCATGAGGATAAATTTTGGTGTCCTTGCTAACAAGTGAGCATACCTGGCAAAATCTGCTCCCCCTAGTGCAGAATGTTCTTCCCTGCTTGGTTTTCAAAACCATCTTGTTAAGAAGATAAGAAAGGGAGAATAAGAATAAATTAGCAGAGATCTTTTTCTCTGAGATTCAGGCTCATCATACAAATATGAGGGAAGCATTATTTTTTCAATCTCCTGTATGGTAGGTACTTTAACAAGGATTAGTTCAAGGAATCTTCTCAACAAATCAAGGTTGGTTCTTATTATTCTTCTTTTACATTGGGAAAAACTGAGGTCTTGAAAGGCCACGCACAACCACTTGACAGTGGATATGAAGTACCTGTACATGAAAATTACTGAGCTGTTGCATCCACAAAGAAAATTTAATAACATTAAACCAATAAGTGACAAGGTGCTTATGTCTCTGCCCAATACGGTCTCCGTTTTTAGCGCAGATACTAACCTGGGAGGTACTATTTCTATTAAAGATGGAAAGCATCCCCGCCACCCCACAGCAGCATATAAGCAAGGACAACAACAACTAGTATCTGAACTTATTAGAGAACATGATCTGGTTTACAGTTGATAAAGATTCCTTAACCAAAGTAAAACTGAGCAAATGCCTAAGCATAGATGGGGAGTTTTATGCTAACAAGTGGTCTGATACAAAGATGCCAACTTCCTTTTATGAAGTAACATAGACCAGACTAGCAGGGGACACTACCTCATTAACATTAGAAAATTCCAGACCCTCTGGGACTACAGCATCCTCTCTGTCCCCTCACTTATTAGTGGGAAAGAACTAGAAATAAGTAAAAGGATTACTTTATACATCATTTATTGCTTTGTTACATGTAGTTATGCTCAAATTAACCGTGTAGTAAACTTTATATTACTCCAATTTATAATGTGGGTTTAGTCATTCTCTGACTCATTCATAAAACCAAAAGTAATGTCCTGCAGGTATTTTGCAGACTGTGGGCTGAGAAATCCCCAGAATGATCACACAGTCAAGAGTCTGGTGCACAAAGTAGACAAAGTTAAGAGCACCTCTTTGCAAATGCTTCTGAAGGTTTATTTCCCTTTGAGTTGTCTGCTCTGTGTTATAAATACGCCCACATATTTATAAGACAGAACAGCAAATGGTCTCATTTGACTAAGTCCAAACCCCACACACTTTCTGCTACATCACGCTAATATGACACTCAGCCATTAACCCATGGGAACTGCCTGTTTCACTAGAACGAGCCAATACAACAATGTGTGGATTTGAGAAGGTGATCTCATACTAAAAACAAGTAAAGTAAAAGAGGAACCTGTTATAATCGGTAGGGTTCCTTATTACAAAGATTCAAAACCATGGGTCAAATAACAGGATCTCCAGCAACAAGTTGATAAAAATTCTTTCCTAAAAGGAAAATTCCATTGAAAACAAGGACTTGCTCTATTCTAGCAGATGACCCATAACAACAGTATAGAGAATAATTTTCTATAACAAATACTTTTGAAAACCAATGCTATTGTTTTTCCTGCATCAGCCCATTTCACCTTCACTTTCTAGAAACCAAGCAACTAAAGTGACAAGGCTGTTGACATGTCCAGAAGGAGAACAGAAGCAAGCGACTCTGCCCCAAACCCTTTTGTTCTGCCATCAGCTGGCAGTTACTTTTCAACCAGTCTTTTCAACAATTTTTTCTCATCCTTCACCGTGCAAACTTCAGAGTCACTCAGCCAGAAACAAAACCAAGTAACTCCCAAACACACCACTAGAAACCCAAACAAAACAAGAGATAAAAAATTTCAGGGCATTTGCTGTTCACGGAAACGTGCTGGCTCACCTGCAAAAACCCAGGCATAGGTGGGTACTGTGCTGTCCACGGCTCCTACAGACGGATGTGGCTGGCTCAGACCCAGAAGGTCTCCTCATTTCTGGCTTTCACATTCCATCAGCCCACTGCAGCCTGCTTGGCCAACCCCTATCTTCCTTGTACTTTCACATAAACCCTCGACCTCCTCCTGCCCACCTATTACGTTCATCCTCTCCTGACAACCTCTCCTTCCTCTCCACCTCGGGGTGCCCATCTCCTTTTTCTCTTTAGGTCCCCCAAGTCCCTCCCCAGTGCCCAATCTAGGTTCAGTCCCCACCTAGGTAACCTCATTTAAGTACACAAGCTTCTTTCTGCCCTGAAATTCTAGAGTTCTCACCACTTTGCCCCACAGAATTAAGAAGTTAAATCTTTCTAGTTGCTTCATTTATGATATTCTTATCTTTTCATCTGGATTAGAAATCCGTATCTTAGGAATTCCTCAGCATGTCCTCCATCTCAAGCAGGGACTTAAAACCAAACAGCTGCCTACATTTCTCACAATTACATGTATACTAACACAAGAAATCTACTATTTGGAAAGTCCGCTATAATTTTAAAATGCAAGTATCCCATACTGTTCCTAAGCATGGAATTTTTGTTGGGTCTATAGAGTAACACTCTTATATGGGTCATTTCCCTATACATCCATGTTATCTCCAATGATTCCTTCCCTCCTTGCTCCAACAGCTTTCTGAGATGATGCCATTAAATGCCCCTCACACCTTATTATGTCAGAATCAGCATCACCTAGGGGTGAAAATGAAGGCTCCTGTCTGGAGGGCAGGGATAAAGTATTACCCACGTTTGTTCCCAATCTCTCTCTCATGATAGATAGATAGGTAGATAGATAGATAGATAGATAGATAGATAGATAGATAGATAGATAGACAGATAGATAGAGACAGATAAACAGACAGATATAGATGATATGTATACATGATAGATATTTATATACATTTATAACAGGATATACAGGGCCCTGCAGAAGTCAGGCTTGCTTGAGTGTGGTTGGTAAGATAATAATACGGGTGTAATAATTTATAGTTTTCATTTAAACATTTCACCTAAAATGTCATCTGATGTACTTGAGTGTAACAGTGTTATGTTACAGAATTACATACTTATGATTTTGTAATAAAAGGTTTTATAATAAAAAAGGGGGCATTATTTGTGCTGGACCCCGTATATGTACAGTTAAAACACAGTATATGTGTTAATGTGTAAAATATGACATGTATGTATAAAATGTGGAATATATATATATTCATTTATTTGTCACTGTTTGTCCAATGACCATCAGTGTTAAAACTGGGGGAGAAAGACTCAGAAATAGTCTAGCCCCACCCTATATACTGTAAATGGAGAAAAATTAAACCTAGAGATAGTAATCTTTTCAAGACTGTACTTGGTAGAAACAGGATATAAGGTTTAGGAAGCAACTATTAAACTTTATCGTAAATTCCACAGGAAAACAGCATAATGATTCCCACTTGGGGAGAAAGAGGTTGCACCTGGCCAAGGAGGCCAAAGGCGAACATTTCCCAAGAGAAGCACCCTTTGGGGTTCCCGAGGCAGACAAACCCTACAAGGTGCAGGCTGTCTACATACTGTAAAACCCATGCAGTCTGTGAACCATCCGCAGGCAAATCTCTTGCAGTCTCCTGAAAAATTGAGACTCCTCCAAGTCCCCTCTGAGCATCCTAATCTGAATCCCTGGGCTGGGCCCAGGGATCTGCATTCCCCCAGCTCCCCGTTGATCTCCTTCAGCACCAGACCTGAGACTCATCCCTGAGGTGCTGCCATAAGAAGTTAGGAAGTCGGTCATTGATCATCGGGTTTAACCAAAGAATCCAGCTTTCTTTACTTACCTGTATGCAAAAGAAACACTTCTAACCTAAGTACCTCGAGACCCTCCACCAAATAAATACTGTTCTCTTAAAAAGTAGCTGGTCCAAAGTGAAGAAAAAAAGAATCATGCGTGGATTTCTGGAGATGGCCTAGTCCCAAATCTCCATCTACATGCAGCTGTAACGTCCCCCCTCCCCCTTCCTCCATCATCCTCCTCCATCCTCCTCACCCCGTCTTCTCCGTTTTTTTTTCCTTTTAAACTTCCACTTCTGTTTCCCAGTGGAGTCCCTGGACCAGCAGTATTACCAGTACCTGGAACTCATTTAAAATGCAAACCCTTAGGCCCCACCCCAGACCTACAGAATCAGAAACTGAGGGTGGGACCCAGCACTCTGGTTGAACAGGCCTTCCAGGCAATTCCGATGCAAACTAAAGGTTGGGAACCACAGCCCAAAGGAACATTGGCAGCAAAAGACCTTCTGTAGCCCTTCTCAAGCCTGCTCCTCTCCCTGGAGGAAACAGGAAGAGGTGAACTGTGGGCTGAGCAAGGGAGACCCAGGCCCATCTGCCTCCACCATTCCACCCGCATGTATCCTACGTGGTTGACTTTTACAGCAAAGCTTATCCTGAGTGTCAAAGCTGATACTCTTTGAATATCGATTGACAATCATACGACCATATGAAAGAACAAGGCAACACAGCAGGCCCAGTGGGGCACACAAATAAATGTAACACAAAACTAGCTTTAAAAGTTGTAGCTATATTCTAAAGTTAATGGGAAGGAAATGGGGCCAGTGGGAGGAATAGTTTAATTAAACCACAATTGTTTATTATTTTAAATGAATTGGTTGATTTACTCCTACAACCACTTTCTAGGCACTAGCTTTCAAATTAACCAATTGTGTGAATGAAATGGTGAATTTTCTTTCTTTCCCTCAAGATAAGCTCATAGGGTACCACTGAAATCAATAACTAAAGAAATGTTTAATAGTATCTGCCCATCATTAAATTATTACCACTAATTAAAAGTTTAAAAAGAAAATAAAGCTTAGGGTTTTTTTCTATTAATGGATGTAGAGGTTCCAATGTTACCAGCTACATTTCTTTTTCTAAAAACGCACAAGGAAGTGAAGTATGTGTAGAAAATTCATCTCTAAAAGCATACTACCCACCAACGGCTACCTAATTTAGCAGAATATATTACCTCTATGCTTCATAAATCTTAATTAAAGCCGTTAGTTTTCCTATTATGTGATCGAGAAATGCCCCATTAAAGTTAAACAGTTTCTACAAGTAATTATACACATATACACTTTAAAACTGCTTCACATAATACTGGAAACGTTGTCTGCTAAATCAAAAACTCACAGATTTTCATTAATGCAAGATTTTTTTTATCTCCCAAAAGTCAAATGTGTCCCCGAGGAGCCAGTATACTCAATGTTGGCTCCTTATAATACAATTTAATGCTCACAAACACAACTAAAGTATTTAAACATTTACAGGGGTTGTCATAAATGCTTTTCTTATTTTTGATCAAATTCAACCTTACACTTAATACAGTTAACTATAGTTATTTAATTTAAAAACTTGAGATTCCAACCTCAAAAATTTATAACAATATAAATGCAGTTACTTGGCTATAGGATATGTATACTATGGGGACTCCATTCTTCAGTATGAAACACAAATGCCAAAAGCAAAGAAGGGATATTTTTAAAAGGAGACATTATTTTAAATAAGTGTTGGCACATTGAAGAAAAATCTTCAAATCCAAATTTAAAAATAGGTGTCTTTTCTTCATACAGTTATTTTAATCAGACACTAACTCACTAATAACAATAATACTTTGTTTCTATTTTTCTGTTTGTTTTGAAAAATAATACAAAATAACTGATGAACTAGTTAATTGAAAGTAATTATGTTCTTCAGAATATTCTAGCCAACCTAAACTCAGTAATTGGATGGCAAACATTTTTGAAAATTTCTCCATTTTCTCAGATGGTGTGATTACTTTAATTTATTAAAATGTTGCATGTAACTCGGAAACATTATACTTCTGAAAGCTGAGCAAGTTTAGCCTTCAAAACCACTGTCACTGGCCTTAGGAAAAAAAAAATACTTCAGTGCAAACCGATGTGCCAAGAGCTTATCATCCTAGGGCATCCTAATGAGCCCATGCACAGGACACAGAAAAGAAGGAGGAGAGACCACACAGCCCAGGCAGTGATGGATAACCCCTGGTCCCCCGAACATAGTATCTCTCAGGGCTGAGAGTACATTATTAACAGAAATCCTTGTTTAGCTCCTCCCCCACATAGACCACTATATAATTTGCATCTCTCCCTTGAAAACTATTTTCAGAAGAATTCATAATGAGTAAAGTATCTTCAAAAGGTATAGAAGGGAAATCTGTTTCACTTACGTGTGATTATACTGTGATATTCCTTATGCCCAAATGCATAGAGAACTAAATAGGTGACTGTAGTTTACCCTATAGCACAAACAATTAAAATGTCAATTGACAGAAAATAAATAAATAAATAAAAATGACTCTAGAATTAAATGAATTACTATTTCCACCCAGCAACAAATGCAAATGAGTATAATAAATACTTATAGTAAATATCAACTTTGCAATATAAATTTCTTATAGTTACAAACACCTTAGTTTAATGAAATGTGTCTTCTTCAGTTACTGTATTTCATGACTATAAATTGGACTAATCAAACACATTAGCATTTTTTTCTTCTTCAAGTAGAGCATATCAAATCATACTAGTTTAAAAAGAAAACATTTCCTCAAAAAATGAAAGTTTTGTGTTTGGGGGAGGGGTGGAGGGCTGGGGATGTTTCCAAGCTAGGGTAAAGGAAAGATAAATATCTCACCAAGCTTCAGCCTGACATGAAAAAGTCACATCCCCCCAAATCTCTACCTTATCAAAGTGGAAGAGTAAGTAAAACAAAAGACAGGGACGTGTTAGGAGATGTTCAACATTGGTTTAGAGAGACAGACACAGTAATAATCCCATCCACCAATAAACTGGATAAGGAGCAGGGTGGGGAGCTTAACCAGCAGTAACACTAAATGACAGCATACAGGGCAAAGAGGTGTGGAAACTGAGAAGATAGACTTCCAAGTCTTTTCCTGAAAGTGCTTAGAGTTTGAGGAAAGTCCAATATTGCCTGACAAAAGGGTCTTTGTGCAACGACTCCGGGGAGGTGAAGGAGCGCTGCTCAGGAAAACCAGCGAAGACAGGCCCAGCCTTGTGCACAGGACCCGCGGAGAACTAGGAATCACGTGGCCAGCAGAAAAGACAATGATGTACTACTAAACGGGTGACCACCGTATTCAGGCAATATCCGTGCGGGCACAGGCCAGATGTCTTTGAGGAATCGTGTTGGGCTCTTTCTTTCAAAAAAAATATAATAAGCAAATACACAGGCTGCGATATCAAATGGCATCAGTAGTCCCCAGACATTCGACCACTCTAAGCGACCCGAACACTGCAGTCCCTCCGTTGGCAGGGGCTCTGATTCTGAGTTCTGGGTTGGCAAAACAGCTCCGGAGGCTGTGTCTACACAGATGGCCTTAACACCCTGTAGTTCCAATCCCTGAATGATGAAATAGGAGCCTGTCACCATTAAAGACAGCCTGGAGACACACAGAGAAAGGCTAGAAATTTTAAGTAGAAAAACGCCCACTACACGTGGATAGTGGCCTACTATTTATCTCCAAATCCAGTATATCTACAAAAGCTTGGGCTGGAAATCAAACAAACTCATCAGATAATTGGTGTTTCCAGCTCTAGCCAGAGTTGCCCAAGTTCTTGCCCTTGCAGGAAACCATAAAAAAGAGAAAAACGACCAGTGTTAACCTTTCCGGAACTTCAAAATATGGTTGCCTGGTTGGTTTCACTAGGATAGAAACATTAAAAGGTCCTTGGTAAGAGGACAAAGAGCTTATTTTCCTCCTTCCCCAGGTCTAATTGCCCGGCTACCAATCTGAAAATAACTTAAGTGTTTAAAAGTATCCAATGAACAAACAACATCCTTGAATAAACTTTAAAATTAGATGCTAATTTTAAATTAGCATTACCCGTAATTTTATCTGAAATGGCATCTTTTCAGCTGCAATTCCCATCATAGGAAATAAACAGCAAGCTACAAAACTGTCCAAAATTTTCTCAAAAAAATATTCATCTGCCAGTAAAACAAATGAAAAAGTTCAATTTTATATGGAAAGCAAAAGAAAACTAGGGGGTCGGGGGTGGTGGTAAGGGAGGGAATTATCTTCCTAGAGCCAGGTGGAAACGGCCTTGTCCAGAGACAGAGCATGGTTATGGATTCCACTCCACCTGGACCTAGCCACAGGACCGGGCTGCAGATTTTTCACCCATGAAGGGAAGTAATGATGTTCTTCATCAGATAAAAGTAGGGAAAACAATTCACATGGTGGCTTGCGCATAATAAATTCTTAAGTATTATCTATTGATGTTAATAGTATCCTGAGTTAATGGATCAGGTTAGCTAACAAACACAAGGGACTTAAGAAAATAGGAGAGAAAAATAGATCTAAATGAGCCAGATGGGGAAGGGAGTATGAGAACAGGCATCAGAACAGTGAAGGCCAAAGTAAAGAGAAGACTTTGGAAACATCACAACTAGCCTATGACTTAGCAAAAGTGATATGTGACTGACTACCTAATAATGTCAGTTGTGATATGACGTATGTAACTTTAGAAACCAATGACATCAAATTCTTGCATTTGGCCTCATATATACAAACATATTAATTCAGACTCTACTTCCATCATTCAGGGCATTGAAAAAACTGGTAAACCTGGTCCTCACACCTTAAATAAAATTGTACCCAACTGAAACACAAGTGAGCTACAATGGACTCAGGTAAGTCAAAGTTACAGTGTGTCCTATGGAATCTACTGATGAAAAATACATAAAAACGAGCTTCGTTTTTGTGTATATGTTTAACTTTTAAACAGGAATAGACTGTCTCCCAATAGAAGCTTCATGAATATGTTTTCATGATATGAACAATCAATTCTTTCTCTGGGAATGGTGGAGAAATGACTCAGTTGATCAGATGCTATATTACACAGAAATTTACCAAAAGAATCAAATACACTTAACAGCACAACATGATAAGTATGTTGATCATAATTTAATCACCCCTTGAGCATTCAAAGAGAAATTCAGGAATTTCCCAGCCTCTGCATTATTATGATTTTCTCTGTGTTGTAAATGTAGAAACTAGCCAATAAACAGTCATAATTAACACAATGCCCATTGAGATTTACTTTATAGATATATAATATTCTGCACAATTACCTCTGGACTTACACTAAAATTAAAAAAAATTGAGATATAACAAACTCAGCAAATTACAAATGCTGTTCAAGAGATTAAAAACCATGTGAAAACAGCAGAAAAAGTCAAGAATTATTCAACTCTAGTTTTTGAATGAAAAAAGGATTTAGATACATTACAGAAGGCAGGAAGGGAGGCATAATTTCTACAAGTAATTCACATGAGCACATACCCCTAAAATGTACTAAGTATCATTTGGATGTCCAAAAACAAGAAACGCCAGTTGCCCAGAGGCCATGGTAACTTTCTGCCTCCAAGAGGAACCAGGTCTGTAAAAGGCTTAGAAGTTAGTAGACTCAAACCCACTCCAGGAAACTCTGCTGGTGTTTCCATTAAAACCGCATTTCAGGAGTTTACAAGTTGAATGTTTTTAAAACATATTGGGTTCATAATGAGCTCACACATTCTTAAAAATGTTCTTTCTGCTCTCCTTTTAAAAGTAGGACCACTTTTGCGAACAAATCATAAACAAAATTTCAGGTGATTTTTTTTGGCTGAGCTCCAAGACACAATGGCTAAATGTTTAAATAGGGTCAAAGGACTAATTATTTTCTTCATTTGGAAAGTCAAGTGGAAAGGCCAGCCTGAAAAACGCTCTGCAGTATTTCTGTTTTGAAGCGTTCTTTTGCAACACTTTCATTCAGGGTGTCAGGATCCTAGCGCTACAGTTAGGAACACGCAAACAAGCTTCAAAAACTCCATTTCTCCATCTCGAGATCTGTGCAGTAATCGCTCCAGCATTAGACTTCTCTAAAGTTATTAGTGGTCAAAATTACATGCACCATGAAAGCCAGGAAGACTCTGAGAATGGAGCTAAAAGCCAGGTGGCAGGGCACCTACCCTTAGGTGCCGCCACAAACCCCAAATTCAAACCAACCTTGGAGTTTTACAAGCCCTTTCCCTGTGCCAGCGCCCAGCTTAAAATAGTCTAGGGCAAAGCTCTGCAGGGAACTGAGTTGATGAGTAGGTTGGAGCTTAAAACCATTTCTTTCAAAACCGAAAAAAAAAAATGCTGGTGGTTCTGCCAAATATAAAACTACTCTCCACAGCAGTCCCTAACACCTTGAAGGTTTATAGAAGGGGGAGGCAGCAGAGACTCTGAAGCCAGGGATGCCTCGTTCCCACAAGGAATGGATTGTTGTGCATAATTTACCAGGCCTTTTGCAAGACAGCTTTGGACAGTGCAGCACTATTGAGCTCCAGAACAATGGTCCTGCACCGGACTGGGAAAAACACCTGGGTATGAGGCAGCCTGCTGCTAAATTCTCACCACACCTTGACCTGGGTGCCAGGCCCCTAATGAAAAAGGGTTCTCACGGAGCCTGTGAATTGACAAAACTTCCCCTATTCACAGAACAGCTTTTCATCTGCATGATCCTGTCCTAAGCAGAAAACTTGAAAATGAACCGCCTCCCAAAAGGAAGAGTCAGACCCAGTCACGTGTCAGGCCGCGTGAACTTTCTAAACTGCAAATATGCAAAAGACACAAATAATACTGATTAAAACCACACAAATTCCAACATCTAATTGACAATATTCCACATGTAGGTTACAGGTCAAAAGCACCCTACAACACCTAGTTACTGACAGGGGCAAACTTTTCCATCTGTTTCTGATCTTATCCACGATTTGGTCATCGGCCTCAAAAGAAAAACCCACTGCTAATAATAAATGAAATGAAATTTGCACTTCCTTCTAAATACAATCCCACCTTCAAGAAGTTTGTACAATTGCCTTTTTTTCTCCTGGCAAATTTCCTTTAGAGAAAGGAGAATGATGTTGAGGCAGCAGGCAGCTGGAAGGAGAGAGGTGTTAATGGGGGGTTGTGTGTAAGTATGAGAAAGACTTCCCTGCAACAAGGTTTAAATTAACTGAGTTTTGAGTGGCTTACATATGTGGGAGATACGAAAAAAATCTCAAATCTCTGTGTCTCTCTCACACACACATGTATCCGCAAACACTGCAACTCCCCAGAGGGGATGCTGAGGAGCATAGTTTGAAAACCAGCAATTTAGTTCATGCCTCTCATTTCACAGATGAAAAACCTGAGGCATAGAGAGGTTAAGTGACTGGCCCAAGGTCATACCTTGTTAATGATGGGCTGGAAAAACAAGTCTGGCTGAGACTGCTTTGCATTTGTGCCCCAGAGCCCCGGGGAGGCAGCCAGGCGGAAAACTGGACTGGAGGACCAGATCTCTGCAGGGAAGAGCAGTGAGGAGGCAGGGGCACACCTCTGAGGACACAAAGAGCCAGGGAGACAGCAGGGTCCTGGCTGGCCTCCCAGTGCCACCGGACGCAAGCTCCTTGATGGGCAGAGCTGTCCCGTGAAGGGGCCCTACAACATCTGAAGAGACAGGAGGGGATTGCAGGGGGACCCTTCCATGAAGTGCCCTCTAGAGGAAGTTGAAATGGTAACAGAGAAACCACTCAGCCTCTGAAAATAGACACATGGTGACTGACAGAAAATGAAGCCACGGGACACTGAGGCTACAGAAACAGCTCTTTGGGGACCACCCTTCTCCCCTTTCCCCACACACCCCCATGACACATCCAGCATGAGTCATCTTTAATGTGGAAAGAAGTCAGTGTCTCCTCTGCTTCAAATTATCTGAAGGGCAAGAGTAGAGATGTTGGCCTTTTCATTATAGGTACCCACTGAGAAGCACATATAAATTCCCAAAGGCAACACGATAAGGATGAAAGTCAGAAGCTCTGAGTGGGAACTTCAGCCAGTTGCAGAAATGCCTAAGAGATAACTTGGCTCTCAGATTCCCAGACACACAGGAACCTCTCAAGGGAAGAAGAGGACATTTGACGTAGGAGATGCCTCCCCTGTTACATCCAGCCAGTAGACCTAGACAGACTTACAAGCACCGGACAGAATAAGTTCAGTTCCACTTCTAAAAAAAAAACAACTTTCAGCCATTTGGCGACAGCTATCATTCTCTTAAACTGTATTGGAACCAAAATGAAACCACACAAAGGAAAAAAAAGACAATTACATAATTCCATACTCAGATGCATGCTAGCTTTTATTCTTTTTTCTGAAGGCATAGGATCATAGTCATCAACTCTAGAAGAAGAAAGATGAAGTAACCAAATTTTGTCCGTACCACAGAAATGAGGAGCAGTAAACTCTTGAGCCCTGGGTGCTACCATTAAGACTAGACAGTGCTGGCAGATGCTAGTTTTTGTTAGAAAGTAAGAGTGAGCAGGATAGAAGGGGTCCCCACAGAAGGAAGGAGGGAGAGTGGTGATGAGAAAGGAAGAGGAGGAGGGGAGTGGAAAGAATGCTATGCAATCAGGTGAAGGTGGAGGGCCAGTAAGAACTGTTCCAGGTTACTGTGAGGGGCTGGAGACTCCAAACCGTCAGTGTACTGATTGGTGCTCTGGAACTCCCTGCCTCTTTTCCTGGAAATGATCATTCATCCTCAGGTTTACCCAAACTGTTTTAAAGCAGGAGCCATACATATCCTATGGTGAGTAACCATGGTAAATTAGGTTTTATAAATGACATGATGCAGTTGATGATGAAAGGCAAAGTAAAGTTTATTCATTCCTCCAAATCTCAAGTGTAATATCATAGAGTAAGAGAGATGATTCTGTACAGAAACCAGAGCAACCTAAAAAGGTAGACATTTTCCAAACAGGTGACAGTTGACTGGTTGAACCAGTTTAGAGGTGGAAAAAAAAAAAGGTTATTTACCCCAGCCAGTAAGCAGATGCCTTCTGGTTAATATTTAATGTATTACATGTAGTATTAACTATCTTGATTAGAAATGAAACAATATATTGTTTGAAACAATAAATATGTTGATGTGTTACTATGTACCAGCCTATCATGTTTGGTGTTTTTCACATATTAGGTGTATTATTTAGCATAGAGGCTAAGCTACTATTACAAAGGGACCCCAAAATACAGTGGCTTAAGAAAGAGAGAGGTGTGTTTCTTATGTAACAGTCCAGAATGAGGCAGGCAATTCCAGGCAGGTAGGCAGCTCTGATCTGCCAGGTCATTCAGGGTTCCAGCTTCCTCTTAGCTTATTGTCCGCCATTTCTTAAGGTGTTATTCTCTCTATATGGCCAGAGCTACATCACTACCATCAATCTATTTCCTCACCTATAAGAGGGGGAAAAGAATAAAAGGTGGACAGGCCACTCCTTTTTCTAAATTGCAGATAATTTAAACATAATTCTGCTCACACTCCCTTGGACAGAACTCCAATGGCATGGCCATATCTAACTCCCCAGTGGTCTAGAGATGTAACCTGTAACTGAATGGCCATATGCTTAGCCAAAGTTCAAATGGTTGTGTAACTAAAATGAGAGAGAACAGGAAGAGACAAAGAGGCAATTTGCAGTCTCTGTCATTTTACCTTATCTAGCCTTTTCCTTAATCCTGTATTACAAGGCTTTTTTTTTAATGAACAACGCACCTGAGGCTGTCAATAATTAGCCTATGTGCCACAGCAAGAAGTTGCAGAGGCAGAATTCAAACTCAAGCCCGTCAGCCTCAAAACCCATTGTCATTCTACTACACCATGTACCATGTACCCAATTAATCTTATTCCAACAGCCAAGGCACATAATAAAGAATAAAATTCATGCCATGTGGCCTTTATGTTAAAGCCAGCGTCTTTTAAGAAAATACCAACACCAACAGAAAGATTTTTATAAGGAAAAGAATGTCAGAAACCCCTTTTTAAAAAATAAAAAGCTGAGGGGAGAGCAAAATTGCAAGGAATTTATTAAAATACCACTATAAAAGACACTTGAAAGAAAGGATTTCTTCTCCTACCACTTTAAGGCAATCTATTTTGGTGGTGTCGACCATGAATTGTGTTGATAAGAATAAAAGGGTTCATATGGAATGACTTTCTTATTATTGAATAGCCGCAACAAGCTGCTGGGGGACAATCTAAAACAGCAATAGTCTGGCTTGGTGGGGTTGGTGTGACATACAGACACACACACACACACACACACACACATGGGTGGTCAAAAGCCGGTTTACAGTTGTGAGTGTGCAAAACCCAGAGTTTATCCTTGTATTATTTACTAATTATTGTCTTATCCCTTTGTAGTACAACTATAAACAACTCTTGCCCACCGTTGCACCTATCTTTATAAAACAGCATCACTGCATCCTACTAATCCTAAAGCCCCAAACACCTGCGTGGATCTCTGTCATGAGACAAAGACTTGTAGAATAAAAATTTACAGTCCTGCACATTCATTAAATTTGCGTAAGCACTTTCAAGAAAGGGAAGCTCTGTTTGGGGTCGGGTTTTCCTCCCTTCTTGTCCCTCAAATCAAGAGATATGTTTTATAATCCACAGCCAGCTCACTGGCAAGTCTCCATTCTTTTCAACCTGACAGACTGTTTGTCAGTTAAACTCCCCTTGTCATGTATCCCTACCACTGCCGACTCGTGCGTGGAGACCTTCACTTTCACGGCTACCACTTGCACCCTATGCAACCTTTGTCATTGATCACTGATCCGATCCAGTGCCCACATGTTCTTCAAGTGCCTGCACAAGTAATGAGGTACTTGTGGTGTAAAATTAAACTGTCAACTGTCAGCGATTGATAACCACAGTGAGAGCTGACCTAGAACACCTGCACCAGTGGCCAAGACAGGTGTGACATGTTTGATCGCTGAGGCCTGCTAGTCAGTCTGACCCAATGCTGTCCCTCCGTGGACTTGCCTCGCATTTCAGCCTCCCGGCTTTCCTGTGGACCACAGTGAGCATCCCCAGGCTGCGGAAACCACTTTCACAGCCAATTCGGGCAGCTGGTCAGAGCGGCTGTGAAAGCAGATCTTAAGTCAGCAGGTTGGTTTAAAAGGAATATGGCCTAGGGATTTTCAAAGGTGGCATCTGGAGTCAGCCTGGTGTTTTTTCTACCACATACCCCCAGTCTCCCACTGAAAGCTGGTCTTGGTGGCAGGCTTCACATACACACACACACACACACACCGCCTTCCCTCAATTGGAGTTTCCAGGCATGTGCCAGTGCCTGGCAGAAGGGCCTTGCCTTCGGGGCAGGCACACGGCACTCATTAAGAGTCTGGTGGAAGAATGAAGCGGTCCTAATGGAACTGCCTTATGGCTCTGAACATTCGCTTGAAGGCATTTAAGTTGAACTGGCTCATATTCTATTAAAGCACCATAAATGCAAGCTTTTCCCACTCATATGTAATTGAATAACCAGCACAAAGGAAAAAACATGTTCTGCTCTGACTCTAATTGTTTTTAGTCAGTCAGAGTTGTTGCACAGCATTTAAATAAAGTTTCTATTTAAAGGTTTAATTATTTAAATGTGATAGATTTTTTTTAACCTTAAGCAAAAAAAAAAAAAAAATGCACTTAAATACCTAAACCATCCTTTGTGAAAAATCTCAGAAGCGTGATGGGATTCCCATCCCATTCCACCATCCCACCCCCACCAAACAGTTGCACTATATTAAGTTCATGTGATGAGAAGATAAAAATCTATTAACTTTCTGCTGACCTTATCGACACAGGAATCTCTGCAGACATTACAAAAGCCATATCTCTTCTGACTTTTACATCCAGAACCTCATGCTCCAAAGTCCCAAACCAAATGTAAAATCTTCATGATGAGTGAAACCCTGACACCAATTCAGATTCCGGGCTTGCTGGCTTGCAGCTGATGGAGGCTCCTCTGGGGCACAGAGGCTGGCCTTTATTTTGCATTTGACTTGAGGGCCTTTTCCTTTCTTTCCTTCCTTCTTTTTCTTTCTTTCTTTCTTTCTTTCTTTCTTTCTTTCTTTCTTTCTTTCTTTCTTTCTTTCTCCCTTTCTTTTCTTTTCTTTTCTTTTTTTTTTTTGCCATATGCTACTGGGGACTCTGAATCAAAACTATTTCACGAGGACCATATGTTACGAAAAACACATGATGGAAAGTGAATGGCAAGAAGTTGCCCCATATCACTGGGTGATGTATTACAAACATAATTAAACCTGAGTAATGTACAGTGTTATTTCAGTAAATCATTTCTTTTTTCAATTTAAACAAGGAAAACATAGCCCAATTTTCAAATGATATACCAAAGTCCAGATAATCTAAAAGCAAATTGATGGGGAAGGAATAAAACAAGAGCTGTACAGCACTATTAAAGCTTCTGTAAGAGGTCTTGGTGTATTGGAGATGTGTCAGCAGGGAGGTGAGGGTCCATGTAAATGAGCAGTTTAAAAAGCTACTCATTTTCCTTTCACACCAACAATGAATTCTGACGAACCCCCACTTATAAACAAGCAGCAAGTCAAAAGATCACTTGTGTGTTGGTGGTTTGGAATTCAAGAGTATGTTTTCCCATAGAAATTGTGTTACTGACAGCTGTTGGGTTCCCGGGCTAGCCCATGAAGACCTAGATAGCCCAATAGTCTCTAAAATTGGCATTTGTACACTACCCTTACAGCACTACTTGGAGGGAGGATAGAGAATGTATTGAATTTAACCCAATTCAATATATTTATTTGGTCGCTGCTGTATTTTCCCAGAATGTACTGGTTCCTACATTTCCCCAAAGGATATCCAGATTACCTCTCTTCCCACATGCCCACAGCTAGACAAAATCACTTTCTATTGTGAACCCTCAGAGCATTTTACCTGTACTCTTTTAATCGCTTTCTACCTGAACTACAGGTATTTGCGAATGGAGCTTCACTACTCCACTGTTAACTTATTTTTATATTGCCCACATCCTAATTCCAAGTCTTAAATTTAGCAGGCTCTTGGTTCATACATGTGAATGGATGGTCGAGTAAATAAGGAATTCAGTCTGTTAGGGTTGCCAAACATATTTTTTCCCTCCATAGCATCTCTGGGAATCATGGGATTTTTTTTGTGGGGACAGAGGGAGGGAATATGGTAATGATGATGACAATGAGGATCATCATTACAAATAATACTTACTGTATGTTAATACTAAGTTCTTACCAGCCTAAGAACTTTACAGTATTGATTAATTTACTCCTCACAACAACTCTGTGTGGTCAATGACATGTGTATCCTCATTTTGCAGATGGGGATACTAAGCAGAGAGACATTAAGCACTTCCCAAGCTCACACAAACAGTGTTTATAATAGACATTGCCAAACACCAGAAGTGTATTTGCTATGTATACATGCATGAGAGGGGATACCTCTGTACATTTCTCCATAATGCAAAGCACCTTTCTGCCTTTTTGATCTGTATTAGACAAGGGACTTCTCAGGTGAAATACTCCACAGTTAGTTATTTAGTTTTCATTTGTGAACCTGAATATAAGCTCTATGAGAGCGAGGATGTTGTGGGTCTTATTCACAATACCCCCAGCCTCTGCAACAGATGTTTGCTGGACAAATGAGTGAGTGAGTCTGTTCAGGATGATGAAACTCTGGACTCTGGTTCCCTCTGAGAGTTTCAGGGTTTACTGGTCCTACAGGAAGAGAGAGCTTCTCAAACTTGCCTGATGATAAGACTCTCCTGTGGCACTGGATAAGCACCCCCTCTCCCTGGAGATTCTGAGTCGGTGACCTTCCAGGAGGCCCAGGAATCTGTTTTTGTGGATGTGCTGCTATTGTAGGTTGGAACACCTACAATAGCATCACATCCAGGTGACTGCAGCAGGGGTTGGAGCCTTACCCTTCTACCGCAGCTGACTTCTCGGTGGGGTTCTGTGGTTCTCAAAGGAACCCCTGAAAGCTTCTAGTCACACATCTCTCCCCCACTCCTGCCCTCTTAGAGGGTGCATCAGTGTCTGCTGAATGAGCGAATGATCGAACAAATTCCAACATGGGCAAAACAAGCAAGCCAGGCAGTTGTGAAGAACGGAAGTGTTTCATAAGCCTCAGGTTTGGGTTGCACGTAGTAGCATACTTCAACAATGACAAACAGAATACATTAACACATCCTGTTTCCATTGCTTTCCTTCTGACTTGAAGAACATTCTCATAACAGATAATAATCTCTGGGCCTCAGAATCATTATTTACCTTTACAAAAATATTTTCTTTTCCTTAGTTGTAATGGGACAAATGTTGGGACCTCGAGATCTAAAGGATGACTTTAGCCTTGAAGATATACTCCTTTCTTCCTGTTGGCCTTAGCCTCTCCTCTCCCCCAGTGCAATCATCTATGCCCAGAAACCAGTCAAGAATATCAAGCTTGGTTGGCAGAAAAGGTAAATAGCTGTAAGTACTGTTTATGATTTTCCTGAGGTCTAAATTAGGTTCTGCACCTCAGCACTATAAAAATTTTGAGCAAGGAAATTCTTTGTTGGGGATGGGGGTGGACACTGTCCTGTGGGTGTTAGAACACTGAGCAGTATCCCTGGCCTCCGCCCACTAGATGCCAATAGCAACCCCCCCCTCCAGGTATGAGTTCTGACAATCAAACATCTGTCCCCTGGGGATCCAAAGCGCCCTTAGTTGAGAACCACCAACCTAAAAAGATTTTTTTTAAACACTGTATTTTTTTAACTGATAGATTGGCCAATATTTGGTACTTATATACCAGCATACATTAACCCATAAAGTCACTTAAACAAAATATGAACACAATTTTCAAAGAAACTATTCATGCAAAAGGATCATAACTACTCTTTTAGGAGTGGTGTCTGCTAGACACCCGTAAGAATCTGGAGTAAAATCTGACTTAGCTGATACTTTACAAAAAATAAATAATAATTATAACGCAATTGGAAAAAGAGCAGGAAGACAGACTAAAATGTCTCATTTTTGCCAAAAACATATAAAGTGTAATCTATTTGCCAACATCTTTGCTCTTGGGTTTTTTAACACAACGGTTGTTTTAATCTGTATGTTCTTGGTTCCCATAATCTAAAAATCATCAAAATGCTGTTTTATAAGAGTGTCACCCAAGCTTTGATGTCCAAGAAGCCCGGGGGCCTCTTTTTATGTGCTTATTTTCTTTTGAACAAGGAAATTAGGCTTTGCCAGCAGCAAATGGAACTTGAGCCTCAAAAGATTTGAGTTCTGTTTGAAACATAGAACCCACAAATTCTCCACAAGTTTGCAACTTGACAAAATACATGCTCTCACCTTCCCTCGGACCAAGTCTCTCTTGGTTCTATTTTACATCAGCGTTAGCCAAATCCCGAATGGATTACCAGTGGGGAAAAAAAGGCTGTAAGACTGGAAAGAAATTCTTATGCAACACTGTTTTGTGTTGAATGCATCATCAAAATGCTATCCAAGATAAGAGAAGATGAGAGAAGTTTACACGGGAAGAGAGAAAGGGGGAGAGAGATGGACTAAACAACATGTTCTCTGACTTTCCCCAGGACCAAATCCAGCAAGCAAGATATTACATCAAAGTTAAATTGTTTAGATATGAGATGACCTGTCCATTTTTTTTTCTTACCATTGATTTCCAAGTACAAAAATATTATTTCAGTGGCAAGGATGTAAACCTTATTCATAACAGGATTTCAACCACATCCTGAGAACGAAGCATCTCCTCAGATAGTGTGCCCTCATTTATATTGAAGGCATGCTGGTTTTATTTGTCAGTGTTTGCTAAGGGGGTCACAATATCAGGAAGCAGGAGATGGCTCATCAAAGCGTCTCCGCAAGCTCCCACTACTCATCAATTAGACAGTACCTTGTTTTTAACATCAGGGCGGAAATGCATCTCCCCTGACCCATTGTTAGAAGCTTCCTTCTGTCTCTAAGTTTTTTGGAAGGAGTACTCAGGACTCGACTTCTTTTTTCCAATAGGTAATTGTCACTAATTAATGCTCCTGTTGCATACAAGAATGTGGACATGTGACCCTGAGTAATCTGGGCTTCTATCTCTGGCCATGGAGCAAGGACACTGTAATCTCCTGACACTACCCACCGGGACCAAGGTCACAGATGTAAGGCTTCCCGCTGGGTTCCTGAGCAGACCTTGCGCTGCTTCAAAGCCAGTGGGCCTGACAGTGTGGCATCTGGCCAGTGAATGCTGTCTGATGTGAGAAGGTCTCTTCTCTGAAACTCTAGACATCTTTCTGCAGAAGCCTGAGCCTCTAGTTTTATTCATCCCACATCCATTTGCTGGGCGCCTGTTCTGTGACTGGGAGATAAAAAGAACAAAATAGAGTCCTTGACAGAAAGGAATTAGAACTCAGCTCAAGCTCGGCCCTTTGCTCAAATATCCTTTTAAGTATGAGTAGGTGGTTTTATTTTACCTTTTAGATCAAATGGAATAAACAAAAAATGAAGTTGTGATTTTTCTCATTTACAAAAACTGATGAGCTCATATATTCATTAATTCACCTCATTCCCCCATAAGATTCTTTATTTACCTTCCCTTCTTTTCTCTTTCCTTCCCTTCTCTCTCTCTCTCTCTCTCTCTCTCTCCCTCTCTCTCTCCCTCTCTGTCTCTCACAAGCACACACACAAACACACATGTACACACACTAAAGCATGGGAATTTCTGATGATCATAATATTCAGAATGACTTCAGAATAAAAGTGTACCTCTCCCCTACCTCTAACGAAACATGAGATGACTGAAGATGCCCATCCAACATCCCTCCTTCACTTAAACAGATGATTTGCTTTTATGATTTGTCAAACTTTATGATTTGCTTTCTCACTAAAAGTAGTTTTTTCTCCGAAATCAAGGCTAGGAACTACCCTTGTACATAAACGCCACTGGATTAATTTCCAAATAAAAATGATATAAACAAATGCCCAAAATTTAAAAAGGGAAACTATAAACTTCAAGGTAGGTAAACAAAAGGCTTGGTGCCTATTTTATAAGATGGTCTTCACATCACCAATGTTGGGTTCCTTTGGATAACTTTTTCCCGTTCCTTTTCAAATGTTTATAGCAGTTTGATTTCCATGGTTCAAGAACATATCATTGCTTGAGAATTAAGGTACAAGCATGTATTTTGTAATCAAGGTGGAAACAAACCTACCAGCTCATAAGCAGTGAGCTTTTCACACTTCCTTTTGGTTTACACTGATATGTTCAACCACTTTGGAAAGAGTTGCACTGCCTAGAAAGGACCTAAAGGTAGGCAGCTAAGTCCCAATATTTCTTCTCCACTGAGCTGGACAAGTCATTCAATCTCTCTGTGCCTCACTTTCTGTTTGTAAAATGAAGGGTGTGCCCTGACTGGTGTGTCTCAGTTGGTTGGAGCACCGTCTTGTAAACTGAAGGATCACGGATTCGATTCCCGGTCCGGTCAGGTTTGGTTTCTGGTGGGAGTACGTGCAAGAGGTAACTATCAATGTTTCTCTCTCCTTCCACCCCCTTCTCTCTTTCCTCTCTCTCTGAAATTGAAAATAAATAAATTTAAATTTTAAAATGTAGGGTTAATAACCATATATTAGATGAGTTCACATCTCTAATGTTTTTAGAAATTTTCTGGCCTATAATATAAACACTATACAAGTATAAAGCACTATACACACATTCATGAAACACATAGGCTTGCCCTGGCTGGTGTGGCTCAGTGGATTGAGTGCTTGCCTGTGAACTGAGCAGTCACCAGGTCAACTCCCAGTCAGGGCATATGCCTGGGTTGTAGGCCAGGCCTCCGCTGGGGGAATGTGAGAGGCAACCAATTGATGTTTCTCTCCCTCTCTTTCTCCCTCCTTTGCCCTCTCTCTGAAAATAAAAAATAAAATCTTTTTTAAAAAAAACACACATAGGCTCACACAAATATCTAACCCTATACTTAAAAGAAAGGCAGGCTAGAGATATGGCTTGACTTTCTCAGTACAGGGTGGGGCAAAAGGAGCCTTACAGTTGTTTGCATAGAAAATAATATAATAATTGACAAATAATTATACAAGAATAAACTCTTGTGTTTCACATACTCAAAATGTAAAAATCCCTTTGCCCCACCCTGTATATCTTGTATTCAAGTCCCCCCTAGGCAACGATAAAGTTGTTCATGCCTTCCTTAGCCAACTATGAGGTTACCACAAGATCTCTTTTTCTTATCCATCACAGTATCTCCCACTGGGCCCAAGATAGCGCTTATACATAGAGGGCCCTCAGTAAATATGGGCTGGATGAATAAATACATGAATTTGATCCTTTATTCTGAGAACTGAATTAAAAGTTTTTTCTATTAATATTTTTATCAGAAGCAGTACTGAGAGTACCTATATATTAGTGGTAAAATTTTTGCTTTATTAATGTGATTGAGAAATTTATAAGGAACTCAGTAAGCCTTGTTCAGCTTTTCCTATATGTTGAAAATAAGGAAACATCCGTAAAATCACCCCTTCCACACATACCTGCCAACCACCCATAGAGGTAGATAGACTACTTCCTACCATTCTCTTCCTTCTCCCGTTGTTTCTGGAGATCCCAATATCAGGGAACTTCACTTGGTAGCCAGGAAGCATTCCATCAGCATCTTAAGTGGGGTTAGTTTTTTGGGTTTGGGGTTTGGGGTTTTGGTTTTTGGTTTTAGTTTTTGCAACTCAAACAACAAACCCTCCAAAGCTGGTTACATTCACTTGACAAAAGTACTGAGTTAGACATTTCTCTTTCAAGTAAATGCCAGCATTTCTTTGACTACATACCATCGATTTTATTTTTCTCACATAAATATTAATCAAGAACTAAACAGATAATTTCCTCCTATCACCCAGAAATTCCACTGCAGTGAAACAAAGTGTTATCTTAAATTTCACAGAGTAAATGTTCAATGATTCCTGTTGGTGGCTCCTTTCCAAATCTTCTAGCATGGCACAGCCTGCTACCCCTGAAGCTGGAGGGGGACAGGCAAGGGGTGGCTGTCAGTCAAGAGCTCAGTGTCGTGGCACACTTGCTGGTTCTCCCCCAGGACTGGCTCCTGCTCGTGAAGCTGACACCCGAAGCATGCTGTCTGTTTGACGACAACTGCTAAGAAAACTCTAAACCTTGAAAAGTGTACAAAAGGAGCTCGGAGGCAACAGCAAAAGCTTCATATCATCCCAGTTCGGTGCATTAAATTATTAGCAAGTTTTGGGAAGAAGAGATAGGGGGCTTACAGAAAGAAATTTATTCCTTGAAGCTGAAAAGCACCACCAACATCAGTCCCTTCTCAAGTTCAAAGTGTTCTGTTTCAACACAAGATAACATTGTTCCAACCAACACTACCCAACTCCTGCCAAAAAAAAAAAAAATCATCTCTAAAGCCATCCTTTAGAGTTGGGCCAATTAATCTTTTCGGGTAGACTGCCCAAAGAAGACAGAAAACTCTGATGTTTTCCCATCAGCTTCTTCTTATAAATGAAGTAAGAGTGTTGAACCTCAGATGCACAGAGCTCTGAGCTCAATTGGAATACCAAATCTGCTTCTCACACAAGTCGGTGAAATTTAAGAACTAAAATGAATGTAAAATAGCTTGAAGTTAATGATCAATTCTATTTTCCAATTTCTTACAAGGTTTAGAGGCTCGTGATCCAACAGAAAATGGGGTTATATTTCCATTTTATTTTTTTCTACCCTTTTCCCTAATACTAGCAGCAAAGTCAAAATATATTTTGAAGATGTTGGAGTGGCTTGGTAGAGGAATGGGTCCCCCCCACCAACAAAAAAGTCCAGACTTTTTCAACTGAAAGAAACAGAGAAAATGTTAACAGAAGTGGGACCATGGTTGATTTTTACTTTTTATGTATCTCTGTATTCTTTATGATCTTTATGATGAAAATGAATTGTTTGCAAAACAAGTATATAGCGTGTATGTATGTGTTTGTGTGTGCGGATATGCAAGGGTGAGGTTTGTGTTCTGGGCCTGACTTCAGTGTTGCTGTAAATCATCTGCGCATCTTCTTAAACAGGACCGGGAGGGGTGTGTGCTGGGCCCAAGATTCCGTTTTTCTAACAGGCTCCCAAGTGATGTCCATGTTGCTACTTCAAGAACTACACTTTGAGTAGCAAGAATGTGGGCTCTTCAGATGAAAAACTACACCTGGTGCCTTCTCTTGTGCCATGCCAAATGAGATTAATAAACTTGACCCCCAAATATTAGAAGCAACCACCAAAGAGAGTTCAAGAAAAACTGAAGTTGCTTATAAACTTAAGCTATGGTGTCAGTAATGTTTTTCTCTTCTCTGAACAATTGTCTTTGGTCTGTAAAGACAAGACTTGGCCTCCACTTCACATTGGCCAGAATCCAGAGGCCAATGGGAGGAGCAGGACTGTGAAGACAGTAGATGCCATACTTATTTTTGTTGTAGCCTGAGAATGGACAGCCCACCTGACAT
The DNA here is from genome assembly GCF_022682495.2 of Desmodus rotundus. Taxonomy (NCBI): domain Eukaryota; kingdom Metazoa; phylum Chordata; class Mammalia; order Chiroptera; family Phyllostomidae; genus Desmodus; species Desmodus rotundus. The sequence continues at coordinate 31,602,232 of NC_071388.1, forward strand.
CAAAGTCCAGGCTGACCATTTCGAATCATGCAGAGGGTTTCAAGCCCTGAAGTGCTGAACCTTGACTGTACCCAGGTCACTTTTTTGAACAACTGTCTCCCCTTTCCCATCGAAAGTGCATGAATTTGCATTCTCCATTGCCTTGGCCCTCGACTCCCAGGGCTGCTGCACCGGGCTCTTTCCAAGATCTCTCCTCCAAAGTACGCCTTGCTCTGGGGCTCCCAGGCAGACCCTGGGCTCTTCTTCTTCACTCGCCAAAGCTCCCTTTCCTTCCTGTTCCGTGCCATAAAAATGAAATAATTTCATATCTAGCATCTCATTTAGTCTTTATGTGAGGCCTAAGGCAGATTGTTAATCCCATTTTAGAAATGAAGAAATCTCAACATGGAAACAAGAAAGCCCACAAATATGGTAGATGACAAAACCAGTCTGGACCTCACACACGCACTTCCCATTATCTCATTTACTCCCACTCGCCCTTCAGGTCAAAGCATCCATTGCTCAGGGACAGCAGTGTGGACAAAGCAAATAGGTTGGGGAACTACAGGTGACCTTAACAGAGAACATGGGGAGAGATGGGGGACAAGAAAAGGAGACTGAGGTGAGAATGGGGAGACCTCCTCAGTGTGTGGCATGGTCTTGAGTACCACACTAACATGCATCACAGATGGTATTTAGGCATCAACCTGGACAGAGATCAATGTGAATGAGAGTGAGAGGGGTAGGAAGTACAGACTGAGCAAGGAGAATAGATGGTATTTCATGACTACTCATTAGCTTTTTACATAATTGTCAGCCTTAACCAGACACCACTCCAGTTCACTTTAGCAAACATGGAAAGGATAAAATACAGCCAATAGCAATAGGTTGTTTAAAAACAAACAAACTAATAAGTAACCTGCAATGGCTTAACACCCACCAGAGTGGAACTGACCTAAAAACATCAGAATAATTCTGCTTTAGTAATATTAATTTACCTTTTGCTTCCCTGCTGCATGTGAGACATACATCATAAGTCAATTAAATATTTGTTTGGTAACTATTGTAATGAAAAATGAATGAGCATTTCTCACAGAAGATAATGCAATCTAACACAACATGTGTAGTGGGCTCAAGTATTTCACTGAAAAGCCATTGTCCTCTCAAGGAAAGAGAGTTGTTTCTTCTACTTAGTAGCAGCATTTTGTTAAGCTGGTAATCTCTCATCTAAACAATAAAATTAGAAAAGAAAGGGTGGGGTGGGGGGCGAGGGTCCACTCTTTCTCTAGTTGAGAATCAACTATAAAAGCCAAGCTCAATCTGAGCCAACAAGAGCTACCAGCCTGCAAAATATGGTGCCATTTTCACAGTTAATTTTGCTGCCATTTGTGCCTGAATTTATCGTGGGTTAGAAAAAGTAAATTGCAAGGCTAACACGGCCCTGGCTCAGGAGTCCACCAGGGGCGGCGCATCCCCAGTCCGGCTGGATATTTAGTACCACTGCGCCAAGGCCCAGCAGAGAGCCAGGGGAGGGATTATTGCTGCGTGCTGCCAGTAAATCACCCCAGCACTTCACACAGTTCCACATCTCACAAATAAGGCTGGGCTGGCAGTATGTCGCCACTACACAAAAGGAAGGAGAGATCTGGATGCCTTTGGCCCGCCCGGTCCTTTTCTCCTGCATGCTCATAAAACACAGAAGCCCCTCCAAGGTTTGCTTTTGTTCTTCCCTCCTCATATTCTCTGACCTCGCTTTACCTAGGGCGTAGTTGGGGCATCGGGCGTCTACTGATTTTAGCAAAGGCAGGTCACCCCCAACCTTTAATGCCAAAGTCACTTCTCACTTGTTACCTAACCATTACAGCCCTCACCCTCACTGCTTAATCTTCCCCCAAATGATGGAGGATAAATCAAGTGTACCTTCCAACCCCAGGTATCTAGTGACCACCAAACAAACATCTGGACAGCCCTGCCTGCCCCTTCCTGCCCTTTCCTGCCCAAGAATTTTCAGAGAATATGGACATCAGACTTGTTTCATTGTTTATAAAAGCCAACTCACTTTTTAAACAAATGCACACACCTCTAGGGGATGCTAGTCATAAATGTACAGAGGGTGAGAACTACTGGACCCAAAGGCAAAAGTGAAAAACAGCCCCCGGGGGCCCCCCAGCAGAACCAGCCCTTCATGTTCTAAGACAGTCATCAACACGATTCCTGAAAACAATAGCAGCTTCTTGTTTAAAAGGGAACTGCACCTGCTAGAATAACATGTCAACAAACAACTGCTTTGTTTTTCATATTAGCCATCCCAGCTGAAGCAATGGCACTTCCTGAAGTGAATACTGGAAGACTTATTCTTAGAAGGGGACAGAACTCTCATTTTAACACAAGCCTCAGAGGGCCGAGTGATGATCATCTTCCTTCCTTCTTTTGTACTCCCCGGTGTTCATCTTATTTGGTTTTCAACAGGTTTGTTTCCATTGCAACCTCTGGCTTCCAATGCCCACAGTGCCATAATTGGCAACTAGACTCATTTCTGCTTCCTATCTGTGAATGACGAAGGGCTTAATGGCTGTTAACCCATTTCAAACAGTCCTCAGAAGATTCCCCCTCCTCTGTTGAAAGAGTTAGGATAAAGCCTGATGAAAATTCTTTGCCAAATGTTCAATCATTGCAAAATTATTCTGCTCTTTCAATTTAGCGGTCTAATTATGATGTCTACTCCAAGCTTTCCTATTGCCATTTGATGCTTGTCTGTTGATCGAGCTGGGACACTTAAAAGGAGTTATTTTAAAAGCAGTTAAAAGGTGCTTGGTTATGATTAAAAAATGTTTTAAGTGATTTAGCCAAAGTTGTCTCCACAGGCTCAGGAAGTAACCACAGCCAAAATACCTTAGTGGGGGAAATATGAAAGGTTAAGGACACCTATTATTACCTTTATCAAAGTGCAGTCAGCCAGACACCAGGCTCATGGGAGCAAGCAAAGGTACTGGCCTCCTACACCAGAGATTCTAATGCACCCAGTGCTAACAATAACTACTTCACAAGGACTTGAGATCTAGGGTGCTGTGGTTTTTTTAAACATCTTTTTCTCTTCTGTAGAAGAGAAAATGGAAGGAGAGAGAAGACTACATAAATGTTTTTATGCTATTTTGAAAATGAAAAAAAATAGCACGAAAATAGAGACTGGTATAGGAGAAAGGGAACAGGGTTTAAAGTCTGTATTCAAAGAGCTGTGTGATCTCAGGAAAGTCACTTCACCTCTCTGAGTCTCAAATTCAAAATTAATGAACTGCCCTGGCTGATGTGGCTCAGTTGGTTGGAGCATCGTCCCATATCCAAAGGGTTGCAGGTTCAATTTCCAGTCAGGGCACATACGTAGGTTGCGGGTTCAATCCTCAATCCCTGATCCCTGGTCCAGGTAAGTTCAGAAGGCAACAGACAGATGCTTCTCTCTATCGTTGATGTTTCTCTCTCTCCCTTCCTCTCTTAAAGCAATGAAAAAACGTCCTCAGTTGAGGATAAAAAAAATTTTTTTAATCAATGAACTGATGCTGTGAGCTAGCTGCTTTCTAAATTCCTTTTCATCTTAGAAAGCCTAGGATATCTACTCTAAAGATCTGGCCTTGTAAAGAAATTAAAATAGGTAAAATAGTCTAGTACATCAGATAGTATTAAGGGATTTTCCTGTTAATTTGAAACTGCTCCATTTGACATTTTTTAACCGCTTCATTGAGAATTTAAGTTTTCAAACCTCAGTTTCCTAATCTATAGAATGGGCATATTAATAGCATGCACTTCATTGAATTGTTGTGAGAATTAATTGTATTAATACAAATAAGTCTTCAGAACAACACTTAGCATGCAGTAAGTACTCCATAAATGCTAGCAATCCATACTCACAATAGTGGTAGTTGAAGGATAGCTGTTAGATTCATTTGATTGCTTATAAATATTTCTGAAAAATAAACAAGCTCAGGCAGGAGTTGTTTATTGTGCCTTCCTCAAATTGTTTATAAATAGGTGACAAGAGCATCTGCACTGCTAAATCTACACTGTCACTGTTGGCCACCACCATTACCTGCAGGCACTGCCATAAGAGGCTAAGGCAAAACCCAAGGAGAAGAAGAAAACCTCCTTAAGACTGACGAGAGATGGGACATTTAAAAACTAACAATTTGTCCTTCGAGCATGCCAAACCCTCTTTCTCCATAGGCCTTTGAGCTGTCACACAGATGCCAAAAGATTCCCCTGTAACTCCTACTAACAGTCAGCTCATTCATAAGAGAAAGGATTGGACTAACCTCTCTTCCAGCCATAAGACTCTATGTATCTAAAACCCTGCTTCCTTGTGGGCCATCTGCTATAAGAGAATATTTTGAAACTAAGCAAACATAGGCAGCCCTTTGACTAATACCCTTTGTGGCACCCACACCAATACATCTCATAAATCATACCAACTTCCACCTATGTGCAAAGATTATATCACCATATTTGTGAGACATTTTTGTCAGAGTGAATAAGTTAGCTAAATATCAGTGGGAGTTTGTTAATCTGATTAAATAACTATTATCTTTCATTTATGGAGTTCCTATTGTGTGCCTGGCACTGAGCTGGCTCCAGAGTTCCAAAGATAAGATCAAACTCTCATAAAACCAAGCCATACCCTTAAGGACTCGCAGACAGCATAACAGAGTGGTTAAGAGCACGGGCTCTGGGGTCACACTGCCCGAGTCTTGGTCGCTAGAGGAATAAATAGCAGGTAATTCATTAAAAAAAAACTTTTTCACGTCACAATCCTTTCCCAATTCAGCTCTGCTTCCAGATGGAGATTATTTACTGAGTCAAAGACCAGATGAAAAGATTAAGCAAGAACTCCTGAAATCCAGAACCCTCCTTCCATGTATGCCTGTGGCACAGAGAACTAAGAAGGTCATCCACTGCATGAAGTGTGGATCATTGAGACTTGTCAGTCACAATGCAGTTTAGACAGGAAGCCCCTTACCTGGTCTCTGCATCACTAGGTGGTGCGGTCAATAAAGTCCTGATTAGTTGTTTGCATTCTCAACACCTGGCCATTCTAGATTGAACCTAGATAATCCACATAGACATCCAGATGACCATTGATGATTTGTGCAAACTGGTCAAAATAATAGTGAAAATGTGATAGTTACAATACCTAAAAACTGCCCTTATTCATAGGTTCTAGTTCAAGGTGCTCCATTACTAGATGATAACGCTTCACAATAATACAATTTTGTGTTATTGGAGAATGATAATTTTCCAAAACTGCACAATTTTCATTAAACAAGCAATTAATCAATTCTAGGATTTGATGATTTACATAAAAATCAGATACCAGCAACAACCCAGATTCTCATCCCCTAGAAATTATAGATTAACAATTGAACTAGTTGTTGAAGCATTTTTTATTGGAGAGTTTGTGGTTTGCATTTTCTAGAAATGCATACATTGAATTAGGCTGACTTGGGGTCATTTATAAGGTTATAAAATTTAATACTCCTTTACTTATCCTCTTTGCCTTTAAAAAAAATCATCTAGAAGCACAACAAAACAAAATACGAAGCACCTGGACATACACACAATTCCTCTGGTCTCGGGTGTGGCAAATAGAGTATTCATTGGCATATTTCTCACCTCCTTTCCTCATCTCTTGCTGTTCCCAGGCCACCCATTCCAACACTGCCTTTAACTCTGATGACTCTTATTAAACACGACTACTTCATTACCATCAATCTATTAAGCGACGTGCTTCGCTCCGCTGACACATCTGATCCCATTATGTGCCTGACCTTTAACGGTCATCAAATCAAAGTCCCTCCGGTCAGTTCAGTCTGGGCCTGCCACATGTCCAGGTCACAGAGATGGCGCAGGAGCCTAGCAGATCACAGTTACCCTGCCCTGCGCCGAACACCCATGTCAATAGAACTTCACAACTGGGACACTCCCTGGCTTGAATATAATGCCCCCCCTTTCAGAAAGTTGAAACAATAATTATACAATGCTGAGCAGCACTGGCTTTCATATAACTGGTGCCTCTCCATCATATGACATACTGCCCTCTTTGATGTTTGTGTCGAAAAGTCTTTGGTTGGAAAGTGAGAATTGATGAGGCAGCCCTCTAGAACAGCGATTTTCAACCTTTTTCATCTCATGGCACCCATCAACTAACTACCAAAATTCTGCGGCACACCAAAAAGTACCTTTTCTGCCAATTGGACAAAAAAAAATTAGGTATAATTTTGATTCATTTGCACTGGATAGCTACTGTTGTATTGGTCGTTGTCATTTTTTTATTTGACAATCTAAGGGAAACAAGGTCAGTGCCCCTGATTCAATAGTCAGGTATATTACTGCATGTTTTAAAAATTCCCATGGCGCACCAGGTTGAAAATCGCTGCTCTGCAGTATGCACAGTCCCCTGAGGGCACCCCGGGAAGGGAAAACGAAGAGACAAGTGGGGTATCACCACAGCAACACCACCAAGTGGGTGGTCACCTTCCAGTGAAAGGGGACCCCGTGGAAGTGCCTGGGTTCACAGACTTCAGTGCTAACCTCTGACAGGAGCAGCTGTTCCAGCGGCTCTACCTCCAAGCGGCATGCTGAAAAGCACTCCCATTCAACCTAATGAGACAGCCATTTATAAAGGAGCCTCTTCCGGCTGCGGGGGCCTGGTCATTGTTATCCACCCAAAGGCCTTCCCTGGTGGTAAACAGGGCACTGTTTTCCCAGACCAAACACGGACCCTCCCTCGAGGTGGCCAGACACACTGTCTGGTGTGCACAAACATTGCGACTTCTCACTGGACAGCTCACCCTGGCAGTGTCTTCCTCTTGCTTCACTTTACTAATGCATGTGTATTTTTACCAGCCCCGCTGGGAAAACTGCCCTGCTTTATGGCAACTTGTCACTGACAAGGAATTTCTCATCAAGATTGAAATCTCCAACCATCCCCAAAGCTCCCAACCCTCTGAGTTCAGAGCTCAGAGAGGAGGAGGCTCCTCCTTGAAAAAAAAAAAAAAAACTGTGGCTTTAGGAAGCAGTATTGTTGGTTTCCTCACAATGGTGATAAATGAAAGCCCACATGTAGTCAATTATAAACATTTGGCATGTAACAAATTAATAGGAAGAGTTATTTCTCAGAAAGCAATGGTTTCGCTTAGATCTTTTGTCTTTTTTTAAGATATTTTTTCTAATTTCTGCATTCTCTCTTTTCCAACTGAGTGCTCACACCTTATTTTTTACTCACACCTCCCCCCAAAAGATATCAACTCACTCGAGATGATGAAACACATCTCCCATTTAGCTCCTTCTTTCACTCTCACTCTTTGCCTGATTAAAGCTGTTTTCACGTTTTCTCTTTTTACCAGGCTCTGAAGCCTTACCTACTGAATACTACATGTACCTAAAAGTCTTAACCTAGGGCCCATAAAGCAACCCAACCTTCAAAGAATTGTCACAGGTATGGGGCTGAAGCAAGTACAGTTCCCTGAGAAATATGAAGTTTCACTGTGTGAGAAATGGGAACACAAATAATAAATCAAAAGGAAAGACTTCGATCCCATTATCATCTTTCATCTGAAAGACTGAAATTCACAGTCTTTCCACAAATCACTTCACTTGCTATTAAATGTCTTCCAAGAGACCCTAAATGTCTTCTAAATTGAAGTTAATTGTTAAGGAAGGATACGCTGAGGTGATCTATCATTAGCCCCAGTAAAAATATTTAGCAACGTGAGCTTTATTTCCATCTGAAACTCTCAAAGCAATTGATAAGCAATCAGAGGTTATTCCCATTTGGGAGGGGTAATCTGAAGCACAGAGCATGTGAAAAATACAAACTTTCCATTTCAGATCATTCTGAATTATCAAATAAATTACCCATCCAAAACCTAGCATATTGGGAAAAAATAGCATAAGCTATTATTTGGTATGTAACAGTCATCTATCAATTCTATTTCCAAAGCTCATTTTATTCATAAGCTTATGTAAGTGATGATCGTGAAGCACAAAATTATTCATAACCTTCTCCTGAGACTTTTTCCTTGGATCAGAACTGGAGTATCAGAGTGGATTCAGATACAGGATTGATATATTTATAACATTAGCTGTATCTTCTTACGTTTGTCATGTAGCTTATTCCCATTGTTGTCCCAAACCTGAACACCCATCTCTCTTTTCATTGAGTATATTATATTAGAAAAATTTCCATGGTACTGTGTATACTCAGTATAAACTTCTCTATGTCTGCCTGTCATAAGCTGACTTCACCCAGTTAAAAGTTAACAATAATTGGGAGGGGGCAGTAAGTGAAAATCCTGTTGCCTTAACATACACTTGTCCTCAGAGGAGCTAAGGGAGAGTTTGGCAGGTCACAAAGTCTTAGAAAATGCCACGTCTATAACTATGCCTCCCCATCTCACTCAGTGACAAGGCCTCGACTGCGCCCGTCAGACCCCGAGCAGAACTTCCGGGGAGGAGGTAATTCCGAGGCCTGCCCTGAGATATCACCAGCCTTCGCCCTCCTGAGAGCAGCAATTTCAAATTCTAAAGGATCAAGCAGGTAAAACACACCTGGGCTCTAGGAACAGGCATCAGCGTTCCATCATTTACCTGATTATCTCAGAAATATCGGGGCTGTGAAGATTCTGGATCTTTTCTTCACCTATTAAATACTATGTGAATGTTAATGTCTCGTTCCTCTTTTTTCCCTTCCACGTTCTCCCTACTTCTCCCATTCCCAACCTCTTAAATAAGTTGGATTTTTCCCTTTCTGAGTTCTAAATATGTCTCCCTAGACATTTGTCCTTGTGAGTATATAGACATGCACACATCACACTGCTATTTGAGGTTCTGGGACTGTTCGATGTGTTGCTAAAATTGCTGATGCCAAATCTATATTTGTATCACCTTAAAGGAGGACCAATCAATTAACCCTTTTAAGTTCTGCTCATAGGAGTTACAGCAGTCAAAAAAGTGATGCACGATGCTTTAACACAATGCTAATGTGTTCTAGTGGAAGGATGCATTGACAGGTTTACAAGGCCAGAGTCTAGTGAAAGCAGGTGTACACAGCCCAACAAAAATGATGCTGTGGAGAGATGTTTGAAAGGAGATGCAAAAGTCATTTTATCTGGCCGGCTTTTTCAGAACCTCTGAGAAATGAGGCAAGAGTGAAAACCATCTGCTGCTGAGATACGAGCACAGCTATTAGCCTTCTCACTGTTCACATGGTCAAACCTCGAAGTGATACGGAGAGACGCTACCTAACAGCTTAATTAATGTGTCTACACACTGTGGTAAATACACATCGGCGTAAGCCAAGCATAGGAAAATGGATGGGTTCTTACACCATTGTATTTCACTCAAATATTAAAATGCTATTTTTAAAATAAACTATCAAACTGTTCCTCACATGAGAAAAAATTTGAGCATTACAATATGAATCTAAATTCAAATATACTATTGAAATCCTAATAATAAATTCTAATGGCAGTATTTTATACTAAACTCTTAGAAAGTGAATAAAATAATACTTCTTTGGGGGGTTCAGAGCCTCTCTCTCTCTTTTTTTTTTCTTTTTGCTTCCTGCTCTGTTTTAGACAAGCCCTTGTTCTTTCGGTAACACTAACTTGTGAGATGGACTGATGGCTTTCTCGAACCCCCTTTACCATAGAGCAATTACAAACAAGGGCCACTACAAAACCAGGAGGGAGGGCGAGAATGAATTCACATTTCTGCGAGGTGGCAGATAAAGCCTGATGTACACTGCAGATGTGAGCAGCCACTGGGCGCCCATGGTAGGTGAGGTGGCGGGCCTCCAAAATGCCAAAACGTCACCTTATACTCACAGTTGGCTAGGAAGAGGATTTGAGATGCACCAACTACTTGGCATGTGCTCAGGAAGCACCTCTCCATACCAAAGAGCTCCCCCAGAGAGAAGGTTAACCCTTTAACCATGTATCTCTGGCATGGACCAGGAATGTTCCAAGAGCTGTGTCACCAAACACCTGGGGAACCTCCGTTTGCTACCTCTCCATCTCTGGGCCAGGAATTCCCAGCTTCCTGGTCTTCAGCTCCAATGCTGGTTTTCCACCTGCTGTGGGGAAAGCCTCAAACATCTTAGCCACATTTGGAAGTAGTTCATTAAAGAGGTTCTAAATGCCTATTTTTTAAATATTTTTAGAACACTCAGGAGTTTTATAGCACAGGAGAGGCCTATAAAAGTAAAGTACTTTGCTAACAGTATATGGAAGGAAATTTTCAAATTAATTTTTAGTGCACATTGTTGCTTCTGAGGGTTTTTGTTTAATTTTTATAGTGTTAGAGGTTACACTCATCATTTTATTAAAAGACTCAATTAGATTTAACATTTATGGAGCACCTTTCCTTTGCAAGCTACTTGGCTAAGAATTCAAAGATGAATAAGACATGGCCCACATGTATAGGAAGCTCACCCAGTGGTGGGACACAAACAGGTATTATACACATTGTCAAGTACATACAATGTACTGGGGTGTCTCAGAGCGGGAACCACTCACTCTATGCTGCAGTAGGAGCGCAGGTTTGTGATCCACAGGTTTCAAAGAAGAGGAGGCAAGTGTTCTGGGCCCTGCAGGATAATTCAAAGTCCTCCCTAAGGGGCTCAGGGGCAGAGAATTCCTGGTCCACGCTAGAGATACCGCACGTGCAAAGGCCCGGGGACTGGGAAGCACAGGTGCCCTTTGTAGACCAGAAAGTCAGCTGTTGGGCCCCGAGGAAGAGAATGTAGAGTGGAGAAATGCACAGCATTCATTGATGGCTATTGCACTTTGAGGCACATCCTCCTGAGCAGCAAAGTTTGGCTTGTTAGCACACATTTCAAGTCATATGCAGAAGCAGAATAGATTTCCATGGTGTTCTATTTGCCAAAAACTCAAAGCACTTAATCCATAAAGCATGCCATCCCCTCCTCTTCATTCTCTTGCTCCTGCTTGAAACGTTTTTTGTGGGGGCAGTAATTTCTCCAGATGATTGGAAGAAGAGGAGAAAAAGGACAAAAATGCCTTTACAAAAATTGTGGTATACTTAAAATGTTTACATGTAACTAATATATGCTTTTTCCATTTTAAAAATGTGTATATAAGTTTGTATATTTGTTAGAATCACAATACCATGCAGACCATATGGTTTCATAATGGAACACAAGTTTAAAGTTTTATGATGGGCTTGTTCAAGGCTTAGTGCCTCTCTGTTTCAGTATATATGAGATCTGTCCAGAAAAAGTATACCCATTGTTGATATAACGAGAAAAGTTTGCATGACAGCGATGTAACCTGGCAGCTAAGGAAAGTGCACTGGAATGCACATGAGTGAACAATGATGACTTCACTGTACTAGTCAGTGGGGGTGGTAGACACCATTGAGTGAGCCTGTGTACTGTGTGGCCATTGTATTCAAAATGACTGAGCAAGTAGAGCAACGAATCTGCATCAAATTTTGCGTTAAGCTTGAACATCCCTCCATGGAAACTATTTGGATGATTCAGAAGGCTGTAGCTATGGGCAACTGGTGATCGGCAGCTTCATCACAACAATGCACCTACTCATGCATCATGTCTCGTGCAGAGTTTTTTGGTGAAACATCCAATCATCCAGGTGATTCAGCCCCCCTACAGCCAAGATTTGGTGTCCTACAACTTCTGGCTTTTCCCAAAACTAAAATGACCTTTGAAAGGGAAGTGATTTCAGACCATTGATAAGATTCAGGAAAATGCGAAGGGGCAGCTAATAGTGTTTGGAAGAACTGTGTGAGGTCGGTCCCAAGGTGCCTACTTTGAAGGGGACTGAGGTATCATTGTCCTGTGTGGAATGTTTCTTGTATCTTGTATCTTGTTCAATAAATGTCTCTGTTTTTTGAAATTACATGGCTGGATACCTTCTAGACAGACCTCGCATACATTTACTTGGAGAAAAATCTCACATGGTTAAATCTGAGACCCTTCGTGAAAGTGAAACCAGGACAAAATGCGCACCAGCTTGTGTGTTTCCCCACCATTACCACCACCTTAGGCTTTCCAAATGTTTGCTCAATGAGCACTGAATAGTACACTAATAACTAACAGTTCTTCTCCCAGCCAAGAGATTCCACTGTTGGAACAGGTGTATTTTAGTTGAATAAGTGTCCTGAAAGTTGATATTAGAAGGCCATGTGGGTACAAGAATGTGGAATGTGGAAAGCCTATGTCCCCTTTCAGGCCACTTTTGCTAAGATTTCGAGCACATGGCCTCTGAAACACTGTCTGGTTGGGGACAAGCAGAGAGTTTTGCGGCTGATCACTCTACCTCTACCACTGCCACCAGGGCCTGTTTCCTGGGCTTTGCTCCCTCTTCAGTTCACTGCCTAGAGTGCAGTTAACGGCGACATGCTTCAACGCCTCGGCCACTGCCGGGAGGTCTGTGCAGGCTGCCCGGCCATCCATCAAAGCAGGGCCTCTGAGAACCACCGAATGCCAGATCCCACTGCCAACTCACCTCTACCAGCCCTGCCTCAGAGCCCTGCCAAGGGAAGGTCCCTGCCCGCTCCTCCATTGGCCATCTGAACAAGTCCCAGCACTACTGGCAGATGGAGCAAGAGTGGCTTGTGACACCCTCCACACAATGAAGAAAGAAACCAGCCTTCTCTTCATGTCAGGGAAAACACACAGCAACTTTCTGTCATGACCTCCATGCCATTTCAAAGTCATCGGCAACTGCTATGCTAATGGTTAAGAGAGAGCCAAACAAGGGGACAATGTGATCCCTGCTAAAAATACAAAATGCTTTGCTAATGGCACAGGTGCAAAGAATTCCAGATGCACAGCCCAGGGTCTGCCTAGGACTCAGTGCTCCGTTACCCTAGTAAGTCACCTGGATTTCTCAAGTGACCCATGGGGGAGATGCAGTGTGGTGCATTTTTCTCTTCATCCCACAAGTTGTGGGGAAGGAGAACATACTATTCTGGAAATTCTGCCCCAAAATTCATCCCCATGAAGCATACTGATATCCTCCTTAGTCAACCGTCCTGGTGGGCTATACTCAGCTCCACAGGGCGCACAGGCATGCCACAGGGGGGGCCCAGACTTGGACTCAGTGCCTGATTTCAAATCCCAGCCTTGCCCCTTGAAGGTTTTAAAGTGCTTCCCAAACTTCACTCACCCCAGGATCTCCTGCGGAGTTACCCTTTGAAAAAACAATTTCAAAGGGAAAACCATAATATCATCATCCCTAATAGAGGAAAAGGTGTAAAGAATGAAAAATGTTATTAATTTCTAGCTAAATTCTGTTCCACTAAGCTTCTGTCTTTTCGTTGAATAGAGACATTAGCACATTTAACTGCATTTGTTCTTGCAGTTGTTAGAAGGACTACAAGAGAGCTTGGAAGGAACTGACTCTCCTTCTTGGTTCAAGGCTATGGAGTACTCAGACTGTGAATCACCATAATCAGCCTACTTTTTGTTCTAGTATACACCCCACACTTCAAGAAACCCCACACTAACAATAGGGAAATGCAAGGCTGAATTTGTCTGTTCCGTTGTTTTGTTTTTAATTTTTCCCATCTCAAGGAGAATGGCGGACAGCTCTTGGACTTTTTCCCCACCCTGTCCTGGCCACAAATTCCACAAGTTGCCTGAGTTTAGGGACCTGTCTACCCCAGCACTGGGCTTGTGTGGAGGGGGTGCTCAGACACAGCCTGAACTGAGAGCAAGCAAGTGCAGCTGGCTGTCATCTTTCCTCACATACTCCTTCCCTTTCAATTCCCTGGAAGCACCCTGGTGAGTCAACAGTCAGAATAAAGCCATGTGAAAACCTCCTAGAGATGACATGATGTTCATTCAGTCATTTAGCTCAATGACACCGTCCTCCATAGAAAATGTTCCATTCTCTCACCAGTTAGCATCCACCAGTTAGGTAATCCGTCTGAGAACAAATTATATTTATAGCCCCATTGAACAGATGGGTTAACTCAAAATCCAAAGAGGTGAAGGCAGTTGGCCAAGAACACAGACAAGGGGTGACAAATTTGAAACTCCAGACTCTCCAAGCTTATGCTTTTGAGTTAAATAGTAGGTTGGCCAGAATCACAGTTCTCACGTGCAAACACCAGGCACGCTGTTCTATCTGCCAATATCACCATTAAATATTATGTCCCACAAATGCTTCATGAAATTCATGGCAACCTATCTCGGTTAGCTCATCCCAAAGCTCTTTATTTTTGTTGAGTTTGGGCTTTCTGAGGCCCTATCTGAACAAAGGTGGTAAATCAAAAGGAAAAGGCTCGTACGTGCTTTCTAAACATTCCGCAGGATGCTTGTCTGTCCGATGTTCAATATTTCTTGGCCCCGGAGTCTCTAACACTAGGTTCATTGTATTACACAATAGTGTCAACGTAGGCCCTGCACTAAAGGAGAAAAGGAATGGGTCTCTCATCTGCTTTCTATCCCATGTAGCTTCCTAATCAATCTTTTCCTGTGATAACCTGGGGACTGAGAAGACATTTAAAGCAACACAGAATTCTGTGAACATTACCCACTCTCTAAAGGCATTTTTTTTAAATCACAAAACAGGAAGTTCCAAGCCATTGAAACTCACCAGTATATTTGCTTGAAAGTCTTCTGGAACAACAAAACATTACATGACTATCCAGGCAAGCAGACTATTATAAAAGCAGATGTTTTGCTCACTTTTACCTCCGAGAAAAACACTGTCAATTTGGTTAACATCCTCTGGTCATTTGAACAGGCTTCCCAGGAAGCCAGCAATGATATAACTCAAGTACAAAATGATCCTTGTGTTCCCATTTATCTCGTACGTGTACATCTTAGCAGCAGATAGATGGGCATGTGTGTTAAAAGAATTAAGAAGAAGAATGCCGGTAGGTGGGCTACTCACTACTCTCGCTAAAATGTCAACCCACAGGAGCAGGATTCAAGGAACAGAAGGTGCTTGGAGAGTAGGACATCATCATATGTGGATGATATTCCTGCTGAGGGTTTGGCACTGCCTTCTCCCCAAGCAAAGCACAGAAAAAAAGTCCCTACATGCTCATCCTATGTGGATCAACCCCTGGGAAGATAGTCCCCAAAATACACCAGCATCCAATACTGGGGGCTTCATCTGCCTTTTCCTGTAATCTGGTCTCAGTGTATCTAGTGCAGAGTGACCATGTCTCATGTCGCCCATCTCGGGAAGAAAGGGTTAAGACTGGGGGTCAAGGTAAAGGGACAAAAATGAAATGAAGGAACAGAAAAAGGCAAGGGGAAGGGGAAGCATGAGAAAGGAAACATGGTACAACAGATAAAGGAAAAGGAAAGAGGGAAGTAAATTTGCTGTGTGAACCTGAGCAAAAAAGGGGTGTGGGAAAAGGTGTGCCTAAGCCTCTACACATCAGTCTGGCTGCTAATTAGAGAATCTATCACACAGCATGGGACCATTTCGTAGACCTGAATGGCACCACCAGCCTCAGGGAAAGGGGCAGTAAGAATAATAACACAGCCCTGACTGGTGTGGCTCAGTGAATTGAGTGCCAGCCTGCAAACCAAAGGGTCACAAGTTCAATTCCCAGTGAGGGCAGATGCCTGGGTTACAGGCCAGGTCCCCAGTAGGGGGTGTGCAAGAGGCAACCACAGATTGATGTTTCTCTCCCTCTCTTTCTCCTTCCCCTGTGTCTATAAGTATATAGAAAATCTTAAAAAAAAAAAAAAAAGAAGAAGAAGAACACAGAGATGCTTACTCTTTAAGCATTATTGTGGGAGAGGAAAATTGCATTACTGATTGGATGAACTTTAGGTCCTCCCAAAACAAATAGTCATTGAGTTAAATATTCCCAAGTCTCCACCACACACACTCACACACACACCCACACACCTTTGCTGGCAACAAGATAAACAACTTTACAGTCAATTTTAATATGATAGATTTTATCCCTCATTTACAGAGTTCTGGAGGTCATGCTCCAGTTAAGTTATTTAAGCTAAGTGTTCATATAAGAGCATAGCAAATAAGTTCATCAAAGTCACTATTAAGCCCACACCCCCTCTTTTACTATCCCAGACCTTCGCTTAAATAGTTAAACTCTCTAACCTGATGATGTTAACCAGGCTTCGCTGGTAAGGGCGCGAAGGGCAAACAGTGGAAGATAGAAGGGCCCTAGCTCCAGTCAGCCTTTTCCTCTCTCCAAGACATCAGTGCCACCCAAGTAGCACCAGAATTGCAAGGCAGTCAGACAACAGTGGGATTTGAACAAAGGGCCAAAGGGTCTCTTTTTTAAATGTCTGCTTGGGGCCCTGCAAACCCAGAATTTAACCTTATGCTACTGGGGTAATGTTCATTTGGGAGTAGTTAAGCTTAAATTACTCTTAAATCACTCCTCTGTGCTAGACACACCCAACTCTTGGCAGTGAACCAGAGTCGGGATGCACCGCCCAGGACCCACTGTTCAAACCTGAAACTTGAAAGGCCTCAAAATCCAAAAAGTAAACACAGCTTCTTAATCATTTTTTAAAATCATCTGCTTCCTCTATCTCCTGCACCTTGTTTTTCTGTTGAGCAGTTCCAAGTAGAAGTCAGAAGTGAAATGCTAGTCCCGGAAGGGCTACGTGGAGGAGCCCAGTGTTTTCAGCACCAGGAAGTAGCTTAGCAGGCAGACCAGCCCCAAGGGGCTCCCAAGGTATTGCCCTGGGAATGTGTCACATGGGGGCCAGGCCAATTATGAATGGTGTGACCTCTGTTCCTCTGTTTTCTCATCTATAAAATGGGGACCGTGGCAATGTCTAATTCATAAGGCTATTGTAAAAATTAAGCGAGTTAATATATGTCAGAGCTTAGAACAGTGTTCATATCTTATAGTGGTGGTGTTGTTTTTGTTGTTATTATTCTTAGTTTACAAACCACAGACTACTCCCCCTTTCCCACAAAGGTAAATACCCCATGGTATCGCATTCAAGGTTTGAACTATCTGCCCCAAACTACTTGTTCAGCCTCACCTCCCACTACTACCTGCCTTGCACCATGAATAAAAATAAATTAATTAATTTAAAAAAATAAAGAGATGATTCATCATTGCATGGACGTGGCTCACGATTCCTTGGCTCAGCTCATACAGTTTTCTTTGCATCACCCCTCCACATTTCTATCAAAAGTGGATCCGTCTTTCCAGACCATTCTCAAGTACTGCACATTCTTTTAGCTTGAATGTCCAAAGAGTCATTCAATATTGGATGTGTTAAATTCAATATTTCTAGTTAGTTCTACAGTTTCTCTATAACATGGCTTCCAATGCCCTTTATAATCTGTTGTGCCCTTTTCCTCAAAACTCTGGATGTCAATGTTCTTCTTCAAGAGTAGCAACCAACATCATGTGCAACACTCTGAATATGCTCTGACTCATCCAGAGTATAAAGGGACAGATCATGTCCATAAATAATTCATTTATTGCACCCTAATATAATGCCAGCTCTTTAGAAGCTGCATGATATCCCCAACTGATACACAGCTTCTGTTCAATTAGATAGCCTTCCCTTAAACCTGCTCTCAAGCTTTCCCATTATGCCACTGATTTCTTAAAAATTTAATGAACAGTTTTACATTTGTGTCTACAGAGTGGCACCTTGCAGGCCTCAGGGCAGAGTTCCAGTTTGACAAAATAATTTGGAGCAAACTTTGTTATCTTTTGCATTGGCTATATCTCCCAGTGAAGTCATCTGAAAAGCACTCTATCTGCGTCATAGATACCGATGTGAAATAATGTAGTAACAAGGACAGATTACTGCAGCCCTCGGCTAAAGAGTCTCCCCAGCTTGACAGATCCACAGACCTTGAGATATGGTTATTTCACCAGCTGTCTAACTCACCTGGCCTACTTTTATGACCTTATCCACAAAGACATAAAAAAAACTTTATAAAATACTTTTCTGAACCCAAGGTTTTCAATGTCTATACCATTCCCCTAGCAAGAATCTTTCTTTTTTCTTTTCCTTTTTTTTTTTTTTTTGAGTAAGAGAATATTTTGCTATGACAAGCATATGTTGACTCCCAGCAATTACTACTCTTTACTAATGCACCAAAACAATGCCTGGGTACAGTTTTTCTGGAATATGAAAAAGAAATAGGAGACCAATGGGAAACCCTCATAATTCAGTGATAGGAATAACCCAGTAATCCCAACTAGTCTCGGGTATTTATTCTACTGAATTTAAGGGTCAGACCAACTTCTGAATACAATGCAGCCACTCCCTAGCAGTTTATAACTGCCAACCAGAAGCGTACACCATCTGGAACCTTTAGACTTTCAAAGGTTCTTAATCCTGCCCCTGGTTGGCCTCCCAGATTATATCAGGTGAGCCATGCAGCAGGTTTGGAAGAGTTAAGCTCTCCTGGTCTCAGTCTCCTGATATTTTAGAGAATCTTCAGTCACAACAATTCCAGATTTCTCCCCTGAGACTCTATTCACTAACAAAGGCATTTCTCCGTTGCCAACATGATCCCAAGCAAACAGTGACAGCCTCTGAATAAAGCAGAGAGTCTTGTGTGACACACCTGGCCTGATGTTCTAGCTAGACAGTGATCTGTTCAGTTCTAAACTGCAGTAGCTAGTCTCCGAAAATGTCTGAACCTCAGTACGGAGTACAGTAATAAAGAATTGATGGCGGGGGTAGAGGACATTCTGATCGAGGAAGGTCTCTCTGGAGAAGACATATTTAATCTGACACCTGAGGATAAGAAAAGTACTTCTTATAGGTTAAATGACTTGATAGTAAAAACTCTTGTGTAACAGATAGAGTGAGCTGTATTTCTTTGTTTTTCACTTTTCAATATGCATTATTTTTTATTAAATTTGTTGGGGTAGCACTGGTTAATAGTTAATAGGATCATATAGGTTTCAAGTGTACACTTCTATGACACAAGATGTGTATATTGCATTGTGTGCCCACCACCCAAAGTCAAATTATCTTCTGTCACCATATATTAGGCTCCCTCCACCTCCCACCACTCCCCACCCCTTTCCCTCTGACAACCACCAACCACACTGCTGTCTATATCCATGAGTTTCGGTTTTAGATCTCACATATAAGTGAAATCATATGATTCTTAGCTTTTCCTGACTTACTTATTTCATTCGCTGTAATATTCTCAAGGTCCACCCATGTTGTCACAAGTGGCAGTATTTTGTCTTTTCTCGTGGCTGCGTAGTATTCCATTGTATATATATATGTACCACATCTTATTCCTTTCATTGGTTTGTCTACACTCTCAGAGCACTTAAAAGTCTACTGGCATTTTGGATTCATTTCTTGAATGTCTTAAAACTTCCTCACACCTAACTACTCACCTTCCTCTCACTCTGCTGCATTGTCTTATTCCTCAAGACTCCCCCAGTGCAGACTTCATAGCTCAGTTCTCGCTCTGCACGCAGCCCTGACCCTCATGCACACATTCTCCTGACTCACCCCCAGCTGACCTCCTGCATGTGAACGACAGCGTTCATCCCCTGCAACTACACACCACGACCCTGAGAAAGAGCACCTGCCTTCGCACACTGCCTGGGCCTTGGCCCTCACCTATTCCTCAAAAGAGAATAACCTGACATCTTACAATAAACCATTTATTTAGTAGCTTAGAAGAATTTCTGAAGATATTTTGAAGTAGTAATGGACTGTTAATCACGTCAGTCAGTCTAGTAGGGAATGGAGGACTCACACATCTGCTTCAGTACAAATCAACGCCTGCCTGACATTAGGACCAGGTTCCCTGGTGCGGTTGACATGGTTAGTTGCCTCCCTAACACTCACTCCATCCCTCTCCCTTTGTGCCACATGGGTGGGATTCACATCTGTGGCAGAGTTGGCTGGCTGACCACCAAAGATTCATGCTGCCTTCCACAGTATGGAGTGCATGCTGGGAAGCAGATGCCCAACCAAGGACACATTTCACACATCTCTTGACCTATGAGGGGCCATATGACTAGTTCTCATCAATGGAATGTGAACAAAATAACTTCTGGGCTAAAGCAGTTAGGAAGTATATGTGTCTCCCTAAGTTCTCTTTTCCTTTTTAGCAATGTTCGGAGCTCTGCATTGAAGGTAGAGGAACTCTAAAATACTAAGATCCCTAAACAACTTCTTGGAGATTAACCAATCATGACGATTAGGAACATTTGCATTAGTCTATGGCTGAGAAATAAATATTCATTGCATTAAACCAGAGAGAATTTGGAATTCACCTGCTGTCACAGCTACCCTCCGCATATTAATACACTGTCCCTCCAAGCTCCAGGGATAGATTCTGAGTTGGTTTGGGGAGGGGCATGTATCCTAGGTCTCAGTCAATATCGGCGAGTGCACAGTGTCCCTCCTGCCACAGAAGTTTCCTCAGAGGCTGGCATATTGCCTAAGTCAGTTCAATTAAAGGAAAACTTATTTGTTTTTGAAAAGAAGCCTTCTCTCTCCCCTGCAATATGAATAAGAAAGCATGTAGTAAAACATTTTGCAATGATCTGAGGATGAAGCCGACATACAGAGGAAGGAGGAGGTAATTGAAAAGCATGAGAACAGCTGATCAAACCATGCGTGACATGGTCTACGTATAGGTTTTCCAGTTTTATAAACTAAGAAGTTTCATGAAGCCAGTTTAAATTTGTTTTTCTTTATTAACAACTAATATCTTTCAGCTATACTTGATTATACATGAAACTCTTATAATCGATGCAGGAAAAAGAAATAAATGGAAACCAATTATAATAGCAAATACAATTCTGAGTTCACAAAACCCCAAGTACATGTACAATATGTACATATAGTACATATAAAATATGTACATACAGTAAATATAGGATATTTAGTTGGTACTTCAATAGAATATTAATCAAAACTCACAAACATGTACACTTACCTCAGTCAAAATAGGCTGGGTTATGCTGCAGTAACAAATAACCCCCAAAATCTCATTGACTTCTAGCAAAAGTTTATTTCTTGCTAATTTTATGCTATGTGTCTCATTCTGGGCCAACTCTGCCTCAGCTCCATCTTTCTTCCAGGCCCTAAGCTGCTAAAATAGCCTCTGTCTGGAACATGCCTGCTCTCCTGACTGAGAGAAAAGACAAAACATGGAGAGCCACATGCTGAATCTTAAAAACATCTGTCTGTCCCCCTATATTGGCAATCCCAGCCTGGGGTCACAAGATAAGGAAGTATAATTCTCCCCCAGAAAGAGACAGGGAGTATTTACTGCAAATAATAGTCAAATATTTTATTCAAATTTTTATTTCAAAAAATTATTCAAATATTTCTGAATGTGGCAGAACAATAAAAGTCTGCCACAGCACCTAAAGCTGATAAACCATATACTACCTATTAAAAGAATACTTAAGACCCTAAAGAATAATCAGGACCCAACTGATCATTCATTGGCCCAAAGATCAGAATCTAAAGATAAGTTCATTTTAAAATGTTTTTAAAATCAGGCTATCAATAAATAATTATTGAAAAGTCTTCTCCAGAACATCATCTTTTACTATTCTAAAAAGTTGGTTACTACGAAGTATTGCTCAGTAGAGGGGGAAATGAGAAAAAATATGGATGCCCTAATGGAATTTGAGGAGAAATCTATCCACAAGAGAATGTCCATCTCTCCTCATTATTCTAATATTTGATTTAACTATTGGGGCCCTTTATCTATAAAGGGTGGGAGTGACAGTAGGAGTGACAGAGGGCTTAGTACTAAAGAGGAGAATTTTACTGAGGGTTTCAAAGTACCAGGCAAAGTACAAATATGATCTCATTGAGACATCACACCCCTAAGAGGTAAGTGGTCATATCTGTCTTGAGAGGTGAAGTTGATGTCCAAGGTAGCAGAGCTACTGCAAAGCTCCAAAACCTATGCCTCCCAGGAGTCAAGGTTTACTAAACAAGAGACAGGATGTGATTCCCAAAAACCTGTGAGGAGGTGATTCCAAACTCACAACATTCTCTCTCCTCTGATCAATGGGAGCCATAAGGAAGAGCTCAGATACCCACTGGAGGATAAAGCTCAATGTAGTCTCCTACATTGGCAGTGAAGCTTTTGACCAATCACCTACAGCCCTAACAGTGACATTCCAGACCTCCACGGGGTGAAAGGAGCTGCCTTGGGCATAGGAGCCCTGCCACCTGTAACACTAAAGGCCACCCTGAGATGGGAGTCCAGGAAAATGAAAGAGAAGCAAAAATGGAAAGAAATCTGTTCAGTTATCAAAAAAAGCCTTATTTGGTGAAAACCCCAGACCAGAGTGAGAATTAAGGAGTCAGGAGGCCAGAGGCTGAGGTCTAAGGAGATGGGCTAGAGTCATAGTAGGGACAAGAAGCAGGAAAGCACTTGGCGTTATCTCAGGGCTTGGTCGACTGAAATAAGATTAATCAGTGTCCCCACTGCTCTCCATTTGCATAGGGCACAGATCTGGGTGAGCTAACACTTCTCAGTGACTTTAACCCCATTGGGCCAACTCCTTCCTGATAAGGCTGCACCTTCTGTGCTCCTGTGCAACGGGGAGATTTGGCACTGTTCACCAAAGTTTTTGTTACATGTCTGTTGCCAGTATTTCATTTCTCCTGCAAATTATTCCATGTGACACATCTATAACCTGCAATTATGAGGCATTATCACAAGCATTTTATTCAGAGGAGCTAGGTGACCATGTTGACTTAATTCTACTGTGTATACCATTTTTCAGCACACAGAGCACTTTCCAGTATACATGTAGTATCTCATATGAACCTCATGCTAATTCTGCAAAATTAGACCTCGCACTCCCACTTTATAGGAGAGAAAACTGAGGTTGGCAGCGGTTAACGATTTAGCCAGTCTCACAGCAAGCGGCAGAGGCTGCGTTTGATTTTCAGTCCTCTGACAACAGGACGTTGCCCTTAGGGAAGAGATCCAGAAGTGAGAGAGAATAAATGGTGGGGAAAAGCAAAGAAGAGCATGCTGGAATGGAGAAGGTCTGCATGACAGCTGTAAAATTATTTCAAGGAGAAATGAAGACAAATTGGAATTAAGCTCTCTTTTAATTATACATTTACCAGTGATCTGTCATTGAGAAAGAACTAATACATAGAGTATCAATTTTCAGTAAATATAAATGGCAAATAAGGCATTTAATGAATTGCAAATGACAGTGTTTCTAAAAGTAGTTATCAATCACGAGTAAGGGCCTTCCCATTTATTAATCATATATTTCATTTCAGTGAAGAATCTAACGGAATAGCTTAAAGAGAATGCAGGGATGCAGCAGATGGTGACTGGGAAGGTAGGCATGAAAAATAAAACTTCTGCTTTATCCATTTCAAATGGGACGGGAAGACAAGGGAGAAGGAAAATATTTGCAAATGGGATTTTAAAATACTCGGATAACTGATGAAATGTTGAGAAAACTGCAAATTCATCGACTCTAAGGTATGCTCTTGAGCCAACAACAAAAAAAAAAGGATTGAATAGGAAAGAATCTTGGCCAGAAGTAAAGAGCAGTTGAGAAAAGACAAAAGACAAAAAGGCTGACTGCTGGAAGAGTCGCCCTGGCTATGGAGAGGCCTCCCACTCGTCCAAGTCGCCAAATTACCCCGGAGAGTGAGCCTATCTGTTCTCAGGCTCAGGTATTTTCCCTGGCCTGAATTTTATTCAAAACAAAGGCTTTAAAAATATATACTCTCACACTCCCTTCCCCTACCTCATCAAAAAGAAAAAAGAAAAAAAAATCAGTAAGTCTCTCTGGTCAAGTGGCTGATTTTAATATTGTTATAAAGTCTTAATAGTTTGTTCTTGATGTGCTAGTAAAGCCACCATGCAAAGGGTTTAGGGCAGTGTGAAATTTTCAGGGGGTCATAAACCTAACAGCATTAGAGAAAGCCTGGTTCAAGACAGAAATGCCTGCAATCACAAAGCTGGAAAAGAGGCAGAGCTGCAAAGAAGAGCGAGAAATATCTACTAATGGCTACTGTAACTGGTCAGTTAAATTTAGACTTCCTTCTAATTTTTCAATTACCCAATTATTTTATCCACTTATCCAGCAGGGTGGAAATGTCTGCAAGCCTACTCCGAAGCAAACCAAATTGCCATTTTTCTCAGGAAATCTAAGGACTTAACCTCTCATTCAATAACACTGCATATTTATGAAGCCAGGGTCTAATTAAATTACATCAGTCATCAATCTGATTTTGTTAAACTTCCTTCTCACAGAACTTCTAATAGAGATGTGTGAATCCCCAAGTATGAATGTTTAAATATTGAACTATTAGCACTGTGTTTTCTAAGCAAACCCTGCTATAAGCACACCCGGCTTGCCCCACCTTGCACATCCTCCCTCCCCTACACGCCTCTGTCTTTCTGCCACATCCTTGCCCCTGCCATCCCGCCTTCTACCTCGCTGCTCCCAAAACCCAAATGGCAGAAAAGTGTGAATGAGCAAAAACCAATTTTGTTATTACTACCATTTCCTTCTGCTTACTCTCAAAACAGAAGCTGTATAAGGAAGAAATAGGTCACATATAGAATTACTAAGAGAATCCTTTATACAAAATCATTCACCAGATGGAAGCTTCGTGAACATTAACAGAGGACATCACGAAAGTGGGCACTAGACTTATTGGGGGGTCACTTAGCAAATCATAGAAGTGTTTAACCACTATGTTCTACACCTGAGGCTAATATAAAATGATAAGGAGTGTCAACTGTAATTGAAAATAAAAAAATTAACAGATGTGCTGTAAGGGGAGGGTAACAAACTGCCTCAGTTTGCCCAGGACTGAGGGGTTGTCCAGGATGAGAGAACTTTAGAGTTAAAACCTAGACAGTCCCAGGGAAAACCAGTTGGGTTGGTCACCCACCTTATATAACAACAAATACACAATGGATTTCAAAGACAAACTATTTTTTTAAGAATGCGAAATATTTCATTTATATTTTATACTAATGACATGTTGAAATGATAGTACTTGTGATATACTATGTTAATAAAATGCGTTATTAAATTTTTTTAAAAACCAAGGGCTCCATGACTACCCTGGCTGGCTGGGCCTCCCTTCGGTCTCACCTCTAGTGGGTGCTGAGGATTGGACCCCTCTCTTTCAGAGAACACAGCTTCCTGTTTTATCTCAACAGCATGTAAAGAGCTATAGCATAATCAGTATTTGCCACAGTGAGAGTGAAATGAATCATTTCTGCACAGTGGCAAAGATGCCCCTCTAGGAGAGATGTTCCCTTTCCATAAAGAAGTCACAAAACTTCTTCTGATGGCAGCAGCTCAGTCTGGTAGCTGAGAAATCTCTTCCCAGTTTCACCCCTCCCATGTGGGTGGCCTGGAAAAAGTTACCCTTGGCTTCCTTATGTCAAGCCTCAGCTGCAGAATAGAATCACTCTTATTTTCTCTAGTTGACCATCTAGCTTGCTGCAAATCTCCTCTTACACTGCAACTTATAATGCTCTTAAAATACACAGTTTTATCTCAAATACATGTGATTCTATAGCTATACTCTTGAGGCTAGAAAATTACACTTTTGGTTCCTGGCATTTTATATTTCATATTCATCTTACACTAGCATTATGATCAAAGTAAACATTCAAAAGCTCTTATGAAAACACGGCTTTAGGCTCTCTTTCAAACAACCGAACCAATTTATCACTTTACACTTGGTTCAAAAATTCTAAAAATTAAAAAATACAAGTGATAATTTTGAAAGAAAAAATAAAGGGACAATTAGATTAATCACCATTGAAATAAGAATCTAAATGGAATTCCTCAGGCGATTTGTGCAAAACAGTTAATAATTTTGAAACATACAACTTAAGCTAAAACCAAAGGAGAGCCATTCAAGTGTCCACAGATACACACATCACACATTTTACACATGGAAACTCATGCCTTTTTCCTGCCTTAGTTTCTGTCTTTCAGTAAACCATCCTCCTCCACCGAAAATGCACACAAACGTCTGCATTCTTTAACCTGGTGTGTTTCGGTGTCCGTCCACGGAGCTCAACGAAACCTCTAGAACCATTGGGCGCATTGAGCGAGTGCAGTCAGGTGCAACTAAACATCCAACATGGAACGAGTTTATTTAATGAACGTCGTGTATATGGAAGTCAGTGACTGATAGCATTAGAGCCGGCCAGGCATAAGGGTCATTGGCATTTAACATCCAAACTTCCTAAAATAAGCACAAGTCCAATCTGAAAACCTACTCTTCTGCTTTTCAACATTTCTGGGGAGAGACACATTTTTTTTTTACAATTCATCTTCTGTTTCCCCTACATGCCTTCTCTAGAATTCCCAGCATTCCCTTTGCATTGGAAAGCAGACAGAAGCATATGTGTCTGTCTGGGGTTCTAAAACTAAAAGGCAAAAGCAACTAGCAATACTAAAATGCTCTCTCACAAAACAGCTGCTAAGTCTGTTTTTGCTTGGGTAGTATTTGGTATAGGTTTGTATTCTGAAAAATATCACTGTCTCCTTAGAAATGGTCACTGGAACAAAATGTCAAAAAGATGGCAGAGCTCCTGGACCCAAAGATCCTCCTCCTCCCTGTGATGCAGCCTCCCCAAAGGTGACCTTTCACACTGAAAATCTCCCACCTGTTACTGCTACAGATACCAGAAGTAACAGGCAGAAAACAAGTTCATGGAGCTAAGTGTTAAGCGGATATTTCCAAACTCCAACCACATAACGTAAAAATAGAAAAGGAGCCATTCATTAAAATGTATATAACCCTACAATCACCCCAAAAGGTAGCCACCTGGCTATCTCTGCTGTCTCCATAATTCTTTCATTCAATGACCTCCTTCTTCCCAGTTTCTTATACCCAGGACTCATTGCTCCCCGCTGCCTGAGCCCTGCCCCCGGAGATTCTCATTTAATGGGTTTGGGGTGGATCCCAAGTATTGTTTGGTATATTTAAGCTCTCCAAGTGATTCTATGCAGCCATATTTGAATCAATGTATCTACTCTTAACTTGTCCACTGCCCTCTCCCCAAAAATAAAAAACAAACAAAAAAAGACTACATCTGAGAACTCATTAGTCCTCTTTATTTAAATCCCACAGATTATTCAATTATGCAGCTAGCCAAATACTTTGTTGTAAGGCCCAAATGATTTGGATATGAAAACAAAGCTGAGAATGGGCAAACAGGGCTTGATTTCAGATGTTCTGTGCACAGAGGAAAGATTCCGAACGTTGTGGCTTGCTTTCCTGGCCTTAAAAATATGCTGGTGAGCTCAGGTAGGTTTACAGTCATAGTGCATTGTTTAGAAAATCAGAATCTGAATCCAGCACCACCCACTGGTAAATTGTAAAGTATAATTAGCTTGTGATTTCAGGCAATGAAGTAATAAAGTCTCTCCTAAATCATTCATGCAACAAATATTTGTAGTTCCCCAAATGAAACTAAAAACATCAAGTGATGGTAACCTACATTGCAGATAACTGGGAAGAAAATAAAGGACAAAGAGATGACCAACCCTTGTCATAACGAGATTGCCCATAAAACCTGCAGCAAAATCTTTCTTTACTAAAGAGTTACACAAAATCATTTCTTTAAATTAAGGTGTCCTTTACCCAAAATCATATTACCTTTTATGAGTTCTGGGATACTCAGGCAATGCAATGTTCCACTTTTATTGCTGGATGAAAAAATAAGTCAGTGGAGTGTTCAAATTAATTTCTTAGGCTTTAGTGTAAAGCAGATGCAGGATGGATCTAGCTCTGCACTTGGAACTGAGAGGCTTAGCGCAAATAACTAAAATGTCACAGTGCTGCCCTTGATTCTCAAAATAAGAGAGTAATATCCCCCACCTCACAGAGGTGTGAGAACTAACCTCAATAATGCATGAACACTAAATAATCTTGATTAGTACTATAACTTGTTGTTGCTGTTATAAGTGATCTCCATTTTACAGACAAAGATACTGAGGCACAGGGAGGCTAAGTAGCTTGTACATGGCCACACATTTAGGTAGTAGCAGAGCCGAGACTTCGGCCTGAATAATGTGGCTCTGGAATTTACACTCTTAATTGCTCCCTAGCATTTTGAATATTCTATAATTTCTAGAACTTTTAATAGCACATTAAATTTTCACCACTCTTTATAGCTTATTAAAGTTTATATCTGTCATCTTATTTCAACAATACTAGTCTGGAGGAAGGTAGTTTTGTTCCCATCTTATACTGAGGACGTTTTGTTCAGAGGGTGCGTGTCCTGCCCAAAGACACCAGGCTGACATGTAGCAAAGTTGGGACTCACGCTTTGTCCTGACTCTGCAGACAGCATCATCCACCAGAAAAAATGCCCATGGCATCCAACGTATACTGAATGTTTGAGATTATCACAAGAGAAAACGGAGACAAACTGTACTTGAACAACAATAAAAAATGTGGGGGGAAAAAAATCCCAAGAGCCTATCTTCAAGGTAGATAGGGCTTAAGTCACTGCAGAGAGCATTTTCCTCTTAGCAAAGTTATTAATATTTGTCAAGTCTACATAATGAGATGCTATGACGTGATCAAGCAAATCATGCCAAGAATGGGAGAAGGAAAGCAAACGGGCATGTTCCACACACCCTGGAAGCAGTCTACACGTGCTGGCCAGGGCCACAGATTCACTGGGAAGGTTTCTAAGGTGCAGCTCATCGTATCAGGTATCAGAGTATTTTCTTTTCTTGAGGGGAAAACCTTGGCGACTGAGATTACTATCACTCAAGGGCGGGAACAGAGATCTGATATACAGATCATCAGGCCCCTGCACAATGTTTTTTACCTTGACATTTCCCATCTTCTTCAGATCCACCTACCCAGTGTTTTTAGGTCAAAGAAATGAGCATACGATGTTGTTTCATGGATCAAACCACATCTATGCTGGTGGTTTAATATTGCAACATTTATCAACAGGATGTTTAAATCGCTAGCATCTTACACATTTAGGCAAACGGGGAGTTTGTTCAGGATTTCAAACTGTGCCCAGCAGTAATGATGTGAATGGACTGATTTCTGTGCCAAACCTAGTGGCTGGAACATTGGCTTAGACACATATGCATAGCACAGCAAGAAGGTTGGCAAAGAGAACAGGAAGACAGGGTAGCGCTTTTTATTCTTATTTCTGTTTTACAAATACCAAAATCACATGCAAGCCTGAGATACAAGCCCCTGTCAGTCTTTGAGTGGCACTATCTTCTACTGATAAAAACTGCACCTCAAAGCAAGATGCAGCTTTTGAAACCTCACAGACTTCAGTTTAGGCATTTGGATCAGATCTTTGCTCTCAGGCAAAGCTACAAGTGGCAAGGAGTTGGAGAAAACTCTTTGAGATTCCTCTCCATGGAAAAACAACAACAACTTCTCCTTGAACTGTGACGGCAAAGGTTAGGTTGCTCTAACTGCACAAGGAATAAAATAACACTGAAATTGGTGACCATGGGAAGGGTAATTTGCCCATCCACAAACCCAAGGCTACAGGGCAAGCACCTCAAGTACCTCCTGCATCTCAGTCAGTCACTGCAATCAGCATTTTCCTAACCACAGACATATGATGAGTGGACCATTCAGGGAACATTTAATTGTCCATCCAATATACAAATGCCTTCCATACTAGGCATTTGCAAGTACACAAGATAATTTTAGAAACATGCTGTAAAATGCATTAAACACATGCAAATTTTTAACCTTCAAATTTTTCTGAACTTAGAGGGATATGGGGCAAACAACTGTTTGCAAGAGTAGATGTGAAATGAAGGTATGTCCTTGGTCATATACTACCATCCAGATCATTGTGATTCAACAGGACTAGACCTGTTACCCTTGCTCTTGACCTTACCCCATTGTACTGAAACCCTTTGTTCACATGTCTCTCTCTCCCAATAGACTATCAGTTCCTCAAGGGCAGGAAACATTTTGTTTGTCTTTGTACACCCAGTGCCCAGCACAGCGCTTGCCTCAGGCTGTTAAATGTATATTCAATAAATATTGAATAACTGGACTGAATTATGGGTCCGGAAACCTAATATGCTCCTCTGATGCTGCCAATAACCTAGTGTTTACATATTAAACACAAAACTTCCATCTCTAAAGGAAGATACACAACCACCTCTGTGCTGGCTCCTAGGTTGTGGAGTCAGGTAGCTAAATGTACAAGACATGTGATGTCTATAAATGCACTCAACAAGTTTAATAAAACACAGTATGTGTACACTTTTTCTGCTTCTGTCCTAGGTTAGAGAATAAAACAAGTAGACTATGCCAGTTACTACCCAAGTTTCAATGTGACACATTTCAAACACTTAATAAACATTCTCCTCATTTCGCTCTCTGTTCATGTGTCATCTTCTCAGAGGGGCCTTCTCTGACCACCCTTGTAAATGAAGTCCCCTGGAACCCTGGCCAGGTAGCTCAGTTTGTTGGAGCATGGTCTCCATATACCAAGGCTGTGGGCTTGATCCGCACATATGAGAATCAACCAATGAGTGTGTAAATGGGTGGAAGAACAAATCAATGTTTCTCTCTCTCTCTCTCTCTCTCTCTCTCTCTCTCAACAACAACAAATTTAATAAAAAGTAAAATAAAAGAAGGCCCCTGGGTGCTCTCTAGCAAGTTACCCTGCTTAATCTTCTTCATGCCACAATTCCAACCATATACATTTATTTCCCACAAAATGGGAAATGTAGGCAGGGGCCTTGTCTGTGTGTGCTGCTGCCTTCCCTTCACCTACAGTGGTAGCCACTCAATAAATACTTGGTGAACGAATGGATTGGTGAGAGTCACCAAGTAAGCATTTATAAAAGGCCTGGTTTTATTTTCAAGTATCTTGAATGAAAACCATATCAGCATTAACACACAAGTGATTTAGTGAGGCAGGCAATGACCTCCACACCTGACAGGTATTAAGAGAAATGAAGTATGGTATTATTTTCAGATGAAAGGCCCCCAACAGTTGCAATGGCACTGCAGCTAGCTATGTGTGTGGCTTCACAATGGTGACAAAATATTTGAAGAGGAGTCAGGCATAGCATTTAGTATTCCAAGTTCACTAAACCACTTTGCAGGCAGGGATAGCCATCAACAGGCACATGGGGATCTTTGCTTCAATTTATAAACCATGTTCAGGGGTACTTGTAGGTCTGTCAAATGTTGACACTCAATGTTTTCAGGAAAGCAAGTGTTTCTGGTATTTCGTGCATCATTCCTTAGATATAATACTCAATAACTATTTATTGACTTGATTTGATTGATCTCATTTAAAATATCCTTTGAAAATGTTAACAAGAGCAATGCCCCATGGAACAATCTATACACACCCACAAAACTACATGAATTTGAAACAAATGCTGTACTCTAAGGAATCAAATTCACAAAGTAAATTAATTCTTAAAAAGATTTACATGCCTAAATTTTTAATTCCTTAGCTGGGACTTTTTCAAATCCAATATAAAACATCTCCTGTTTTTAATCTAATACAATCCAATGAGCTTTAATAAGCAAAGTTGTTCCCACTAAAATGAAAACACAGCCACCCCATTTTTGTAAACTTCCGTGTAAAGGAATGGGCTGAACTAATTTTTTATGAATTTTTTATATTTCATCAACAACATCATTGCCAAGGAAAACCACTTTTCAGAGCACTCTCTCTCCTGGTTTATAACTTATAATCAGAAACCGGAATTTTGCATCCAATGGACGTTAGCGTGTAACATTACACGGTCATGTTCCTGATGCTACAGTTACAAGTATGAGATAGTTTCCATTATAAAAATTTTCCCATAGCCTGGTTACCCAGTGAAAAACATTTTCCTATAAAAATGGTCTTTCCAATTCATAGGTCAGAAATTGTTGGGGGTAATTTTTTTAAAGAATATGAAAAACTTGATTGTCTTCAGATACCCTTCCACCTTTATCAGTCACATCAGTTGGCTTCAAGTTTATTTACGGGATAGAGTAGTGTGATGGTAATCATGTGCCATTCAAACAAATAAGTTACAATTTTTAAAAAACCTTGAGACTTGAGACCCTGACAACTAACTTATCCTTATACAGTTAGAGCTATCTGGATTGATTTCAGCTACAGTCTGTTCTGAGCAGCAGGATAAAATGCAAATAGGGCATACATATGAGGTCCAGAGCAATCCAGTAAGCTTGAAATATCACAGATATCTCACAGTGGATCTTACAAAGATGTACCTTAGCTCTGGACTTCAATCTTTTATGTCCTCCAGGGGGTAAAGATGCTTGGAAATCTGACCGGTCCTTACAGCGTGAGGCAACCCTATGTGACCTTCCCGAAGGCCCACTGTGCCTGTTGCTCAGAGGCCAGCGCACTTCACCCTGAACTGCAAGCTTCCTTTAATTGTACACTTCACTTTCATTTTCCCTTAGCATCCTGTTTTAGGGAACTTCTCTGTCTGTTCTGTTCTGAAAACTGGAAGGGACCCAAATGTCATCCGTAGGGGACTGGTTCAATAAAATGTGTTACATCCAAACAATGGGAACCCACTACCTTTAAAAGAATGGGTTAGATTGTTTTGCAATGACTGGTCCGAGGTATATTATTAACTTTTTAAAAAGGAAAAAGCAAGTAGCTACCAAAAGTTCTAAAGCCATACAAATGTGCGTGCTAACAGATGCATGGGGGTGATCTGCAGGACTGTAACTGAACACCAGGTAGTATGTGACCAGAGGAAGAGGGTGGACGGCGGAGAACTTTCATTTTCTAGAGGTAATTCTTGCAGTTTTTAAATTGCTACAATAAGTGTGCATAAACTTTGTAACCAGAAAAAGTTTTGTTTCTAAGATGAGGAAAAAGATTGATAAAGACTTTAAGCATTATATAAATAACATACCAGGGTGAATCAAGTCTGAACACATGTGTGAATGCCTATAATATCTGTGGCTGGAATTCAGTCCATGAACCACTGAACCTGCATGGAAATTTTCATGTACATTTGCCTTTTCTGAAGAAAGTCTCCCTATTTTTCATCAGATTCTTACAGGTGTCTGAGATCCAAAAAAAGGTCACAAACCATGAGCTCAGCAGAAACCAAGATAGTTGTTCCATACCTCCATTCGTTGTTATTATCATTTTTATCGTGAAACATTTCACTACTACTTAGTTTCACATTTCCTGCCAAAGGTGAAGTCTATGATCAGCACAGAAGTAGGAGTATAGAGGCCATCGTTCTTAGTCTCTGCCCTCATTCAAAGGGGTTGCCAATGCCCTAAGTGCAGGCTAAAGTCACACCAGGCTGGTCACAGGGAAATGAAACCCTACAATCCAGAGCTTGAGGACTGTTGTCCAAGGCACAAATAGCCCTGTTTTCTGCAAGTACATGAGAGATTTGTGAAATGCAGAGGGGAGACGGTTATGGAGTGAGGAATGGAGTGTGGGGGTGTGGAGGGAGGAAGAAGTCATAGTTGCATTTGAATTACAGTGACCTCATTCTGTGAGTGGGGTTAATTTAATCAGTGAAACAAGAGTCACTGCCACATCATTATCTGTCAGCCTTAAATTGTTTAAGAGCCCTTCATTATAAATGCACATTAAAATATACAGGAAAGGTCTTGTTGCTCTGCTGTATTAATACAGACTAAATTGGTGTTAAAATTTATGTAAAACCCTGGCTTCTGGTGACTTTTTTGAAGCTGACTACCCCCAGATTCCTCGGAATGACATGAGTCCACAAACATTTCACCCTCTCTACCTTGACTCCACCAACAGTCTCCAGAGTCAGGTCCCGTATAGTTTCCATAAACCTTAAGATCAAGTGTAGATCAATAACAATTTGTAATTTAAGTAAGGAGTCATGGGTTATACCTGTACTGGCAAAATGAGGAGCATTATTGGTGAAAATTAGGAATAATACTCCACTTTCCAAATGTGCTTTCCAGGTGGTTTATCACTGTCAAAATAGGCCAGCTGTGGATTTAGTATGCAATTAAAGTGTCAGATATCCCGGAGTCCTAGTGCTGACATTACCTGACTGCACAGGTTTTACAGGCAAAGAAATCGAAGGGGTTCACGGAATCCACCTAAGCCCATCGGTAACCACCATCACCTAATTGCACTGATATCTGCCATGTGCAAAGCACAAAACCAGGCACTACACAGAACAGAAATGGGCTCTCCAGGAATTTTACAGTTTAGCTAGAAAAATAGATAGGTAGGTAGGTAGGTAGATAGATAGACAGATATCAAGAAACTTATAATAAAATGCCAAAATGATAGTAGGTAAAAATTATTCCATACTATTAAAATGAAAAGACAGAGAAATCATGTCTTCAGGAGTGATAAAGATGAACCTCATAAAGAAATTAGGGTTTAAACTAAATCTTAAATGATTTAGATTTTCATGGTCAAAGTAAAGTATGGGTATATCTACAGACTACGGCAGTATTGTGGCCCAAATTTGGAAGATGGAAACACAGGGCTTGGATGGCAAGAAAATGAGAGGGGCAGAATTAGTAAACAAATTAGGCTGAACAGACTAGTCTTGGGTAGGGAGACAAGCCTGAGAAGTTAACAAAATAATGAACATGTGTTGAACTCTTACTATATTTAAGGTATATGAATTGCATGAGTTTATCAAATCCTCAAATGAGTTAAGTATCATTAGTCTATTAGTAAGGAAACTGAGGTACAGAAAGATTAAGTAGCTTGTGCTCACTTTAGCCAGCTAGTCATTATAGGAGAAAGGATTTGAACCCAAGCAAATTTAACTCACAATCTGGGCTCAAAATCACCCATTCTCTGATTCAAGAGTAGGAGGCTCCAAAAGACCAAGCTAAGGAATCGGCATCAGGTATAAAAATTGGGAGCTAGGTATCTGATAACCAATTGATAATGCTTATAAGCATGGTTCATTCCTACTCTAAATCCTCCTCTACAAGCGTTGCATTATCTGATGATTTTTCCAGCAATGTTAACTGATAATAGTACGCATTTATTGACCAGTCCCCTGGCTATCGTACTGTTTTAGATATTATAAAGTTCTTCAAACTTTATTGAGAGTGTGCATTGTATTGGCATTCTGCCACTATACCTTGCCTTTTCAGTCCTCAGGACTTAATTTTACCTGTTGTTCACCTACCACTTCTGCTAGAAATACAACTCATGATAATAAATAGAGCAATGTATGTTTATTTTCAAAAAAATACATACATTTATTTTCTTCCCTTGCTGCAGGGAGAATCACTTTTGTCAATTACATAGATTCATCCCTTAAAAACCATTTTCTCCATCTTAGGTTTATGTCTTAAAAATCAATTAGGTTCTCCAGTTACAGGTGTCCAGGACAGGATATTTGGACCCTTCTAGGAGGCAGGAGTGAACTCTTCCTCTGTTACACCCACAGTAGCTAAATGACCTCTTCTCCTACTGTGGAAAACCACAGAAAAACATCTCCTAATGATTTACTGCCCAACCCCTAGCCCACAAATCAAAGAATTGGGTTCAATAAAAAATAAGAAAGATGGTGGCCAGTGGCTATGTGAAGGGGGAGTGAGTGTTTCAGTTTATTTTCTTAAACCAATTAATGATGAAGCAGCATGGAGGGAAAGAAAGACAAAACATGGCTGTGAAAGACTTTTTCTCCAGCTAAATGGCCAGATATCAGATTCTGTAATAAGTACTTCCACCTATCAAAACACACACACATGCGCACACACACAAACTCTGAGATGGAGGAGGAAGATACAGATCTTAAAAATACAAGATAATATTCAGGAAGGCTTGTGGATATCGTAAAATGTTGGAACTTTAAAAGACCCTTGGAAACCATCTATTCTAGACATCGCAAACCCAGGGTCTACGACAGAGGTGTTTGGTTAGACCTGCAGAATGTTGTGGGTTGTTGTTTTCTATAATGAGTCAACATTTTTAAGTAGACAAAATTCACAGAACCATCTAGATATGTAACTTCTCTTAAAAAGTGGAAGACTTAGCAGCCCTAGTCCCCCTTGCCCAAATGGCCACTGTGAGCTGGAACTGAGAAGCCGCTGTCACTTTTAGAGAACTGTTGAATTCCCAGCTTGCCAGTCCCCACCACTCCCTCTCGTTCTGGAATACAAAAGCTGGGTGTCAAAAACTGAAAATCAGAGTTCAGTGCTTATACCCACCTTGCCTAATTATGTATTGTACCTGCCAATTCCTATAAGCATTTGAGTTTACGAGCTCCACTTCAGTTCAGTCCCTTCATTTAGAGAATAGCAACGCAGCTAGAGTGGTAAAGTGACTTACAAAACTCACTCCAACAAAAATAAAATTTTCACACACAGTGGATCAGGATCTAATGACAACTGGAAAGTATGCACAACTAGCTTTAGGCCCTGTGCATACAATGTCAAATCTCAAACAGTTTATTTATACAGTGCCCCCCAGCCCCCTCACAAAAGGGCAAAGATTCTCAAGTTTGCAAAATAAATGTTTTGCCTGTTTGGGCTCAGTATAGACAGTTAAACCTAACTGGATAAAAACAATACAGGGAGGATAATAATATGTAAAAAATTTCTCTTCTGAAAACTTAACCGATATATCAGAACAAGAGTGACTAAGATTTATTGGGTGAGCGCTTGAATACTTTGCATACATTTACCCTATTTAAGCCTCACGACAGCCCAAGAAGGGTGGTATTGTTACTCCCACTTTACTCGTAAAGATGCTAAGGCTCAGAAGCATTCCCTAACTTCAAGAAGACCCAACTGTTCAATCAGGGGTCACACCCAGATGCAAGCACTGATGAGCACCTTTGTAATGTTCTTAAGAGCAGGACACGTGGCTTGTCCATGCTCACAGAAGGGTCTCATTGTATTTGTTTTGCAAGCCTGCCCATTGCCAAAGCCCACCAAGTGCTATGTACAAGGACTTGCGTAAATGCCATAATCTGAACAGCCCTAACATACAAAATTAATTCCTTTAGGCTGGTTCTTGGACAGGTTAAGAAAGCTTTGGTTCCTCCTGTTATATAGTCAGTGACCCCTAGGCAGGTGTCTGCTAAAGGAATTAAGAAAATCTCTTTTCTAAATCAAATTTCTCCTTTAGAATTGATATAAAAGTTAGTAGTCAAGGATTTGGCTGATATACAAGCCAAAAGCAAGTTTGCTAATGAATAAGAATAATAATTAAAATCAAAATAAGAAGTAATTCAAGAATGAGAGCTTTTGAAGAGTCAGGAATTTGATTAAAAATTCAATTGCTTTTTTTTTTATAATGAAACAGTTCTTTAACCACAAAACAGCTTTTATAATAATGCAGAAGAGAATGGTTCCAAGTAAAACACTCCCCCATTTTAATCATGGCTATTATTTTTGAAAATGAAAATGGCTGAGGTCATTGTAATCTATTTTAGGGTTTGCATGGGTTTGGTGGTATTTTTTTTTCTTGGCTTTGAGCTCTCCACGTTACCAGCTAGACGTTATGGGTTTTGCTATGTGCCCTTTCAAATCCTATTCTTTTTAATAATGTTGTACTTTATACACATAAATTAGAGTGAATTCCACTTTCTTTCCTAACAACTCCAGATGGGGTCCACACTTTCAAGAGAACTAGAACTTGCCTTTTTTTAAAAAATTGTGTGTACTTCTTAGAACAAGTATGTTCCTATCTGCATTAAAATGCCGTGAACGTTCAAATGCTGAGAGATTAGTAAAAACAGGATTCATGTGGTCCTTTTCAAAACCAAACTGAAATATGAGAATAACATCTGTGTATCTACCCCTTCCAACTTTCAAAGACAGACACAGATAAAGAAAAACTGCCCAGAAACAAAACTCCATCCGGGCAGAAGTCCGTACCTACCAATACCTGTGGACTGGGGGGTCAGTTTATAGATAGGCAGTTAAAACACACCAGTGAAGCTCTCTGTCCCCTGTAGGACATTGTAGGCAAACTTATCACATGTGTGAAGACACTATAGTTACACAATCAGGCCTCCTTTTAGATGTGATTAATATTTCACTGACTTTCTGAATTTAGTTTGGTTTTTTATTATAATTCATTATCACATCGGACAGAATAGCCCAAGATCCCTCTAAACAGCAGCAACCCAGACACACGCAAGAATGTTTTCGCAAAGCATACATATTGTTAGGGGTTGCGTACTAAAATGCTCTAAGCTCTGTTTGTTTGTTTATTTTTTTTAAAAATCAACTTGCAAGGCTAATGTAATAAGATGCTGTAGCTTTTATGAAAGGTGAAATAATTTTAAACACAGACACACAATGAGTTTATTTATTTAGAAACTTGTTAAAGAGAGTCTGGGAATTCAAATATTCAATGTTGACATTGTACAGAACTGGCCAGGAGCCAGAATTCAGTCTCCAGAGGGACCCATTGGACAAGGAATTCAGGCCTTTCTCTCCTCCCACTTGAGCTAAATAGGTAGAGGCCATTAGTTATACCCACAGCAATATCTGAACCACACTCAAATAAGCTGCCCTAGCCAGGGCACTTCAAAGGAGGGCAAGTGTGTTTAGCTTTTTAGTGCTGAACTAGAGCAATATGTCACACTTTTGAAAGAGTTTTGTAAACAGTTTCTTCCTTATGTAGAAACAACTCTGAAGTTTCTTGTATGGCATGTAAGCAAAGGTAATTAACAAGGATTATACTTTTTTCATTTACTGGGGGAAGAAAATAATACCAATCTGTGTGCGAACCAGGGATCTCAGAGAAGCACACTGCTTCGCTCTTCCTTTCTCCCTCTCTTGTTTTCTGTTCCATTCATTTATCTCTTTTTATCCTCATCTGCACCCTTGTTCTCACTATACAGCCAATTTCCTTGAGAATTCCCCGGTAAACTCAGAAGGCCAGAGAGTGGGAAGGGGGGGAAATCTAATTTTAGAAAGAGGACAGTAGCAAATGGAGTGGGGAGGGAACTAATGGTTCATACTGGGCAGTCCAGCAGAAAAGAAAAGCAGACCCCACAGACCTTTCTTTATAGCAAGTGCCTAGAGCAGCAGCTTCCTGCCTGGGAGGGCTCATCACCACTCCAAAAAAAAATGTGCCTGACACCCTTATAGTGTAACTATCTCCGCATCTCTTCCCCAGCCTCTTACTTCACTGCCAAAGGAGGCTGGGAAGGGACCTGCCCTACTGGTGAGAATGAATGAGTGAAGTGTGCCTGCCCTCCTCACTCAAGTGGGTTTCTAAACCCCGGATGTCTGACTGTGAGTGTGTGTGCGTGCATGCATGTGTACACCGTCAAGGCAAACCCTGCTGGAGGGAACCAGTTAGCCAGGCACCCAGCACCTCTGAGATTATAGGGGAAAAAGAGTTCTGGCCTCAGCTTAGGAGCCAGGAACTGAGCAGCTGCAGGACAGAGGTGTTGGGGGCCTCCCAAGGGTGAGGGGGAGCTCTGCCTACCTACTCACTAGGGCCTCCCCAGCTCTGCCGCCACTCCCCATCAGGGCCCACTTCCTTCTCCACACCAGTGGGCTTTGAGATGAAGGGTGGGAAGGTGTGCCCAGATTTTAGGTATAGGGCTCTGCCAGCTGCTGAGTACCTTGGGAACAGGGTAAGAGCTGTTGGCCAGGAGATGACAAGTCAAGTTTCTCCACTTCAGGGCCAGCTTCCAGCAGAGACAAAGCCGAAGAGATACAAGGACAGAGGACACCCAGATGGGAGTGCCGAGGGCAACTTGGCTCTCTCTTGCCCTCCTTGCCAAGGGAGAACAGAGCCAGGTGTCCTCAGCTGTGGCCTTCCTGCATCAGACCACATCTGCAGCCTCAGATAACCTAGCCCCAACTTCCAAAAATGAAATAAACTCCGAACGACGAGATGTTTAAACGGAAAATGCTTACACAGTTATCACCCTCAATTTTTACCAGAAAGAAAGAAAGAGAGAGAGAAAGAAAGATTTCGTGGAATGACGTGATAATTTCTATTCGATAAGCGAGCTACGTACTAAATGATTAAATGTCGGCAGAGGAGGCCCAGCCCGGGTGGTAGGGAGAGGCCTCCACTCAGAAAGCCTGAGAGCTGAGCTGCCCCGCAAAAGACACTCAAGAACACTCACACCGTCGCCAAGACCTGCGACTCTTCAGACCCTCCGAATAAAAACCTTTCTTTCCACCCTTCCTGCCTCTGCAGCTAATGAACCGTCCCTTTCCAACAGTGTTGAGGATGAGGGGGAAATGAGAAGCGCTATTAACCTTCCCATAAACACAGGTTCGGGGGGTTTTTTTGTTTGTTTTTGTTTTGTTGTTGGTGGCGGTGTTGTTGTTGTTTTTGGCGAAACACATAGAAATGCTGCAGAAAGACTATACTCCAAGTGCCAAATGGAATAAAGAAGCCCTATGCCAGGGTAATGGTCAAGTAATGGCAAATACATCAACTTCCTAAAAGGGGCCTCTGCCTCCGTGGGGCCAGCGTTTTTCCTCCTCACAAGCAGTGTAAAATAAACAACTAAAATGTACTTTTTAACAAAGCTCTGTGTTTTAATGTTTTGGGTTTTTTTGGGTTTTTTTTTTTTTTGAGGATGAAGGAAAATGTAAGTAGGTAGGCATACGAGGAGTGCAAGCTGGAACCTGGGTGCACGTTTCCTTTATTATCTTAGGTATTGGGCTGCCAAGGTGAGGAGTTTAAGCATGGAAGAAAGGGTCGCCCACTATCTTACCTACTTCAAAACCTCTTTTTAAACAGAGATCAAGTGTACAAGTAACAGCCCCTGAGTCTCTATGAGACTTCTGGGGAGGCAAGAGCTAAGGGGGTCACTCATTGCAAATTCGTTCATTGCAGTAATTGAAACCCTGCTAGCATCACTTTAGGAAAGTGGGGTGGGAGGTGGTAGTTCCTTCGGATTTCAGGCTCTAGACAAGCTGAGCAGATCCAACCTCACTTCTTTCCCATCATCATGAGAAAAGCTGTTGTAACTGGCATTTCTTGCACGGCCCAGGTGCTACCCTGCTTGAGAAAATGGCTGGGAGACTCCCGAAGCTGCCAGAGTGTGCTTGGCTTTTATTTTTCTTTTCTTGAAAAATGGGAATAAAAGCCCAGGGCTTTAGGCAACACAAATGTCAATCTTCTTGCCTTCCCCTTCTTTGTTTTTTAATTTAGTAATTTATTCCTCCAAATGATTACAACGAATTTATCAGTTTAAACTATTGTTTTTTGGGTTTTGGTTTTTTTAAGCCCTATATGTTGGAAAATGGGTTTTGCACTCATTCTGGGTTTAACTTCAGTGGGTACTTTCTGGGTCTGTGGTTCCTACTCTTGGTCCATGAGATCCTGTACCGAAGCCAAGACTGCAACAGGACTTGGCCACCAAAGAAATTTACAAAAGACAACAAGAATATGCAATGGAGAAAACAACCGTTTCTATGTGATTCACTTCTACTGCAACGTTTACTTTTGCGATGATAAAGGTAGGTTTGTTGTGTTTTTTAAGTATGCTGGTTACACTGCCTCTAACCCCCAAAAAAGAAAGAAACGGGCGCAGACAGAGCTTCAAAGTTTTCGTTGGATTGCACCGCAGGGGTCACCACTCGCTTGGAAACTCACGCACCACGCGGGGTAAGGAAATAGCGCTTCGAAATACAAAAATGCATACTTTTAATATGATTTCCTTTATTACCCAGATTGTGACTGAAGAATTGCATAAAGCAGCACCTCGGTCTGAAAAAGGCAGCCGCGGTGGACCGCTGGAACAGCGCGAGCGGGAACCTGAGGTTTAGCAAGAAAAGTTTGTAAGAGTTCGTATCTAGTTAGCAGAAAGCAACAGCGGCATCCTTAGAGACACTAGAAACAAAATTAATGGGTCTCCCACTGCATGAATGACAACTATCACCAG
Source organism: Desmodus rotundus (assembly GCF_022682495.2). Lineage (NCBI taxonomy): Eukaryota > Metazoa > Chordata > Mammalia > Chiroptera > Phyllostomidae > Desmodus > Desmodus rotundus. Next base: position 31,644,028 of record NC_071388.1, read on the forward strand.
ATCAGAAAAGAGGCTTGGTTTCTAGATATTCAGTGGTCTGAGCCTGCAGGAATATTTTAATACGACAGCATACAGCTTGGCAATTAAGAGTTGAAAAAGTTGCTCAAGAAAATCCGAAGGGTTTTGTGTTCTGCTTTCACTTCGGCGGATACCCGGCATGAGGTGCATGAAGCCGTCGGCTTTCATTTCACAACCTACTCGTGGTTGCAATAGGCTCTCCACCCACCCCTCTCCCCCCCGACCCCCCCGTCCGTCAACCCCCACCTCACACACACATACACATACACACTCCTAACCTTTAGTCGTAATTGAAGTCCCCAGGCCTGCAAGCATATATACATTTATTCCTTCTCGGATGAAAATAAAGCCATCGGCCTCATTTAAAAGCAAACAGGAAAAACAGGAATTCCACCGGTGCGCTTTGACAATGTCGCAGCTAAGTGAAATGAACAATATCCAAAAGAGAAACAGATGGACTGTAGACCCAAAGAGCCTTAGATTTAGGTTGATCTCTGAGACCAGGACGAAAGGAAACGTACTGGGAAGTGGGGGAGTGCTTGGGTGAGGACTGGACGAAGCACTGGAAAGGCGCCTACAGTGACAGAAACTCGCTGGGCTAGACCGCGCACTCCCACCGCCAAAGAAATCCAGCCGGCCGAGCCGGAACCTGAGGCTTCCTTCTGCGCGGCTGCTGCGGGGACACCAGAGGCTGCTGGCGTGGGGCGTACTTAGTTTTCATATGCAAGGAGGGGAGGGTGAGAGACTAGGGATTTCACTGGGGAAAAAGTATCTCACCCCCCACCTCCCACCTCTTCTCCCTCCAGTCCACAAGCAAAACAATTAGTTCTGTTTCCAGCGAGTGGGAAATCGAACGGCGGCCTGTCCTCTCCGGACTGCCCAGCCCCACGTGCCGACACCTCGTGGAGGAGCATTTTAGACTGCCCCAAATCTTCATACTGCCGAGTCCCCTTAGACTCGGGGTAGAAGCATTTAGACAAACCGTCCTGATGCCTACAGTCCCGATTGACACTCGTACCATCTCATTGTCGGCTTGGCGGGCAATGCGGGAGAAGTCACCCAACACTTTTTCTGCAAGAAGAGTGGGGGATGGGGTCCCGCCGCCCCCACACGGAAGGAACCCAACTGCCCTCGTCCCGCGTGTCACAGGCCGCTCCATGCGGAGCAGGCAGGGGGCGCCCGGGAGGGTTAGTGACCCGAGAACTCAGGCTGGGTCCTGGAGAGCAAAAGCCTCCGCCGCGTCTTCGCCGCTGCCCAAAGTCCCGGCAGCCCGCCCCCTGGGGGTCACTCGGCGCCCCGCCAGCTGAAGCTCAAGGGCCGGAGCGCGCCCTTTCGGCCCCCTTCTCCGTGGCGGCAGTCACCGTTGGCTGTGCGCCCTCCACTCCCAGCTTTCCACGCGCTCGTGGGACCTCTTCTCTCCCCACCTGCCTGCAGCTCTGCTCAGCCGGTAGCTCTGCTCTGCCCGTGCGCCCCACACACCCTTCGACTACAGCCCCCACCCTCGTCTCCCCCACTCCCCACCCCAGTCCTCGCTCCGTGCACACGCCGGAGAGCACAGCTGAGCGCACAGCGCCCACTACCGCAACCGCAGCTCGGCACAGCCCGCCAGCCCGCGCAACTTCCAGCGGCCGCCTCGCAACTTTTCCCAACTCCACCACTCCTGCCCGCTGCCGCCACCACAGTGGCTCCCTCGGAGCCTGCCACCCACCCCAAACCCCAGAAACAAACCGAGGACCAAAAATGCTCCTTTCCCCAGCCCGCCCCCCCCCACCCTCCGCTCCCCCTCCCACACCCGGGACTAGCTGGTTGGCCAGAGGCAACTCTCCTCCGCCTGGGGGGAAGGGGAGGGGAGGGGGAGACTCTCATCTCCTCACCCCCCGCCACCCCACCCCACCCCTTCCCGCTCGCTCTCGCGCTCTCTCCTCCCTCCCATCCCAGTCTTTGCTGCCCCCACCCCCACCCCCACCCCGGGGTTGCCACAGCTGGTCCGTGCGCGAGGCTGAGGTCTGCCCGGCTCCTCTGGCGCCCAAACCAGGAGCGAGAGCGCGGGCCGGCAGCCGGACGCAGAGGCTGGGACCGGCAGGTTGCTGGGGCTGCGCTGCGCCTGCCCTCCACCCGGGGCCCCAGAGCGAAAGGCAGCCCCGCGTGCCCTCCCGGACCACTGGAGACAGATATGCAAGATGGCAGAGGAGGGGGAAAGCCAATAGAAAAGGGATATTGCACCTACTTGTGGCCAGTTTCCTTGCCCTGCCTTTGGATCTCATGCTGTGCCCAGTCCTGCAGCCGCTGGTGTGTGGTTGGGGTTTTTTTTTCTTGGATCTTTTCCTTCTTTTGCTCTCCCTCTCGCTCCCTCCCTCTTCTCTCTGTCTCTCTCTCTCTCTCTCTCTCTCACACACACACACACACACACACACACACTTACACACTCTCTGTCTTTCCCTCTTTCACTCTCTCTCCCTCCCTCTCTCCCTTTCTCTCAATCCACACTCGCTATCTCTCCAGCATTGTCAGTTTGGACACCTTCGCACATGCGCGCTAGACGCCCCTCCAACATCTCAGCGCCGCCAAAAAAAGTTTGGAGCGATTTATCACTTTGATTTGGAGATCTTGTCAGATGGCAATCGCCGAGGAGGCGGAGAAAGAGAGCCACGGGGAGGGCGGCGGGGGGCGGGGAGCGAGCGCAGGGAGCCAGAGGGGAGCAGACACTTCGCCCCCCCCCACCCGAAAAAAAGGAATGAAAAGACTCGGGCAGAGTATTGATTTGGTGTTGGAATCACCAATAAGCTTGTATCATAACTATTACTGTTTTCCCACTATAAATTGCAGGAAATTTTCTATACCGTCCATACCAAGAAGGCGGGGTTGGGGAGGACTTTTTAAATCTTTCCCGTACTAAACCACTAGAAGGACTGGACTCTCGACGAATGATCCAGGAGAAAGTGAGATTCATCCTGAACTTCGGGAAATCTGATGCTGCCGCTGCTACCGCTACCGGAGCTATTGCGGCTTCTGCTTTCAGAGTTGAAAGCAGAATAAATGTTTCCTTCTCGATTTTAGGTACAATGCCAATGCTTGTCGCCACCCTTGGAACATTTTAGTGACCTATTCCCACCAAATAGTAATTTTCACCTTTGAATCCTAGGTCCAGGCAAGCTCGGGCATTTGATATCCAAGACCTCCTGCCTTCCCTGAGGTCGGCTGTCACCTTCCGGCCTCCCCCACCGCTGCCCCCGTCGCCTCCCGCTGCAGCTCAGCCTGCCTGCCATTTTCACTTATTCGCTTAAACCCACCACCTCCGGGGTTGTAAGAAAAAGGAGGTGGGGAAATCCACCCCCCACCCTTTAAAAGTACATTGTCGAAATTTGCTTTTATTACAGGATTTACCAAGGAAGTGGGTAGCAGAAATGTTCAAGGTAGACTCCATTCCAACTACGTATAGATTTTCTCTTGGTACAACCTCCTTGCATTAAAGAGTTTTGTCCAATACCTTCCATGAGCTATTTATGTCCCCATTAATATCTGTTGCAAATCCTGCCAGACACCATAAAAGAAAATTACAATCTTTTCAGTCTGTGTGCTGCAACAATACATCCTTGATGTTCAAGCTAAAGAAAAGGAAAAAGAAAAACAGGTCTTGGTCGTGAGTTTGGCAAAGACAGGGGAGGGGAAGGAAGACCATTGAGAATGCCCAGTTGTACCTGTTGTCATTTATTGTCAAAACCAGGACTAGGGGTGTGAAGAAGCAAATAGCAAGGTTCAACCCCAAAGGGCATCCATCAATGGTTCACAGATATCTTTATTCAAGAAAATCAAAATTTGAAGGATTTATGGTGGCTAACAATGCCCACCATTTCTCTTTCTCCAAAACTGTGTAATTCCAGGGACATTTTAGCTGAAAGATACAAGTCCCTGGAGAACCAAGGTACGGGTCCCAAGGGAGACAGATGTGTAATATTGAAATGTGAGAAATGGAAGCAGGAGGAGTAAAACAACTTCCAAAAGAAAAGTCTCTGGTGCCCACACACATGGGCACAGGAGAATTCTACCATTCCTTCTGAACTAAAGAGGCAGGAGTGGTTTTTCCCTCAGTCCTTCTACAATACCTGTTGCCCTGTGCATACAGGTGGTGTACTTATACATGTGGGAGATGCAGAAGCACTAGGCACTTCAACATTCTGAGTGTGGGTGCCCAGAGATCTGTGAATTTGAGTTCACTGGCTTTTCTCAGTTTAGATGGAGGAGTGCCTTCACTCTGACCAGTAAGTGTCCTTAGGGGAGAAGGAGAAATGGGGGGTGAGAGCTGTCAGAAAGGAAGTAAAAACTCCAGGAAGAGAAGCATGCTAGGCTAGCCAGCAAGGAGTTCATAGAAACTTCTTTAAGGGATTCTCTGGGGACCCTCACCTTAGGCCAGAGGACAGAAGGGCCCTGCTGGAGGATCAGGCCCCCTTCCAGTCCTCAGACCCTGGAGGGCCTTCACTCCCAGGAGAGGAGGTGGAGTCCACTAGGGAAGGAGGGAGAATCTGACTGGGACATTGCATTTCACCTTCTCACCCCCCGGAGCTTAAAAATAAACAAATAAAGGAATTACCAACCTCCCTATCCATTGCTCTCCTTAATTCCTTTCATCTCATCCCCTAGGGAGTCTGTATCTGGGTCCCCTTGCAAAAAGGAAGTTAAGAGGAGTGCTGTTGAATTTTCTAGCAAAGGAAGGGACCTAGGACCTAAACCCAAGATTAAATAAAAATCCGCAAGTGAAGCTGCAGTTGTTGCTTCTGCTGAGAAATTATAAACCATACGGCGGGCTAGGGGTGGGGTAGGGGCTATGAAAAGAAGTGGGTGGGATGTGGAAGACTAAAGAAAATCAAATCTGAGCCCCCCAAATTTAAAGATCCCTGCCTTTTCAACTTTTCTAGAGGGCAGGGAGGTGGGGACGGGGTGGGAGGAATGGGGTGCAACTGGAACAGCTTTCCATTCGGGGGAGGGGGGGGAGGTGTTTTTTTTTAAGTCCGTGGGGTCGCAATCATTTCTGCGAAAGGGTCTTTGCCTGGTCTTTAGAAGAGTTTCGGGACAAGAGCGAATCCAAGCTCTTCTAACTGAAATGATAAACACAAACTCTTCTGTGCCCTTGGGCCAAGCCATTAGGAAAAGACAAAGTATTATTCTTTTTGTTGTTGTTTAAATAAAATATTCCTAATGTCGTCACTTTTATTCTCAAACCTGAATGCTGGGTTTCCTTTCCTTTTTCTCCCGTTCTCTTTGTTTCTTTGTGTTTATCATTTGCTTTCTCCCCTAAGTGAGTGTTAATGAAAGAGCTAAGTTGCTAGTTCAAGTGTGTTTAACCTGATGGAGCAAACACCCAGCAGCAGCGGACCGCGTTCGCCGCCTGCAGCGCGGCGGACCCTGTGCCAACCCGGGCGAGTTTCCACTCCCAGATGCCTGGGCCGCGTCAGTTCCACCTGTCCCAAGTCTCAGCCGTGAGACCCAAGCAGGTGACTTTTTGTTCAGCCCTTAGGGTTCCCCACACCCTCTGTTGGGACGTTTAAATTGTCGCTGGCCCAAGAGAAAAGAGGCCTCCAACAAGTTGGCTGGGCGGCCGCCCCCCACCGCCCGCCTTGCCCTCTCCTCTTGAAATTCGTTTCCTTGAGGGGCAGTAGCTTGGGTCCTAATGTTGAACTGCACTTCCTTCCACGGAAGCGGGCATCCTGGAAGCAGTGCCTCTCTTGAAAGTCGATGAGCTTACATGCTGTTCGGGTTTGCTTATTTTATTACCGTCATTTTTTGCTTTCTGGGTTTGGGGGGGGGGTGGCGGTTGCTGTTGTTAGGCAAAAGCAAGGAGATCAGGAGATCGACGTGAGAGTTGGAAGGAAAATGAGTCATTGAAGAGAAGAGGACAAGTTTACCACTTCCCCAACTACGTGTCTTTAATTAATGCTAAAAACGACAAAGAACCGAATTTCAATACATTGCACGCAACAGGAAATTTTCCTTTCCTTGCATTATAATTGAACCAACCCCACAGTGTCTTTGGAAGAAAGTTTGAATTCTTTATGGAGTTATTTCTTGGCCTATTGTCTTTGTGCAGTGAACTTAACATCTTGCTATTCAATCGCAAACCTATATTCTCCTGGCTACCAGCAAGATTAATTTAATCATTGTAATGCAATTATTAATACTGTTTACCCAACGCTGGGTTTCAGGTTGGCTGTTAAGAAATTAAACTCTCGCTGGGTGACCAGAGCTAGGCAGGGGTTTCTTCATGTTGAAATGAAACAGTCCTCTTTATTTAGTCTCAGAGCTCTAGCTTTCGGCCACCGGCTCAATTAGCCAAAATGGAAACAATTTTCATTCATTGCAATAACTCACTGTTCTGGAGATCGCTTTCAAAATATACACTTTATTATTATACGCTGACCTCGGTGGCGTGGAGTGGCAATAAAAGAAAGAGGCCGGGAGATCTATCTAGCCCCCTTGGGCTATAATTATTAGAAATTAATTGGGTTCAGGACCCTGGGTAGTCTAGCTAAATTAATAGCTTGTCTAGTGGTTTAAATCCGAATTTTTAGTCCACGGGAGAGAAAGAGAGAGAGCTACAGACATGAAACGCAGACCCAAGGGACGCCTGAGTTTACTTGCAAGACCCTCATCTATTAAATAGTGTCCAGAATACATTTGAGTTGGGGAGAGGGGGCCGGAATAGGAGGGGGCAGGAGCCCGACGAAAGAAAGAAGAGAGATGGGGAGGGCAGCTGCGAGTGAGCCAAAAGGTCTCGAGTTGATTTTATTCGATTTTTCTTGCCCGCATTGTTTTCGGGAGGGGTTGCATTTAGGGGTTAAAATACAAACTAAAGATCCCGTGTACTCGGAGCTGTCGTGCCGGAGTAAAAGTGAAAAGGGAGCCTTAGGCAAAAGGAAATTACTGCGAGCCCGCGTGACCTTTCAGGGAGGTAATCAATCAAGTGATCAACAGGGATATTTATCATCGCTATATAGGACTACCTCGTCCTGCACGGGCGGGGTTGGGCAGGCGAGAGGAGGGTGGAGACGCGCGCGTGCACACACATGCACACACGCACACACATGCACACACACAAAAGTTTAGACAAACCCGATAAGCCTCGAGACAGAACACGTAGGCTTTAATAAATGTTAAGACTGTTCGTTTAGTCTGACATTCATGGTAAAACACACATTCATATGCCTACGCAGGGAGGAACTGCGCACATCCCTGCAGCAGTGGCTGCGTGAAGGTGTTAACTTTAAACCCTCCGCTGTGCTTTGCTCTGAAAGAGAAGCTGGCGGTGAAATGCGCGCTTCAAACGCTGGCGAGGAGAGTGCGCGGGGCTAGCTCGGCTTCAGCGAGCGGTCTGGGAAGGGACGCCGCCCGCCGCCGAGGGCGCAGGGCAGCCGGGGTGCCCCTCTCCGAGGGGCATGGACGCCAGGGTCCGTGGCACCGAGGCAGCCTCCTGTCCTGCGAAATCCTCGGGTCGCCTCAGCAGCGCAGCCCCAGACCCGCGCACTGCAGACCCCCTGCTCCAACGAGCAGGCGCGGTGGGGGTTTGGCGTCCGCGTGTTTTCTGCCCAGTTACCTTCGCTATCCTTGTAAAAACTCGCTGTTTTGTAAATTGCGTTTTTGGTCCCGGATTTCTTAGCAAATCGTTAGGTTTTACAATCCTGTTCCCACCCTCTGGTCGCTCAACAACCCCCGCCTAACCTCAGAAGTGTATATAAGGGAAGAGGGGGCTGGCTTTTAATAATAATGATAATGATATTAAATAGCCGACTTAAAATCTAGACCCCCGAGGCCCTCGCCCAGCTCGGGGATTATAATCAGCAGTTCTTTCGGGAGAAAGTCGGGCTGATTACTGGCCCTGGAGGCTGGGAACTATTTCACTACGGGTTTATGAAACACAGGTTGGGGTGATGCGCGCCGCCTCCCAGGTAGCCAGCCGCTGTTCCTGCGGTGTGGGAATGTGGGGCCGCGCCAGGGCAGCGCTGGTTGGCACCAGATGCGGAGCTCGTCGCTCCGGCTGCCCCTCTCCGGACTCTGAACGGTGTTCTCCCGCACAGCCTAGTCTACGGCGCCCCCGCCTGGCTTCCCCCGCCGCAGCAGCTCCCAGGACGCCCGCTGCAGAGGGCTCCAGCTGTGCACAGTAGCTGCCTGGGCGTGGGGGTGGGAAACAGCTGGAACGCCCCGGGGAAGTGCGGGTTGGGGTGGAAAGGAACCCAGCAAGAAGGATTACGAGGCGATCAACTCCCGGAGTTGCTACTGGTTTCCGATCGGAGGAGAAGCTTCACTAGGCACAAAATCTCTGCCGGTGGAAACAGGAGCTCCGGAGAGAAACCAGACTGCCGGTGTGCAATGCCCAGGGAAGTTCGGACCTCCTTGGGTCCCTGCTGCTGAACAAAGAATAACCTGGAAAAGTGCTTCTCGCAGTTAAGTGTGTATGTGAACCCTCTGGGGATCTCGTTTTGAATGCGGATTCTGATTCAGTTAGTCTGGAGTGAGACCTAAGCATTCTATATTTCTAACAGGCTCCCAGGCAAAGCGGGTACTCCTCAAAGTGTGGCTCATGGACCAGCAACATGAAGCATTACCAGGACATTATTAGAAATACAGAATCTCGGGTCCCAAGCCAGAGCAGCCAAATCAAAACTGGCATTTTAACAGGCAATTCGCTTGAACACTGAAGTTGTGGAAGCACTGCTCTAGAATATGCCTGGCCAGGTTTTCTTTCTTCCATCTTAGATCAGGACACCTCTGTGACTGAACCTCATCTCAAACCCTGCTTTCTGCCTTGGTCACAGGAGAGGGTGGCCTCAACGAACCTATTTATTTAAAAGCTACAACTCGTCTGTCCCCTAACAGAAACTCTTTTCCCCTTCATCCATTGACTGCTGGACTCAGAGGCCAAATGCCACCAGTGAGGCCTTCCTGGATCCTGGCCTGATTGACAACCCCCACACCCACTTCCCTATCACCCCCCCGGATTTTGCTAAAGTTTATGATGTTTATTCTCTCTTTACATTGGACTTTTTTGTTTCCACATCTTCCTTGGCCTCTCAACTGTAGGCTTGTTGAAAGAAACCATACCTATCTTCTCTAGCTTTGTTTTCTCACTGTAACATGGAAGTAAGTCATTCCTTCCCCCCATAAGATCAATGTATTAAAAAATCTTTGTAAACTGTAATGCTACAGTAACTGTTACCTCTTTTTTCCACCCCTCAACCTCCCTCCCATAGGCTAGTACAATTCTTTACATCACTAGGCATTTAGTATGTTGTTGTCTCTCTCTGGGAAGTTCTTGAATTTATCACACAACTGATATTCTGAACCTAGAACACAGTCAGATTAGAAGCTTTTTGTCTGAAGGCTTAAGTCCTAGTTTTCTCCTCTGTATAATTCTATACAATTATACAGGGGCTCTATTTGACATCTGCATATTCCAATTTTGTGATTCAGCAAGTTGGTTCTGAGGCCAGGAAACTGTCAGCATTCTAAGTGGCAGGAGCTGAAAGTTGGTATCCTCAAGAGTTGAAAGCTAGCTTTTGTAAATGAAAATTAAGTGAGTCCTTTTCAGGTTCTGAAAAAAAGACATACACCACCAAAGATCCTGTAACTCTTTTGGAAGCCATGATTGCCAGACTTAGGAAAACATGGTAGTATTCAGATTTCAGGGCCATTGTATATTAGCTAAACTCTAGCACAGCAAAATAGGATCGAAAGACCTTAAGAGTCAAACCTTTGGAGGTTCAATCCCAGTTCTGCCTTTTACCAGCTGTGTAACCTTAGGTAAGTTACTGAATGTCTCTAAGTCCCCATTTTCTCCTCTGTATGATGGAAATAATTATGTATATCTTACAGAATTGTTGTGAAGATTAAAGATAATATATACAAAGTGCCTAGTATGTAGTGCCTGCTACATTAGTAGAAATTTAACAAACGAAGCTACTTGGAGCTCCAAGCTCTAACATTCTGTAATTTGGCATAATGATAAGTCTTATATGTGCCGGGGGAGGGAGGTGGTCAAGTGTCTTAGACACTGCCCTTTCCACTCCCATTGTAATGAGATATATAGATACATATAGATTTTATTTTGCCCAACAGACTGCTCAAATAACTGAAGCCTGAAGCCTTTGAGATATACATATATATATATATACACATATATATACATGCACATAAACTAGTTTATGCAACTAGATCTTAACATTGCAATTTGAATGTGCAACAATGTATGTGTGTGTGTGTGTGTGTGTGTGTGTGAGATTGGATTTCAGCTACATATTTTTAAGGGATTCTTGTGTACTTGTGCCTACTCTCAGTGTGAATCGGGGTCATACCCAGCTCATCCCATGCGGGCAGGATCCTGACCACCTCTGGGACAGCATGAGGCAACAGGACCTGAGCCACATGATGAGAGCCACTGAGACTCACTGGCGGGAACATTGCTCCTCCCCTGGGCGTCTGAATGTCGGTTTCTCTGGATAACACATACAAAGCTATAATTTGAAGATGTCTATTGTATCTATGTTAGCATGTTCTCACCATGTGAGAAAGCCACAAAGACCATTCAAAGAGAAAGTGGCTTTTAGTGGGATTAGTAAGATTGCTCTTTCTTTTTGAAAAATATTTGTATTGCTTACATGATTTTTTTGTTCGTATAGTGTTTTTAAATTTGGGTTTTCATTAATCTAGTTGTTAGCCTTACTTCAATACAAGAAACTATTGGTTGAGTTTAGATCCTGGCCAGGAAATAAAAGATTTGTGAAATTTACACATGTAGTATTTTAAAATTCTTTATTCAAACAAATGATTACGGTTGACATGAGAAAATATAGAGATTATCAAAGCAAGTTAATTTGCTTCGTGTACTTTTAAACTTGCAGATACAGATTTTCCACATCTTTTTAAAGCACAAACTACGGGACCCATGCTGAGAGAGTTTATAAAAGAGACTGCCTTGTAACAAGATCTTCGGTGCTCAGTAACTTAATTCCCTTGACTTGGGTCCAAGGAGACCTGGCTACCCTCACACTCACTATAGAGTGAAGTCCCATAGCTATGACAGAGTGTGACACAGGTGTGCCCTGCTTTATGAAAAGCCACATCACAATGTGATTATTTGCTCCATGCTATTTTATTAAATAATGAGTTCCTCTGGGACATTTGAAATATGATTTGACTTTTAAAATTTGATTTATACTCACTTTTCCCAGAAACATACCTATGGAGGTAATGCTCTATTTTTTTTTAAATGGTGACACATGTCCCATAGCAAATGTTTTATAAGCAGTCCATTTTCAAAGGTTAAGACAAGGAAGCATAGTTCTGAGGCTGGGAAAGAAGTGATTTCTGTACAGAGAATCGGTTGTGCACAGAAGAAACAGTAGGAACCGACCTGCTGAATTATCTCCTTTGAGGACTCTCATAGATGTTCTGAAAGTCTACCATGTTAGGATTTGGACTTCAAATGTTTCAGAAAATACAATTGTTCTGAATTATAATACAAAAAAGTCCAAATCAACTCTATAAACAGTCTTGAAAAATACTTTCAAAACTGGAGAAGAATTTTCTACTGCATAGAGAAACTGAAGAATACTTCTAAAATTGGTCTGGGCTTATACCCATTTCGAAGTAATAGTCTATGGGCAAAAATCCAGCTCGTATCCAGGTTTTCACTTAGTTAGTTGGCACTGAACTGAAATTCTAAAATTGTGTATATTGAACTAATCAGGACCTTCACCTTCTCAGGGGCTGCAGGAGGCAGCTTCACTTCTGCCTGCAGTGGAAGCACTGATGTAGGGAAGCCAAAATAGTGAATACTGTTGTGAGGCATCGTTCTGTTGTGTTAGTTTCGTGCTGAACTTTCCGTAACATTTGTGTCCAAAATCGCTGCAGAATCAACAATCATGCAGGTTTCTGCATCACACCAAATGGGCAATCTGGTGCTCCTTGTGCATCCCAGAGGGGTACAACATGCAACCTTCCTAAAGCACAGTTCTGATAATATCATTCTCCTACTCAGGATCTTTAAGATCCCTTCGCTATTTTCAAGATAAAGACCCAAAATTTTGCCTTTTATTCAAAGCTATTCTAGATATGGAAAACAGCAAGATGAGTGGTAAAGCATGAGGTACGCACCAGAAATGTTGAGAATCTTAGTCTGCCTGAGTTATGTAGGATTCAAGAAGAGACACTATGGGAAATAGGTTTGTAAAGATAGACTAGGCACATGCCATGGGAGACTTCGAATAAAGGCAAAAACTGGCTTTATCTTGAAAATAATTGAGAGAGCTTGAAGAGTCTGAATCGGGTGGGGTGGGGGGCGGGGCAGGGAACGACATTGTCAGAACAGTGCCTTAGGAAGATTAAGCAAGCAGCAGTAGTGTGTAGAATGGATCGCACTTCCTCTCACATGTTGTCTACCCATCATTTGAGATCCAAGACAAACATCACCTCCTCCAGTAAACTGTTGATATAGTGCTCTCAACTGGAAGCAATCTCCCCATCACCACCTCCTATGGCATGTCTTCCTCACATGTTGGTTTTGTACCTCTATGCTCTCCCTTAATACACTGCAGATTTCTGGAGGAGTATTTGCATCCAGCTCTTCCTGTCCTCCAGTGCTACAGCACATCTTCTTAAGAACTAATAGCTCTTTCAAAATGTAAGGAATTTTATTTTTTGACAATTTTAGAATATGCTCAGCAATTTCTACATTGCTGCCTCCCCTTCAGCCCTTTGATTCACTCATTCTTGCTCTCCGATTAGATGTACAGAGGATCTTTCTGTGCTGTCTTCCCTGTTTCTGTGCCTCTTTCATAAATTCTACCTCCTTATCTCCCTGTGTTTCATTCTGAATAATTTCTTTAGATTAATATTTAAGTTCTCTAATTCTCTCTTTAGCTTTGTCTAGTCAACTATTTAATCTGTCAACTTTTTCAATCTCAGTTATGGGTGTTTTTCATTTCTGTAATTAAATTATATATATTTTTTTAAGTGCCCATTTTATTTTCATACTGCCTTAGTGTCTTCTTGTTTTTAGGCTCAAGGTTAAGTGTTTAAAAACTGTAAGCATATTTCTTTTACATGACAGTTTTATTATCTGAAGTTTCTAAAGGCCTAATCCTGCTGTGGGTTGTATCTCTTGACCATCGCTCAAAGTGTTTTCCCATATTTTAGAATTTTAGATTGTTAGTTCAGCTTCAGTGAGACTTGATCTGTGGGAATCATGTTTAAGATTACTTGAAGGCTTATTTTTCCAGAGTGGTTTTATACTTGTTTTTATCAAATACACCAGAGATATCAATTTTTTAATTTATTTATGAGTCTGGGATTTTCCAAACCTTGGAGGACATGTAATTAGAACCAGAAACATAAGTAATAGTGTATCTGTTGGGAAGAATTTTCAGGGGAGACTTTTTTCTTTTTAACTCAGAGGCCAGATGACAAAAAGCTTCCTTGTTATCTCTGTGTATGGTAAGCTAATAATTTTCTAGACCAACTTTTCATGGATCTTAGAGACCCAGTTTAATGCACAAGTATCTGTTCTCACTCCCCAGCTTGTGTTGGACCAGAACTTACTTTATGTCTGGATTCCATGAAGGTTTTCAAACTTAAGTTCTGCATTCTCAAAGCTATCAGCTCCCCATTCTCTAACCATAGGCTGCCAGGGTTTTTATCCACTCTTGTATTCAGCCCCAAAGACATTTCTTTGTTTCAAGAACATTTATTAGTTATTAAACAGAATGCTCCAGTGATTGGAGAAGGAAGGGATTGTAATCGTTTTGTCCAAAAAATACTGGGGTATCTAGATTTGAAAATACATGTGGTAGTTTGCTGTTAGTGAATTTCAGTTTCAATTTTTTTTTTTAATTTTTGTATTCAAAAGCACTTGGTCCCAAAACACTTGCAAAACCAAATGTCACTAATGAGTAGATTCTCAAAAACAGCCTTTCCCATGGCTTTGATTAGTCTAAAATCTCTTATCCCACCTCCCTTCTCTGGCCCTCAAAATCATGTTAAGCTTTCAAATGTCATCTCAGATTCAGCCTTCTGTCTAATGTTTTCCATAATGAAAGTAATAATAATTACAAAACAATAGCAATCACTTCTTAAGTAATTACTCTGTCTTAAGCACTACACTAACATTTCACATATGTTACCTTATTTTCTAAATAACCCCATGATATTTTAACATCATTGTTCAGGTGAAGAAACTGATGTTCCCGTAAGTTAAGTGACTTGTTCAAGGTGACCTAGCTAGTAATAGGTCGAAACATACAAAACTGCTGATACTCTACTCTTTTTTACCCCCTCCCTCAGCCCCCCCCACAAAACACATTTCACATGGTTCAAACTAAGAAATAGTGAAGGGGGAATCAAACTCGTATGCTTGCTAACTTCATATGCTTTCCCCTGGATAGCACAGCCTCTCTGCTATATTAATTAATCCTTTTTCTATGCTACTGTAGCACTTTTATACCATCTGTCTTGACTAACTGTCCTCTTTTGACCTTCAGTTATAATAATGTATGTCCATCTGTCTTCTCCAATGGTTTGTACACTCTGAGGGCTGTGCCTTAGCTCTGTATCCCCAGCACTTATCACAGTAATTGGTACATAAGTTTTTGATATTTTTTTTGTTTAAGTAAAGTAGGTTATTCAAGTATTGGTTAATATTTGTATATAGTTGGTACAGTTATGAGATTTTCTCTTTGTCTAATTTTTTCTTAGTGGAAATTTTGAAATATGGTCCCAAATTTTTTGACATTTCTTCCATCAAGAGGTAGAGTCTATGTCTCCTTTCCTCAAATCTAAGCAGGCTTATGACTGTTTCAATCAATAGAGGAGAATAGGAGGGATGTTATATAACTACCAAGGCTGGGCCATAAAAGCTCATACAACTGCCTAGGTGTCTTGGAACATTTGCTCTCTGAATGCTACCAATGGGTGATCTATCTCTGAACTCAGTGACCACCCTGTGAGAAGCCCAATCCACACAGAAAGGCCTTATATAGGTTCTCTGACCAACAGGCCCAGCAGAGCCCAGGCTTTGAGTTATCCTTGCCCAGGTACCAGACAGGTGAGTGAAGTCATGGATGATTCCAACCCTCAGCTGTTTGAGTTGTCTCCAGTCATTTCAGTCTCACCAGTGGAGGTCCCACATATGGTGGAGCAAAGACAAGCCATCACTTTCTGTCCTGTCTGAATTCTTGTGAACATAGTAACATAATTATTGCTTTACACCACTACATTTGGGATGGTTTGGTCTGCAGCAATAAATAACTAGAGCATGCCTTCATCTGGCCTGTCAGTTAGGAACACTTATTGCCTGCTCAGCTCTGAAACCTCCAGAAGCTGAGCTGGTAGTATAAGGGAACTATCTCATTCCTTTCCTCCAAATAAAAGGGACTGATGGTAGGTGGCAACTACCACATCCAGAATCAAAAGTATACTTCAAGGGGATTTCAGATTCTGGACATGTTTGGGGCATTTGACTCTCACTCCATGTGCTGAGTCTGTCTTACTGACGTCCTGTCCTAGGCCAGGACTGAACCTAATTTGGATGGCTGAGAACAGTGACCTCCCAACTCATTATCGTCACTTGCCTTTCTTGGGGCTGGACCTTGCCTCTGCTATCCCTCATGTTGACTGACAGGTCAGCCTAACCTACAGCTACTAAGCCACTCGCCAGAAGGGAAGCTCTGCTGCTGTCCAGAAGCCATTGGGTCCATTCTACCTTCTTGCTCGGGACCACTCAAAGATCTATTCAAATCCAGGCTCCCAGCCAAGCTTCCTGGACTTGGTAATTTCGACTCTGGCCCCTCCTTTGAGGGAAATAGCTCTTTCTTCACTCCCAGCCATACAACCCAACATGTCCCTTCTCCTTACCAGGAGTTCTTCTAACAGCAGACACTCCTGCAGAGATAGGGAGATAGGCAGAGTGAGCAATGTGAGACAGTGGTCACTGGGGGCCAATTGGATCTCCTGGAAAGCTCAGCAGCAGAGACTTCTGATCTTCCCAGGCATCTGGAAATAGCCTACTATCTTTTAATAAAACTTTTTTGCTTAGACTAGCCAGAATGGATTATTTTATTGGGAATTAAGAACACCGAATTTATCATCTTCCATCTTATGACCTTTGAATCAATTAGAATATCCTGGAGCCATAGACAGTTTATTCAATCTTTGTTTGTAGCTCCTGACAGAGTACTGTTAATATTGAAGATCTATCGTGAACTCTACTATACTAGTGGAAAATTAACAAGCAACATGTAGTAATGTTAAAAATAATAACCACACAGAAGTATTACTGATAATAAAGTTTTAACTGTTAAAAAACAAATTTATGATTTACTTTAAAATCTTCATTTTTATCTCCCTTTTGAAATTTTTATTTTGGGGGAAGGTATGTAAGAGTTCAGAGTAATACACATGTAATTTATGAATATTATGGAAACACTTAGCAAAAAAAAAATACTGAATAGTATGCATGATCAAAAAACTTTGGAAACCACTGCTGTGAATTCAAAATACTCATTCTTAAAGAGACCTTAAAGAACATCCAAGCTAATAGTTGGTAAAAATTTTTGGTGGCAGAAATCTTTCTTCAAAGGAAGCCTAAAGCAAATAACATTATATGGTAGGATCCCCCATCTGCTCCTTTCCTGAAGGGTCCAGAGCAGTGCTATTTGCACACCATTGATACTCTAGGCCTCTCTCACTTTTCAAATTAGGAAACTGAGGCCCAGAAAGGAAAGGACTTGGCCAAGATGACTTTTGTATTTGATGACTGAACTGGGACTCAACCTACATTTCCTGAATCATTTTCTGGCCAGAGTCCTTTCTACAATATTACATTGTTTTATTGAAATGCTAGTCTGGTGATGCTCTCTAGTTTGTATTTCCTTTGTGGTTCTGAGACGTTGGGAGGTGTTTGCCAATCCGAGTCCGGGGAGTGTCTGAGAAGCTGGAGGGATGTGTTGGAGAGCCCTTACCCACTACCCCACCCTCAGCACTTCCCAGCAAAGCTGATCATATAAAGAAACATTTTTAATGACTTCACTATGCATTTTGTGTCTGCTTCTTCTTGCCTGTTGGCTTTAGTCAAAAGAATCTGGATTGGAAGCTCAGCCAAACATTTTCAACGGATCCAATCACAGTCACGCTGTCATCTGATAGAAATGTAGCATCAACCGAACCTCTGGGCTCTTGTTCACACATGTGGATTCTAACCAGCAAAGGAATAAACTATAGTGACTACAAGCAAATACCTCTGAACTTCAGTGAGATTGATGACAATGGTAATAAAAATAGTCTTTTCTGTGACCAACACTACCGGTAAGTCAACAGTTAAAAGGGGGATAGTTTTAAGAGTAACCAATGCATTAGCTCTTGTCAATGAGATTCCTTTTGGCAGTAATATATTCTGGGGATTAAGTTAAACCAAATGTTTGTAACAATGGAAATGTAGTCATGTTAACAGTTAGGATTATCGTCCCAGTGAATATTTACTGTAGTTACATTCAAATTTACTCTTTAATTTACCCTTTTGGACACTGTTTGATCATTTTCATCTCTTATTGATAAATTCCACTTGAGATTAAAACCAACAGAAAGCATCCTTTGACATTTTAAAAGCCTCGAAGTTTATTTTCTTTTAAAATGTTTATGCTTTTTTTTTAACTGCTGCTTACCCTGCTGCCTGCACAGCGATGAGAGTAGGTAACGAAAGCCCTGCGTAAGAGAGTTCTGTAAGTTTTTCAGCCACATTTGACTTGACTTCGTGCTCGTAACCTTCAGACCCAGCCATGGCTGAACACTTTGTGGCATTTTTTCTGACTTCTCTTTGATTGTACATGTGTTTCCTGCCACTTGGTTACTTCTTGGCCACGCAGGAGGCCCAGTGTTGACTTCATGACTTGGGAGATTGCCTGTCTGGTTCCTGTGCCCGAAGGCAGCAGTACAGAAAGGTCCTCGGCTGGCTCCTGAGGTGACCAGGCCATTCCTGGGTACAGAATTCAGCAAGACTAAGAACTAGTAGTGTGTATCACAAACATACCTTGTGACTTAAAGGACTTTTTCTGAAATTTTTCTGTAATCATATTTTTGTTGATTAATATAAAGAAAATTTATTTTATCTCATTAACCCATAAGTGACACTTTTTCATGTTTTTAATCTCTAAAATGGAAAAACGTGATTGAGAATTTGCATTTTGGGTTGGTTTTCTTTGATTATATTTGACCATATGCACACAAGGGTGGCATTTATTCCTCCACACTGAAAGAGACGAGAGAGGCCCAGTGAACAACTTCAGGATACCTGTGACTCAGGTATCTCCTTTGAGGGCTCTCACAGAGCCTTGCCGTGCTGGTGAGATTATCCTTCCTCTTCCCACACCACAGCAACGGCTGTAACAATGGAAATGTACTCTTGTTAACAGTTGAAATTATTGACCCAGTTAATATTTACTGTAGTTACATTAAAATTTACATTTTTGGACACTGTTTGATCAGGAGAGGAGGATAGCCTTATTCATCCCCCCATTCCCAAGCCACCATACAAACATCAGTTGCTCAGTGGCCCCGCTCCTTCCAGCCAACCACCAATCTTCAAGCATGAACTGATTGTCGCTCTTCTGTTACACCATGGTTCTTAACCAGAGTTGCATGAATAATCACCTACAAAGCTCTATTAATATTAAAACACTCATGCTGAGTTCTGGCCAGTGTGGCTCAGTGGGTTGAGCATTGGCTTATGAACCAAATGGTCACTGGTTCGATTCCTGGTCAGGGCACATGCCTGGGTTGCAGGCCAGGTCCCCATTTGGGGGGCATGTAAGAGGCAATTGGTGGATGTTTCTCTCACACATCAATGTTTCTCTCCCTCTCTTTCTCCCTCCCTCCCCTCTCTCTAAAAATAAAATCTTCAAAAAAAAATGCTGAGGTTCCATTCCAAATCAATTAAGTAAGTGCCTTTGAGGGTAGGGCATGAACAATGCCATGTGTTAATAGCTCCCCAAAAGATTTCTACTTTAAATACTCTCCCAGCAGTAAGTCTTTGACTTCATAGAGACCTTTGATCCATTGGGCCAATTGCTTTTTCATTCACCATTCTTCACTTCCTCATGTCATAGCATACAGATTCCTCTAGTCCATAATCATAATCGTAGGCAAACCTCAATCTCTCCCCATCATTATATTCCCCTGGTAAAGTCCCCTAACACCATTAAAATCACTGTTACAACTACTTCATGCCTGGGCCAGATCTCCCAGAGATTTCATTTGTGTATAGAAAACACATAACCAACCGTATGGGTTGTTTTAACTTTAAACCCATCACAAAACGCAGTCAGGCACACAGCACAGCTGAAAAACCCTATTGTGCTTTCCGATTTCCAGTCCCTACTACATTGTCTCTTTTCTCCCCAAATCTCCCATATTCCTTCCCCTCCCCACCACTCTTGGCAGATGTCTCATAATTCATTGGGGAAAATTACAGGTATCAAAGGGAATTCCTCATTTTCCTACCTCCAAATCTACAAAATACATGTATCCACATTCTTTGGTCTCCCCTACTGGCTATGGATAAAATGTCCCTGTTTCTATCAAAGATCAACCTTCCATTTTTGCTCTTGATCTCTTCTCCTCTTGATTTCTGAGGCACTTCATTCTTCCCTCATAGGAATGCATTTTCCTACATTTACAAATATGCTTCAATATCTTCAATTTTTAAACAAAACAAATATTCCTTAACTCTACATCCATCTTGGCTATCACACCATATCTCTGCTTCTCTTTACTTCTTTAAAGAGTTGTCTTTAGTGTCTTTCCCCACTTCCTCAATACTCCATTGAAAACACTATTATCAAGCTCAGCCTCATCTTCCAAACAACTCTTCTTACATATCTAAAAAGAACCTAAAGTTAGTATGTCTACAAACAATTTCTTTTTTCAAACTCCACAAAATAGTCTGGTCCTTCGCCAGTCCTCCCATTTCACTCAATCGCACCTCATCCACTCAATTCAAGACTTGATTCATCTCTTTCTCTCACAAGCCATATGCAATTCATCAACATGTTTTGTTGGCTGTTCTTCCAGAATATATCCTGAATCCATTTACCTCTCTCCATTTCCTATCACACCAGTCCGATCACCATCCTTCTTCATTTGGCCTTCCCCAAACAGCCTCCTGACAGCCTCCCATCTCCACTCTTGCCTCACAATGTCCATTTTCTTCACAGCACCATGGGTGTGTTTTAAAAACATAGATGAGATCGAGTTATATCCAACAGCTTACCATTACATTAGAATACATTCGTACTTTCCTAAGGCCTGACAGACCTGACTCTTGTCCACTCCTCAGACCTCATCTCAGGAACTCCTCCCACCTACTCCCACCTCTGCTCTGACATAGGTGGCTCCTGTACAGTCCCCAATCACTCTGTACTCCAGAAAAGTCTCAAAACCCTCACTCCTGCTGGGTCTGCCTGGAGTTCTTGCCTCCCAGACCTTCTATTGTCCAGCTCCTTATTTTGGCTCAAAAGTCACTTTCTCTCCCCGACCTCTATTCATTCTAAAGCAGCCACCACTTTGATTATGTTACTTTTTATTTTTATAACCCATTGTTTTTTATTATGTTACTTCATTTTTTTTCATGGCACTTGTTCAACAAATGAAGTAATTTTAGTTAACATCTCAAGAGTAGGTAAAGCTAGTTTTAATACTATTCTACAGGGATTCGTTTAATAAGGAAAAGCCTTTGGGTAAGATGAATGTTGAGGAAGCCTAAAAACAACACCTTATCTTAAAGGGCAGTGCCTGGATTGCACGGGTAAGAACTAGTGGCTTTTTCAGTGTCCTTTGGAAAGTTTTGACATTTGGTGAGTATAATCAGTGTTTTAGCTCCAGCTCTGACATTCAGATTCTTTGACTAAGTCACATGGCCAAAAGAGTTTTGGAGTACCTATTTTCTGTTCCTCTATCTCAGCATGAAGCCACCAATTCAGGGGACTTCTTTCTTCTTTCTTGCAAATGTTTAACCATCAGCATCTGACTTGGAGCAAGTTTAGTGGTGATCTACGTATTCTGGTCTTTAGTCCCATAGTGTAAAAACCCTTCCATGGTTAATTTAAGAAGTGATCATTTTTCCACTAAACTTCCTTTCAATAAAGGACATAACTAATTTTACCTCCTTTTGAGTGATGACACCACAAGTGCTTTCAGAAGCTAATCGAAAGATACCCATTTCGAATTCTTTGATACCACTGATGAATGAGAAATATACATGGATAATTTTCCTTTACTGCTAATGGGTGTTAAGCAGCACATGTATTATAAAATAAAGTTCTCATTCCTGCTATAATAATAAGTGGGGTATTTTTTTGAAGGGGTGTTTAATTCAGAAAATCTGGAATCAGTGTTCAGGCAACAGCAGTTACTGCTCATTATAATAACCATCACCATCAGCCTGATCCGTCTCCTGGGGCACAAGCCAGGGCCTAAAGAAATGCATTTTTATCTAGGATGATCAAAAATTTTACCTGAAGCCCAGGGCAGCCTCTCAAGGAACCAAATCTGATGACTGCCACTGGCAGCTGTTAATACATTGAATTCTTTAGTCAATTTATTGTTTTAAGTGTTTTCTGAGTGAAACCATATTCAAGGGAATCTGAAATTTCAATCTCACTTTGAAAAATCTTTACAGGTCCCATGTATGAAATGGAAACAGGAACCAATGTGGATAAATGATTAGAAATGTATTAAGCTATAGGGAACCTATCCGCATAGTATGGGGAATGTAGCCCAGCCCCTACTCGAAAAGGCCAGTGGGGAGTGAGGTCAGCACACAGGCCCCACGCCCAGGGATAGGTTTTCTCATGGGGAATCAGGCCTCCTTGTACCTAGGCTGCTATTGCTAAAACTCCCTCACCCTGGATTGAAGCAGCAAATGTTTACTGAGTATCTTTAACTTCCTAAAGAATGTGCTAAACCTCCCAAGTACAGAGTGTAACCAGTTCAACCACTTTTCCCCTTGATCTGGAACATTCTTCTCTTTGAAGTAATTAGGAACATTCTTTCCTCTGTTATATGTGAAAGGTAATCACCTAAAATGAACCTGTGTATAGTAAATGAGGACCATCCTCAATGTAATGTACCCAGAAAAGTGATAAAAGCCGGTCCAGGGAAGGGTTGGGGCCCTCTCTCTCACTTAGAGAGTGGCCATGCCGTCCCTTTTTCTCGACAGGACTTCTGTAGTGTGTGTGAATTAGGTCCTCACAGCTACAACACACAGACCCTGTGGGCCGGGGTCCACATCATTAAGCAAGGAAGGTAACATCAGCAGCAATCCATATTACAGAGAGGTGTAGACCAGCCTGTGCTTCCTGGTCTGGGGATTCCCTTTAAAATAACAGGCAACAGGACAATAGGACTTCCAGCCAAGATGGAGGCGTAGGTAGACACACTGTGCTGCCTCGCACAACCAAAACAAGGACAACAACAATTTAAAAACAAAAAACAACCAGAACTGTCAGAAAATCGAACTGTATGGAAGCCCAACAACCAAGGAGATAAAGAAGAAACATTCAGCCAGACTGGTAGGAAGGGCCAAGACTCGCAGCTGGACAGAAAGGACTCACCACAAGGTAGCAGCTGGAGGACCCAGTGAGGCAGTGGATTGCAGACTGGGTGGTCCCATATCTGTGTTCAGATAAACCAGGAGGAACAACTCGGGAGCAAGACAGACCACACAACCCAGGGTCCCAGCAGGGAAATAAAGCCTCAAACTACTGACTGAAAACACCTGTGGGGGTTGAGGTGGTGCGAGAAACTCCCAGACTCACAGGAGAGTAGGAGAGTTTGTTGGAGAGACCCACAGGGGCCTAGAACATACACAAACCACCCACCCAGGAATCAGCACCAGAAGGGCCTAATTTGCTTGTGGGTAGCAGAAGTGACTGAAAACCGGTGGAGAGCAGAGCAAGTGGCACTGTTCCCTCTTGGACCCCTCCCCTACATACAGCATCACAACACAGTGACATGGGTTGCTCCACCCTGGTGAACACTTAAGGCTCTGCTCCTTACTATGTAACAGGTGTGCTGAGACCAGAAAAACAAAAAAAAGGCCCAAATGGAAGAACAGATCAAAGCTCCAGGAAAAATACAACTAAGCAACAGAGATAGCCAACATATCAGATGCACAGTTCAAAACGCTGTTAATCAGGATACTCACAAAATTGGTTGAATATGTTGCAAATTAGATGAGAAAATGAAGGCTATGCTAAGTGAAATAAAGGAAAATGTACGGGGAACCAACAGTGATGGGAAGGAAATTGGGACTCAAATCAATGGTGTGGACCAGAAGGAAAAAACATTCAACCAGAACAGAATGAAGAAACCAGAATTCAAAAAAATGAGGAGAGGCTTAAGAACCTCCAGGACATCTTTAAATGTTCCAACATCTGAATCATCATAGGGGTGCCAGAAGGAGAAGAGGAAGAGCAAGAAATGGAAAACTTATTTGAAGAAATAATGAAGAACTTCCCCAATCTGGCAAAGGAAATAGACTTCCAGGAAGCCCAGGAAGCTCAGAGAGTCCCAAAGAAGTTGGACCCAAGGAGGAACACACCAAGGCACATCATAATTACATTAGCCAAGATGAAAGACAAGGAGACAATCTTAAAAGTAGCAAGACAAAAGGAGACGGTTACCTACATAGGAATGTCCATAAGACTATAAACTGATTTCTTGAAAGAAACCTTGCAGGCAAAAAGGGGCTGGAAAGAAGTATTCCAAGTCATGAAAGGCAAGGACCTACATCCAAGATTACTCTATCCAGCAAAGCTATCATTTAGAATGGAAGGGCAGATAAAGTGCTTCCCAGATAAGGTCAAGTTAAAGGAGTTCATCATCACCCAGCCTTTTTATATGAAATGTTAAAGGGACTTATCTAAGAAAAAAAAGATCAAAAATATGAACAGTAAAATGATGACAAACTCACAGTTATTAACAACTGAACCTAAAACAAAACCAAAAACAAAAGCAAACTAAGCGAACAACTAGAACAGGAACAGAATCCCAGAAATGGAGATCACATGGAGAGTTGTCAGTGGGGGAGTGGGTGGGGAGAGAGGGGGGAAAGGTACAGAAAATAAGTAGCATAAATGGTAGGTAGAAGATAGGCAGGGGGATGTTAAGAATAGTATAGGAAATGTAGAAGCCAAAGAACATACATATGACCCACAGACATGAACTAAAGGGGGGGGAATGCAGGTGGGAGGGGGTGTGCAGGGTGGAGGGGGATAAACAGAGGAGAATGGGACAACTGTAATAGCATAATCAACTAAATACATTTAAAAAAATAAAAATAATAATAAACTTCAAAAAAAATAAATAAAATAAAATAACATGCAACAGAATGGTTGAGGAGGGGCATAGGTTCTAGGGTGAGATCAGGCATCATACGTGGTTTACAGAATAAAACCATAAAATCTCAGGCTTCAACTGGATCTAAGGCTTGAATTCCGTTGTTGGAATTAAGGTGAACTTTTACTATGCAGCAAGCATTAGGTGTATTCAGGGTTCAGAAACACGGGCTTAGGCTCTGCCTTTAAGGAGATAATAGTCTCGAACATGACTATCAGGATGCAATTCAAATTTTAAAATCCTGTTATAATGGCTTAACGAAATGGGGTTACATTCCCCCCAAATTTAGAGCCAGAGGTGGGCAAATCAGAATCATCTGGGCAGCTCTAAGCTTCAAATGTCTTTCTATTTCACCATCACTAACATATGGCTTTCACTCAAGGCTGCCAGGTAGCAGCTCTACTTCCACTCTCCTGCCTCCTGCCAGCAAGGCAGGACGAGGAAAGATAAAGAGGGAAAGAAAGCTACCCAAATCAGGAAAGTAAAGTCTTTCCCAGAAGTCTCTATATTTATTTGCATCTTCCGGCCAGAAGTGTGCAGCATGGACGTCCCGATCTGCAAAGGATTCTGGAAGGCAAATATTTGAGCTAGGCATATCGCCACCCTAAACAAAGTAGGGACTCTGCCATAAGAAAAAAGGCAGAGTGGGATTGGTTAGCAATAAGTAGTGTCTGCCATAGATTAATAAGTACACTGACAATTACATATAGTATGATTTGTATGTATACATTTTTGCAGAACATTGGACTGCCTGCCCTCCTGTTGGGGACAGGTGTTATGGCGGGCTTCTCTGAGGAAGTAAGACTTACAGTGAGTCCCAAACAAAGAATGGAATTGTCAGGGTAGACAAAAGGAAGGATTATTCAGAAGAAAGACTAAGAGGGTTAAGTGGGCATGGAAAAATGGTTGTGCATCAGAACATTTTCAGTTGCCACTGACATAAATGCAACTTGAGTGAGAAAGTACAGAGGCAAGGTTTCAGGTATGGCTAGCTCCAATAGCTCAAATGATACCACCAAGATTCAATATCTCTTTCTTTCTTCTCCTTGATTCTAAACAGGCAATAACCAGTTTCAGGCTTGTATCCCATCCTATCAGCAGCTTCATAAGTTCCAATAACATTCTGAGTATGCAACTCATTGGAAGAACTGGGGACATGTGTCCATCACTCTCACCTATCACTGTGGGCAGGAAAATGGGATATGCTGATTGGGCAAGGCTGAATTTCATGTCCACATCTGGAGCCATAACCAAACCACTTGAACTAAGAGTGAGAAAGAAGCTTCTCCAAGGGAAAACTGGAGTCAATAAAGCAGACCAATGTAGCAAGTGTCTCTTGCAGAGAATAAATTATCTTAGTGATATTTAGGTGTAATGCACAAGACATAGTCTAATTTTGGTGAGGGGCAGAGCAGACTCTGAAATGGCACTGGAATTCAGGCTTGAGTATCTAGGAATGATGCTGGCACTAAGGCTTAGTGCCTTAGTGACTAAGCAAACTGGTGACTATATATGTAGAGAATCAGGTTGGGAAAGAGAAGGGGACTAAGGAGGTTGGTTATGATGATGATGATGATGATGATGATAATAACAATAATAATAATAAAACTATACCCCCTGGAATGCCAACAGAAAAGAAATAACAGGGAACAGAAAATATAGGTCTAACATTTATAATAGACCACCACATTGGAGATAGTGATTTTTATTAGTGATTGATTTTTAGAGAGAGGGAGCAACATCAATTTGTTGTTTATTTATGCATTCATTGATTGATTCTTGTATGTCACCTGACCAGTGATCAAACCCACAACCTTGGCATGTCAGGATTATGCTCTAACCAACTGAGCTACTTGGCCAGGGTGAGATGCTGATTTTTTTAAAATCTTTAGGCCCACCTTTGTTTACACACGTATTTTTAAAGTATTTATTTTAATATGCAAAACACTATGACTGAAATTTTTCTAAATACATCCTACCTCAGCTATCTTGATTATATTTTCAAATCTCCAATGTCTCCTTTCCTCTTTCTCTTAGATAATCAATGTCTTTAAAACACCATAACAAGGGATTAAATTACAACAGTTTGAGATGAATAGTAATTGGAACCTGCAGACATAGTGAAAAAATAACACCTAAATTTTTGAACCTACATGAAGCCATTAAGCTGTCCCTAAGTCAGGTTTAATTAATGTGCTGTGTTTCTCTACTCCAAATGTGTATGAATAAATCTTCAAAACCAAATTAGTGTTTTAAAATACGAGTTAGCCAATGCAATATGAGTTAGCATACAAGCAGATTAAAATGGTATTTCTATTTTGAATCAACATAGTTAAAGATTTACAAACTTTAAACAAGATTTCTCATACATAAATTTGGTCTTTCTTTTAGCTATTACCATTATAATAGAGATTTAGTGACCTGCTTTCAAAAGAATGAGAACAATTTTTAAAAATATCTCTTAAATTTACATTAGATGTATAAATCCCTTAAACTGGAAGTAACTCTACTTTGAATATATCTCTGGAGGTATATATATGGTTGTCAGCAACTCAGTAATACCAGCATTATATAATGATAAAAATTGTTTTAAAAATAGATAAGAAATTCAACTTTTTGTGTGTTAAAAACAGATTATTCTGAAAGAAGACATCAGATACATGCTCTGTGAGAGATAGATTTTGTTAGGTGTCTGACCAACAGCCATTCTCCTCCCTCCTTTTTCTCGCAGAACCGTGGGTGCTACAAGTGTGTGCTTTCCCTCCCAGGCTGCGTGCATCAGGGGAGCCCGGCACTGCTTCAGCCCCAGAGGGTGAATTCTGACTGGTCTACGACCATCGTGATGGTCCGTTCCCCTCACAATTATTGATCCAGGCAAATGTTTGTGTGATTTTAGGGGAGGTTTGTTGGAAAGTAACTAGAAAGAATTTCCTCACTCTCAAAACACATCTCTTATCTCCTATAACTAAGGGAGAGACCATTTCTTGTCTCCTATAACCATCTTGCCATTTAGAGGTGAGGTAGCCTGAAGACAGCTGAGTAGGGCACAGTAGGAAGATGCAGAGAACCCCACACCACGATGCTGAGCCACTGAACAAATCAATCCTGAAGCCTAGAGTGGGGGACTTTTATGTTAGATAATAACATTTCCTTTCTTTTCCTTTTGACAGATGTGAGGTGGATTTTTTGTTACTTGTGGCTCCTGGATACATGATACATAAAGGATCCTGATACATAATTTTATTGTTTTTTTAAACTATTAAAACATTGAGAGGTTAAGAAAAATAATAGCAAAAAGTGACATGATTAAAAAGAACAAAGTACATTTTATTTCTAGGAATGCATATTCTTCAGAAACACTCATGTCTTGTGCAGAGAGATCTCTTAATGTTCAGGGGCGGTTCATGAAAATGTCTTTGAATAGCAGAGTCGCTAAACTATTTCTAGTAAAACGTGCTGTTGACTCCCTGCTCTACTTCCACTACCTCTCAGAGGCCCGATCCTCCTGTTAGCAGTAGCTGGACAAATGCCACAATCCTGAGCCAACTTGCACAACCCACCAGGAGAGCCATCACTGTCTAGCCCAAGGTTCCTTCCCAGCAGCAATGTGAATCAGGACGGGCAGGCGGATGTGGCACTGTATGGTTGATTATCTTCACTGACTTTGACCAAAGTCTATGGCTAAACAAATCCTTGGTACTCCTAAGATCTCACACATGCAGGCTCAATTTAACCCTTCTATGTCCCTCAACTTCTTTCCCGTTCTACCCCATTTCTTTTGTCTCAGCAGAACCCTCCTCCTCCCCCCACAGACTCTACCCTAAACTTTTTCTCCAGGTAAATATAGCTAAAACAAGTGCATGCTACACTTGTAATGTCTGTTTACCTCATTTTCATGTGATTGTTCTCATGATAATATGAGATGGTTACCAATTACCAGCTTAACCAGGAAAGATGCATATAAAGTTTGCATTTACCAAAACCTTAATTCTCTTTGGTCAAACTCTCAGTTTTGTAAACATCCTGAAGTTCCCTTCCCTTTGTTTTTCTAGTACATCACAGGGTTCATTACATGTCCCTGATTTCACTAACTTCATACATTGTATTGCTCATAACATATTAGGGTAAATTGACATGATAGACCTACGCATGTAATGGCTCTGACTAGAATGTTTGTTCTTGCTCCTGAAGCAGTCCTGATACGAAGTGTAGGTCAGGGCATTGGCTCTCCTCCACATGGCAATTCAGGGACCCAGGCTTCTCCTATATTGTGACTCTGTCATTTTTTAGGGCATTGTCACTCTCCGTATCCAGCCTGAGGAAAAGGAAAAAACAAAAAGGAACATGAGGGGGAAGGTTTTATCTGTTCAATGTTTTCTCTTCTGAAAGGCGGCTACATCCCATAGGTCAAATTCTGGATCGCCTTTTTGTTTGGTGAACCAAGATACAGAGCATCAAATTGGTTGCTGCACATCCAATGTTTGTGTCGATATGTATCTGTTCCACAGCTAACCAGAAGTGATGATCTGCCTGGATTTGCATCTAAATTCAGATGAGTGTGGGTTTATTTAATATGTTTAAGAGCACAAAACTTCTCAGAGTGGCTATTTAGAGCTAATAACATGACTGGGAACTAAAATTAAACTGTTGATGGGTAACATTTTACTTAGACATTCTCCAGCTTGCACAAAATGAGTGAATAGAACCACATACTACTACCTGAAAATAATTATCCAGCTAATTTTCTCCTGGAGGATTAAAAAGTGTTCTTTGGCTTTGATATTTATTAGTTTGACATCCCTATGGAACCATTTAATCATAAAAGGTTAATCTTCCCCTGCAAAATTCTCTCTTACATGAGATTTTTCTGGAAAAAAAATAATTAGAACCTTCCCATCCTTAAATGGAGGATTCAATCATGTTGTCAGTCTGTGGGAGTCACCCGGTTTGCATATGGACCAAAGATACATTCTTTTCAACAGTGCAACCTGTCCAGTCAGCAGCCTCAAACACGTGTCGGTCAGAGGGAGAACTGAACGAGAGAGTGTTCATGGCTTAGTTCCGCATGTAACTGCTCACAGAAAATAAGCCACAAAAAATGTCCTGCCAGTTCCTGGCAACATCTTTGGATACAGAAGGTGGTATGCTAAAAACATGGTTTCAGAAATAAATAAATCACAACAATTAGTTGGGCCTGAATCATTGCACCTTAAAAAGAAGGATAATAGGCTGTGTTGCCATAAGAACATCAGCCGTCTGGTTACGTGACAGCTAGGGGTTACCTGGATGGCATCACAGCAAATCCAAAGGTTTTGGATTTGCAGGTTCAAAAACTTGACGCCCATAGTGCACCTGAGTTACCAGACTCAAGGAGGCTGCTACATGCGTGACAACCAAATGCACAGGGCACGGCTATGTAAATCATAGTGCGATTTATTCATTTAAATAAGAAATATGATCACAACACACAAAAGGATGCTCATTTTGGTAAGGCCTATCTATACTTTCCCTGTAGGCAGTTAATATTTAAATCATATTATACCCAGAAGATTGTTTGGTAAGCAATGAGGAATTTGAACTAAGGGAGTTATTTATGTGATTCAAATGTTTGATGTCACTGGATTTTGATTGTCTAATTCAATCATTTTTCAACTTCTATCTTTATTGTATTAGCAGCAGAACACATTTTCAGGATAAATTCCTATAAGGAACACACACACAGATATATAGGTATATAGATACCTGTGCTTCTCTCTCTCTCTCTCTCTCTCCCCGCCCCATCCCTGTCCGTCTCCCTCCCTCTCCTTCTCCCCGTCCCTCTCCCTCTCCCCCTTCCCACTTTGACTGAAACTCTGGTCACCTGCCCAGAGCCCTACATGCTTGGCTACACCATAGCCTGGAAGGAGTCAGGCAGAGCATCCGGGAGAGGCCGGCATAAGCAGAGATGGGGAAACATGAAAGAGTGCGGCACACTGCGGGAAGTGCAGGTGGTTGGACGAGAATGGGACATCGTATTTGTGAGGGGTTAGAGAAGGGCGGTAGTAAGAAATCAGGCTGAAGAACTAAGAAATAGACAAATGATGAAGGAAAGGCCGTGTGCACTTGGCTAAATTATTTGGGTCTTATATAGAAAGCTGTGGAAAACTTTAAAAGGAGTATCAGCAGGGCCATGACATGATGATCAAATTGCAATTTTAGAAATACCACTTTGGCCAAAAAATTGAAAATTGGGTTAGTGGGAGGGGTACAGTATATGCAAGGAAGACAGGAGGCCTGTGCCTCCGCCTTAGGACTTGGCTGCACACCAACAGTCCTCCATTGCCAGCACCTGCACTTCTGCACCGGACAGTTTTCTCTTGCTGCTGGAGCTCACTCTGTCGCCTGCGGCAGGCTTGAAGTGTCAGAATTCATGTTCCGGGCACACCCTCAGCCAGGGACTGAGGAGGGCAGGCGTACTTAACTCTGGGCTGTGCGACATCCCAGTGGGTTAAGCTCCAATTGCCCACCAGGGTGGGTAGCTTAACAATAGAACTTTTCGCTGCTTCCTCTTCCTTGTCTCACCCATCCACCTACCCTGTGTACTTCACCTCCCAAATAAATTATTTGTTCTCAGATCTTTATTTCAGGATCTGCTTCTGGGGAAACTTAAACTAAGACAAGGCCCCTGCTAGGGGATAGATGATGAGGGCCTGACTCACGCAGGGGACATAGAGCTGGAGACAAAGGAAATGAGCTGGATATACATTCAAAAGATGTTAAAACTAAATGTGGAAAATATCAGAGAATTTCAGGATGACTTTCAGGTTTCTGATTTGAGCAACTGGGGGTGGCAATGCCATTCACCAAGCAAAGGCATAGAGGGTAAGATGACTGGGGGAAAGAGGATAGACTCAGAGCTGAATATGAGTCAGCTCTGACACCTGAGACACCAGAGGAACAGCCAAGAAGTAGGCTGTTGAATGTACCAGCTGGAGCTCCAAAGACTGGTCAAAGCAGGAGATGTATACTTGGTACAGTACACTTTTGTCATTTCTGTGCTCAGTATCTGAATCACCTTCCTATAAGGGGACAACATAAAATGAATGGAAGCAGGACCCCTCTCCTCCAATCAAGTAATCAGCAAGGGAGCAGAATTAAGCAGCCAGGAATTAAGCAATCATGTAACTTAGGCTTGGCCAATTAGATACCCAGGCCCTGGGTTTTTACATATTGAGGGGATGGGACACAGAGGCAAGGCAAGCTGATTATTTAGGACGAATGTGGCAGAACTGAGAGGTCAGGGTTTCTGGGGGTGGCGCCACCGCATGGAGGTCCCAACTTCCATAGTTCCTGCCAGGTCAACTTCAGGGGAGGGAACCAAGAATCCTTGCTAATTAATCACATGATAGAAACTGCAAGTCAAATTCCATCTTAAAATAAAAATCATGAAAATCTCAATTAGAATTAACACGTTCTGACCCTAGCTGGTGAGACTCTGTTGGTTGGCGTGCTGTCCCATAGACTCAAGGGTCACAAGTTCAATTCCCAGTCAGGGCACATACCCAGCTTTTGGGTACGATCCCAATCCCTGGTTGGAGTATGTATAACAAAGTAGCCAATCAATATTTCTCTCTCACATTAATGTTTCTCTCTCTCCATTTCTCTCTCTTCCCCCACCCCACCCTTCTTTTCTCTCTAAAAGAAATGAAAAAAAAAAATGTCCTTGGGTAAGGATTAAAAAAAGTATTAACACATTCTGCCCTGGCTGGTGTTGCTCAGTGGATTGAGCATGGGCTTGCAAACCAAAGGGTTGCCGGTTTGATTCCCAGTCAGGGCCCATGCCTGGGTTGTGAGCTAGGTCCCCAGTCAGGAACGCGCAAGGGCAACTACACATTGATGTTTCTCTCCCTCTCTTTCTCATTCCCTTCCCCCTCCCTAAAAAAAAAAATAAATAAAATCTTTTTTTTAAAAAAGAACACATTCTGAGGTTTAACACAAAATGTTG
The DNA here is from genome assembly GCF_022682495.2 of Desmodus rotundus. Lineage (NCBI taxonomy): Eukaryota > Metazoa > Chordata > Mammalia > Chiroptera > Phyllostomidae > Desmodus > Desmodus rotundus. The sequence continues at coordinate 31,676,459 of NC_071388.1, forward strand.
ATAATTGTTGAAGCTGAAAGATGGTGGATGGCCTTTTCTTTATATTTTTGTATCCTGGAAAATCTCCCTAATTATAAAGTGAAAGTATTTTGGACAGCTTGGTGGCATATGAAGGCTGAATTAGAAGAGGGGAGAGGCAAGGCAGAAGGGTATCCAGAACTCCTGGACATGCGAACGGAGGAGGACCATCTCTTAGGAACCCGAAGAAAACCCAATGCCTTACTCATTAGATATGACCAACAATTAGTTGTTGATCAATCTCAACCTAGAAATCTAGCCACTGAATTAGAACTAAACTTTGTTTAGAAAACTAGAGCTTTAGAAATACCTGAAGACTTGAGTCACCAACAGCCCCCAGTTTGTTTTCTAGAAATTCAAACTCCTCAGATCTCAGATTCCTCACTCACCTCTGCGCCACCGGTGGTTCACAGTTTTCTTTAGTAAACGATGGATATTTTCCTCTCCTTGGTAGCTATTGTCATACTTGATGTTAGTAATTCTAATTTTCTTCTCCTACAGCTTTTTCCCTTGTGAATTTCTGACCAACTGCCAATCGCGGGGACAGCCAGGGTTTTAACATACCACCTTCTTGCCTTGCTCTTCAAGCTTGACAGAACAACCCCTTCTCCCTCCTCCCCCCATCCCTAAGAAGAGACATTTGGAATACATTTCCTAAGGGCTGGCTGGAGGGCATTTGAGTGACACCATCCCAGGCCACTAAAAAGAACCAGCTCTCAGGGGCAGAATGGAATCTCTGCTTTTCAAGATAACTCCTGTCCTAGTCAAATGCAAATGTCTGGGACTTGCTGTGTTATCCAGCTTTATTCACCATTTTATCCCTTGGGTCCTATAGGGATTTTGATCAAAAGAGAATCCAAGAAAATAAACCAGCCACACCTGCAAATCTTATTACTAGTATGTTGTTTGTTTGTTCGATCCGGGCGGGGGAAGGATGGCAGAAAATCAACAGTCATGGGAAGACTATCCTTACAGCTCAGCTCCTCTACTGTGGGCTCCTTTCCAGTTGGTGCAACAGGAGATCTGGGGCCTGTGTTTGCTTTTCTTGGCACTCACAGAGGTGGTGTCTGTAGCTGAAGACACTGGGGCCGTTGCCAGAGGCCCTGCTGGAGCTGGGACTGTGATTCCAGGTTCCAAGATCTCATCTGCTCCCAGTGATGGGGAACAGTCTGATCTTGGCAAATACTCACATGCCGACTCGCCATGTTCCCCTGACTCTTGCCCCTATTGCTCTGACCCCAAGCAGAGCGGCGGGTGACCTCTGGACACACACAGCTCAGCAGCACCACTGTCTGAATTTCCTGCATCTCCCTGGGGAGCTCAGCACAGTGGACACGACCACGATTACAAACTGCTAGTGACCTGGCAGCATATTAACCACAGGCTGTGAAGAGAAAGGAGAGGGAGCCTTCTTTCCCTGGTAGCTGACCCCAGGGCCCCTCAGATTCTGGAGGTAGGTGCCTTAGAGGGGGCCTACTTCAGATGCTAAGTGTTTCTGCCACGCAAATAGCACAACCTGTGCAAAATTAGAAAAACAAAATACCTTCCCTACAGTGGGAAATGTGATCCCCTTCTTTAGGTCATTGCTGGTCCCTAACATTGGGGGGCTGTTCTCCACCAGTGGCTGAGCCACAGTGCTGGCTGTCATTTTGACCCCTGTGGAACACTGAATGTGGTCAGTCCGTAATAAAGTCCTCCAAAACTCAGGCTCAGGCTCCGCTTGTATCAGCCCACCCTCTACCTCCATTTGCAGGATCCTCTCGCAAGGTTGCCTTTTGCCCCAGGCGGCCGCAGCCCCTCCCTTGCTCCATACCCACGCCCCTGACCTCATCTCCACCCTGTCCTGTATTCAGAGAAAGGGGTCTGCTCTTCCAGCATTCAGAGCTGCTCTCGGCCTGCCAGTGTTTCTCAGCTTCCAATCCACAGAAAGAAGAGACAAATCAAACCCCATAAATTCACTCCTTCTCAGTTCTCACATCCACAAAAGCCACATTTCCAGCTGTTCTGTCCCATTCCCTCCCCCTTTTTCCTGGATACAAAACAGATAGTTTAGAGTTTTTGGTCAACAGTATGATTTCAGTTGAGAAACAGTCTCCATTCATCTGATAGTTTTAAAGTAATAGTTATTGAGCTTTACTGTGTACTTGGTGCCTGATGAATATCCTTACAGTCGTCCTATTGAGAATGAAAACATTGTGGTCCAGAGAGACCCAGCTGCCAAGAGTGCTAAAGCTGTTAAATGGTAGTGTCGGAATTTGAACTTAAGCATTTTGAACCCAGAGCCCACGTTTTTAAACACACTGAATATTGTTTGCTGACACCTAGCGGCACCCCTTTTTAAAAATTTCTTGCTCTCTCTTTACCTCATGCCCAGATCACTAGTATCTACCAACTTCAAGGAAAGTTTGCCCCCTTACTCCAGGCTGTTAACCAAAAGCTGCCTCTCCACCTTCTCCTCCGCCTTTACCCTGGGTGCCTCCCAGGCTAATTGCTCAGATAACTCCTCTCACAGCCTATGTCAGTTTCAGGATACTGTGGGATGCAGGAATCTAAATGCTCAACCCAAGCTGGCTTAACTAATAGCAATATGGATCCTACGTGATAGAAATTGTTTTTAGATCAGACTTCAGGGCTCCATGATCGAGCAGCTGGACAATGCCACCAAGGACCCAAGGCTCAGGGCTCTTTCCACCTCTCTGTGTCCCCACTCTGCAAACTTAATGCAAAGCCTGGATCCCTCAAGAGTTGAGGGTGGCTGCCAGGAGCAATGGGCACCACATGCTCCCTGCTGCTGTCCCAGTGTGAGTGAGGGGTGGAGTTGGAATTCTTCTCCAATCACGTCTGATTGGACACATTTAGGTCACATGCCCACCTGCTGGACCAATAAAAGGGAAATGCACAAAGTGATTGGTTTAAGCTCAAATTCCAGAGCCAATCCCTAGCAAAGAGGATGGGATTCCCGTGATTGGTTTAGATTATTCAGGACCTGGGAGATCACTTTCCTCTGCATGGAGAAGGGAGGACATCTTCTGGGTTCCACTGAGAGGGAAAGGGGGGTGGCTGCTACAACTATCAATTTCACAGTTTGTCCATCGGAGTCGATGCATATACTCCTGCAGCGTATGCAGTGTCCGAGGGGCCTCGGTGAAGGAGTGAACAATGGCTGCTGCCTCTGCTCACCAAGCTGCGCACCCCTGTGCACAGCCGTGTCTGCCCAGAGGCAGGGGTGCCTCTGTTCACCTCCAAATACACTGAGTCTCCTTATGGTCACCAAGCCCTGTATCCACAAGAATGAAAACTCTTAGAGCAGGCACCTTTTTGTAATTTGCACAAAGGTACCTGTGCTGGGCAAGCTCAGATTCCCCTTCAGGAAAGGACAGGCTGGCTGTGAGCAGTGAGGGGTGCACTTAGCTGGCAGCTTCCAACTGTTAGCTCCTTTAGAGTCCGCCTCAGCTTGCAAGGGAGCTCGTGCTCTTTTCTGTGCAGCCCCAAGTCAATGGCTAAGCAAGGCAGATGGTGGTTCAAGGGCCTACGCTTCGCACCCAACACAGAACTGCTCTAATGGGCATTCCTTGTCCCACAGCTCTTGGTCAGGAGGACAAAAAGAGTTTGTCAGGACTGCCTTGTGCTCCAGTGGTTCCCCTGGCCATTCCTACTTCTTCCCCTTTTCCTTTCATCAGTGTTACCCCTCAGTAAGCCTTTCACGCTCCTCACTCCATTTCAACACCTGCTTCCGAGAGAAACCAACCTGCAACTGCACCCTGAGACCTAGCCGTGACTCTACTCCTTCTACCCATATGTCTTGCACCTCCAGAGACCCTGTCCTTTATCATCTGCACTCCACCGCTCCTGCTAAAACTGCTTTTCATATGCCTATGACCTTCAATTCTTTGACCCTCCCCCATTCTTAGTTCACCAGCCAACTTCCAGTTTCCCTTCCATCACACCTTCACCTGGACCCCACCTTAACCATGACTTTGTTAGCACCTGATTTCTCCCAACCCTTAGGCCAATCGCCAGTCCTGGGAAAGCTACAGTAAAATGTTCTAAAAACTGGGTTTAATGAGTTAATGACCAATCCACATTATCTGACTTTAATTGGGCCCTCAGGGGCTCCTCAGTGATTATTTTACTAATCTCTGTAGACTCCCACTGCATGGATGCCTAATGTTTTCTTCTCTCTTCACCTCCTAGCATTCCTTTCTCCTAATTTCTCCTCAAACCCTGGGGATAAAATTTTAACCTTCTTTTCATATTAAACAAGTGTGTAGTCCCTGAACTTTCTCTTTAGAGTGGGCATCTCTTGTTTTTACTTACCCAGATCCATTTATCCCAAATTCCTTGAAGAAATGATGTGCCCCCCCATCTTTAGTGTATGTAGCACCAGTGGGCTGACTCCCATCTCCTCAAAACTGGGTGTGCGACACATACCTGGCCGGCCAGCACCCAGTAAACAAATCAAGGGTGCATGAGAACCAAGCCAGACCAATGAAACCTTGTCTGGTTTATTTGGGGGGAAAATAACTCTTTTGCTTGGGGATTGATAATCTATAAAGAAATAATGCAGGTACTGTAAACCCCCATCATGCCCCACAAGGGAAAGGCCTGCCTAAGAAAAAGCCTGAGGAAAGCAGCTCTATTCCGGATGGCATCCTGGAGCTCCTGGACCCATCTATCTTGAAATCATCATACCAAGGACTTTTCAATTACATGGGCCAGTAAATTCTCTTTTTATGTAAATCAGTTTGAATGGTGTTTTTGTATTTGCAACCAACATTCTTGACCTATAACCTGCTCTGTATCTCCAGATTTGTTTATGTGTTTACCTACTCAGATTTCATCTCTCTATGATGAAGGCACCATTCTCATTTGGTTAATTTTCTATCTATCCCATATTTTTCTTTGGGACCTTGTTTTATCAATTTCCCTTTCTCCAACTGACTTCTTTCAAATTGTCCTGGCTCATAACTGGTATTGGATGAATAAGTATTACCTAATTATTTCAAAAGGCATTTCTGAGGGGATAAGAACATGCAAGTAGGCAGGAGAGGGTCATTCCAAAGAATGAAGCAAGAAACTTCCTCAGTGGTATAATCCCTATCTCTCCATGTCCTCTTCTGCTTGTTCCTCAAGGATGTAAGGACTCAGGTCCACAGTCACCCTTTTGCCGGCAGTTGGTGTGCCCTTTTCTACCTGAGGAATTGTTTTGTGGCACACAAAGGTGAGCAAAACATGAATATATCATTATGTGTAATAGATTCTTCAGGAGTTCAGAGATTTTAAGAGAAGGAAGCAGAACTGTGTACATCGACAGTCCTTAATTGTGCTCAAAATCACTTCAGTGCTCAGATGTCGGATTGTTTTTCTGTTTGTTTTCTGTTTCATTTAATTTTTATTTTAGAAAAATATATTTACATGATTTAAACTTTTAAACTAAATAAAATCTCTAGCCTTCCCCTCTTTTTATGTTGCAGTTGCCATTTTTATCACATCTACACACATTGAAATCCCCAGCAATCTTATATATTGCTGTCAACATTTATACATATTTTAAAGATTTATGAGGAAAACATACTCTATTACATTCACCCAAACATGTGTTTGTTCTTCCTCCACTCTTAGTGTTCCCATTTTCCCTCTCGTATCATTTCCCTCCAGCTTGAAAAACTTCCTTTATCATTTATTTTAGAGCAGGTCTGCTGGCAATGAATTGTCTTAGTTTTCTTTCTCTGAGGATCTCTTTATTTCCCCATAATTCCAGAAGGATGTAGAATTCTCGGTTAATAGTTCTTTTCTTGAAGCACTTTAAAGATGTGGTGCCACTGTCTTCTAGGTTCTATATAATGTAGTATTTTTTTCTGTCTGCTTTCAAGACTTTTTCTTTACTTCTGATTTTCAGCAGTTTGTTTATAATGTGTCTAGTGTGGTTTTCTCTGAGTTTATTTTGTAACCTTATGTGTTTCACTAAATCAGAAAGTTTTCAGCCATTGTTTTCTCAAACATTTTTTTTCGGCGTCAAACTCTTTCCTTCTCTTTCTGGAATTGCAACAACAGACATGTTATATATTAAAATATTGTCTCATCCACACCTAATGATCTGTTCATGGTTTAGAATCTTTCTTTCTTAGTTCTGTACATTGATTTCTATTGATCAATCTCCAAATTCACTTCTTCAATTCAATTCTGCTATCAAGCCCATCCAGTGATTTTTTTAAAAATTTCACACATCATACTTTTGGTTCTAAAATCTTCATCTGGCTCTTTCATTTGAAATTTCCATTTCTATGCTCATAACTTTTATCTTTCGTTCATTTCAAATGCGTTCACTCTCCCTTTGTGCAGGGTGATTACAACGGCTCCTCGAGAGTCTGTCTAATAATTCCAACATCTGGATCGTCTCAGCGTTGGCATCTGTTGATTATATTTTCACTTGAGAATTAGTCATATTTTCCTGTTCCTTTGTATACTGAGTAATTTTGAATTGTATTCTGGACATTTTGAATATTTATTATATTATGAAACTCCAGGTTCTGTTAAAATCTTCTGTAGAATGTTGACTTTTTAACAAGCAAATAACATGTTTAGATTCAGACTGTAAGCTCTGTCTCTACTTCTTTGGTCAATTAGTTTCATTGTCAGTTCTGTTTTCAAATTTTTTGCGATGCTGCTTTCTTCTATATCACACATGTGCTTCTCAGAGATTGGTCTCTAAATTGTGCTCTAATTTATGTCACAGATCACTTTTCAATACCTTTATTATGCAGCTTTGGTATAAGATGCCAAAGTGGAATTTCCTTCCATCAAATCTAAGTATTATACGGATGTTATAGTACAGTCATAACGTATTTTTTCCATTACTGTTCCTTATGTCATTTGTTGTCACTCTTCTACCCTGTCAACTTAGTGATTTATATTTGAATCACAAAACTACTAAAACTGATTTTCTTCTCACTGTTGTTCAAAATAATTTTATTTTAAAATGTAGGTTTTTTAATGCCAAAAGCCAGTACAGATAAAGGACATTCTTTTCCCCACTTTAATCTAATTTTAATTCAATTTCCCCCTGTAGTCTCAATTTATCTCACTTTTGCAAACAGCCTTCTTCCTCTATCCCTTCTGAGGCTAGCAAATAAATTTGCATTGGATTCTTTCATTAACCAAGTATTTAGTGCCTATCATGTGTTAGATACTGTTCCAGACACGGTTCAGCTAAAAAATAACTACCTGAACATGGACTGCATAAAGTACCAGAGAACTAGAGAATTTATTTCTCTTCAGTTTCTTTTTTAATTGAAGATTTTATTTATTTATTTTTAGGCAGAGGGGAAGGGAGGGAGAAAGAAAGGTCGAGGAACATCAATGTGTGGTTGCCTCTCATGCACCCCCTACTGGGGACCTGGCCTGCAACCCAGGCATGTTCCCTGACTGGGAATCCTTCAACCCTTTGGTTCACAGGCCCGCGCTCAATCCACTGAGCCACACCAGCCAGGGCTCTCTTCAGTTTTTAATACAATCATTTGCCTATTCAACATCATTAACTAGAGAATAGCTTAAGGTAGGGAATGGACAGTCTCCTCTCAATGTTGTTTGTTTGTTTTAATCTTCACCTGAGGACATGCTTATTGATTTTTTTTTTTTTTTGAGAAAGAGAGGGGAAGAGAAGAGAGAGAGGGGGAGAAATATCAATGTGAGAAAGAAATATCAATCAGTTGCCTCTCATATACACCCCCACCAGGGACTGAACCTGCAACCTAGGCATGTACCCTGACCAGGAATCAAACCTAAGCCCTTCCAGTTTACCCGACTACCCTCCAACCACCTGAGCCACAGTGGCCAGGGCTCCTCTGAATGTTCTGAGTTAGTGAACTCTCAAGACTGAAATAACAAGGAGATACCATTAAAACAAGCCAAAAATGCCTCTAAGAAATCAAATTCTTCATAAGCTATTATCTATCAAATTTTAGCCCTTCTATATCATTGTAATTATACACATTCCTACTTCTAATGCTTCCCCCAGAGCCCCACAACTTTTGAAGGGAAAATAAAAGCCCCTGAGAAGTACTGTAAGCCAATGGCCACAGTTCGAATATCCCATCTTGTCTTTGGGGAAATGCCGCATATTCAAATTGTTCCCATTTCTTCCACACTGGTAACACCAATGGGAAAATATAGAGAGAACAAACTGGAATAAGAAGATAATTGTATTGTTCTACGAATAAATTCTTAGTAAGTGTGATTAGCATAAATATTTTTTACACCAAATAGAATGAGGCTTCACTAATGAGATTAGACTACTATAGATCTGCCGTATACAAATTACTTTTTTAAACTATGTAATAAAAGTTATGTAAGAAGGGAACGTAATTAGCTTGCATGATTCAACCTGAGTTTATTCCCATTTATTGGTTGTGTGGTCTTGGATAAACTATCTAACCTCTCTGAGTGCTCCTTTCCTCAACGATAAAATTAAGAGAACAATAGCTCTGTTGTATTTTGTCAGAATCAGTTCCTGGCACAGTCAATCATTACCAGTAGGTGAGTAGGAATCCACAGTAGAACTTCCAGAAGAGAGTATATGCAGCCGTCTGAAAAGTGTCCCTGGGGGAGTTTATCCCAGCCACTTTGTACAGTTACTGTATTTTATAAAAATACAGTAACTGTATTTTTACAGTATTGAATAAAGTAGAAGGCTTTCCTAAAACCTTGTCACCTCAGGCAGAAGAACAAATCTTCCCTACTAATAAATGTATCTTCACTGCAATATCCAATTCAATTAGATTAGCTTGGATGTTTGTGGAAGGACCTGACTATAATAATGCACAAAAGTTTGTCTAATAGATGGCCCTTTGCTGACAATGGCATCTGTTTAATTACTGCAGCAGCCCCTAGATTGGCTGTGGTGCCGGGGTCATTAGAAAACTCGACCCCGTGGTACTTGGGATACAAGAACATCTTCTGCTGATTGAAGCCTGTACCCTGTGGAAATGTTTTAATGTGATCCTTGAAGCATGTCCTAAGAAAAGCTGTCAACACATATTCTTCTTTGTCAGGCCTTTATTCAGTCAGGAATACTCCAGAGCTCTCTTTCTGCCTGTGGTTCACCACACTGTCTCCCATTTACCTTCAGATCTGGCTTAGCTGTGTTCGATGAAGCAGAGGTAGCTGAATTAGGGGGACATCATCGGCATTGCTCCTCCAGAGACAATTTCCATCAGATAAATCACTAAGCCAGCTACCATGTTCTGAAGCACAGAAGCCACTTCCTTGCCCCTGATCATTCACTTGCAGAAAAGCACGGTCTCCACCTAACGAGCACAGGGGCGTGCCCACAGACCACATGGAAAGCGGAGGCTGATTGCAAGTCCCCAGTATGAAGAACTGCAAAAGAAAAAGCAACAATAAAAGGACAACTTATACATAATTCACACTCTCAAGGTGATTTTTTAAAATAAAAAAATACAAGTGGTTTTTGGAAAGTACTATTTAATGTAAGCAAAAAAGAGACATGGCATATCTTTAAAAATCCACAGCTGCTACATAAAAATAAATGCTGTATGTTATGAATTGATAAATTAGGGTCGATGAGTACTAACAAACATAAGAATTTGCCCAAAGGAGTGGAGAGGTTCCCCCAAGATGTGTTGTTGTTTTTATTTGTTTTTAATGCATAGGAATTCACAGGGAATAAGAAATTGCCTTAACTGTCATCATCTGAACAATTAAAAATCTTAATGTCATGGGCTTTTTACTATTTCTGAGAATGGAGCATATCCCGGTGCACAGAACTAACTCTATGTATGTTTTTGCTATCCCAAACAGCTGGTATTTTGAGTACAAGTAAGGCTTACACATCTCTGAGTAAGGGGTAGACCTTTTAGAAATGTGATTATTAGAGAATATTTTGATTTCATTAAATCATTATATTTTACAGTCTATATTAATCCAAGGGAAAACTTTAAAACCACTACCTGCAATTTCACCATTTGAAGTAAATGCAATTGTGTACTACATTTTCATTTTGGGACTTGATGAGTCTTTTTTTTATTTTATATTTTTGTGTTTATTTATTTATTTTGATTATATTTTATTGATTCTGCTATTAGAATTGTCCTGATTTTTCCCACTTTGCCTCCTCTACCCAGCACCCTCCTCCCTCTGGCTATCCCCCACCATTGTTCATGTCCTTGGGTCATGCATATATGTTCTTTGGCTACTCCATTTCCTACACTGTACTTACATGCCCATGGCTACTCTGCAACTACCTATTTGTACTTCTTAATCCCCTCACCTCTTTACCCATCCCCCCACACCCCTCCTCCCATCTGGTAACTATCAAAACACTCTCCGTACCCATGTTTGTATCTCTGTTCTTCTTTGCTTAATTTGTTTTTTAGATTCAATTGTTCATAGATTTGTATTTTTGCCATTTTATTGTTTATAGTTTTGACCTTCTGTTTCTTAAATAAGTCCCCTTAACATTTCATACAATAATGGTTGGTGATGATGAACTTCTATAGTTTTTTCTTGTTTGGGAAGCTCTTTATCTGCCCTTCTGTTCTAAGAGATATCTTTGCTGGGTAGAGCAATCTTGGCTGTAGGTCCCTTGTTTTCATGACTTTGAATATTTCTCGCCAATCCCTTCTGGCCTGAAAAGTTCTTTTGAAAAATCATCTGACAGTCTTATGGAAACTTCCCTGCAGGCAACTAACTTCTTTTTTCTTGATGCTTTTAAGATTCTCTCTTTATCTTTAACCTTTGGCATTTTAATTATGATGTGTTTTGGAGTGGGCTTCATTGCATCCATTTTGTTTAGGACTCTATGTTTCATGGACTTGCATGTCTATCTCCTTCAACAAGGTAAGGAAATTTTCTTTCATTATTTTTTCAAATAGATTTCCAATTTCCTGCTCTTTCTCTTCTCTTTCTGGCACCCTTATGATGTGACTCTCGGACCTCTCGAAATTGTCCCAGAGGCTGCTTATACTATCCTCAATTTTTTTTTAATTCTTTTTTCTTCTTGTTGTTCTGACTGGCTGTTTTTTGGTTCCTTATGTTCCAAATTATTGATTTGATTCTCACCTTCATCCATTCTACTGTGGTTTCCCTATAAATTGTTCTTTATTTCAATTAGTGTATCCTTCATTTCTGACTGGGTCTTTTTATGCTGCTGAGGTATAGGAAACCTATCTACATGGTATGGGGAATGTAGCCTAGCCCCTACTCAGAAAGGCCAGTGGGGAGTGAGGATCCACACCCATGGATAGGTTTTCCCATGGGGAATCAGGCCTGCATTGTACCTAGGCGGCTATGAGACTTGCTTTTGCTAAAACTCCCTAACCCTGGATTGAGGCAGCAAATGTTTACTGCATACCTTTAAAATGACTTTCTAAAGTCTTTTTGTGTTTATTTATTTATTTTGATTATATTTTATTGATTCTGCTATTAGAATTGTCCTGATTTTTCCCACTTTGCCTCCTCTACCCAGCACCCTCCCAAGTATTGAGTGTAACCAGTTCAACCACTTTTCCCCTTGATCTGGAACATTCTTCTCTTTGAAGTAATTAGGAACATTCTTTCCTTTGTTATCTGTAAAAGGTAATCACCTACAGCTAACCTGTGCATAATAAATGAGGACCATCCTCAATGTAATGTACCCAGAAAAGCAATAAAAGCCTGTCCAGGGAGGGGCCAGGGCCCTCTCCCTCACTTAGAGAGTGGCCATGCCATCCCTTTTTCTCCACAGGACTTCTGTAGACCATGTGAATTTTTTCATTGCAGCCACAACACATGGACCCCAAGGGCTAGGGTCCACATTACTGAGGTCCTCACTAAGTTCCTCGAGCATCCTTATAAACAATGTTTTGAACTCTGCATCTAATAGATCGCTTATCTCTATTTCATTTAGTTCTTTTTCTGGAGTTTGATCTGTTCTTTCATTTGGGCCATGTTTCTTTGTCTCCTCCTTTTGGCAGCCTCCATGTGTTTTTTTCTATGTATGAGGTAGAGCTGCTTTGACTCCATCTCTTGGTAGTGTGACCTAAGGTAGTAGGTGTCCTGTAGGGTCCAGTGGCACAGCCTCCCCTATTACCGAAGCTGGGTACTCAAAGTGTACCCAGAGTACACCCTTCTCTTGTAGTTGAGCCTTGGGTGCTATTGGCATATCAATGGGAGGGGTTTACCCAGGCCAGTCAGCTGCAAGGACTGGCTATGACCACTTACCACCAACCTCCACCCTCCGTGGAGGATCAGCTGTTCAGGGACAGGGTGGTAGTGCTCTGGTGTGGTCTGTAGCTGTCCACTGGGTGCACTGGCCCTGGGGTTTCCTGGGTGGTACAGGCCAAGATCAGCCCCCACCTCTGCTTTGCCCAGGACCACCCTGCCTGAGCTATAACACAATCTGAGATGGCTGCTACTTGTGCTGAGATTGAAGATTCCCAGACAAAGCCAAGCTGTGAATCTAGGCTGGCTGCTGCTAGCACCCAGCCTGTGGTGCACTGAGGCCAACTGTTGCATGTTTGAGAGGATTTAGGAAGTTGTGAAGCATGAGCCAAGCCAGCCATCATATGGAAAAGCAGCTTGGGTAGGCCTGTTATTTGGGTAGGGCAGAGTCTCTGAGGATCTCCAAGACAGGTCAAACAGTGTTAGTCAAGTTGATGGAGTCTCAGATATAGTACCAGCTTGCTGGCTGTGAGCAGGTTTAGAAAACGGACAATGGCCTCTGCTCTGCTTGGCAGTAGATACTTCAGTTTCTCCCAGTTTGTCACTGGTGCCTTTCAAGCTGCTACCCCAGTGCTGGAGCTCAGAAAGAGTGAGTCTGTGTAAGTGAGTCCATGTGTGGGTTCTTTAAGAGGGACTGCTTGGGGCTCCAGCAGTTTCTTCCACCAACTCAATCACCACTGGTTTTTGCATCCAGAAGTTGTGGGGACTTATCTTCCTGGCACTGGAACCCTGGGATGGGGGACCTGGTATGGGTCAGGGACTCCTTGGCTGGGACTACTCGCTCCCAAGATATCCCTCCCAAATTTTTATCCACCACACGTGAATGTGGCACCAGCCCATTCCACATCTGTGCCCCTCCTACCAGTCTGGATGGATATGGTTTCTTTAATTCCACAGTTGTCAGACTTTCATTCAACTCGATTTCTGCCAGTTCTGTGTGATGGTTGTTCTGTATTTTAGTTTTAATTTTGATGTGGTTGTGTGAAGAAGAGAGCTATGTCTGCCTATGCTGCCATCTTGACTGGAAGTCTTTATTTATTTTTAGAGAGAGAGGAAGAGACGAAGAAAGAGAGGGAGAGAAACATCAATGTGCAAGAGAAACATTGATCAGTTGCCTCTCGCACACCCGCTGACAGGGGACCTGGCCTGCAACCCAGGCATGTGCCCTAACTGGGAATCAAACTGGTGACCTTTCGGTTTGTGGGACACCATCGAACACATTGAGCTACACCAGTCCAAGTGAGTCCTTTCTGATTGAGGAATGATACTTCTAGAATTAGAAACTTTCCTTCCAAGTCACAGAATGTTACAAGAGAATGAGATTCCTCAGTTTGAATTTATTATTAAAGAATACTGATAAGTTCATTGTTATTCCTTAACAATAAATATTAAGAACCATGCCGGTCTTTCTCTTTTGTTTTTCTTCAGTCACTGATGGCTACGTAGGACATGAGTATATTCCCCCCTCAAATAAGTTCAGAACAATTACAGAGTGATGGACCTCCACACCAGAACACTAGGACACTGAAGTAGAGAAAGATGATAGGATATTTCTGGACCCCCCCCAAAATGGCAACAACAAAAATTCATAAATTACCTTGAAATAACCATAATAAGAATGTTTAAGACCACTGTAAACACAACAATGAAATAAACAAACAAAAACAAAAATGAGATTTGAAAAACCTGAGACAGCCCTTATTCCTGGATAGGAAAAAGAGATTCTGAAAAAATTTTAAATTATACCAAACTAATCTGTATATTCATTCTAATCTCAAACTGTTAATAGTGGTTACCTCTTAGGAGGGGGCCGGGGGAAAATATTTGCGATACACATGACAGACAAATCTCCCAAACAGCAACTGATAAAAAAAAAACAAAAACCAGTAACTCAATAGAAAAATATTGACAAAATGTGTGACAAATAGGTCACAAAGGAAGAAATACAAGTTGATCTTAAATAAATGAAAAGAAGCTTTGCTTCATTCATAATAGAAAAAAATGTAAAATAATACACATCTAAACTACCATTTTTCACTTACCAAATTGGCAAAAAACAAAGTTTGATAGCAACCTATTGGCATGGTTGTTGGTAAATGGGAACTCCTCCACATTGGTTAAATATCATTATGTTGCTTGTATATTATACAGGTATATTTCTATGGAGGGTATTTGCATAGTATCTATTGAAGTTATAAATGCATGTATTCTTTAATCCAACAATTCCACTTCCTTCAGATATAGTAACATACATGCAAAATGACACAAAGATAATTTTTAAAACACTATTTAAAATGGTAAAAGACTAAAAACAGCCAAATATCCTTTGATTGAGGACTAATGAAATAAAGTATGGTATAGCCAAACAACAGAATACTGTTCAGCTGAGAAGGAAAAAAACCATTATGTACTGATATATAAAAACTCCATGAAATATTGTTAAATAAAGAAAGCAAAGTCCATGAAAGTGTTTATCCATGAAAATATTTATGTACAAGGGGGGAACATGAATATATACTCAAATGCATGAGACTGTAGCAAAGGTCACTTGGGTAAAGGAAGGCTTGTCTGCAGGAACATAAGGGAAAGCCGAATGTGGAAAGGCAAATTTTCACCCTATACCTTTCCATACCTTTGGACTTTTGAACAATGTGAATGCATATCCTATGAAAAAATTTAAACTAAATTTTAATTGGACATTTTTCTCTATGAATTACTTGAAAATTAATATTTTTACCTCATGAAATGACTTTGTAAATACATATGTGGCAATCCCTATTGTTTAGATAGAATCATGGTAAAAGCAATTACTATTTCAGTTATAAATACTAATTTCTAATTTCTTTCTGCTATTTAACTTTAACATAAAGTTTATCACATTACTATAATTTAACAAACAAGAAAATTCTGAATACCTTTAATATAGCAATCTCTCTTGATATGGAGGCAGGTACAGGAAGATAAACAAGAAAATAGATTTTATGTTATATTTATTAAAATGTTTTTGTATATATTTATTTAAACATATTTCTGTGTAATATTTACTTATTGTATTTATTTATATTACATGTATACATACACAACACATATTTATAAAGGAACTGAGGGTAATCTTTAGACAACATAGCACTATCTCAATTCTTTATCACTTGTTTAAACTTATCATACAACCAACATATCCCACAACAAATTGATCCTTGGTCACATATAAAGAAGTAGTGTGTCCCCAGCCAGTGTGGCTCAGCAGTTTGGGCATCGTCTGGCAAACCAAAAGGTCACTGGTTCGATTCCTGGTCAGGGCACAGGCCTGGGTTACAGGTTTGGTCCCCTGTAGTGTATGCAAAAGGCAACCAATTGATGTTCCTCTCTCACATCCATGTTTCTTGCCCTCTCTTTCTCCCTTCCTTCTCCTCTCTCTAAAATTAAAATAAATAAATAAAATATTTAAAAAGAAAGAAAAATGTATGGGTATGTTTAAACAATGTTATATTTACTGATTCGGAAAAATAATATCACATTGGAGTCAATGGACTTCTGCCCTTGAAGAAATGTAACGAACTTATCTGTGTAGAAATGTCCCATCGGGCGTAGTGGGGAAGGACCCAGGGGTTTGGAGTAAGGCCCATCTAGATCGAATCCACTGCCTACCTGACCTTGGGTGAGTGACCTCTTAGGGGGTTGTTTCCTATTACATACTAGATTCCTCATATTTAACACAAACATCTGCCTGAACTCTGTCTCCATTATGAAGCCTCTGTTCTTTAAATGTCTCCACATTCCTATAGATATATAAGCTTGCAGAGAAAAAGTAAACAAGAGAACACGAAACAGGTAGAAAAATAGGGAAATCGGTGACCTCTCTGATGCAGTCTGAGGGGTTTGAAAGGGCTCTCCTGGTCAGACACATCCCATCAAAGAAGCCCACAGTATTCCGGAAACTCCATTTGAGAAGTCAGCCCCCAGCAAGTCCCCTCTAGAAGGAGATTAATCCATTAACTATTAATATTTAGCATAGCACATTAAACAAATGTTACTATAATTTGTTTATCTTAAAGAAGCTATCTTAGAGAACAGTCACTGGGGAGATACAGAATCCTGATGTGCCACTTCAGCTGTGCCAAGGGCCCTTGGGACGCAGCTTAAATGAGGCAGGAATTAGACAAAAGGAGCAAAACTATCCTCACACACAAAAAAGAGGGATTTTGGTGGGTAGGGACTACACCTCCTCAGAGAAAAAGAGTAGACTTTGAAGCAGGGGGAGAGTCAGTCTGGGTCCTCCTCCCAGTCCAGAAGAGTGCAGCCCAGTGGCAGAATGGCCAAGGGCTTTTGAGAACAGAAATTTCTGAAATTCAATTGTAAGTGGTGTGAATGGCTTCAAAGTCCCCAAATCACGACTTTCAGCAGTGAAAGAATTGGAATGATGTCCAAGAAGAAGACACATGCCAAAGCAGGCGTCAAACAAGGAGAGTAGGATAAATGCACAGTGGAGAAGACTTTCAGAAGTGGAAAAGCAGAATCGAAGGGCCTTAGTCCGGAGCATAGGTTCCCCCAAGAATCCTCAGACACAGCAGGAATAAGGGTGGGTCAAGGAGTGCCTTTGTTCCCACCACATATGAGATGAAGGGTTCGGTCCATTGAATTAAGTCTCAAAGGATGGAGTAACCTAGTTGCATTTGTCTACACTAGTTCTCCTTCATCCAGCTCTCTAATAGCTGGAGAAAAGCTAAAAAACAGGAACCAGAGGGCCTAGAGCCCAGGGCTGACTGAAGGATAACACAGTTTAGAGGAGAAAGCTTAGGAGAAATGATACATAACAGGCATCAAATGAGGACCCCCTCACAGGAGACAGTTGCTCTGAACAGGGCGAGGTACCATGGGTTGTGCTAGCCCTACACAGATTACATGTTAACTATTTAAATATTATTCGCCTGAAGTTGAATGTGGTGTATGCTATGTGGGTACGTGATCAAATACCAAATTACCTGTGATAAGTTACTGAAAGGAAAATATTAAATCTGTTACGTGACAAATACAATAGAAAAAACCTGGAATTAAGGGGAAAAAAAAAAACATGAAAATGGTATGTTTTCTTCCCAGCAGTCTGTTTAAGAGAATCAAATTAAGACATGAAGTGATCATATCAGCCTTAGTTCTTCTCTGTTATTAATTGAACACCTTCTTGGAAACATGCAGATAAAAGTCTCATCTTGGAGAATTGAAGATAAGAGTGAATGGAAAGGAGGAGAAATTATCAGGCTTTACCAGTTCACACTCAAAACCATCACACTCTTTGTTCAAAGCTGCCTACAGATGCATAATATTAAACTGAACCTTTAATGTATTCTGATGTGGGTGGAGCTTACAATCATAAGGCCTGTTCTTAGGTCCACACTTCTCTTAGTACATATTATGAGACATAGTATGAGCCGTAAAACCAGGTGAATGGCAAAAAGCTGTTGTGAAACAAGAAAAATTAGAGTTCCATTTGTTATAAAGCAATGTAAGCTGCTTTCTATGATGGAAATACACATACACTGTAGATACGCCTCAGCTAAGGACAGTACATTCTCCAGTGCAATAGTTTACAGACATACTAATATGATAAAAGAAATGATGAAATTTGATTCTTTGCCTAAAGGAAGATTTGTTATGAACAGTAAATATAGGGAACCATTCTGCGCTTGGGAAATGTGGCCCAGACCCCACTTGGGAAAGCCAGTGGGGAGCGAGATACAGCACACAGGACCCAAGCCCACAGACAGGTTCTCCTGTGGGGAATCAGGCCTGCATTGCACCTACACTGCTGTGAGACTTGCTTTTGCTAAAACTCCCTCACCCTGGATTGAGGCAGCAAATGTTTACTGAGTATCTTTAGCTTCCTAAAGTCTGTGCTAAACCTCCCAAGTACGGAGTGTAACCAGTTCAACCACTTTTCCCCTTGATCTGGAACATCCTTTTCTTTGAAATAGTTAGGAACATTCTTTCCTTTGTTATCTGTAAAAGGTAATCACCTACAGCAAACCTGTGCATAGTAAATGAGGACCATCCTCAATGTAATGTACCCAGAAAAGCAATAAAAGCCTGTCCAGGCAGGGGTAGGGCTCTCTCTGGCCTCTTGCCCTCTCTCTCACTTAGAGAGCGGCCATGCCATCCCTTTCTCTCCACAGGATTTCTGTAGTCCGTGTGAATTTGTCCATTGCTGCCATAACACGCGGATCCTGTGGGCTGGGGTCCACATCAAGTAAAATTGGCCAGATATCCAGTGATCCTAAAAATAGGTGAGTTTCTACTGTAAAACCTATTACTTCACAGGGAATAATGAGAGAAACACAGCCACACTCTATGGAAAAGATCAACGAAGAAATAGCCAAGATAATTTCCTTCATTTGACCATAAACCCATCAAAACTTCATGGACTGTGGTTACTTTATTTATGTAGTAACTGTGTTCAGTCAACCACACATGCTGTAGGCTTCCTAAATAAGGAGAGAGATAGACAGACTGCCATGGGACCTTTTCGTTAACAGGAATTCAAGTATCGGTGTAAGTCTCCAGAATCCTGAGGAATTGTCTACTGAACTCAATACTCGCCCACACAGACTGACCTAAAAATAGATTACATCTTATCCTTCCTTGGCATCGCTAAACATTTATTTTTTAAAATCTAGCTACTTAAAGTGAACTGCTTAAAAAAAAGATTCCAAGAAGACTATAATCAGATATACTGATTCTGAGAAGCTGATCATCAACTACAGACACAAGGAAACAGTGATTTCTTTTAAATAAAAATACTTACTATTAATACAGGCCATAAAAACATTTGAAATCTTGATCAGTATGATGTCATGGAAGTTAGACCTACTTGATGCCACCATATGTAACTCACTTTTTCTTTTTCTTTTTCTTTGTATTTTCTTTGTGGCTTACTGCTTGGTGATGCAGTAGCAGACTCTTGCCCTGCTTCCCTGCAGTTCTGTCGGGAAACAGCTGTTTTTCCATCCAGTCCTCCAAAGAGCAAGTTATCAGTTGAACTATTTTGCTGAAAAGATGACTTGTTTTAAAATCCGGAACAGGCTGTGGTCAGGATGTAAGTTCAATTCCAAATCAGGGCACATACACAGGTTGAGTGTTCAATCCCAAGTCAGGCCACAATGGGAGGCAACCAATTGTTTCTCACAACGCCCCCCCAGCCCCGCCTCTCTCAAATCAATAAACATATCCTCAGGTGAGGATTTTAAAATAATAAAATAAAACACAAAACAGAAAGTTATAGCCAATAAGCAATCAACTTAGTACCAAAAAATACATTTTTCAAGGTATATTTTAATGAAGATAGCATTTATGGAAATTCCTAAGTAAAAGCTAGAGAGTTACATTCTGTTGATATGTTTCTTCATCATAGTGCACAATTAGCATTTTCAAAGGCATAGATGATGTTAGATGTTAAGGGGGATACCACTACCTATTTAACCCTTTTTTAAAAATCATATTTATTGGTTTATCCCAAAAGTAAAGCTGGTTAACCTGTACAGCAGCTAGTTTGTGAGACCATCAGCTGTGACTTTGGAGATTTTTGAAGCCATGGAGCTATTTCTTCAAACACACACTAGAAATCCTCTTTATAAGAAGTGTAACTGCTCGGGTTGAAGAGATCAGAAGGACCCCAAATCTAAGTCTAGACCCCGTTCATTCCCTTTACTTCCTTGAGAAGCAAAGAGTAAACGTGAGCCTTGGGTACAAAACTGGCATTGTTTTATTTCTTTATTTCTTATTTTGTTTCTCAAAAATAAAAATGTGTGAAGTTTAAAATTTCTAGGCAAAACATACTTTGGAATTTAAGAAAATAAGCACAAAACCTCTCTGCATATGTAACAAGATCTGAGCATAAATTTTAACAGAACGAGCTAAAAATTGTTAGCTTAACCTGTCCCGTTCTTGCCTCAGACTGTCTCCCTCTAGGTTCTCTTTGTTCACAGCTGCCCACAGCCTTTCTAGAGCCTCCAGCCTCTCTGCCCGGGAGTGAAAGGAGGCACAGTTTTCTCCTCCGCATGTATGTTTGGGCCCCTTCAACCAAAATTTTAAAAGTAAGATTGTACTGACATGCAAACTGTTTCTGGCTTCAATTTTACAATTTTGAATAGTCTGATTTCACTCTACAGGGTGGGAGGGAGAAAACCTAAGTCTATAGTTATTACTATGATTGAGGTTTTTGCTACAGATGAACAGATATTGCCATCTACTGTTGAGAAAAAACAAAATGGTTATGCCAAGAGTTTCAGCCTTTTTTTAAGGTTTTGACAAATTATAAATTCAAAATAGGAAAAACTGGCTTTATAAAAGTAGTCAGTTTCTCCTCACTTATACAGCTATTTAGCAATCATAAAATAGTTTGAACACTAAAGAGAATTAAAAATATATAACAAACCAGGAAACTTTCTTCTCTAAAATCAGAAAAATTGCTGTGTGTAATTATTCTTACTTTTGATTAAAAGTTGAAAGAAAATCACTGTTTTATCAGTTACCTTTGGCCCACCATTTTAGATACTATAGTGAAGATGAAATATAAGTAATTTATCTCTTTTTAATTGTCTTAACGTTACTTCAAAATTAACATTAAGATATACATTAATTTATTTTCTTTGTTTTCTTATAAAGCCACTAGAAATGCATAAGGCAAACACAGTTTTAATTTTATTTTTTTAAAGATTTTATTTATTTATTTACTTTGAGAGAGAGGGAGAGAAACATCGATTAGTTGCTTCTCACACGCCCCCAACTGGGACTGCGACCCCAGCAAGTGCCCTGACCCAGAATCCAACCAGCAACCGTTTGTTTGCAGGGTGACATCCAACCCACTGGGCCACGACAGTCAGGGCTTAATTTTAGATTTAGTTATAAATAAATTTTCGTTAGAAAAATAGGGTAACTAACACGTGGCCTTTTTTAGGCCTCTAATAGGGCACACTGAAGCTCAAACTTAGAAAAAGCCCATGTAGGGTAAAATGCTACCACAAAAGCAATGCATCTGAGTCAGAGAATCAGCCGCATTAAAACTCCCCTGCTAGTCTGGGTAGACAGGGTTCCGTGCCTCCAGCTCCATCAATGTGAGGAATGAGTTGTCTTTATTCTGGTGGTTGGTGTTGAGCTGGAAGAAATAATTTGGTGGCCAAAATTCAGTTGTTTTCACACATAAAACAGCGTTTTCCTCTTTAAGGAATATTTATTTAACTATGTCAATAGCCAAGCACCACGCCACGTCCTGTCTCAGCTATCTCAAAATCCAGGGAAGCAGATGCGGAGTGTGACGGTCGTGCGGATGGTGCAGAGCAAGTCCCCATCGTGCACGTCTAGGAAGAGAAAGGAAAAAGACCATAAAAACTGCAGGGTGTTAGTCTATGTGTGAAAGCTGATTACACACTATGCACTGTGTACAGTGTGTACGTGTGTGTGTGTGTGTGTGTGTGTGTTTAGAGGTGTTTAAAAAACTGATGACTGATTTTGTTGTATCAACAATTCTGATTCCAACCATTATGGATTATTTTGCTGACCTCATTAAGGCATTTTCTTCATAATTAACACTGGTCTAGCGCTGACTGTTTATAAGGCACCCTTACACATGCCACAATTTATTTGCTCATTTAACAAATGTGTACTTTATACAAGCCTCGTGTAAGGCTCTCACAAGCATCAGAAAAACAAAGCTAAAAAGAAAAGAATCCCAATTTTCAAAGAGCTTCACAAGCTAGCTAAAGAGAGAAAGAAGCAATCTCACAGCTGAGTTTACAAAACAGTGTAAACCTGAGAGAGGAATGAACGGGAACTATGTCAAAACCAAAGATAGATAGCAGATCTGTTTCTGCTTGGGTGACAGGCAGGAATCAGGAAGGTGTAGGCAATAGAAAACTGAATAGCACATGAACCAGCAGAAGAAAAATGTCCTGAGAACCACAGGTCATTGTTGGATGTGACCTGCTCAGCAGCATCAGTAGGTGAGTCTGGTGTCACTCAGAGGAGTCCCAGGCATATATGCCTAGTGTCATATATGCAGGAAAGGTATAAAATTAAAGGTTATAAGAGAACAGCTTATAAGCAGAGAAGTAGTGTTGTGTCCACAGCCATCCCAAACTCTCATTATCCCATAGCTTAGACCCAGAATAGATGGTCCACATGCCTCATGGCTAACATCCCAGACAAAAGGGGCCCTGCCCCATAATGCTCTAGGGACCAGGGAACATCTCTGTGCCAGGGACACTCTCTGGTCAGAGAAGTGACCTTGACAGGAAGGGAAGACTTCTGAAGCCCACACGCCGATACCAGTTTGTTCTTCTGGTGTGCTAACTCTGACTTGCTATGCCAGCTTCTACTAATATCTACCAAAAACGGGGAGGAGACGAGCCTCCAGGACATGCAGATTTATTGCTCCTAAGAGGAGCACAGAATGGAAACTGAAGGCTCTGTTTACCACACTGAGTTGATTCAAAGCTACAGGCATCTGAGAGCCACTCGCTCTTCTTGGGCAGGAAAGTTAGAGCATCTGATTTGTATCTTAAAGAAGACATCAGCATTATAAAAGACAGGTCAGATTGGGGGCCAGGGTTGCGGGGGAGCTGTTAGAGAATGTCAGACTAGAGGGTCTGCAGAGGCAGAGAGGATTAAAGGACAGCCAGACCAGAGAGATGCACACTAGGGAGTGGAACAAACAGGGCTTCGAGACTGGTTACCCCGTGGGGAAGGGAGAGAACAGAGTCTCACTACTTGGTCTCCTGCTGAGTGACAAACTGGATTAGGGAAGAGGAGGTAAAGAGGGAGACGAGAAACAAAAGACTATTTTTTAACTTTTTATTTGGAAATAATTGTAGATTCACAAGTAGCAAATATAATACAGATAGGTCCCATTTACCCCTCACCCGGGTTTCCCTAATGGGCTCATCTTACATAGCTGTAACACAACATCGAAACCAGAAAAATGACACTGGCACAATGTATGTGTATAGTTGGTTGCATTCGATTAAATGTGATTTGCATGGCCACCAAGGTAATCAAGACATAAAATGTCATGTCATGAAATTTTTTTATAAGTATCTCCCTCGTGCTCCCCCTTTATAGATACATCCACCCTCCCCTTTCCTTCGGTATCCCTATTCCTGGCAACCACTAATCTGTTCTTCAACTCCATAATTTCATCACTTAGAGAATATTATGTAAATAGAATCACACAGTGTATGACCTTGTGAGACTTGCTTGTTTCACTAAGCATAATGCCCAAGTTGCACACAAGGAGTTACATGTATCAATAGTCTGTTCCTTTTTATTGCTGAGTAATATCCCCTGATGAATATAGCACATTTTGTTTAACCTTTCACCCACTGAAGGACATTTCGGTTGCAGGTTTTGGTTAAAGCTGCTGTGCACACTTACGTACAGGTTTTGTAAAAACGTAAGCTTCATTTCTCTGGGATCCATGCCTGGGAGTGTGGTTGCTGGGCCATATGGTAAGTGTATGTTTAGTTTTGTGTATGTTTAGAAATTGAATAAGGCTTATCTTTCAAGTTAAGTATGATTTTCTTCCTGTTTTGAAAGTAAGAAATGAGAAGCATGATGATTAGTAGCTCAGGCTTTGGAGGCAAACAGGCTTGGGTTTGAATCTGCCACTGCCATCATCAACTGTGAGACTTGGCAAATTAATTAACCCTACTGTATTTATGTGTTGTTTTTCTCATGTGTAAATTTCTGTAACCTGTCAATGGCACCGGAATAGCACCAGAATGGTAATTTGCTGCTTCCCTTTAGTACAGGACAGGTGGGATTTCTAGGAGTGAAATGTATAAGTGTGCCTGTTATCAAGTAAGGAAAAGAGAAGCTGGGCTGGACAGAGCTGAAAACATAGCTGATGAGGCAGCTTACACTTCGGTTAAGATGGGCAGGGAGCGAACTGAAGACTCAGATGGGGCAGGAGAATGAGGAATGGATGAAGGTTTATCACTGGGCAGCTGAAGGAAAATCTAGACTAAGCCAGTCCCAACGTTCACATAGGAAAAAACAAATGGGATATGTGATTTGATTTTTAAAAAAAGAAAAGACTTTCGGTCTAGCAGGGTTCTGGTTGCTGGCGGTTTTCTAAGCTACAGATGTTATGAGGGATTTGGGGGTGGAAGAAGAGGGAAAGTTTGATCAAGTCAGCAGATATTATGACTCATGCTGCATATGTGGTTTTAAGCTCAAAAGTAAGGGTGTATCATGTTGGGGTGGGGATGGCATTATAGGTGGTTTAAGAAAGGCCAGCTCTAGGTAGAAGTGTGCAGGAAAGGTCAAATAAAACCTGAGGTTTAGACAATGTATGGCCAAGTTCAAGGAGGCCAGCAGGGGCAATAAAAGGTAGAAACATTCTCAAGTCCAAGCAACCAGATTCGGCAACCAGAATCAGCTACCAGGAGATCAGCAAAATAGATGAAAGTGGGATGAATGAATTTCTGATTCTAGAACACATACTTTTGCTTTTTATTTGTTTTCTGCTGTGTGCTGCTTCTGTGAAGCCCTGTGCCTTTAGGCATCAGTTCTAGCCAGAAAGAGATCAAAGACTGGCCTATCTTTGATGAGAATAAAGAATTGAAGTTACCTCATGCAAGATTAGTAGAGGAGCCCTGGCCAGTGAAGCTCAGTTGGCAGGCTGCCGATTGATCTTTCTCCCTCACATTGATGTTCCTCTCTCTCCCCCGCCTATCTCACTCTCTCTCTCTCTCTCTCTCTCTCTCTCCCCCCCACCCTTCTCCTCTCTCTAAAATCAATAAACATAGTTTTAAAAAAAGGATTAGTAGAGGTGAATGTATTAGGATGCTCTTGAATGCAAATAACAGTTAAAGCCAACTGAAGGAGCCTTAAGTAATAAAGAAAATTATAACCTCATATTACAAAGTCCAAGGACAGAATATTCCAGAGCAAATCAAAATAGCAGCACAAAAACATCAAGGACTCCTCCCTCCGTTCCATATTTCCTTCTGCCATCATCTCTACACTGACCTCTTGTGGCCACATAATGTGGATGGGCGAACAAGGTACTAATCCCAGGATAAATCCAAGAAATTTCTTTTAGAGATTTAGAATCAGAAAATTTAAAAACTAATCCTGATTAAAGGCTTCAGTTAGTTGAATTCTAACTGACTGAAATTCTTTAGATTATTCTTTATGTTTTAAACTTGCCCAAGATTTCTCTCAGGCCACCTTCATGGGTTTCAATGAACTTCCTTTATTCTCATTCTCAGGACACGGAGAGAGGTCTCAAACTATTTCTTTTAAGAAACGAAGTGTATACTTAAATTTGCATAGTAGAATACTTTCACATGGCTTGCTTAATCTAATCTTTATGAGTCCTTGTGAGTTAGAGCAGATATTAATAACCTCATTTTGAGATGGAACAGGCTCAAGTTTAAGTGAATTTCCTCAAGTTCAAGTTTAAGTGAAGGTCACTGAGAAACTCACATTGCAAAATTGAGACTTAAGCCCAGATATTTTATTTCTCAATTCAGTGCTCTTTCTCCTTTCAAGGACAATAAGTCTGATTTCTCTGGGCCAGTCCAGATTTCACATGTGAAGTCAGTCTCCCATTACTACAATAATAACTGTTGGAACACAGAGTTGTTTTTTATATTAAGAATACACAAGCACTATAATCAAAACTGTGGGAGGGCCCAAAGGAGGAATCAGGTCAGACACTCAAGCTAATACTCTAACTTTCAGAACAGTGAATAGACGGCTATCTTTCATTCCCTTCCATTCCACTCACAAAGAGTGGAAAGGAGGAAAGTTAAATAAGTGCCATGGGGCATGGGTAGGTGGGAAGTACAGAGGAAGCATTACTTAAAGGAGGGGTATCACAGACCTTGCTCCCCGCAGTTTTATCCTACATAAAATTCAGATAATAGTACCTACAATATACTTTTTTGTACTAATAAAATAAGATGGTGATCATTTTGAAAATATTCAGCAAAGGATTGTCTGAGTATTAGAAGAATAAAGGACGCCTTGCACATACATGACCTAGGCTCTAACTTCACATGGGGGAGGGGGAGATCAAACTTCCAACCCCTTAAACACCTCACTGATTCCCCTAGCAACCAGCCCCCATCCTTAGATGCTTTCCAAAGTCACCTTGTTAACAAAACACCTGTGTGGCTCAAAGGGCTTTCTTATGAATATCAAGACACCTTTATAACTCTTATCACTTAGGAAATTTTAAGGGTTTGAGGAGCTCTGTGCCAGAAATAAGAAGGAACACCAAATATATATTCATTATAAATAACATCCCCCTCCCCAATCCACCAAAACTACTCTGACCAATACACAGGATGACCATGTAACTTATTGTAAAACTAGGATTTTTTAGAATGAAAGAGAACGTAACTAACAATTAGTCTGGAATGATAGGTATAAACAGGACTCATCCTATATACAAACTAGGACTTACGGCAACTCTATAAATATTTCCACTTGCATGTTTTGAATCTTACTCAACATAAAAACACTGAACCATTGATTTTCCTACAAAAATATGTTCTTCCTCATATTATTAAATTCCATCTATATTCACTCCATTTGCTCAAGCCAGAAACCCAGGAATCGTGTCCAATTTACCTTTCCCTTCTCTCACATCCATTTCATCAAATCCCTATCATAGAACTATCTACAAAGTACAACCAAATATATATATACTTCTGTCCTCCTCCATCTATCTACTCAGTCCTTCTCCCCTACCCATTGTACAACACCTTGTTCATTTCCTTCACAGGCTGGAATATGGGCCAAAAGGGGCACTGTAACAAATCACAAATTCCTAACTGAGCAGGGTATGGTGGGTAGTCATGCCCCAGGCATATAACATTTTAGTAAAAACTTAATCTTTGCCTTAAGCAAGCCCTATCCATCATTTCTGTGCATCTAGGTTAACACACCTTCAAAATGCTAACCCCAATTCCAACCACCCTCAAGAGAGCACATAATCTTGTGACTTATCCTGGAACCCAATCCTCGCTCTCTCCCCCCTCCATGTAATCTTCCTTGTGTTCCCTCCTTAATTTCAAATGCTTAAAAGAAGCTGCAAAACTGTTACTCTGAGGTGCATTTGAGATTTTGCTCCCTGGCACATGTCATCAGTTTGGCTCAAATAAATTCATGGCATTCTCTATGCGTATGGACATTTCTTACTTTGACGGTAATTATGTATTTGCTAGTTTACTCGTCACTGTCTTTTCTAGTGTACTGCCAGGGACCCTAAGGTTTGGTCACCCCATGCCTGGCATTCTTAGCACCCAGCATAATGCCAACACTTACTGCTATACTCGATAAATGTTTATTGGATGAATGAATACATGAATAAATGGACAAAAAAATCAGCAAACCTTCTGCAAAACGCCTTTGGGAAATTTGGTATAAATAGGGTGAAATTGAGAATAATATAGCTGGGTCTTTGTGGCCTTATTAAAAAATCAGTGTGTGAATCTTTGAGACAAAGACCCAACAACCAAGTAAGGTCAGAGTTAATGCTAGGAAATGGCAAGAATGAAGACAGACTTGGAGAAAAGTAGAGAACTGGAGAGTTCAAAGTATTCCCTCTATGCCTCTCATTTTCTCTCTGTGTAATTCCATTTTCATTCCATTCCAATCTTGCACTAGTAGAGAAGATTACACTGATAAACTGGTAAAACCAATCTTTCTGGTTAAGGAATGAAGGGGACCAAAGATTTGCCACCGTGAAGCTGCCTTTTGGGGTATTGATTTTAAGCTGTTGATTAAGACTCAGAAAGAACATTTGATCCTCTCCCTTCCTGCCTAAGAGATTAGGAGGAAAAGACCTGCCCCAGGAAGGGAATTGCAGGATGTTGTTTTAGTCTAATTTAACTTAACTGTGGAAAATAGGAAGACCTCAGGCAGAGGCTTGTCCGTTAGAGCCCCTGTGTCCCATTACTTCTGGGTTGCCTACCAAGGATTTGCCTGTCGTACTTGTACATGTTCCACTCTTCTTCAACCACCTGTAAAGCCCCTGTTCTCACTTCTGAACTCTAAGACCCTGTTATCACTTTTTCCCTTTGTCCAAAATATCATATATGCCCAATGTTGCTTCACTGTCTTTGGGAATTTTCATGCATATGAGAATTCCCAAGTGCATGTATCAAAATCTGATTTTCTCTCATTAATCTGTCTCTGTTCATTTGATCATCAGCCCAACAAGAAGAAATTAGAAGGTAGAAGTAAAAGTGTTAATTATTTTTAGCCCCCCCACGAAACACCCTTCTGTCTGATAGAATATGGAAGTCAACCATTCAGAAGCATCATCATCAACAGTGTCATATGTTTTTGTTCTAGAGTCAGGTTGTTGCAATAAATACCAAAGGAGGACTCATTCTCTAACAGGAATAACACATTGGACAGTCATCAACAGTCAAAAGTATTCATGCTTTTTAAGCATTAATTCTAAGACAAAAATTAAACCAGGGATATAGTCTCAATTCAGCTATAATATCATTCATTTGAATCTCTCTGTAATAAACAACCAACCAAATCAGGTGAGAGCTGCTGACAGAAAAAGGAAAGAATAAGAGTGGGAAATGAAGAAAGGCAAGGAGCTGGCAGTTTTCATTAGTGTATCTCATTCTTGAAAAGCTACACAGCAACACAAGCACACACAAGAGAGGAGTCTTTCACCTCTGAGGATGAACATTTCAAGCACACTCTATGGCTGCAACTTCCTAGCCTTTGGCCTACATCCCTGCATAGCGCTGTTGTCAAGTTTGGCTCTGCCTCAGACTACTGTTTCTCTCCCTCTCTTATTTGATACTGGAATCAATCCCAAAGTATATCCATGGTAAAATTTGCTGTTACAAAACATCTCTATTAGGAGAAAATGTACTTGCAAATATATCTGGAAATTGAATGTCTTTAGAAATGGCAATACCACCTATCATTGTGTGCAGAGCCTAGAAATACAAAGTGGGAGAAGAGTAGATCCCAGAAGTCTCTGAGGCAGGCCTCCTGGGTTGTAAGGAACTTTTCCTCCTAGCACAGAAGCCACCTTCACCCCTTCTCTAGGATAGTGTCACAATACGGTCACTTGGCAAGAAAGCAATCCTATTCCCGTCATGCCAATCCTCCTGTACTGGTTAAGGTACTTTGGAAACAAAAGTGGAGGCAACAAAACCCCCAACTGCAACTGGCTTAAACAATCAAGGTAATTTGTCAGCTCATGTATCTGTAAAATCCAGAGTAGACAAAGCTTTTAAGTACGGTCCATTGACAGCTCCACCTCTCCTTTGCTTCTCTAGATTCTGCCTTTCTTTACATGTTGACTCTGCCCTCAGACTGGCTTCCCTTTTAGCTACTCATAGCAGCAAAACTGGTTTCTTGCTTCTTCATTCCTCTTCAAGGAGAGAGACCCTAACTTCACTCAACCATTAGCCTGAAGTGCTTGACTTGTTCCAACTGGATGACCCCAGAGGAGATCATGATGGCAAGGGAGATGGGATTAGAACCATGCTGGATATAGGCAAGGGTCAATCCATCCCACCTGCAATGCATGGCTGCAGCTGAATGTAGGAGAGTGACATACAGAGGCATCCTCATGTCCACATCCAGTCTCTGTGTGGATGTCCTTGGTCCATCACTTAGAACCACAAACAAAGCTGAGAATAGACTCACTCAGTGGTTTTAGTCACTCTTTCTCTCTCCCTCCTCACTTTCTCTTCTTCTTCTTTCTCTTTTCCTCCTCCTTCTTCTCCTACCTTCTCCCTTCCCTCCCTCCCCCTCTTCCTCTCTCTCTCTCACTCTCCCTGCTATCTTTCCCTCCTGCGTTGTTAGAACTAGCAGTGAAAGCAAGGTAGGAAAGAAGACGAGGAAAGGTAGGACAGCAACGATGTAATGTCTTTCATTTTAGTAGAAGGACTCTGGGAAAGATTCAGTGATTCAATCTGCAGTTACGCAAGGTTTGCAGCTCTGGCCAGATCTAGTGCTTTAGGTAGGTAGATGTATGTGGCGATCAAGAAAAAAATCTGTTTGGGGAAATTTTAGAAGAGGAAGCAAAACAAGTTGATTACCCAGAGGTACTATACAAGTCTGGACAATTATTCAAATCAACTACAGTTGGCCCTCTGCATTTATTGGTTTCACATTCTCAGATTCAACTAACCACAGATCAAAAATATTCAAAACAAAACCCCCAGAAATTTCCAAAAAGCAAACCAATTGAATTTGCCACAGGCCAAGAACTATACCGAATCCAGAGGAATGAAGTGCCTAATAGTCAGGAATAGGCATACCCTGCTGTAGCTGATATGTATAAATACTTTACCATTTTATATAAGGAACTTGAGCATCTCAGGATTTTGGTATCTGAGGGATAACAAATCCCTAAGGAACCAGTCCCTCGAACATATTGCAGGGTGACTGTACTACCTCTTTTGATAGTCATGGACTCTTAGAAATTAAGTAAAAAAATAAAAATAGTCCTGACTGGTGTGGCTCAGTGGACTGAGTGCCTAAAAGCCAAAGGGTCGCTGATTTGATTCCCAGTCAGGCCAAATGCCTGGGTTGCAGGCCAGATCCCCAGTAGGGGGCATGCAAGGGACAACCATACTGATGTTTCTCTCCCTCTTTCTCCCTCCCTTTCCCTCTCTCTAAAAATAAATAAATAAAATCATTTTAAAATATGGTAAATATTGTGCATGATAATTATTTATAATTGCTGAGAAAAAAGTTGAAAACAACGTAAGTATTCACCTGTAGGCAAAGTGTTATGTAGATGATGGCACATCCATTCAATGGAACAATAGGCGACGATATTAAATAATAGTTCTGAAGGCTCTGTAATATTACAAAATAATGCTTATGATTTATTACAAAGCGAAAAATACAGAATTTGAAAAATAGTTATGTAAAATGTGCATATCAGATATAATTAGGTAAAATATATATGTAAAAAGAGACTGGAACAAATATACCAAATGATACTTGAGTTTTACTGAAATATGATTGTTCTCAACTTCTCAACTTATTTTGTGATGCTGTTACATTAAATTTATAACTGAAGGAAATTGGAAAGCACTGTTACTTGGCAGATACCTTCTCAGCAGTTTGCCTCTGTGCTGGTAAAAGAGCAGTCGCAGTTAGGTCTGTCCTCTCTCCCAACAGTGCTCACTCATTTATTCAACAAAAAATTATTGAGCACCTACTATGTACTGGGCACCAGGGATAGATCAGTAAGGTGAATGGCTTGGTCCCTGCCCCTGTCCTTACTGCCCAATGAGGAAGACAGGCAATAAGCAGATAATGTATTACAAATCAGGAAACATGATATAAAGGTAACCAATATAATATCATAATAGGAAGGGGGACCTATTTTTTAATATATTTTATTGATTATGCTATTACAGTTGTCCCATTTCCCCCCCTTTGTTCCCCTCTACCCTGCATACCCCCTCCAACCCACATCCCCCCCAACCCCCACCTTGGTTCATGTCTGTGGGTCGTACATATAAGGTCTTTGGCTTCTACATTTCCTATACTATTCTTAACCTCACCCTGTCCATTTTCTACCTACCATTTATGCTTCTTATTCTCTGTATCTTTCCCCCTCTCTCCTCCTCCTACTCCCCCACTGATAATCCTCCATGTGGTCTCCATTTCTGTGATTCTGTTCTTGTTCTAGTTGTTTGCTTAGTTTGCTTTTGTTTTTGTTTTTTTTAGGTTCAGTTGATGATAGCTGCGATTTTGCTTTCATTTTATTGTTCATATTTTTTATCATCTTCTTTTTCTTAGATAAGTCCCTTTAACACTTCATATAATAAGGGCTTGGTGAGGATGAACTCCTTTAACTTGACCTTATCTGGAAGCACTTTATGTGCCCTTCCATTCTAAATGATAGCTTTGCTGGATAGAGTAATCTTGGATGTAGGTCCTTGCCTTTCATGACTTGGAATACTTCTTTCCAGCCCCTTCTTGCCTGCAAGGTTTCTTTCAAGAAATCAGTTTATAGTCTTATGGACACTCCTTTGTAGGTAACTGTCTCCTTTTCTCTTGCCGCTTTTAAGATTCTCTCCTTATCTTTCATCTTGGCTAATGTAATTATGATGAGCCTTGGCGTGGGCTTCCTTGGGTCCAACTTCTTTGGGACTCTCTGAGTTTCCTGGAAGTGTATTTCCTTTGCCAGATTGGGGAAGTTCTCCTTCATTATTTTTCCAAACAAGTTTTCCATTTCTTGCTCTTCCGCTTCTCCTTCTGGCACCCCTATAATTCGGATGTTGGAACATTTTAAATTGTCCCAGAGGTTCCTAAACCTCTCCTCATATTTTTGAATTCTGGTTTCTTCATTCTGTTCTGGTGGATTATTTATTTCTTTATTCTGGTCCAAACTGTTGATTTGAGTCCCAGTTTTCTTCTCATCAATGTTGGTTCCCCGTACATTTTTCTTTATTTCACTTTTAATAGCCTTCACTTTTTCCTCTATTTTGCAACCATACTCAACCATTTCTTTGAGCATCCTGATTACCAGTTTTGAATGGTGTATCTGATAGTTTGGCTACCTCTTTATCACTTACTTGTATTTTTTCTGGAGCTTTGATCTGTTCTTTCATTTGGGCCTTTTTTTTTTTTTTTTTTTTGGTCTCAGCACACCTGTTACATAGTAAGGTGTGGAGCCTTAGGTGTTCACCAGGGCAGGAAAACTCACGTTGTGACGCTGTATGGCAGGGAGGAGTCTGAGAGGGAACAGTGCTGCTTGCTCAGCTCTCTGCCGGTTTTCAGTCACTTCCCCCACTACCCACAAGCAAATGGGGCCCCTCTGGTGCTGATTCTTGGGTGGGTGGGCTTGTGTATGTTCTAGGACCCTGTGGGTCTCTCCAATGAACTCTCTTGTGAGGCTGGGAGTTTCTCCTACCACCTCAACCCCCACAGGTTTTTTCAGTCAGAGGTTTTGAGGCTTTATTTCCCCACACTGGAATCCTGGGTTGCCAGGTCTGTCTTGCAACCCAGTTGTTCCTCCTGGTTTACCTGCATGTGAATGTGGGACCGCCCACCACATCACCCACCACCTTGCCCTGTCCACCACCCACTACCTTGTCCACCCTGGTCCTCCAGCCACCACCTTACCTCGAGTCCTCTCCACCCAGCTGACCATCTCTGCCCCTCCTACCGGTCTGGATGAATGTTTCTTCTTTAACTCCTTGGTTGTCAGACATCCATACAGTTTGATTTTCTGTCAGTTCTGGTTGCTTTTTGCTTTTAAATTTGTTGTTGCCCTTCTTTAGGTTGTGCAAGGAGATAACAGTGTATCTACCTATACCTCCATCTTGGTGGGAAGTTCCAAGGGGAACCTATTTTAAAAGAGAAGATTTTGAGCAGGTGGTGTTTAACTTGAGATGGAAATGAAAAGGTGCCAGGTGCAAGTGGCAGGACAGAGCAATTTAAGCAGAGGACCTAAGGTGAGAAAGAGCTTGGCCAAGTCCTGGGAACTAAAAGGAGGCCACATGGCTGGAGCATGATGGAAGGGAAGGGCGGTTCAAATGAGGTTAGAGAGGTAAGCAAGAACCAGTTCATACAAAATCTTGGTTAAGAATTTTGTATTTTATTCCAAATGCAATGTGAAACCGTTGAAGGGTTATATAGAGAGAAACATTGTTCACAGTTTGCATTTTGTAGGGTAATAGGATCATTTAGGCTGCAATGTGAGGAATAATTTGGTGGTGAGTAGGGGACAAGATAAGAAGCAGAGAGAGTAGTCAGAAGGTCTTCACAAGAGATAGTGAACTGGATTAGGGTGGTGGAAATGGCCACGGATTAGACTAAAAGGTGTATTCACCTGGTCAGGGTGTATTTTCA
This sequence comes from Desmodus rotundus, assembly GCF_022682495.2. Lineage (NCBI taxonomy): Eukaryota > Metazoa > Chordata > Mammalia > Chiroptera > Phyllostomidae > Desmodus > Desmodus rotundus. Next base: position 31,710,554 of record NC_071388.1, read on the forward strand.
AGATAGACCAGATGATACAGCGGGGTGAGGGGGAGTGAGTCAAGGACGATGCCCAGATCAATAGTTTGAGCAATTGGGTGTATGGCAGTGGCACTTGTAGAGATGGGAAAAATGAAGAAGAAATAGATTTGGGGGATAAAATGAAGAATTCAGCTAAATTTAAATAGTATTGAACTGCAACACATAATCTGCTTATGCATACTCCTTCGCTCCAGGAAGACCTTTAAGGATGGGAGTATGTTTTCCACTTTCCAAGTCTCAACATCTTGAACAATGCACATGTTACAGACTAGGCATTTTAATGTTTGTTAAATGAACATTATAGCTTTGCAAATAGTTCCTTCACTCCAGTGCAACAAGATTTTAGTTATTGTGAAAAGCTTGATTTTAGACAGGGAAAACTTGATTGACCATTAATTATTCTTTAAGAGGAAAAAAAGTATGAGATTCTTTATTTTTTTTAATTGTTTGTTTAGTTTTCTGTAAACTAAAATGAAAGTTAAAAGCTTTAATGTGTGTGCTTAAATTCTTGGGCCTGCTACTGACCTTGTTCAAGTGACTTTACCTCCCAGTGTTTCAGTTTCCCCATTTGCAAAAGGGAGATAATGGTAGTTGCCTTATCTCACAAGGATGTCGGAAAATAAGTCAGATAAATTGCTTTGCCCTCCTTGAAGAGGGACTCTAGAAAGTACGCATTATTAGATACGATGATGAATACCCACAACTTCAAAGATATTCTTAAATTGTCCCCCCCCCCCCGCCCCCCGCCCAAGTCTTTGAACGTGTTAAGCCTATGAATAGCACTGTGCTAGGTGTTTATACATTTCTGGCAAGCTTTCACCTCTGTTAAAGCAGTAAATGGTCTTTGAACAAATGTATTTCTCATTCTTTGATAACTATGCTCCCTTGTTTGTACACTTGAAAGATGATTATCATCTGGCATATGAGGTCAAGTTGAACTCCTTGGTGCCATTACAGTTCAATTGCTGCTTTAATTGAGTTTTTCTTCTAAGGTTGAAAATAAGTCATTTGTTTTATGTTGGTAAGTTACGTGCATTCTAAAAAATAATTGTAAGGTAAATACAACTACTTTTGCAAATGATACGTATAAATAATTTTCTTAGCTATAATAACCTCATTCAAAAATTAATATAAAATTCAATATTTTCATTTCTTCACTGACATATTTTTTCTGATGGCTTTCCCTAAAATTGCTTTTAATAGCTATAATTATGCATTTTAACATTTCTAATATAGACAGCCATGGCACACATATAAATATCACCAAAGTGAAAATCTACAGCCCTCCAGACAAAATACAAAACAGTAAACATCACCTAGAACAACATTTCTTATTGCAGGTGTGCATACAGTTCATAATTCGTGTTACAGAACAAACTGACAAGCCAGTAGCACTTCCATCCTCATCCACACATCCCTTACCTATAGTCACAACACAAAACAAAATTCTCCTGCTAGAGCAGCCACAGTACTCCCATCAGAGTGCTGTAAAAGCCTTCCTCGCAAAGAAGAATAAGACCTGCCTCTCCTCTTTGATAACACCCTCCCAGGTAAGTGTCTGTATACCCATCTGACAGAGGTGGAACCTGAAGCTGGATGACTTACAGTCTGTCCCCGGCTAGGCCGGAACACAGGCTAAAAGTGCTTGCCCACAAGGACACCCTCATTCCCATTTCTTCCTGTTCCATTTTTCTCTCATGGAAGAAATGAGAATTGAGGCAACACAAATAAAAACACGGCACACTTTGATGATTTTCTAAGAGGGGAGATCTAAATCAGGATAGAGGAAGGCTACAGGGGAAATAGCCTCAGTTCCACCAAGTGGTGGTAGAAGCTTCCTCACAGGCCCACCAGGATCTGACAGAATGGACACTGAAGGACAGGTTTATCCCTCGGGCAGAACCACTGGGACAAATTCCCTAGATCCTAAGAGTTGCACTACTATTTCAGAATATTATTAAAGTTTAATTTTGAAATTTGTCTTTAGTAATATTCCTAGGGGCCTATAAAAGATGCCAACAGCATAGCCTCTTCTCAAATACAATTATCTTGTGTGGGCCTTGAATGGGTGGGATGGCCCAAACTCCTACATTTCTGGGGAAGTCATTCCTATCTTCTGGTAGCACTGAATTTGCGTAGGCCAAAGGTCATAAATTAGTAGCCTATAATGGGCCAGATTTTATCTCAAATGATTTAAAAAGAAACTTTATTTTCATTGTTGACACTCTTACAGATGCCCTCATTTCTCCCCTGCTTTGCCTTCCTCCACCCAACCCACACCAGTCACAAGTTCAGGGGTCCCCAAGCCACCTTTGCTTCTGACCAGCAGGATACAAATTCAGAGGTTCCCACCACCGACTCAGGTTTGATGATTTGCTAGAATGACTCACAAAACTCAGGAAAGTGTAGTACTGATGACCACAGTTTTATTATAGCGCAAGGATTCAAATCTGAATCAGCCAGAGCAAGGGATGCATAGGGTAAGCTCTGGGAGGGTCTCCAATGTGAAGCTTCCATTGTTCTCTCCTGTGTCCTCGGGGACAAGCCATCCTTTCAATGAACTGGTATGTGACAATACAAAGTGCTGCCAACCAGGGAAGCTCATCCAAGCTTCAGTTTGTCCAGAATTTTTATTGGGGCTTCATTACTTTGGCATGATTGGTTGAATCACTCAACTCAGTCTCAGGCCCCCTTCCCCTTCCAGGTCAGACTGGTGATTCCACTTTTGGTCTTTCTGGCGTGACCAGCCCCATTGTGAGTCATGTCACAAACTATTAGGTGTAGTGTGAGGAGCCCACAAGGGTTACGAAGGCACCCTTATCACTCAGGAATTTCCAAGGAAGTAGAGGCTACTTCCCAGGACTCAGGAACAAAGGCCAGACAGATTCTTCATTATACACCCACACAATATTTAAATTTTATTTCAAAGTAGCTACCAACATTTAAAAATCAGTGTTTATGTAATGTCTAAATTGTTTTTGTCCTCCACTTAAGTACTGGCAATTTGGAGTCTTCATTCACATGAGCCTACTTCCCCCTTTTTAAGTGACACCCATTCTCCTCACCATCTCCACAGGCTCTATTTTCCATATCCCTGGCATGATTCTCTTTCATGTCCACTGCAGACATTTAAATTTACAAAATCTGACCTAAGCCTTGGGTATTTTTGCTGTTTTTATTTCTACCACACATTACTACCTTAAAAAAATAAATGGGGGAAGGATGATAATTATCTTTTGTCATTTCAGTCTTGTTTTAGTTTAAAACCCTCTTCCTCTACACTTTGTGTGAGTGAAGGTGCGTGTGGGCATATAGGTATGCTTGTGCCATCTATTTGTCTGTTAAGTCTTGAACCAAGCTAATCTGAAATTTTTGACTGCAGAACGACAAGGTGAATCAAAGCTCATGTCATATTCAGGCTCAAGAACTACAACCAATCCAGCAGTTTAAAAAAGAAGCCTCTCATTCTAAAGACAAAACAAAATCTATGTTTGTCATTTTCAAAGCCTTTTATAGCTTCCTTCAAGAGCATAAAATTCTCACATCCCCCTCCCGTGTTATTTGAAATTCAAAATAAGTAACAGAAAATAAGTACCTTTAAACTTCATACCTTCTCAAAGTCACTTCTGCAGATCACTTGTTTAAATAACATGAAAGGCATGAAAGAAGCCCCAAGTACTTCAGGGACCATGTGGACACCTACAGACTCAGGTGCAGATCGCCCAAAATTGTGGACTCCATATTTGTGAATTCATTGACTCACTAAAATTTATTTGTAACCCTAAATCTGTATCTCCAGTGTTTTCAGTCATCTATGGACATGTGCTGAGCAGGGAAATATTTGAGTCACCTAATATGAAGGTTCCCAGCCAAGATTAAACAAGGTGGCACTCTAACTTCTTGTTCCAAAAAAAGAACACTGCAAACAAGTGCCTTTTTTAACATGTGCCCTTTTTGTGGTGTATTTAGTGACACTGTGTGTGTGTTCTTTTTGTGCTTTTCATTGGTGATTTTGCTGTTTAAAATGGCCCCCAAGCACAGCAGTGCTGTCTGGTGTTTCTAAGTGCAGGAAGGCTAACAGGCCTTACAGAGAAAATACTTGTGTTCTTGTGTTAGATAAGCTTTGTACAGGCATGAGTTACAGTGTTGTTGGATATGAGTTCATTGTTACTGAATCAATAACATACTTTAAACAGAAACACAAATAAAACAAGATTATGCACTGATCAGTTGATGAAAATGTTGTGACCAGAGGCCCACAGGACCCACATTTTATATTTTCCCTAGGAGAAATGGTTTAGTATTCACTAATTCAGCATTTATGGTGATTTTATAGAACACAGCTACCACAAATAACAGGAATCACCTGTCCTTCTATTATAGTGAAACATAACATTGGATTTTGCAGCACAAAATCACATCAGAGATTGTAGAGGGAGGAAGAAGGAATGAGGGATTGAAACTAAGCTCAAAGGCAAGTAAACATTAAGGATGGTATTTTAAACCTGAAAGTGTTTGGAGTTAATATTAGTCATCTTTCCCAGACAACATTAAGGTGCCACACAGTACCATAAAGAGGACATGGGGCTTGAAATTGTAAGGCCTTTGTTGCTGGCCTTAAAATAATTAAGGGCAAATTATTTGCTGGCCGCAAATAATTAACTTAGGCAAGTAATTTAAGATCCTGTAACTATCAGTGCTAGAGGGATTTAAATCTTGTAGCAATAAGAAGTCCTAGCCCTGACCAGTGTGGCTCAGTTGGTTGGGCATTGTTCTGCAAATCAAAAGGTTGCTAGTTTGATTCCCAGACAGGGCACATACAAGTGGCAACTGATGTATTGATGTTTCTCTACCACCCTTTCTCCCTCCCTACCTCTCCCTAAAAAATAAATAAAATGCTCAAAACAATAAAGAAAAATATAAGAAGTCACATTTGCTATAACTATTATCTGCAAAAGGTTGTCATTTAAATTATCTCACTGGGTGAACTTGATGGCCCTTCTTACTCCAGAATTATGTAACTGAAGAGATTCATTTTGCCAAAACAGAAAAAAACATATCAAATATTCATAATGCTAAGACTTTTCCCCTTGTAGTATTACAAGACAGAGGAAGGATTTCAAATGTAAGAACTAGACAACAGCTCTGGGCTCCTTTTTGAATTGTATTTGTTGAATCACTACAGTATTTTCTTTTTAAAAATAAGAGAGAAAAGGATTCCCAGTAGATGGCCATCCTTTGTCTCAGGCCAAACATCATCCCCAGCTTTGTAAATGCGAGGAAGCAAAAGTACCACTAGGTGGAGCAGGAACAAAAAACATCTACTTTCTTGCAGTTGAGAAAACCCTGGCAGTCCAAATATTAAAAGGTACACCTTCTGAATAAAAGGAAGCTCACTGAAGCAACCTCGGTTACTTTAAAGAATCTGGAAAATCAGGACTAGAGCTTTACTCTGTTACCTTGAGAATTCTTTCCACAAAACCATGCTGCCTGGGGGAAATTCTTTTTCCTTAGAGAACATTACCAGCAGCAATGCATTCCGGTTTTTCCACATTTCTTAACAGTATAAAACTAAGAATTGTATTAGACAAAACTTAGGGACCTATTTTAGTTAATAGGCTGAGATACTAAATACCTACACATTTTTAAACTTACTGGCATGGTCCTCCTGACTGGCCCTTTGACCATAATAAGGTCAGGATTCAGGCAGGGTGATTTGCCTTCCTCACAGGCCTACTCTCTCAGCAAGCGCCCCCAGAACAGCTGCCTGAATGAAGGACGTGAAGGCACTGACTTGGGATGAATCCACACATAAACCTACAGTGAGGTTTTGGGGATAAGTGGGCAGAATGGCCTGCGGGTTGTTTTGTTTAACCTAGTGGGCCATCAGCTTATTATCTTTTCTGAAATGAAACCAGACCCAATTCTTCGGGAAATGAAGATGGGGGTACATATTTCCTTGTAAACTTATTTTCTGTCTGACACCACTTAATATTTTGCATCCAAAGGCAGAGGCAAAGATGAAAAGCAACGGCCATTAAGGAATATGGTTTTCATTGTTTTGAGAACATACTAGCTCTCCTAGTTAACAAATACTTATAAATAAGCTGAGAGAGAGAGAGAGAGAGAGAGAGAGAGAGAGAGAGGAGAGAAATCACTGCTCTTCCGTACTTGACTGAACTGACCTAGATCTACTTTGGGAACAGCCCAAATCGCAAGAAAATCCCCAGGCAGTAACTACGAGGTGCTACAACGATGAATAACAACAAAACCAGAGGCGAGGGATTTTGCCTCATACAGGACTGGCTGGCTGCCTACTCAGCTCATTGCCCACACACCTGGGCCAGCTTTGTAGGCGCCTTCACGTGTCCTTTGGCCACCTATAAGCTCCCAGGTCCAAGCTGCAGATCTGGAGGCGCACAAGCCCACCATAGACTGCAAAGGGAGACAGGCCAGTACAACCCAAGCCACCCTTCCAGTGGGAAAGGCGAGTGCGCCCCTCTCACACCCCGCAGCCCCGCAGCAGGCTGCACGTGTCCGAGCCCAGCCCCGGGTGCAAGTCCCACAGCTCAGGGAAGTGCACCGTGCAAGGGGACCCGCTCCGTTTCTCTCCCTGCGTCAAGTGCCTCACCCTCAGCCCCCCGAGAAACCCGCGGCTGACAGAGCCCAACTCTTCGCAGCGGCAACGGGCACCTCCGGAGAAGCCCCAGGCCAACCGCGGCCTCCAGGCGGGGCACGGAGGCCGGACGGGCGAGCACCGCAGGGTCCCGGGACGGGTGAGATAGCCAGTCGCTGGCTTTTTTTTTTTTTTTTTTAAGCTCTGAACTGGACGGTGGACGGCGGTAGGCCAAGGCTTTTCCGCCTGCTGAAAGCCAGCGAGAAAAACAGCGGGCGGGGAGCAAAAGCACGGCGCCTACGCCCAACTCAGTTAGGGTTAGATTCAAAGGCAACCCTCACCCGACTCAGGACCAACCCTCCGCAACCCGACGCGCACCCCTCCGCGCCGCCTTATAAAGGACCGGCCACCGCCCGCGCCCATTGGCCGAGGCCCGCCCGCCACAGCTCTCGCGATATCTGGGCTCGCAAAATTTTTTTTTTTTCCAAAAGTTCTATTTCCGGCCATGAGGTCAGTCGCGGCGCTTTCCCCTTGTGTAGGGGAGGCTTTGGGTCTTTTATTAAGATGCACTTTAAAGGTGAACACTAATTTGTGCTTCAGAGTGCCGTTTCCCACCCACTGCGAACCAGGCACTGTGTACTCGACTACCTTCAAGAAATTAGATTTCACAGAAAAATTGGAAGGCGGGAGATACAAGAGAGTGATTCTTAACTCTGATCGTGATATTTAGAGAACTTGGATTCTCAGGCTGCACTGAATAAATCACAATTTTGGCTGGCCTCATTGGGTTGCCTCCAACTTCCTGCCCTGGTCCCGTCTCCTTAGAATGAATTATCTTCCACACTTTCAGCAGAGGATGGGTTTTATTCAGTATAACTACTTCTTACAGTAAGGACTAAATGTACCTTCTGTTCGGAAGGGCTTTCAAACATTGGTTTTGCTTTAATGTTGTAAGAGCAGGGAAGATATAAACGAAATTTTTATATTTTATTCCCTATTCCCAGGTTACCTGATAAGGATCACTTAGAGTTAGGATCTAAGTCAGGTTAGAAGCTGGAGTCTACACAATATTCCAGGCTGGTTGTTGAATTAACTACTTAGAGACCAGGATTAAGGGCAGTGTGCCTGCCTAACCTAGCAAGCTACTTCAGGACCACTTTAAACTTAAATCTCTTAACCTGTTTAAATCTCGTTTTCCTAATTTGTAAAATAGGAATAATACTTGTCTTTTTCTGGGATGTTAGGTAAATGATTATTCCTATTTTAGAATAAAAAGCATTTCAAGAATTCTAAAGTGAGCAATTGTGATCTCTCTCCAGTGCTTGTGAATCTATTTGGTGCAGCATTAGTTGTTTAAACTGCCCTCCGTCTCTATAACTTATCCGATCTACTCTTGCTTACAATCATTAAAATGGCAGACACAAGCCGAAAATTTAAATGCACCTCCTCACAAATCCTTGACTCTAACCAAACTGAGTTACTGCTACTTGTATATGCCTATAATTTTTATATCTTGGAGCCTTTGCCCTAGTGTTTCCTCTGCCAAGAATGCACTCCTGGTCAATCCTCTATAACATATACCTACTTGTAGTCCACCATAGAAAGCATTAGAGAAGGGCATAGAGATGAGGAGGTAAAGTCCTCAATCCCTGTCTTCTAAGAACATACTAGGGAGGAAGAAAGACAAGCAAATTAAATGATAAGACTGCATAAATAAAATGGTCAATAGACGTACATGTAATATAATGTACTGGAGGAAACAAATAATCAATTTAGACTCCGTGGAGGAAGCAGCATCTGAACTGGACCTACAAATTCTCTAATTCTGTGAGCAAAAAAGTTCCTTTGGGGACATTATCTTATCTGAACCTCACAACAACCCTGTGAGGGATTGGGATTAGCAACTCTTTATAGATAAGGAACTTGATTTTCAAGATGTTTAAGCAATTTGCAATTGGCAAGTAGGTGGCAGGGCCTGGACCCAACCCCACATATGCTGCCCCTAAATTCAGAGGGAAGGGCATTCCATTAAATCCCAGCTGTCCTTCAAGCCCTTCCTCAAAGCCAAATCTACCAGAAAGTCTTCCTTGAGCCCTCAAGGCATATTCCCTTCCGTGAAACCCCAGAGCAGTTTTATACTTCTATTAGGACACCAAATCTCTATCTTGCATTATAATTAAGGTATGGATTCTCCTGTTATACTAGACTGCTGGCTTCCTTGAGACAGGATCTGACTCCGGATTTGCATAAGGCAGATACTACTTTATGTCAATACTGCTATCATTCTTTCCACTGCACAGGTCATTTCATACCTTTCTTTCCCCTTTAGACCTATCTAATTAGGCACCAAGACTTGTCCATTTTTCAGAATTTCTTTTTAATTTCTATTCCCACAATCTTGAGTATAAGACTTAACTACTTTATCTCTAGTTTTTAACTGATCATCAAATCCCGAGGGCCTTCCCGGTAAAATTTATCCTCCAAATTATTGCCACATTCATCTAACTTCCTCATGTCTTCTGCTTTTAAATCTTTGTTACCCTTTGCTTATAGGCCATTTAACACAAAGCCTCCCAGTCCCTGGTTTTAATTTACCTTCCTAGTATTGCTCTTGGTCTGCTCCATATGAGCTTTCTTCATTTTAACAAAACCATTCTATTGAACCTGCCTTTAATATGCTTTGTTCGTTTTCATCCCCAGCCCCTTGCTTATTTCCATTATGCTTTTCTGGATATCTGCCCTCTTCTCCCCTCTCTCTATCCATCATAATGCCACCCCATCCATGATGGCATACCTCTGCTATGAAATCTTTCCTCATAGCAACCTTCTTTCCTGAAGCTTCATTGAACTTAAATCTATGTCAATCATTTAGCACACAGCACATTACATCACAAATTGCTCTTTCTCCAAGGGAAATGTAAGACCTCCAAAGTCAAGAATAATTATTTGCAAGCCCTGGCTGGGGAGCTCAGTTGGTGAGAACATCATCCCAATACATCAAGATTACGGGGTTTGATCCCCCTGCAGGACACATACAAGACTCAACCAATGAATGCATCGATAAGAGGAACAACAAATTGGTTCCCTCCTCAAATCAATAAATAAAAATGTTAAAAAAAAAAAGTTTCCTCTAGCATTTAATTTGGTCCTACTCAATAAACATCTGTTGACTGCTTCACCATTATTTTTCCACATTATAGAAATGCAACAGAAACATGGACAACAAACATGAACATGGATAATTGAAATATTTTCTTTTCCCAGAAACATAATATCCAAAGTTTTCTGTCCCACACACTCAAAACATTTTCTTCTAGCCATTTATCTGTATTTAGAAGCATCTCTGGTGTACTATGTTGGGACCAACTTCTTTAAATTCTGCAGCAGTGATCCACATGTCTTGGAAGGCAGACAGGGATGCAAGAATAGAGCCTCCCATCCATACTGATATTTTCCTTTCTGGGGGAGCTATAACTTGCACAGGGGTATTGGCAGGCGCCACATTTGCTATATCTTTAACCAGCCGCTTGTCTAAACCAGGGAACAAGGTTGATCCCCCAGCAAGGATAATATTGGAGAAAAAGGAATTCCTCAAATCTGAATCGCATTTCATTATGCTGCTGAAGCACATCTTATCAATGCCAGGAGTCTCCAGGTTCATGAGAGATGGACAGAAGAGGGCCTCTGGACATTGAAAGAGCTGGTCATGGAGCCTGATCATCTTCCCATCGGGTAGTTGGTAAACTTTCTCTATAGTACTAGGTTTCTTGGCTATTTCCTCTTCATAGTTCATTGCCACATAACAAGAGGTTTCCTTAATGTCTGCAACAATCCTTCTGTCCGCAGCACTAAGCAGCATGATGCCATGGTCCTTCAACAGCATCATGAGGTAGTTGGTAAGGTCAAGGCCAGCCAGATGGAGCTGCTGGACGCCATGAGGAAGACAGTAACCTTCAAAAATGGGCAGACACTGGGTAATCCCAGCACCTGAATTCATCACAAAGCCAGTTGTGAAGCCAGCAGCAAAGAGAGCCAGCACCCCCTGGATGGACATATAGAAGGCAGGAACCCCCAGATGCTCAAAAAACACTTCAGTGATCTGTTGTCGATTGGCCAGTGGGTTCAGTGCTGGCTCAGTAATCAAGACTGGGACATCACAGGGCTTTAGCTTCAGGTTGTGGTCATAGATATGCTTCCATGTGATCTCCATGTCCCCCCAGGAAGTAATGAGACCACGCTCCACTGGGTAGCTGTAGGAAGAAAAATAGCATAAATGGCAGCTTCTACCTTTCAAACCTGGGTCAATCCCCACATTTGTCACCAATATCCCTATGTGGTCAGTGACTGCCAGAGCCTCTCAGAGAAGTTAACTACCAGCATAAGTAGCACTACCTTCCTCTGCAATTTCTGTTGCTTTCCATTCTCCTTACCCACTGTGGAAGACCCTTTGTGACTTAAAAAAAAAAAAAGTTGGTGGAGGCAGGGTTCATCTTCACATAATAGTTAATTGAAGAAAATAAGCATGAACTAACATTCTTAAATGAATTTGAATTTTATGAATGATAACTTTATACGTTTGGGTACATTTGTATAGAAACAGAGTGCAAGTAATATCACTCATTAGATGACTGGTATCCTCGGAGTTCGTGGCCTTCGCATCTGCGATAACGCGGGCTAGCTGAGACTCTCCTGGCTTCCTTACTCTTTCTCTCACCCTTACGCACCTCATCAGGGCTCTCGCTCCTTCCCCTCCCCGCGCGTCTTGCCAGCCAGAAAAAGGCTGTACCTGATGGACAGCGAGCTTCTCCTGTCCTGCGCTTGGTCGCCCACGCACAGCTCCAGCGCGCCCTCCGCTGCCCAGCTCTGGCCTTTGGTCCGGCCGATTATGTTTGGGTAGATAAACTGGGGCTCCCGGGATCCAGCCAGGCCCGCCTTAATCACTCCCGAGCCGTTGTCGATCACCACCCGTGGCTGGTAGTTGCTCATGCTGCCCACGCCACCGGTGCTCTGGCTGCGGACAAGCGGAGAGGATGGGAAGTGCGAAGTGCGGGGTGCAGCCCTTAGGCGGCGTTACAAGGTTCCAGTGGGGCGCGGGAGCAGACGGCCTGGAACGCAGCGTCACAAAGCTCCCCCCTCCTCCCCCGCAAAAGGCCCTTAGGCCCAGGCCTATAGACTCTCCGCACGTGGTGCGCTCCAAAGTACTGCTCGCCGGGGGTACTCACCGTGGCCCCTCTCCCTAACCTTTGGAATCCAGGAACATCTTTATCAGGAAAATGCGATTTTCCTCCCCAAAGATACAATCTGACCCTTCACAAGTGGCTTTCTCTAATACCTCGATGAGCTATAAAGACAGTTTGATCTCCCCAAACCATTGAATTCTCGTTAATAAATGTTGATCCAGGAGCCTGGGAAAGCTCTGGAATACACTGGTAAATGGGGAAAGATGGAGATTAGACAAAGGGAAGTTGTCCAGCAGGGGAGGTAGGTCCCTGCTTTTGAAACCTTGTCAACTTCTGAAAAGAGAAGGGAGGAAAAATACCAGAATTTACAGTGAGTTTATTTTTTTTTTATTATTGTTTCTATATACTGGGCAATGGTTGTGTTTCTTTCCTGTGGTTTGTAAGCATAGTGTACTCAAAACCAAAATGGTAGAATCTCGGTATTTATTTGTTTGTTTATTTAAGCAATCTCATCAGGTTATATCCCGGGGTAATATGGAAACTAATTCTTTTAACGAAAAGTTCTGGATTTTTAAACCTAAGGATGTGTCTCTCTCTTTACAGGAAAAGTAACATTCCTTAAGTCATATGAAGTTCAAGGCTTAGAAACATCGTGTGCCAGAAAGGGCATCTTGGTGTCTGATTGTTCCCCTCTCAGTTTTGCACACCCTGAAGAGGATTTTAAAATAAGTACGCAACCTAGAAGCTCTGATCTACAGAAGCAGGGAAGGCAATCCAAAAGCTATTTACACGTCCCTCCACTAGCGGCTTGGAAGAGACGCTTTCTAGCCAGCTAAATCCCAGCTCTGGGGTTTGGAGACACGCGCTATCGCAGAATCAGGGACTGGAGTGTTCCGCGAGGGCGTACCCTTCCCAGGCCCGGGACGCCCAGACACACGCCTGGCACTCTCAGCAGCCCAACGCAGGGAAAAGATAGGTAATAATCACTTCTTTCCCATGGAAGAAAGTGTACCCACAAGAAGGGCAACTAGCGGGTGGGTAGGAGGGGGGCTTTAAAAAAATAGTTTAAAAGTGCACGGAAATTTCAACTTTTGAAATATTAGCACTGTTCCACTGGACAGATAGTTATTTTCTCTTTCCCCGTTTTACTATTTTCTTTCTGGTAAAAGTTACATTAATACCATCAGTCTTAAGAGCAAGTGAACCCCAAGTTACAATACATATATTAGTGGTTCCTGAAAGCCGGCTTACAGCTAGGTTTCCGTAGTGTAGTGGTTATCACGTTCGCCTAACACGCGAAAGGTCCCCGGTTCGAAACCGGGCGGAAACAACTTTTCTGATTTTTTTTTTTTTCCCTTAAATGGCAGTTCGTAGCAGACAAGGTTTGCCATGTGCAGTAAGGGCTCCGACTTACATTTTTAAAAATTCAACTCACAACTTGATGCTGGGAAAATAATGTACAGCTTAGAAAGGGAGATCAGTGTGAAAACTGCCTTAGCCCTATGGCTTCCTGAGCGCTTAGTATTATGTCATTTGGTTTTCCATTAGTTTTTCCCCTAAGACTGTAGATTTTTCTAAATGCCAGACTGAGATGGTGCTTTATTCGTATTCTTAATACAAATTGTCATGCTTCACACCTAGGAGAGACTCATACATTTTTCTGAATTAATAATTCATCAGAAAGTGTTCCGACAAAAATTAAAGTGGAATCAGAAAGACAGGCATACTCAGAAAGATAATTTTGTTAGATAGGACAAGGGTCTCAAGATCTGGGTCATTCTCACTAAACGTTAGAATGTAGCATAGTATTTTACATACCAGCTGTAAACAGGATGAGCTTGACAGGAACTCAACTAGGTAAGTGTAGCCAACTGCAAAGAAGACGTTGGCGTGTAATTGACCAAATAGTGTGTGTAAGCAACGGCTAAGCCTCCGTTCTGGGAGACAGAGCTTTGGATATGAATCCCCTGTCTTCTTTATTTGTTACAAGTAAATAAAACTACCATGCAACAACCACTTCATTGTTTAATATAGCACCCCAAGTGGCCAACCCCTTGACTTCAGTAACGAAATCAAGAACCAGCCTCCAAATTTTTTTCTTTATAAACGTAACAGTGGTGGTTTTATGTACAAAAATTATTCTGAGTAGAAATAAGTTATAAAAGCAGTAAATAGAATCTGGTTGGAAAAGCCTTGGAGGGAAGAAACGAATAAATTCACGTGAGATTGTCCTTTAAAATAAAGTTGCTAATACATTTCCTATGGTTCTGACAGTTTTTAACAATGTTGAAATTTTGTCTGAGATTTTTTTATATCCGCGTGTACGTGAGAATACACCTTAAGATAAATGACGGATCTTACTGTTTCTGTTCTTTTTGTATATTATGCAAACTGGCTTCCCTCTCCTTCACTATACAAAATATGAATTAGATGTAAATAATTGTATTAAAATGTTCCTGGCCCCGACTCAGAACTCTTTCCGGTATAACGCCCACCTTCCTCCAATATTGCGCATGCCCAGTGTGCCTTACTGCTTTGCTCCGCTTTCGTGCTTCAGACTTCTGTCTCCAGGTAAGGGTATCCTGGAAACTGGGCTACAGTTGGCCGATGCAAACAAAACCCAGGAAGTCCCAAGAGCTTTCGGGTACGTAAACTGACAAGGGGTGATCAGTCTCAGCTCAAAAATTCCCCACAGCCGAGAGCCCAGTACACAAAGCAGTTGTTCATGAGGAAGGGAAGGATGATGGGAGAAGACGAGCAACTACAAGCCCCAGCATGCAGTGCGCAGCTTGGCTCCTGGAAAGAGGACTGCACTGCAGCTCTGCCAGGCTTCAGGCCAAATTCGGGCAGAGTGCGAGACACCGACTGTCGGCCGACCAGAATGCCGAGAATAAAGAAGACAGGCGGAGTGCTGTGAGCGAGCACTGAGGTCTCTTATCTTGGATGCTCGCTATTTGGGGGGTCCCGGGCACGTAAGGGGGGGTGTGTGTGCGTGTATGTGTTTGTGAGCCTGCCACTTCGGCCCAGGCCAGTATTGGACCTCCATGGTCCTAGAGCCTCCAGTGTTACGTGGGACGCCTGGGCCGGATGTGACGTTACCGTGGAGGAAGAAGAGACAGGCGGAGCGTGGCGTGGTGACGTCTTCCCAAGATGGCAGCGAGAGAGTGAGGAAACAGTGTTCACGCTTGGTTTGCTATTAGGTGAGTTCTATCTTCACCCCCAGCCCACTGTCCCCGTGCTCTTCAGACCCTGGGCCACTGGGGAGCAGGCACCTTGGAGTTCGAGCTCAAGTGGGGACGAAATTGTTAATGTGGAAAGCTTGGGCGAGGCAGCCTGGTGTTGGCCTTGGTCACAACCTTTGCTGTGGGAGTTTGGGGGAGTGGGAGCTGGGCGAAGGGCAGGGCGCAGAAGCCGCGAGAAACCGGCTTTTGTGGTCACTCTACCGTGCCCCCCTGAGTGGAGAGGATGGGGGGGTGAAGGGGTGTGGCCTCTTCCCAGAGAGGGACGGAACCTTTAACAAGTCTTGGCCTTGCTCATTCTCCACCCCCTGGACACTTGCCTAGCGTTTTGAAGCCTCTCTGCACCGCGAAAGCTTAACAGGTTTCGGTGACTTGAGGGCAGTTTTAAAGATCCCATATGGTGATCTTTCCCATGGAATCACTCCTTAATGGTTAATTTTTTTTCTTAACATGTATGTATGCCTGCTGAGCTTGAAAATGTGAAGTTTCAACTGGTGCAAAACAGAAATTTTGGTGTGCATTTTCCCCAGCTTGTGGAAGGGTGTGGGGGAGCTTTATTGCAGAGCCTCCATCGGCCGTGGATGAGAATAAGTCTACCAAGACATGATCTGCTTGGGGAGGAGAGGTGGCTGATCTCTCAAAGGAGAAGGGCCAAGAGCCTTTTTCTCCATGGACTTTTAGTAGGTTCATTTTGCACAGGAATACAGGTAAAGCTCATCAGTCATTTCAGGCAGTAAGGGTCATACAATAGATAACATATAGAGAACTTTGAGGGCTTATTCTGAGTTAGGGTCAGTTAGTTAAAGGGCTATAAAACTTTGGGAAACAAAATCCATTTCAGGCCTGGACCCGTATCATTTAAGCTGAGGGTATAAACAAAGCAGGTTTCACAGGATTTTTTGCATTCTTTCTTCGGCCTGATTCCCCAGGGAATCTGCCCTTTCCAGCACAGGACTGCACCGCCTTCTGTCAGTGTTTCAGGCTTAAGTCAGGCAGGGGAAATAAGGCAGCCAAGAGATTAGGAGACTTCTTGGAGACAGAATGAGGACTCAGGCTATGTCAAAGCCGAGGGGCGAGGGTCCATCACCCTCTTTTTCTATAGCCCCCGGAGTCCTTCCCTGTGGGCCTTTGTCGTGACCATGCCTGTCTTAGGATGTTCCTCCCTTGAGGAATCTTACCTGTCATTGGCTAACCGGTCATGCACTGAAGGCCAAACAGGGTAAAGTGGGCAGAGGCTGTGCCCCTGCCAGGGAGATAAGCTTTGTCTCCTTAGTGGCTTATGGTCCCAACTCTGACTCAGCCTTAACCATGGGGGGTTATAGCTTCTGAAACCAGGTAGGGCGGTACCCAACAGAAGGGTTTTTTCACTCTGCCATTTATTGATGTCCAAAGGATTGTGTTAGTTGGCCAAGATGAAACTAAGAGAAAGAACTTATCCCTTTAGCATTTTTGACCATTATGTGTTTGATAAGAATTTTCTGGTGGAGGGGATAAAATGAGCACTGACTTTTTTCTTGTTCCTGTTATACCTTTACCAATTGTTTGGGTGAAATGTTTTTTGGAAACTTAGGATTGCTGATTTGATATTTCTTTTTGTCTTTTAGAACAAGGGTAAAATTCCATCGAGATATCAAAATGCAGTATTCGCACCACTGTGAGCACCTTTTAGAGAGACTGAACAAACAACGGGAAGCAGGTTTTCTTTGTGACTGCACTATCGTGATTGGGGAATTCCAGTTTAAAGCTCATAGAAATGTGCTTGCCTCGTTTAGTGAGTATTTTGGTGCAATCTACAGAAGCACTTCTGAGAACAATGTCTTTCTTGATCAGAGCCAGGTGAAGGCAGATGGATTTAAGAAACTGTTGGAGTTTATATACACAGGAACTTTAAACCTTGACAGGTAAAGTACACCGTTTATTTCATTTGTAAAAGCTAATCAACAGTCTTGAGAGCTAAAGCAGATAGGTACTTTTACATTCAGTCCCTGAACTCCGAGTCTTCAAATACTGATGTGTACAATGTTGTTATTTTTAAGAAGTCAGTATCACTAATTTTGATGAAGACTACATTTTTTAAGCACAAAAGCACAGATGTTAATACTATTAAAGCGTTGTTTCTGATACGTTTGATTTACCTCCTGAAACAAAGCCTGTGATTTGTTACATGAATTTGAAGATCAAACAATGAATTCTAGTTTTCCCTTGCTTTTTGGTCTTTATGTTCCTCTGGTCTTCTCTCCCCCTCACTTACTGTCCCCTATTTCTTAAAGTGAAGGACTATATAGATAAAGAAGAACCTTTGTGTTCATTTAATGGTGCTCCCATTTTCAACTATAAATAGCAATGTGCAGGACCTCTTCCTGATCTTGATTCACGAAAATAACTTCATTGGAGTATAAATGGCAGTGAGTCCAATATTAATACTGAAGTCAGGTCCAAGGTGCTAAGAATGGTTCTCCAGTATGCTGAATGCTGAGAACTTTGTAGTTCTCAACAAGAAGTAGGTACTGAGGACTTTGATAACACAGGCACTGTGTGTCTTCCATACATAATGATCTATACAACTAGCTTCATAGCAATGCATTTATTAGTTTGTGGGGGGAAAGGTGAAGGAGATTAAAGGAAAGAGAATCCATATTGCTCGTATCTTTTTCCCACCATCTCTTATGAAAGTGTGAACATGAATAGACCACAGTCCTCTGACATAGAAAGATTGTGGGCTTTAGAATTATATCTTGCCTCTCATTCACTATGTCTCTGAGCAACATGTAAGCTCTTTGGGCCTCAGTTTTCCCATCTGTAAAAATGAGATAATAATAACTACCTTGGTGTTACTGTGAAGATTAAGGATTTATTTGAAGGCCCATCTCCCAATAAAAATTAGTTTCCTTGATTTTCCCTTCTCACCCTCTCCCCCTTTAACTCCACATTGCCTGGAGAAAAATAGGGAAAAAAGTATGAAACACCTGAAATTCTGCCACCCACTGATAACCACTATTAACATTTGAAAAATAGTCTTTCATTCTTTTCCAGATGATCTCTATAGATATGTGTACATACACATTAAGCAAAATCCTCCCCTCTCTTTTACATTGCAGCTTATCATGGAATGTAAAAATACCTCTTTAAAAAGTTAGAATCAGGATGTTCCTTAATGGTTTTGAAAAAGAAACATGCTGTTTTGGAATTATATTTTAAATGTTGGTATAATGAAATCTTTGAGTCAGTTCTGTTTAAGTTGAATAGAGGGACAGAACAGTGTTACAGATTAGTCTCATGATAAATTATTTAAATTTACTGAATAGCTTACTGTAGAAGTGCCTGTGATTAAAAATTCAAAATATTTTATATAAAATAACCACAAAACCAGTGAATTTTGGTTGCTCTTTAATTTAGTGTTTTCCCTTTCTCAGTCAACTTTGCCGGGAAAATCTTGAGTTGATTTGAAGAGCATCTGAGTTTGCGCTTTCAAGCAAAAGAACCAGTCTGGAGAAAAACCAGATGTTTTGCTCAATCTTTTGGTATATGTCTTTCTTGGGGAGCTAATAGTTTGAGCCCAGCTGCAAATGTGAGAGAGGACTTTACCAAAAATAGGAAGTGTGTGTAATTTAGTGAATAATAGAAAATTAAGTGGACTCAGAAGCCAGATTACCTTGGTCAAATTTTAGTTCTAACACTGTTATCTTGGAAAAGTTACTCAATTTTTTTGGAACTCTGATCTTTCATTTGTGTGTAAAATGGGGATTATAATAGATTTTGTAGGCATATCCTGAGGTTAAACTACTCATATAAAGCATTTAGCTAGATACCTGCAATATGTAATTAAGTAACTTTCAGTTACTGTTCAAAAAGTAAAAGCAAATTTTCAAGCACTGTAATTTCATGCTTGTAAACAAAAGCATATCAATTATTGGCATAAACAAATGCTGATTGGTTCTCTTATCTGTACTGAGATTATAGGCTATTTATGAAATGGATAAATCATTTGTATGAATTTATATGAATTGTTTTAATGTGTGACTCAATGTTAGTTCATATTGGTGTTAGAGATTACTTGACCTTGTCATCTGTTTGGTGGTTCATTTTATGGAGCGCTGAGACAATTACAGTATGAGACCAAAGTATAAAAAGTGATAGAGTAAATTTGGCTTTCATTCTAGCGGTGTCTCTGATTTATTATAACTCGATTCCAAAGAGCATTGATTATATATATAACTATGGATTATATATAATTTTAGAATATATTGTAGAATATATTTTAGAATATATATTTCAAAATTGTAGCCAAGGGCCATAACAAAAGATGATCTTACATAATGTTTTCTTATCTGTGGGAAAGATTCAGTTTGCAAACAGATGTTCCCAAACTGTATTTGTACTATGTTTAGGAACTTGGAGTGGAATTTCCCAGAGAATTAAATGTTCTTTAACCTGGTGATTAGATTTACAAAGTGGCCTATAAATCTAGTCAATAATCCGCTGAAAAAATGGTTATATGTATAATAAAACAAATTTTTAACAGCTGTTATAATTCTAAATTTAAAGAGGTGAAACATACAGATGGCACTTGAGGCAAAGCAGATTTAATTAGATTATGAGAAAATGAGTAGAGATTTGTAGATACTGTATTACATATACTCTCAGTGATCTGAGTGTTCACGACACTAGTTATTTTTATTTCATTTCAAATTTTACTTCTTTTTTAAGAGATATATTAATAGTGCTATGTTTATATTATTAGCTATGACCAAAACCCTTTTCTTGCTTATACACATAATGAATAGGAAAAAGTTATTTTTTCCTGGAGAACTAAATAATATTTGGGGAAAATGGCAAGGAGAAAAGTTAATTGAGGGATGAGAGAGAGAGAGAGAGTGTGTGTGTGTGTGTCCCCTCAAATAATTAAAAGGGTCATATTTTTAGTGTTAATGCAAACTCAGTTTTGATTTTACAGTTGAGAAAACTGAAGCCAGTATTAGAGTGATCAAACAACCTTTCACTACATTGTAAACTTCTGGAGGGCAGGGACTATTTGATAATTTTAATATCCCTCTTAGTACTACACATGGTGGGTGCTCAGTAAATATTGACTGCAATGTTGGACAAGGTGGACTTAAGTGTTTCTATATAGTTCTAGTATGAAACTCTCCAGCTAACTTAGCTTGGCATCTCACACACAGACAAAAGTGGAAGGGTTACAGGAGAGGGAGCCCATTCTAAAACCTCTTCCTCCAAGTTTGATCAACAGACTGGCGGCATTGGCATCACCAGAGTATGTGTTAAAACTGCAGACACTCAGGCCCACCACAGACCTTCTGGATCTGAATCTACATTTAACAAGATTTCTTGGTGATTTGCATGCATAGGAAAATTTGAAAAGCACTATTAAAGTCCCCCACAGGGGGAGGAAAGCAGAGAAAGATAATAGGAACAGTTTTTTTAGACTTCCCCTGTTGTCTAGTCAGAAAAGTTGGTTGCAATCTGAAGAGGGCTCAGGGTGAATGGGAGGAGGCAGTAAGTTGCTACCAGCTACTTTTATATTCCACGTGTTATTTAAAACAGGTAGAAATTTTAACATTTATTTTTCTGTAGTGGTACCTAGATAGCTATGAATAACCATTACTTTTTAACTTTTCAAATTCTGTAAAGCTGGAGATTTTTGCTTAAACATTACTCTGAGCAAATGAATGAATTTGTTCTCTGAGCAAATGCATAGGTTTTTTCTCTCAGTTAATGCTTTTCTACTTCATTAGATCTTTAAAGACTTTGAAATACATGTGCAGCTCTGTTACACAACCAGTTTTTCTTTGATCAGAATATTGTCATTTAGCCTTGTTTCTTTACAGTTGGAATGTTAAAGAAATTCATCAGGCTGCTGACTATCTCAAGGTGGAAGAGGTGGTCACTAAATGTAAAATAAAGATGGAAGATTTTGCTTTTATTGCTAATCCCTCTTCTACAGAGATATCTAGTATTACTGGAAACATTGAATTGAATCAACAGACTTGTCTTCTTACTCTGCGAGATTATAACAGTCGGGAGAAATCAGAAGTGTCTACAGATTTAGTTCAGGCAAATCCTAAACAAGGGGCTTTAGCAAAGAAGTCATCTCAAACTAAAAAGAAGAAGAAAGCCTTCAATTCCCAGAAAACAGGGCAGAATAAAAGAGTGCAATATCCCAGTGACATTTTAGAAAATGCATCTGTTGAATTATTTCTAGATGCAAATAAATTGCCCACACCTGTAATAGAACAGGTTGCACAAAGAAATGATAATTCAGAACTCGAGTTGACATCAGTTGTGGAAAATACTTTTCCAGCACAAGATATTGTGCAGACTGTTACAGTGAAACGGAAACGTGGAAAATCACAGCCAAATTGTGCTCTGAAAGAACACTCTATGTCTAATATAGACAGTGTCAAGAATTCTTATGAACTGGAGAGCTCTGGGGAAGAGCTGGATCAGAGGTATTCCAAGGCCAAGCCAATGTGTAATACATGTGGGAAAATGTTTTCAGAAGCCAGCAGCTTGAGAAGGCACATGAGAATACATAAAGGAGTCAAACCTTATGTTTGCCACTTGTGTGGAAAGGCATTTACCCAGTGTAACCAGCTGAAAACGCATGTAAGAACTCACACAGGTAAGACTGATTTGTAGGAGATATAATTGTTTTTATACTGTGACCAAAATAATACTTTTTATAATGAATGTATTAACATACAGTGGCCAAAATTTGATATATACTTGTATGCATAAAAGTACTTAGCATGTTAAGCTGTTGAACATTTCTTTACAATCGTGAGCAAGTATTTAATGGCTATTTTATTGTAACTGATACTCTGTAGTCCTAATACATGAGTTCTTTCCCCCATAGTTAACATAAACATAAATTTTGGTCTAGCTTATTAAGTATTTAACACAAACAAGAAAAAGTAATTACAACTCAGACCAATACTCAGATTTTGCCAACACATCTCACCACCTGCTTCCTGGACTTTGTCAGCTTCTGGACATTTATTGGCATTACACAAGATTCCTTCCTCAACTTCTACATTTACCTATTGGTACACTTAGATTTGTACTTTTTAAGTTGCAATATGTATTTCTCTAACTGATCACTTTTTACTATTGTGAATTAAAAAGCACTAACAATTTTTAATTCTACTCCTGTTTTTAATAGTTAATCTGGAAGAAGAGATCCTATTTGCTCTTTTACTTCTTGCAATTAACATTTGCAGAATATCGAAACTAGTATTGTTGATAGACTCTTGAAAGTTTATATGCCTTATGCAACTAAAACAGAATATTTCTTTCTAAATACAGATTTTATTTCTTTTTTTAGGTGAGAAGCCATACAAATGTGAACTGTGTGATAAAGGATTTGCTCAGAAATGTCAGCTAGTCTTCCATAGTCGCATGCATCATGGTGAGGAAAAACCCTATAAATGTGATGTATGCAATTTACAATTTGCAACTTCTAGCAATCTCAAGATTCATGCAAGGTAAGAAACAAAAACACTAAGGTTTTTTTGTCTTTGAGTCTGTCATTCACAATAATCTTATGAATAGTAATGTATTAGAATTCAGGACAGTAGAGTTCTAATTGTGGTTCCACCATAGAATATTCTTAGCACAGTCAAAGAACCACAAGCTCTGGTGCCTGGAGGAAAAATAAGTGAGAGCGTAATGTAAGATCAGAATGGTAATAAGGCATCCAGATGGGGTAAGGTTTTATAGGAAATTTTGAAGCTTTTATTCTTGAGATTGAGAAATAACCGATGTAATGTTGCTAGTCTTTTAAGAGGATCATTCTGGCTGCTATATTTGGAAAACATTGCAGGATTGCAAGCGTGGAAGCAAATTTTCCAGTTACGAAGTTCTAGGTAAAACCCAAGTGAGCGATATGTTGGTTCAGTTACAGTGGCAGGAGTGCAAGATAAGTAGTAGTCAGGTTCTGGATGTATTTATAAATTTAGGACAAACAATTTGTTGCAGATTGGATGTGGGCTTTAAAAAAGAGGGAGGGAGGGAGGGAGATCAGGTCAATCAAAGATGATTTTGACATTTTGATCCTGACCACCAGAAAAGATGGAATTACCATTAACTGAAGTAGAGAAAATTCGTGAAAAGAGCAGTTTAATCAGGAGTACAGAAGTTGTTTGAGTAGAGTTCTGAACATGTTAAATTTTAGATGACTATTAGACTGTCTATGATATACATCTGGAGATATACAATAGACAGTTGGTTATTTAAGTCTGAAATCCTGGGGACTTGTTTGATCTGAAGATACACATTTGGGAGTCATCAACATGTATTGGGTTGGCCAGAAAATTTGTTTGGGGTTTTTTTTCCATATGATAGCTCTAGTAGCTCTTAGTTGTCTTTAACTTCATTCAAAACAATTTTGTTAGATTGTATTGTGACAGCTTTCCTGTCAGGTGCATTTAAAAAAATCAAAGTTGGTAAATTTTTGTGCAGCCATTTTAATATTGAAGGTGGAAGAAAATAAACATTTTCATCATATCATGCTTTACTATTTCAAGGAAGGTAAAAGTGCAACAAACACAAAAGATGTGCTCACTGTATGGAGAAGGTGCTGTGCCTGATCAGACTTGCAGTTTGTGAAGTTTTGTGCTGGAGATTTCTTGCTGGACAATGCTCCACAGTCACGGAGGCCAGTTGAAGTTGACAGAGATCAAACTGAGGCATTCATTGAGAACAATCAACATTCTACCACACAAGAGATAGCCAATATACTCAAAATATCCAAATCAAATTATTGGTGAAAATGAAAAATGTGTTGTTGTTGTTTTTTTTTTTACAGAAAAAACCATATGAACTTTTTGGCCAATCCAATAGGTAGTATTGAAAGCCATACATTGGATGAGGTCCCCAAGAGAATGAGTATAGGTAGAAAAGGGATCAAAGGAGTAAAGTCATAAGACACGCTTAAGAGCTCTGGAAGATGGGCAAGAACCAGCAAAGGTGACTAAGAAGGAGCAGCCTATATAAGAAAAACCAGAAGAGCGGAGTGCCCCAGAATCCAAGGGAAGAAAATGGTTTCAGAAGGGAGTAATCAGCTTTCTCAAATTCCGATGTTTGGGAGAAGACAGAATTGACTTGGATTGCAAAGTGAGAGGTTAACAGTGCTTTTGATGAAAGTAGTATTAGTAGATAGAGGCTTGTAGAGAATAGATTAGTAGAGAAGAAATAAAGTAGAACAGTTGGAGACTCAAGTTTTTTTAAGCAGTAGCAAAGAAATGTAAGAGCAAGTAAGGTCAATTGTCTTTTGTAAGATGGGAGACATCACTATATTTGTTGTATACTATAATCCAATGGGATGGGGAAAATGGATGCGGTAGGATGGAGGAAAATGCAGGAGTGATACTGAGTAGGAAAGGGAGATAGTATCTTAAGTACACAAATGGGAGTAGTCAGATTCAGATGAAGTATCATCATCCTCAGAGTTAAGGAAAACACTATATAGGTACAGAGTCTATAGGTAGAGAGTTGTGATGGTGGGAATTTTCTGATTGCTTAAATTCTTCTGTGAAACAAAGCAAAGGAATCAGCTAAGAGTGAGGATGGATAAGGAGGTGCTAGAGTTCTGAGGGAAGAAAACTTTTGAGGAGAGAGTGAATGGACAAGCAAAAATAATTGCCTACAATGTTAGGGGCACGTTTGAGAACCATATAAAGATGATGTCAATACTTTTTGAACTGGTCTCAGAACTGATGTTTTATCTCAAAACATTGAAACTGTTGGTTTTAAATGTATATAATTGGTCTGTTAAGGTGAAATGAAATAAAATACTGTATGAAAGTTGTGTGAAAAATGCTTGCTATATACATTGACCTCCAAATTGTTTTATTTATTAGCATATAACTCTGTGTGTATTTACTAATAGGAAGCATAGTGGAGAGAAGCCATATGTCTGTGATAGGTGCGGACAGAGATTTGCCCAAGCCAGCACCCTGACCTATCATGTTCGTAGGCATACTGGAGAGAAGCCTTATGTATGTGATACTTGTGGGAAGGCATTTGCTGTCTCTAGTTCTCTTATCACTCATTCTCGAAAGCATACAGGTAAGAATTTGATGTGAAGAGACTGCTTAAAGTAAGGGAAGTTGTAAATAAAAGGGAAAGTTGAGCTTTTACAGAAAGTAGATTACAGACTGTAGTTACCTATCGCATTAGTGCTTTTTGAAGCTTTTTATGTTTATGATTTTATGATAACCATTATATATAAAAACTTATTTTTTGAATAGTACACAGTGGGTGAAATTTTTGTCATGTAACATATTGAAATCATAATTTTGACAATATGTAAATTTGAGTTGAAACATTTTATGACCTTAGAAAAACTCCTTAGCCTCATGAAGTTTCATTTCCCTTGCATAAAACTGTAGAGTGAAATTAAAGGGGTAGGGGTGGATTTGGGTACAACATTGATTTTGTGACTTCCTACACAGACATTCTAAGATTTGCATATTAAACAGATACCTTAAATACAAAGTATCAATTTTCAGACAAATTCTGTTCAAAGATTTTCATTATTTGTAGGTACATTTTAATAGATCTTTTCTAAATAATTTTATTCTTACTAATATCAATTCATATTAAAATTCTTGCTATCTAGTATATTAGTAAGATGATGAATTTACATGTTATTAATCATATACAATCTAATTTCTTGCCCAACTCTAGTCTACTAGAAGGACATTGACAGAAATAAAGTTTTATCATGTGAAAAGCATTAGGGTTACATGAACAGTATAAAATAATTACTAATATTCATTTCAGTTAGATCTCACTGAAAAATACCTCTAAAATACAATATAAAGAGGTTTTAATTTAAATAGTATTTTAGAACAGCTTACTTTAGATTATTATAATTGATAAATATTATATTGGTATAGTACACCACTTCGCTATCTTTTATTTTCCATCTAGGTGAAAAACCATACATATGTGGTATTTGTGGGAAAAGTTTTATTTCCTCAGGAGAGCTCAACAAACACTTTCGATCCCATACAGGTCTGTGTTTAGGGGGAACGTATTATTTTTTGTTCTCTCTAATTTCTTTTTATGTAAACCTTGACTTTTAAACCATTATGGACTCTATGGTATCTATATAGTAATATTTAAATGCATAAATATCAAATTTTCATTTGCTTATTTTGTTTTTTTAGTTGTTAGGAGTATGAATTAAATGTGGTTGGAAAATTGTGTAATTTTCTAAGAAATATGCCAGATAATCAAGTTTATAAAAATGATTTGGATTTAATGGCAGATATACCAATAAATGAAAAGGAATCAGTAGTAAGATAATATTAGATTTTGTTATTAAACAGTGTTCGGTATGCAAGTTTTAGGAATAAATTTTAATATCGACATGTTTGTTGTAAAAGGTAGTATGTAAATAGTATGAAGAAAATACTGAGTGTAAAAAAAATTTAAACAAAGGAAAAAGCCACTTTGAAAATGTGCTTTTTTGACTTTTTCTTTTTAAACATTATCCCTCATAATTGTTGCCTAGAATAGTGTGAGCATTTAGGAGACATTTAATAAATTTATTGGCAGCTTCTATATTCTCATGCTGTTTGGTTTGCATAATAAAGCATCAAATAGTTGTTACTTCAAAAGAATTACAATTTGTAGCATTTCATTGTTAGTTTTTTAAAGGATTTTTCTAGTAATTTATAAGCTACTTGAGAACAGAAAAACGTAATTATGCTTCCTCCTGCTACCATATGTCTTAGCCAGGCTCTGGCATATAATTGCACTCACTAAATGTCTGATAGAAGTAAAAGAATGTTTGGGGTTTTTTTTTAATTGATTGATTTGAGAGAGAGAGAAACATCAATTAGTAGTTTGTTTATGGATTCACTAGTTGATTCTTGTATCTGTCCCAAGCGGGGATCAAACCTGAAACCTTTGTGTATTGGAACAACGCTCTAACCCACTAAGCTATAGACCAGGGCTTTAAGAGAGAGGTAGGTTTTTTTTTAAGTTTAAAATCCCTGTTAATGAAAACGCTCAATTTTCCCTAAAATGGGGGTGCTTTACATAAAGGAGTGCCTATATAGAGAGAAGTTTTTGTTTCACTATATTAGAACCACATGATTAAAATGGTACTTTGAAACTAAATTTAAAGTGTAGTAGTGTTTCCCTTGTGTTCCTAAACATTGATATTTTTGTCTTAGCTTCTAAAATACTGATGTTTTAAACTTTTAACTTGTTTTTCAGGAGAAAGACCATTTATCTGCGAATTATGTGGAAATTCTTACACAGATATTAAAAATTTAAAGAAGCACAAGACAAAAGTTCATTCTGGTAAATGCTTATGTTTCTTAAAAATTTGGTTTGCTCATATTGGTGCTCTTAAAATGCTGAGATGCACGTAACAGTTTAGATTTTTTTAAACTAGATACATACAAGTAAGGTAGCTTTGTAATTTGCACTGTGAATGTCTTTTCATGTTGACCTAATACATAATACTGAAATATTTTCTCCTTTAAAAATCTTATTTATGAGTAGTTTTAAAAGTGACTATATAAGCAAACTATGTATCACTATTCCCCATACTAGAATCTGGGTTGCCTAGAGTTTACTGTAGCTTTATGGCGGGGCGGGGAGGGGGGGGAGACCATCATGAACGTTAACCAATGGGAAATGGGTTAATTTAGAAAATTAGGAAATGGGTAGCTACAAACTGTTACATAAAAATAGAAATATGATTATGAGACCAAATGTGGGATCTAATTGAAACACAGAAGTGCTGAAGACGAGTAAACTTCTGAGGTGTTGGAAAGGCTGAGTCCTAGGGAACTTGCAGGACAGAGAAGCGCCTGGAGGATGGACATGGGAAAGGAAGGGCTCGTTCCAGGCAGCATTGTGAAGAGAGTCACTGGGACAAGAGAGTGCAGGCTGGTTGAACTGAAGAGTATTCTGCAAGAACTGAGTTACAAAAGCAAACAGGTAGTTTTGCCTAAAGAGGATACTGAGATTGAAATCTTGGCAATACTTTGGACTGTCAGGAGCACGGTAAAGCTAGTGGAAAATCTGGAGGCAAATTATCTTTAATCAGTGTGATAATTACTCCCTTGACCAGAGCAGAATTCCTCACCTCTGAAAATATATGAATGTGCCATTCTGAACTTGAATTTACAGAATACTATGAACAATTCATTTATACAGTCAGTGAACAAATAGAGTTTTTATTATGGGTGTAGCACTGTTAGGTATTTTAGTCTAGTTGAGGATTAAGGCATACCTAAGTTGAGTGTTAAGTAGCACTAAGAGGATGTCACAACAAGGCAGTATATGAAACATTGAAAAATGAGTGATAAAATAGATAAGAAACAGCCGACCCTGGGCTAGAACAGTTAAGTCCATTTTTACCGTGGAGTTGGTGTTCAAACCTAGTCTTGAAGTCCATATTGATTTGTATGAATAATGAGAGCAACTCAGCAGAAGAGAAGTAGCTTGAGTTAAAAGTATGGTAGTTGAAATGCAAGTTCTGGGAACAGTAAGGGTTTTTGTTTTGTTTGTAAAGATAGCATAATTTTTTTCCCTCTCATTTCAGGGGCAGATAAAATTCTAGATTCTAGTATAGAGGATCATCCCTTATGTGAACAAGACTCCATACAGAAAAGCCCTTTATCAGAAACTTTGGATGTGAAGCCTTCTGATATGACTTTACCACTGGCCCTTCCACTTGGGACTGAGGACCACCACATGCTTCTGCCTGTCACAGATAGTCAGTCTCCTACATCAGATACATTGTTGAGGTCAACTGTGAATGGGTATTCAGAACCACAGTTGATTTTTTTACAACAGTTATACTGACTTTGTGAGGAACATGGAATTGCTAAGACATCTCTGGTAGTAAACATAAACATCTCTGGTAAGGTGCAGATGTTCACCTTAAAATACTATTTGTTTGAGTTGTGGCCATTATGATTCATTCACTCAAGTAAAGGCACCTGATGCTGCGTCATAACTGCAATGCCTGTTTTGAGTTTTGGCTTTTATATCTAGATTATACCTGCACCTTTTAAAGAAATGAATTATAATACAGTAGCACTACTTTGGGTGGTCAGGTTTCATTTTCTTTCAGAGCTGCCTTAATTCCATTTTTATTTTGCATTTTAGAATTAATTGCCTTCCATGTATTGAAATGGAATCTGTCAGTTTATATGATTCAGTTTGACCTGTGTGATTTAAAACTTTTCTTTCCCTCAAAATTTAAGCAAAATCTACAATGGCATCAGCCCCAGAGTGTTGCTGTTACTAAGCCCCACAGACCAATGTATCAACTATGAGGGGAAAAAATAAAATTTCGTATTTCTGGCTAAGAAAATTTAGGTACTAAATAAGAATTATGCTATTTCTCTATTGATGTAATCCATTGGAGGTAGCTTTTCTAATGAAACAAAAAGAAGTGTTTCTCTTAAAAGCTAGAAAACTGTATAAATTTTTGTTCATTTTAGAACACAGTATTCTGGAGAAAACTAATAATACTTTTGATTTGAGTTACCTGAGACTGCATTTTCAAAATAAGTTTATAATAGATATTTGGTGTTTTTACCTTGTTACAAGACATTTTCAAAATTTGACTGGTTATGTTTTAATAGGTTTCTAGATTACTGAAGATGAGGAAAATTTTGATAAGCCTCTTGTTATGCACTTTTTAAAATATTAAATTCTAAAAAGAATTTTCTAAATATAAACTTAAAGCATACTATAAATCACTTGGCTTCTGAATATGATTCATTATATTACATAGGTTTAGGAAATTAACTTCAATTATAAGTAAACATTTGGGTTATCAGAAAGCCAGTTTATTAAACGTTTTATATTTGAGTGTTCTATAAGTTTTGAGAATTAAAATTTTATAGTAAACCACAACATTTGGTGGTGGTTGTAGCCTCACAGTAGCTCTTCTCCTTCCTCCTGAACATAGAACAGCAGTATTATTATTACTCTCTTTGCTACCCACTCTTCCCTGTCCTAGTTTTCCCACATACTGATTTATTTTACTGCACAATCTTTGGACATCAAATTACGAGTTTCACAAAGTCAGTTCTTACACTGCTGATTGAACACCGTGGTGACATCATATTTTATTTCTGCCATGCATTAGTTGTGGCTTGTTTTTGTTTTTAAAATAGACCTGTAATAAAGTTAATGTATTTTCCATTGGTATTGATTTCTTTCATTGTATTTTCTCTGGGGTCCTGGTCATAGGAACCAACTAGGGGACGTAATAAAACTACTTAATTCTTGTAAACTGTAGAAATTGTTGCCATTTCACAGCACACTCAGCATTTTCACAATAAATTGCTACCCATGGGATTGACATAATTGAATAGAGTCTGAAATATTGCCTTGTATTTCCATCAAACATAGTATTTAGGTAATTATTTATCTAAAATCTAATTATGCATGTATATTATACTGAGTTTAAATACAATTTATAAAGTTATAAAATGTTCAACTAATCTGTTCTGGCTTAAATACAATAGGAATTTATTGGAATGTGAATATTTTAAAGAAATTTAAAAGACTCAGCTTTTTAAAGAAGTCTGCTAAATTGGAGAGGTTATATTTAATTGACATCTTTATTAACCTAAGCATCTAATGAGCAAAAGTTCTTTTTAAAAACACTACAGTGATGTCATAATTCTGAGGGCAGAAATTACCCAATTTCCTCTAACATGGTAATTAGCATTCTGCCTTTGCATAGATTAACCTTCACATTTATTATTTTTAGTATTATTGGATTAGAGGGGGTGTGGTTGATTTGCTATGCTTTCTTCATCACATTATCTGCTGCTTAAATAATTTTATTTTAAATTGGGATGGCTTGATGCTCTTCCAGAATGACAGGTAAACAAAGACTGAAAACTGAATTTCCTGTCTTGTCATTCTTCTCATAATACCATTCTTTTTTTTTTATCATGATGTGCATATATTTTAGTTGTATCCAGTATCATTCTAACACAATTATCATTTTAGTCCAGTTCATCTTTAAATATTACTATATTACTATATTACTATAGAGAGTGCTGAGAAGGGTCTATTAATTATTTAAGTATTACTAAGTATTTTGAAAGTGTTTGGGATACTGAAGTCTTACTGAGAAATGAATTATTTTCTAAAGAGAAATGAATTATTTTCTAAATTTTGTTTTATATTTATTAGATTTTTCTTACTGTATTGATAGAGATTAGACTTGAAAAAGAAACAATAGATTTAATATAAATGATTTTTGCTGTTTTTAAATGGTATTTGTTTTATGTTTAATTTCATAGAAGGATCTGATAAGACAAATTTCAGAAAATTGTTTTTCTTTCCAAAAGATAAGGTTCTATCAGTTCTATTGCAACAATAGTTTATCATTTTTGTGTATGTTTTAATTCTACAGAAATTGTGCAAGTGAATAGTTTAAACATACTCATGTAAAGACATGTATTCATGTTTCTAAATATCCAAGAATAATAGTTCTAACACTTGATGCATATCAGAAACATCTTTATAGAATGATGATATCCAAGCCCCACCCCCAACTTAGGCCTGCTGAATCTTTGGGACATACATATGCTGGCAAAGCCCCACTGGTTATTTTAATGTATACTATACAGTGAGAATTATTATCCTATATATTTCTTTATGTTCTTCCTTTGGGAAGCATTTATAAATGAAGCTCTTGATACCACTTTCAATCTTTTTCAGAGATTTTGAGTCTGCAGAACTTAGCTAGAAATACCACCAAGTAAAAAGAAATTGTATTTTAATACAATGTCTGTAAATTCTACATTTTTACTCATTTAAGAATAGTACTGAGATTTACTTATTGGAGCATTAAGTTCTTGAGACAATAACAGTTTATTATTCTGTCTTCTGCAACCCCTCTTCCCATTCATTCAGGTGAGATTTGGTATATTTGTTTAAGGAATTAAGTAATCATGCAGAAATAGGTTATCCCATTTTGAGAAGAACAGACTAAAATAAACACTGTGGATGTGAACAGATATTTGGATTAAAATATCTGGCTACTATTTCAAATGCTTGAAAGTTAAATCATAATACATAAAGCTACAAAGATAAACAAGATAAACACCTTAAGTTTACAGTCAAATGGGAAAGACAGCCTGGATATAAATAGCAATAAAATAAATTAGAATGTTGAGTACTACATGGGAGGAAGGCAAAGGAAATGCTGAGCAGTCAAAGGGAGTTGAATGGACAGAGAAAGGACCATTGCTCCCCTGGATCTGCAAACAAGATGCTGATGGGAACAGGTTGCACACAGCTGACTGATACAGGCAGAGTGGGGAGGAGGTATGAAATGAGGAGACATCTAAGACATGTCCTGTAGACATGGTCTGTTATCTACACCATCTTACTTGCCAGAGTCCTCTACCCTTAGCCTGTGCCAAAGAAATGGGATTAGATAGCCAAGTTTATAAACCATGTTCTCACACACACCAAACTACAAGTGGAGTGCTGAAGGGCAGGGGTTGGACAGCCACATTTGTACCACATGATTCCATACTTAACACCACAGCTGACAGAACATACCTTACTGGGGAGAAACAATTCTTAGGCCAAACTAAGCTAGTTCTTTCTATGAAATTCTGAGGCTATTATGCATACACATAAATGAAAAGATCATTTCATTCACAAGTAGCCCACAGTTGGTGAAGCAAGCCAAAGTCTAAAGGAAAGAGCAGAGAAAGTTGATTTGTAGAGCAGAGCCAGGGGAAAAAATAGGTTTGCAGAACCAAACAACTGAGGTCCTGTAAAAGGAATGGCCTGGGTTTCTAGCTTTTCAGTCCCATTCTGGAGGTGGCACTGCTATGCTTCATTTCCTTGTCGCTGGATGCCAGTGATTTTTTTGCCTGTACACCCTTACAGTAAATCCCCTTTTTCTTAAACAGGCTTGGGTCACAGTTTCTGTTCCTTGCAGGTAGCCCAACTTAAAGACTCGTAAGTTTTGATCCTTAGTGATTGAAATGGTGATACCAAGGACATTTATGAGAGAGAAGACTTTATTTTGGATGTACTGAATTTGATTGGTGGTGAGGTATCCATGTGAAACCATCTAGCAGTAGTTGGAAATGGGGCCTGAGACCCAGGAGAGATTAAAAACTAGAGAGAGATACAGATCTTGCAGAATAATACTAATAATTATTGTGATAGAAATGACTAAGGCAGCCCTGGGAGATGGTACAGAAGAACAAAAGATGAGGACAAAATCTTGGGGAAATGCATTTAAAGAATGAGCAAAAGACAGAGAAGGAGATGGAAAGCGATTAACACAAAAATGGTGGTGCAAGTTTCACAAAGACAGAAGTGGCTTTGTGTTGGTCACGTGGTACAAGGAATTTAAGTCGGATGCCCGTCAAAGACAACACTGGGCTGGGTAATTGGAAGCAGAAGCCAGGTGGATGTGGTTTGCGTAGGAGATAAGACATAATACTATTTCGTTTGAACAGCAGATCATGTGGCACAAACAAGATCATTATCTTATCAAATATCTAAAAAGTATAAATCACTTTGTTTCTTGCTTTTTTGCTTAAATTTTAAACATTGTAAAATGAGCATAAAATAATCTGCAGCACTGTGATACGAGGCTGTATCTCAGCCAGATCTTAAAGGACTGCTAAGAGGAAAATGGAAGGAAACTTCCACTAAAACACATACATGGGTGCAGATTTGCTCATTACACTTCACATGTGCAGAGGAAGTAGCATTTTCCAACAGAACTTACCTGTCCTTCCTCTTGACCTCCCACCAGTGGGAGATCTGGAAAATAACTTTTAGTCCTAACCACTTTAAAACCTAGCCTTATAATATCTTAAAGTAATGCTTAAACTCTTAGAATATTGTTATCTTATTTTCTGCCCTTTGTCTTCTCTCCAAAATGGTGTCCAGCTATATGGAGGAGGGGCCTACAGGACACAGTGGCATCACGGAAGTCAGTGTCTTCAGCTCGTCCATTCTCTGGGCATCTTTCTGGCCTCTGACACACTAGGCAACAGCTTATGAAATACGTGACCAGGTTTCTCCTATCCTTGAAGGAACCCCAGTAGTTCTTGGCTAGCACTGGCCTCACCTTGGTTCTCTTATGTGAAGAGAACCTGAGACTTCTGCAACTCCATCTCCTGAGTCTCTTGGGAGAGAGAATATGGAAATGTGTGGGACCCCCACCATAGCACACAGGAACAGAGAGGCCTGGAAAAGCAAGCCATGTCACTAAAGTCTCCTTGGATGTGACTGTGTCCCAGCTGAGAGGCTATCTTTCCAGAATGCTGTAGATTCCTAATACCCAGCATATTATAGAGTATTTCAGAGCAGTAAAAGATGGACTACTGCTACATAATATACATGAATCACTAATGCTGAGCAACAGAAGTCAGATACAAAAACGTATATACTGTTTGATTCCATTTATATAACATTCAGAAACAGCCCAAACTGCTCTGGTGTGAGCAGTCGGGATAGTGGTGTCTATTGGAAGAGGGTTGGAGATAAGGCATTTTGTGGCATTTGCTGTCTGCCTGTCATGGTTAGCATAGGTGGCTAGCTTTGTGATGATTCATCTTGCTGTTCACTTATGATTTTTGTACTTTTCTGTATGATTGTTATGCTTCTATTTAAAAGAAGTATGTATATATTTTCTAAAAAATAAAAATTTGAAGAATGAGAAAACCAGATCATTGGTTCTTAAACTATAGTGAGATTAAAGGTAACCTGGATTGTAAAAATACAGATTTCACAGACTGCCTAGAAATTCTGATTCAGTAGGTCTGACTCTAATAATCTAAACGTATTTTAAACATCTGCCCCAGGGATTGTGATGCTCTCCACTTTAAAAAATGCTGATTTAGTGTCTGTAGTTTTGACAAACTATGCTAACTCTAGACATTTTCAAGTATAAGAAGTTTGTCATATTAATTGTCATTCAAGCTTGAGTTTATCGGATCTTTAATTGCTAGGAGTAGCAGTTGTTTAAAATGTTTTTATTTTTTCCTATAGCATGGTTTTTTTTGGCTTCATTGAATTCTGCAGTTTTTCAAATTTGATTAAGAAATTTTATTCTCTTCCTATCGCATTTTTAATTATTACAGAGACACTTTGACCTTCCTGGGACATACAGCTTTTTAGAGAGAGAGATTTAGTTCTAGATATATTGGGCATGTAATAACATAAAAGAATTTTGTAAAAAACCAACTAGTCTTTATATCTGCAGGGGTGAGATCTTAAAATGGAAAGAAAAGATTTGAAACATGTAGAAAAGAACATTGCCACGTAAGGCTTGATAAAACTTAATAGCAAAGAGTAAAATCAACAAGTAAAATCAGTGTAAGTGTCAGGATACATTCTGTGCTCTCTACAGCTTTACTCCATTGTAAACATTTGCTGGCAGCAAATACTCAGTGTGGGGGTTTTTTGGCATCATGGAAGGTCATATCTAAAATTTCATTACCAGATATGGTAGTTTTCTTTATTATAATGTATAAACCCTTGAAATCCATTTCACACATTTTGTCACTAATATGAACTATTGAGTGTATACTTTTCAACCAATTCCAGATGTTTTAAGATTGTGTTTTTCAGTACAGACTCAACCTGATGGCAGCCATCTCTCCTGGATGGTTCAAACTGATCTCTCTGCAAGCAGGATAATGTATTTGTTAAGGCCTTCAGGTCTTTTCTGGCTCAATGACTCTCTAACATTAAATGAAAATAATGCCTGATAAAATTTATTCAACTGTTCTTCCCACTTTATAACCACCACCACCATCCTTGCCTTCCTAGGGAGTATGGAAAGGTGCCGAATATAAGGAAAGACCTGTTAAACTTTTAAAATGATGAAATAGTGAGTAGGTGATATTTACCTTAATGGTTTAATCTACTAAAGGAATGGGCAGTGGCAGATATGTTTGTTTATTTTAACGTTAAATTTTTAGACTACAGGTATGATTAGGGGAATTCACAATACTTTTAAGTGAATGTCATTACTTTGATAACTATAAAGCTGGCCACCACCTTTCTTACACCTCCTTTCTCAACATTTAGAGATAGGCTGTTACTTACTTTAGACTGCAGAACCTCAAAGTACCTTTTAAAAACTGTTCACGTACATACTTTTTTTTTATACTTTGGCTTGAGCAGTAATAAATCATTCAGATTAAGTAGCCTCTGCATATGTATGAATTAATAAATTTGTGAATATAGGTCTCTAATCAAAGGATCATACTGTCAATTGCCTCTTCATAGGAATCTTAATTTGAAAACAAGACTGGACTCAGACAACAGTCATTATTTACCATTAAATCATTTAAAATGTTACTGGCATCCTCCAAAAGAAAGAACTGTCTTAAAAAGCTCACTGGCAGCGCTGACTTGTTAATGGATATTTAAATATATTTGCCTTTATTTGTGAGATTCTATCAACACCCATCTGTAACACCTAAATAAGACATATAAAATACTTCAACCCCTAAACCCCTTGAAATTCCCTAAGAATCTGCCCCTGAAACCGCTTTGCCACTTCATGACAACTTCCAGTTAGCATACCTATGACTTTGCTTCATTGCTGTTTTACACTTGGTTTTATTTTTCTTTATAAAAATAGCTTAGTTCCTTAATTCTCCAGGGTTAAAATTTTAGTCCATAGTTTGTCAAATTTCTTTTAAAAATTATACTACTCAGTTTTTCATAATGCATAGTTGTACAAAGTTTAATGTATCTTTTATATATCGGACAAAAATAACTTGTTCTGATTTATGAAAAAAATAATAGGCAATAAAATATTAATCTGTGAACGTAATAAGACAAATGTATGAACATTAAAGAGCCGTTTTTCACAGCTGTTTACCTACTGGCACAAGACTAAAACCTGCATTAGACGAGAGGCTGCAAGCGTCTCCATAAGTTGGTGTCCAGTAATAGTACTTTTTAAGGCCATTGGAGACTTCTGCAAGATACGCATGTCCATCCACCACATACGGCTCCACATCTGTATTGTCTGGTTTTAGACGGCCCATTTGAATTAAGTCAGAGTATGCCTAAGATTTTTAGGAAAAGAGAAACTATATCATTAAGAAAATAATTTGTTCACTATACAATGCTTAAACAAATTAGTCGTGCTAATTTTCAGTGTATAATAAATATTCTGAGTAACATTGCTGAGTCTTAATATTTTCCAGGTACTGTGGTTAGGTTTTTATTCATTTAATTTCACACAATGGAATTATAATTTTGTAAAATTTCTAATATATTAGGCACTTTTTAAAAATGACTACCAGAGTTAACAATTCTCTGTATTACCAATTTTGTGGACTTAAGATCCATGGTCAAAATTTTCAAATCCCACAGAGGTTCTTAGTGAGGTGGGAGGGGTTAGCTATTGTATATGTCCTTGAAGATCTGATGAGAGTGAGGAAACCATTTCTAAGAAAAGTAAACAAGCGCAGATTTTGTCATACAACTATGTGGACTTTATGAAGCCGCTGAAGCTAATCTACAGATTTAGGCTAAGAGAATAATCCCCACAGTATTAGATGCTGACCTGGCTGGCTGCCTAAGTATTTCTTCATTGTAGAAATTACCTCGTATATCTCATGGATCACTGGTATCTGTGTAAGGGTGTCGTACAAATACGTTAAACTGTTTGTCAATCAGTTTGCAATGACAGAGAAAGGCAAAACTATACAGTAAAAGATTTAAAAGTCTAGTTGTTTTCTGCTTTAGCTTTTCATCAGTTCTAAACTCAGGTTTTAGTATATGACCTTATATTTCCATGTAGTTTGATATCTTTTGCTATTTCAACCCCCAAATTTCCAGTAGCTAATTTTTAGGAATTAATGTTAAAATTTATCAAAACTCGTGTCTCACTCTACTTAGTAATCATTCCTAATGCACTTGTAACAGTGTAAATAATTATAATGTCTGATGTTATAGAGAAGACCCCAAGAAATAAACTTTCAGTCAAGAAACAAACTTACCACACATGTGGCCTCATCGAATTTGTTTCCCCAAATGTAGATATTAGAGAGTGTGTGGTTTGTGTTCATCGATTGTGCAAGGGCAACAAGTCCTTCCCCCTCTATGCTGTTGCTGACTACCGACAGCCTATGGGGAAACAAAAACCAATAACCCTGGAAACCAGTATTTCCATGAAAAGAGAATGCATAAGTTAGCAACAACATTTATTACAAACAGGTTATTGTGTAAAGTCTTGGCATTATCCTTACATATGTTTAAGGTAGTAGTCAAAATATGGACCATGTAATTCCTAATATCCCAGAAACGTAGTTTTCTAATTGTATGCTTCATGTACCTAGCAGGGCTACCTACATTTTGGAAATTGTTTTGTTATTATTTGGTAAGTGCCTGGGGATGGATTACAGATACACTTTTCAAGATAAGTCACCAAAGTAATTTTTTTATTCATTATGTTTAGTTGACCAATATGAATGATTGATTTTTTCTGTTAGAATTCAGAATATAGAGGGAGGGTGGAGGTGGGGGAGGGAGGTGGGTTTGGCCGGGTGGGGTGGAGGGATGGGGAGAAAAGGCATACAACTGTAATTGAATAACAATAAAAATTTAAACAAAAAGAATTCGTAATATAAGCAGTAAGAATTTTCTCATTTAATTTTAAGCAATCATAAGTAGAATCAATCTAATTTTTAAGAGTACTTTTCAAAAATAGAAGAAATTGAAATGTTTATCATAAGCTTAATGTTAGGTCACTTTAGAAAATGAGTTTACATATTTCATCATGAATCTTAAGTGGTTTGAGGTTACAAAAATTTTTCTGTTATTTTGATTAAATATAAAACCATACTAACGCTTTAAGACTCCTGTTGTGTGAAGCAAGAGTTTCACTGAGTTTCTTTGCTCCTACATTTTCTATTCTGTTAAAAGAAAGATCTATTACTTCCAAGGTAGTATTGCTTTTCAGGACATCAGCCAAAGAAATGATTGCATCACGAGTTATTTTATTGCTGTGAAAGGAAAAAAATATGTAGTTATATTTGAAAATGTGAAGTTCATAGCGATAACATGCTTAAAAACTGTTATATAGTGTCCTGACCAGTGTGGCTCAGTTGGTTGGGTGTTGTCCTACAAGCTGAAAGGTCACCAGTTCAATTCCCGGTCAGGGTACAAGCCTGGGTTGTGGGTTCAGCCCCTGGTTAGGGCATGTATGAGAGGCAACTGACCAATGTTTCTCTCACACATGGATGTTTCTCTCCCTCTCCTTCTCCCTTCCTTCCTCTTTCTCTAAAAATAAAATCTTTTTAAGAACATAGTGATAAACAGTACTTCCTGGTTTAGTAAACATTTATTTTTAATCACTCAATTTCCAGAAAGAAAAAATGAAAGTTTACCATAAAATGTTGCTATTAATGGTTTACATAATTAAGTTGCTCACTGGAGTTGTTAGGTGATTAATGTCAGTATAAACTAAATTATAAAGCTTAGGACAAAAGGTTGATAACAGTGGTTGTGTTTTCTGATCTTTGGAATAAAATATGCTACATACTGTGAATATTTACACAGATTATTCCCATGTCTTAACTTCTGAATTACTTGCTGCGTGTTATCACCTACCAGCTGACATCGAGGTAGCGCAGGCTTTTGTTCAGATACAGCGCGTCACACAGCTGCTTGAGGCCAGAGCTTCTTACGTCGTGCTTACTCACATACAGTTCCACAAGGCGGTGATTTTCTTTCAGCATGTGGCCTAGGTGAACAGTGGACTCCTCCTAAAAATAGATAGTCATTTTTCTAAAGTATAATTTTGAAGTGGTACGTGTTTGCTCTGAACACATGCTAAGTTATTTTAAAAAGCTTTTTAAAAAGATGACATCAGTTAGGACAGTCTACAATTTGCATTTTGTTTGGCCTGGCTTTTTTTGAAAAGAAGCCATTTTTGCCATGATAATCTTTACCGTTTTTGCCACTTATGGTATGTTTACGGTCCTAGAAACAGGCAGCAGGTACTTGTAAAATGCAGTGACTAAGAAATGTAAAAGAGGCTAGTTAAAAAATCATAACTGTTACCAAAAATAATCATTTCAGAAGGAAAAAAAACCAATCGGCCCTACGGTGTATTGAGCATACAAGCTCCCTTGCTGCCTGCCATCCCCTCAAGAGTCTCTAAACTGCTCTTGACCTTCCATATGTCCCTAAGCTTTGCTCTTGACCTCCATGCTTCACAGCAGGCTAAATACAAAGTCTTGATTCTATTTTAAAATACTCATTTTAACCAATTGATATACCTGACTCCTCCCTTTTATAATCATCCCAAATGTCTAAATATGTTTTACTCTTGCTTTCTGGTCACTGGAAGACTTTTTTTTAAATCTTCAAATCTAGTTGCTTCCAGGCAAAAGGTATTTAACGTCAATGAGGATGTGAATACCAAGCACTTCGAATTTTTAACAAAATTAAAATGTGCTTTGAAATGAATGGGCCAAAGTATTTCATGGTCCTTTTGCATGATTGTTGTATTTGCAGTAAGTTTTAGAGTCATTGGAAATGCTGATCACAAAGATTGATAACCATATATGAGGTCTGTCTAGAAAAAGTCCAGCCACTGTTAATGTAACAAGAACAGTTTGTGCCGACGTCAATGTAACCTGGCAGCCAAGGAGAGTGGACTGGAATGTGCATGTGTGAACAATGACGTCACTGGACTAGTCAATGGGGGCAGTAGACAACACGGAGTGAGTGTGTGTACTGTGTGGCTGTCACATTCAAAAGGACTGAGCAAGAAGAGCAACAAATTTTGTGTTAAGCTTGAACATTCCTCCATGGAAATTTTTTGAATGATTCAGAAGGCCACAGCTGTGGGCAACTGGTGATTGACAGCTTCATCATGACAACGCATCCACTCACGCATCATGTCTCCTACGGAGCTTTTTGATGAAACATCAAATCACCCACGTGACTTTGACGTCCTGTGACTTCTGGCTTTTTCCAAAACTAAAATCACCTTTGGAAGGGAAGAGATTTCAGACCATTGATGAGATTCAGGAAAATATGATGAGGCAGCTGTGGCGATTGGGAGAATTGTATGTGGTCCCATGGTGCCTACTTTGAAAGGGACTGAGGCGTCATTGTCCTGTGTGCAATGTTTCTTGTATCTTCTTCAATAAATGTGTCTACTTACATGGCTGGGTACTTTCTGGATAGGCCTCCAGAAAGTACTTTTAAGACAAACTTTAAAATATTTTATGTATTTTTAGACAGAGGGGAAGAGGGGGAGAGAAACATCAAGGTGTGGTTGCTCTGGTCAGCAACCCAAGCATGGGCCCCAACTGGGAATCAAACCAGCGGCCCTTTGGTTTGCAGGCCGGCACTCAATCCACTGAGCCACACCAGCCAGGGTTAAGACAAACTTTAAAAGTTAGATGAAACCACACAGCAATAGCAGATTGTACATGCGCTTTATAATAAAACTGTCCAAATGCTAGATTTGCCTTTTTCTAGCTATACGAGCAAATTATTTCATGTTTCCTTTTCTGTAAATAAGTGAAATTATACTTCCCACACAGAATTAAAGTACCTACACAAAATGAGTTCTATAGAAAACTACAAAGCATTTATCACTGTTCAATACTTTATAATCCTGTCTGTGGTTTGTTTAAATTACTGCTTTGACAAGGGGAAGCTGTAGTCTGTGATCTTAACAAATGCAAACTAATCACTCAGGAAATCCAGTACTGCTCTGGATGGTGCCTGGAATGGAGGACATACTCAAAAATATTTGTGTTTTACACCTTGATTGCATTTTTAGGTCAAGAAGTTTGAAAGAGAAAACTAGTGTCAGAAATGGTAAAGGGTGGGGTTTTTTTTAGCTCCATTCACTGAGTTTGTGATTTAATTTGTCTAGGGTGATACCTGGCATCGATATTTTTCCAAGCTCCCCAAATCATGAAAAGTAAAACTTGAAAACAGAATAATTTTGCAGGCTTACATTTCAGAACTGCAAAGCATGAGGAGGCATAAGAGGATTCTACTCCACAACTGTTTAAGAGAATACTCAGTGATAGAGAGGGTGGGGGCTGTCTTGCAGAAGGAGAGAAGCAGGCTAGAGTTTATTTAGCTGAAGTTCCAGACTGAGAGCAAGGGCCTGGGCCTGAGAAAGAGCCCTGGGCTTGTAATAACTCTTCTCAGGTGGATTTGGGAGTAATGAATGACACCATTCAACATATTTAAAAGAGGAATTGTGCTTCTAATGTGATTTCATACAGTTTAACATATTTATTTCCTTGGGGCTTTAATCCAGAAAATGTTTAGCCTTCATATCTGTCATGTCCTCAATCTGAGAACCTTCCCACCCACCTTTTGTCCCCCTGTCTTGTCCCCCTTCCTCATGCTCCCAAGGCACTCTGAGCATGCCACCCTCCAAACTTGATCTCACTCCATGGACACAGAAAGCTCCTTGAAGACAAACAGCTATGTGCTGTTTGACTTCTTATCTCTAGCACTCAGCACTGCCTCTGATGTAGGGTTGCATTCAAATATGTATTAACTGAATGAATCACAACTGAAGCAATTCACTGAATCCTCACTTTGAACCAGGTATTTTGCTGGCCTTTGAAGAAGGGTGCTTGTATTTGAGGACTCTGGATGTCTTGTTAAACAGATTAGATTTATATACATGAAGCAATTAACATAAAATTCCCAAAATTTTGATATGGAAGAGTGCAGAGATAATTCAAAGGAGAGATCTGTGTAGGCAAAGAATGCAAAAACACTTATGAATATGAAAAATACTTGAAAATACTTTTAAAATATGGCTAATTCTCAATGACTCATACTAACGGAGAACAGTAAAATAGATAATTTAAAAGCTATATAAAGTACTTTGAACATTTTTTTGGTAGATAATGTTTTTGTTTAGATCAACAATACAACGAGTTCTTTTTCTCTAGCTTTTTACAACTGATAAGAGAGGAAAGCCACCTACAAGGATGTTAAGGAGCAAGGAGAAGCTTTGAAAGTAGGAACCGCATTTTTACTCATCTTTCTGTCTCCAAGATGCAGCTTGCCTACAGGATCAGGTCCAGACTTCTTGGACTGCCATTCACACACATTTTGCCATTATTACTCCTGATTTCAATATGACAAAATGAGACAGTTCACACTTGGCTTATGACATAGCCTTTAACATTTTTAATCTTTTATTCTTTCATTGTAACTACTCTGCCTCTCACAGGTTTACTGAGAATTTGAGTTTATGAAAGGAAAAAAAATGGCATGTTACAGCTTAAATAAGCAAGCTTAAAACATATTTAGTTTTAAA
Organism: Desmodus rotundus; assembly: GCF_022682495.2. Taxonomy (NCBI): domain Eukaryota; kingdom Metazoa; phylum Chordata; class Mammalia; order Chiroptera; family Phyllostomidae; genus Desmodus; species Desmodus rotundus. The sequence continues at coordinate 31,753,949 of NC_071388.1, forward strand.
CTCTTATCCAGAATTAATAATTTTCCTTTAAAGTTTCATTTTTATAAACAGTTTACAATTCTAAAAATACAATGCATTTGTGAACCTTGTCATAACATTTAGTAAGTAGTACCTTTGTTTTGTTCACATGTGGTAATAATTACTATCATTTGGAATACATACCTGTTCACCATACAGTATAGGTCGGTTTAGGTTTATTCCTTTAATTGTTTGGTTTTGAGTCAGAGCTGTAGCAAATGCTATCACACTTTGCATTCCCTAAAAACAGATGAATTCATTAAGGAAACTGGAAAAGTATAAAATTTCCCTATAAATAAATATTTCAAGATTAGTAATCTGGAATCTGATTAATCAAATTGTGCTTTTAAAAAGTTTAAGCATTTCCTGCTCCTTGAATTCGAGGTTGACCAAATTCAGAAATGGATTGTTACGCTCTCTGCACCCTGCCCTGACACCTACTAACAACATGCACGGGGAGTCTCAGTACCCATTCCCTAGGGTGTCTGCCTCGGTCTGCGCCCAAGCACTCAACGTTCTATATGGCGCAGACCTTAGACACACAGACACACATGTGGGCCCCGGTCGGGGCTCTGTCTTACTGAGAACAGACGTCCTTGTGCCAGCATTCTTTTATATTCACACTCAGACTTTAAGTGTGTGGGTGGTGGGTAGGGTTCCTAAATGGCATTTTCACCACTCCGCAGGCCTCCCTCTCTACCTTACGGGGTGGGCCCAATCCTCCCCATCTCAGTGACGGAACCACCACACACCCCTGGCGCTTATGCCGTAAAACCTGGGCCTCCTCTCACTCCACAGTCCTGCTACCCTCCCATCCAGTTGGTCAGTAAGTCTTACAGATTCTGCCTCTAAAAAAGTTTCAGCTTAGTTCACCTTGGTGGCTACCCCGACCCAGTCCTCATCTCCCATGGGCACTCCCACAGTAACCTCCTGAGTGGGCAGTGGGTTTCCTCCTGCCACCCCCTAATTCCCCACAGAGAAACCGAACGATCTTTGGAAAGCACCAGTCAGATCGCGTCAGCCCTCAATTAAGGGCTTCGCATGATTTGTGTTTATAATAAAACCCCTCTTCTTCCCATGTCCCGCAGACACGGCCTACAGTGCCTTTGCTGAAAGTGGCGCTGTGAACCTCTCCACCTTCACGGTGAGGCGCTGTTCTAACTCCCTCTGTCCAGCCACTGGCTTTTCAGTTCTCAAAACCTAACTGACTTGATATTCCACCATTCATGTACCTCCCAAGTGATTTTTGCCATATCTGAACATCATTTTACTATTTACCTAACACTTTTCCATGAAGTCAACTCACTTTTCACTTTATTTTAAAACACTGTATCACTACTATAAATGGAAAACCATAATCCCTTGAAGTAAATAGAAAACATCTGCAAAATATGTACCTGTGTATTAAAATTACCTCAATCTGTGTCAGTAATACTACCTACACCACACTTGGAGAAGCACTATCGGAGTCTGTGCATCAGAGCCCTTGCCTGGAATGTTCTGGATGGACCCTCTCCAATGCAGGCTTTTCTCATCCTTCCGGACTCCTAAACATTGCTTCCCCAGGTCTTAGGCCATGATCCCACTATGCAAATTACCTCCTCCCCATCATCAAGAGTACTTACTTGGCTGTCTTCCTAGCATTTTTTCCTCTGTTTATTGATATTTTCCCAATTAAACAGAAACTTTATAAGGGCAGAGATCATATCCAATGCACTCATATACTTAGAAGAATCTAGGGTTGTGGCTGGTGTGTGTGGAAGATATACACTGAGTTAATGCTTTCCCAGAGACATACTGGCTGCACCCACTACTTTTTTAAGCCCCAGAACCTATTACCCCAAAGAGCCTCCGGGACCTTCTTACTATTTTCATGTCCCTGTACAAGTTCCCAACATTAGGCCTCAAGGTCTGGTTTAAAGGCATGCTGAGAAAATGAAGCCTGGAATTTCAAGGCATGCAAAAACGACAGGCTTCCCATTGTCAGGCCAGGAGGAGGCCCAGAGCAGCTTTTGGCGTCATCGTTTTAGGTGTTTATGCTACAACATAGCCACGCACTTCCAAAATTTTTCAAAAGTAAAATTGTGTATTACACCAATAAAGTAGTATTTGTTTAATTAAACTGAGCACGGTCTTTTTCTTTTAAAATCCCATACAGGTTAAGAAGGGTTATGGATGGAAGTTTAGTAAGATCTTTATTATACTGGGGATTCTTCTACAATGTTATTTACTACAATCATTTTATTAAGTAAGCACTATCATGCCAAGAAGAAGAAACTTTTTCTCTGACATTCTCTATTCGACATCAGGGGCAAGGCAAATCATGTTTTTTTCTTTTCAAAAATATCATTATAATATCATTACATTTACAGTATATTTATAGATAGAACAATGAAAATTTCTAGTAGTTTTTGAGAAAAGTTTACTTTTTTCATACATACTTAAGAAACTGAATGCTAAACCAATGTTATTTTCAAAACCACACTAATTTTTCTTTTTTTTAACTGTTATTCTATTACAGTTATCCCAATTTTCCCCCTTTGCCCTCCTCCACCCATCCCACCCCCACCCCCTCTCCCAGAGTCAATCCCCACACTCTTGTCCGTGTCTGTGGGCCATTCATACACGTTCTTTGTCTAGCCCCTCCCCTTTCTTTCCACCCTTACCCGCCCTCCCCACCCCGGCTAATCATTTATAGTCATGTCATGTAGCTGGTCTCTATGCCGGTTCCCAGGGAAAATGATCCATTACTGGGTGACCTTCTCATAACCAATTTACTCACCAGATCACAGTCGCCCAGATCTAACTTCTCTAAGGATGAATTAATTTGTAGCATGGCAGCAAAAAACATTCCACCTTCATTTTCAACCTTGTTTCCAGTCATTCTTAGGTATTTCAGAGTTGTATTCTTCTGAAAAGGAAAACAATCAAACCTCACTTAAGTTTTTTTTTTTTTCTTTGCTTCTTCTTTCTTTATTGGATGCTTTGTAGATGTCACGCAGGTCTAAAAGTTACACTGTTAAATAATTATTTAAAAACTGATCAGGACCAAGGCCCTGATCCAGAGCTCCAAACCAGAATCAGAAAGGAGTGGGGGCAGTGGGCTGGGGGTACTCCTCCAACATCACCAAAACCCAGAAACCAGGATCCTAAGCTCCTTCACAAGCCAACCAGGATATGGGCCCTTGGGCCACCCCTCAGGTGCCTCTGGCTGCATCACTGGGGTCGCTTAAGTTTTTTTAATGTATTTTTTCCATTGCCATTTAGTCCCCTTATGGCCCCTTCCCAATGCAATCACCACACATGTCTATGAGTCCTTTTTCCTTTTTGACTCAGCAATTTTTCATGGAGATAGAATAGGATATATTTCTTAAAGGTAACATTCAATTTTCCATAATAGATAAAAATCTAGTTTAACAGTGTAGCAGAAAAAATGCCAAGGAAGCAGATGCCAAACAATGACCCATTAAGTGAAGCAGACTTTTAATACACCCTTCTTTCACTGGAAAATCTATAAATTTATCTTCTAAGCAAATTATACCACTTTGTTATTCACGTAACACAAAATTAACCATTGAGAAGTGACCAATTCACTGGCTTTTAGCATTGCGCAGCCTTCATCTCTAGCCAGTTTCAACCACGGTCGTCACTCCCAAAAGAGACCCTGTGCCCATTACACAGTCACTTCACTGTGTTACTTTTAAAGATATAGTTCTCAGGCATTTGCAAAGTTTAATGCCTTCTATCATTTCACTTTTTGGATAAATCTTTCACAAAGAAAATTACAGACATTTCATTGTCCCAATGAATAAATATACATATCAGGACACGTAAGTGTGAACAATTATCTTTAAAACTAATTCAGGCTCCCCAAAGAGCAGGGAGAAGGCAAGGATGTCCACTCAGCAACTCCAACATCATACTGAAGGCTCTAGACAGGGCCATTAGGCAAGAAAAAAGAAACAACAACAGCAACAACAAAAGGCATCCAAATTGGAAAGGAAGTAAGTAAAATTATCTCTGCATATGCTACGATCTTGTAAGTAGAAAACCCTAAGGAACCCACACGCACAAGTCTGACAGAATAAACAAGCTCAGCAGGGCTGCAAGACACCAGATCAACATGTGAAACTCAACTGCACTTCCACCCACTAGCCGTGAACAACCCAAAAATGAAATTAGGAAAATTCCATTTACAATAGCATCAAAAAGAATACATTTAACAAAAGAAGGGCAAGACTTTCACGTTGGAAACTACAAAGCATCGTTGAAAGAAACTAAATAAGACCTAAATAAATGGAAACATCCCAAAGTCAGGATCAGAAGACTTAATGTCGTTAAAATGGCAATACTCTCCAAATTAATCTGAAGTTTTAAAGCAATTTTTCTCAAAATCCCAGCTGCTTCTCTTGCAGAAATTAGAAAACTTGAAATTCATATGTAAATGCAAGGGACCCAGAAGAGCCAACATGGTCTTGAAAAAGGAACAAAGCAACCACACTTGTGGACTTCAAAGCTTACCACACCATACCGCCGTAGTCCGATGATGTGGGCGTGGCCCGAGGACAGGCGTAGGGATTAAGAGCACAGAATAGAGTACAGACATAAACGCTCACATTTATCATCAACTGATTTTCAACAAGGGTGTCAAGACAATTCGGCGGGGGCGCGCAGTCTAACAAACCGCACTTCGACAACCGGACACGTCTACAGGCAAACGGGTGAAGTGAGACTTCCAGCTCCAGTCGCACAGAAAAACTCAGCTCAAAGTGGATCAAAGAACCAAACGACAAAGCTAAGCATAATATTGTTAGAAGAAAATAAGTATAAATCTTTGTCACTGAGTTAGGCAAAGCCTTCTTAGATATAACACCGAAAGTACAAACAACATGAGAACAAAGAGATGAACTTAATCAAAATTTAAAAATATTGTCCTTCAAGGACACCATTAAAGAAGTGAAAAGGCAAACTAGAGAATGAAAAAATATTTGCAAAATATTTATTTGATAAATATTTCATAATATTTATTTGATTTTGTATCCAGAATATATAAAGAACTCATACAACTCAAAAGGACAAACAACCCCATTTTAAAACGGGCAAAGAATTTGAACAAACATTTATCTAAAGAAGATGCACCAATGGCTAAAAAGCACGTGTAGTACATGTAAAGAGTCTCAACACCACTATTTATTAGAGAAATGTAGTTCAAAACCACCACAGAACCTCTTCATACTCCCTGGGATGGCCAAAATCCGGAAGATAATAAGTGCTGAAGAGGATGGGGAGAAATTGGAACATTCATATACTGGCGGTGAAACTGCAGAAAGGGACAGCCACTTTGGAAAAGAGTCTGGCAGTTCCCCAAAATATTAAATGATCCAGCAATTCCACTCCCAGGTAAATACCCACAAAAATAAAAACACGTGCACACAAAATGTGTGCAAACACCCTCAGTAACATCATTCATTAGAGAGGAAAAGGAAAACTCAGATGTCCATCAGCGGACGGATGAACGAAATGTGATATAGCCACACAATGGAATATTATTTGGCAATAAAAAGAATAAACCTTGAAAACATTATGCCAATCACAAAAGGCCACATATTATGTGACTCCATTTATATAAACCGTCCAGAACAGGCAATCTGCAGAGGGAAAGCAGGTCAGGGGCTGGTGAGCAGGGGAGAGAGAGACGGAGAGAGACGGAGAGGGACAGCTAGCGGGCACGGGGCTTCTTGGGAGAACAGGGTTCTGAAAGCAGCGGCAGTGGTGACCGTGGCACCCCTCTGTGACTAAACTGGGAAAAAACTGAACTGAACACTTTAAAAGGGTAAATTTTATGTATGTGAATTATATTTTAAGCTATTTATTTTTAAATGAGTTCAAAAGTGCTCATATAATGTTCACATTTTAGTAAATCGAAGTGTAATGAAAAATATACATTCCCACAATAGTAAAATAATGTACATCACATTAACATTTGATTCTGTTGGTTCCAAGACATGAGAAGTTAAAGTTCCCGCATACAATCTTAGTTTGAGGCACCTAAGTACTTACATGTAGTGCTTTAGCAATCAGTTCTCCACCTTTGGGCCCAATATTGTTAAACATGACGTTTAAGTAAATGAGACTGCGTTGTTTCTATAAGAAGAAAAAAGATGCCATTACACATGTATTATTAGAAATCAATAATATATGAGCTGCTTTACTTAAGTATTTACCTCCAAAGAAAATATTTATAAACCAGAAAATCTGCAAGTCTAGCAAAAGAAACTATAATTAAAGGGGAAAAAATCACTATTCTCATTTAAACATAAATATAACTGCAACATAAGTAAAAGAAAAAGACTACCCTCAGCTCAGGCCAGTGATTCAAAACGTGGATGTGCTCTATGTGTTTAACCGTAGTGCACAACAAGTCTGTAGAAGATGACTCAGGAGCTCTAGTTAGTTACCAGCTCTGCTGAGGGCAAGGCACAAATGTGTTTTCCAATATATTTCAAGTGTTGTAAATATACCACAGTCAGAACTGGCATTTTGCAAACCAGTGTTCTGCCTGTGCCATTACCCCTGGCGGTTTCACAGTAAACAGAACTAAGAACATTTTGATGATTTTGTAGCACTTTCATTTGTGATGGCTGAGAATAACATCTCTTCATCTTTTTATTTTCACTCTGCCCTTATATTGTGTGCCATTTTAAACTTATTAAAAGTACTTTTAGAAGATGAGGTTGGGATAAGTAGTTATAAAATTAAAAAGCCAATGTCAGGAGAATCAAAAAATGATATCTGCTGCTTTAAATATTTCATTTTAACTGAGAATAGAGGCAAACACATATTTGCTGATCTTCTGAGGTTGAAACGAGGCCTTTTTTTTAAAGTACACCTTCTCTAATTAGTGGACCACACTGTCTTTCTTAGGTAAAATGCAACCATACGCAGCACTTCAGTGTGAGTGTCTCCAAAGTGAGTCTGCACCACAGGGCTAATTTAGCAGCTTAGCTTGCTCAAACCCTGCACGTCCCAAAGAAAGGACTGGTTCTTAATTGGCCTCTGGAAGAAAAAAAAAGACATACAACGTTTTGTAGTAAAATATACCTGAAGCAGTCTTGCAGCATAGTACGCACCAACATCACTTATGAAGTTATATCTAACATCCAAACCTGAGGAACACACATGAACAGAAGCTGATATTCCTAATGATGAATACTAAAGTCAGAAAAATAAATGCATGAGTAATGATTTTTAAGGAGACATACCATTAATATAAGGATTCTTCTCTAAAATTTTGGAAAGAATCCAAAAATCTTCACCTGTCACTCTTTCCACTGGCACTGAGTGAGCATTACCAGCCATGTTTAATGTGATCCCTTCCGCTCTGTGAAAATGCGAAATGAGAAACTCAGTAAAGAACAGAAGAAGTATTTTTTTCTTCATGTGGAAACAGTAAACTCATGAGCAGCATTTATCAGAACCCCATATGCACTGTGACATAAATTTACACCAAATAACTTAAACCTACTAAATTTTCCACAGCACTTTAATACATACTATATAACCTACTGGGTTGGCCAAAAAGCCCATTTAGTTTTTCCCATACGATGGCTCTAGCAGTGCTTAGTTGTCTTTAACTTCATTCAAAACAATTTTGTTAGGTTGTATTGTGACAGCTGTCATATCAGCGTGCATTAAAAAAACATCAAAATTGGTGAATTTTTGTTCGGCATTTTAATATTGAAGATGGAAGAAAATATGCAACATTTCTAACATATTATGCTTTATTATTTCAAGAAAGCTAAAAACACAACTGAAATGCAAAAAAAAATTTGTGCAGTGTATAGAGAAGGTGCTGTGACCGACTGAATGTGTCAAAATGGTTTTTGAAGTTTCTCAGAACTACTGACATTTTGGCCAAATAATTCTCTGCTGTGAGGCTGTCTTACACATTGGAAGATTTAGCAACACCGCTGGTCTCTACCCACTAGCAGCAAATAGCAGGAGATAGCCAACATACTCAAAATATCCAAATCAATACAGTTATTGGTAAAAATGAAAAGAGTGTTTCTTATTTTACAGAAAAAACTCAATAGACTTTTTGGCCAACCCAATAATTTCTCTCTCACACACAAAAGTACCCCCACTTGATATATAACAACACTGAAGACTTCGATGATTTGTATAAACAAACCAAGCTCACAGGAGTTAGGGACACATCTGGAGCCCAGATGTGGAGCCTGCCGGTCTGGCGCTGTTCCCAGCAGACTACAGGCACTGCCTCCGAGACCTGCGGACAGTGTCAGCCAGCCACTCCGCCGAGTCAAGAGGTCTGTCCATTTCACCAAGCATGTGCAAGTGGCTTTGAATCCACTCAGTATTCCAGGGTTTTCACACAGATGAACATCAGGGAATATTATTGATATAATCACGTATTTGCTTTCCTTACCCCTTTCTGATTTCTTCATCCACTCCTTGGAGTACATGCAATAGAAAAGGGTTAGTTTTCTGGGACTTTTCCATACACAGACTATTATAATGTTCCTGGAGACTGCGAACAGGTTCTGGAGCTTTTGAAAAATAAATGCATTATTATTACCCTTCATCATATATAAATTATCCCAGGAGCCCCCCCCAAAAAATAATTAAACTTCTTTCAAAGATATGAATGTGTGTGTGTAGAGATGGGGAAGAAAAGGAGAAAGAATTAAGAACAGAGAAAGAGGAAAGAAATAGACGTTAGGGATGGGAGAGAATAAAAATGCTGTCTGGAGAACCAGGGCCACAGAAACAGCCCCTGAGGGGGGCAGGCACCAACTTGACGTGAAAGGAGAACTAACCCCTATAGGATCTAAGGCTGGTAGCTGAGCAAAATGCTGTCAGAGAAACGAAGTATTTTGTCCCAAGTGAAGCAGTTATAGTAAGGGCAGAGTAGAGAATCAAACCATCAAACCAACTCCAAAGCTGCTTCCCACTCTGCCATACTGGGTGTTAAGATAACTAGGTTTCTTATGATGGCTTCAAATAGACAGTTTTATCAGAGAATCCAAATTCAAAAGGGGTCTGAAAAATCACCAAGTCCCTTAGGCTTCTTGGATACCCTCACACCATGCAAGTTGATGGCATCTTTGAACATAGCTCTATCGGTTCTGAATGCTACATGGACTCATAGAAGGAAGCTCTTCACCTACCCTGCCTTCCCATTCCTCCTTCTAAAGGTGATTTACCCCACCCCCACCCCCACCCCCGCCCTGCTCAGTCCTTAATAAAGAAGACAGAAACAAAGCAGTGGCTGAGATCTCCTTCCTCTGTTACACCTACACCTTTCCATTATGGTCTTAGTGTTTTGGATATTACTTTAAAAGAATCTTTTTTCAAGGTCCAAGCCTTCTGGGGTGGAAGCTACCTGTCACTGTCTTTGTTTTCTGCCCTATCTTTTGTGTAAAATCTCTTTTAAAAGTCTGTGCTCAGAGATCTCACTACTCAGCAAGGCTGGTGCTTTTGGAGCCAGCTTCTCTAAGTCTCTACATCTCAAAGATGTCCTTTGCTGAGTGGATTCTGCACCATGTAAATTAAAGAGTTTGCTAAACAAATTTGCAAAACAAGATTTAAGGTAACAACTACATTAGAGCCCAAAGCGAATAAACTTTGTCTTAAAGTTTTTAAAAATAAGCTTCAAAATTAAATCAATAACCCACACTTATCAGACAACTTGGCAACTTCAACATCAGAAAGAAACAGCTCTGGTCAAGATGGCAGCACAGGTAAACTCGGTACTCACCTCTTCCCCAACCACCCCAAAATTACAACTACAGAGCAACCATCAGTGAGAACCGCCTGAAATATAGCAGAACAGATGTCCTGTAACTAAGGACACACACAAGAAGCTACGTCAAGACTGGAAGGAGGGGCAGAGACACTAACTGGCAGGTCCCACACCCACATGTGACAGTTAACAATAGGGAGGGATATCTCAGCTGCGGAAGTCCCCTGTGAGGAGCAAGGGGTCCCAGCCCCACACCAGGATCCCTAGCCCAGGGTTCCAGTGCCAGAATGAGAAGTCTCTATGACTCTGTCTGTGGAAACCAGCAAAGATTGAAGCTGAGTTGCTGGCATCCCAGGTGTTCCTCTTAAAGGGCCCATACATGGACGTGCTGACAGACTCACTTGCTCTGGGGAGGCAGCTCTAAAGGCACCAGGGGTGCATGGGGAAGAACTCAATTGTCTGGCATCAGGGCGAGGGCTGGAGGGGAGCTTCCTCCCTGGCAGAAGCACTGTGCCTTTACTGAGCCCTGTCCCTGAAGGCTCAGGAGGGTGCCGTAGCTGAGTCTCCATCAACCTGGCTAATGCCTTTGCCCCACCCTGACACCTCACCCCACCTAATTTTCAGGCCCAACCAAGCCACTTCAAGTGGGGTTTCCTTCTACACAAATGCCCTGTTTTGGCTCATGCTTTGGACTTCCCTAAAATCTATGAAAGATCCATAAACCCCAAACAAGCAGCATCTGCCTTTGGCATGCCCCCTACCTCTCACTAAGCCGACCCAAGCCCAGCACTAGGGACAGCCAGGCTCACTTTGCAGCCTAGACTCTCCCAGGCACCTCCCAAGCCCAGTACAAGTGGCAACCACCTGCATATCACTTAATATCTCACCTGGGCAAAGAACAGGCAGCGGCTGATCTTGGACTGCACCTCCAGGGAGGCCCCAGAGCCAGCACAACCAGGATAGCTTCAGACCACGCCACAGAACCACCCAACCACTCTCCAAGCCACATACTCAAGAGGTGGACTCAGCAGACACCAGAGCCCCAATGAAGTTAGTCCTGCTCCATGAGACTGGCCCCTGCACAGCAGCTCCTCTGCTGTAGTCGCAGCAGACCTTCAAAGAAGCCAATCAGCCTAGAGGGTCAATCCTCCCACTGACATGCCAACTGCAATCAAGACTCAACTACAACAGGAAGGTGCACACAGCCCACATGGGGTGGGGGCACATCTGAAGCACCCTTCTCAGGTGACTGGGGGGAGGCTGCACCACTGGGCCCCACAGGACGTCTACTACATAAGGCCATTTTACCAAGACAAGGAGACATAGTTGCTCTACCTAATACATAGAACCAAGCAGACGGAGGCAGCCAAAACAAGGAGACAAAGAAACATGTGCCAAATGAAAACACAGGAAAAAGCTCTAGAAAAAGAACTAAACAAAATGGAGATTAGCAATCTCCTAGATATGGAGTTCAAAACACTGGTTATAAGGATGCTCAACGAACTTACAGGAAGAATAGATCAGCTCAATGAGAACTTCAACAAAGAGACAGGAAACATAAAAATGTAGATAGAAAACATAAAAGAGGATCAGTCAGAAATGAAAAATATAGTAACTGAAATGAAGAATCTACTAGTAGGAGATAATACCTATCTATCAACAATTACTTTAAATACAAATGGATTAAATGCTCCAATCAAAAAACACAGGGTGCCTGAATGGATAAGAAAATAAGACCCATACATATGCTTTCTCCAAGAGATTCACCTCAAATCAAAAGACACACAGACTGAAAGTAAAGGGATGGAAAAAGATATTTTGTGAAAATGGAAATGAAAAATAAGCTTGGGTAGCAATACTTATATCAGACAAATAGACTTTAATCAAAGGCTATACAACAAGAGACAGAAAAGGACTCAGAAATTCCAATTCTGGGCATTAATACAAAGAAACCCCAAAACACTAATTCACAAAGACACCAGCATCTGTATGTTCATTGCAGCATTATTTACAGTAGCCAAGATTTGGAAGCAAACTAAGTGCCCATCAATAGATAAACAGATAAAGAACATGTAGTACATAAGAACAATGAGATATTACTCGGCCGTAAAAAAGAATGAAATCTTGCCATCTGCTACAAGATGGACGGACCAAAAGGGTATTGTGCTGAGTAAAAAAATAAGTCAGAGAGAGAAATGCAAGTACCATATGATTTCACTTATATGAGGGATCTAAATAACTACATAAATGAACAAACAAAACAGAAATAGACTTAAAGATACAGAGAACATTTTGACAGTTGACAAAGGGGAGGTGGGTGGGGAGCTGGGTGAAAAAGGTGAAGGGATTTAGAATCACCAATGGTAGTTACAAACTAGTCATGAGGATGTTAAGTGCAGCATAGGGAAGCATAGTCAATAATATTATAATAACTGTTATGGTGCCAGGTGGGTACCGGAAGTATCAGGTGATCATTTCGTAAATTATATAAATAACTGATCACTGGGTTGTACATCTGAAACCAACATAATATTGTACATCAACTGTAATTAAAACATAAAAATTATTTAAAAAGAAATAAACATTTATCAGCAATCCCACTGCCAAAGAACCACCACAATTGAGGTCTGGGGCTATTTCCTCTCTATTGTTTTCTTTGACATGTATTTTTATTTTTTTAATTTATTTTTTGAGAGAGGGGAAAGGAAGGAGAAAGAGAGGGAGAGAAACATCAATGTGTGGTCTCACGTACCCCCCAACTTGGGACCTGACCAGCAACCCAGGCATGTGCCCTGACTGGAAATTGAACCAGCAACCCTTTGGTTCACAGGCCTATACTCAATCCACTGAGCTATACTAGCCAGGGCTCTTTTACATGTATTTTTAAACAAAATTGGAACATTTAAATATAGTTCTATATCCTTTGATTTTCAATTAACATTGTGAATAGCTTTCCCTCGTCATTAACATTCTCTGAAAATGTTTAATGTCAGCATAATCTCTGTCTTGTGGATGGATGTACATAAGAAATCCTTCACATATTTTAGGAAATTTTCCTCTATTCACATAATATTTTAGCACAGTATTTCCTAAACTATGTTCTGCAGAATACCAATCTTCTACAAGATGATCAATCAAGATGTTCTAATTACAATGGGTTTTATGGTCATATAAGTTTGAAACATGCTGAATTAGAGAAAGCTAAATAGACCCTAACCCACAACACTTCTCAGGACATTTAAAACACTCAGGTACACAAAGGCTCTTCAAGTTGTTGAGCCTGGAGGGAAGGATAAAAATGCTCCACTGCCCAGACACACACGGCCACAGTTCACATGCAATCTAGAAAATGTTATTCATGTCCTGGCCAGGAAACAAAGCAAGTAGATCTCAAACAGATTTACATGCTGGAGCTGAGCTCGCACTGGGCTTCTTTCCTCCTTTGTGGCTACTGCCTTCCTTAGTATTAAAATTTGGAGAGGGGTGCCCTGCGGATCTGAGGGTCCTGCCTGCCCTCAGCTGGCTGTGCCATGCCCAGGTCATGAAGAAATGTATCATACTTAACCTCATTTTTTTGTGTGAATGAAGGAGTCTAAAATTACAAGCATGTTTATTTAATTAACAGGCCATGGATTTAAAGTATTTAAACGTCTCTGTTATATATTTTTGCTACTATCTTTCATGTAAAATTCCCCTATGCAGTGTATGTGTGTCAGGATTTTATGGCACCAATAATTTATTTCCTATACTGTATAAGAAAAGTAATATATCAGTCCTCAAATTGGAAAGCAAAAACTAAGAATAACCAGCTACGCAGGAAAATGTCAGGAATCTAACCTAAATTTCATTTTTCATCCTTGCCTAGGCATTGAATTCCAAACAATTTTCCCTTAGCAGCACATTTTAGCATTTCTAGAGAAAGATCTCGTTTGGAGGTGGTTCCGGCCCTCCTATTCTGAAGAGCCAAGCACTGGGAAACTCAAGGGTCAAGGCCAGTCAGACTAGGTGCCAACCTAGTTTTAACAAGTTACTTAAACTCTCGAGCTTAAATTTCCTTTTTATGCTAACGACAGAGCATAACAATGCCTGTCTCAGGTGAGACTTCGAGCACCATTCCAAACGAAGAAGCACACGCTTTAAAACAAGCATCCAAAATGTAAACCTTGAGGGGGAGGGAGCGTGCTCACTTTGCTAAAAATAATTCATGGACGCATAAATATTCAAAACGTACGTGGCATACAGGTGCAACATCAGAACGGTCTCAAGAGCCTCTTATCCACCTGGGCCCTGCTCTCTGGCGCTTCCACAGAAAAGGGGCCCGAGAAGAGCACCATAGACCTCGGCCGCCCCCCTACAGATCGTTAAGAGCAAAGCGACAGACCGACAGACACACCTTCCTTTAGACCAATATATCGCGCGAAGGGCAGACCCGCCGCAGGGGCTTGAGGCCCCCCTCCTGTCCGCGTTTGGAGGAGCCCCAAAAGTTCCCGCCACAGTTGGGGTTCCCGAAGCACCTTCCCACCACGCAGCCTCGGGCCGCAGCCTGCTCTCAGTAACGGGCTGGTGCAGCTCCGCAGCTCAGGCTCCTCCGCCCCGTGCGCGCTTCGGGCGAGGAAGGAAACCCTATTTCTTACCGCTACCGACCGCCTGGGCCCTGGCCGGAGTAGGAGTACGGCTTGGAGTGGGGGCCGGAGTGGGTAACGGGGTCCTGGGACGGGCGGTCTTCTCCTCGTTGAGCCACATTCTCCTCTGCCCCAGCAGGACGCCGTGGTGGCGTTGTCATGACAACCCGCGCCCTGGCCCCGGCGTGCTTTGCGGTGCAGGGGCGGGGCGGGGCGGCCCCCCCCCCCCCCCCGCGGTGGTCAGACAGACCGCGAGACCCTGAGCCGCGCACCTTGTCCAGGTGGCTGGGATCCCCTGCCACTAGGCACTACAGCTATGAGGCCTGACTAGGCAAGCACTGATTGCCCATGCTGTGGAGGCTCCTTGGTCACCATGTCTCGGTCTAGATCACCCTTTCTACCCCCAGGGGTTAAAGACACGCTGATAATGGGCTTCCGGCAACTCTGCAGGGAGAGGTTTCCCAGGTTTAGGGGGCACTGCTGTTGGGCTGGGCCGAGACTATAAAGATGATTATGACACAGCCCCATGCCCAAAGTGTGCACACACCTGCGGAGGCCAGGACGGGCAGGACAGGACGTGGAGTTACGGGAGCATAAAGGGACATGTAGATCAGTCTTGTAGAGGGTTGGGGTGCATCAGGGAGGGCTTCTTGGAGAGGGTAACATCCTGACTGGTGGATTGAATCTGCCAGAAGCGGAACTGCTTGGTGCGTGGGTGAGATATGCTGGGGATGTGCAGCTACTTGGGGCCGCCCAGATGAGTACAAAGTGGGAGGACAGGCAGGGCCAGATCCACAGGCAGCCCTGTGCACAGCTGTTACAGAGCAGGGCTTTGGGAGCCCACAGATCTGGAAAAACTGTTGGAGAATGGATTTGACAGATCTTAAGAGTGATGAGGTCTGAAGCAGCTGCAGTAGCCCAGGAGAAATAATAAGGCCTCAGCTAAGACCGGACTTGGGGGAATGAGAAGAAAGGGACAAAACCCAGAGATAGTTACAGGGTAACATGATCAGGATTTTGGTACTTGGACATGCAAGGGAGAAGAGGAAGGAGGGAAGAAGAGGCCTTCTCTTTGGGGTTGCTATGGACCCAAGAGAAGGAAGTCCAGGGCCCTATAGAGGACTCTGGAGCCAGACAGAGACCCTCCAAGTGAAACCAGGCTGTTTATGAACATTGTTCAAAGGTGAAAAAAAAATGTCTGAATTCTCTCTCCCTCGTGCTAGCCCACTAGGCAAGCCCAGATCAGCACTCCGCTGCCAAGAAATTGTCATGCTGGGCAAGGCGAGGGGTCTCTTAAAACCCTGTATCGTCCGCAGATTTTAAACATCACTGGAAATATCACTTCTTCAGGTTAAACATGATGATGATAGAAAACACAATTATGTGCTCTTTTACCCTATGTGCTACCAGCAAAATTGAGAGGTGGTTTGAAATACTAAAGTGTGAGTGCAGGTTCAGTTCAGTTCCCTATGCCTCCCTTAAAGTGTTTTGAGTTAAGAAGATAGGGAAAAGTAAAGAGAAGTTGAGGATTAATTAATTGCTGCTCCAGGGGGAGAGGGATAGTCTTCCAAGGGAGCAAGAAGTGCAGAATCAGACTTTTGTTTTAGAGAGTGACCAATAAGCAGGGTTAGAACAGAATAAACAGAAAAGAGCTGCTTTAACCAGACAATCAGCACTACTCTCCCTAGCTGCCGTAGCCAAACAGAAGCAGTATTTACACAAAAACAAAGCCTGCAATGTCAAAATGCATACTAAACAGATGGTCAAAAAGATAGTGACCACGTGCAAAACTCATTTCCATCAGTACATTTTGTGTTACCCCCAATGATTTCCAGATGGAGGAAGGATGTCGTTGGGGGGGGAACCCCTCCTCTGCAGAATCGCTGAAGGGTAGCTAAGGTCAGGGAGAGAGATGTTGCTGAGCTGAGTTTAAGGAAACTTAAGTGGGTTCATTGGGTGCTTTTTGTGTCAGAGTAACAGTCTAATTTGAATCTGAGCTTTCTAGAAGTCAGAACCAAAGAGAACATGAAGGTATACAATCCCCTGGCTTCAATGAAAGGCATTTATATTTCTCTGGCACCCTATAGTAGGAAAGTTTACTAGGTATATCTTTATATAAGGAACTTAATAGACATATCTTTGACTAGAGTTTTGTAGAAGATCCAGAAATATTTCTCAATTTTTTCTTTTATTGTAACTCTATTTAGAAAGCCAATGGCATGGTGTTTAATTATGATACAAGTTTCTAGGTAAGTTGTTTCCTGAAAATATGGACGTAGAACTCAAAGGATCTACGGAAATATTTAACATCCATTAGCTATTTTTCACAACTATCATGTGGCTGAACTGAGGTGCTAGCAAGTGCTGGCACAGAATAAAATCCTGGTTGATATTCTGACAAGTATCTGAAGTGCTGACTTCCAGTGTTGCTCATACATGAATGTTTAGGTACTGAATATGCAGATGGAAAAATGAGTGCTTTGTTATTTTAAAATTATTTTGGCCCATGGATAAAAAAGTGAGTTTCATTAAAAGTTTACATTCTAATTTTCTGCTGATATGAGAAAGTATGTCAATGATTACTAGTGAAAAAGTGCCCCAAACTCTCCTGCTCGTTATACAAGTAACATTTGAAAAACCAAATTCTAAAAACAAGAAAAAGGGGGGAAAAGGCTTTGTCAATGAGTTGCTAGATCTATAGTTTGATGGTAGGGGTAAGGAATTGAGGGTGAAACATTTTTAAAAGCAGATAAGATGCAACTATTGAGTCTATTTAAAGGAAACAAGCCCTGAGAAGCTATTTCAGATCAATAGTTTGGCCACAGTGCAGGTGGAAGCATGCCCTCAAGTTTCTTGCGTATACAGTGTTTTCCACTGATGTCTGAAGTTTATGTGGAACTTCAGTTCAGTATTAATTGAAAGGAGACAACATTTTTTCAAAGGATTTTATAGTTTCCAAGACATTTTTATCAAAGCAAAGGGTAGTGTTACCTTTACTGATTTTCCAGTCCTAGGCCAATTAAAGCTACTTTTATCTTATCTGTATTAGAGGAAAAAGAGCTCCCAGGTGAAGTTTTAAGTAAAATCTTGAAATAATTTTAACTAAAAATGTAATCAGAGAGAGTCACACACCATATTAACCGCAGGACCCCAATTTTGTCTGTCCAGTTGTGTGTAATTAGACATGAAAACAAAAGTATCAACGCTTGATGTAAAGTTGAGAGGGTTGATCATTTTCCTTAGTGATTTTCTCGGGCATTAAAGTTACATAAGGGTTAATTAGCCCCAGCTTGTGTGGCTCAGCTGGTTAGAGCATTGTTCTACACACCAAAAGGTTGGGGGCTCAGTTCCCTCCCTTGTGGGAGTGATTCTCCAGTTGGGGTGTGTATGGGAGACAACCAATTGGTGTTTCTCTCTATCTCTCCATTCCTCTCTTTAAAAAATCAATAGGCATATTTTTAAAGGGGTAATTATTAAATTGTCCAAACCCTGCACCTTAAAATGATGATGTAACAAGTTATTCCACTTAGAAATGCCACAGTAATATTGGATTGTAACAAGTTAATTTGACCACTTTCGGGTAGCAATTTCTAGGGGAAAAAATAGCCAATAAAATACCCCATTCTTATTTACTGTGGCTGAATTACCGGCAAAGCTATTGCAAATCCTGCTTTACAACCTCTTATTTATTTATTTCTGATATTATTTTGTATTAGTTTAGGTGTACAGCATAGTGATTACACAATCATACACTTCACAAAGTGTTCCCTACAAACTCCTTTTAGTATGTCCACTGATGATATACAATATACATAGCTTTCAGAGGGACACCAAATTGGTTCCAGACACAAAGGGGACATATCTGATTAAGGTGAGATAATATAAATACACATGCTTTCTGACATTCTAGTCAGGTTTCATCATGGAGCAAGATGAATATTAGGAGAAATAAGTTATTGTATGTGTCTGGAAACCCAGACATATTGTGTTAACCCTAATCAGGATGGCTAGTCCCTGCAAATTCCCCCCAGATAACTGTTGGAAGGCTGAGAAAGAAAAATCAAGCCTGAAACTTCACGCCCAAGAAGAATTATTCTAATAAAAACCAGGCTTCTTGTGAACACATGATGCTAAAAACCTGTGTGAGGTTAAGTGAAATTCTCTGCTTCTGCTCCCGCTTCCTACTGTGTTCTGAGAAGAGTCCTTTTATTCACTTTATCTCTAAAACAGGCAGCATAGTGGTGCCTCCTTCTTAGGTTCTGGTGAGAATTACATAAGTTAATTTAAGTAAAGCGTGGAGCACCTAAGTGTTCTGGTGTTACTGGACTAAAGGGGTCCATTTGCCTGCTTGCATCAAAGCCCAATAAAACAAACAGGAGTTTGCAGCCAGGAAACTATGGGTTTGTTATTTGAGGAAATGGTGCCAAGCCTGGAGTCACATGTAAGCTAATGTTCAAAGACCTAGCTCCCTGATGGCTTTCGGGGTATGGAATATATAGGGGGAAATCATTAACCACGGTGGCTAACAGAGCTGGGGTCTCGGGCTCTCCTGATTGGCTGGGGGCAGGGTAGGGTAGACGGCCAGTATGTCCGGTGCTGATGTCAGCCACGGCAGCATCCCGTCTGGGTTCATGAGGCTGTGGTCCCCAGAGTCATCCTGCCTTCATGGGCTGCATCTGAAACACAGCTGAAGTCAAGGTGTTACCTTTAGCTTGACTGAAACTGTGTTTCTGTGGTCAACAGACCTGACTGAGGCTTGTTCTTAAGGCAGTTTGATGCTGACCAGAATCCGATGTCCTAAGGGCTTCACGACTAAGGAAGGGAGTGGACGGATGGAAAAGAGAAAGGGTCATGTTAATGAAATTGAGTTTCTCTGTGTTACACTGGGTGTTCCTTATTTTTATTTATGTTTTCACCTAAGTCTGAATACTGTGGATTACCTAGGAGCCTTCAGCATTTCAGTAGTTTGTATTGAGGAACCTGGAGATGTTATCTTACAGGACTGAACAGTATTAATCTGTCTGATGACCACATGATAAAAAGGCTGCAGACAGCTATTTTTAGTATATTAGTATACTAAATATTAAATTTAGTATATTTAATCAATGGTAAATCTTTTTCTTCATTTAAACAACAGAGAGAAACACCACCCCGGAGCTCCTTTTGAGGGTAGGTATATAGTAACAAGGATCTGAACCACAAAACTCTTATATTGCATGCTGCAGTAATATTAAGTGTGGGGCTGTACCCACATCCCCATCTAGGGACTGGGCCTCTGTGCTAGAGGAGAGGCCCCATACTCAGACGGGAAAGCCCCGCCCCCATGAGTGGAGTCAAAGTTGCTACTACAATTAACCTGGCCATCACCTGTGTCTTCTCTGCCTTCTCCCTTAGGCTTTGTGTGTGTGTGTGTGTGTGTGTGTACTTTAATGATCAAGGACCTAGTCTTCCATAATACAGTATCAACATCTTAGATTTATAGGACTTATAATTCTAGTAAAGTCTGCTAATTTAGTTCTTATTATTTAAGGTTGTCTTTGCAGTCTTATATCTTTTGCATTTTAGAATCAGCTTGTGACTTCTATCAAAAAAAAAGAAAAAAGCTTGCAGAGATTTCGATTGGGATCTCATTGAAACAGAGCAATTTGGAGAGTATTGGCATCTTAACATTATTGAGTGTTCTAATCCATGGACATGATTTATCTTTCCATTTAATTTCTTTCTAGGTTGCAGATTTAATTCATTTCAATTCACTGCAATTTCAAATGTATTGCTTAAGGATTTAAGCCCCTCCCCCCAGTCAGGCTTAGGGATGTAAGACCATGAGAGGACAGGATCTCTCTCTGTTCCTTAGTCCAGCCTGCAGCCTCCCCTAAAGCCATGGAGTTGCCACAGTCTAAGCGGGAAGAACTGACTCTGCACTCGAGGCTCCTCCAGATTCTAATCCGCCATGGCTGTTAAAAGTTTGGCTGGCTTCTCCTTGTCCCTCAAGGTCCTTTGCTTATGTCTGTGGAGGGCTTGCTTCTCCATCTGCCAGTCACCAACTTGAAAATACCTCCAGGCATAAAAGTGCCCACTGGTCTCTACTTATTTAGGAAGGACTAGTCCATCTCGCAAATTTAATTCTTTTGACCTTCTTTTCATCTACAACCGTCTGGTGGTTTTAAGGAAAAAAGTACTATATATTAAAATATTAATTTTTCCTATTGTTTTCTCAGTGTCTTTTGCAAATTTGTACTTCCTACCTGGAATAAAACCAGATAGACTTTTTAAAAACTGAAATTAGATACTTTTTTTTCATATTAGTCAACCTGTTAGGAGAAAAAAGGAGTCTACACTTTAATTCTTCTCCTAACACAAAACACAAAAACTTACATTTTATGTTGTGTCATAATGTCAAGCACTGAATTTAATCAACTAAAGTTTAATTTTGTCTCACTTAAGGATACCAAGTCTGGTGGCAGGTAAACTCTGATTTTTTCTTTTCATACTATTTCAGTTTTGAATATTTGAATTTTTCATCCAAATAATGTCAAATAACATTATGAAATCAGTAGAACAGTCCTCTACAATACATCAGAAATATGACCCACAGCAAATCTCTGATAGAATATTTTTCATGGATGCTTCTAATCAGAACCTGGCTACCATTCCATCGGAGATCTTAGAATTAAAAGATTTAGAAGAAGTGCATCTGGAAAATAACCAGATTGAAGAAATCCCTGAGGATATTCAGTATTTAAAGAATGTCAAAATCCTCTACCTGAACAAGAACAAGCTGAGCAAGCTGTGTCCCCAGTTGACAAAGCTGGGCAACCTGGAGGGCCTGGACCTGAGCGACAACCCCCTCCTCCCCTCCTCCCTTCTGGTCCTCAGCAGCCTCCGCAGGCTGCGCCAGCTCCGCCTCTACCGCACCCACCTGAGTGAGATCCCAGTGGAAATCTGCAAACACCTTCACCACCTCGAGCTGCTCGGACTGTCCGGAAACCACCTGAAATCGCTGCCCATGGAAATCGTGAACCAGACCAAACTGAGGGAGATCTACCTGAAGCAAAATCAGCTGGAAGCTTTCCCTCCGGAGCTCTGTGTCCTCTACAACCTGGAGATCATTGACCTGGATGAGAACAAATTGACGGTCATTCCAGAAGACACTGGGAACCTGACCCAGCTGCGGAAGCTCTACGTGGCCCGTAACGACCTACACTGTCTACCCGAGGCTCTGTGCCAGTGTAGCAAACTGTCGGTGCTGGATTTGTGCCACAACCGGCTCCACTCCATCCCGCACACCCTGGAGGAGCTCTCGGAGATGACGGAGCTGGGGCTGAGCGGGAACCCGCTGGAGAAGGTGCCGCACCTGGTCTGCAGGTGGACCTCGCTGCACCTGCTCTACCTGAGCAACACCGGCCTGCGGGCGCTGCGGCGCTCCTTCTGCCGGCTGGTCAACCTGCGCTTCCTGGATCTCAGTCAGAACCATCTGGAAAGCTGCCCGTCGCACATATGTGTGCTGAAGAACCTGGAGGTGCTGGCGCTGGACGATAATAAAATACGGCAGGTACTGATTCCCTTCCTGGTGTCGCTATGCGCTCCTTCCTGCCCTCAGTCGGAGTGAGTCTGTGTCTACACAAATTCTAACTGACTTTATGCCCAAAGCCCGGCCTCGACAAATATGTCCAGCAAGGTGATCATTTTTACTACTTCCCCCAAATAACAATATTAATTATAAATGGTAGCTAATGTTCATAATATGTATGACAGTCACTGGGCAAAGTGTTTTAGGTGGATTATCTCATTTAATCTTCACGAGGGTTTTTGACATGGGTAATATTATCTTCAATGGTGTATGAGGAAGATGAGGCATAGGAAGCTTAAGTAACTTGTCAAGGCCATACACCTCCAATGATAAAGGCAGGATTCCCACCCAGAGTTTCTGGGCTCCAGGGTCTAAATTCTTAACAAAGACCATCTCCTAACAGGATTTCCTTTAACATCCTATTAACAGGATTTGTGGCATATACAACCTTAGACCTCAGTGGTCCATTAATGGGAAACTGCAAGCACAGCTTTACCCCTAGGGCAATTTGCTCCCGTAAGTGCAGAGTGTTATGTTCAGAAATGTTCATCAGCATTGTTGATAATCATGAAGGAAGGGGAGACCATCTAAATGTCAGTAGAGGAATGAACAAGGATGTTGTAGTATACGTATTAATAAAATGCGACACTATACAATAATTTAAGTAAGCTGGAGCTATAGTTGCCAGTGTGGATAAATCTCGAAATTGTAATGTTGATTAAAAAGTAAAACACCAAATTAGAGAATCCTATGATGCTGCTTATTAATCTTTAATCACACAAAAATACACATGGGACCAAACACAGGCCTGGCTGCCTGCTACAATGAAAGCCAAACCCATGAGACACGCTGGTGAGAAGGAAAGTGGCTTGTTCAGATGCCCACGATCAGAGAGGATGGGGAACTCTTATCTCAAAGCCTATCTAGCATCTCAGTGCAGGCGGAGATTTTTATAAGGAGGGAGAGAAAGCAGAATAAAGAGATCAAGGGAGGGGGTTGAAAAATTCTGTAGGTGCAGAACAGCACAGTCCATTCTGATAAGGACCTAAAAACAGGTCAGGCAATGGTCTGGTGTGCGTCATCCTGGTTTTACATTTGGAGGTCAGCAAATCTGGAGCTGGAATGCCTGAAGGTCAGAGTCTTTATCTTTTGAAATTAGTTCCTAAGATTCTTTTACAAACATGCTGTTTATCTACAAGCTACATATTAGTCAGAGTCAGCATTTACAGAAACAATGTCAGAAGAATGGTGGAGTGAGTTACAATGCTCCACTGTTAAAATTCCCCACTGTTACACTGAGATATGCTAGGTCTGTCCAGAAAGTATCCAGCCATGTAATATGAAAAATAGAGACATTTATTGAAGAAGATACAAGATACAAGAAACACTGTACATAGGACAATAACACCCCAGTCCCCTTCAAAGTAGGCACCTTGGGACCAAAATTCTTCCAGTCACCATCAGCTGCCCCATTGTATTTCCCTGAGTCTCATAGATGGTCTGAAATCTCTTCCCTTTCAAAGGTGACTTTAGTTTTGGGAAAAGTCAAAAGTTGCAGGGCACCAAATCTGGGCTATAGGAGGGCTGAGTCACCTGGGTGATTTGATGTTTCACAAAAAAACTCTGCAGGGGACATGATGCATGATATTGTCATGATGAAGCTGTCAATCACCAGTTGCCCATAGCTTCGGCCTTCTAAATCATCTGAATAGTCAAGCTGAACACAAAATTTGATGCTGTACTTAGTCATTTTGAATGTGATGGCCACACAGCACACATGTTCACTCAATGGCTTCTGTAGCCCCCACTGACTGGTACAGTGAAGTCCTTGTTCTCACATGCACATTCCAGTTCACTCTCCTTGGCTGCCAGGTTACATCGATGTGGCTCAAACTATTCCCATTATATAAACAACAGCTGGACTTTTTCCAGGCAGACCTTGTATAGCTAGGCTTTTTTTTTTTCCTACAAGAAAATCAGCATTTCTAACATAACCAATGGGTAAGTGTGTCACACATTTTAAAAATGATACTTTTCCATGTGGTTCCAGAGGGCCAGAAAGACCTATAGTTGGACATAATAGTGACACTGATTTGGGCTTGAAAAAAGAAGAAAATCTGATGATTAGAGATTTTCATCCAAGGTAATGAGCTTTTCATTCCAGGAGATAGTTTTTAACTGTGGGCTGGATGGTTAGCT
Organism: Desmodus rotundus; assembly: GCF_022682495.2. Taxonomy (NCBI): domain Eukaryota; kingdom Metazoa; phylum Chordata; class Mammalia; order Chiroptera; family Phyllostomidae; genus Desmodus; species Desmodus rotundus. The sequence goes on from NC_071388.1 coordinate 31,778,121, forward strand.
ATGAAATTTATTCAACCACCATATTAGAAGGTTAGAATAGAGGGCCTTCCAACCCCGAAAGTCTGGGAGTCTGGAAGATGCCTACCTAAAACCCACATGGGGCACACAAGCCTTGGTATTCCCTGGAGGGAAGAAAAAGGACAAGATATAATAGTCTTCATTGTTTGCGTCTGAGAGTTCAATTGAAGTTTCAAAGTTGCTAAGTTACAGCCATAAAAAAAGAATGAAATCTTTCTATATGTGACAGCATGGATGGACCTAGAAAGTATCATGCTAAGTGAAATCAGTTTTACAGAGAAAGACAAATACGATGTTATTTCATTTATATGTGGAATCTAAAGGGCAAAATATATGAACAAACAAAATTGAGATAGACTCATAGATACAGAGATCAGACTGGTGACTGTGGGAGGGGAGTGGGGTCAGGGGGCTGTGTTAAAAGGGTAAAAGGATTAGGAAATACAAATTGGTAGTTATAGAATAGTCATGGGGATGTAAAGTACAGACTAGCAAATATATTTAATAATACTTTAATAACTATGTGCAGCGACAGGTAGTTACTTGAAATATTGGGGGGACCACTCTGTAAAGTATATGACTGTCTAACCACTAGGCTCTGCACCTGACACTAATACATAATAACATTGAATGTAAAAAATACGTAAGTGTAGTTGCAGCTCCAGGGCTGTTGAATGCCACCATGCCGTTCTGCACCCTTGGACTTGGGCAGCACACAAGCTATATGCGGCAGCACCGTTCAGACACTCTATTTCCTGATAAAAAGGTCATAGAACTTGTAAAAAAAAATGCTGAGTTAAAGCCTTTTAGTGTGAGATCATGTCACTAAATTTGTCAGTTCTAATAACTTAATTAATTATGACTACTATAATTGCAATATTACACTAATAACTTTAGTCCTTTTTTCAGTAGTGTCAAGCGTTTGCTACACTACAGTTCAAAAATTTGCTATAAAGGCTAAAAATTGCCCCAATTTAAAACAGTGCATAAAAGTGAAGAGCAGAGAAGCTCAGGGAAAAAGTAGAACTCCAGACTTCAGATCTACAAATATAAATACTATCTATGCAGACATATATGCAAACTTGTCATATGTAGAAATTGCTAAATTGCTCTATTTTTTGTTTAAAAAATCCACCTCAAAACTAAAAGCCCAATTTATTTTCTTACTGTTAAAACTAATCGTGACCTGAAACTTATTTTTTCTGAATACTTCTAGTTACCTTCAGACTTCGGCTCACTTTCAAAATTGAAGACACTTGGGTTAACTGGGAATCAGTTCCTTTCGTTTCCAGAAGAAATCTTTTCTTTAGAGTCTTTAGAGAAATTATACATTGGGCAAGATCAGGGAGCCAAGCTCCCTTATGTGCCAGATCACATTAGGAAACTACAGGTAAGCATCCCCAAAGTAGCAGTTGAAGAACTACATGCCTACTGATTCTTAAGTTGGCTGATATTGAGAAAATATGGTGGTGTCCCCAAAGGCTATGTCTGGAATCAACCATAGTAGATTTCCAGCTCCAGACAGGCAGTCATTATCATACCTTGAAGCTTCCATTGTCTTCCTGAACACCCCCCAGATTTATACCCTAAGAACATTTTGTTGTGATTGCTTTTGGGTATGTCATGCTATATTTCTTTCCACTGTGTGGTTTGTCATGTTTTATTTGCATAAATTGAATGATACTGCTTTTCACTTAGTTTCCACTTTTTTATAAGTTGCCCCTGAGAGTTGTATTATTTTGAAGTTCAAATATCACACAGGTGACATGACTGGGAGCCTGCATTTTGGATGGGGCAATGAGACCTCCCACCCTACAGGGTAGAAGGCCAATCACGGTCTATTTCACTACTGTACCAGGTTCGCTGAAGATGGGTAACCCGCACAGTACCGAATCCTAGCAAAGCAACAAGATAACTTCATTCAAAGTAACCATACCAGTTTGTCTTTACCTATATGCGCACTTTAAAGAATTGTTGTTTTTTTCATGCTCCTGGTACTACACTCTTAATACTGATATAGTAAGGGTGGGCCACACATTATCCCTGGTCATTAAACTGAGCAATGGTATGTATGACACAGATACTTCCCACCCGTGACACAGGGTTCCTATCCCTAATTCTCCATTCCTCTGCTCTATGTTCAGAACTCCGTTCATCAGCTTACTCCTGGTATATGTCATACCACACTCTGTGAAATCTTGGGGTGAAATATAAACAAATTTTTGCCCAGTAAATTTGAAAGTAGTTAACTTATTATCTGTACATTTGGCTACTTCCACTTGGGCAATGGATTGATAGTTGAGCAATTTACACTTCTGAGGCTAATTATCATCTGAGGTAATTAGCTATTGAAAGGGAGCAAATGATGTATGTAGTTAAATAATCCAAATTATTTTTCCATTAAGTTCTCGTGAAACAAATAAACACTAGATTCCCATGTTCCCTTTTCCCTACATAAATGGGAGCCATATCTAATGGCTTAACTCAAAAATAACTTTATTTTTTGATGATGGTTCTTTACATGTTTTTTTTTTCCTTTATTGTAACACATAATAACTCTCATTGAAAAACCTTGGGAACTCACAGGTGATTCTAGTTCTGATGTCATTTTTCAGTGTAAGGATCATTGTGATATATACTGTCATATTATTTCAGAATCTCAAAGAGCTGTATATTGAGAACAACCATCTGGAGTACTTGCCAGCAGCCTTGGGGTCAATGCCTAACCTGGAAATTCTCGATTGCCGCCACAATCTGCTTAAGCAACTTCCGGATTCCATCTGCCAAGCACAAGGTGAAGAATCTTAGTAGGTCCACAGCCTAGCAGAGTTTGAGGCCAGCATTTTCCATGATGAACACTTCTTTGCTAGTGTTTAGAGAGGTTGGACGTTCTTTTTTTTTTTTTTTACATTTAAGTAATTTTCTTCTTTATTTGTATAGCCTAGATTTTTTTTAATTTTTATTGTTATTCATAACAGTTGTATGCCTTTTCTCCCCATCCCTCCACCCCACCCCAGCTGAATCCACCTCCCTCCCCCACCTCCACCCTCCCCCTTCGTTTTGTCCATGTGTCCTTTATAGTAGTTCCTGTAATCCCCTCCTCCCACTCCCCCCCCCTGGCTATTGTTAGATTGTTCATAACTTCAGTGTCTCTGGTTACATTTTGTTTGCTTTTTTCTTCTATTGATTATGTTCCAGTTAAAGGTGAGATCATATGGTATTTGTCCCTCACCGCCTGGCTTATTTCACTTAGCATAATGCTCTCCAGTTTCATCCATGCTGTTGCAAAGGGTATAAGCTCCTTCTTTCTCTCTGCTGCGTAGAATTCCATTGTGTAAATATACCACAGTTTTTGGATCCACTCGTTTGCTGATGGGCTCTTAGGTTGCTTCCAGTACTTGGCTATTGTAAATTGTGCTGCTATGAACATTGGGGTGCACAGGTTCTTTTGGATTGGTGTTTCAGGGTTCTTAGGGTATAATCCCAGCAGTGGAATTGCTGGGTCAAAGGGCAGTTCCATTTTTAGTTTTCTGAGGAAATTCCATACTGTTTTCCACAGTGGCCTCACCAGTCTGCATTCCCACCAACAGTGCACTAGGGTGAGGTTGGACGTTCTTGCAGGGCTCACCTGTGATGTGGGGAAGGTCAAGTGCCTGACTAGTAGAGCTAAGAGCCTCATAAAGGAGGATTATTTATTGGGAATTGAAAATAAAAGTAAATAGCAACTACTAAGAAAATCAGCATTCACCCATGTAATCATTATGCCACTGACAATAATCTACTGAGCATCTACCCCATGCCAGAATTGGGAGTTGTGGTGCTACAGTAAATTCACATTAGGTCCCTCAGTCACTTGAAACAAAGGGAAAGTGTTGAATCAGAGTGGTGATATCAGCAAGGGGCCGGAGCTTTTGGAGCTACATGATTGACATGAAAAGTCATATACGATTCACATTTAAACACTCAAACATTTTCCACTGGGCTAACCCATGATTTGCACATCCATTAATCTGTTCATTTATTTAATAAGCTTTTGCTGAGCTCCTACCTGGGCCAGATTTAAAAAAAAAAAAAATTTCTCCATAGTGTGCTGAATTTTCAGGTTTATAGATGTGTTCCCAAATGATGACTGTTCTTTTTTAATGAAAGGAGGGTGAAGAAATATGAGTGGAAGCTGTTACCTACCCACAAGATATTGAAAGGTTAGGGGTTAGGGGTGGGCGTGCAGTACTCCTTAGTAATGCTCCTGACCATACATTTTTATCCTGTCCCTGGAGGAATGAAGTGTTCTCAAAATATTTCAGTGTTTACTCTGTTCCTGTCTCTCACTCTTGATTACACTAGCTCCCACAACTTGGACTTGCTTTAAAGAAAAGAGAACTTGCGTTCGCCACATGGGATCTGATGTCTCTCGTGACATGGTGCAATAGGAAACAAACATTTCTAAGTGACTGGACTAAAGAACTCATGTTTTAATCTTGCCTCTTTTTAAAGACAAACCCATCATTTAAACAAATTGTTTCAGCTTTGAAAGAGTTACTGCTGGAGGACAACTTGCTCACTCAACTTCCGGAGGATTTAGATTGTCTAGTGAATCTACAGGCGTTGACACTGATGGGCAATCCCATGGAAGAACCCCCAACAGAAGTGTGCACCGAAGGCAAAGAGGCTGTATTCACATACCTTAAGGAGAAAAGAGATATGAAAGTAGTAGCCACAAAGGTAAAATCAGCAAAACTTCTGGATAATATATTCATAGTTGCTTTGGAGAGGGGTTCGTGTTGCCTGCATCACAGATTATCCAATGAGGCTGCTCTGGGCACATCTACTCCTTGTCCTCAAGGGTAGAGACTCGTTTCCTTACCCAGGGCTAAGCAAGAGAATTTTGAACATCATCCTGGTGGTTTTGTCTTTTATGTTCCTTATGTCCTTGTCAGATAAGAAGCCAATAATCAGGCAAAAGAACTGAAATTCCAAATCCTAAAATGACCTAAAATCCTTAGGCTATTCACTGGAGTGAACAACTGGTATTAACAAAGTCAGTCAGATACATCTGAAAAATCAGAAATGAAAGCATCCTGGAGCAGAGGTCTTGAGACCAGAGTCCAGCTCTGCCACTAACTAGGATCAAAGAGCTAAGAGCCCTGTCTCTCTCCTTCTTGCCCACCAAGTTCTGGAGACATAGGGCACCTCAGACAGACCAGGGTTGTGTCCACTTCAGTCAACATTCAGTATTCTCTGTTCAACTGATCCAAGCCCTCTTCTCACACCCCCACTTCCACACCTGCTCCCTTAGAACACACCTTCCACCCAGCAGTCAGACTGGTGCTGTCACAACATGGGCGGACCAGCCTTCCTCTACTGAAGTTGACCGCTTTCCATTCTCCCTGAGATTAAACTCAGGCAATATAACCTACCAAAACCACATGATTTTAATAAATCAAAGTAATACCTGAGCTACAACACAAAGGAGAAAGAAAAGTAATTTATATTAAAATATTTATGAAAATATTTATTTTGAATATATATATATGTATGTGTATATATATATATATATATATATATATATATATATATATATATATACTCAGGAATGACTGCACTGGAAGAATAAAAATAACTTTTTTTTCCTAAAAGCATTTTTGAAAACCCATATACCTTCCTGTACATTTTTAAATTGGTATTTAAATTTTTTTGCCACTGGGTTTAAATCATTGCAAAAGATATACTTTCCAGTGAGTTTTAAATATTGATATTTTCAAACAGAGCTCTTAAATCAATATTTTAAGTGTATCCAATGGAATATAAATGTCATTTTGAGTTGATATGTCAGTCAACATCAGTTTACAAAATACTTGAACAAGCTCTTAGTTTACAGGCAGAAATTTTGTCACATTCTTTTCTTCTTGAACATGTATTTTCATTCCATTTTCCCCTCAGAATTGATCTTAATGTTTGTGTGTGTGTGTGTGTGTGTTGTTTGTCTTAAGGTTTAGCTTAAGATAAAATATACATTTTATTAGTCATATATAATTTTAAGTCATTTATACATTACCTTTCAAAGTTCTTGGCAAAAAAATATTTTATGTAAACTAAATTTTAAAATTAAATTTTTTTGTGACCATAGTGTTTTTAATATTCTGGATTATTACATTTTATTAGTCATATTATAATTACTAGTAGTATAAAATTGACCAAGACAATATAACATCTCTTACATATTTTGATGTTTAATTATTTGACCTATAGGATTTTTGTGAAGTACAGACACCAATGAGAGAAACTTTCTCACACGGTTTATGGGCCCTCACATAAGGACACACAAGGATTACTTATTGCTAGAATGAGACAGGGCCTGGCATCAGTTCTACATCAGTTCTATGCCTGTTTTTCATTTTACAGATGAAGTGCTGAGAAACCTGGTTCACATAAATAAGTTGATAAGAATGGAAGAAGGGTTTTTTTTGCCTACATTTTGTTTTAAATGGCAATGCATTACACGTCTCCTGGACTTTTCGCAGATTTATGCTCCCCCAAATCAGATAACAGGCTCTTAGTAGACAAATCAATGGGTCTACCTTCAAGTTTCTTGAAGGCAAAGAGTTGGAAGGCAAAGGGATTGGTTACCTTGTTCTTAGGGCCAAAATCAATAATACTATTTTGAATTGTCCCTTTTTGGGGAGTCCAGGGCAACACCCCCTAGTCAGATGCAGGTGGATGACAGGTGTGCCAGAGGGACAGCTGTGAAGAGGGAGGTGGGAGTGGAGAGTCAGCAGTTGTGTTCCTAGGCAGGTACCTTTTAGGAAAGGGCACATACGGAAGTTGACATTTGGAAACGGATTGCCTCCAAAGAATGTGAGCCCGCATGCACACCCTTGGGAAGTCTTGGTGGATCAGGGTGCATGCCACACAATCGAAGACTACCCAACCTTCAAACAAAAAGCCCTGTAAATTTTCAGAATGCCTCTAGAGGGCAATACTGTTCCCTTGAACAATCACCACCTTAACTGATCTGCCCCTTTCACTCCCCTTCTCATCTTTCCCATTTTTACTTTACTTGAGTCACAAACAGGGTCCTTGGCCATTTCCAACATCCAAGCATGCTCCTGCTTCAGGGTCTCACCTCGGGCTCCTCCTGCCCAGAGACACTTCCCCCTGATTCGGATGATACTCTGCCCTCATTTAGTTGAGTCTCTGCTCAAATATCCTCATACCTGCCCTTAATCCACCTTATACAGAACACCATACCCCCACTGTACTCATTCATCCATTCAACAAATATTTATTGAGGTTCCTCTAGTGCCAGGCACTGTTCTAGGCACTGGAAATACATCATGGAACAAACACAAAAATTGCTGTCCTCATATTGCTTGAAGCCTAGTGTGATGGGAATAAAAACATGCAATATAAAACCCTAAATTATAGACTGTGTTAGAAAGTGTAAAGTGGTACTGGAGAAAAGTTCAAGCTGAGGGGAACTGAGATTGTCAGACACCGTGTGGGTATGTGTTGTGGGATTTTAATTTACTTTTTAAGCTTTTACTTATTTATTTTTAGAGAGAGGGAAAGGGAGGGAGAAAGAGAGGGAGCGAAACATGGATGTGTGAGAGAAACATTGTTCAGTTGCCTCTCGTGGGCCCCCAGCTGGGGACCTGGCCCACAACCCAAGTATGTGCCCTGACTGAGAATTGAACTAGCAACATCTTGGTTCACAGGCCGGCGCCCAGCCCACTGAGCCACACCAGCCAGGGCATAGGATTTTAATTTAAATGGATAGTCAAGGTAGACCTCATTGTAAAAATGACTGCCTTAGTTAGCTCAGGCTATCATAACAACAGACCATAGACTGAGTGGCTTAAACAACAGAAATTAATTTTCTTATACTTCTGGGTGCTAAAGGCTCAAAGAGTCTTACTACTGGAGGAGGGATGTTCCTGCGTAGGTGGGAGGGAGTAAGATCAAGTGAGGGGACAGGGGAGGGCTGGCTGCAATGGGCACAAGTTGAAGGCACCCCCGATTCCCCTTCCTTGCACTGTCATCTCCAGGGCACTTTACACATTCATGCATTTATAGTTTATTGTCTCTTCCCCTCCCTGGAATGTGAACTCCACAGAGTCAGTGACATTGGTATTTAACTGCCATTTGCCCAAGGTTTAGAACAGTGCTTAGCGCATAAAAGCACTGAGAACTTTTTTTTTAGTTCATGGATGACTGGTCAATTGAGAAAGAGAAAATAAGGTTTAGAGTTCTAATCACATTCCATTTTCCACATCTTTAAGAACAAAGAGATGTAACCTTCCCCAGTTCGTAGCGATACCCACTGATGCTATTTGGCTTTGTCTCATTTCCAGATTCAGGCATGGTGGCGTGGAATTATGGTACGGAAAGGATTGGGGAAATTTGATGAACTGTTAAAATTACGAAAGAAAGGAAAGACTTCTCCAAAAGATAAGAAAGGAAAGAAGGATGCAAAAGGAAAACCTGTAAAGGAAAAGAAGAAATAATTTTGTGTATGAATGATGTGGTAATGAACCCTGATGGATTAAGGAGGCAAAATATATAGGACTTAGATGCCTACCACACTAAAATTATTCTAGAATTATGACCATGTATAAAAAATAGAAACTTACTGTTACTGAAATACTTGTGACCAAATGATGTGAAGCCTAGGAATTGCTTCCTAATACTATCAGGGAGAAGTAAATGTGGGAGATCCAAATAAAACAAGATTGGCCATAAACTGATCATTGCAGATGCATCTGACTGGCACGTGGCGGTTTGTTGAGTACTCTACTTTTAAAAACTTTTAATTTTGAAATAATTATATATTCATGAGATATTCCAAAGAAATGTGCAGAGAGGCCCGTGTGCCCTTTACCCTGCCTCAGTGCTGACATCTTGCGTAACTATCACACAGTAGTACGATCAGAAAATGTGCATGGTGCCAACAAGAGAACTTACTCAGGCCCACCAGTTATACACACACTCACTTATATGTGCGTGTGGGCAGTGGTGTCACATGCAGCTTCGTGTAGACACCGCCGCAATCAAGATACAGAATTGTTCCGTCACCACAGCTCTTCACTGTGGTTTTGTTTCTGTTTTTTGTTTTCTGTTGTTTTTCTTTTTAGGTACATCTACCACCTCTCCTCTCTCAATCCTTAAGCCATTCTCTGTCTCTGTAATTTTGGTATTTCAAGAATATAATATAAACAGAATCATATACGTAGCCTTGAGAAATCAGCTTACTGACATCCAGCGTGGTCAAAGCGAATGCTGCTTCTGTGCTCTTGGTGAAAGCATTCCAGTTCTTCCTCCAGAGAAGGTGGGAGGATCCATCTTTTCATTCCTATTTCAGCGATCTCTGGAAGTCTGGTCACAGCGCATAACAGGTGCCTAAACCATTGTCCGCAGTCTTGAACAGTTGATGGCCGAAGGCTGATATCCAGCTCAGTTAATTCTTTGAAGAGTCACACGTTTTGGCAGAAGACAGCCCATCCTGCATCACACACACTGTCGTTGAAGCTCAGGTGGAGCTTCTGCCGCCTAGCCAAATGACCTGTCGTATTACTGATGCTGAAAGACAAAATCACTATAAATGCTAAAATGCAAGAATACTTTCTCTCCTGGTTGTTTCCCACTTTCAATAACACAACACAGTGGCTCCAAGATTAGTAACGACAAGATTGGTAATTAGTAATGATTTGTTATTCACTAGCAGCTTTATTTAGGGCATCTGCAATTACTTTTGTAACAGATTTCCTTTCTGGGCAGCCCACGTACAACTTGAAAATGGATTTTTTTTCTCTTACTAAATCCCAACCCAAAGAATTTGAGGGGTGGGGGTCAAGTTCCTGCTCTTTACTCCACTGGGGGCCTAGCTCTTCTTGCAGAATTTCTCTAATTAAATGTGAGAAACAATGGTTCATCTGCTTCAGCTGAGGACCATTAGTAAACAGTCTTCCTGTTGTTTAATACTGCTTAATTGTTCATTGATCATTCATTCGGTCATTCTTTATTCACTGATTGTTTAATTGAGCACATTCCATGTGTAAAATTTACCTGGATAATTTCTAATCCCACTGAGAGACTCTCTAATACACAATTTTCCCTTTGAACAGCACGTATCACCATACTACCTACAATGATACTTAATAAATGATCATTAATGATGAAGCTAAGAGAATATAACAACTTCAGCCAGGGTAAACAGTATATGCTTTCCTTTACAGTCAAAAATCAAAATAGATTATAGAGCTGAGAGGAGTGGTGTAATGTCTCAGAGTTGCAAGGGTCCTTGGAGGTCTCCTCACTCAAGCCCCAGATGGATGATCAGAGAAGAACCCCTTTCACAGCTTCTCTAGGGTGTGACCAGCCCAATTCTACCTGAAGCACCTGGTTAGGTTGCCCCACAGAGGGAAGCAGCTCTCAGCAGGAGGACGCCCTTCCCCTGGCCCCCGACCTGCCCTTCTGGCGGCTCGCCCCGTCCCGTCGTTCACTGCAGCCTGCCTGAACCCTCAGCTCCTCCTCGTGCTAGCCCTGCAGCGCTGGACAACAGTCAGGTGCCCTCAAATTTTCCCCCTTTAGCACTAAACATCCTTGTTTTTCCGATCATTTCTTATACGGCATGGCTGCCTGACGAAGCGGGATGCTCCATTCCCACTACTTTCATTTGTGACTCGCTCCATTCCACAGCGCACTTGCCGGTGTAGTAGCAGCGTGTACACTCTACGGTTGCACTAGTGCCTAGACGCCCGCGTCCCTGTGTTTCTTCCTTTCTGTCATTGAGCAGCATCGCTCACCACGTTCTCAAGACCTAAGTAAGTGTGGAAGACAATGTGCATGCTTTCTCTCTGTAGAAAATTTTCTATTATGGAAATTTTTGAAACATACCAAAAGTTGACAGATTAGGAGAGTGAACCCCCAAGGCCCTATCACTCAGTCTCAACATTTGTCTTCATTACACCAATCTGGGCTCAGCTAGTCCCCTCCTCTCTACTTTGTTCTTTTTTTTAGTATTTTCAAGCATCATTTCACCTTTCCTATATATTGTTTAAATGTTCCAATCATGTGAGTGCTCTATTTATTATATTTTAGAATTTTATATCTTTATATATTTTTAAATCTGTGTAATTAGATCATAGGCCATGGAAATACTTTTTTTTATAGTTTATGGAAAAAATGCTGTTATTTATAAAAGAAAAAAACATAAGCTACTAGTGATTAAAAAATCTTAAAGAATGTTTCTGCTAGAAATAATAAAAGCAATATAAAAGTGACAATGATAAAAACCACACATAGTAATACATATTACTGGGTAAACATTTTTATAAGGAAAAAATTCCCTTGACAAAATGTAAAAGTATAAATTTGATCTGAGGAAAAATACTGGTAGTAAAAATTAAAAAACATATCATGGTTGAGCTATGATTAATAAAATTTGATGCAGACAAAAAAATTGAAGAAGCAAATTTTAATTACAGACCTTAAATGAAATAACTTATATGTGTGTAATGGTGTCCAATTCAAGCACAAAATTAAAGAATGAAACCAAAAGCTGATTCTTTGAGAAGGTGTTCACACTGATTAACTTTCATGGTTGTCAGAATTCTCTGGTGGCCCCAAGACTTACACTCCAATCCCCAGGGCAGTGGATGTAATGGATTTCACTCCCACGGTTAGGTTTTGCTATATGGCACAGTCGATTTTAAGAAATGTAGATTATCCAGGTGGGTTTAACTTGATGACATGAGCCCTTTAAAAGCAAAGACATTTCTCCAGCTGGTAGCAGGAGAGAACGGAGGTCACAGAAAATGTCAGAAAGGTTTGAAGTGTGAGAAGCACTGACACCCTGCTGCTTAAAGATCAGGGGCCATGGCACCTTTAACTGGAACATAATCAATAGAAGAAAAAAGCAAACAAAATATAACCAGAGACATTGATGTTAAGAACAATCTAACAATAGCTAGAGGGGAGTGGGGAAGGGACAGTGGGAAGAGGGGATTACAGGAACTACTATAAAGGACACATGGACAAAACCAAGGGGGAGGGTGGAGGTGGGAGAGGGAGGTGGGTTCAGCTGGGGTGGGGTGGAGGGATGGGGAGAAAAGGCATACAACTGTAATTGAATAACAATAAAAATTTTAAAAATAAAAAAATAATAATAATAAAAAAAGATCAGGGGCCATGTACTGAGGAATGGCCTCCCATAGCTGAGAGCTAGCAAGGAAATGGGAACCTTAGTCCTGTAGCTTCAAGGAACTGAATTCTGCCAACAATAAGAATGATCTTGAGAGTGGATTCATCCCCAGCCTTCAGATGAGAACTCAGCCTGCCTGACACCTTGATTTCAGCCTTGTGACACCATATGTGGAGAACCCAGACAAGCTGTGCCAGCCTTCTCACCTACAGAACTGTGAGCAAATAAGTGGGTATTGTTTTTTAAGCCACAAATTAGTTTGTTACACTGCAACACAAAACTAATACATCTTTAGTCAGATTAGCCAGGAAAAAAGAAATATGAAAACGCAAATGACCAATATCAGGAATGTGAGAGGGGGTATCACTACAGACATTAAAAGTATAATAAGAGAACAACTTCATTTCCATAAATTCAACAAGCTTGATGAAATGGGCCAATTTCTTAAAAGACATGAATCACCAACATTCAATTAAGAAAAGATAAATAGTCCTGTATCTATTTAAAAAAAATATTTTTTATCCTCACCTGAAGACATTTTTTTCATTGCTTTTAAAGAGAGAGGAAGGGGGAGACAGAGATGTGGGAGGGAGATGTCGATCGGTCACCCTCTTGTACGTGCCAGACAGAGAATCGAACCTAAAACCTTCTGGTCTACAGGATGGCACTCTAACCAACTGAGCCACGCTGGCCAGGGCTCTATTTTTAAATTACATTTTTAATTTAAAATTTCTCACAAAGAAAACTCTAAGTTTAGATAGGGTCAATGGAGAGTTCTGTGAAATAGTTAAGGAAAAAAATAATACCAATTCTACATAATCTTTCAGGGAGATACCAGAGGCAGGAACACTTGCCGACTCATTTTATGAGGCATCATTACCCTGACACCAACGATACATGGAGACATTACAAGGCTGTCATCTCTCATGAACACAGCCACATCCTCAACAAAGATGTAGAAAAGATAATACATCACAACCCAGGGGGGCTTATACTAGAAACATAAGACTGATTCAACATTTGAAAATTAATTATTTTTATTCACCATAATAACAAACTAAAGAAAAAAAATGCTCATCTTAATAGATGAAGAAAAGGCATTTAAGAAGATTTCTTTTTAAAACAATTTTTTAGATTTTATTTATTTTTAGAGAAGGGGGAAGGGAGGGAGAAAGAGGGAAGAGAAACATTGATGTGAGTAAGAAACATCAATTGGTTGCTTCTTGCATGCACCCCAACTGGGGACCGAACCTGCAACCCAGGCTTGTGCCCTGATGGGAAAGTGAACAGGGGACCTTTCACTTTGTGGGACAATGTCCAACCAACTGAGCTGCACTGGTCAGGGCAAGATTTATCTTTAATTCATTATAAGAACTCTTGCTACATTAGTATTCCTTTACCTGATAAGGGCACACCTATTTAAAAACCTATAGCTAACAACACACTTAGTAGTGAAAGACTAAATCCTTCCCCCTAATATTGGGAACAAGGCAAAATGTCTGCTCTCATTACATTCAACATCTACTGGAAATTCTAGCCCATTAAACAACCAGGAAAAAGGATCAAATGATATACAGCCTGGAAAAGGAGAGGTAAAACTGTTTCTAATTATAGAAGACATGTAGAAAATCCTATAGTGTCTACAAGAAAAAAAAATCTCATAGAACTAATAGATGAGTTTAGCAAGGCTACAGTAGAAAATGTCATACAAAAATCAATTGCATATCTATATATATACTACATCAATGACCAACTGGGAATCAAGATTCTAAAATAGCACCTTTTATAATAGTACCTTTATAAAAGAATAAAATATTCAGATATAAACTTAACAAAATATGTACAGGATCTATATGGTAGAAACTGCAAAACACCAATGAAAGAAATCAAAAAGAACCTAAATAAAAACAGGGTTATACTGTGTTCATAGGTTGGAATGCTCATTATAGTGAAGATGTCATTTCTCCCAAACTTATCTATAGACTCAGTGCACTCCCAATCAAAATGGTGGCAGGAATTTTTGTAGATATCGACAAGCTGATCCTAAAATTTATATGGAAATGTCAAAGAACTAAAATAACCAAAACAGTTTTGCAAAAGAACAAAGTCAGAATACTCCTACCACCTAATTTCACATCTTCCTATAAAGCTTCAGTAACCAAGACACCATGGTATCGGCAAAACAGTAGATAAATAGATCAGTGGAAGAGACTGGACAGACCAGAAATAGACCCTCACAAATATGGCCAAATGATTTTTAACAAAAATGCAAAGGCAATTCAATGAACAAAAGAGAGTCTTTTCAACTAATGTTGCTCGAATAACTGAGCAGTCATAGGCAAAAACAACTTTGGTCCATATCTTACGCCTTGTACAAAATAACTCTAAATGAATAACAAGTCAAAATGTAAATAAGCACTTGTAGAATATAGAAAAATTCATTGAGAACTTGTGTTTTGCAAAAAGCTCTAAGATGCAACACAGAAAGCTCTATTCATCAAATTAACAATTCGATAATCTTCAACAAAACTGAAAGTTTTACTCTGCAAGACACTGTTAAGAGAATGAGAAGACAAGCTATAGAATCAGAGAAAACATTTGCAAAGTACACATCTGATAAAGGACTTGTAAAATCTAAAGAACTCATCAATCCAACTTCTAAATTTAGGCAAAAGATTAGAACAGATACTTGACCAAGGAATACATACAGCTGACAAATAACTACATAAAAAAATGCTCACCATCATTAGTCATTAGGGAAATGCAAATTAAAGTCACAGTGCTTTGTCCTCAACTTCTAATTATAATGTTTTACCATAGAATTTGTTTTCAAAACAAATTTGCCCCGACTAGACTGAAATATCAGAAAACAATGTGAGCATAACACAAATTTTTTGTTTGCTTGTGTGTAATCTGTCCACAGGGAACACTAAGTGAACACACAGAACTGTGTGCAGCTGTGCCAAGCCAGGCATAGGAGTAAACAAAATCCCCATCCCCACACCCACACCCACCTCACAAGGACAATGAGCCTCACCCACCCACATCCGGGTTCAAACTTTCCATCTGGTCAGATAATCCTTCCACCCCTTAAAATAACTCACAAGCTGCAACCCAACGCTTCGCAGTCCTGAGCCTTTGCCTCTTCAATTTCCCCCTTCCTCTCAGCCAGTTTTGTCCTGTTCTTCTCTGTCCTCTTTTTCTCCCTCTTTCCCTGTCTCTCTCTGTTCTTTTCCTCTAGCATACAGGCCGTTGGGTGTAGGACAGAGAGGTAAGCCAGTGAGAGTGCCATCTCCCACAAACCTTAATCCTTTTTCAAGATAAAATGCCCCATTTGCTGTAGTAGTTATGTACTTCTTAGTCACTTTACACAGATAAACCTTACTACCATTTTTATTAGTTGCATATTTTTTTAAATGTGTCACTGATGAAGTTTCTGAGTCTTGTGCTCCTAACTACAAGCCCTATAAACTATAGGGTTACCATTGTGTGATTTTTGCATAGCGCATGACTTTTTAGGCACACATGTCATGTTAGAGCAGAACTGACTGCATGCGCACAGAGGACACAGGTGCAACTAGCTGAAGTGACTGTTCTGGACCCTTTATTTGGAGTGGTGCTCACTGCTTCAGAGACTGGCTGCTGGTGGCTGAGTAGTGGCTGGTGGATACTGTGTGGAGATGGGGGTAGATGGGAGACAGAGGCACTCTCTAATTCACTGTTTCCCAATGGAAGGTGGACACGAAGAGGGGCTTTTAGAGGATATTTGGTTAAGTATTGCAGAGCCTGGAATCCCCCAGGGCAGAAGTTGTTCCTTATTCAATTCTCTTTCCTTCTTTCTAAATTGACATGGAGAAAGTGTCAGACTGGTGCTACAGAGTGCCTTTAACTCCTTCTCTTTTTCTAACAGCGTGAAGGAACCTCTACTCAAAGCCTTCAGCTGGCAACCGTCTAAGAATGTCTACCTATGAGTTATGATGATTGGTTTCCTGTTTAAATAAACGCATTTAAGTTAAAGAATCAATATAAAGAAAAACTTAAGTAATAGCACAGGTACCATATGGATAGGGCAGAATCTGTAGAGGTGGAATGCAGAAGACTGAAGTTCGGTGAACACTGAGTTGGTAACGAACACCGGCAGCTCTCATGTACGGGGAGGTGTGGACCTTCTTGCCTGGCAGGAACCTCCTGCCACCACATCTAGGTCTATCTCCTTCTATGAAACATCCTCCACTGTCTTTCTGGTTTTAAAATTGCCCTCCTTTGTTTTAATGAGATCTCTCTTTAGCAGGTGTCGGGAGAAGGGAAGCTGCAAAGAGGGCCCCAGCCTCTCTGCCTTCGCTGCCTGCCTGCCTGCCCCTGGGCTTGCTGGGCAGGCACAGTGGGCTCCACATGCCAGGACTGCTTTGGAACCTATAGATAGAAACCCAGGAGAGCCATGTCCTCCGTCACCAGGGAACAGCTGCTCAGCCTCAGCACTTGAAGGGACGTTGAAAGCTTCAGTGTTTCCAGAAGCAGCTTCAGGTTGCCACCAACACACTTGTTCCAAGAAAGGTTAACTACTTCCAGAGCAGGGAGGTGAATGGAGACTTCAGCTAAAATGAGAGCAATAAGATTAGCAATCATTTAGGTTTCCTTAGAGGCCATGAGCCTTGAATCTGAGGAACCTAGGCTAAGGCAACATATCAATATAACTGATGTTCCAAAAGTTGTAGAGATAGTTCTCTCTTGCCTGATATTCATGGCCTCAGTTTATGTTGTCTATTTTTGTTTGGGAGAAATGTTGGAAACTGTAGAAAAGTAAAACTTGAATAAATGGAATTCGCGATTGCCTGAAATTTCTTTCCTTTTCTTCACATTTAGGAAGAGGAAAGAGGCAAAGAGTTTGGGCAGCTAGTCAAGACTTCCAACATGTGCTCTGGTTGGACATAGTCCACTGTGCAGTCACTGCTGAAAGTCGGAGCTAGGGCCGGCGCTCCCTCGGACCCTGAACTGGGGAATGTGTCTGTGCTGGCTTAACTGTGTCTACAGAGACAAGGGAGGGAAGTACTATATTTTGAAAGATTTTAAAAGGAAATAAAAAGAATTTTCTGTTTAATTCCTAGTTTCCCCAAACATTAAAATTGACCAGAACAACCTATTCACAAAGTAAAGAGTTAATTACATTTTAAAGTTCTTACTTCCTGCCTTCTTTCTAAAAAATAGAATATGTTCAAGGAGAACTATATATATTCTTTTATAATATCTAGTAAGAAAACACCTACAATTCATATGGTGCAGAGACCTTTCAGTAAGAAATGGAATTTTTTCTTGTAAAGTGATATAGAAAAATATATATATTACTTGATTTTAATTTATATTAAAGATTGCATGATAGATTTATGTTAAATGAGATAGTTTAGTATAATATCTACTTGGTTATGATCCATTGGTTCTGCAGCTACCATTGGAAAGAGCTGTGTCTTCTACAGAAGACACAAAATTAAAAACAAAATTCAACATTTTCCAGCTAGGAAGAGTATTTATAAAACATCATGTTGTCCCCAAATTTATTTTTTGTGGAACTTTTCTAACTGAACATTACTCTGAGCAGTGGAATGTGGTGTGTGTGTGGGGGGGGGAGTGTACATGCTTACTTAAGCATTTGACCCCTTTGAGAAGTTAATCTATCTATCTACTTATTTAATATGTAAAAATATCTAAAATATGCTGTGGGTATGCAGTGAAGAATAAACACAATCCTTGCCCTCAAGGTTACAACCTGGGAGAATTACAGACATTAAAAAAAAATAAACAAATGAGTACATAATGATTAATTCTGATAAAGGCTATACAGAAGATAACAAGGGCTTCTAATGGAGATAGGGAGGGGCTGTCTTAGAAGGGGACCCTTATGAAACCTGAAATAAGAGCTCTCCAGGGAAGAATGGGGGGTAGGGAATTCCAGGGAACAGTAAGGTCTAGAGGCAGGAGAGAACTCGATGATGTGAAGGGACCAAAAGAAGCCAACTGAGTCAGGGTTTGAGGAATAAGAGGGAGAATGGCAGTAAGGTACTGGGGCCAGGTCCCTCAGGTCTTTTTGACCACATGAAGGAATTTGGATTTTACTAGAGGTGTTATAGACAGTATTGGGCAGTGATAATACCCACTTTTTAACTGTTAGTGATAAGATTCTATTTATTTTTTAAATAGAATTTATAGACTCTCTCTCTCCATAATAATATTAACAATGAACATTTATTGAGCATTTACTATGTGCCAGGCACCTTTCTATGAACTTTACATGTATTAACCCATTTAATTCTTACAATCCTACAAGATAGGACAGTATTACTTCTTTCTACATTTTACAGACAGAGAAACCAAAGCACAGAGATGTCCAATACCTTGGGTCACAAGAGCCAGGGCCAGGATTTGATTTTAGGCAGTCTGATTCCAGGGGCCAGAAAATATACCACATACCTCCCACAAAATAATTGCAATAAATTTTAGGGAATTCACACAGACCCCTACCCCAAGCATAACGATAGACTGTCTCTCTGACCTGGGTGGGAACTCCAGATCTGAAAGGCACATATATGCTACTTTTCCTCACCCAGAGGCGGGGTAATTATATGAGCAATACTTGGAGCAGTACCTGGCAAGGACCAAGTCTATGGGAGCTGAACAAAATACTTGGGCTGAAAGTGGGGGCAAAAGTACCCTAGATATAGAGTTGTTAGAATTTGGGGTAAGTTATAAATATGCATTTGTTTCTATATAACAGATATTAATAAATAGCTACTTATTAATAGAACACATTTATTTCATTAATAATAGCCTCTGGTCCAGAGTACAACTCATATTTAAGGAAGTGCCAACTGAGGTTAACAGTTGGAAGCTCAGAGAGGAGGACTTTTTCTCCTGTTCCAAGAGGCGCCAGAATCCACCCTCTAGTCTTGTGCGTGTGTGCAGGAAAGAGTAAACCTACCAGGCCCGAGACTTCTCTCTTCAGGAAGCCTGGCCCTTGGCCGGCAGCTGGCAACTTAATTTGGAAGTGCTCCCGCCATTCCCTAACTGGTAAGGGTGGCTCACCGTGCCTAAAGTGTTTGTGTACACATAATGTGATTTATGCCAGCTCTCCTTCTGTGAGTCCAGAATTTCAGTATGTGTTGGGTAGAGAGTGCTTGGCCGACCAACCCCCACTAAAACCCTGGACCTGAAGCAGGAGAGCCTCCCCAGGAGACAATTCACACGTGTCGTCACAACACGTGGGAGGAAAGGCGTGTGTCCTATGTGATTCCGCTGGCAACAGACTTTTGGAAGCTTGTGCTTGGTTTCCCCAGACCTTGCCACGTGCACCTTTCCCTTTGCTGACTTTGCTTTATATCCTTTCATTGCAATAAATCTCAACATGCGTATGACTATATGCTGAGGCCTGTGAGTCCTGGCGAATCTCTGAGCCAGGTACTGGGGACTGCCACCAGGCACCATGTGCCCAAATTGCTGGCTGACTGAGTGGTGCAGTTGGGAGAATACCGCAAAATCCCTTTGCCTCAAAATGTCTCCCTCTACTTGCTGGTGACTCTCTTGCCCTCGAAAAGGCAGAAATGTCAGATTCATTAGACCCTTGATGGAGGCTGGGCTGTATCCAGGACCTTCAGCCCTGCCCAGGGTCCTGAGAGAGCACAATGAATCCCATTGGGAAGTGGGTGCTAGACAGTCAGCTAGACCCACAGGCTGGTCATTGCCTCTCTTTTCCCATCAGACAACAATCCCAATTTATATTGGCGCCTCACTGAAATTACAAGTTACTGCGGGCATGGACCTCCAGAGTTGGTTATATACACTGCAAATTGTACATGTTAAATGTCCGAATGCCAAAGTTATTCATGTGCCCTTCAGAATGTCACTTTTAAGAAAGCATATTTTCTGAAAAGAAGACAAAATAGTACTTTACACTTTTGCCTGTGGCTGAGTCTTGAAATAATGAAGTTCACCTGTCGGGAAAGACAACCCTCCCCGCCAACCCCAGGTGTTACTATACCACATTCCTGGGGAAGTTTCTTGCCGAGGGCGGTGAAAGTCTCCCTTTCCAAAGCACAGTTGTTGATTAGCAATGACTTCATTGCTGGTGAAAATCGGAGCCTGCTGAGTAAGTTTTCAGAAGAGCTGCCCGTCTTTTTGTTGGCAGATAAGTCCAATTCTTGAAGATGCGAGAGTAAAGGGATACTCTGAGCTGTTCAAATGGCAGCAGTGACATGTTTTAGGCACCGCCTCACAAAGAGTCCCTGGGTGTTTGTTTCCCACAGTCTTCTTGCCTGGCAAGCCCCGCTGTCCCTTACGCACTTACACACCACCCTTACTCTACTCTTCCCAGCGTGCAGCCTGGGCTCTGCCACTTCTAGACCTCTCTCCAAAGACTCTGGAGACAGAGAACCAGCTCTAATCCTGGCTCTGCTACCGAACAAGTGTGTGATTTTGGACAATTTACTTAACATGTCCGAACTTCAGTTTTCTCAGTAGCAATATAGCAATTCTACTTCACAGGGTCATGGGGAAGATTAAACAACTTGGTACATCTAAAGTGCTCAGCAGCGTGCCTGGCACACATCAACTGCTACATTAATGGTCACCATTGCCATTCTTTTCGCAGAGTATAAGTACTAGGAAGGCAATGACATCAAGCAGTCTGAACAGATGTCTGCTGGTAACAGCACTTATACTCTGAGGGCCCTGCAGATGTGAAAATGTGGCATCCTGGGATCTCTGTGGAGCTGGCTCACCTCAAAGCCTTCCAGACCACATAAGCCCTGGCCACACTGACCTCTTGGTCACCATCACATCCCCTGATTTACTTCCCTCACAGCACCCCCATTATGTGATGTTTTAGTTTGTGTGTGTATGTGCGCATTCTGTCTTCCCCAGAGCGTGCATCAGAACCCGGGGGACCAGAGGCACAAACCAAACAAATAAATACAGAATTCTAAATTACATAAGGAGGAAGGAGGGCAGTAGGAAGATGAAGGGAAGGCAAGCACCTGTGATCCCAGCAGATATAATAACTGCCCCCCTCCCTTTGAGCCTCCACAGCACTTTGTGGTTTGTGCTTCACTATGTAATTTGGATTCTCATTGGTTTATTACTGCCCCTACCAGATGGAATCTCCTTGACCATGAATTTTCCTAAGCCCACAACACAGTTGTTGGCTAAATGATCTACAAGTCTATTTCTTTGGAGCTGTCTAGAATGATCAGATAAATGAATGGTTATTTTTAAAAAAAGAATGCAGCCCTGGCCAGGTAGCTCAGTTGGTTGGAGCATTTTCCCCACACTTCAAGGTTATAGGTTTTAGCCCCGGTCAGAGCACACACAAGAATCAATCAATGCGTAAACAAGTGGTACAACAAATTGCTGTTTCTGTCTGTCTCTCTCTCTTCCAATTATTTAACCTCATAAATATTTATGTATTTAGTACATAATACATCAACAAATGAATTTTATTTCCATTTTTTTCAAAATTAAGCAGGAGGAAAACAATGCAATTCACGACAGCTTTTAAATAATCAGCTTTCCGGGGCCGTTCACCCGTGTTGGTGGCTACGAGTCCAGATGAGAGGCTGACCCCTCTGCTGTATTAGTGGTAACGGCTGGGGTCCTCTAGCAGTTTAATCCTCCCCTGAGCGACAACATGAGGTGTGACAGCCCTGCCATGCAGGTGTACCCAGGGGAATGTATGACTTGGAATCTGATGGACTGATAACTCGGGAGTGTCTGTCCCAGGTATGACGCTCATAAGTACAGGGGATGATTGCACCTCATAAAGCTCTACCTGGAGCTCAAGAAGGGGTTGTTTTGTTACTTTAAGGTCTTCAAGCCTTGAACTCTCATTTTCCAAACTCAAGGGATAAGAGCCTAAGAAATAACTAAGGTCTAAAAGATAGATGTTAGATCTAAAAGCCTATTTTACTGTTTTCCTTCCCAAAATTGTACTAAAAACAACTGAGAAATTCTTTTTATTCTTGTTCATTGAGTCACTGAGTCATTTTATTCAATCACATATCCAACTAACATTTACTGGGTGCCAACTATGTGCCAGCCGCTGTGTTTGAGCAAAGGGGAGATGCTGAAGGTGACACACCCCTACCCAGGAGGAGCCCATGATCTGAAGAGAGCGCAAAGACAAAGGCCCCAGGGACAGAGCCTGGCTGGTGTGCGTGACGATCAGCCTGGAAGGTGTGGCTGGAGTGGCGCCACTGAGGGGAAAGGGTAGAGAATGAAGTCGGAGTGATGGAGGAAGCAGGCGACCATTCGGACCCTTGCAATAATCTAGGCAGGAGACAACTGTGGCCTAAACCAGGGTAGTAGAGGGCTAGATGGTGAGCCGCAATCAGATTTGGGATGTATTTTGAAAGTTTATTGTAGTTACAGATGGAATAAAACCCTTTATCTCAAGTCTATGCTTGCTGTGTGATATGGAAACTGCATTTCTACATGTTGTAGTAATAACAGGGCTATGTCTGGGGTGGAAAGTAAGTGTATTACCTAAAGTTGTGATGGACACCTGTTAGGCACCAGCCGGCTGACTTTTTCTGTAAGTTCATTTGTATCTAAGTGACTTAACTTACCTGTTAGTCTGCAAGCCTCAACACCCTTTGTTTTGGCTTTCTCTCTACACCCCTCTCTATGATAACCTTGGTGACACTAACAGATTTGTTTCTAAACAGCAACATAAGTCCAAAAGGTTCCCCTTCAAGTGCCATGTCTATCATTTACAGATGCATATAGGAGGCCTTTAGATTCGCTAACATTTACTGGGCATTTAATACATGCCAAATACTATATTGGAGCATTCACAGCACTTTTATTATTTGAGCCTCCCAGTAACTTCATAAATAGTAAGTTTAAGGGTATATTTCAAATTTGCCAAGTTTCCAAACATATGTCAAAGCTCCAAAATCTTTCCTTGGCTCTGTGGCACATACTTACTCAGTGACACCACATCGCCAGCTGTTAGTGAGCACTGGTGAAGATCCAGGACTTCCAGATGCTCTAGCATGGCCACCTGAGCTGGTGAGTCTTCGAAACCTCCACCCAGCTCCTTGTTGCAGGAAAGGTCAAGTTTCCTCAGCTCACCCAAGTATCTAAAAGCAGCATCTACAAAGAAAGTCAAAATCTCATTACAACACATTACAAGGTGGTAAGCAGGTATGGAGCAGGGGAGGGGACATGTATGCAAAAGGGAAACTGAGCAAATAGATCAGAAAAACGCCAAGACAGAGGAATAACTGTAGACTGCAGACTCCCTACCATCCTGACCTCTTTGGATTTGACAATGACTTCAAACATGCAGTGGTTCTCCTACTCCACTTGAGTTTTGGTGTTTTTATAGAATTCTGGACTTAATCAAACTGTCAGTGAGAAGGATATTATAGGCTCTGTAAGTCAAAGGGAAAACTCAATTTCAGTTCATATTTTCCCTTAACGTGGATGCTCTAAACTGAGAAATAAGTTTTAACTCTGATACCACGAAAACTATTCTTTTTATCAGTACCAATTCCTACTTACTTCTGAGCATAAAATAATGCTGACATTTTTAAAAGTAAGAGAAAAAGGAAGTGCTTTAATAGCACAGAAACTTTCACCCAGCATCTATCTTAAACCTAAAATATCCTGGCTTTTTCAGATTCAGCCACTTTCAAAGTTTATTTTTGTAGTCATGAAAGTATGTGCTCACTGTAAAAGAAAAAATACACTAAGAAGATTTAAATTACCCATAATCTTATTCCTCAACATAACCACTATTTGTATTTTACATAAAAGTTATAAAAATATATAAAATAAAACAATATATATACATAAAACATAAGATAAAATTACATACGTATATAAATTTCAGCCATTGCTAACTTACCCAATAGTGTGACATTCTTCTGTGATATCCACAGGACTGTAACTTCAACACTTTCAGACCTGAGGTACTTCTTAACGCCTGAGCAATACTGTTTAGACTGCCACCGATGTTTCTGTTCATGGAAAGATCAAGTACTTCAAGACTTTGCAGCACAGGTAGCAACTGACCTGGAAGGAAAGAAATTTGAACAAAAGAGTAACTCAGTAAAAATGCAGGTGTGGGAGGTTGGGCAAGCAGGAGGGGATTGAAGTCCCGTGGGCCTCAGGGATGGAGCGAGCCACTTTCAATTCAGGGTGAAGGAAAACATAGCCAACTTTGACTCTCAAGTTATCCAATCCTGGGCATCTTCACTTTTTTTTTTTTTTTTTTTTTGGAATAGACTTTTCCAAATTCCACTTACCCACAAACGTCCCATCTTCTAAGGTGAGCATGCAGTCCACGAGCTCTAGTGTTCGTATCTTGCACCCTGCTTGGAACTCCTGGAGGATCAGAGGCACATTTCCTCCCACTTTACTGTTCCAGGACAAATTCAGCTCTTCAAGGTCAGGTATCAATTTAAGTGCTTCTTCTGTTACAAAGTGGCCCGAAGATTGATCACTAGTCCACAAAGCGGATAATGCATTTCAAAGTCAACCCAACCGTTATCTGTGGAGTATCGAAGCTGGCCAGGTACTGGTTAGGTGCCAAGGAACAAAGAAAAGAAAAGGCCCCAGTCCCTACCCACTCCCAGCGAGAGGAGCGTCTGCATTTACAGACAGAGTACACTACTCCTCCCAAAGTTCTGAAGCCATGCTTACAAGCAAAAATTATTTTTTAAAAATCCTCCTGCCAGTGGGGTGTTTTTCACTGAGTTGTTTTTGTGGTGGTAAACGTTTGTATTAGTCCATTACTCTCTCTCCTGCACCCTCCCTGGGAGCAGCATCGCTGAGAAGCTCGGCCGGGGTAGATGCAAAACAAAGCCAAGCACTGGCCATGTGGGTAAAGTCACCTGACATCAAGAACATCACACACAACTGAACCAACCACTGCAGAGAAGAACTAATAACAGAGCATCAGGCACTAACAGCTCATACTGACCACACAGCCTTCGGGGATAGAGAAGGGGGCCGTGAGAAACAGGCGAAATAACATTTCTGAAACCATTTCGCACAGGAAAGCACCCACGGGCCACACAGGAGAGGCTGGGAGAGATCAGGGGAAGTGACCGGAGGAATCATTAGGAATGATTTTCACCATTGTGGGGAGAACAGGCTGGAGAGCCACACATGGAAAATGCGCTTGTCAAAGTGCAGGGTCAACCTTAACTCTCTACAATTCAGAGTGCTGGAAAGCACCCTGTGTCCAGAAGCCTTTCTTCCAAGGCCCGCTGCTGGGCTTGGACTTCTCCCTTTGGTTACTCATTGTATGGATTAAGGCTTTAGGAGTCCAGGAACCCCATGTTAAAATGCACGTTCTTCCCACAGAGGTGTCATTTTGCGTGACATCGGCAGTCAACTGGGGTGGCTTTCTAGAGCCCTGAAGCATCAGGATCAGGGAGAAAGAGTGATGAGCTTGTCTGCAGTGCTCGTGGCACTGGACTGCTATGCACTGGCCACCCTGCCCTAAGCAGTTGTACGAGGTGCCATGGTGTGAAAATGCTTCCCGATTTACGTTATCTGACACCCCATCTGCCAGTAAGGTGAAGGAAAGCCCCTTCTGATGGAGGAGGGTACAGAAATCCTTCCAGAGAGGAGAAAGACTCTGGGACAGGAGAAAGGACACCAGACATCACAGCGACAAAGATACATACTCTCTCCAAATAAGTTTAGAGTGGTTCCCAGGGCAGAAATTCCATTTCCTGGTTTCTCAAGGAAATAGAAGGAAGATCATGAAAAGATTAGACTAATCAAAGAAAATAAGGAAACTACATTTTATTTCCATGCCCAAGTAACAATGTATTAAATTTGCGATTCTGCTATACCATAACCAACCACTAACCAGTGGAACTAAATTCCTCATGTGAAACCATAGAAAGGAAATTTTGGATGAAGGACTGGGGAAGGGAGGATCTATCACTTCCTGAGCACCTATTATGAGCCCAGTATGTAGTAGGCACTTTAAATAAATTATTTACTTATTTAATCCTCACAATAATTTTTTGAGGTAGGTATCACACCTTTCCAGAGGTAAGAAAACTGAAGCTCAGAAAGGTTAAATAGTTTGACCATGGTGACAAAGCTAGTTAGAAGTGGGGCCAGGATTTGAACCAGGATCTGGCCAACCGTGAGATGTATGACGTTTCTCCTCAGCTATAAGAAGGGTGGCCCAGGGGGCATCCGCTGGCTCCCATTTTGTAGGGAGGGATTGGAGAGAAGACATTGGCATGAATCATGTCATTTTTACAGAAATCTTTGCAGAGATGTAAATGATCAAAATACATCACTGCAATAAGAAACTTTAGACAAAAGAAAGTTTAAAAATATTAATGTCATCTAAAACGAGCAAGCATTTTAATAAGTCATTGGGTTAGTAGCAGGACAAATTTTATCCTTCGTTCTGTTACTCTATGTTCAGCGTATAAACTAACGTAATTGAGGTTCTATTGCTATTTAAACCATTTCTTTTAGCTGAAAAATCTTGTTTTGATCATTTTTTAAAAAATTAAAGTGGAAAAATAGAAGAGATTACTTTGGAATTGGAGGAAAATTTAATTGTTATCTACTCCAGCTCCTCTAGTTTACAGGTGAGGAAACAGACCAGAGCGCAAGTTTGACAGGTATCTCCACTCATACTCGGTGAGGGCAGGTACCTGGTCAGCCTATTCCCTTCTCTATCCTGGAAATGGGCCCATTGCTAGGTACAGGTTACATAGGTCTTTAGAAATTATGCTAATGCTCCACACCACATTGTCTCAAGCACAGAACACTCCTCCAGCGCTGAGGGAGTGGCAACCCAGATAGTTTGCCCTGGAGGGCAGCGCTGCAAAGGTGCTTCGAGGGAAGTCCTTTACACGAAGCACTCATCATACCCAGTGCTCGGAACATCATCAGTGGTGAGTCTGCAACTGCACAGCCTCAGGCTTTTTAACTTGTTGTCAAGATGCATTTGCTCAGTGATTAAAGGGAGGGCTCCACCAATGAAATAATTCCAGGAAATGTCCAGTTTTTCCAAGTCTTGGAGAAAAGGCAGCAAAGCAACTAGACGTAAACAAAAGAAAATACAGATTAGCATATGAAACTTGTGGTGTATAGTGAATAGGATCCATTGCCCATACTCACAGAACATAGTTCTGCACTGTAAGAGAATAAAGCGGACGAGGGGCACGCGGATCTCTCAACTGTGCAATCGGAGAGATTGTAAATAGGACATTTACATATCCTATTTCTTGGGACGTTTTCTATTTTTGCCACATAACATCACCCTGAAAATGTAGTGGTGTCTCTGCAGGACTTCACAGAATCTTCTATACCGTTGAGAAAAGTGGTAATTCTACTGTTACCACCGCTGTCGCTCTGAGGCACATACTAGTCCTTGTATTTTGTGGATCCCTCCCACATCCACCACCTGGTCATCCTATCGGATCCTCAGGCTGATGGCCTAGACCTCTCTCTGAGCCAGGACTGCTGAGGTTGCAGGAGCCCATCACATTTTCTTTTTTTGTCTTGATTACCTGGGCATCGCCACCTTCAAAAGCTGCTGTTACACTGAAATGGACTAACATGTGGGGATTTAGACCGGCACAAAGCCGGATTGGAAACTTCTCTGCCACTGCTCATTAAAAGCGAAGTCACTCTCTGTGAAAAACGTGTTCTAAGGCCATCTTTATCTCCGAAGCAACAGGAGTGTTGAGCGGCAGTGCCAACACAGAGGTGGTAAAGCCTGTTTGCCATTAAACATCGGTCTTGCACGTTAGAAGGAGGTGGCAGTCAGAAGCCGCGTGCTGCGCTTCTACCGTCACAGGCATGGAGACTCCAGACCTTCCAAAATCCTGAGGCCATGCCTAAGAGCGAAAAATCGTTTTCCTTCCATTTGCATTCACAGCACGGTAGCAGTTTCCTCTTATTCACGGTGATCCCAGCTTTATAAAGCATTAAGTGTGTTGTACATATTAAGAAAGGGAAAAAAAAGCAGGGCTCCTGGGGCCCAATCTCAGATTCCGACTCAGTGGGTTTGGGTTAGACGCGAGTCCCTGCATTTCTCCACGCTGCACAAATGATTCTGACACACGGGCCCTTGAGAACCCCAGGCGTGCCTAGAGTTCCCTCTTGGAGAATTGTCCAAAATATAATGGCATGTATTTTAATTAAAATAGTCAAGAACTCCTCATTCAATATGCAGTTCTTTTGCTACATCTTTGTTGGTAGACACATCTAATTTGATTAAAGGATCGATTTCATGTTTCTGAGAAAAAGAAGGGGGAAAGGGGCAATGGTGGTGTGGGCATGGGGTACCTCACAAATTCCTCCTTCGGTATAACAAAGGGTAGTGATACTTTTGTGTACACAAGTACAAGCAGTAATTCCTGGTAGTTTTACTTTTCATTCCACAGATAACTAAACAACACAACACCACTTTAAATTCCCAAGAAGTTTCTGTTTTACAGCTGAGTGTCATGAGTTTATATCATACACAGGAACAGATGTTTCTCAGGGAGCCAGAGGCAATCAGTAGGGAGGTAAAAATGCTCAGAAGAAATAAACAAATGAGCTTTCTCAGCCCAAATCTTTGAAGTTTAAAGAAGGATACATTAAATTGTGTTTTAAAAAAATTAGTGGTGCAGCTGCTGTTTCTGAGTAGTCTGGGGCCACCCTGCCAACCTTGGGTACCGAAGGAGTAATACCTGTGTTTTGCCTTCTGGTTTCAATCTATGGGCCCTGAGTTCCTCTCTGTGCCAAGGCAACTGCATACAGACCCATCTCCCTCACGTCCGCTGTTGTTAATCTGCCGTTGTTCAGATCTAGGCTCTTGTTGATAGCCTGCTTGCCCAGCTTCTCCAGGAACTTTTCATTTTTATCCGCCCTGCATCCCAGTTCCAGTTCCATTTCTGAAAACAGAGGCTTGGCTGCATTGTAAGTATAAAGAAGAATTTGCTGTTAATGACAGATAACATTGAGGATGCATAATAATCACAGAAAAAAAAAAGTGAAAAGACTGAGAGCAACCCCGAATGGGTCCCTTGTGAACACTGAAGCATTTTTTACCAGGACCAAACCTCTGTTCCTGCCTCTGGGTGTTCGACACTGACCACTCCCCTGACCCTTCACTTAGGAAGGAGCCCAAGGAAGCTCGGTGGCTTTTATTAAGTTATTTTCCAACTTAAATCAGTATTGGCCTGTGTTGTTTACGATCAAAAATCCCAATGTTTTCATAAAACATTACCTGCTTGTAACAAGATCACACATTCCTGTTTTCAAGGAGCTGCCTGTCTAATGGAGGGCACAGACAAGAAAGCCACAGCTACAATACAGAGAAGTGCCGTGGTGGAGGCATGCAGTGGGTGCAGGGTGCAGAGCAGTGACAATGAGTACCTCTGGTCTGGTGGGTGGGTCTTGGCAAGCTTCCAAGAGAAAGTGGTGCATGATTTGTACCTTAGAGGACCAAAGGGAGCCAGGTGTGTGGATGTGAGGGAAGGGGGAGGGAGGGAGGGGTGCAGAGGGAGAATGGAGTCGCAGGGGAAGGTCTTTCTAGACATCCCACTTGGGGGAAACATGGCCAGTTTAGGAAACTGCAGGTGAATCTGAATGTCAGGAGTAGAGGATGAACGTGAGGCTGGAGCGAGGCAGAGGTCATGGAGAGATAGCTAACTGATCACAAACACCTTGAAGGCCATGCTTGGGGATGTAGACTTTCTCAAGGCAAGAAGGTAAGCAGTTGAGAGACACCAGCATATCTGTGTTTAGAAAAAGCACTCGGTGGCAGTGTGGGAGACAGGGTGGCAAGACAGCAAGACTAGAAACAGAAGAACCAGTTAGGAAGGTGTCACAGTGGTCCAGACAAGAGATGAGAACCAGAAGAGCAAGGCAGAGGATGATCCAGAGTCCACAAGCCACGTGGGAGGCAGACTCGAGGAGCCGCTGAATTTTGCTGGACAAGGAAATACAGAAGCCATAACTGGTGGAGCAGCCGGTGTTCACCAGCAGGGACAACCAGCTGCTGGGTGTTGCACTGTTGATCTAATTGTAGTTTCGGGTATTCATTAACCATGTTCCTGAAGCTCCAAACCACACTTTAAAGCAAATGCCAACAATTTTCTAATACACATTGTCTTCCTCTAGAAGCAGACTAACTCTCTACTGACAAAAATATATTTAAAATACATCTAACCTACTTACAGGTCACATGACATTGTTTTAGGTATGTAATACACATAGTCTAAGAGAAGTGAGGGTAGGGATAAGTGGAGCAACATTGGCCATGGGCTGATAATTGTTAGAGAGATGTGATCGTGGGGACTCATACTGTTCTCTATACCTTTGTGTATGTTTGCATAAAAAGTTTTATATGTTTTTAATATATATTTGATCTAATTAATAATAAATCGATGGCATTGTATATACCATCATATTGCCAAATAATACGATGGCATCTTTGGAAAGATATTTAACAATATTTATTTCATTACCCTCAAATTTATAATCTCTGTTCTGGAAATTTATACTTTCAAAGAAAGCTGAAATTTCATGAAGCAGGGAATAAGGGAGAGGGAAAGCCAAAGATAATCACTGAAGGGCAAAAAAGGAATTTATTAAGTAATTATGGCTATGCACATAATGCAATATTATACAGCTGTTAAAATTATGTACAGGAACATCATGAAGCGAGTAAGAATTGAGCAATATATGTTCCAGAAGTAGGGTCACTGCTTCACTCAACTCAAGAGGGATTCGTGCTTTTATAACTGCCAAACATGCCTGTTCTGGCCCCCTGCTGGCCCACCTCACTGACTTGTCGCTGTTTTGCTCCTCTCCCATCTCTCGTCCTGCTTTAGCATCCCAGATTTCCCGACTTCCTCTCAAACACCTGGGGCGCAGCCTTTGCACTTACAGTTCCCTTTTCCTGGAAAGCTATTCCCACAAATACCTAGGTGCCTGGCTCTATTCATTCCTTCTACATAGCTGGCTTTATTCAGATCTCTGAACCAATGCTACCATGTGAGAGAACCCTTTCCTCCAACTCTGTTCAAAATAGCACCTCCATCCATCCCATCGTTCTCCACTTAGCCTGTTTACTTTTCTTTATATCACTTATCAACACTAAAATTGTACCTGCATTTGGTTCTTTGTTTACACAAGGTCCTGTTTCTCATGGCTGTATTTTGAACACTTACAAAATACAGTAACGGGCACATAGTAGGAACTCAATAAATGGTTGTTGACTGGCTAACTGACCGCAAATGCATGCACAGGAACAAAAGATCAAAAAGAATCTTAAAGAAATGATTGTGTGTGTTATCACAAAAGGAAGTCAGGTATTTTCTCTACACTTCTCTGTAGTATTATAGTACTGTTGACAATTTAAAAGTAAAATCAACAAACTATTTAAAGTATTTAAGTACCATAATAAATGTCTAGACAGAGACTCATACGAGGTTTAGTTTAACCCAATGATCTCTTTAGGGGAAAACATTGTTCTAAAAAGTAAAGACATAACAACAGTCTGAAGTTTACCAGCATCTAAGGGGGCAGGCTTCTCGTCGCTGGGTTGGCAGTCAGTCATTTTAAGGTCATTGCCTTCTTTTTTGCTTTCGGCTTTGGAGGACCTGAGCTTTGAGCCCCTCAGGAATCTGTTGATAAATGAAGTCTGGGGTTTAGTTTCTCCCTCTGAGGAACTTTTCTTCCTTGTTTGACTCATGGTCAAGTTGAAGGAGGTCTTTCTAAATAAGACATCTTGTTGTCTTCTGAGAAGAAAACAAGACTGTCAAGCTTGGGTGGAATCAGAATTTTCCTACATGAGTTTTCATTTCCACCTTTTCCTTCTGTTTTTATTGTTGGTAATGTTTAACGTAAAAATAAGAATGATGTAACCCAGGATCCAGGAACCAACAGATGGTAGCAGATGTAAATCCAAAGCAAATTTGAATTTTTAACTTTGCCCTATTTTATTGTGTGAAGTATGGGTTATTAAATACCACTTTGGTAAGTACATCAAATGTGTCGATGGATTTTGCATTTCAGCAGTCAATTAATTACCTTCTAAGAAAGTTAGTAAATGACAATATAATAAGGGGACTAAATGGTAATGGAAAAAATATTTTTTTAAAAAAAAAACATGATTTAGCATAAGACTAAGCTGTCTGGACCCTCATAAAACTGTCCCCCAGAGGAGTTTGCCTTCAGTGACCCCACTCTCCTCTTTTTGTATGCTGCTTCTTTTTCTCTTGGCATTTTTACTTTCTCTACTCCAGCCCTTTAAGACACATTGACAGTAAAGAATTCATTCATCCCCTCAACAGAACCTACTATGGGCCAGATATTATTCAAGATGCAAGAGTTCAATGAAGAACGAGACACAGCTCACGTCCTCACCCGATGGCAAGACAGATCTGAGTGCTAACGACTACACTGGGGAAGGAAAGAATTCTGGTTCACGGGTAGCAAGATATATGGGGAGGATGGAGGTAAGCAGACAATCTGGCATGATTTAAAGCTAAAGATTACTGAGGGTCACTCTGTTTCCCTCCTGGGATTTGCTTACATTTAAGGGAAGTTAAAGACTTAAACTAAAGGGATAAGACTGTAAATAGAATTTCAGATTCTGTTAACAGAATTTAGATGCTGTTCTTGGGCCAGGCCCCAATATTATTATATTCTTCAAATTACAACTTTCATGACTTCCTTCCTAAAAAAATAGGTCTTTCTATAATATTATGCTCCAGAATGGTTCGAGAAACATTTTACACAGGGGTTCCTAAAAATGACTTTGCAGAACCCACCTTCACACCTGGGGGATGGAATGTTCCATACATCTGGAGTACTATTTTAGAAGTCACAAATGGGCATCCCCTTCTTTTTAAAATTTTCTTTCCAAATTAGATCAGAGTCCCCTCAGCCTAGGTTTACCCAGGAAGACACAGCGCTAGAGCTGGACACTTTCCCCAGGCCACAGTCCCACAGCCGGCCAGAGCCTCAGGGGTTGGTTGAGAAAGAAAGACATTTAGCTTAGGAATCCAGCCACAACCTCCTGCCCTGGCTGCCCCACTGTGATTCCACCATCATCCCGCCAATCCAAGACTTACCTCTGTGTTCATATTCACTCAATTTCACCTTTTGGAGATCTATGCAGGGCCGTTGAGAGTCATCCCAGTAAATGTTTCACTTTTTCCCTCTTAAAGCGCTGACTCCAACTCCCAAGTCTTAAGAAATGAAAACACTACTGGATAGTGCTCCAGAATGTGGTAGTTTACCCAAGTGAAACCCCACCCAGCTTCACTTGGGAGGCCCTGCGGAGTACTCTGTGCAGATGAGTCTACTTCAGGGCAGAATGGGAAGGGCCAGGCAGCCAAGGAAGGCAAGAAACTGCTCCGGACTCAAGGGAACAGAGGATGACACAAAAGCAAACCGGAAAGGTAGGAAGGAGAGAAACACCAGAGAGGCTAACAGGGAATCAGAAAAGGAGCAAGTATGAGGAAGGCAGACATGTGAACCAAGGGGGAAAGCACCAGCAAATTTCTTGCCATTCAGTAGAAGAGGTTACCACGCTCACACTTAGTAAAAAAAAATATTTTTTCCAAATGTGTTTGGGAGATTCCTCTTTATATACAAGCTTCAACAAGTATTCGGGCTTCCTGTGCCAACTCAAGCTTTAAGACTGGCTTACACAAACCTTTTCTTTTCCCTTGGTCTCCACACTGGGTTTAGCTTTGTGAAGGAAAACCCTAAAAAACAAATTTGAGGAAATTTGCAGATCATGACATAACCACTAGACCACGGCAGCTAAAGACTGGGGTTTTATCTCTTCTCCCAGTATCAGAAGAATTCACTCAGGAGCCCTTTGGAAAAACCAAGGGCTGGCATTTCAGTTTAACTTTAGTACGTTGATTGAGCAGCTACTTTTGATGTTCACTGTATTATCACTAGACAAGGCTATTTGTCATGAAACACCAAGGATAATAGATATGTATGACATGCTATTTCTCTTGTACTTAAGCAGTTTTTATTTATTTGTTTTTGCAAAAGTGAGGAATACCATTTCTTTCTTTTCCATCCTTAGGTTTGGGCTTAACATATACCTGACATTTTTATGGAATGCTTTCAAAGGCCTTAAAATTTTGGATCCAGCTTCAGAGTGAATCATATTTTCAGTGCTTGTGAAAGGGAAATGCATTTTACTTTCTCCACAAAACTTCACTAAAAACGAAGGAAGTCATGACTCGTGCTTACATGAATGAACCTTGAGGACATTATACGAGGTGAAATAAGCCAGTCACAAAAACACAACTACTGCATGATTTCATTTACACGGGGTATCTAGAGTAGTCAAATTCATAGACACAGAAGGTAGAGTGGTGGTCACCAGGGTTGGGGGAGGGATAAATGAAATGGGGAGACGTTTAATGGGTGTGTGGTTTCAGTTTTGCGAGATGAAAAAGTTCTGGAGATCTGTTCCAAAACAATGTAAGTGTATACTTACAAACGGTTAGGAATTGTACATTTAACAGTAATTAAGATGGGCCCTGGCTGGTGTGGCTCAGTGGATTGAGTGCTAGACTGTGAACTGAAGGCTCACTGGTTGGACTCCCAGTCAGGGCACATGCCTGGGTTGCAGGTCAGGTCCCCATTGGGGGGGTGCTCGAGAGGCAACCACACATTGGTGTTTCTCTCCCTCTCTTGCTCCCTCCCTTCTCTGTCTAGAAATGGATAAATAAAATCTTTTTAAAATTTTTTAAATGGTTAAGATGCTAAATTTTATATGCTTTTTTAAAACCACAATTGAAAAAACATAGCTATTAAGTATGTAAAGTGACTCAGAGGACTAGGGCTCTCTAAATAAAAAGAAGTTTTAGGAATACCTTAATCAATTCCAGCTTTTATTTTCCTTTTAATGTATACACAAGTGTGATTTTAAAAATCTATGCTTAAATATGTCTAAGTAGGTTTTAATAAGTATAAAATAAAAATCCTAGGTAATAAAAATAATTTAATTCAGTCACTCAGTTCTAAAGCATTCTGGTGGCATTCGGCGCCTTGAGTTACATGTTTGATGGGCGTAATTCAGCCCTATCCAGAACTCTTGTCCCCAAAAATGCATTATTGTAGATCTTTTTCTAGCATGTCAGTTAATACTATCATCCTCAAATAATTTAAGCAGAAAAGGAATTTATTAAAAGGATGAAAGAACGTCTATTAAACGGACAGCAGGGGTGAATATATCCACTCCTTTTGAACCTATTTAAATAGTGATTAAGGGATTAAAAATACTTCACAAATCTATAAGGATAAAGAGAACCAGATAGATGCCAACATAATTTTGGAATCTAGAACATAAAGATGAGTTAAACTGATTTTACAGTAAGGGGCCTGCAAAGGTTGGGGAACAAGTTTTTCAAACTTCAGAATACCAAAAGGCTCAGTAATTGAGTCAATGATTATGCCAGGCAACTTTGAAAGAGAAGGTGAGTAAGAGTAGAGCTGAAAATAGAATGATTAAAAATTTATAAGTTACACCATTAAATTCCATTTTTCATGCAAGGACAACCAGACTTCCTTTTGCCCGCCCTAGCGAAAGGTGGAAAGTTTCTTTTCAGGACAGGTTGAAACATAGAGGATCGGGACTCAGAGACACTGGTCATGTTTTGAGTACCTTATTGGAAAGGGAGGTTAAGTGAGTCTACATATTGAACCACAAGACCCCTACCCATTCTCCCTTCAGTTCCTTTAAGAACACAATGGCAACTAAGCCTAACCCCACTCTTCTACCACCTAATAGAGGTTTATGGGAGGACAACTGATCAGCCCAAGAGAAAAGACCTGCGGATATTAACTACTGAGAGTCCCTCAACTAAACGAACCCGGCTCTGTAGGACTGATTGACAAGTCCTAGATATATACCCAGAACTCCCAATATAACGCCAAATTCTATACATGCTTGGAGGGCCAAAGATTTCAAGATAGTTGGGAAAAGACATTGACATGAGAATGAGATGCAGAAACAATTAGAAAAGGTGACTCAGAGACCTTTAGACAGAATGTAGACAGAAGAAATGAATTCCTAAAATCACTATTATACTTAGAGAATTAAGGGTCCATAAACTATGAAGCAGAAGATGCAAGAAAGGGAAAATCCAGAGAACAAAAGAATGTCTAGAAATTTAAGATGTGATAGGTTCTGTGCAAGATGAAAGTGTCAATTGTGCAGTTGTGAATCTACCAAATCCTCCAACAACAACCAGCTCCACAACAAGTGCACAGTTGTCTACTATAAAAATAATAAGGGGCTCTGTGAATTCCAAAATGCAAAGAGAGGAGTGCTTTACTGATAGCCACAAGACCCAAATGGCATCAGCAAGTGGACAGGAGGAAGTCCAAAGCCAGCAAAGGGTCTTCTAGTACACTGAATGCCAGCAACTCAGTCAAACTGCCAAAGGTACTTGCCCTGAAATCTAAATGTCCCCACTCAGCATAGAAAGCTAATTGAGTTTTTGGGGGAACAATGCCAGAGCTGGAAGGGCATTCTAAAGGTGATGGCAAAAGAAAGATTAGATGGTGTGGAACAGTCTGGCCCCTATTAAATCTCAGAACTCAGCAACTGAATCTCCTTTCCAGCACAAACTTCCTCCCAGAGGAGACTATGCTGGGGGTGGAAGCTAGATTGAGCAGCACAGAGACACTGGGAGAAAAGGCAAGAAAAGTTCCAGATAAAGAAAGTGAAGAAGCAGAAAACGTAGTTTCAAAAAATACAAGGCAATAATGTTGAACTCTTTATGATAACAATAGAAAAGCCATTGAGCGCGGAAGCAGTCCTTACTCACCCTCCCCTCCTAAAGCACACCATGAGGGCCTCCTTCTAGGGCTGCTTGAGGTATTCTCAGGAATGGCAGCTGACTTCCCAGAGCACATGATTCCGAGTGAGAGCAAGGAGAAGCCTGTGGCCTGGTCACACCATAGTCCATTCCTTAGAAATGAGTCAGTGAGTCCAGCCCTCACTCATGGCCAAGGGAATTAAGTTCCACCCTTTGAAGGAAGGAGTATCACAGAATGTGTGGACATTTAAAAACTGCCTGCAATGTACAAAGGATTAGAAAGAAAGAGATAGGAATAGAAAGAGATAGGACTAGGCAAAGGCAAAACAATAGTTGTATCAGGGAATCCCCTGAAGAAGAAACTCAAAGCAAATACTAAAACTTTTAATTTATGAAACTATTTCTGAAATAAAATAAGGTTTACACCTGCATATTTAAATGGCATGCCTAGGAAAATCTATCTGGAATGGATAACACCAAGACATATTCAAGTAAAACTACTAAGCTTTAAAGAGAAAGACAGAAAAAGCAACTACATCAAGTCATTTATTTGTAAGGGAAAGACTTGTCAACATCAGGGTTTTTTTCCCACACGTGGGTGAGGATTAAAAACATAAAAGGAGAAAAGAAAGGAATACATAGACAGAAAGGCACATGCTTTAACCAAAGCAAAAGAAGTGGAGAAATACACACTTTTACAGTGATTTTAGGTTTTTTTTAATTGTACTTTATTTTTGATTTTTAGAGAGAGGGAAGGGAGGGAGAAAGAGAGGGAGAGAAACATCCATCGGTTACCTTCCACACATGCCCCAACCAGGAATCGAACCAGGAACCGTTGAACCCACAAGCCAGGCATGTGCCCTGACCTGGATGGGGAATCAAACCAGCCACCCCTCGGTTCAGGACAATGCCCAACCAACTGAGACACACAGGCAAGGGCCAGGGAATTTCCTCTTGATGGAGGAAGAGACAATAGAAAGATGGAGAGTGGCACCAGGTAAGTATAAGGTTTTAAAGAGCTGAAGTGAGAACTGGAAGACTTTCAAAAGTGGGGATCTCAATTCTTCTGATACACAGTGTGCCAAACACCATGAATTATACACCCAAACTCTTTTTCAACCCTCTTCTAGCAGATGTTTCCTACTGCAGAAACTACAAACTTAAAACTTTCCCCAGCCTACCCTGAAGCTGGGTTCTGGATGTGAACTAGGTTCTGCAGGTCCCTTGCATTTGTACAAGCCTTGACTTGGCAACTGAGGTACATGAGGGAGGGGCAGGTCACGTGACGTCCAATTTCCCGATGTGTGTGGTTTCTAGCCAGCAGCTGTGGCAGCTGCTTCCAGTTTCAACAGGCAGCTTCATGATAGTGATAGGGCACACTTTCTTGGTGGCCTAACTATGTGCGGTGACTTGGAGTTTTTCCCAGAAACACAACTTAGAATCCATTTCTCCATGATGCTGTGGACCAAAACGGAACCACGTACTGAACCTGAAAAGCTCAGGGGAGGCCTATGGAGGAGGTTTTACAAACTCAGAAACTTATAGTAACCACATAGGATGGTCTGAACTGAACACTGCTTGCCTAAATCGAGTCATGATGGGTAGTCATGTCCGAGGCCTGTATCTTCCCTGACAAAGGTCGATCTTTACCTTAACTGAGTCTGTCTATTGTGTCCTTGCATCTTTGATAACATAACTTTGGAATGTCAGAGGAATCCTATTTTTCCAAACCCTTCGGGGCACAATCTCCCAACAAAGCAGGAGACCAGGGAACCCCTATTTCTAGCTTGTTCCTTATTACCATTTCTGTGTCATTGTTAACTACCTTATAGCCACCAATGTAAAAGAAATATGTGTCTATCTGTTTTACTTTTTATCCAAACTCAGAGATTTTCCTGCTTTGCTTTATTTTACCTTCCTAATCTACCCCCCCATGGATTTCATGCAACTCTCCTGCTGCCTCTTCCTTTGATTCCAATGTATAAAATAAACTGCAAAACTGCCATTCTCCATAGTGTTTTTAATCAGTCCATTGAGACTTTGCTTCCCAGCAATGGTTATCAGTTTGACTCAAATAAACTCATACAAATTCTCTACAGGTTTGGACATTTCTCATATCAGCAATTCCATAAGTGGTTTAATGCCTATAACAAATCCCCTTCTACCAATCAAGCCAGAGCAGACCCTGGTCTCTGCTGAAGGGCCCTGCCCGACACCCTGGGATGGCAGGAGGTCATGGCGGCACTGGAGGAGCCACGCCACACGGTGAGCTCGTGACAGGGTTATGTGCTCATCTCTCAACTTGGTAGAGCCTCTCCCAACCAGGAGGAACTCGGTGCCACCCAAAGGGCTGCTGGGGTCAAGAAAAGTAAGACAGAAGGGTGGTACTTGACTGTTAATTGTTAATAGTAAGTTTTAGAATAAGGGTTGAAATCTTCAACAAAGCCCACGAGGCCCATACAATGTGGTTTCTACGTGTTTCACGAGCCTGATGGACTGACTGTTCCCCCACATTCTCTTGTCCAGCCTCACTGGCCTTTTCTTCTTCAGATGCACTCTGCCCTTCTCTGCCTCAGAGCTGCAGCCTGGAACATTCTTTAACTAGCCACTCCTACTTGTTCTTAAATCAATCCTACCATCAAAGCTCAGACTTCAGGATATCTATGTTATAGGCTTTCTTTGAAACCAGAAAAGCCAGTGTTTGTGCTGCCTGTCACCTACCAGACTCAATAAGCAGAGACAGGGATTGAATCTTTATGGAAGCTTTATTCAGATGGCCGGCGATCTGAGAAGACAGTGGGTTTGTACCCTAACAGACCATCTTAAATTCCATTTTAAACTGACCTTTTTGTAAGGACAAGAAAAATGTAGGTAAGGGATTTGGAATCCAGGGGAAAAGTTAATCAGATAAAAGCTGCAGCACACTTTCGTCTGTGCCCTGGGCAGTGGTCTTTATCCATGTCCTGGGCGGTGGACATCTCTCCCTGGAGCACAGTGGCTCAGATTCCATCTCGATTGCTTGCAGTCCTCCTGAGGCACAAAGGTTGAATTGCCTGTGGTCTCCTGGAGTCAGAGTGGCTCATACCTTCAGTTCCTGGAAAAATAGCTTTTTACATACATTGATTACTAAGCTTATTAGCTATTACCTGAAACTAAAATTTTTCCAACATTTGAGTCCCCCATCATCGTGACATCTTCTACCTCCCTTTATAATACAAGTCAGAGCCAGAATGAAATACTGACTTATATAAGTCGAAAAAGGATGCCTGCCCATGACAGCAGAGACTTTGCCTTGTGCGCCAGCATATTCCCAGTGTCTGACAGCGCTTTACACATGGTTGGTGACCAATAAGTATAGTTTGAGTGAACACACTCCATGCTCCTGCCCCAATTATGTTGTATCTCTATCTGAACATCTGTTCCCATGATTGCTTCTACAAGGGAAGATAGTTTGGAGAACTGGCCACCAATATTTTTAACCCTCATCGAGGACATTTTTTCATTGCTTTTAGAGAGAGAGGTCAGGAGAGAGAAAGAAAGAGAGAAGAGAAACGTCAATGTGAGAGAAAAACATCGGCTGGTTGCCTCCTGTATGCATCCCCACTAGGGATTGAATCCAAGTCACACCAGCCAGGGTTACCCACTGATTCTTAAATACTTCTGCTTGGGAGTGATATGCATAAATCCCACTAACATTTTATTGGCCAAAGCAAGTCATGAGGCCACCTACATTCAAAGGGTAAGCCAGGAAGGGGACGAGAACTACAATATTGGTCTGCCTCAGTCCTCTTCCCCAAGAAGCTGACCTAAACGTTAATGTTGGTTTAGAGGGAAGTATTGATTATCTGTAACTAGTGATTTAAATTTTATTTCCTAAAGCAACCTTCCTTTAGGTCAACAGCAGAATGTACTTATTCGAGCTGGCCCATCATCCATTCACTGCCTTAATGAGAACAAGCAGATTGAGTCCCTTTGTTGCACATGAACTATGGATGTGTTGTTGCTCTCATTCATTTGCTCTTGGAGCTCTGCAGGATGGGGCCTGCATCCACCGTCAACCATGCATTTACTCAACACCTGTTACCTACAATTCCTTTACCAGGAATTGATAGGTGCAAAGAAATACAATTTATGGCTCTTGTACTCAAGGAAATAACCTTCCAGCTGAGGAAACAAGGTGTATACTTACCCAATATTACCAAAATTCACGACTGTATATGTTTGAATACAGAGTTGGTGGTCAGGCAATAAACGAACTTCAGAGACAAGAAAGCTCCACATAAGTGGTCGTGTAGTCAGGGGCTTTGAAGGATGTGAAGGGTGAGCCGGCTTGAGGGTGGTGGGTCAGGGAGTGGAGTATGGATCTCCTCCTAGGCCTGGGCATTTTGAAGGAGAGCCTGAGAAAGGAGGAGACAGAGGAACAAGAGCAGCAACCACAACAGAGGAGAGAGAGCATCGATGGATGGAAGGAGGATACTGCTGAGGTAGCGGGAGGAGAAATATTGAAAGCAGAGCACTCCCCTGGGTCCAGTCGTGTCAGTTCTGACTTCCAAGTTTTCCTCAGGCCATAATTGCACCTGGCATTCCAGGAATTTTACATCCTCTAGGAAGTCTAGCATTGGGATTAATATCCAAATTCCACTCCACGTTAGACATTTTTGTGTCCTATCTGACATCCTCATAACTTAGTAAACTATTTTAGAGATATTTTTATATTAGCATAGAGGTATCTGTCTGAGTTTTAAAATAATATCCACTATATGGAATATCATAATTTATATAATCAGTCCTCTATTCACTCATGTGGTAAATACCTCAATGAACATCTTTCTGAATGTTGTATATCCTCTTTCCCCATTCCGCCCTTAATCTTCATTTTGATGTGATTTCTCCTGGCCAAAATGTTGGGAGAAATATCTTAGCCTGCACTTTATTAGGATAGGTCAGGATTGCTGGATTTCAGGCAGTAAAGCTGAGTTGGTAGGGATTTTTGCAGGACATACAGACAGATGTGCACTTATACCTATGAGAGTTTAACCAACTAAGAAGTTAGAAGAAACAGTCGACACAAAGACTACCCTCAGTGTTCACTTCGGCAGCACATACCCTAAAATTGGAACAATACAGAGAAGATTAGCATGGCCCCTGAGCAAGGGTGATGTGCAAATTTGTGAAGCATTCCATATTTTATTTTCCTTTCAAAATACATTTTGGCAGGTAAGTAGGCATACCATTCTGAGAATCAAGAGCTTTGTGCCATATTAAAACCATTTTAGAGAATCAATTCTATTCTAAAATGACTCATTCTGATAATAAAGCTTCAGATCTGCAAAAGAGGGGGAGCTTGAGGGGGCAGAGAGAGAGAGAGGCTACCCTTACTTCTGACATCAGGTGCAAGGTCAGGGTTCCTAAGACCACTTTTAGGGTCGATAATTTCCTGGAATAACTCACAGAACTCACTGACAGCTATTACACTATGGTTATGCTTTAATAGAGCTAAAGGATACAGATTAGAATCGGGTAAGGAAAAGAAGTACATAGGGCAAAGGCTAAGAAAGCATGAAATGCTGAGTTTCTATTTTCCTCCCCCTACAGAGTCATCACACTGTCACTTTCTTGGACTGATGTGTGACTATATACATTGAGTATAACCAACCAAGGAAGTGTAGCCAAGCCTTGGTGTCCAAAGTCTTTACTGGGGTCTCATCCAGGAAGTGGTCTCAGGTTCCAGCCCCTCCAGAGATAACAATATGACTGGAAACCTAGAACCATTTCACAATGCACCTATCTGGCTGGCCCAATGCCCCAGGCAAACGAAAACACTCCTTTCAGGAAGCTGAGGACAAAAGCCAGACATATTCTTCTAGTACAGGTTAGATTCTTTACTACACAATACCAAACACTTAATCAATTCCATTATATTTTTCTAGGGAATAATAACCTAACTATTAATGTCCAATATCTTTCCTGAGAAAGTTACTTAATCAAACAAAATGGGAACAACCACCGATTTGCTTGATAGCAAAAAGTGTCCTTCACTGCAACTGGATGGATTCTTTTTTAAAAAAATTTATCGGGGTGACACTGGTTAACAAAATCATACAGGTTTCAGGTACACAGTTGCACAACACATCAGTCCGTACACTGTACTGTGGTTCAGACCACAAGTCAAGTCTCCATCCCCAGGCTTAATTCTTCAGATCCAAATCTGACCACCGGTTGCACACAGGCCTCAGGAACAGCATCCCTCACTCACAAGTCCCTTGTCTCCTGCACTGCGGGGGCAGGATGCAGTTACACAGGGACGGATGCGAACAGACGTGATCTGAAAGAACTCTGGAGTGTGAGAAAGGAGGGATTTTTGCCATCAGAATTTTGCTCTGGTTATTTTTTTTCCTTTATAAAAAAGTATGCAGTTAACCTCAAGAACCCATGCTCAATCCAAACCTACTGACTTTTTTGT
This sequence comes from Desmodus rotundus, assembly GCF_022682495.2. Classification (NCBI taxonomy): domain Eukaryota; kingdom Metazoa; phylum Chordata; class Mammalia; order Chiroptera; family Phyllostomidae; genus Desmodus; species Desmodus rotundus. The sequence continues at coordinate 31,821,631 of NC_071388.1, forward strand.
TCCATAAATAAGCTTTATGTAATTTATACATTAAATGAAGTTAGACCCTTTCTGGAAGTACAGTCACCACCAATTACCAAATTCTGCAGCTCCGAGCAGTATCATTTACACACAATAGTGGTTTTCTGCTGCATAATTACATTAAATTGATTCCCTGGTCTGGGCATGACAGAAAGACCATGTTCTGCCCTAAAGAACTTTTGATGACTAACTTGTTGTCTAGGAAAGTAATGGAAACTGTTGTCATTCAAGAAAAATGTGGTCAGGGGACTGTTCCCTTGATTGCTAAAGCAACTCCAGGTGTTTTATTTAGTCAGCCAATTTTCAGAGTAGTCTGGCCATAGAAAGGACTTTTTAAAATCCAATAATAGATATACTTGGATTCTTTATGGCTTTGGGGACAAACGCTAATTAGATACATAAATATTCCTTGTAATCTTTGGCCCCATATCCATTTTTTCCAGGCTAGAATTTCTGAGACTCCAGCTATTTAACATGGTAAATATTTTATAAAACTCGAAAAGTTGTCAACACTCTTTCAATGGTACTCTTGAAAAACAAAATAGCTGTTCAGCTGTATGCCGGGACTTCAGTGTGGTCCAGCAAGACATGGGCTCAAAGTCTCCCTGAGAGAAGAGATTTTGGGCCAATGAAAACCCTTTCACTGAAGTCCTTGAATTGAAAACAATTTCATAACAATACTAAGATGGTATTTGTTTTTCACTTGTATATTCTCATGATAGTACAGTGGAGTTCTCCAGAGGCTACGTGACATCTGGTGTTACAACAGATTAAATGAAGAAGTGAAACCAGAAAAGTCAGCGTTTTCCAGTTTCTGCCTGTCACCACCGGAACCCATAAGTAGAGACAAGGATTGAATCTGTATGGGGGCTTTATTCAGATGGCTGGCGGTCTGAGAAGATGGCAGCTGTGTATCCCAAAAGACCATTTTACATCTCATCTCAATGTGACCTTTTTTATAAGAAGAAAAGTGTAGGTAAGGGTTTGGAATTCAGGAAAAATTAAAGCTGAAATCTGGCAATTTTCCTAGCATCCTTTCATCTATTGACCCATGATTCTTTATCTGCGTCCTAGGCTGTGGAATTCTCTCCCTGGAGCACAGTGGCTCGGGTACCATCTTGATTGCTTGCAGTCCTCCTGAGGCACAGAGGTTGAATTGCCTGTGGTCTCCTGGAGTCAGGGTGGCTCATACCTTCAGTTCCTGGAAAAATAGCTTTTTACATGCATTAATTACTAAGCGTATTAACTATATCTTAAAACTAAAAAAATTCCAATGAGTTTATTACTTAAAAAATGAATTGATAAATACGTTCCTTAATTCTAGGTTTTAATTTCTAATACATTAAATGCTATTGATATACAAACGATTTTTGAGGCATTCAATACATTTTAAAAGCGAAATGGATCCTCAGACTAGAATAGCTTGAGAATCGCTGGTGTAAGGGAAAGAACAACGATTCTGAATGGAAACATCCCTACTAGCCTCTCTCCACACATCCCCCTTTGAAGAGCACACAACATGCACACACATACATCAATCAAGCTCTTTTTCATGTCTATTTAAGAAAAAAATTGTCTAATTCAGTAAGTAAATATTAAATGACTAAACAAAGCAATTGAAAGGAAAAAAATTCCCCAACTGAATAATGAAGATGGAGGAAACCAGAATTAATCACCCTAAAATATGCCTCTTTGAGATACAATTATTTTGAGCTGAAACAGCAAACACAGGCAAAGCTCTTTCTACACTTCATCTTTTCTGCATACAAGCAGGCCATAAATTCCCCTTTACTGGAGATAATTCTAGACTCTGACCAGCCCAGAGTTGGCACCAGAGGAATCTGCAAACAAACCTTACTTCATTAGCTCCCTCGCATATATTTACCTTCCCACAGCTCGCTGCATTGGAAACCAAAAGCCCCCTGCCTTCCCCCTGTCATTTCCCTATGGGTGGATTGTTTTTTTGTTGAAAATGCTATATAAGCAGGAGTTCTAAGCCACTTTTTGGTTACTCTTTCTCTTTCCCTGAGTCTCTCCCATCCTTGTATGAGATATACATGTTAACAAACTTCTGTATGTTTTTCTTTTATTAATCTGTCTGCATTACAGGAACACCAGGGAACATAAAAGACTAGGAAGAAAGATTTTTCCTCTCCTGTAAACATACTTAGTTTGGAATCAAGGAAGGAAAACCACAAAATAGGAACTAAATGCAAATGATTTTTAGATTATTTTGGTATTATGCTATATTTGCATGCATACTCAACTGTATTTGGTTGTTCAAAATTTTTAGTTTTTCTATTTATTATGAGTACTTCAATCATTTTGTTTTGAATACATACAATTATTTTTTTTCTTCTCCAGTTTTATTAAGGTATATTTTACTATAAGAAACTGCACATATTTAAAATGCATTTTTTGATGAATTTTGTCACATGTATATACCTGTGAAACTATCACAAGATAATAAACATATTCATCATCCCCCCAAAATTTCCTTGTGCCCTTTTGTAATTCATCCTACACCCTTATTCCATCCTCATGTACTAATGTGCTTTCTGTTCATGACAGTTTGCATTGTCTAGAGTTTTATATAAATAAAATCATACAGTATGTACTCTTTACAACATTATTTTGAAATTTATCCAATTAGGGGGGAGGGAGGTGGGTTCGGCTGGGGTGGGGTGGAGGGATGGGGAGAAAAGGCATACAACTGTAATTGAATAACAATACAAATTAAAAATTAAAAAAAGAAATTTATCCAATTAGAATTTATTATTAGTTTATTGGTGAGTAGTATTCTATTGTATAAATTTACCAAAACTCGTTACCAAAACTTATTCATTCACTTGTTGATGGACACTGGGTTGTTTCCAGGTTTTGGCTATTGCAAATAAAGCTGTGCACATTTGTGGACAAGTCAGTGTGTAAATATGTTTTTATTTTAATTCAACCATATGGCAGAAATATGTTTAATTTCATAAGAAATTGACAAATTGCCAAACTGTTTTCCAACGTGATCACACCACTTTACACTCCTGTCACCAGTGTGTGAGAGAGTCCGAATAGTTCCACATCTTTGCTAATACTCAGTATGGTCAGCCTTTTAAATTTTAGCCAATGAAAGGTATAGAGTGATAACCTGTTACTTTTGCTCTTCCTCCTGACTGCCCTATAACACCACTGTTTCCTAATTTTCTAAATATTATTCATCATTCAAGGCCAAGTACAGGTGGTATGTTCGTCAATGAAATATTAAACATTTGTAAATAAATAAATGAGTCCTGTATTTGTGCTCATAAGGAAAATCTCTAAGGTACATTAAGTGAAATAGAATGTCTGACATATGTTACAGTGCTTTCTATAGGCCAGGCACTGCTTTAAGCATTCAATATAGATAGATGAGCTCATTTAATCCTTACAATGACCTTAACAGGCAGGTACTCACATTTTCCTCCATTTTAGAGGTCAGGAAACAGCCCAGGGTCACATTGGTAATAATGACAGAGTCGAGACTGGAGCATAGGCTTCCAGAGCCTCAGCTTTTAATAGCCCTGCTGTACTATGGCTCTACGTGGTGAGGTACAGGGCAGCTACCGTTTGTAATTCTCAAGGGGGAGGAAATATCTATTCACATTTATTTGTATATCCGTAAAATATCTCTTTAAAAATACACAAAAAGGCAGTAACATTGATTACCATTGTGGAGGACAGTTGAAGCTGGAGGACAGGGGAAAAAAGATATTTGGAATTTTAAACCTTGGGGATATATTATTTGCTCAAAATATAAAAGAAAATTTAAGTAATAAAAATACAACCCACAAGTCCAACTTCTTGTCCAACTTCTTTCCAAAGTGCCTTCCAGATACTCAATTCCAGATCCACATCGCCTAACAAATGACATTTGGTCATTGCCTCATTTTTTATGTGACTCATCTTTCTCTACCAGATTACAAACTTTTTGAATGAAATACCCCCTTCATTCTTGTAAGTCTTGGAGCTCCCTGCAGTACTTAGCACAGTACTGGGAGTTAGCAAATGCTCAATAACAGCCTGTTTATTAATTGGTAAGCCTGTTCCCAAGGGCCTGAACTCCTGGCCTGAGCCAACTCTGTGTAGCCGCAGGTTGTCTTTGGTGATGAAATCATGTAGGATTGGGTCAGCCAAGGGGGAAGACCTGGCACAAGCTGATCAGCTTACGGAGAAGAACCAAAAACCATTTCTAAAAAAATTTAATATTTGAAAAAAATTAAAGTAGTCATCAAGGGAAATATAAATCCTTGGCTGGATTCTGTACAAGAATTTTATAATTTGGGATTGTCTTACTTGTTTACATAACAGCAAGAGCCCTGTCATCTTCTCAAGGCCCTGGGTCTCCAAGAACTCAATCCAGCTGGGAAATCAAAGGGATGGGAAAAGTTCCCATGATGATGTAATAATCTATTTGTGTCCTTTGTCTGGAGAGATTAATGATGCTGAGCATTAGTAGAAAAATCATGAGGCATCCCAAGGTGTTTCATAAATGAGGCAGTAAGGGTGGTGGGTTAATAGCACATAACTGAAGAGCTAGGCAGCCCTCCTTTCAGGTGAAGTTCATCGTGGTAAAATAAATGCTCTTTGGGTTTCAGCTTGGCCTTTTGGTTTCAGTTTTGAGAATTGAACTTCGGGGATAAATCTCTAGAACAGATCCTAACATTGGTGATATTTTATTTTTCAGTAATTATAGATGGCATTACTAAAACAGGGCTTAAATGCTCACGTAGAAAAAAATAAGTGAAAAAATTTTCTGTCAAGTGTCTGTGCCTGGGTCCCCTCCAATCAATAGGAAAACACAATTCATTCACACAAGATGTTGGCAACACGATGATGTTCTGTTTCCCAGGCATACCTGCATCCTGCTAGGGTCGGCAGTCCTTAGGCTCACCAGAATGACTAACTACTGCCGGGTAGAATTTCAGATGAGAAACTATTTAGAAGTTTCCATTTCCCTTTAAAGATTATCTTTCTTACTCTCTCAGGTCCTTGCAGCTCTTAGCTTTCTTTGCTACAATTGCAAACAATGAGCAAAGCTGCATGTTTACATTTAGAGATTATCAGAAAAGAAATTTTTATTTTATTCAAATTTGCAAGGAATTTTGGCCACCGTTTCAAAAGCCAAATGCTATTGTGACTTTATATTGTTTTGGAGAACAAAAGACTGGCTTTTTGTTGGAAACATCACAGTTGATTTTATGTTCAGATACGCTGAAGAATAACAACAGGTTTCTTGCATCTATCACCATTACTTCCAACACCAGCCTTTCTTTCGGATGGTTTTTGATCTTCAAAACATCTTTCAGAGTTACTGAGAAACACAAAGGTTTGCAATTAGGGGGATATCAGAATAATTTGGCAGTAAGGGTCCTCACATTTTAAACTGAATATCATAATAAGCCAATGGAGGAAATTGGCTGCCGGTGAGGAGCAAAATCTTTACTTAGTTTGTCTCAACCAGCCTTTGGCTTCATAAAAGCATAGAAAGGCAATGAAAAAGTACTTTTACAGTAATTTGTTTTATCAATTCTTTCTAATTAAAGTCAATTGCCTTTTTAAAGGAAGTGGAATTTTCTGACTTCAGACTTTTTCTTCTCTGGAGAGGATGGGTATGGTTCTGTTTCCACAGCCACAAAGCCAGCCTGCGTGTCTCCTCTCTTGAATGTTTGTTTACCCGAACAGGCCTGCTGACCAGATTGTTGGACGCTGAGAAAGACTGGTGGGGTGCCAGGACACTTGAGGAATCTCAGCCGTGCTCACGGCGAAACTCTTGGCAGGAAATGGGGTTGAGCTCTCCAGGCCCCAGTGCTGGAGGCCAGCAGCCTGGTCTCTTTTCAGATGCCTGGCTGGCCTCTTGCCAGCCAGCAAACGTGGAGCTCTCTCCCACGGCTGAGATTCTCCCCCACTCCCTGTTGTACTGGCTAAGAGAACTCTATCCAGGGACTTACTAGGTGACTATCATTTTAAACACATTCAATTTTGCCCTGACTGGTGTGGCTCACTGTCGGGTGTCCTCCGACAAAGCAAGAGGTCACCCGTTAGATTCCAGTCAGAGCACGTGCCTGGGTTGTAGGCTCAGTCCCCAGATGGCGCATGTATGAGAGGCAACTGGTCAATGTTTCTCTCTCTCTTTCTCCCTCCCTTCCCCCTCTCTAAAAATAAATATATGTAATCATTTAAAAAGTAAAACATTCAACTTTATCTCATCATTTAAAATTTCTACTTGGAGGTGTTTTACTATGCACATAGTATATTAAATAATAGTACATATGTATAATTTATAAATAAACATATAGAGGGGAGTCATGCTTGATCATATTTCCTAATGGGTGTTCACAACCGAAAAAGTTTGGACACCACAGCTCTATGAGTAAAAGTTCTGGAAAGGGTCTCTACCGCCTTTTCCCAAGAGCAGTTATAGCTTATGTCCAAGACTCAAGAACCAACTGGAAACAGCTTCAAATGGCCAATGATGGCACGATTCGAGCATTAACACAAGCAATGGATTAAAACCTATCAAACGAAATAAAACATCATGGGTTCATAATGATATTTTAAAATGAAACTCATCGGTTACTTTGGAGGGTGTCATGAGCCAAGTATTCTAAAATGAATCAAGCATCAGACCTGCCTTTTCTGTGTGAACGGGACCCTCATGCTCAGGGAATAATAGAATTTGACTATCATTATTTGGCAAATCTCAAATGAAATAAGATCTAGGTTGTGACCATCAATAACCACTAACATCAGGAGGAGAGAATTGAACATGGTACATCCCGTGATGGAAGATCCAAAACCATCTTTATATAAAGAGGTCCTGCCAAAATATTAAACCTGAATCAGACTGAGCGACTAAATCTAATATTTAGAAAATACGCAGACCTTTTGGAACATGTCAACAACGCCAGGAGAAAGCAATAAAGAAAACCAGACTGTGGGAGACGTGACAGGAAAGATAACATGTTTTCTTAAACAAATGCATTCCAAGGAAAAAGAAAGGGGAGGGGAGGCTATCACTCTGCAGAAACTTAAGGCACACAAACCAAATGTAACATGTGGATGTTTTTTGGATTCTCACTTAAAGAAACTTTTTAAAATGTCTTTAAATGAGACAACCATTTAAGACAATCAGGAAGCTTGGATGTTGACTGGCCAACAGATGATATTTAGAATCGTTCATGTTTGGGTGCGCTCATAGCTTCGTGGTACTTTTTCAAAGGCCTTTTTATTTTAAAGACACCTACTGAAATATTAGTGGATGAGGTGATATCAGGGCTGGCATTTGTTTTAATATACTCCAGTGTGGAGAAGGAGACGCAGAAGGCAAAAATGAAACAAGAGTAGGCAGGAGTTTGTAATTACTAAAGCTACATAATTGGTACACCCAGTTTACTGTTCTAGTGTGTCTTCTTTAGCATATGTTTCAAATTATGCATAATAGAGATTTTTTAAAAGGCTTATGTTCAACTACTATCCTTCTTTGTATTCCTAAACCACACACCAGAGAAAATGTTCTTCAAAAACAACAAGTTCAAATGTTCTAACTGTTCTATGGAATCCAACAAAATGTGTTTGAATGAACCAATGAATTTCTGCTCCAATTGCACCTCTAAACAAATGCCCTCCCCACCCCCCACCCCCCAAAAAAGAGGCCATGGTTATCTCGGTCATTGTTCCATATCGGATTTCCACTCTAGAAAGGGAAATCTCGTAGGGGTTAGTGTTCTCAATCAAATATTCCATACAAGAGCCATAAACCATCAAGACAAATGAAACCTCGTTTTACGCTGGGATGTGCTAAGTCAGTCTCCTGCCCGCCCCACCTTGCTTCTGGAGGACTGGTCTGGGCAGCAACGCTGGAGATGGGTTTCAGTGGATCTGTTTGTTAAAAACATTTTTAAAAGGAGATGACTGCTTAATCCAAATTTTATTTGTCATATGTTTTAACTCTTAAAGGTTGCTAAGCATACAGTGGTTGCCTTAAGTGTTCATTGAATGAATACGTGTGCCTATAGTGTTTTATAGGATTCACACTCGTGCTTCAGGGGAAAGGACACCCAGTCATGCCCCAGCACGTGGCCTGGAAAGAACACCATTTCAGGGCCATAACCTTGTTGTGGTAGTGGGAGCGGCCCTTCCTTCAGTTCCAGATGTCACAACCAAAATGTTCCAATACCTGGTGCTCTCAGGGCTTTGCTGCCATAACAAAGTATCACAAATTGAGTGGCTTAAGGAACAGAAATTTATCATCTCTCGGTTCTGGAGGCTGGCAGAGGGAGATCAAGGTCTCAGCGGGATAGGTTCCTTCTGAGGACTGTGAGGAAGAATCGGTTCCACGCTCTCCCCTAGCCTGCGGGCATTTGCTGACAACCGGTGGCGTACCTCGGTTTGTGGGAGTATCACTCTAATTTTCACCTTCACGTGTATATGCGTTCTCCCTGTATGCATGTCTGTGTCCAAAATTCCCTTCTTATACGGGCTCCAGTCATTGGATTAGGGCCTACCCTAATTACCTCATTTTAACCTGATTATTTCTATAAAGGCCCTGTCTCTAAATAAGGTCACATTCTGAGGTACAGGGGGTAGGACATCAACATATAAATTCAGGGGGAATGTAATTCTACTTATAACATTCCCGGTCCTTGGGGATGACTGCACTAGCTGAAACTCTGAGTTTTTCAAGGAAGTCACTGAGCTGCGATGCCCTAAACTCCCCTCGATCTCCTGTTGGCTCCAAGACAGCTCTCCTGGTCTTGCTCCTAGACTTTCTCAACACAGCCGTGGGCATGTCGCCTGCTCTGTCTCTTGGTGGCCTGGTTTAATGCTGCTACTTCCCATCACTGGAGTATGGTTCTCAGCTGTTTCTTCTTTCACTGCAATAATCCTTGAAGCTGAAGAACAGTTTCTGTCCTGCCAAAAACAGCTTTTTTTTTTTTTTTGCCAAACTTCCAGTGGCCTGACCTTAACTCTTGTTAGATTCTTTGTGTCCCTATAAAAGGTAGCCTGCTCCTTTCAGAGGAACTTAGGATATATGTTCCAGATCTAGAGAAATGTGGACAGCTAATAGTGTTTCTCCCCTATTGCCCTTGAGCTTTTCTCCAAGAATCAGTTTTCCTCCCCTTATGCAAGACATGGAACATTCTTTGCTTCCCAGGGTACACCAGGCCTCCTAAATTAAAGGCAGCCTTCATCTGGATGCTCTAGGCATTTATAACTTCCCAAAATTCAGTACCTCATTCTTTCAATACCTTGAGGGGCTCTCGTGCTAATAGCAAACGAAGTCCTAATGGCCTGCTGTGATGATACTCAAGGTTTACTATGGCCAATGTGCAAACAAGGTATCCAGCAAGCTCTCCCTACAGGATATGAGAAACATCTTCACCTGCTCTTTGGAGTCTGTGCCCAGAACAAGCAAAGGAAAGCCTTACCCTTTCAGATATGTAAAGTAGACTTCCAGCGAAACTGGCTGCATTCTCAATCATAGTGCTTCCAAAATTAGAGCTAGAAAGATGAAGCTACGGACCCAGGTTCCCTCAGCTAAATAGTGCCAAACATTGTTAGCACAGAACTTCCAGAAACTTATGCTCACCTTGTGTTTTCTGGAACTTATGCTCACCTGTGTTTGTGGACAGGCCTATCCCAGGTCACCAGACAACAGTAATAATTGCAAGAAAAAGCGAGTAACCTGAGAAGACAGGAGCAGGAACAGCAGAACCAAGGCCCAGAAATTCCAATGGCACAGACCTGGGGTGCTGTGTGAAAGGAAATTAGTTCTGCTTTAGTTCTCTCAACTCCAACCTAAACCAGTGTGGGAGGGTGAGAAGCTTATAAAGCCAGCAGACTTGGGTTCGAATCCCAAATTCCATCTCTTATGAGCAATGCAAGCCTAATTGTATCTTTAGCTCAGCATCCCAATCTGTAAAGTGAAAGCAATACTGCTCCCAGGTCTGTAGTAATGAATACATGAAAGGATGTGAAAGAAGCACACAGCAGAGGGCTTAATGCAGAGTAAGTCCTCAAAAATCTCAGCTGTCATCATTATTGTATTAAGTCTGAGGTGCCCTCGTGCCCTGAAGCTCTGTTCTGCTGCAGAGGCAACGATAACACCTTTCGCCTCAGCTGCTTGCATGTAGGGACAAAGAATTCCCTCTCTCTAGATTCAAATTAGCACCTTCAGGTCAGTGTTATCCTATGAAACACAGGCTGGTGGCAGCTTTCTCCCAAAGGCCAGGCCAGAACTGCCGCATGTCTGTAGCATTTTGTAAGAGGGAGGCTCATTTTCTAATATTCCATTTCATAATCACCCCCACTTCCTGTCTTCAGCAAGACAATAGATTGTGGCAAGCTCGTCGCTCTCACCAAATAAAACAAATATCCACAAAAGCGGAACTGTGTCCCAGAAGGCACGGCTGGAAGGACCCGAATCCAAAGCTTTCTCTGATGGGAGGTGGTGACAAGGCAGCCTTTTCCTCAGTGAGTAACGAGGGTGAAACTCTAGCTGCAGCTGCCCAGGTCAAAAGGCTGTCGCCATGGTTTCGGAGGCAGGAACAGAGGCAGAAATACCATTTTCGTGCTCCTAGATGGAAAAGATAAGCTATCACCCTGTTTCTCTTGGTGTGTCTTTAGAAGGGCAACAGCAGGTGAAGAGAAAATAAGAAATACTAGCAAGAAGGAAAACAAATGCATTCACCCTAGGGACAAAAGAGAAAAATTCCTTATTTTTCTGTTATACCTAGATAATTTATCATCCCTACCAGAAAAATCACTTGACGTATCGGCAGTTGCCTGTATTTGCAATTAACTTCTCTCCTTGACTGACTGGTTTTGGCTCACGCTGCTGGCCCCAGACTCTCCTCTGGGCTCTCCCCACGTGGGTAAACTGGAGGAAATTGTGCTCCTTGGTAATCTGCAAGGCAACCAGCTGCAACTTGTTTTCCTTGGGAAGTGTGTTTGCTCTTCCGATCGAGAGAGCCTGGGTTTATGGCCCCAGGGTGTGGTACAAAACATATAGCTTTGATCAGGGTTTGTCCCTGTTACATAAGGTGATTTCCTCTAGTTAGATTGGCCAGTAGTGGGGCTAATTGGTTATTAATTTTTTGTGTGACTCTCTGCTGCAGTTTGACCAAAGAGGGGGGTGCTATGAAGAAATGAAAACGGAGCAGCACTTGTGCAAAGTGGTGACCTACTGTGTTTGTGTTTGTGTCTGTGCATGTCGGGGTAGGAGAGGTAAGGGGATGGGGGCGCTGGGCTGGGGTGTGTTTTCTGAGTAATGAGTGTCAGGCTGTTTTCCTCTGAAAATGTCCAAGATACATTTTCAAGCATTTTGTCTCTCCTTCTGTTCTAAAGCCTGACTCAAAACTACAGGGTATGTAGAACCTATGTTTAGTTGATGAGCTTTAAAACCTCTATTCTGTTGTAGGGCACGTAACTCTGACAGGAGGAGGAAAAGACAGGAGACACTGTAATTTAGTTTCACTCTCCTGGAATCTGAACTCCAGTTCTTAGGACTGTGCCTAACACCAAAGGCGTTATTTCCTTCCCAGGTAGCATCCTTATGAGTTGTAAGGCATGTAAGGCAAGCTCTCCCTTTACTTGCCCAATGTTTCTATGGCACTTTGTAGTCACCATGACTTCGGCATCCGTGAGATTCGAAAGAACACGGACCCTGTCCCAGGAGGGCAGGAGGGTGAGCAAACCCCCACTGCAATGGCAGCAGAGGGTGAAACCTTCATAGTGACTTCAAGTCCCCTTGTTCCTGCAGGGCGGTGGCCATTCTCATAACAAACATTTTGGAACACCCCCTTAATATCCTGAAGTGAAACTCGCAGATAATATAACCTGCCTACACACTTCCAAAAAAATCCATATAATGCCCTAACTGTGATGGAAAAGAGAAAAGCAAGGAAAGTAATCTAAAAAAAGGCATATGTATTTTAATATACACATACCCCAGTACAACTATACTGAGACATATGAGAAGTCAGCGGATTGTACCTACTATAATGAAAATATTTTACTCAATTTTTACATGTGTTTATATTACTTTATTTAATATTTAATTTATTATATATAAAATATTTAAATGGTATTTAACAAAATAACATGTTGTTACATTCACCAGGATATTTTTGACTTTAAAAATATTTGGCGTTTTGAAATCAGAATTAAATTAGTATATCATGCATATTGTGAAATTTTATATAGACAGATACAATAAATAGAGGTAGATAATGACCAAGAATGAAGAAAAATACAATGTGTTGATATGGTGACTGAAATAACATGAATGGCATTGCTGTCCTTGATGTGATTTTTTTTTTTTATAATGAAGAACAGCCCTTAATAAAGTTGGAACAGAAGAAAAACATTTTCCCTCAACCTATACCAGAAATAACTGGAAAATTCAGGGTATGCCGACAACAGGCAAGGGAATGCTTTATGTTTCATGTAAAGTCTAATTTTAAGCTCGTCCAATTATAATTTATCTTCATGAATTCCCAGAAAAACACTTTGAAACTGTGTGTGAGGCAATACACTTCTTTGTTAAGCAGGCCTGTATGTAATGGGATGCAGAGCAAGAGTCCCCTGAAAATGGCAGAGCATATCCCCCACAATCTTTGATTGGGGGGCAGGGGGATTGGCTGATAGAACATTTAAGATATATTGCATAACAATGGCAAGTTACTAGCCATGCCTTCCTGAAGGGAAGAGGGCTGCTGCCCAGGGCCAACTGTGTACATGACTGAGAACATTCAGGGTTTTGGTGACACAGACAGGATACAGTGCCTGCACACGAGGCAGGGGGTGCATGCCCACCCCAGATGTCCATGAGTCCCTAGGAACTTTTGCCCTGACTAAAGTTGGCAGCCAAAAGAAGGTAAAAGATAAGAGAGATCTGGCAAAAATGGTGGACACACATAGGAGGGGCTGGATATAAGATCACACAGGAAGTTCTGGGCCAAGAATTTGAATGAGGCAGGCCAAAAGAGGAGGTCCGCCACAAGGTCTGGTGTGTAAGAGAAGAGGGAGAAGCCACACAGCCTGGAGTAAGAGAAAAAAGAGCCACATGGTCTGGAATAAAAGAGGGGGTGTCCACCACAAGGTGTGCAGTGAGAGAGTTTACTGCAAGGAGGTCAGCCTGGAAGCCTGCATGGAGCTGATGGAGCTGCACAGGACCTGCCTACCCACCCGGATTTGTGAGAGATGCTTGGAGCTGAACTGTGACTGGGAATGCTGATCTGCAGACTTCTGCTGTGCTGAAAGATGGTACCTCTGACTGGCCTATTCTGGAACTGGCCTGGTTTGGCAAAGGGAGACAGGATTCTGTGTTTATGGATGTTTTGAAAAAGAGTGGGATTTAATGGCAGAAATCTGCCATTATCACAAATCTATAAATCCCCTTCCCTTTTTCACAAACTCTTGCTTTGGGAGTCACGATCCATGGCAGTGGGCAATGGAGCCCCACAGCTGTTCCAGGACAGCACTGGCAGACTTCTGTAACAAGAACACTGTGATTAGGTATAAAGGGCCAGATTTAGAAGGATTTTGAATACCAATTAGTTGAGACTTATTTGAAAGATTTTAAAGGAAGACCAAAGTTGTACACTAGCTTAGAAACCCAAGCCAAACGCTGACATTGTGGGGGTGGAAGGAGGGTGGATGACGGAGGGCGGAAGAGGTCGAGCAGTGGCGTGCTGAGGCCAGCTCATTCCAACCCACAAGAGCTGTTGTTAAATTTTGGGGAATTCTGCAAGTTGGTTGGTAAACACAGCCATTATTAAAAATCACGTTATATAGACACAATCGAATGAATGCTATTAAAATAAAGGTAATACATACTCAAAACTCACCGATTTCTAATTATTTAAACACATTTTACTATTTCTGTGCTTTTGAGGTTTTTTATATCTACTTACTAGAATGGTGGAAATGATGTAGAATGCTGGGCTCCTCAGGGATGATGGTGGCTTGAAGTCAGCCATGGGGGGAGTATGAACACCACAGAAATCGGAAAATGCTACGAATCAGAGCTTGATGCATTGTTTTGTAGATTGTAGACTTAAGAAGGTGATGGAGAAAACGTTAATAATCTAGGTGAAAACTTTAAAAGTGTGTCATGTCTCTAAGAGGTATTGCTTAGAGTATACCACAAGAAATTCAGGAAATATTTTTATTTAGAAATGTTTTTTAGTTTTATTGAGATATAATTAACAAAATGATAAGGTATATAAAGTGTACAATGTGATTATTTGATATATGTATGCATTGTGAAAGTATTCCCCCATCAACTTAATTAACATATCCCTCATCTCACATATTTGCCTTTTGGGGGTATTTTTTAAAAATTTATTGAATTTAGTGGGGTGACATTGGTTAATGAGATTGTATAGGTTTCAGGAGTATCATTCTATAATATATCTCTGTATATTGTATCGTGTGTTTGCCACTCAAAGTCAAGCCTCCTTCCGTCACCATTTATTCCCCCTTTACCCTCTTCTACCTCCCCCACCCCTGTCCCTTTGGTAGTCACCATACTGTTGTCTGTGTCTATGAGTTCAGTGTTGTTTGTTTTCTTTGCTCAATCCCTTCACCCTTTTAACCCAGCCCCCCAACCTCCCTCCCCTCTAACAGCTGTCAGTCTGTTCTCTGTGTCTATGGGTCTGTTTCTGTTTTGTTTGTTTGTTTGTTTGTTTTGTTCATTAGATTCCACATATAAGTGAGATCACATGGTATTTGTCTTTCTCTGATTGGCTTATTTCACTTAGCATAACACTCTCTAGGTCCACGCATGCTGTCACAATATTTGCCTTTTTTAGTTGTTTGGTGAACATATTTAAGTTCTACTCTCTGAGATAATTTCAGTTATACAACACAGTGTAATCAACTATAATCACTATACTTTACGTTAGATCCTCAGACCTTACTCACCTCATAGCTGAAAGTTTGTACCCTGTATCAACTTCTTATTTCCCCCACCCCCAGCCCCTGGCAACCACTTTTCTGCTCTATTTCCACGAGCTTGACTTTTTAAAGATTCCACATACAACTGATGCTATTCTGTACGGGAGGAAAATACTTACAAATTATATATCTGAAATGGGTTATGTATAAAGAACTCCTACTACTTAACAATAGGAAAACAAGCAATCTTGAATAGACATTTCTCCACAGGAGATAAAAGAATAGGCAACAAACACATGAAAAATGTTCCACCTCACTAGTCATTAGGGAAATGCAAATCAAAACCACAATAAGATACCACCTTATACCCAATAGGATCACTATTATCAAAACAACAACAACAAGCCCAGAAAATAACAAGTGTTGGTGAGGACGTGGAGAAATTGGAACCCCTGTGCACTGCTGATGGGAATCTGAAACAGTGCCGCTGCTGTAGAAAGCAGTATGGCAGGTCCTCAAAAAATTAAATATAGAATTACGATATGACCCAGAAATTTTACTTCTGGTTATACACCTAAAAGAATTGAAAACAGGGTCTGGAAGAGGTATTTGCACACTCATTTTCACAGCTGCGTTATTCACAATAGCCCAAGATAGAAGCAACCCAAATGTCTATTAATGAGTGAATGAATAAACAAAAGAAACATACAACAGAATTTTATTCAGTCTTAAAAAGGAAAGAAATTCTGACAAATGCCACAGCATGGATGAACCTGGAGGACATGATGGTAGCTGAAATAAGTTGGTCACAAAAAGAATAAATACTCCATGATTCCGCTTACATGAGTTACCCACAATAGTCAAAGTCATGGAATCCGAAAGTAGAACGGTGGTTGCCAGGAGCCGGGGTGAATGGAGAATGGAGAACTGTTCCATGGGTACAGAGTTGCAGTTTTGCAAGGTGAAAACAGCTCTGGAGATTGGTTGCACAGCAGTGTGAATGAACTTGCTATTGAAATGTACACTTTAAAATGGATAGGATTGTAAATTTTATATTATATGTATTTTATCACAATTAACAAAAGATATTTCATGCCATGTCTCCCTCATAAAGTTGAGTCATTATCTAGATAAAAAATACTGACGTTTGAGGTTGCTTTGAAACAGCGTATTGCACACCAGGTGTCGGAACACTGCACTGGAGGGGTGAGTGAGGCCACTTCGGGTTTCATCAATGATCCACAGTGTGTGAAATGCAGCTATTTAACCTTTTGAGGACTTGATCAAATGCTATTACTGCCTTCTAAAAATGTCAATGTTTTAGGTATGGGTGAGTAATATTTGTAAAACTACAAAGGTTCTTTACCAAAAAGAAAAAAAATATTATCATTAGTATGACTATACTACTTCTGTAAACAGTGTAGTTGACTGTGTTCAAATGAATGCCGTTCATTTAACTGGTCTGGGCTAGATATCTACTAATGATAGACCCTTTGTCACAGAAAGTAATATTTAGTTTCCTGAAACCAATCTTTAAAAGTCTGCTTTGTACAACTGTTGAAAACTATCATTACAAGGACTCATTTTTGGCACTGGGTCCTGGAGCTTTGGCTAATAGCAGTCAACTGAGGTAATTCTAGCTTAATTTCGCAAGTGGTCCAATGACAGAAAAAAAAAATGTTACCCATGAATCATAATGGCACTCATCACAGCAGCTTGACATTTTATAGAGCATATGAGCATGGCAACGTCGGTTCCCGCTTTCCACGACCATCCTTTGTTGGGGATATTTCTATTATTTGGAAAAATGCAAATAAGTTGGAGGAATCAAATTTCATTACAATGAATACCCACATAACAAAAATGTGTTCAATTTCGGAAGTTTTTGTGGTATGGCCGAGTAGTCTAGATTCAAATTCCCTGGAGGAGTTTTTGTTCTGTGATCTTGGTGTCAAAATACACACACACACAAAACCCACCATCAATACACAATTTGTAAGTGTAATTGTTGAATGATCCTTTAAAATTAATTTTCCTGTTTGAAGATAAAATGCCATTTCTTCCTCTTCCCTAGTCTACTTTCTTGTCTAGACCTTGTCGATTATTTTTCCTGCTTAGTTCTTATGCTGTGTCAGTAGTGAAGAGGGAGGAACAGGGGAATCACGTAGAAGAAACAAAAGTCATTTAGCCCCCCAAAATGGCAAAAACTGTAAGCAGAAAGCAAGAACCATGTTTTCAGCATATGGTTCTCAGCAGTGCTCAGCGTTTTATGGCCATTAAAATCAAATGGTATCTTGAAAGCACCTTGCCAGGCAGGAAATAACTGTTGAGTATTACTTATTTTCAGGATTCATGGGTTTCTAAGTCTTAGTAAGATTTTAAGTGATAAAACAAGTTAATAAGTAATCTTATATTTTAATGGGGAATATTAAGTAACTGAGACTTTTTTAAATTAATGAAATTAAGGAAAATGACAATTAAAATTAGTATCTAAAGAAACTAAAACCTCTGTTTATTGTCTTTCTTATCTTACTATTTCCAAACTGTACAATATATATAGGGTGGGGCAAAAGTAGGTTTACAGTTTGTATGGAAAATAATATAGTAATTAATAAATAATAATACAAGAATAAACTGTGTTTCCCATACTCGCAATGGTAAGCCTACTTTTGCCCCTCCCTTTGTGAGCAAGAGATGAACCAAAGTTCACTGATTCAATGGCATTGCCTTTATAACAATACAGTAATGAATATATGCAAAGTAAATATATGCGGATATGAATATATGCAAAGTAAATATTTTAATTTGTACAAGTCTTGCTAATTGCTAGAAGTATTATAAAATGGTATATAACAATTTCAGAAAAATGTATTTAATGCTCTCCCTATATTTTTAACAAATGAATCACAATATCATTAAGCTAGAGATCCCATTTTTTTTACAGTTTCCTTTAGATCATGGAATAATCATCATCTATATTCTGGGCAAAGAAAAGGAAGACAGATAAAGAAGGAGTATTTCACATTCTTTCTTTGGAGTCTTGTTACATGGAAATGTGTTCTTAGAATAAATCCTATTACACCCCAAATTTCTATACTTACATGATTAATTTCCAGAAATAGAGCTCTCCACACTATAAAAAAAAATAATTTCAAGTGCTTGGTTGATCAGAAGTGTGTCTGTATCAAAACAAATAATGATACAAAAGAGTTGAAAAACAGTTTTTATTTTTCAGGGTATCCTCACCACACTCGGAGAGTCACTGATGTTAAATCAGTAAGCACTTTAGTAGCAAACAAAATTTGAAAGCTAACTCTGTATAACGTGTTTTGCCATGTATGACATATGCCCATGTTTTTGGCCCAAACATTCAGGAAAAGAACCTTTTGTTTTAATTTTTTAATTCAATTTTTATGTATGTATATTTAGATACTTATTTTTTGTATTATAAAGGAATTTTAGCATTTATTTTTGAACATAGAAATTTTATGTAACAAATAATTACAAAACACAAGAACAGATACAAGGTATTTCAGGCACTACCCATGTATAATGCGCATCCTTATTTTTCTTTCAAAAAGTTGGACAACAAAGTGCCATTCTACACAGCAAAATATGTTACTTAAATAAATAGAGATGATACAAAGATGGGAAGCTACAAAGGCAGCAGCTACTTCCTCAGATGGCTTGGGCGGGCTGTGAGGTTTAGTGCCACAGGGAAGGAAGGGGGCGAGAACTCTCATCAATGAAGAGGCTGGGGCAGACTGGCTTTGAGTCCCACACTTTCTTTTTTCATATAATGAGTTGAGACATTTGTCCTAAAACTGGACTGTGCAGAGAATGGATAACTTAATCCCAGATCACCCCCCTTTGTGAGCACAGCCAGGGCCAGGACCAGAGGCTGGCTCACAGCTGCGGTCAGGAAAGTCCCAGAAAGTCAGGAAGAAGGTGGCTTACCCTTTGATTCCAGGGCACCATGGTATTCTAGAGTCCAGGAGGGGGGTGCAGTATTAGATGCATAGAAGGAAAGCTAAGGAAAGAAGAACTCTTTCTACACGCCCCATGTGGTTTCCTAGAAGAGCACTTCCTGGCTAGGTGTCCTAGAGCAACCTCCGATGGCCAAGAGGCCAGGCAGGGGAGAGCCTGAGTTAGCTTCTCTGAGTGACCTGAGTGGCATGAAAGGAAGGACCTAGAAGTGCTTGCATCCCCTAGGGTGATAAAAGAGTAGAAAAGACTCTGTCTGGGAAGCTTTTGAGATGGGGTCATCAATGCCACGGCCAAAAATCCTCTGTGGCCAAAGGTTACAGAGGGTGAACAGCCAATCCACAGGGACTCTGCAGTGTCAGATGCTGAGGCAGCAGTCAGGGCCTCCTGCAGGCATACCATGCGAGGATGTTGGAATGGGAAGCAAGCAGAGCCCCCAACCTGAGGCAGCATCAGGAGAGCAGGACAACAGAACATGGTCCCTCAACACTCTCTGACATCTCCTCCCCCACTCCTCCACCACAAGGTCCCCGCAAGCTGTCCACCCTTCAACTCATGTGCCTTGTCAAGGAAGAAAAGGGAGGAAAATTCCAGGGGAGATCATTTATGAGAAGGGACCAAAAAAACCCCAGAATTTATTTATTAAAAATTGTGTATTTATTCTTACATGTTTAAACTTCAGTCACTTTCAAAGTACTCTCCATTTGATGCAATACACCTATCGAGACTTTTTCCACTGCTCATAATGGTTTCTGAATTCATTGATTTTGATGCCTTTTAGTGCTTCTGCCATTTTTTGTTTCACCTCTTCCACATCGGCAAAACATTTCCCTTTGAGGGCTTTTTTCATCTAGGGAAACAAAAAAACAGTCGCTTGGGGTATGATCAGGTAAATAGAGAGGGTGAGGTTCAGGGGTCATGCTGTTTTGGTCAAAAACTGCTGAACACTCAGCACAGCGTGGGCAAGTACGCTCATAAATCACCCATCATGAAATGGGCAAAAAGAGCCTTCAAAAAAATTTTTCACTGAAGCCAAGCTCATCTTCCCACAACTCCACCAGCTGGTACACTGATACAGATGGGTTCCTAAACACTCGCTTAGTAAGGGAAGCCTGTACTACAAGGGGCCCAAGCTCCAGAAGATAATTCCATTTTGGTGGGGTGTAGGGGGAGAGGTTGTCTCCCTGTGTAATGTTGGAATAAACCAAGTCACTTGAGAAACACTGATTCTTTATATCATTGGATAGGTTTTAATTTACCAGATTGATCTAAACATAGTTTCTCACCTCTCATCCAGAGGAGTGAGACCTTTGAAGGAGACCAGATAGGCTGTAAGAAAATAAAGAGGCTTTTCTTTGTATTGAGTGTAAGATGCAAATTTACAACACTTCTAGTCTCTCATCCTCCCCTGTTCCTCTCTTCCTGTGGGGCTTCTTCCACCCATTCCCAAAATAGCCATGGCTCTCCAAGCCCACCTTTCCCTATCCTTCGGTGATCATCGCTTTCAAAGAACCCACCCTTCAGCACTGTGATCTTTCTCTGTCATCCAGTGACAGTCACCCCCAGGACAGACTAATTCGATTGCATCTCCGCTGAGGTGTTGGGGCAGGAACCTGCAGGCCCTGTGCAGTGTTAGGAAGTATCCCTTCAGATGCTGTATTGAGGGGGGTCTCGCAGGGGAGATGCTGGAGCAACTGGCTTGGGGGAGCACTTGGAGACTCAGGGCAGTGATACTTTCTAACCGCTATGGGAGAATTTCAATATTTTAACAATCAGCACAGCCAGACTGATGAGTACTAACTGGATACCAGAAGCTTCTATGTCTTCTCTGCTTCCTTCCATGGGAGCCCAGACTCTCCAGAAGCCACTGTTTCTCTTACTCCCCCCACGCCAGGGCTCCTAGCCTCCCTTCCTTTCTTTCCTCCTTCCTTCACACAGTCCCAGCCCCACTCTCATAGCAGGAGCCGGTTGGTGTAGAGGAGTAAGCGAAGCAACAACTGCAAGTGGGGATCTTGGAAGGCATCCAGGGTCAGATCAGGAGTAATCGTGGCATTCACGGACCCCAGTGGTACTCTGGCCACATTTCCAGAACAGAATTATAAATGGTAGCTCCGCATTGAAGTGAGGACTGCTGTTACACTATTAGATGGAGTCTTATGGGCTGGCCAGGAACCTAGTTAACTCATTAGGATGGAACTTGTATGAAAGCAATGCATTTATAAGTTACTGTTGAATGATTATAAATAAGCTTTTCAGATACAAGCTTTTCTGAGGATTGTCAGAGTGATGAAATCTCTATGCACTTATTTATTTGAAGGAACGTCAAAACATACATATAATACAATGAGAGAGACATTTTAGTAAAGAAATTAAAGCAAAGGGAAACAACTATTAGAAAAAAGCAAGCGGAAGCCATAGATAGTTTACAGTTTCAAAATGCATGCCCAAAAGCAGGTCGAGCTTACTACTAGCCAATGCAAAGAAAAAATTCACTAGTTACACGATTTCTGAGATTGTGTTTTGGTCAGATTTCTGTGGAAATTGCCCAATTATGCCTAGTACTGCAGGCTGAGAAAAATTTCTCCCATGGACCTTCAGTGGAGGACTTCACATACTGTAGTTATCTAACAGAATAGCTAACCCATAGCGGGAACTCTCCAAGTACTTGTCTGCGTGGTTGCCTTCACGTGTCAGAACAACTCTCAGAGGCTCTTCTGAGAGGAGGAAAAGGTGGCGCAGAGAAGTGCAGTGATTTGGCCAGGTTATATACATCAGAAATGCTGGGCCCGGGCTTCATTGGTCTCTTAGTCTCCCAAAGTCCCTGCTGCTGGCCACTGCTTTCTGGAATAAGTTCTTTCTGGAATTTCTTATATTCACCTCACTAGCCGATGACAAAAATACATTTCAACAAAGGAACAAATTATCTTCAAACTAGAAGCTGGAAGCATTATTTGTAACACTTTAATTTTTCCTAATAAATTTTGTACTTTCCAATAGTAAATTAGTAGGAATAAAAAAATGAATGTTATTTTTCAATTCTACAAATTCTTTATTTCTCTAGTAAATAAAAGAAGTCAAATTTTCAATGTTCTGTGTTTCTTCTTTTGTGTAGATTGCAGTTCTCACACAGACTCTGGAGGGTTCTCTCACGGTCTGTGAGAAGTTAAGTACAGATGTCAATTCTAGAAGATTCTTTCTTAAATAGTCTGCCATCTTTTGTTTAATTTTGCATCTCTATAGAAAACAACTTAGTTTTTTTCCTACTTGCAAAAGAAACTTTTCCACTAAAACCCGCTGGAAATATGAAATAAATTATTTTTCCATCAATGAAAAGCTTGTTACTTATTTATATAGTATTTTCCCCTTGTGTCGATGAGTGGCATTAAGTGAATGCCCACAAAGCATCTTAGAGACTAAAGAAGGATTAAAACTGAAGCTAAACCCCGAGGCGGGTTTCTGCGCACTGCATGCACTTTCCTGGGGCTTAGCGTCTCCCCGCCTATCTGTAGAGGATATCAGAGGGCAGCATTTCTGTCCCGAAACAGGACTAATCAACTTAGTTGAGTTAGTATTTAAGGCAAGGTGAATTAATTAAGAGTGTCTGCAACATTTGTCAGATGTGTTTTCAACCCATAGTCAGAGAAGCTTCTGCAATTTAAAGACAGAAAGTCTTTGGATGGTTTTTCCGTGAGCAACGTCAAAACCAAGAGGTCTTCGCAGAGGACGTAAGTATACAAATCTGCACATTGATTAGTCCAGACTGAGGCTAGTCACTTTTACTAAAATGTTTGCACATGTCAAAGAAAAGGACAGGGTTTTTTTATTGTTGTTCAGTTACAGTTGTCTGCATTTTCTCCCCACCCCTCCACCTCACCCCAGCCAAACCCACCTCCCTCCCCCCCTCCCCCCTCCCCCTTGGTTTTGTCCATGTGTCCTAAAAAGACAGTTTTGTCTTAAAAGGAATATAGTTCTATAGGAGTCTAAAGAAAAAAATGAAGAATTAAGGAAATAATCTTGTATAAATATCATTAATTGCATTCTTCCCATAATCACTGGGTGGGTACAATATAAAAATAAAACACAGTACACTTTGGAAAAATACATTTATATAAAGATTTACCTGTAAATGTTATTAGCTCTGTTACTAGCAGTAAGTTAGCTAATAAATTCTTATTTGGGTGAAGTTACTAAAGAGTAAAGGTAATATATTGCTTCTACCAAATAAGGAAATAAATACTGCCTTGGCTATTATTCTTTAAGTAAAAGTAAAAGGAAGTTTTTAAAAGATAAAGTCAGCTTGAAGTTGTATATAAATTTAATTATTTTGTCATCTTCAGAGAGATTAAGTACCGGCCTCTCTGTCACGGCTATATATTTACTATACACTATTATTTTAATGGCCTCCCATTACTGAAGCTAACTGTATTCCAAAAGCTGGCACGGTACATAGACCACATAGTGTCAGAGTAAAAGATTTCAGGAAAAGCCATTGGGGAACAAACAATCATAATCATGAAAATAAACTCATGTTACTATTTGGTAACTCGTTCTCTAAAACTATCTGAAATACCTGAAGTTTAGTTCAATTATATGAGTACTGCTAGAATTTCACGTTAGTCTATGTACAAATTTATATTCAAGAGGTTTTGCTTCACAACCTTTTGAAGAAAGTGAACAGAATTTATACAGACTCTAGTAGCACACAAATTATTTTGAATTCAAGTAGAAA
Organism: Desmodus rotundus; assembly: GCF_022682495.2. Lineage (NCBI taxonomy): Eukaryota > Metazoa > Chordata > Mammalia > Chiroptera > Phyllostomidae > Desmodus > Desmodus rotundus. Next base: position 31,845,299 of record NC_071388.1, read on the forward strand.
AGATTTGCTTAATAATGTCAAGGGTTTATGTCTTCATGTCACAATATCTGCGAATGTGCCTAGAACTTTACAGTGCAAGAAGGCGTGGGTGGATCTAATGACAATGAGCTTCCAGAAAGAAAAGAAATAAGAGGTAAGGGAACCAAGCATATACCATTCGTCTTCAGCATTATTTTCCAAGGTATTCACAGGGATGTCATGTGTTTAAAAAGTACTAAAGCACATGCCTTTAGTAAAGGTGAAATGTATTTTATGACCACTGCCAAATGCTTCTGTATTAACTGTCTTTGTTGGCGGTACTACGGTAATAACTCATTTTTGTTTATACTGTTTTAGAATAACAGAAAAAGTGCATATTGTTATTTAAAACCAAAATTAAGTTCAGCTGCCTTGTAAAAGTAGGATGTTAGCGGCCTCATTCAAACCAGTAGGAAAGAACTCTCTAAACTTCCTATCCTTGGCAATGATGGGGTAGGGAGGGAGTACACAGTGACCCGGAGTGGAAGGCCCATTGAGGACAGACTCAGAGCAGAGTCTGGGAGAGGGGTTAGAGAGACTTCCGCAAAACAAGGTGGAAGGAATTGGTTTCGAGTTGTTGGGTACCAGCTGAAAGAAGGTCAAGAAAATGAACAAGAAACCAGAGCCTGACTTGTCAAAATTGCCCAGAGGAATGTTGCACAATGGAGAAGTCACATTCGATCTGAAGTTGTTTTTGACACACATCCCCCTCCAATTGGTCAAGACCTCAGTAAAGTCAGCTGCACACTACACTGTAAATGGCTTTATGTGCATATTGACAAAAATGCGCTACATTCTGAGTCAGCGAGCCATGGGACAGACTGGGAGCCCCACAAGAGCAAAAACTCACAGACAATGTGCCCACGAGGATGAAATCCCCAGGAATGGGCAGAAGCCTTGTGGAAGATGTAGGGTGGGGACTGAGGGTGACATTAGTCACTCAGATTTTAAGGAACAATGTCATTTGTCCTGTTACAAATTACTGTGATGCACATTTGGGTTGGAGATATTTTAAACTATTTCTTCTACTTGAAATAAGTACTTGGATAATTTTAGAAATCCCTTGTAATCTTCTCAAGAAATATGGGATTCTACAATTAGAACAGTCAAGTATTTTATGCCCATTTATTCATCTAGTCTTGCCTGGAACTTTATTTCAATTCACAAATATATTCTGAATACAATAATTTGTATTTTATACAATATTTTGTGTAATTATTCTTAAAATGTTTTATATTGAGGTAAAAATAGATTTTTTCACACTTCTAACTGTAGATATGAGAAATTAGCACAATCTCCCTTCTCACACCAAATTTTTCTGTTAGAAGTATTCGGCAAAGAAGCTGCTTTGAAGTAGCTTTTTTGCCTTCCTAATTTTAAAAATGATTTCCCACTTATAATTTTTAAAAACTAAAACATACTTCAAGAAGTGTGAACTATGCTTTAGCATTAGTATGCTTTTCAGAACTCGCACTAATATAGGACACTTAGAACAGTGAATATGTGAAGATACTGAGTATTGTTTTATACTTTAAACAAAAGGCCTCTAAAGAGATCTCTTTCCAATTTTAAGAATGTATATTTATTTTCCTCAGAATTTTAGAAACACTTAATCCTACTGACCTTCCTTTTAAATAAAAAAATGTACCAAATACAGTAGTTACTTAAAAATTAATTTATTGAAAATGACTATACCCTAGAATTCATGCATCATACATGCAACAAATATTCTCTAAATAATTGCTCAAATCAGGGTTAGCCAAACTCAAACTGCACCGACTTTATTGAATGGTCATAGTATAGTCAACGAGAAACTGAAACAGAATCAAATTTGCTTCTAGCTGCTGTGGACCAGGCAAGCACTCAGTAAAAATCTGCTGATTTGGCAAGGGCTTTAGTTCACGAAGTTCATGTCTTACTATTACTGCCCTAATCAGTTGAGACAGAATTAGCACTAGCTAAGTCTCCTGTGTGCTGTCTGAAGGGGTTTGTTGAGGGTAAGAGTCTGAAGACAAAGATTAAGGAGTCCTCATCCTCCTAAAGTGCTGAGCATCCAGGATTAGAGCTCTGGGTCAGAGAAATCCAGCCGAATGCAAACCTAAGCGCCAGTGCTCTCCCACAGCTCAGGTTACCTCCACGTGTGAGGCGGATATTCCAGTCTGCACTTTGATTCAAACGCATTTCATCTGTCGCAGCAAAGTGACCTTGCTTCACAATGTGTCTACATGTTTTTTCTAATGAAGAGGATACCCAGAAAATGTAAAAGTATTTAAAGGCTCATAGGTTGACCCTATGACTCAGTATCTCCAAATTAGCGTGTATATAGAAACAGAGATTTGGAGCCTCAAGTATCTGTCTGGCTGATGAAGGGAAAGATCCGGTCAATCCCAGAGTATTTCCTTGGAAGTGTCCTGATCATATTTGCTTCAAGATACAATTTGGTTCAGGGCAGTCAAACTGGTCTGTATGGATACATATCGCCATGCATTTGTCAAAACCTGTAGAATGTACGACACTTAGAGTGAACCTTAGGTGACACTGATGGGTCAATGTAGCTTCATCAATTGTAACAAATGTACCACTCTGGAGAAAACTATAAATTGGTGGGAGAGAGGTATATGGCAATTCTTTGTGCTGTGTACTCAATTTTGCTGTGAACCTAAAAATACAAATATAAAGTTATTTTTGAAGATTTTATTTATATATTTTTAGAGAGAGAGGAAGGGAGGGAGAAAGAGAGAGAGAGAAACATGGACGTGAGAGAGAAACATCGATCAGTTGCCTCTTAGACACACCCCTACCGGGGACCGAACCCAGGCATGTGTCCTGACTGGGAGTCGAACTGGCAACTTTTTGCTTTGCAGGACGATGTCCAACCAACTGAGCCACACTGGTCAGGGAAGTTATTTTATATATACAATTTTGGCAAACAAAAGATAACAAGCATAACATGAAAAAAAAAGGTGTCGTAGTTCGTTCAGGCTGCTATAACAGAAAACTAAGCCTGAGTGGCTTATAAACATGGAAATCCCCAGGAGGCAGGAAGTCCAGAATGCAGATCCAGTAGATTCAGTGTCTGCGAGGACCTTCTTCCTGGTTCATAGACAGGCATGTTTTTGCTGAGTCCTCATGTGGCAGAAGGGTGAGGAAGGCCTCTGTTATCTCATTTCTAAATGTGTTAACCCCATTCGTGAGGGCTCCATCACCTCCAAAATACTCCACCTCCAGACACCATCACATTGGGGATTAGGTTACAACATAGGAATCTGGGGGCAGGGGGACATAGACATTCAGTCTATAACACCAGGCAATGGGTTTTTTTAAAGAAAATTTGGGCAGCAATAGATACGGTAGTGATAAGTAAGGAAGAACTTGCTCACCAAAGAAAGTCAAGTAGGAGCCAGAATCATAACACTTAGGTGTGGTAGGCGTCAATAGCTCATTGTGCTCCCCAGAGACCTCCATGACATCAGGATATTTCCTTAGACATTGGGAATAAGACATTGTACTTTTAAGTACAAACTTGGTGGATTGATTAAAAATAATAAACTACCATATCAAAAGTATAACAGATTTTTACAGATTACATCGAATTCCCTTGGAATTGCAAAAAGAAAGCCAGACCCAAGAACCATAGAATCCAGAACAGATATGGTACTAAGTGGGGTTTTAAATTAGACTTAAAGTAGATGAGACTTGTCTCTGATGACTCATTTCTTCATCTTCATTAGCCTGATAACCTTGTGTTCCCCACTTATTTCACTGAACACGTGACTGACAGTGGAAAAAAAAAACCCACTGTGTTGTTGCAGACAATGGACCCTACAGAGGCTCATCCTCGTAGAAACATGTCTGTGGCTGGCGAACCTGGCAGTCCGGAAGAGAGACATCTGTGCCGATTATCCAGTGGAATGACATTAGAAGGTAACCGCTTTGCCTCAACTGCACTAGACACGTTGCTGCCTGATCCCATATGCTCTTGGCCCACTTCTGAGTTCACCCACAACTGTGGAGGTCATTTTCCATCTCAAGCACCTGCATTGCTCAACTTCAGTTTGTTGGACCTGGCTCAGGCATAACCCAGATGTGAGGGAGAAGTGTGCCAACGAAAACTGATGGGCAAATAGTCAACTCTTTGTCTTTCATTGGGACGTTTCTCTGGTGTGTACCACAAGGTCTCTTAGAGGGTCCCCAGCAGGGCTGAGTACCAGTTGCCCACAGTGGTAACTCACACATACCTCACCCCTTATTTTTTTTCCTTTCCTGATTTCACTTCCCCACTCTCTCATCATGTGGGCTTCTTAGGGTCACCTCCCAAGAAACTCTCTGCACTCAAGCTCTTGTCTCAAGGTCTGGTTAAGGGGAATCCCAAAAAAGACTGTCTCATCTACTTTTGGTGACCGATTTCCATGGCATTTCCTAAATTTGTATGTGAGAGGAAGAGGGGTGTCAACGTCTAGGCAATTCTTGCACTGGAGGTATTCTGCACCGCTCCCTTTCTTCCTTCTCCTTCCTCCTGGTTCATCTCAGGCATCCCATAAAATGCAAGGGGAGCACTATATTTTATAATTTCAAAGATTCTATCTCATTCATTTATAAATTCAAATTCTGCAAAAGATAGTCAACTTGTGACAGAAATCAAAGTTCATAATGTTTCAAAATGAAACCCCAGTTGTGTCCCACGTCACACACCTGTGGCTGTGCCCCAAATCTCACATGGAGGACCTGCAGTGTCAAGCCACAGGGCAGTATCCTTGCCAGAACTGCAAGCCCACGGCTGCCATATCCCCAGCCTGCATTCTGTGTTGGCATTCTCCCCATGACTGGCAGGCACGTAGCAGATATTTTTATTCTAATCCCAACAGAGATTATAGTGAAAATAAATCAGCACTTTTACTATGTGACAGATATATATATAGCAAAAACAAATGTTAAGTGACCCATGGACTTAAATTCCCAATTTGATCGGTAGGTTTAAGTCTGATAAAGAAGCTAAAGAAGTGATTGCTTGCTTAAATATCACTATATTTTTAGTTACTGGAACATATGAATGTATTGACCATTTACTATTTAAATCACAAAGGAAGGAAGAAAGAATGAAAGATCACTACTTTGAAAAGCAGAATTTTTCTTCATAATTTCCTTTTTTTCAAACATAGTTGCAGGTGTATTGTTTTTTGTTTGCTTGTTTGTTTAGATTGACGACTAAGGATGAAGAAGAAGGTGAAATGACCTGTTTGACTAGCACTTATTTAATATTTAAAATTACTCAAAGGGCATTAATAATTAACACAAATGTAAGGCAATATATTATCCCTTTAACAAGTGTCTCTTTTTCTGATCTGAAGAAAAAGTTATGAATCCTTGTGCTCACGTATGTTTGAATTTAGCTTGGTCATTGTTCTCATTAAGTACAATCTCATGCTTTCACTCGATATCCCTTCTAATTAGATATATTTTTAGCTATGAAGAAGATTTCCCCTTCTTTTTTGTTTTAATCTTATCAACTACAAAGGAATATTTTTCCAATGATTGAACATAAAGGAGACTTCTTGCATTTTTACCTATGGAAACATACAAATCAAAGTAAGCTGTAAGAAAGAGAGTTGGTATTTCTGGAATCTTGCAAGGCTGGTTTAATTTTAACATTGCTTGTAGTGTGGTATGATATTACCTGTGGACTCCACAACAAATTTCAAGGGCACATGGATAAAACACTGAGTTCTACGGTTGTACCTGGGTGCTTACAATGGAGGGCTTTTTGTGTTATGGAAGTGTGGTGTAGCGAGTCTTCCCAAGTGTTGGGAAAATACAAATGGTGTTCACTGTGTTTAAGAAAAATTCAAATAGTTCTCAAAAAGTAGAGTTGTTTGTTAATTTACTTTTCTGGTTCTTTTTAGAATTCCACCAGTGGCGAGAGGTACTGATGATAAATCCAAAGATGGCCATGAACCCTTTACTGACAGCATCAGGGCAGCAAAGGATCCCGCTGGCTCCCTCACCATTTGAACCTCCAAATGTGGACAGGTATTTCTTTCCAACGTAATATTATGCTCAAAGGAGAACATGGACAGTCATCAAGGTTTTGAATGATTTTACCCCCAGAATTGTTTTATGGTCTAACATTATTTCATTAACATAAGTGAACTGTGGTGCAGTAATTCATGTCCAGGCACTCTGCTGGCTGTACTTTCAAAACCCTTCCCACCATCTCCCCTTTGAGCCTGCTTGACATACTCTGCAAATAGCTAATGAGCACTTTCACTCTGTGACAGGCATTGTGCAGATGCAAACGCTGGTGGAGTCTGCGAGAGCTGCCATAACAAAATGCTACACACTGGGTGGCTTAAACAACAGACATTTATTTCTCACAGTTCTAGAGGCTTAAAGTTCTAGATCAAAGTGCTGGCAGAGTCCGTTTGTGGTGAGACCTCTCTCCTTGGCTTGCAGATGGCTCTTCTTGCTCTGTCTTCACATGGCCTTTTTCTCTCTACATGTGCACACCTGGTATCTCTTCCTCTTCTTATAAGGACACCAGTCCTGTTTGATGAAAGCTCCACCCTTTTGCCCTCATTTAACCTTAATTACCCCTTAGTAATGTACACTAAGTACAATCACATTGTGGGTTAGGACTTCCACATATAGAATTGAGGGGATACAACTTAGTTCATGATGATTGGGTACCCTGTACTTCCTATAATAGCAAAATTCTTTCTTTTCAATAAAAGTGACATCATCAGTATTTACATTGCACACTCTGGCAGTTTCCTACCTTATCTTCTTTAGAATATTTTGGCATTCTGATGAGAAAGTAAAAAATCTATTATTTATTCTTGTTCATGGAGTGTAAACAATAAATTTGACTTCTAGAGACCACTAAAGTTTGGCAAAATAAATAAATTATCTACCCAGGAGGTCAACCAGATGGCAAAACCAAAGACAAATATCTCCATTAAATGAGAAAAGAATGTTGTGCTCAGACCAGTATGTTGGGGTGGCTCAAACCTGAGACTTGGCTTCTCCACCAACTACTGGACCCCTGGGTTCTGCGCAGTCACCCAGCCACCGGCCCAGCCAGCCAGCAGCATGGCCAGTGTCTGTGACTCGGGTTCCTAAGTCTCTGTGTTCCACTCAATGGGTGCGTGGGGTAACAGGGGGTCTGGGATCCTGGTAAGCTTAGGGGGCATCCAGAAAGAGAAAGAGACTAGGAAATGCTTGAATAACCACCTGGCCACCTGGAGAAGATAAGGAGCCTGGAGGCTGGTAGTTGGAGACCAAAAAGTAAAATCTGGGAACATCTGGAGAAGAAACCCCAGGTCAGAGACTGGAAGCATTACTTCAAGACCATTAAGGACATGAGAAGCCAGATCTTTGCAACCTTTGTGGACAATGTCTGCATCACTCTGCAGATTGACAATGCTGGCCTTTTGGCTGAAGACTTCAGAGTCAAGAATGAGATGGAGCTGGCCATGCACCAGTCTGTGGAGAATGACATCAATAGGCTCTGAAAGGTCACTGATGACATCAACATCACTCAGCTGCAGCTGGCAACAGAGATCAAGACGTGAAGGAGGAACTGCTCCTTAGGAAGAAGAACCACTAACAGGAAGTAAATGGTCTACAAAGCCCAGATTGCCAAGTCTGGGTTGCCTGTGGAGTTGGATGTCCCCACATCTCAGAACCTAATCAAGATAATGGCGGACATCGGGGCCCAATCTGACAAGCTGGCTCAGAAGAACCGAGAGGAACTAGACAAGCACTGGTCTCCTTGAGGAGAACACCACAAGGGTCACTTGCAGACCACTGAGATAGAAAGTGCTGAAATGACACTTGTGAAGCTGAGACATGTCATCCAGTCCTTGGAAATCAACCTGGACTCCATGAGAAATCTGAAGGCCAGCTTAGAGAACAGCCTTGGAGAGGTGGAGACACACTATGCCATGCAGATGGAACAGCTCAACAGGATTCTGCTGTACCTGCAGTCAGAGCTGGCCCAGACCAAGGCAGAAGGGCAGCAGCATCCCCAGGAGTATGAGGCCCTGCTGAGCATCAAGGTCAAGCTGGCAGCTAAGATCACCGTCTACTGCCGCCCTCTGGAAGAAGGGAAGGACTTTGATCTTGGTGACACCTTGGACAACAGCAACTCCCAGCAATCCATGCAAAAGATGATCACCCACAGGATTGTGGGTGGCAAAGTGGTGTTCAAGGTCAATGACACCAAAGTTCTGAGGCATTAAGGTGGCAGAAGTGGGACACCCTTGCAGGGCAGGGGCAGAAGGCCAATAAAGAGTTCAGAGATAATTGAACTTTTTTTTAAAGGAACATTATATTGGTCATGGAAAATCAGATGTTTTCCTTTCAGACATCCCTAAAACTTTCCTTTCCAGCTTTTTCTGTTGTCAGTTGGGTCGATCCTTCCTTACTAGAGTTCTTCCTGCTAATCTTTCTCCCCATATTTCTACTTAAACCAATAGAGAGTGCAGGACTTTTATATTTAATTTTGGGAAGAGATGATAGAATCCCAAATGGCCATTAAAAAAACTCACTGCCTATGGAATGGAAATTCTCTACAATTCCATCCTCATTTTATCTATTTGATATCTTTCTTCTAGAGATTTATTGCCTTCCACTGTAGCTCCAATCGACCCAAGACAGTTTTGTGTTCCATCCCAATTTGGATCCTCTGTTCTACCAAACGCAAACATGCCGAACATGATGTCCAATTGCGTCTATTCAGGTATGAGCAGTCGGTGGCCCTCCTCTGCAGAGCCACTGTGAACTGGATGGCTGCAGGATGTAGCGGTTGTACTTGTAGCTTCTGCAGTTAGTACTTAGGTTTAAATTACCACTGTGTGTAAGTTGCTTCACTTCCCCAACCATCAATTTACTGATGAATAACATGAAAATCTGCAATGTTACTATCTGTCTTATCTTCCAGGTAAGGAGCTGAAGTCATGAGGAGATGAGATCTGAAAGTTAAAGGGGTTTAGCGAAGTTTATATGTGGCCTGTTAGGTCTTAGTGGGGACTTGCCTTTTATTTTGGGTAAGAACGGAAAGCTTTTGATGAATTTGAACAAGTGATGACATGGTCTGACTTACTTTTTACTAGGACCACTCTGGCTGCTGTTCTGGGAACAGTCTTGATACGACAAAGTTCTGGAGATACATTTATGGTAGTAAATGGGTTGTTAGAATAGTCAAAAGATTATGATGGCTTGGCCCTGGGTGGTAACGGTAGGAAGAGTAAGAAATGATTGGGTTCTGTAATTATTTTGAAGGTAGAAACAAGAAGGTTTTCTCATAGTTTAGATATGAGATGTGAGAAAGAGTGTTAAGGATGACATCAAAACTTTTGATCTGAGCAATCAAAAAGGTGAAGTGGCTATTTACGGAGTTGAGGAATACTGCAAGGGGCATGGAGTTCTTGGGGAAGGAGAGATATTATAGGCTCAGTTTTGCTTGTATTACAATTGAGATACATAACAGACAATCAGTGAGGGACATCAGGAAGGCCGCTGAAGTCCAGGGAGGACTTCTGGAGATATTAGCAATATAATTTTGGAAGTTATCAGCATACATGAAACTAGGTGAGATCGTCTATATAGAGAATGTGGATAAATGTTAAAAGAACGATCTCTGGGACGTATCAACAGAGGCTGATGAAGAAACAAGGGAGAGATAGAAGGAGCAACCAGTGAGGTTGGAGAAAATCCAGGAGAGTGTGGAGGCCTAGAAGGCAAGGGAAGAAATTATTTAAGGAGAGATTGAGCAACTGTGTCAAGTATGCCACCCACAGATCAAGCCAATGAGGACTGAAGATACGTGATTAGATTCAGCTATGTGGATGTCATTGGTGCTCTTGATAAGAGCCATTTCGGTAGAGTGATGGCAATGAAAACGTGACTGGTGGGGCCTCCAAGAGACTAGGAGGCGAGAATTTTCTTACCACATTGAAGATCAAACTGATGCATCTTATCTCCCCAAAACTATGTTCATGGGTTTCTGTTTGTCCCTGTTTCCCAGCTCCAACAAGTCTTAATAGATAGGAATGGTGTGAGTGAAAAGCCTGACCCAAGAAGATACATGATTGGTACCAGTGAAGACACTGGCCTGCCTGGATTTGAGCTACCACTGTGCATGGATCCTCTGCAATGTGATTGGGCATTTGAGCAGCTATGAAACTAAAAACCCACCCTGGAGTAGCCCAAGGGCCAAATAAGACAGCTGCTTCTGGGTGGAAGTCCCATCTGGCAGCAGGAACCCAATAAATTGATAGTCATGGTTACAGACAACAGATGAATAAACCACAGACTCAGAGTGTTCCTCACAGAGATGGAGAATTCAGAAACTGCCAATTATTTGGATACAAACAGTCAGGTTGACCATCTGTCTCAGGAACTTAGGTCAGGTCTCTCACCTCAAGGCCGATATGCAAGTAAGTAAGCAAAGGCAAGGCAAGGCAAGGCCTCAGTCCAAAGAAACTGAGCTTCTAAGTAAGTTAGCAAAATAGAAATTAAGACAATGATCTATTTCAAAAATTGAGATGTTAGGTAGAGAGTGACTTATTACAGTTAAACTAATACTAAGTTCCAGGTCACTTATTTGGGAAAGAGAAAAATACCTGGAACAGGTTTGGCAAGTCTGGATTTCAAAAGGTCCTAAAATCTCGGTGATTAGAATTGTGTTCTCCACTCTGGACTTCTCACATGGACTTTCTCTGTACCTGTGGGTAGTCCACCATGAGCTGGCACTTTCATGCGTGTCAGCCGCTTAGAGGTGAATATCTTGAAGCCACTGAACTATAAAAATATACAGCTTTAGAGTTAGAAGGATTTTTAGAGGTCACCTCATCTAACTCTTGATTTTTAAAAATGACAAAAAATCTCAAAAAAGGTATAGTGAGGTTTATTTCAAGATAGATTATTATTAATAGTTTAATGAGCTCTACTAGCTCAGCACAGAGTAAGTACAAGAAAAAGTTCTAGCCTTCATGATACTTTCCATTTGGGGAGAACAGACTTAAACAAGTAAAACTATAGTTGAACATAACCATGTATAAAAAGTACAACTTGTGTGTCTGTTACTATTAGAGTGTACTCTGTGGACCTGTACTGGTCTGGGAAGTGTTTGTACAAATAAATGTATAAATGGAGAGAATAAGGGCTGAGAAACTTTTATAACAATTTGATAGGGTACTTTTATGTCTATTAATGTCATACTTTAAAAAAAGTTTTGCTTGCACTTGTTCTTGTTTTCATTTCATTTTTCTAAAAAATCACTTAATTGTATTTTTTAAGTGTTGGCCCTGAATGAGTTGGAAATTTAAAAAGAAAAAAATGTTCTCACCACAGATGGTTTAAGAAACATCAGTGTAGACTTTAAACACATTGAGAGTGCACATGAAGAAAAAAATCAATACGGCATGAAGTTACTAGGCAAGAGTAGGCCTTGAATTCTGGTTATATTCCCATTATTTCAAGACATTTTAGAAGGTTGACACAGGCAAAGAATATGATTGCTACCCAACTCCACTGAAATTGTTTCAGAAAATGTATTTTCCTCAGATACACCAAAATATTCACATAGAGAACTACATATTTTTCCACTTAAATCATGCATTTATTTCTAGGGATTCCCATGCATCAGGAAGCACTTACAATTTTTTTGAAGGTCAACTAAATCTTCTTGTACTAAAGAGGAAAAAAAGCTATCAATTTTTAGTTCACAAGCAAGAGATCAAGAGAGCCACAGTTTATTTCATCTTTTTCCTGTTGAGAGATGGCAGGAAATGTCACCAGCCATGAGACCCATCCTAAAAGAAAAAAAATTATCTAGTGTTATCATGCCCTCACCAACACGACTCTAAGATGCCGAATAGTAGTGAGCTGACACTGCTTCCAACGCTGGGCTCAGCTGTTATTTGCAAATACTGTTTTAATCTTATACCTTTTCGTTATTTTCAAATGGATGTTGTTCATTTGTCTATGGGGTGAATGGTGATTTTCTTTCTTAAGGTTGGGGCGTTTTACCACCTGAATCCTTAAAGGCAATGGCCAGAAGGAATGAAATGATTCAAAGGCAACATACTGCCAGGTAACGTAACAGTGTTGCTTTATTTATTTTCTATTCATTCACTTGTTTGTTTATTCATCTGTTTGAGATAGATAAGTAAATAGACACAGCTGTATATACATTCATTTGTTTATTATAGTTGTATATTTTTGCATTTGTGTATGTTGTTAGATTCGTGTACACACATATACTCTGAATGCATGTATATGTATATATCTATGTATACATCTCTTTATATAGATACATATACACATACACTCTGATTAGTTATGATTACTTACAAAAGTACTTCAAGCATATTACAAAAAGAAACACATATATATGTATATATACTAAAGCAAGGATAAGGATAAAAGCAAGATTGGAAAATTACATAGTGAAACTAAGTTCACAGACCCTAATAGTTTTTCAAAGTCACATGATTCAAATGCCTAGCTGCAATTCCTCTGAAATTCATACTGGCATTTTTGTCCTCAATGACTTCAATTCTACCCAGAGATAGGGGCCAAGCTTGCCAATCCTACTTCACACGTCCACCCAACAGTGGCCTTCAGCTGTAGCTACCAGGAGAAAGAGAAGGGTATGACTAGAGTATGACCTGTGGAGAAAAGAAGGTAACTTAAGAGGTCCAGGTGGTGACCAATAAGCAAACTAAAGTAAGCAAAAACACCAAGCCCTCTTCTCCTGCCCCCAGCCCTTGCCCCTGGAAGTAACTTGTAACAGTTGAGACCTACATTGACTTTCTGCATTTCTCGAGTCCCACTAAAATGGTATGGCAAGGTTTAAAAACCTCTTCCAGAACTTTGAGGATTAATCTCTGGCAAGAAACTACCCTGTGCTGCATTATTAATTTATACTAAAAATTGTATAAATTTAAGAGGCAAATCTGTTGAATTTGTCATATCTGTTAGAGGTAAGTCTCTACAGACTGGCCTTGGGCTTCCATTGCGACAGTCAGCTACGCCCTTTACCCTCAGATCTTAGCCCAAACTTTCCTTCCCAGTGGCTTAACGGGGGATTTGTGTTTTCAGCCACCAAACTTCAGACAAGCAGAGTGAAGACTTGGGAAAAACAGAGATGCTGTCTGAGGGAAGGCAGAGGGCTATTAAAATTATATTTCATTTTTAAAAATTTTATTAAACTTACTGGGGTGACACTCGTTAATAAAATTATATAGATTTCAAGTGTGCAGTGCTATAATACATCATATGTATATTGTATTTGTTCACCACCCAAAGTCAAGTCTCCTTCCATTGCCAAAAAATTATTTGTGTAATGGTTTCTTGGGTTGTGTAAAATGCATTGTTTTGTTTTTAGGATGGAAATGGAAATGCATGCCATTTACCAGCAAAGAAGAATAGAAAAAGTGAATCCCAACGGATTAGCAGGTCTGGGGATACCATTCCTCTACGGCTCCAGTATCTCAGCTGGCCCAGCCACCTGCCACCACAGGGCCATGCTCCCTGCCAGTGACCTGCATTTGCACAGACGCTCCCTGAGAAACCTTCATGGAAACCCCATGCTTGTGGCAACTGGTCCACGCTATCTAGAGGGTTGGGGGCAGAAATGTCTTCATCTCAGGAGAGGTTCAGGGAATCAGAAAGTTCTACACAGTGATACTGAGAATTCCAAAAGTCAAGCAGAAGAAAAATCTCTAGGCGAGATTCATGTAATTCCCTATGAAGAGGATGAGTATGCAAAAGGCCCAGAAATCAAAGCTCGCAGCAATCAGAATTCAAGAGAAATCAGCGAAAAGCCATCTGCAGTTCTTGCCAACACCTGTGGAGAGTTGGAGCCCACCCATAGAAAACACTGGAACGCTCCTGACCCTCGGATGGAAGCTCAGGCCTGGGACCGTGGGAGAGAGAAGGTCTCAGAGAAGTTTTGTGCAGCCCCAGCCCGAGGTGAAAAGAATGGGGTTTATCCTCCACTTGCTCAACGATCTTTGTCAGGCAGGTATCCAGGCCTCAATGACCAATGCAGATTCTCATGAACCACCGGTCGTCAAGTCCTTAAGTCATTACACAGTGAACGAAAACCACCATGCTTCTTTTTATCCTTCCTCTTCTTTATTCTATTTAGAATGACCTCTTCTTGAAGTCACTTTATTACTTTAGTTCCAAGAAACCATATCAGTGAAATTCATCTCTGTAGATTGCTGTATAGAGAACTTACAGCAAAGGTTAGGAAGGCAAGTATGAGAAAGGATGGGGAAACCTACCAGAATTTTTAATTAAACTTTTAATTTAGTTTCCTGTTAATTTCTTCAACACAAAATAGAGGGGTTCTTGCTTACAAGTATGAATTCTATTGGTATTTAAGTGCAGAAAAAATAGACAAACATACCATTTCAGTGCCAGTTACTGTTAATGATACCTTCTGATCTAAAAGTATGAACTCTCCACTGCCTCCAAAACACTGAAGAGTTTTCTAGAACTTCTTCAGATAAAAGTGTTTTAAAACACAAGGATTGGGAGAGGGGTTCTTGATCTAGCCACCAGACCAACTGCTTCCCTTGCAAAGTGTTAATTTGCCACTTTGATGAAGATATGCCGATAAATCCTTGGTCACCCAGAGAGCATGATAAATCAGTAATGTCACAGAACATGGTGTTAATCTGCAGAATGAAATCCACAGGACGTTTCTATTAAAATCTGGGGGAAGCAGTTCTGGAACTTCTTTGTTTACTTAATGCGGTCATTAAAGACATTTTAGAGAAAGAAAAAGAAAGGAGGCAGCTAAGCTTTTTAGAAAACATCTCCCAATAACTCTTCATATCTTTTAAGGAGTCTTCATGCATATCTGCATACAGGGATCACTCTGTGGAAATAAAATATGAGGAAGCTAATGTAGCTGTATATGAAATTCTGCTCTCAGCCTCCCCTTTCTCCCTGGAAATTTTACACCATAAAATAATTTTCTTTCCATTGTAAAGGAACACATGTGCTGGTTACAAGTGGGGAAAACCTATCTTTGGATGAAGACATTCAGAAATGGACCGTGAGTGATGTGCACACCTTCATTAGTGGCCTTCCGGGTTGTTCAGGCTACGCTCAGGTAACCTAAATTTAAGTATTTTCATAAAAGTAAGATATTTGGAAATATATTTCCTTTCTAATGAGTTGTATCAAACTTGCATTGTGCCCCCAGAGAGGATTCCTAATAATCTCCCCCTTTTTTATGTCAAGGTCTCCTCTGGGACAGGACTATGTTTGGTGGAGCTGGGGTCCCGTATCTGGCTTTAGTTTTTATCCCATTGAGACTCCTGAGAGGTGGGAATTCTCCCCAGATTAGGAGATGTAGAGACGAAAGATCCAAAAAGGATGGGAAATGTCTACTACCTTCCCTATTCATCCATAAACAAACACCTGGGGGCACATACTTCTGCACTAGAGGTTTTCGGCTACTCATAGTAGGTAACAGAAATATATACTACATTTTAAAAAGGACAAGAAGGCAACAGGTCTGAAAAGCTGGAAATCAACTGTTTTTAAATTCTTTATTTATGCTAGGTCAATATACAAAACTACATGCACATGTATAATTCAATGTAGTAGATAAATATTATATTCTTTAAAATTACAATAATGTCAGGACAGTTGAAATGAAGACTAATTTCATTCATATGGGCAAATTGGTGCCAAAAGTCATGGGTCGGCAAGTTTTTGAAGTTTATGTCAATGGTACATTTTCATGCACATAGTTTACTTTTTCAAGTGATTTAATAACACAATTTCAAGCAACAGTGCACCTGAAATTAAATCTGGTGTCATTGTCCTTATTTGTTATAATATATGTCTATATATTGAAGGAAAAAAAAACAAGACAAGGACATTATGATTTAACAACATCATAATTAACTGACATTAGAGATGATGTTTTTCCAGATCTTGGTTAGAGAATATTTTTCTTTATGTAATGCTGTTAATTCTTTTTATTTTGTCTTCCATTTATGAGTCTTATGGAAAAGTTATATAGCAGTAATTAAGAGTATGACTTATGAAACCAGAAAGCCGAAGTTCAAATCCTAGCTTTTCCATTTTTTGGACACGTGATCTAAGACAAGCTGTCTCCCTCTTCTCTGTGGCTCAGTGTTGTCATCTGTAAAATGGGGATAGCATAATATACTCTCAAAGGATTATAGCAAGCAATAAAGGGTGCCTGGCACTTTGTCAGTACTCAGTAAGTGCTAATTTCATCATTATGTCAGCCAGTAACCTCATGCATAACGTACATTTGATTGCAGACTTCTGATGGATCTGTTTGAACTCTCACTATTATTAATCAGTCAGTGATTCAGTTGTAAAAATGCAGTTTATAATAACCATTCTTGTAATAAATAATGTTATGTGCACTTCAAACTTTATCACCCCTAATGTCCCCTTGGAGATACATAGAATCACATAAACATAAACACCCAAACTTTGCTGGCTCATTATCTCTCACCAACAGGATGGCTGTCCTCCCTATCCCACCCAAGAAGCAGAAGTAATTAATTCTAGGTGTTTCTCAAATATGTTTAGGATCGAGGCCTGCTCTCATTTCCTCATTAAAGCCTATTCCCTCTCAGTGACTGCTGGTCAGATAAATTGCAAGAACACTGCTGCTCTCCTGGGCGCAACCCCACCTCAATGAGTGGCATCGACCTGTCCAGAAACAGGAGAATCCCCCCTAATGTAACTGGGTGCAGACTGGGTGCAACAAACTCTTCAGCAGCATTGCTTGTGTGCAACCCTCACAAGTGCCATTGTCTAAAACTGCCTTTGGTTTCTACTGACAGCCCCCAGGGCCAGTCGAGGTTACACCCACTGTCCCCCACCCTCTTCTTCCTTACTTCTGCCTTAGGTGCTTACTCAGCAACCTCCCTCCACCTGCCTCCAGTAGATAGAAAAAGAAATTCAGAAAAAAAAATAAATAACCACAACTAAAATCCAAGCCCCTATGCAAATGAACCCTTTTACATAGAGACAGAGAGAGGGATGTTGGCTCAGCTGTTTAGGGAATCCAGGAGACCTGGCAACACATTTTGTTTGTCTAAGTAAATGCCTAGTTCAAAGAACTCAGCAGATAAAATATTCTCTCTAAACATAACTGAAATTACCAAAAGTATGGTCTAAACTGCTCTGGTGAGAGGGAGAATGGAACATCTTCTCAGAGACAGCGGCGCGTTCTGTGTCTTTGCCTCAGGCCCAGGGTCCACCCACCAGGGCTGGACGTTCAGCCCTCACACACGTCAGGCCCCGGCTGCCAGACTCCTTCTGAAAACAGACCCCTGTGGTTTCCCTCCACTGCTCACTGGAATTCCTACCACAGAAAGAGAAATGAGGCAACATTTCCACCAGTAGCGTACTGAGCGATTTTCATCAGTGCTCCTTTCTCTGAATAGCCCTGGGGTTAAGTAGGGAAAATCCTGGACCAGAAGTATAAACTGTATGTTCTTTTATAAGTTCTCTAACTGGCAAGCTGTGCTTCTTGGACAACTCACCTAACCTTTTCTGTGTCGCTCTCTGTATGTATATAAAAATCCTAATAACAGTGCCTATTCTTGTTGGGTAGACTATATGTGAGGCGCTGCACTACACACGTCATTTTTAAATTTTGTCTTTTAAATTTAGTCTATACCATAATTCTGCAAAGAAGACATTAACACTACTTTGCAGCCAAATAAAACTGACATCAAGGGGTGGGGGGGCTAAAGAAGTGAGTACTTGAAAAATGTGTATGTGACCAAAAATCTGGCTTTTTCTACTATAATTACTCTACATTAAGGATATTGGGCCATATGGTTTCTAGTCAAGAGCCCCTAGGAGTTCATAAAAGTGGTAAAAGAGATCCTTAAGTAATTTTTTATGTTTCAAAAAAACCTAACAGTAGTCATACATTTCCCCAAGAGAAGGCTACAAGACTAACCCACACTGTCCATTTTTTTTGTTTGTTTTGGCCCAAGTTAATTTGTAGTGAGCCAAATAGTAAATTTTATGTTTAATTTTTATATTTAATTAAATTGGAAAAGAAATAATTACTTAATAAATATATTTTGTAAATAGCTAAAATATATTAGTACGCAAATTCCTGGTACAGAAGCTTCCCAAGGAGGTTCTCCTTTTCAGCTGATCCTGAGGCATGCCTTCCAAGGCCTGGGACACGTAAAGGAAACGAGATAAACACGGCCCCTCCTCTTAGGGAGCTTACAGTTCAGAATAGGGACACTAGAAAGGGACTCCAAACCATGGGACCAAGCTGTGAGAGGGCCGGTGCGTGCCTGGCAGGAACACGCAGGAAGGCCTCCTGGCTCCCTACAGGAAGAAGCAGTGAAAGGGAGACCAGATGGTGAGTGTACTAGCTGAGGAAGGCAGTGAGGCAGGAGAGAGGAAAAGGAGGAATTTCCAGGCAAGGACCAAGAGCCAGAGAGAATTCAGAGCAGCAAAAAGTTGGGATTTTGAGAGAAGATTCTAGCAGCCCAGAGAGAGCCAGGGCCAAGTGGGGAGAGGTGAGAATGGCAAGACAGGAGACTGGAGTTGGAGAAGGGTCACGAGAAGCCTAGAAGACCCAGTGACGGATATGACTTCATCCTGGAGAGAGTCGAGGTTTTCAGTGGAAGCGGCATGATTAGCTTTATATTTCAGAAGGATCACTCAGGCTACTTTTACAAAAATAGGTTGAAGGTGGTCAGATTAGTGGAAAAGCCTCCTCAGATGAGCAACAGTGTAATTTGATTCAGGATGGGAACAGTGGGGTGAGCAGATAAATACGCTTCTAAGTTAGATGTACGTTAGAGAGCCTACAGTGTAGGGAGACACTCACTGAAGTCCAGAGGGAGACTGAGATGAATCAGGAACAACAAGGATGACCTGGGTCAGATGCCTAAGGGACTCTAACACGTAAAGATGGACTAAGAAACAGTAACCACAGAGGTGACTGCAAAGGAGAGGGCAGAGGGTACCCAGGAGGGAGAAGCCTCATGAAGGCAAAGGAAGGACACTTTTCACGGAGGAGTATTCAACAATGTCAAATGCAGCCACGAGCATAAGAAATATGAGAACTGAAAAAAATCCATGTGTTTAGAAACAACAGACTCACCAGGGACCCAGAAGAGAGCAGGTTTGATGGACAGGTGAGGGCAGAAATCAGAGTCCTTGCGACTGAAGGATAACTGGGAAGTAAGAACATGGAAACAGAGAGCATCACAACTCTTTGGAGAAACTGGGCTCTAAAGGGCATGAGAGACATGGGCAGAATCGGCAGACAGAGTGAGGAAGCATGTGAATTTTTTTATTCTTATTGTTTGTTTTATGGTGGTGGAGACTTGCTTAAATGCTGACGGGAAATAGCCAAAGAGGAGAGATTGAAGGCCAAAAAAGAGATTATTTACTGAGCAAGACCCCGAGGTGAGGATCCACAGCATACACGGAGAGACTGATTGTCTTTCAACAGTGGGGACCCCTCTTCCACATATCAGGGCAGAGGGAGAAAATATAAGGTTTTAGGTTTGTTAGGCAGAATTAGAGGAAGTTCTTATATACTGGTTTCTTTTTTTTTAAATTAGAAAGTTATATGATCTGTTGGAAATAAGGGAGGATTCTGTAACATCTGAAGTTTGAGGATTGTGAAGGAAGCGTGAAGGAGAAGGAAGAGAAAGTTCGACAGTAAAAGTAGAATCGGCAGGCAGGTTGAAGTTGGAGATCATGAAATTATGACCAATCTGCTCAGTTTTTTTCTACCCGTCTCTTTATCTGCCTGGAACCTTGGTCTACCAGCAGCCTTCCTAGTTCCTGGAAGAAAGGAAGGCATGGTTATACCCATTACACGGTCGGGACAAATAGGCCCTGTTGGAGAAGTCCAGTGTGTCAGCTCCCACCTGTAACTTCCTTCTCCTCCCGCCACCACTTAGCTGAGGCAGTGGACGGAACGCAGTGCACCTGTAAATGTGAGAGACGAAATTTGTCTGTGATGGTTTTTACTCACACCTCTTTATTCAGACTATTTGTTCGTTCATGAATTTGTCCAGCAACATTTATTGCCCGTCATCTACTATGTTCCAGCCACACTGCACGACAGGTACTTTGGTAAATAAGGCATGAGCCCACCCTCAAATATTAGCTATTCTAGGCTGGAACTGAGTTCTATAAACAGAGAATTACAATGTATTCCAGGATTATTAAAGAGCACAAACAATGCACTCCTGGGCACAGGAGAGAGAATAACTGAAATAAGAAATTTTATAAAATTTTGTGTCATACCCCAGAAGTCTTAATATTTCCTCCAAAATGAAAATATCTGCATATTACAATGTCTTTAAAAAAAGACATTGAGACAAAGCTAACATCTTTTGTGTTTTCTAAGGTATTTAAAGATCATGCAATTGATGGGGAAACTTTGCCCTTACTCACAGAGGAGCATCTTCGAAGCACCATGGGTTTAAAGCTTGGGCCAGCACTAAAGATCCAATTGCAGGTATGGTGACTTTTCATAGCTAAATATGTATTAATGGTATGACACTCAACAGAAATACGTTACTTTTATCCTGTTGTAATGTTCATAATATCTATTTAATCTCTTTATTAGCTTTTCCCCTCTGTGGGTGGAGACATAGTAGAAGCGAGGGAACCTGAAAACACTGGCTGGGGAAGTAGCACACACTCCTAGGTAGAGTCGGGAAGGCACAAGCAGTGGTGTGCTGGCACATGTTTAACACCCAGCTCTCTTCAAAAACCAAGTGAACCAGCGTTGTAGCACCTGTCAATTTCTGTAGTGTAAATACTCCCACCATGGCTGACAGACTCTTAATGTAATGTCACTGGATACATATTCGGAAGAGATGCCATCTGTGGCTAAGCACAGAACGCTGGGTTATTGAAATAATTAGTAGGCTTACTAATTACTTACTAAGTAATAATTACTATAATTATTTTGTCTTCAAAGGTGTCTCAACACATGGAAAGTATGCTCTACAAGAAAAGGTTTTCACTTCCTACCCATGCAAAACAAGCATTTGATCAACCAGCAGATACGTCCCCTCCTGGATTTTAATCCCTGGGGTAATACATTGGACAGTACCTGTTCCCAGGATATAATAATTCCTAGAGGAACCGAGCGAGATAGTATGAGAAATTAAAACTCTCAAGTAACAAGAACCATCTTAGTCAGTTTCCCAAAGAGTCTAGGACATTCTCAAGGGTGTGTGAGGGTTTCCCAGGGCCACGTGGAGGCTGAGAGGCAGAGAGAGCCAGCCCTCCTGAAGACGTCTGGGAGGAGGCCTTGCCCCAGAGGCTTCCCGACGTGGCCTTAGCACAAAGGCACACTGGTTTAGCGTAGTGGCTGAAGGCGCATCCTTGGAAGCACAAGCTAAATGAAGGAGAGACTGTGCAAACATAGAAAAAGCTGCAGGTGGGGGTTTCCATAAGGAAAACTCAGAAGAAGCCAAAACAGCTGATACTGAAAGAAAAAAAAAGAGCTCTTTAACCTTTCTTCACTCATTTCCCACTCCCCAAAGAGACAAAGGCAGCCCAGTGAAATCAGAAGGGGGCAGAAGAGAAAGTGAAGCACAAAAGTCAGAGAAACAGAGAAGCTGACCACAAGACCTCCTCCCTTTCTCTGTGCGGCCCTCCGAGCCTACAGCATCTGCCTGAGGGTAGGAAGGGGCAGCCATGTTAACCTTCAAGTTCAGAGACTTATTAGTCAGCATTTTCTTTCTGTCTGACAGGACACTCTGTTATGACTAAAAATAACTGGCAGGCTCCTCATTATCTGAGAGGGACAGGAAAAGTCATAATACCCACCTCAGATTTCACCCAAGGGGTGGAGTCGAGTTATCTCTGCAAAGCAGGTTTGAGTTGGCAAGATGGAGGGGAGAAGATTAAAGCGGCTTTCTGCGTGCAGCCCTGGAGCTCCCGCCCAGCAGAGAGCCTCTGAAGAGTACAGCGAAACTGATGCAAGTTTGCTGGGGGGCGGGGGTGTGAGGGAGACTTACTACACACCCTCTTACACATTTTGAATTTCTAGCCATGGGAATGTGTTTTCTATTTTTAAAATTGAAATTTAAAATAAAGAAACTGTAGTAAGCAGCCTCTAAGACGGCCCCCAGTGATCGCTGTTTTCTAACGGTCCTGCCCTTATGTGATCCCCTTCCCTTTTGCGTGGGCTGGACTTAGTGACTCTCCTAATGAAGGAAATATGAAAGACATGATGGGACGTCACTCTGTGGTCTGGGGGTCTCTCTCCCACTCTCTTGGGAATCTTTGCCCTTGAAGAAGCCTCTAGGCAGCCCCAGAGGAGGCCCACGTGATGGACTTGGAAATGGATCTTCTGAGGGCTGCCAGCAGCCACGTGCGGGAACTTGAAGGTGGCTCCTCCCGGAGTGTAGCCTTGAGATGACTATATTGCTCCTGCCCACAGCTTGAATGGCAGCCCTGAGCCAGAGGCCTCCAGCTAAGATGCTCCTGGATTCCTGACACATAAAAACTGCAAGACAATAAATGTGCTGTTTTCAGCCACTCAGTTGTGGGGTAATTTGTCTCACAGCAGTAGATAACTAAAACAAACACATCCCATCAATAAACACGTATAGTATGTTATGCACATTGACTTTTTGATTTGGAAGAAAGTGGACTTCTGCAGAAAGTGGGCTTTCTTCTCTAATTTGCAGAGAGTGGGCTTCTGAAGTCATTCCCCCACAAATTATTTCAATCAGATGAGCTTTCCTTTCTTTTATTTTACATATGGAAACAACATGGTTGTTGACATTGTACTATCAAATATTCATATGACTTGCTAGTTTACTCTCCTTGGAGACACACACGTGTGCACACACACAGATAGAATCCCTTCAAATTATAAAATTTTAAGTTTTGTCACATGGCCTTTCACCTGCTATAATTCCCAGCATACAGCAGTTTCAAAAGATGCCAAATGGAAGTTAACAGATGCTATGGTGTGGGTAAAAAGAGAAGCTTAATTAGTATTTTTAGAGGCAAAGAGATCACGAGGTTTAATCCATATGATGGTTTTTGAATTTCTTACCTCTGCTAAATGAGTAATTGAGCTGGTAACTGATTCACTTGAACAGATGTGTCTCGATGTTGCTCTAAGAAAATATTCTGATGTGCCATCCTGGCATGTATTAATTTTAGATCCATGCATAAAAAAAGAACCAGAGGACACATGTAAACGAGGCTCTCCTTGGCTCTCACCACTCTTCTTTGGAAGAAAAGGAGACAAACTGCTTGTTCATACTAAGATTGCTTTCCTTCCGGATAACTCCAGGGTACCTTTTAACAAAAGACCCAATTTAGCAACAGAACTGATTTTAGAGGGGAACATTTGACTCCTATAGAAGTAGTTTTTACTTTTCCGCAAATACTGCTTTAGTGTTGAGCATACTCTGTGCCCTTTGTGAGAATTAAACAGCAGCAACAACCAAAACCTCCCTTATGTTTAAAAACCAATCACAATAAATACAACTGTGTTTGCTAAATAGGGTCTTCTGACTTACGATAGATAGAATGAACATATATGATGGAACACTATGCAACTGTTTCCTCCATGAAAGTATTAGAGCTGTTAAAAAGCAATAATAGAATTCAAATATCACCATTTGGCACCTCTAAAAAATAAAGAATTTAGAGACTGATCATAGATGGTTGCTGACATCACTGAAAGAGAAACAACCAGACATTATCTGCCTCCTGATGGAAGTTTATGAAACAGTTCTGAAAATAGCAAAATCCAAACTGTGGGAAACTGTCCGAACTTATAGTGGGGGACCCTGCAAAAAAACAGAATTACCCTCTGGAGGGCAAACCCTTTTTAGTACAGGCTTCTCCGGCTAGGTGAGTGTTTTAGGAACCCACCTACAATGTACCTGCTGGTGGTGTTGTGAGAGGCTGCGTTCAGCTTCAGTGAATTTTTTTTGAAGACTCAACACATTTGCCCATTTCACAATGGGTGATTTACCAGCATACCTGCCTGCACTGAGCTGTATGTTCAGCAGCTTTTGACCAAAATAGCATGACCCCCATTCCCCACTCCCCTTATTCATGCAATGTCGCCCTGAGAGACTTTTTTTTGTTTCCCTGGATGAAAAAATTTCTCAAATAGAAACATTATGCCAATGTGGAAGAGGTGAAACAAAAAATGACAGAAGCACTAAAATGCATCAAAATTGATGAGTTCAAAAAACTGTGTTTGAGCAGTGGAAAAAACATCTCGATAGGTGTATTGCATCAAATGGAGAGAACTTTGAGGGTAACATGACAGAAGTTTAAACATGTAAGAACAAACACACAATTTTTTATAAATAAATTCCAGATGTTTTGGGTCCCCCTTGATATCTGGGTCCTTAAATTCTGTTTTAAGCACTTCTACATCTTTGTTCCTTCTGTTGTAGAAATATTTAATGAATTTAACTGGACACATTACGCAGTATCTATAAGGCAAAGTTTAGGTGTACGTGATATGTTGGAAGCCTGTTTCTCTCCTAACGTAGGCTGTGTCCCTAGCAACCTTGAATAACAGACCAGAAATACCATTCAACTGCTCTCTGACACTGCAAAGTATTCTGTGGAAACTAGAAATTTCAGTGCTTTCTATATGGACCAGGCAGACAATTTGCTAAGCTGTCAACCTGCCACTCTGCGCTTGTGTCACTAATCCAACCAGTTCTGTGAAGGAAGCACAGTATTTGCTACATATGTCAAACGCAGCACTGTGCTTTGCTTTGATACTAGAACTCGCTGCAGTTTTCTTTCACTTAAAAAGCAGAAATTCCAAGTGTTTACAAAAAACATTGGTACAATTTGATTAATAATAGTTCAAAACTGTTCCCTGATATTTTCAAGATTTCAATTTTCTTTTCAGGCACACATTTCAGTCTCCAGACACTGAATAAGTAGAAATAACTTCATTCAAAATAGCAGAAAGGAATTTTGTCCATGTTAGATTGCTGTGTTTTGTTTTCTGGATTTTTTTAAATGAAGTAGGTAGTAATCAGGTGATTTATTGTTTTATGAGATTACTGTTGCAGTCTAACAATGAGTTTAGAATCCTTTACACTCAGCCTTTCCTAATTATTATCTTGGCTCTATGTGCTTTGTATTAACATCAATGGTTTGCCACTAAAACCACTCATTTAATGGAGAAAACAAATAAATAAAGATTTACAGCATAGAAACCAGAAAGAATCAGTCATGCCCTGGGTGATGTGGCTCAGTGGACTGGGCGCTGGCTGCGAATCAAGAAATTGCTAGTTCTGTTCCCATTCATGGCACATGTCTGGGTTGTGGACCAGGCCCCCAGTTGGGGATATCCAATCAATGTTTCTCTTTCTCTTCTCCCTCTTTTCCCCTCTCTCTAAAAATAAATAAGAATAAAATCAGGAAGGAAGGAAGGAAGGAAGGAAGGAAGAAAGAAAGATGAAAGAAAGAACGAAAGAGAGAGAGAAAGAAAAGAATGAGCCATCTGATTGTATAGGTTGTACATGAGAGGTATATCAGCAACTTCAAAGGACAAATCTATAAAAGGCAACATTTTTATTCTTGGTAGGATGTGAAAAAAAATCTTTATTTCAGGCCTGATGACTGTTCCCATGCCAGAGGCATAAAAAAAAAAATCATTATTCACCAGCCTTTGTCTACATTCACCAACTCTTTAGGCAAACAACATCCACAAGATAGATTCTAAGTACTGCTTCCCCTATAGAGATATTTTCATAGTGAGTGGTCTTATTTGGTTACTTCCTTGATTACTATCATTGAAATATTTGTTAGTTCAAAAATCAGGGCTTTGTTTTAAAATTTAAGATAAAGGATAACAATACAATGCAAGAATTCTTGTGAAAGTCAAACCCTTTTCATGAGCATCAAAATCTTTCATTTAAAATATTACCTTGTTTTAGGATTGTGTATAACTTGGGATGCTTCTATTATGTAAAACCCAATTCAAACTGGTTTAAACTATAAAGAAAACTTGTTGGATCTTGTAACTAGGAAGTCTAGAAGTCTGGCTTCAGGTAAGGCTTATCTACTGGTTCAAATGATATTGCCAAAGGTCCAGTTTCTCCTTGTGCTGCCTTCCTTTGACTTCATTTTTAGGTTCTATAAAAGTGGCTTCCCAGAAGCTCCAGGACCTCCTCTCCTGCTAGTAAAAGGCCAGTAGATGTCCAGATCTAATATTCTCAAATCATGGGGTAGAAAAGAAGAGCCTATGTTTCTTCTTCTAATAGACTCAAAGTCACTCAATCTCATTGGTTCTTTGGCTCTTCTGCTCAATCCCTGTAGCTAGGAGAGCTGGATTCACTGACTGGTTCATGCCCGAAGTCTGAATTTTTATACTTTTGTAGACCCATGATTTTGTTTTTCACTTGTAATACCTCATCTCATATTTTTGTTTATTAGCCCCTTGAGAGCAGCAACTATGACTTCTAAATTCCTGCCCTATTTCAAAGCACCCACAACAATAAATGCTCAACAAATGGGATTAAGTCCCATGATGTGATTATCATAATAGTCATTTCTTTGGATTAACTATTCTTTAGAACCCCCAAATACATTGGAAAAATATTAGAATCATAGGATGATGAATGTTCTCTGTAGCCCTCCCAGATTCTCCATGTCTCTCCACCATGTCCAGTGCCCCAAGAGTAGACTGGGTTCAATAGACTGCATCAAATGGCTTTAATTCCCTCTGGCTTCTACTTGGACTTGGCCAGTGAAAAAAATGCCAATAGGAGAAGTAGAAGGGATGGGAGAAAAGAGAGTATTTATTTCTTGGGTCCCTTCCTTGCAATGCTGCTTTTCTCTTGCAGGTCATAGCTCTTGTCAAACAGCCCTCTAGCAACTACAGCTATGGCTCTTCTCACACTCTGGATTCTGGGAAGCCAGCTTCTTCCCTTGTCGTTTCAGGACTAGGGATTAATTATAAATTTCACTGCTATTGCAAGTTCTTGTTGGCTTTCCTTCCCCCCACCCACACCTGTATAAATGGACCTTCATTAAATTCTCCTCAGTTGCCTTGTTTAAGTGTGCCGTGTGTGTCCTGCCAGGGTCCTAACTCATTCCCACACACACACTTAGAAAACCCAACTCAACCTGGCTTAAACCATCAATGGAATTTTTTGAATCATGTAACTGAAAAAACACAGACATCTTGTTTCCAGCCAATGCAGTAGCTCAAATGATGACATCAAGGCTATTAGAACTGGGAGGGACTTTATTCATCAGATTGGTACCTTAATTATAATTAAATCTGTGTGCAGGAGAGATGAGAGTAGGTTTTCTTGCTCCCTTTTGTTGTTAAAAACACTAAAGAATGAGGCAAGTCATTTACTGGTTGTTTCTGAATTCCATCTTAGCACTCTATAAACATTTGAAATAAATAAATGAGAACTCTCAGAGGACAAAAGCAAAAACTAAATCCACTGAAATATATAGAACCTAAAGGGAAAATAATTAGTTGGTTCATCATTTACATCTTTGCCAAATTATTAATTTTTTTCATCCTTGATTCACAGTATCTAACACAGGCCCTCCAGGGTAGGTGTTCAGTAAATTGATGAATAATGGAAAGTCCAAACTAAGTATTTTCTTTCATGGGATGCTGGAGATGGTATAACAACTGTTGTCCCTCTCTGTTCTGAAACATTTGCTGGTTCCTCCTGCCAATTTCATATAATGGAGAGACTGAGGAAAACCGAGAGCACTGCCAGAAAATGATTTATTTATAGTAAGTAACCAAAGACAGCAAAGCATGCACCAGTTTTGATTTTTTCAAATGAAAAGACTTTCACTATGGGCACAATGTTTCTAATAATACTGTAATGTCAAAGTTAAAGAACTAGATAATGTGAAGTGTGCTTAAAAGTTTCTCCTTGTGTCAAGTACTTTGTTTTTCCCTGCGAACAATGGAAAATTGCCCCCATTTAACTGAAATACTTGTACGAGATTTAAAACAACTGGCCTTCTGTCAAAAAAATTTTATCTTTTATACTTTCTAAGTTATAAAAAAAATTTTTTATGTTTTTGACTTTCTCATTAATTTCCTCTTTAGGTCACCAGTGAGTGTGTCTCTATTGTTCCATGCTATACCAATGACGGCAATTTGTCTCTTATTTAACACAGACAGGTATAACAAGCAAGAGAGTAAGTAACACGACCATAAGAATTAGCACAAAGCACTTGTTGCTCAAGAGGCAGTAGATGGGGCAAGATAGGCCATGCAAATGACAGGAACAAGCCCCTCCGCCACACCTTCATGCAGCCTGGGCTTTCCGGAAGCCACAGCGCTGGGGAAAACTAGCGACCACCAAGGACACTTTGGCCTCTGGCTCAAGAACACCTGAGCACAGCTCACTTGGCTCTCTGAAGAACTTAACATCTGAAGCAACAGAAATCCTAACATCAAAACAGGTTGAGACAGGAAAATGATTAGTAACTCAAGTGTCTGGGTGGAAAGGATTATGAATTATTACCGCCTACCCATTCTTTCCCATCTAGCTCAGAGCCATTTCAAAACACCATACCAATTCCTTGAGAGCATTTAAGACATGAGATGTTTCCAGCATGATCTGGGTTATGCTGAGGTCTCCTTCCTGCATGTGCATCTTCACCCTGCCTAAGCAGAGCGTAAGTTAAGCATGGTGAAAGGGACCAGTGAGAACCAGACTTGGAAAACCTTACTCCTGGAAGTTTGTCCACTCATGTGCACCAAGGCTTTGGAACTCACCGCCTCTATAGTGTCTGCTTTTTTCAAATCATCAATCAGAATAGCTTTGTTCATTCCCAAGTTAGGTGAAATGCACTCAATGTCTGTACTCATTTCCTGTAGCTTGGGACATTGTGCCCTTGTGCTTATAGTGCCGTGGTCCCGGGCCTGCCTAGAAGTGTTGCCATTGATTCCTGGGGTCTAGGCCAGGTCTTGCTGACCCAACTATCACTGCTGTGTTCGCCAAATGGGATGTGCTCCGAACTGCTGGGCCCTCCTGTTCCTGCAGCGGTGGGAGCCATTGCTGCTCTCCTTGCTAATAAAGCATTCCTCTGCCTTTAGCCACAGTCACTCCTACTGCTTCTCCTACTTCTTTTCCTTTTTTAAATTTAAGTTTTACAGTTAAAAAAATTAGTGCTTATGGTCTTATTGCTCCAGAGGATAAGCAGTGATAAAGCTCTATTCCAAACCTGTTCTCCACCCACTAACTGCCCTCTTGTAACAAGTAAAAATTTACATCCGTTCATTTCCTATTCATTTCAAATGAACATCACAGCCAGACCACTGCCTCTCAGCAGAAAGGCGAATGAGCAGACTAAACAACTTGACCTCTCCTCCCACCTCCATATGCTGCTTGTGCTCTTCACATCACCAGAAGCTAGAGGGGGGAGAGAAACCATTGATGCAGCCACTGAGTCACAAAGCAATGGAGAAGGGCAGAGAGGGGAGCTGGAAGAGCTAACAGAAGACATCTAATGTATATACAAAATGACAAATCCCAAGTTCCTTTGGAACTTCTTCCCTCAGACTCTTTACTTTTCCTCTTGAATTTTCCAAGCTCCTGGATAACAAAGGCTAATGGGTCTACGGTTTGCATTAATGACTGTCCATGTTTCCCATTATGTAAGATTTTTCTGGTAGATGGACACTCAGCAGCACAGTAGCCATATTGCCTCTGGGTTACCTGTAAAGCTTTAAAAACTGATCATCTGGATCTTGGATTAGCACAGACTCATATGAATGAAAAAGATCTGAATAAAGAAGAGGCAATTATTAGTATTCATTTCCAACTGGCAGATAATGTTTCATGAAGATCTTGTTTTATGGGTTGACAATAGCTAAGTAGGAGACCAAGTATGCAAAGGCAAATTACTGTTTTAACTCCAGAATCCTAGTGTATAATTGGACAATGTGTACAACTGAAGCCCCATTGATATTAATATCTAAATCTCAATAGTACTCAATTCCACTTCCTCAACTATATTAAGAGGCCTAATTTTTTAACAGTGCCCCTATTTCTGGAAATTTGCTAGAATCCTTAGGGATCTTACATGTGCCCCTGAGTCAATCGTGGTTGTTATTTGCTATTCTAGGAGGGTTCTACAGCCTCAGGGGCTGACAGTTCCACAGAAGTACCACACAGAACTGAAACTGTTTGTGTGTCCATGGTTGTCCCCTGAGTACTAGTACAGCAGGAACTCAAGGATGCCTAGAGCTACATCTGGTGTCTCTGAGCTAGAGCCATGCAGCTAGCTGGTCTGGTGGAGTTGGAACTGCAATGTGGCCCATGAGGTTAGAGGTCTGAACATTGGTCTTACAAAGTTAGGGGAATACTCCCTCTGGGCTACATTCAGTTGCAGTAGCACACAGTCCCACAACATGGTTGCATGGACCCAGAGTGTTAGTAGTGTAGTCTCACAGTTCTTTTAAATAATATACTATGCAACTTTGACCAAGGCTCATCCCTACTGTCAGAGGTCTGTGTGGGGGTAAATTCTACAGCAGTGATCTAAAATCAACAATCCCTCTGAAGCTCATGTTGTGTTTCTGGGTCTGACTTGCTGGACCAGGCTCCTTCTCTTATAAGGAGCTCCCTTTGCTCTATTGCCCGACATTGTTCTTTTCAAGATTCTGGCCTTCATGAGGACCACGCCAATTCATCACACATGATGTGCATGCCTTTCCAGAGTTCAGAGTCTTTTACTTGGAAAGAAGTTGAGCCCTGTTATAGATCAGCAGATGCAAACAGATTAGTAGTGAGAGATATTCCCTAGGTTTTTCAAAAAAAACCACATGAGCTCTTTTCCAGACACATCCCCATCTCAAAAAATTCAGCTGCACAGATATCATAAAAGGAAGTAGTTCTTTTGGGGTGGGATGCAGAGTACAGCACCTGAAGTTTGCTGTGTTAGCTCTCATTCACAAATATTCCTAAGTGATGGCCTCTAGACAGTCAAGCCAATTTGATAATTTGATATGTAAAAAAATAAATGAATAAATAAACTCTTCCCTAGCATAGTATTGCAATTAATAAATGTAGAAGGAATGATGAAAATAGGAAATCATCATTTGGCAGACACAACAGTAATAATTATTTTAGGCAGAGGTAATTAATGGATACTAATATGAGTGGGCAAAGGTATGATGAAGAGCAGAATATTTACATAGTTTCAAAGGATACCCTGATTAGATGCTTACTGATTTTAAAGAGAAGCACAGTCACTTTACAGGGGTGAAACCTAGCAGATGCCACTTTAACTAAGTGATCAAAGTAAGCATCACCCATGATGAGACACATTGACTGCATTCCTCATTACAGGAAGCACTGAAAAATGCACAATGTCACTTCTATGATATTCTTGCCAAGAATGTGTAACCTGAATGTAATCATGAGGAAATATCAGAGCAACATTCTGCAAATTGAGCAACATTCTGTAAAAAACAACAAAAAAAATCTGTCCAGTACTTCAAAAAGTCAAAAAAAAAAAGAGAGAGAGACAAAGAAAAAATGAGGACCAGTCCCAGGGTAAAGAACAATAAACCATAAAAATTAAATACAATGTAGGGTCTTGGAGTGGATCCTGAGCAGAAAAAGTACAGCAATAGGACATGATAAGATTTGAATAAGGCCTGTCAGTTGCTTAGTAGTACTCTGTCAAGTTACTTTCCTGTTTTGAAAAAGACACTGTGGTTATATAAGATGTTAACATTTGTAGAAGTTGGGTGAAGAGCATATAAGAACTCTTTATACTATGTCTTTTGCTGCAACTTTATCACAACTGAAAGTGTGTCTAAATTAATAGTTGAAAAAATTAAAAATCAATTTTAAAAACTATGACTGAGCAAAATTTACTTATTATAATATTGGCTTGCGGGCAGAGTAAAAATACATATTAATTAAAGGGAATATCTTCATTCCCGAAATTAGACTAGACAAGCAAACTCTGCCTTTCATTAGTCATGTACAAAATTATTTAAGCATTTTTAAAAGCACATTTTAAGCTCTCAGCATTTATTTTATTGACAAAAGTTGAAGGTTAGAATACCAATTGTATGTGAAAATATTTAAGTAATTCTGGTCTGTTCCATAACAATATGAATAAAGCTCTGCTGGAAACTGTCTTATTTTGGCAATCAAACACTAACTACACTGACTGACCTTTCAGATCAGCAGTTCCTGGGTGGAAGGTGGATGGAAGAATACAGTTTTTCACTGGGCAAATGAAAAGTCAAGACCCCCAAATTGCTTCCCTTAGGGAAGTATTGCTTAGGAAATGAACCTAGTACTTTCTGTGTTTGGTCTGAAATATGTATCACTTCAAACGCAGAGAGCTCACTTCCAGGGGCCGGGGAGAAATCCTGCGTAACTTAGAAGCAACCTGCGAGAAAATAAAACAATAGCTGGAGCCATGGGAAGCAGAACACCTCAGCTGTCATACAGGAATATATAATGTTAAATTTTAGTAATTTCTTAAATAGACATACAAGAAAAAAATAATTGAATAGTAGCTTTAATTCGGGGGTAGAGCCATAATTACCACAGCCTCCACCAAATTATTTAATTACCTAGAAGTTAAAATATTCTCTCCATAAGACCGACTGGCCTGTTGTTCTTTTCATTTCAGAGAAATCAGCATTATTGAACTAGCACTTGCCCTTTGAAAATTATCTGAGACTAATATAAGAAGGAAAAATATGAAGATTTTTCTCCCAATGTCCATGTGAGGTCCAGGTCTAGAAACCTTGATTTTGCTTTGGCAAAGAAACAAAGAGGGAAAATACTCCTCATTCAGGAAAGAAAAAAAAGTCAGATGACAGCAGTGAGATTTAAATTCAAAGGGAAATCAGATCAAGAAGTGCCTAGGAGAAACTCTCCACTACTACCATCAAAGATAAAAATGGGGTGCTGGGAAGAGCGTTTGAACTATTTTCATATAAAGTGGAAGGAGGATCCAGAAATTTGACAGTTGGGTGAGAACTTTAGCCAGTCTTAATGCTGTTGCACACAATTAGGGAGTAATGGTGGGTGGGGACAGTGATTAAACAAGGGAATAGAAGGTAATATAGAGCGTAGAGAGGGTAGGATTGGGGAGAATGATGAGGATGCTTTTGCAACAATAGTTCAGGTAGGTAATGACAGACACCTGATCAAAGCAATGGCACTAGAAATGACAAGGAAGGGAAGAATGCCAAACATCTTAGTTGTAGAGTCAATAGGATTGGTGACTCATTGACCAAGAAGCATTGTTGACATACCTCCAAGGTTTCTAATCATGACTAAGTGAGTGAACAATGATGCAGTTACAAAGTTTTAAAATAAAGTAAAAGGGGCAGGTATTGGGGGGAAATGGTGATCTCTAGTTGGACATTTAGGAGATATCCAGAATACAGTTGGAAATAAACATTTATGCAGTATTTGGGAGTTAAGTTGTAAGCATGAATGAGAATTCCCAGAATGCATAGAGAAAAGAGAAGGGAAGAAGCTGAGCATGGAACCATGGTGGCCAGGAACATGTAAGAGCTTTGTAAAGATAGAGGAGCCAAAAAAAATCAGAAGGCAGAACCTAATATCATAGATGCCAAGCGAGAAGAAGAGGTCAAAAAGTGAATGGTCAATATTGTCAAATGCTTGTTAAGATGCTAGCTAAAAAGAAGCTATTGGATTTGGCGGAATTATTAATGGGTGGTGGGGGTAGAAACCAAATTGTTGTAGTCTAAGAAGTGAATGTCAGTGAGAGCGTGGGGATAGTAAATTAAACCTCTTCCGAAGAAAAAGTGGTAGAGAAATAGCTTGAGAGGGAGTCACTGTCCACAAAGGATTTTGTTCCCCATCATAGGCCTAGCCTAGCATTTTCCATCTAGTAGGCTTTCGGTATCTATTGCAGGCAATATTTTTATTTATAAACCAGCTCTCCTACGAAAAGAATCCAGTGTTCAACAATAAAATGGTACGAAACAGATCCATCATTCTGCATGGGAAGAGGGACTGAAGGTAGTTTTGGGTGAATGGGTGAGAATCATCACTTTTTCTCCTGCTCCCTGACCACACACACCCCCTCGTTGTAGATGACAGAGGGGAAGGGAACTAAAGGGCTTGCCCATCCAGACCCGAGCACAGCATTGCAGTCAAAAAAAGAACTTTTAACTACTTTTCCTTATAAAAAAGATGCCACTATTTGCCTTAGTCACTCACTTAATTTGTATAGGTTACATATTCAATATGGGAAATGAATTTTTTAATGATATAAATGTTTGAACATAACATTAAGTGAAAAAAAGCTACTGTATTACACATACAGTGTGATCTCAATTTGGGGGTAAAGTGAATCTATAAATACAAATATAAATATAAATACACAAAGTAGGAATAAATACTAAAAGAAAATAAACCAAAATGATAATATCTCTGAGCAGCAGAATTGGAGATTTTTATTTTCTTCATCTTACTTTTCTGCATTTTCCCAATTTTCTACAATTAAAAATGCCTTAAAATCTCCACAAAATCACGAGAATTTCTACACACTAGCAAATAAAGCCCATTCTCTTTGGTCTAAGTGTCTCTAAAATAATATTTATAATGGGAATTCACCAGACGTGAAATACCCTCCGTCTTCTTCATTCCCAACTTTTTAGAATATTTTTTTCCTACTCATCCTACTAGCTGCTTGTACTTCCCTAGGTTCTGACTCTTGGATTCTAAGGGTGAGTTTTAAGAAGCGACAGGAAAAGTAGAATGGGGAATCCAAAGTTTGCTTTAGATGAGCCCAGCCACCCCGCATACTGGATGGGGAAGGGTAGCTGGCCACCAGCGACGAACTGTGGAGCACTGGATGAGTCGGTTAGTACCGCTGCCCCTCAGTTGTCTCCGGTTTCCCCTCTTTACAACGGAGGTGGGGGATTTACTCGGGGGCAACGCGTGGGGCAGGGCTCGCCAGGAAGACGGGACGTGCGACGGTCGCAGACGCGCAGAACCCCGTGGGTCTCCCGGAGCCGCTCGGCGACAGGCTCCGCGCTGCACGGACCGACTCGGGGGGCGGGGCCCGGGAGCCGGCTTGTCAGCAGCTTCCCAGGTGATTCAGAAGCTCAGTCGGCCTCGACGACCGAGGACGCTTCGCAACCCTCCCGTCCTCTGGTCCCCGTCTCTACTTCCTTCGCGTCCCAGCGACTTCCAGTTCCCTCAACAGCAGGAGCCGAGGGGAAAAAAGAAGAGAGAGAGAGAGGGCGACGCCGACGCCCGCGGGGCCGCCCGGCTCCCGGCCTTCCCCGCCAGCCCCCGCGGCCCGCGCCAGCCCCCCCGGTTACATAACGGGCCCCGCGGAGCGCTCTCGCGAGGCTTCCACCGTCCCCTTCTCGCTCCACGTCAGAGAGAATCGGGCGGAGCGGCCAACATGGCGGAACGCAGGCGACACAAGAAGCGGATTCAGGTAGCAAAGCCGAGTTTTGGGGCAGGGGGCTTCAGGGGGCTCGGAAGCAGCAGAAGCAGGGGAAGCGCCGCAGAAGGACGAGCGAAACCGACCGCGCGGGGGGCGGGGGCCCGTTGGCTGGCCGCCGGCTGCGGGCCGCCTACTGAGGGGCCTGGGCGAAGGCGCTGCTGGCGACGGCGGAGACGCAGGCTGAGGGGCTGGGGCCGCG
Organism: Desmodus rotundus; assembly: GCF_022682495.2. NCBI lineage: Eukaryota > Metazoa > Chordata > Mammalia > Chiroptera > Phyllostomidae > Desmodus > Desmodus rotundus. The sequence goes on from NC_071388.1 coordinate 31,880,997, forward strand.
GCGGAAGGCCGGAGGCGCCGCGCTGGAATGGGCAGCTCGGGGTTCCGGGGGCCGCGCTGGCCGGGGCCTGCGCCGGGAAGTCGGCCGCCCACCCGGGCTCCTGTCCTGCCCTCTCCGCCCCGTCCTCTCGCTTAGCTATCTGGAAATAAAGGCCGCTGTAATTAGGGTAGAAGTAGGCGGGGGACTGTCCCAAAGCCGCCCGTTCTTTGTGCGCGAGCAGGAGGACTGTGGAAGGGGGAGTAGCGCGGGTTTGGTTCGCGGCCCCGGGGCCCGGGGGGCGAAGTGCCTGCCCATCCAGATGTTCGGTGGCGTCTGCCCCCCTGTCTCCTCGGGGGTATTAACTTAGTAGTCCAGTCGCAGCTCCCCGGCTTGCTTTCGGCCGACGCAGTGTAAATAAACACGACCCGGTCGGTACTGCGACGAGTTGGTCGCGCCCAGAAACCTTTCAGTGTGTCATCCTCGTAACCTACATAATATCCCTCCCTCATTCCACTTGCGTGTCACCTGGGCATTTCATCCCAGCGACTCCCTGCCGCCGCCGTTGTTCTTGCTCTGTACCATATGGATTACATACAGGGCACCTTTCCATTCAGGGCGTCCGTTGTCTAATCAGCTCCTGTGCCTAAAATTTATATATCATCATAAACTGATAGCGTGTTGTAAATTGTTAATATACCAATCATAAATCGTTAACATTTATTTTCTTTCTGTTCCTTACTGTTTCATTGCTTAGAATAACTTTTTCTGTCTAATGTTTCAGTTCTCCACTTAAAAAAAAACCCAAAACTTCTATCACTTCATTGGCCTACACCACAGGTGATTTGAACTGTGCAAGTTAAAATGCTCCTGAAAACTTTGGAATTTTGGAGTTGGGCAGAGATAAGAAAGTAGTTCCTAAGAGGATGCAGAAGGAGATCATAAAGAAACAAATTCCCCCAAGTTCAGACATCATAAAAACCAAGGCTTAAGTTTGTAATGGAAGAAATGTCTTAGTTACACTACTTATACTCTTTCAGGATTTAGTGTTATTGGTCAGGTATGAATATATGATTTTTATTAGAAATTGTATTGAATTTGTCAAGTATATACTTACTGGACTCCTTATACTTACACATATGGTACATTTTATACCCTTTAATAGACGTTGTTTTTACAATTTCAACTATGATTTAATTTTTTTATAAAGGTGATACTAACTCACTTTTCGAATAGCTGCTGTATTTCAGTTGTGATTTCTATATTAAATAGAAAGAAGTTGTGGTGGTAGTGCTAGGAGCTAAAACTTGAGCCAAACTGTGCCTGTTTGTACCCCAGTTTCACTAACTGTTAGCTGTGTAACTTTGGGCAAGTTACTTAACTTTTTACCTCAATTTCCAAATCTGTGAAAAGGAATATTTACCTTAAAAAAAATAAAAAAGGAACCTCATAGGGTTGTGGAAAAGTACATTTAAAAAGTGCTTAACACATAACTCCTTCCTTTTCCTCACCTCAAAGGATGAAGGATTTGTGATGGTTTGTTTTGGTTTTTGTTAAGCAATTGGATATGCTAAAGAAAGATTAATCCCTACCTATTCAGTAAATAAACCATTAGGTTGTGAGTATAAGGTATAGCTATTTACTTAGTATTGTTTATTTGAAGATCAGATAAGTATATGAGAATCTGATTGTTAAAAATCAGCTTGGCATACTGCTAAATCAAACCAAGTAATATATATTTTTTCATCCTCAAAATTTTCTACATAGCTGTGCTAGAATGTGAAAATCTTGGGAGTGCTACTTGGAGTACTACTATATATAGTCTTAACAAATTAATTTAAATATGCAATGTCTTACAAAATTCCTTGTTTATTTCTCCCACAGACTCAGACACTATAATACTGGCGTCACTTTAGACAAAAAGATCAAACAGAATGATCTTTGGAGTTTAAATTACAGAAAAGATTCTATTGTAAGACTCTTGGGCAGAAAGTTCTGTCATATCCATCAACTTCCCTGTTACTTGTTACTTGATGTTGTTTTGTTTAGAAAAGATTTTTATGTTTAGTAGATTTAGTGACCTTGAATTGAAATTTATACATTCAGAAAACCACATGATACAGACAAGTTCAGGTTTTTAAAAAGTAGGTAATTCATTTGTTTTTTCTAGTGTAACATAATTTAGATTCTGATATCCCATCAAAGTTGGAAGAAATAGAACTATTTTGTCCCATTTCCTTCTTGGGCTCACTTTACTGGGCAGTGAAAACCAGAAGTGAGCTACAAATTCATTGACATGATATTGGGAAATTTTAATGATTGAGATTCTCAAATGAAAGCGATCTCAGTCTAAATTAATGAAACATTTGAAAATAAATAATTTAAGTTATTTAAGAAATGCAATTGTGTAAGTTTTTAAGTGCATATAGGTTAACAAAGTGCTGCTTACTAGAAAGATTGATTTAAAATTTTAGTATCATGAAGGTTTAGACTTCAGAAGGATTTTCAGATAGTAAGATATGTTTGGAATCTTTTTGCACAATGTGATTCTTATGTAAAAGCAGGGTGGTGGACCCAAAGCCCTTTCACCTCAGTACTCCACTACCATTACTCTTACACCCCATTGTCCTTTAAGCTTCTTTTAGGACCCTGATCGAAAAGCATTTGTGTCAAACTTGCTGTTCTAAACCATCACCCTCATTTTACAGTTACACTGAAGTTCAGTGAGGTTATATGACTTGACCCAGGGTCATTCATCAAGATAGTAAAACCAGATTTAGACCCAGTCTTTTAATTCCCAGTTGAATATTCTTTCCACCTCAATATTGATAAGAATAAATTGTTCTGAAATACTTTAATCCTGAAATATTTATATTAAATTGTATAACATACTTAACATGACTTGTCCTTGCTAAAGAGAGAATCATCCCATTTTGTGCTCTGCTTATGGAAAGCATCTACCATATTTGGCCATGTATAATGCTCACTGTTGCCCACATTTTTGAGGGAAAAATAAGGATGCACATTATTTATGGGTTGTACCTGAAATACCTTGTATTTCTTCTTGTGTTTTGTAATTATTTGTTACATAAAATTTCTGCTACCATAATATGTTCAAAAATAAATGCTAAAATTATTTTGTAATACAAAAAACAAGTATCTAAATATAAATAAACAAAAAGTTGAATTAAAAAATTAAAACAAAAGATTTTTTTTCCTGAAAGTTTGGGCCAAAAATGTGGTATGCATTATACACGGCAAAATACATGTCCTGAGTTTTAGGACATTAAATGGCTTACTAATTCTTGGAACTTTTATAACCTGCATCTCAGTTAATTTTTTGCACCCACCTGTCCCCCTGGCAAAAAAATTCTGATAGATCGTGGGCCAAGATGCTTAATTTCAGAAAAGGGAAGAAAAGAGAAAGTTGAGGACTATACAGTCTGACTCTCTGGGACCTTCTGAAGAAAGAAGGTAGGAAGCAGGTCCTAAGTGAAAACTGCCCCCAGAAGTTTAGTGGAGGGCTTACAATAGGAGTGAAACAAGGGGATTTACAGAAGGGCACTGTCAGAGTTAAGATGCAGAGACTTGTAAAACTGTATTAGTAATGTGCTGTGTGACTTTAAGCACATGATTTATCTAATGTCCCCTCCAGCTTTCGGATCTTACTCTGTTAACGCTTATTTGTGTTTTCACCAATATTTTTATAATGCTTGTATGAGACACAAATTCTGTTTGTGAACTTTTTTCTTTTTTGCTGAGTTCACTCAACAAATCAACGAAGTTTATTTCTATAGACTATAGCAATTTTTAAAATTATTCTCAATCAAAAATTTTGTAAGACTGAATGAAGCCTGTGGCTTACTGACTCTTGGTCTAATTTTTTTCTCAAAAAGATTATCTTAAGTACTAGCTAAAAATATATATATAGTTAGAAATGGTAATTCCTACTTTATTATAGTATTTGAGTGTTGATGTATTCTAAAGTAAAAATAGTATTCATTAAATAACTTGAGTGTTCTAACAAAACTTTCAATTTATATAATTTTGTGTTGTGAGTTGGGGCAGCTAGCATCTTGGTATTTGGTACCAAGTTACCATGTTTGGTATCTTTGCACCCAGAACTTTGGTTCTTTACTTCTCATTCTAAGACTTCTTTTTAAAAAACACCACTTATTTATTTTTAGAGAGAGGAGAAGGGAGGGAGAAAGAGAGGGAGAGAAACATCAATGTGTGTTTGCCTCTCATGTGCCCCCAACTGGGGACCTGGCCCCCAACCCAGGCATGTGCCCTGACCTGGAGTTGAACCAGCAACCCTTTAGTTTGCAGTCCAGCACTCAGTCCACTGAGCCACACCAGCCAGAGCTATTCTAAGACATTTGAGCTCATTCATTGAGCTATATAAAGTTCTTTTCATTTGAGGGTTGATGAGCTGGCTTCTCTTCATTAGTGGGTCATGCTATTCCCAAAAGGCCTTCACATTTTGTTAGAAGTTTTCTAGAAAAGTTATGAAAATATTCTGGAAATTTGTTCACATCAAAAGGGAACAAAAGAAAGGAGGTCTGTAGCCAATTATATAAACAGGAAGAGGGTAAGACTGTTTATACTCCTCAGGGGAGCAGTGAGAATGAAGACTCCATGGCAGGATCTTCTGTATTACCAGCTTCCCATGGCTGTGTTCTCTCAGTACTCTTCTGTAGCAGTCTTTCTGGCTTCAAAGTCCCAGCAGATGGCACAGACTCAATACTTTTCATTAAAGATGGCCTACAGTATATATAACTTTTATGTGGTTTAATGAACATTTATTTCATAATATTCCACAAAGGAAAATAGGAACTTTTTTAGGATTTGAACTTCAGGGAGCAAGGAAAGTGTCAGTTCTGTTAAACCAGTATCTTGATAGAATTCACTACTTTTTTAGTTAAAATTTCAAGGGAAGATACTGATACTTTAAAAAAGTATCAATGGATAAGTAGCTGTGTCTCGTTGGGGGAGATTATCCAAGTCCATGTTTTCTAGGTCTGTTTTGTTCATTGTTGCTTAGTAGTGTTTTTATCAAGGAGGTGAAAGGAATGAAAATAAATTACACTTGACCCTTGAACAACATGGGTTCAAATTGTGCAGGTGCATTTATTTATATGTGAATTTTTTTCAATAAACATATTGCCCTTGGTATCCCTGGGTTTCACATCTGTGGATTCAGCCAGTGGATCCAGAATTTTGACTGTATGCATTTATTGGTCTATGCCATTTTATAAACAACTTGAGTATTCAAGGATTTTGGCATGTGTTGGGGGTCCTGGAACCAGTCTCTCAGATCCCACGGGACAGCTGTAAAGTTTGGGGGTAGTCAAAAATTATACATGGGTTTTCAACTGAGCAGGGTCAGCTCCCCTTGAGCATTGTTCAAAGGTCAGTTCTACTTGAGTCTATTTTGCAGTGTGGAAATGAGTTTGGTGAACTTGAAGTAATTGTTAAAATGAGGTTTAAAAATGTTGTGAATTCAATTAGTATCAGGTTCCCTATTGTATAATAATAAAATGGACTTTTCAAGTTCTTGTGTATCTTAATATCAGATTTTACGTGTGATGCCTCTATCAACAATCAGTAGATTAATGCATTATGCTTGTGTTCAGTAAATTGTTTATTGTTAGAAGGAATGTAGACTTGTCATGCCTAAAGTTGATATGATCGTTTTTTCACCCCAGAGTCACCTTCCTTGCAAATATCTGTTATTGAGAAACTATCCTTTCAGTTGGTCAAGTTAGAGGTTCAACATCTTTTACTCAGACATTTTATTCATCCTTTATCATTGAGTCTTATCTGTTCTACATTTGAAATGTTTCAAATATCAGCAATCCTTCCCTTCCTATTCTAGTATGCATCCCATTTTACTTGAATACTAACTAGTTGACCTGCTTTGTGCATTTTCTTCCCAGTTCATTATACTCAGTGGCACCAAAATAATGTGTTTAAGTGATTTTTTTCTAATTATGTCCTTCTATTCAAAAGCTACTAGTGATATTTCTGCTATTGACACGGTAAAGTTGAAATTTCTCAGACTGCCTTGAAGACTCCTTAGCCCTATTCTACTTATACTTACTTAACCTCACACTGCCTCCTAACTTGTCTCTAGTGGAGCCAGATTTTGCACTCACTCTCAGACAATGTTTATGCTGTCCATTCAACTTACCACAAACTAACTCTTCTTTCAAAATCCAGCTCCCTCTTCTAAGAGGTCTTTCCTAGCTGTTCTCATTCACGTTGATAAGCCTACTCCTAAAATTTTTTCTGCCGCTTATTTTGGAAAATATCTGTTGCTATTTTGGATAGTTTTAACAAAGTATAGGTATCATGCCTTATAGATTTGTGGTGTTAACTGTAGCACCCAAGGATATTATAGGGTAAACACTCAGTAAGTATATATTTGAATGATTTATATTTATTGAAACTTCTTACCCACAGTCATATTTAATCAAGCATATACCAGTAACCAAGTTATCAGTTAATGAGATGAACCTTTAAATTGACAGCAGATATATCAAATTAGGGAGAAATGAACATATATGCATATGATTATAAAATAGAATTTGTTTCTGTAAGCCAATTATAGTATCATTATTTTCAACTATTTATAGTATTACCTTTTTGGCTGTATAACAAATACTGATATATAGGATATTATTTACTAATAGATGAGGCCTGGAAATTCAGTGTATTACACAAGCATAAGTAAGTACTATTATTTAACATATGAAGCTAACATATTAATATATTTTAGTGCGATTTCAAAAGTTAAAATACAGAATTTTCATCTTTTAGCACACCAGAAGTATTTTATAACTAGGCTCCAAATTAAATCGTTATGAACCTTGTAGATGTTAGTGAGCTTGGAATGTTAGATTTTGAATTTGAAATATTTTAAGATTTTATTTTTCTGTGATACATATTTTAATATATAAAGCTAAAGATTTTGTATTCATATAAATATTTGGTTTTTACTGTAGTCTTTATTTGTATTGAGTGGTTTGGACTTTTAATTTTTATTGACACAAATAATAACCCACAAATGAGGTAGTACCACAGTATAAGAATCATATGTTGTCAGTTGAGCTACGACAAGTAGAGGAGTTGGGAAATACAAAAGAAGAAATATGAGAAGTAGCTGCCAGGTGACCCAACAACCAAAGCACAGGCTTTTACCTCATTTAACAAATTACCCTTTTCAGGATAAAATTAAAGCTGAAACCTGGGTTGTTAATTGTTCCTTAGTTTCATCAAATGTAGCTGAATTCAGTCATATGTGAAATTTGTGGGAAAACTGACTTAAAAACAGAAGGCCTAGATAGTTTATTTTTTTCTATTTCGTGTTAGTAGAATGTCCTGCCTGAAACATAGCTGTCTTTAGCATTAATTGTTCTCAACATCCTAGATTCTTTTGCAAATAATTCTTCACTATTATTTGGCTCTTTCTTCATTTAGAAACAGACTTCCCTGAAATTGGTCACTTTCAGATTATATATTACTATAAATATTGTTTGTATACTCTATGTATCATATTTAAACATGTAATTAAAGACAGTACTTTTGCTTCCACAGCCTAAGCAATCAGACAATTTCGAATGTAGATATATATAAGCTACAAAAGTAGACTGCCTTCATTTTCTTCATTATGTGGGTGGGGAGAGTAAGTACACAGGAGGAATTATCAAATTAAAGTAGTTCAGTATGTAAGGAAATAAAAGGAAGATAGGGAATGATAAACAATGAAGAAAGTAATAGAAAATTTAGAGAAAAAATGGAAGAAAGAAAAAAGGGAAGAATTAAAGCAGTCTTTCCAAAACTCTTTGTTCACTTTCATAAACAGGTCTTTAAAAAGAGTGTAATTTATCTGTCTATTGCATTTTTATTTTTGCTATACCCTTACAAGAGAAGAAAAGAAGGAAGCCAAGGTGAGAAAGCAGTCCCAGACAGTATCTAGGGTTTGCAGCCACGGGGGAAAGGGAAGGAAATACAAATCTTAAGCATCTCAGAACTGAGATAGTTCTTATGGCTACCACACTGGGACAGCTAACTGTGGTTAATCTGTTTCTACTTTGACATTTGGGCACTCACTATTAGCAGCTGCTTAATCTTTTGAATTATTGCTTTGTGGCTTGTAAAAAGAGACGAGGCAAGAGTGAAGGTAAACCAGTACAATGTAGTTACCATACTGGAAAAACAACTGAAAATAAGTGCCTTGCAGCTGAGGCCAAGAGACAGACAGGTTTAGGCTCTATCACTTGTATTACATTTGAAAGACATGCAATTTTTAAAATTCTTCATTCTGTCTTTTGCATAGATTACTAGGTCTACTCCAGTGAAAGCATGAAAGAAAGGCCTGTGCTCCACTTAAAAAGATTTGCCAAACGGATCTGTAAATTATTCTTTAGTACATGAATTTCTCAACTAAATGATTACATTAAATTATTGTTATTATTATTATTTTTTTTACTTTGCAGGAAGTTGGTGAACCATCTAAAGAAGAGAAGGCTGTAGCCAAGTACCTTCGATTCAATTGTCCTACAAAGTCCACCAATATGATGGGTCACCGGGTTGATTATTTTATTGGTAGGATTACATCAGTAAAATTATATTAGTTTATATATCTTATGAAGATACCTAAATTTGGGATATGTAGATATTTTAAAGGTGTTTTCCAAGTGTGATTAGTGAAGCTGGGTGGTAAGCATATGACAATTGATTACCCTATTCTTTCCTCCTATGATTAAAACTGAAAATAAAATGAAAAGATAAAAGGAATTTTAAAATAGAGTTTATTTTCAGTATTAATACCACCTTTTGTTCAGATAGTATATATACTTAAAGATAATCCTTTTGTAAAACTCTGGAGTAGAATTCAGTGTGAAGCAAGTCTGTTGGAACCAATTTAGGAGCCTTGGATCTTCAGATAATCCAAACACCCTCCTTATAAGCTGATATCTATAACATAGCCCCATAGCTTATAAATAGTGGTTGAGTTCACCTCTTTGATCCATTAAGACTGAATTGCCATTATGAATAATGACTTTGATATTCATTAAGAGTTTAGAAAAATAGACATGCTGTTCCCTTCAGAACTAATATATTTAGCTTCTTCTAGTGGCAGCAGTAGGTTTTTCAGAGCTTATTTCTTGTGCTTTATGTTACTGTGGGAGAGGAAGATTTTTGTTTACTTACCCTATATTTACCGTATTTTGCCATGTATAATGTACACCCACATTTTTGTGTGCATTATGCATGGGATTATTATACTCATTGTTATATTCATGGTCTGTAATCACCATACCCATGTAAAATGAGCATCTTTATTTTTCCATCAAAAATTTGGGCAAAAAGTAAACATTATACACTGCAAAATATGGGTAATTGTGATTATTTGGTGAGTGATATTTACATTTATTTTGAATTTTTGGTTTAGAACATTTCCCTATTAATTTATCTTGCCTTAGTTAATGTTTTTGAATGTGATTTATTTTACTGCATTACTTTAAAAAGATGCTTATTGATATGTTTCACAAATTGAAGTTTTCAAGAACTATTTATCATGATCATGTCACTTAAATTTTCTGTTGAACTTGGTTTTATTTTTTGATGCCAGAGTGCTGAAATTTGCCTTATAAAATATTTAGATAGAAATAAATTTCTGTGTATACTAAATTTAAAATAATAAATTTCTTCTTTAGCTTCAAAAGCAGTGGATTGCCTTTTGGATTCAAAGTGGGCAAAGGCCAAGAAAGGAGAGGAAGCTTTATTTACAACAAGGGAGTCTGTGGTTGACTACTGCAACAGGTAGTGTTTATTTCTTAGTGAAGGATAACCAAATAGTAATTTAGTAATATTCCCCATGGTTCTGAAGCTTCTTAGCCATTTTCATCATTAAACATAGTGATATTACAACATACCTCAAACAGCTCTTCCATGAAAACTGGCTTTCTTCAGTACCTCTGGAAATACATTTATTTGGTGTTAAGACTATCGTATGTTTATAATTTTTATTTGTGTTCTACTAACATTTGTACGTTAACCAGGCTAAGTACAATGAAGGATCAGCAATAAAAATCATATACCAGTTGCTACAACGAACAAAAAAGTCTTTGTTTTCTAGAACAAATGGTTGGGGAGGCTTTTTTAAAACTTTGGCAGGGATTCCTAATAGACCTGTTGTTCCTGGGTTTTTGTTTGTTTGTTCTTTTAGTGCCTACACACTAAGCTATTAGCCAGTATCCTTCCCTATTTTGTTTAGTGATTGCTAATGTATTTCTTGTGAAATCAAGGCAGCTGCACCATCTACTTTTTCTTGACTCCAAAGTGAAGAATAAACAGTTCAGTAATATATTCATGTTTTTCATAAGTACTTCTCCTTTGGGAAGAAGCTTTTGATGGTGAGTGGTATACAGAAATCACTTTCTTTTTGGAAATAAGTTAGCTGGTTTTTCTTCTCATTTTTTCCCTTGATTTAAATAAACATATTAGGCTCAGGCTGGGTAGATTAGTTAGTTAGAGCATTGATCCCAAACTCTAAGGTTGTAGGTTCAATCAATCCCTGGTCAGCACATGCAAGGATCATGATGCCAATAAATGCATAGATAGGTGGAACAACAAATTGATGTTTCTCTCTCTCTAAAATCAATAAACCAAAAGAAAATTAAGCGTATTTATTAAGATGTTGATAAACCGAATTTTGTGTTTGTGACACTATAACAGGTAGAAATTTGACATTTTAGATTATGTTTGGTAGGGAGGTACACGTAGCAGTTTGCTAATACATTGTTTAATGGCATTTAAAGTATGAGCTCTGTAAGGCCTCTTAAAAGTCATTATTTCACAACCTTGTTTCTAAAGCTGTAAAGTTAAAGAATTATTTAAAACTTCTTAAAATTTGTAGTTGTCAAAAAGTGGAGTCAAAGAACATTTATAAAGGACCCATTGACATGGACACAGGTTGGGGATTGACTAATGGAGGGGGGTGGGCAGGGCAGAGGAGAGCAAGGGCAGGGAGGTGGGACAACCTTAATTGAACAACAATAAAAAAAACTACAGTCACTAATGGACCTTTTAGAAACAATGAAAATTTCATTGTTGGAACAGAGATAGGCAAACAGTGCTGTGTAGTTGGTATTTTTCTTTACAGCCATTTGTGTGTTTAGAACTCCAAAGTGTAAATTTCCCCACCTTGCCTCAAAGTAGATTTATTTTTTATATATGATATAAAAATTAAGAGATGCGATAAATGCAAAAACAGAGAATGTTAAGTAAGTTACCCAAGGTCACAGCTGGTTCTAAGTGTCAGAGCCAGAATTCTAAATCCAACAGTCTGGTTCCACAGTGCTCCAGCATGCTCTTAACCACTGCATGCTGTACGAACTCCTCCAACAAAATGATGATGCATTTAATGAAGCAAAAATTAACATGAAGGATTTACCTGTCAATACAAGTATACTCCACTTTCTAAAAGTTCGAGAAAGATCTACATTAGTAAATCTACATTAAGTATCTACAATAGCTTTATTTGTAAAAGTGAAAATCCTTTTCACATTTCTTTAGGTTAGCAAAAACAGTACTAATATAGGTCTTTCGTGGAAGTAAAGCAATGTAATGCGAATTTTTGAAGAGTGGGGGACAATATTCTTCATTATGCACCCTTTCAGCTTACAAAGGTTTTCATAGGAAAACTGTATTTTCAGATAGCAGGGAGACAGGACTGTTTGAATATTAAATCTGTAAGCCCAAATCTCTGAGGGGAGCAGCCAGCATTAATCCACATTTCTTGGCCTTTTAGGAGCCTTGACACCTTGTTATATGAAAAGCCCAAAAGACCTGAGTACAGAGAATGTCCTAGAGATACACTCAAGTGTCACTGTATATGTTATTTCCATTCGTGTCAGGTTGTGTCCTTTCTGCACTAAAGTAGGGAAGCATAATACCTAGATTCTTCAATGCCACTTCTAATACAACCATGGAGACCTCATGATGGCCGGCCCTCATAGTTTCCTGCTTGGCTATAGCCAAAACTACAAAAGGACACTTCCAAGTCTCATTTTCTGAAGCTGCTGAGTGGCTTAAGGGAGCCTGAGGAAAAATAAAACAAAGTGTAGGACAATACACAAAATAAATGTATTTAATATGCTTTAATGCCTCTTTATGGCCTATTTGAAGTATAGACTCTTCAGCCTTTAATCTAGCAGCATCCTAACTCTCTCCAGTGACTTTGCATCACCAGCCCCTTCCCCTGCAGGCCAATAATGTCCTTCCAACTCCTGTTCATACACCACACTCATTCTCTCTTCTGGTCTTTACTTGATCAAACCTGCCACTTTTCCCTAATGGTTCTCCCTCTATCTTGACTGCTTTTCAATGTATGTGTATCTCAAGCTCCATCTGTACCATGTGGTGGTCCCCAGGTCCTCCAGCCCACATTAATCTTTGCATCTAAAGTTGTACAGAATTTATAAAGCTGGTTTCATATAGTTTAGCCCTTCAGTATTTTAGAATTGTTGCACATGTTACTTTTTAAAATTTCTTAGCATCTGAATGTGAAGGCAGTTGTAGGACTGTTTTATACTTTATTGTAACTCCATAGCACAATGTGGATATTTAATGAAACCTCACCATTGTCACATAGGTGAAAAGTCCTGAACACATATCTGGCATCAATAAATGTTTGTTAACCCTGAAAAAAAAATTAAGAGGTAAGGAAAGCAATTTAATAACTTGCTGCTTTTAATCCATTTGTTTATTCAACAAATATATATTATATGCTGATCCCCAGAAATACAAAGATGACTGACTTCGTTCCTGTCTCTGCAGCCCCTATTCTAGTCTGCTAAAGGAGACTCAAGACTACTACAATGAAGTGTGTTCTGTAAGGAAGAGATAGGAAAACTTAAAAGAATCGCTTCACAGAAAAAAAATGTGTGTTTTCAAATTTTGAAGCATAACTAGGTGATTACCCAGCAAACAGTAGGAGAAAGGACATTTGATTCCGCAAAGGGCACAGAACATACTAAGATAGAGAAGTATGAAGAGCACCATGAAAATGTCAGAGGGCTTTGTGTGATTTGTACTATATAATGTATTTAAAGCTTATTGGAGGCACTGAATAATTATTACAATAGTAAATGTCATCTCACTTTTGAGGCATAAGTTAGTTGAAATAGGCATCCTCTGAAGACCCGTCAAGAAATAAGTCAATGATTCTAATTATTACTGCTACACCTCCTTATTAAACAATGGGATGATGCTATAATTAATGATTTATGAAACCAAATGTGTTTGTGCATGTGTTCCATAGCTATTAAATGAAATTTAAGCTTTTATTATAGCAGTAATGGCTAACATTGAGTGTATATATATCAGGCACTATGCTGAACAATTTGTTTGCTTCTCATTTAGTCCTAGAAATGCCTGTGAGATAGGTACCACATTTTATAAATAAACTAAAGTTAAGTAGCATACCCAACACTACACAGCTAGTTAAGGGGTAGAGGTGGTATTTTAAACCATCTACCTGAATGTGAACTTTTCAACACCAATTTGCCTGGTTTATAGTCTACTTTTCTTTCATGGGAATGGAGCAGCTGTGCAGGAGGGGTGGCAGAAGCTGATTTTCCTACTGGTTCTGTGCCCTTCTCTATCTGCTCACCAAGGGAAAGGGGGTTTTTTCCCCCTCTTAAAGTTCCATATTTTGTTTTTATTTTTTTTTAATCCTCACGTGAGGCTATGTTCACTGAGGTTTTTTTTTTTTTTTAAAGAGAGGCAAGAAGAGAGAGAGAAACATCAACGTTAGAGAGAAACATTGATTGGTTGTCTCCTGCGTGTGCTCCAACTGGATATAAAACCCACAACCTTTTTATATATATATATTTTTTGATTATGCTAATACAGTCGTCCCACTTTCTCTCTCTCACCATCCCTCTCCCTCTGTCTCTCCCCACCTCTTCCCCCCCCCACCCCCTACATTCCTCTAAAATCCTCAGTACAGGTGAGGATTTTTTTAAAAACCTGCTTAAAAAATAATCAAAATAAATAAAATTCCCCTTCATATGCCTACCACTACTCTTAAATCCTACTTTTCTACTCATAAGTAGTTAATTATTAAGGGACTGACTTCAGTTTTTTGTTTACATACAAATGTATATGGGTAGCAGATATTAATGGGGCCTTTCAGACAGTTGGACAATTATTTGCTATCTAGACCTTCTGAACAAGTAGAAGGCCAGGTGAAGAAACCTAGAAGTTAGCTTTGTGGAGATATTCATGGAGGTACTAACTGGGTGGCAGAAAGAAGCCCAGCCAGGCAGGTAAAAATACAGGTGTTCCAGAGGGCACAACATGATGACCAGAAATAAGTGGATATTGGGCAGGAAAGAGGCATCTAGTTAACAAGTGGAATGATGTGCTTGAGCAGGCACCCATGGGGGTAGAAAGGTGGATAATCACCATTAACAGACAGATGGTGGCAGTGAGTTCTGTTTTGTTGGTTGTACTTGGGCAGAAGTGAAGATACAAATCAGGAACTCTGAAACTGAAACAGAAGATCTTTAAAGATGGCATTTAGGTGACAAGTATAAGGGCAATTCAGTTGCTTGGTAGGATTCATAAGGTTAGCAACTACCACCAAGATTGACTTAATTTTGGGTCAGCTGAGCTTCTTTCTAAACTCAGTAGATAAAGAAATGAATAAAGCAGGGATCTCGTAAGTAGTGTACAGTCTAGAGAAAGGGGCAAATAGGCAACAAAAACTGTATAACAAGTTAGAAGATAAATGTTAGAGATAGGACAACAGGAAACGAGGAAGGATGAAGGGTGGGTTTACTGTTTTCAATAGGGTGGGCCTAGGTGAGATGGTAACATTTGAGGGAAGTCTTGAAGGAAGTGAGGTGTAGTGAACCAAAAACACATGGTTATTTGGGGGAAGAGCATTACAGGCAGAGGTGACAGCCAGTGTAAAAACCCTGAGGTTGGAATGTAAAAAATAACTGAAAATAAGAAAAGAACAATGAATTAGTGAAACAAGGAGTACATAGTGGTGTTTTGCCAAATATATTGTACAGTTTTCAGTTTGATACTGTGAGAGTTGTTTTCAGAGTCCAGAAATCTCACCTTAGCATATTTAATTATTCATTACTTAGTCGAAGATATTTCATTATAGTGGCACGCTGAATGGTGAAGTACATGGAGGAAAAAACAACAGAGAAAGCAGAAACCATGATTTGGATCAGTCAAATCATGGGCATGTTTTTAATCTGTTAACATTTCTTAACCTTATATTCATTGAACCCTTATGTGTGCTCTTGGATTTGAGACTTAACATTAAAGAAAGCAGAGTCTCGATTACTGTTCATGAACATAGAGAAAAGTTTCATAAGGATAGTTTCAAACCTATAATCTCATATCTAAATTATATAGTTAAAAATGAAAGTTAGGTTGACAACTTTTATATCAGATTGGGTGTACAGTTCTTTTGATTAGAGGTGGGGTTGACCCCCCCCCCCCCACCATGGGCTTACTAATTATAATTTCTCTTACGAGTTGCCAATGTATGTCTGCTCATTTTATTCAGGTCTTGCTTGGTATTTTTGCTTTTTAGTCTGTATCTTATAATTGTCATACCTTTTTATTAAAGGCTTTTAAAGAAACAATTTTTTCACCGGGCACTAAAAGTAATGAAAATGAAGTATGATAAAGACATAAAAAAAGAAAAAGGAAAAGCTGAAAATATAAAAGAAGAAGATAAAAAGGGCAAGAAAGAAAATCTAAAGGATGAAAAGACCAAAAAGGAAAAAGAAAAAAAAAAAGATGGTGAAAAAGAAGAATCCAAAAAGGTGATTTCAACTAAGATTAAGTAAAAATTAAAAGTCACTTAAGATAACTAAATTAGGGTTTTTATACATGCTGTAGTTGAGAATTTTGATTTTTGTGTCTCAAAGAGTAAAACCTTTGACTGTATGAATGTTATAGTGCTTTTTGCTTGTTTGTGTTTTTTCTTCTATTTAACTTGTATTTTAATAGGAGGAAACTCCAGGAACTCCCAAAAAGAAGGAAACTAAGAAAAAATTTAAACTTGAACCACATGATGATCAAGTTTTTCTGGATGGAAATGAGGTAAGAGTAGCTGATAGGTAGAAATCCAGTTTTCCATAGGAGTTTTCAAAATTATCTTAGATGCCTTCACTAAGAAAATAATTTAGATAAATCAAACCACGTAGATATAACATCTACTCTTTTTAAATTCAGTGTTTTCTCTGCATTTAGATTTTTTAAATTTATGAAAAATTAGTCAGAATTAGATTCAGCTGTATATGAGTGATAGGAAACCTGAAATAAAAGTGGCTTGAAACAAAATAGGTGCTTATTTCTCTCTCAGCAGTGAAATCTGAAGGGTAAGCACTGCAGATAATGGCAGCTCCATGGTGCATTGTGCCCTCCCGCCTGTGTGAGGGAATTAGTAGTAAAGATTACCTCTATTACTAATGGTCCAACGTGACTGCCAAGCTAGTTATCTGCATCCAAAGGAGGGTAGGAAAATGAGGAACAAGACTCCTCTTTAAGGACACCTTCCAGGAAGCTGGCAGTTTCACTTCTGCTTGGAATCCATTCTCCAGAACCTAGTCACATGGTCATGCCTACCTGCAGTAAAATCTTAGAAATGTTCTTTTTATACTGGGTGTTATTTGCCCAGCCAAAATGCATTTCTATCGAAGGAAAATGAGAATGACAGAATGGTTAGTAGGGGACACCTACTGGTTTTTGCCTCTTATAATTAGACGCACTACTTTAGGGGCTAAGATTTTCAACATTAGTTGATGCTTTACTCAGGAGATAGTCTTGTTTTGTTTTTTGTAATGGGAGATATGTGTGGCAATAGCCTTCCATGAAGACTATTTAATTCAGTCATTAAACCAGTACAAAAACATTAGTTATATACTGGCCATTGAGTTGTTGTGAATTGCAAGATATATTTCTTCTTTCTATATCTAATATAAAAGTAGTACATGAGTATATAAAGTAGTGATTCTGGGAGTTATGAAATTCTAGGGAAGCTTTTCAGAAAACATATGCCCTAGGCTCATTCTAGACACACTTGCATGAGAATGTCTACTCTGTGTGTGTGTGCGTGTGTGTGTGTGTGTGTGGTATAACATGTCCCAGGGTCATTCTGATATGAACCCATGCTTAAGAACCACATAATTGAAGACCACACATCTTCCAAACATGAAAGCTCAAACACCTTCAGTTTTAGACATTAAGCATCAGCTATATGCCAAGACATTTTTACAGATCCTAGGAATAACATGATAAGTCAGATAAAATTCTCTTCTTTGAATCTCTATAGTCTAGCAAACATAACAACTTTTAAACATGGTACAGTGTTACAGTGTGTTAAGTGTTACAATGTGAGAACACCAATTAAAGATAGTTAATTTAATTGAGAAAGGGTAAGGAGGTTCTGGAGATCCTGAACACTTGAGCTGAGCCTTAAAGGATGACTGGCACATTGCCAAGCACTGGGAAGGAGTTAAGATCTGTTAGGCAAAAGAAGCAGTCTGAGCAACACCATGGGTACTTGCATTCCTTAAAAGGCTAGATTTTATTCCGTAGAAACATGTAGAAAGAAGCATACTTTCAAACTTGCAAAGGTGAGGAATGTCTTTAATAACTTATTTTTTTAGAATGCTAACTGGCAGAAGTGATCTCTGTGGATCTGATTTCCAAGGAAAATATGCAGAGTTTAAAAAAAGAAAAATGTAAGCCCCAATGTTAAAAGTGGAACCAAGTCAAAAGATGACAAAGAGTTCTGTCCAAAATGGAACCAGGAAATGGAAGAATACTTTTGTTTTTTATAGAAATTAAAAGATAAATCTAGAAGTCTTATGAATGATGATTAAGCAGCGTTCAGATTGTTCTGAATGAAGTTAATTTCTGTTTTATAAAGTAAATTTAGCTTTAAAGCAGTGGTTCTCAGTTTATGCACTACAGACCCTCCATGGAGAGGTAGGCAATGAAATTACTGCAAGGAGTCACAGAATCTTTATGTCTACTAAGCATGATCTTTAATTAATGGTTTTTTGTATCTCATCAGTGACAGAGAACAGGGTGGAGTTGAGAGCTGCTGGATCTGTAATAGGCCTGGCTGGAATCTATTTAACTGATTTAACTGTGCTTTTAGCCCAGACTGGTTCTTCTCATGCCAGTGTACATAAAAGGACAAAAAGGTTATATAACTCTTGGTCCCAGGGTTGAATGAGTAATGGTTTATACACATGAACAAATTGTTAAAAGCATGTAAGTATGTAGAAATTTAAGTGCATTACCCAATTTATAGTTTTTTAAAACAATTTTCTAACCAAATGGACACCAAAAGAAACATGACTACTAAAGGAAAGGTCTTTGGAATTTATTTGCCTCAGAAAGACGTTCTCATGTTAAGAGGTTGGAAGTTATTCTTGTAGAAGATCTAAACTACAGAATTAAGCTTAACTTTTTAATGTGACCTTAAAACTGAAAGCACTGTGATTTCTTGATTCTTTTAGGTATTTGTGTGGATCTATGACCCAGTTCACTTTAAAACCTTTGTCATGGGATTAATTCTTGGTAAGTATAGCCTCTAAAATTCAGAAAGGAAAATAAGAATGCAGAAGCCATAAAGAAAAATATTTAACATAAAATTGTTTAAGTATGCTTTAAAGTCAGAAGATAAATGATAAAATGGGGAAAATATTTGCAACACATTAAAGCAAAGATATTTAAGAGATTAACCATCTGATAGAAAAATAGTAATGATAGCTCACAGATAAAGAAATACAGTGACCAATAGTTATGGATGATACTTAATCACACTCATAAATACAAATTAAAGCAACAGTGATTAAAAGGATTACAGAGTTTGATAGTGCCTCCTCTCAGTGAAGGTCAAACACTTGGGAAAAACCAACCCTGTCCAATAATTGATGGTATGTCTATTGTTTTCATTTTTCTTTCTTTCCTTTTTTTTTTTTTTGAAGATTTTATTTATTTTTAAAGAGAGGGGAAGGGAGGGGAGAAAGAGGGGAAGTGAAACATCAATGTGTGGTTGCCTCTTGCGCACCCTCTACTGAGGACCTGGCCTGCAACCCAGGCATGTGCCCTGACTGGGAATCGAACCAGTGACACTTTCGTTTACAGGCCCGCACTCAATCCACTGAGCTACACCAGCCAGGGCCCCATTGTTTTCATTTTTATGGAGGACAGTGTGGCAATACCTTTTCAGATTTTAAATGTATATACACTGACCCAGCTATTCTACTTCTAGGAATTTATCCCATGGCTGTTCTTAATACAGTTGCACAATGAATCTGTTCAGAAGTGTGCATTGACAGTGATCTATTCTAATCCAAATCCCTCAGATTATATTTAGGAGGGTAATTAGCAAGTATCTTTCAAATTTTTAATGCCTGTCCCTTTTACATAATAATTATACCTCAAGGAATTTGTCTTGTATGGTACTCAGTTGCACTGATGTACATGTACTTTGGTATTTGGTGCACTGTTGTCTCTTAATAGGATAAAAATGGAAATAATTCAAGTCCTCCAATAGGAAAATGGTGAAACCACCCAATAGAATACAATACAGTTCTTAAAGATTTAGATAGGATGTACTGATAGAAAGATATCTAGAATCGATTAAATGGAAAAAAACTGCAAAAGGGTAAGAATAGTATAAGCTTATTAATGTAGAAAAAAATTCTGTGTAGCTAGTTTTAATTTTATATATGCAGTCTCTGGGAGTACAAATAAGAAACATAACACTAATTAACCTCTGGAAAGTAGACCAAGAATTGGACAAAGACTTAACTTTATAGCTTTTAGTTTGTTTTTATTTGTTTTGTTTTGTTAACCTTGAGTATGTGTTGTTATTGGGGGGGGTGATTTAATGAGTAAAAAAAAAAGATAGCAGTTAAATAAACAAGCTTGATCAATAAGGTATCATAGGATGTTATTCAAAATAATTTTTGAGATTGAAACTCAACAGTTCCAACGCAAATGTCTGATAACTATTCATCACTTACTATGTACTAATGACTTCACTAAATATTTTATATGCATTGTTCCATTTCATCCTTACAACAACCTTTAAAAAAAATAGGAACAGACACATTAAATATAAAGTAACCTAGCTGTGAAGGGATTAGATAGCTTGCCCAGGGTTACTTAGCTTATAAATGATATACTGTATTTTGCCATGTATACTGTGTGCCAACCTTTTGACCCAAGCTTTCAGGGAAAAAAATCTTTTGTTTTAATTTTTAATTCAATTATTTATTTATTTATATTTAGATACTTTTTTAAAATTTTTATTCAATTACAGTTGTATGCCTTTTCTCCCCTTCCCTCCCCCCCCCCCCGGCTGAACCCACCTTCCTCCCCTACCCCCACCATCCCCCCCGATTTTGTCCATGTGTCCTTTATAATAGTTCCTGCAATCCCCTCTTCCCACTGTCCCCACCTCACTCCCCCCTGGCCACTGCTAGACAGTTCCCCCCCTCAATGTCTCTGGTGGTATTTTGTTTGCTTTTTTCTTTTGTTGATTCTGTTCCAGTTAAAGGTGAGATCATATGGTATTTGTCCCTCACCGCCTGGCTTATTTCACTTAGCATAATGCTCTCCAGTTTCATCCATGCTGTTGCAAAGGGTATAAGCTCCTTCTTTCTCTCTGCTGCTTAGAATTCCATTGTGTAAATATACCATAGTTTTTGGATTCACTCGTTTGCTGATGGGCACTTCGGTTGCTTCCAGTACTTGGCTATTGTAAATTGTGCTGCTATGAACATTGGGGTGCACAGGCTCTTTTGGATTGGTGTTTCAGGGTTCTTAGGGTATAATCCCAGCAGCAGAAATGCTGGGTCAAAGGGCAGTTCCATTTTTAGTTTTCTGAGGAAATTCCATACTGTTTTCCACAGTGGCCTCACCAGTCTGCATTCCCACCAACAGTGCACTAGGGTTCCCTTTTCTCCGCATCCTCTCCAACATTTGTTTGTGGATTTGTTTATGCCGGCCACTCTGACTGGTGTGAGATGGCACCTCATTGTGGTTTTAATTTGCATCTCTCTGATGGTTAGTGATGCTGAGCATCTTTTCATATGTCTCTGGGCCCTCTGTATGTCTTCCTTGGAGAAGTGTCTGTTCAAGTCCTTTGCCGATTTTTTCATTGGGTTGTTTGTCTTCCTGGAGTGGAGTTGTGTGAGTTCTTTATATATTTTGGAGATCAGGCCCTTGTCTGAGGTATCATTGGCAAATATGTTTTCCCATACTGTTGGTTCTCTTTGTAATTTGGTGCTATTTTCTTTAGCCTTGCAGAAGCTTTTTATTTTGATGAGATCCCATTTGTTTATTCTTTCCTTTATGTCCCTTGCTTTAGGAGACATGTCTGTGAGGATGTTGCTGCGTGGAATGTCTGAGATTTTCCTGCCAATGTTTTCCTCGAGGACTTTTATGGTGTTACAACTTATATTTAAGTCTTTTATCCATCTTGAGTTTATTTTTGTGTGTGGCGTAAGTTGGTGATCAAGTTTCATTTTTTTGCACGTAGCTGTCCAGATCTCCCAACACCATCTGTTGAGAGGCTGTTTTTGCTCCATTTTATGCTCCTGCCTCCTTTGTCAAATATTAATTGACCGTAAAGACTTGAGTTTATTTCTGGGCTCTCTGTTCTGTTCCATTGGTCTATGTGCCTGTTTTTATGCCAGTACCAGGCTGTTTTGATTACAGTGGCCTTGTAATACAGTTTGATATCAGGTATTGTGATCCCTCCTGCTTTGTTCTTCTTTCTCAAAATTGCTGCAGCTATTTGGGGTCGTTTATGGTTCCATATAAATTTCTGAAATGTTCGTTCTCTATCTGTGAAATATGTCATGGGTACTCTAATAGGGATTGCATTGAATCTATAAATTGCTTTGGGTAGTATGGCCATTTTGATGATATTAATTCTTCCAATCCATGAGCATGGTACATGCTTCCATTTGTTTGTGTCTTCCTTAATTTCTTTCTTCAATGTTGTGTAGTTTTCCGAGTACAGGTCTTTTACCTCCTTGGTTAGGTTTATTCCTAGGTACTTTATTTTTCTTGTTGCTATATCAAATGGGATTCTTTTCCTGATTTCTGTTAGATACTTGTTTTAGAAACTGCTTTATTTCAAGTTTGCAATAAATTCAACAAAACCAATTATTGTATTCCAGGGTATTAGTTTGCATACAGGTATCGTTACTGCTTTCTAGAGTTACACTTTTAATGCATAATCATAAGTAAAAGAATTAAAAGCATTTATATAGATGTGGAATTAGTATAACGCACGTCCTTATTTTTCCCTCAAAAATTTGGGCAAAAAAATGTGCATTATACACAACAAAATACGTTACCTAGAATTGGAATTCTGATCTCTTTTGCTCTAAAAACCTAATAACCAGACTTCTAATTTCTTATGATTGTTCAATGTTGTTCCACTGGACTTAAAAAAAAAAGTCCAGGAGATGCTTGTATACAGTTTCCTGAACTACAAAAAACCATCGTATCACCATCTAAATGCACCTAAATATAAATAGTGTGGTAGTTATGAAGGATTTAAATGTTATTTTTCACACTTGTATGTATTTTTTACAGTGAGCATGTTACTTACCATGAAAAAATCCAACAAATGTTATTTTACTTGAAATCCTAGTCTGGGAAGATTTTCCTATATAGCCGTGGACAGGTCTAATTTAATTTTTTACTTTGGGAAAGAAATGGGAGTTTTTCTTAGCCTATCCCAAAAAGGTCACAACCTGGTGATCTTTTTCAGTCTGTAGCTGTGAGAGAGCCACTCCAGAATCAGAATCTCCAGGGAGGATCTATGGAGTCATTTTTTTTTTGGTTAAGTTTTATTGTTAGGTGGTTGTTTCTTTAAGTTCCCCTATTCAGTAGACAGATATCTTATAGTCAAAAAATAAAAGTAGGTATTGCTGCAGGCCAGTAGCAGTTCATCATTTAAGGAGCTAACAATTGTACATTTTTTGACTGCTCTTTCCTCTTAACTATATGGAATTCATACTAGAAAAATCCTATCCTGATTTAAGAACAATAGTTAAAATGTTAAATTCAATTGTGGGAAATGGCTGATAATTGACCATCTTTTAACCTATAAAAATGGCAATTTTTAATGTATTTCAATATGTTTATGTTTCATTTCCCCCCTAGGAATTTATTCAATGTTATTTCAACCAAGCCATTTAAAATTTTAATCTGAAAGTTATCTGTGTAACTTTGTCATTTCTTTTTCCAGTGATTGCGGTGATAGCAGCCACACTCTTCCCCCTTTGGCCAGCCGAAATGAGAGTAGGTGTTTATTACCTCAGTGTGGGTGCAGGCTGTTTTGTAGCCAGCATTCTTCTCCTTGCTGTTGGTAAGTATTGTTATTAGTAAAGACTTCAGTAAGGTAGATACCGAGCATTTAGAACTATAGTCTGGAGCTTCAGTAAAACTTAAGAGCAAAATTAATGTAGGCAAATCAGGAAATATATGAACCTACTTTTTGGGTCTTATCCCAAATCTGACTCAGACTTGAAGTAGTAGTATATCTGCTTGATTAGATTTGGTCTATTCTGAAGAAAAATGATTTAATATGGCTTAATCTGCACATTGATATGCTTTAAAATTTAGCTACCACAAGGGTGTTAATATTTTTACAGTGACTTATTTATTAGCTATAACATTTTCAGTAAAACATTTTTATATTTTGACTTTAGGCAAATGAAACTTATATTAACTATTTAAATTCTATGTGTATATTTAATAAATGATTCTAAACAATTTGTCATTAGGAAAAATCAATTTGTACCCATGTACCAAAATAAATTCTAGATTCATTAAGGAGTTCTAAATGTTTTTTAAAAATCAAACAAGAAAACATAAGTAATAGATGTCTTTCATAACAAACAATAAAACAATATAAAAACCCAATTCAAAAGAGGAAATTGTAAGTGAATAAAAATAACATGAAAAATGCTTATCACTAGTAGTCAAACAATAAAATTAAGATAATGAAATGGGTTTTGCCTATTTAATTAGGAAGATTTTTTTTTTGAAATGGAAATACTCAGTGCCAAGGAGGGTTTGACTGGAAGGAAATGCACCTAAATGTAAATAGTGGTAGTAGTTATAAATGATTTTAATGTTATTTTTTACACTTGTTTGTATTTTTTACAATGAGCATGTTACTTACCATGAAAAACTCCAATAAATATTATTTTACTTGAAATCCTAGTCTGTATAAAAATTAAAAACAATACCCACATTATTGATTTAAAAAAAACCAAAACCCTGTTGTTAGAGGACATAATTTCACCAAAAGTATCTGAAGTGGGTGCATGTTATTCCGTGATAATAGACTCTTAGCGTTTATACAGGACTACTCCTACAGCCCTAAGTGATTTCCCTCTGTACATCCCTTCATCCTGGACATCATGGTATGTCCTGAGTTGGTGCTGCCATCCATGGGCCCACGAGCTCAACTAGTGTTTTTATTCAAGTCGTGTTTATGGGCCTCTTTTTTTCTCTAGAATCTCTGACTCTCATCCATCTTTCATTTTTTCCCGTCCTCTAACTTAGTCATCTTGAAGAAAATCCCCTGAGGCTTCTGTATGTAATAGAGCACAATTTGTAGGCCAAGAAATAGTATCTGAGACTGTGAAGCTGGTAACTTCTGGTAGTGTACCAAAAGTGAGAAGCTATAAACTTCAGTCTGACATTAGATACAAATTAGTGTCTTCTGGCACCAATTCCCAAACCCCTGAATATTTCAGCAAAGGTTTAATTCCAACGAATAGAATTAATCTACATGCTTATCTTTTATTTAAACCACTGTTCACAATAATTTATGGTTATTGTTTTGCTCTTTAAAATACTATTTCTTCAGTTGTGTTTTCTGTAATTTTTAATTTTAAATATACTGTGGATTTAAATAGCATTGTGCATTAAATAATCTTGTGAATTAAACCAGAAAATAAACCCAACATTTTGTTGTTTTTGTTAGAAAATGCAATTCCAAACATACTTTCAAATAATTTTGATCTATAGCCCACTTATAAACCGAATATTTTTTATATTATCGTATGAAGTATTACATGTATTGGTCAAAATTATATTTGGTGCTACTTTGAATATGTATTATTAATATTGCCATTTAAAGTAAGACCTTTGGTAGTTTTCTAAATTTGTCACTTTTAGTATAGAAACTATATGACAATATATGTCACAGTGGTTTCCCATGATTCTTCTCCTTTTGCCCCTGGTAATCTGACGTCACATAGGTAATCTAATGTCACATAGAGAAAAACTGTAGAACATGTTAGAATTCTGCTATATCAATTTAGATACAGTGAGAATTTAGACTTTATTTGTGCCATTTCTATTGTTTTCTCTTGGATTTGAGGCAGTATTTCATATTATGAACCATCTGTCTTACAACCCTAAAAAGCCTATCATAGCATCATAATTATATTTGGGGAAAAAGTTATACAGTCTCCTAAAAAGATGTTCACTACTTTTTTATTAGTGGAATTTATTCTTAAATTACAATTTCAAACATGTTTATACCACAATGTACTAATGTTTAAGAGTCTTTCAGAATATTTATGTTCCTTTGTGAAAGTAGAAATTATTACCTCATAAAAGTCAAGGCAGCTAAACCATTTCCTTTTATTTATCCAAAGCAAAATAATGGAAGAAGCATACATGAGCTTCTTTTAAGCCTTATATGAAAACAGTGATATAATTGTCTGTAATGAAAACAATAAAACACCTGTCAAAATTGACTGGTTGATAACATTCACATAATTATTATGACTTAAAAAAATAGGAAAATCACTGAGCTCTATGTAATTGGTAAATTAAGAGAAAACTACATGAAATATTGGGTTTTGTGTTTGTGATAAATCATTATGATAAGCTTTAAAATTCTCTAATTCTTCCATTTACTAACCACAGTTTTGCCATATATCGCTCTAAAAGTAACCACAAACCCTGCTTGTTTGAGTGATCTGGCTTTCCTTAGCATTATATTGTTTCCTAGTATTGGGAGACAGTTGGTACTTTAAAAAGAAGACATTATTTAATTACTTAATTTAAAAAAGTATGACTTCTAGAAGCCCTGACCGGTGGCTCAGTTGGTTAGAGCATCATCCCAATACACCAAGGCTGTGGCTTTGAAATCCAGTCAGGGCACATACAAGAATCAACAAATGAATGTATAAATAAGTGGAACAACAAATCTATCTCTTTCTCTCTCTCCCATCCATTCTCTCTCCCCCTTCCTCTCTCTCTAAACACACACACACAACAATAAAAATTAGAGTGTCTAGGAAAATGTTATTTTATTGTTCAAAAGTTTTTACTTAGAAGACTCATGCTTTAGGCAGAGTAGGCACATGGCCTTGGACCCATGGAAGTATTTTCATTTTCATTTCTTTTAAAATCATAAGTAATAATAGGTATACATGTATATGGGAATGAACCCTATGCAGGATTATATTTGTATTTATACCAATAGGGTAATAAAAGTATAATTTTAAAATATTTTGTTTTATTGATTTTAGAGAGAGAAACATTGATTTGTTTTTCCACTCACCCATGCATTCATTGGTTGCTTCTTGTATGTACCCCGATGCAGAGATGGAACCCACAACCTTGGCTTATTGGGACAACACTCTAACCAACTAAGCTACCTAGCCAGGGCCATAAAAGTATAATTTGTAATTTTTTTATGGAGGAATTGCCTGCCTTACGATGGCTAAAGTGTTCAGAGTTTAGGCAAATTATCATGGAGCCCTGCTTTTTCCTTTGTAGAGGCTTCTTAAGATACCTTCATTCCTTACTCACATTTATTTCATTTGTCTTATATGATGGTTTCATGCACACTTAAATGTCCAACTGGTGGCTATGCTTATTGAACTATAACATAGCAAAATGCATAAATCCTAAGTGTATATCTCTGAAACAGCACCCAGCTGAAAAAAACAAAAGTAATTTTTTGAGTGGCATTGTAGCATTATGTCCTCAAGTTCAAAGCAGAATGCTCTGTGCCTAGAATACTGTGATAGCTGCTAACCTAATCAGGATTTAATTGTTTAAGGTGCATATGATAAGCAAATAATACTCTGAATGTTTTCCAATCAAAAAATATCTCCTGCTATCAGAATCAATGAGTTATTCAACTAGAGAAATTTTTTTCCCACAGCTCGTTGCATTCTATTTCTCATCATTTGGCTTATAACTGGAGGAAGGCACCACTTCTGGTTCTTGCCAAATCTGACTGCTGATGTGGGCTTCATTGACTCCTTCAGACCTCTGTACACACATGAATATAAAGGACCAAAAGGAGACTTAAAGAAAGATGAGAAATCTGAAACCAAAAAGCAGCAGAAGTCCGACAGTGAGGAAAAGTCAGACAGTGAGAAAAAGGAAGATGAGGAGGGGAAAGTAGGACCAGGAAATCATGGAACAGAAGGCTCAGGTGGAGAACGGCATTCTGACACAGACAGTGACAGGAGGGAAGATGACCGATCCCAACACAGTAGTGGAAATGGGAATGATTTTGAAATGATCACAAAAGAGGAACTGGAACAACAAACAGATGGGGATTGTGAAGAGGAGGAAGAAGATGACAATGATGGAGAAACAACTAAATCACCCCATGAAAAATCATAATCTGCCTAATTTTGGGACTAAAGTGCAAGAAGTTGGATTTTCTATGTTGGCTGATCATCATAACGTACACATTTGTAGCATTCTTTAAATCCATTTACTGAAATGTATTTGACATCCAAGGACTATTCAGTCCTTCATTTCATAGAATACTATTATTGGTACAGTCAAAAGCCATTTATAAGTTTTATCTACTTGATAATTTTACAGTAAGTAGGTCTCATTAATTTTGATAGTTGTCAAAAATGCACTTTCCAGAATGACATTTAGATTAATGGCATTTTTGATAGTCATATGGCTTTTTACTGTTAGGCTAATCAAAATAACTAAAAGGGATAAAAAAGAAACACCAACATTTCAGATTATGTATAGTTATGTAGCCATTTCACAATTTCTTTTGAGGTGAAATGCTTAAACTCACTGTTTTTGATAGTTAACTTTTATTGATTATAAAATTATACCAGGAAATTTCTGAGATTCTAAGTTAACAGGGTACAAAAGCATTTTGTGGAAACAAGCCAACTAGTAATAACTACAACAGCACTTTTAGTTTAGCTACAAATTCTCCTGTTCCAACTTAGGAAATCCAAACTGGTTTGTACATCTGATTCAGAGAAAGATGGTCATCTGCAGCAAAGGAAGCAAGCAGCATTGGTTGGATGGTGTCGGCTCTTCTCCCCATTTCCTTGTCATAAAGTAAAATGTATTCTGTATATAATTTACAAATAAACATTCTATTTTAATTGTTACTTATTATTTAGACATTTTCTTAACACTTAAATTTGTAAAATTAAGACCATTTAAGGGTATGTTTTTAGAGAAATGGAAGTTTCAATAACTCACAGAACATCTGCTGCTGTGATCTTTCTATAGCAGCTTCAAGTTTTGTGCCAACATTCCATGT
Source organism: Desmodus rotundus (assembly GCF_022682495.2). Lineage (NCBI taxonomy): Eukaryota > Metazoa > Chordata > Mammalia > Chiroptera > Phyllostomidae > Desmodus > Desmodus rotundus. Next base: position 31,909,630 of record NC_071388.1, read on the forward strand.
ATTTGAATGAATTAAAACGATCCTTATTAAATAAGAACAGACTTAAAGTAGCTGTTTGTACGCCTTAATGTTCATTTTGATTTATCTTAAATCTCTGCATTCGGAAGTGGGGTACTGTATTATCAGACCAGGAAGCACTGCTATGAAAGATAATTTACTGTTCTAAAATATCAATTTAAAATAAAGAGCATAAAAGAAAACATAAAAGAACCATTGGACTCTAATTGCTTTGAGCTAGTTTTGCAGTTTGATTTTATATGTTGCACATCTTAGTTATAAATCTTTGGAAAAATCTTGCATTTATTTATGAGCAAATCATTCCTTGGAGTTATACTCTTATAAACTGATCATGAATATTAAATTATTTTCTTTCAGCCACAGTGAGAGCATTTTGCTTTGTAGTTGAAATAGGCAGCGTGTGTGGGTCTTTATTTTTCTTTAGGCTATTTCTTATTTAAGTGCTTGACTAAAGATGTTAAATTTTTCTAATTCTGTACACTGACACATTTTATTACACATAGCTTTGTTGCTTCCTTACAGTAATTCTTGTAAGTAGACAGAAGTGTGGCTATTTGGTGTTAATGCAATTCTGTCAAGGCCACAATCAATCATTTTTTTAAAAGTTTTCTCCTAGTGCCGACTGGTATGGCTTAGTTGGTTGGGCATCATCTCACAAACTGAAAGGTCACTGGTTTGATTCCCCATCAGGGCACATGCCTGGGTTGCAGGTTCGATCCCTGGTCAGGGTCTCTATGAGAGGCAACCAATCGATGTTCCTCTCACACATTGATATTTCTCTCCCTCTCTTTTTCCCTTCCCTTTTCTCTAAAAGTAAGTAAATAAAATCTTTAACAGATGTTAAAATCTATAACAGCTGTTATTTGCTAAGTTTTCTCCTAGCAAATATTTATTGATTTAAACATGGAGGTGTTTTCCCTCACATTTTCAGAACTCTCCTGCATTATTTCCACATTAAGGGATGCATAATTATAGCTTCAGAGCTTCTTAACCGCCAGCACCATTAATACCTGTTTTGGAGTATGGTAATAGTACCAAAAGTGTTTTTCAGAAATAAAAATGACTTCAACTTTACTGCTATGATAATACCCAGGCACTCAATATTTCTCCTAAAGCTCTTTATAACATACGTACTATGTCTCATTCAAAAGACATCTGGTGCATGACAGGAAAGTCACTTTCTTATTGGTGTTTATGCATTCTTATAAAATGTTAGTACAAATTTTTATAAATATCTGGTGGTCCCTGGAGGGAAATGTCATTCTTATTATGGTTAGAAAGTGAATTAGAAATTCCATCTCAGTGTCTTTTACTATTCAAGGTTGTGCACTTTAAACAAATAGAAAAACCAAAAGGCTGCCAGTATTATATCCCTTACAGCAGATGGCTGTCTTTGTTGGCTAATATTAAATACTATGCCAGAGCATGAACTGTTTACATTAGCCAATGAAATGGTGAAATTTTTTTAAAGAACTTAAGATTTGCCATGCTACTGATAATAGAAGCATGAAGCTTTTTGGATCATATAGGATTTATTGTGGAGTGAGTATAAAGAGGTCTAAGCAGTATTGAATTTACCAACTGAGTGCAGATAATAAGAATAATGCATTTGTGATTGTTCTTAAAATCAATGTATTAAAAAGATTGTTTTTCTTTCCCCCCCCATTGATTTCTTTAGTTTTCATACTGTAGGGCCTTCTAGACAATTTTAATTGAAATAATTTGGATTTAGTCAAGTACCATTCAGAAAGTAATAAATTTCAATATAGCACATTGAAAGTATGCAGTGCTGATGGGTTTTACTGCTTTTCCCCCATTCTGGTTTTACATTATAAGTACCAACTAGTTGCCGACTACAGTAAAATCTTCCATCTGTTGTAAATTGAATTTTCTTTCTTTTTTTTTTTAAACTTTATGAGGAACGGGACAACAAAAAGTACAGTTGATTGTCATTATTAATGGTAGTTAGGTTCTATAAAGTCACCACCAAAATGGAATTAACAAATACCCAGGCTATTGTTCTGTGAGCTTCTAGTCACATTTTCATCAACCAACAATATATAATTTTGTTTGAGGTGTCTTTCTGTTTGGTTGATTTACTAACATTGAACTCATGGTCAACAGGGCCATAAATTCATGCCTGAATGAAGTTTATCTTATTCGTGTATTTTCTGCATAAGGCATTTCACAGCCTTCTATCACGTAGAAATACTAGACAGCACTTAGGCACTGCATTTGAGGGCCATTTTAAACAGCAAAATCATCAAAAAAAAAATGCCCACACACTAATAGGGCAAAGGACACTTGTTAATATGAGCTGAAACAAGTTGGTATGTCACCTTGTGAACCTCAACTTGGGAACACATACATTGAGCAAGTAGGATTTTTCACCACTTTACACATGACCGTGGAAACAACATTTTAAAGAGTGGGCAAATTCACAAACGTGGAATCCACGAATAATGAGAATCGACTGTACTTAACTGTACTAGAGCACTGTGACATGTCTACAGAATAGAGTTTATTGCTAAATCATACTCCAGTATTTCTGTAACATTTTAAATATCCACTCTGAAAGTTAATACTTAGTTCCTAGTAGTGTTCAGTAGACAATTTGCTTTTACTCTATGTTTCAGCAATAGTTCAGTTCTTTGCTCATTTATTCAGTATACTCATCTCTTACCATGTGCCAGAATTTTGCTAGGCACAGCCCTGAATAAAAAATACAGTTCTGCCTTCTTGGACCATCAAATAGTGTGATAAGTGCTATTGTAGGGATTTGCCAGACATGCTGATATCTCCAGCTCTCCAGCTCTACATTCTGCCTCATGAAACTGATGAGTGGACTGTAGCAGTGGGCTCTTTTGCCTTGTGACTTCTGGGTGGTTCTGACCATGGGATGCCCTAGTCAGAGATCTGAGGGTGGTCAGAGTGTCTGTTCCTTTGCCTCTCACCCAGTGGGGCTGTGTCAGCCGTCAGAGGTCACCACTTCCAAACTTCCTTTCACTGCTTTACTTCGAGTTGCCACTCCCTGTTCTCTCCCCTTCTGGCCAGGGATGATGCCAGCTCTGCTACTAGCATGGAGTTGCTGAAGCTACTGTGCTTCCTCCTGTGGGTCCCCTACCCCACATCATTGTATAGTATCTCCTCAAAGTATCTTAAGAACCATCTGTTTTCTTTGGAACCAAGACCAGTAAACTAAAAAGAACAGAACTTCCAATGAGGAGTTTACCTCTTTGACAGGCTTTATCCCCAAAATTTATTAGAAAGGACCTCACAGCCTTACTGAGCATGTCCTAAGAGTTCCAATAGCTGAAATCCTCTCGTGCATATCTGTGTAGATAACTACACAAAGAAATTCCCATTCTTTGGTAAGCTCTTAAACCAATGTCTGCAGCATTTAGTTGCAAGTTTCTGAGTAGGTCCACTTTTCCAACCTAGTCCAGCGACCCTATGCACTTAAATCACATGGCTTTTCCATCCAGATAAAATTTTCAGTCAAAGAGGACATCTTTTCATAGCTTTGTAGTTTTAAGATTGTCCAAAAGGCCTATAATCTCTAGTCTTCGCATGGCATTAGGGAGGGCAGGTGGGTGATTTTCTCCTCAGTGGGATCATCACACTTGGGTTGCATTTCCTGTGAAGTGAATGCCTTGAGCACTTCAACGGTTATGTGCCATGGACCCTTCCTTAGAAAAATGTTTTCAAGTGCAGAAAATAAACTGCAGGGACTTACAGAGAAAACTAGTTATATTAAAGTATAAATTATCGGAACTATGTAAGTGTGTGATACAGTAATAGTTCATTTAATAAGTTCATTTAATAACCAGATCTAGGAGGGAATTTAAAAACTGCTCTGACATTGAAGTAGCATAAATATATTGAGGTCTCACAAACAGCTGTAATGTGATGAAAATACCTGATTTCTATTATTGAAAAATCCACAGTTACTGCCTAATAAACTGAGTTGTTGCCTGCATTTATAATGAAATACTAGATTTCAGTTACAGTCTAGTGAAAAATAATGCTTTCCTGCCCAAGTTCACATATCCTCTAAATTCTATCCCTGAGTTCCTTGGAGGTCTGGGAATTCCAGGTTCAGAGCCTCTGACCTAGCTAATCAGACCCACCAGTATTTCAAATGGGACTATAATACCATATTCAAAGGCCAGTCGTACTTAATTTAGCACACTTTAGTAGTTAATATTCACATCTTATGTCTACTTCATAAACACATATTTAGCAAGTTACATGTGTCCTATAAGATTTATTTTAAAATAGATTATATCTTACTCCTAAACAAAAATTCAGGATTTTTGTGTGCACTTTATAAATGGAGAAAGCAGGCCAAGACCTTATCCATACTGAGGTTTTTTTCAGTCATTCAAACATTTAGGGGCTGTCCCTATGTGCCAAGCATATTGTAATCACTGAACTCAAGGATCTGGCTTAGTGAGGGAGAGACAGGTACTTACACAAATAGTTGCAACAGAGTGTAGTGTGATGTCAAGAATATGACATGCTTATGAGATCACGTAAATAAATAACCCCCACCCAGTAGGGAGGGTCAGGAAAAACATCCCACAGAAGTATCACAAACTAGACCTTGAAGGCTAAGTTGGCCTAGGTAAAGAATGCTATTTGGGGCCCATGCAGCAAGATATGCAAAATGAGGGACAATGGAGTGAGTCTGGCATGTTCCTGGAACTGAAAATAGTTCAGGTGCAGCTAGAAAAGAAATGAGTCTGGAGAATCATGGAGTGTGGCCAGTGATCAGACAGCCAGCTGACTACTGACCTGCCACTGTGATCATACTTGTGCCCTGTTTCACCTGTGGCAAGATCATCAGCAACAAGTGTGGCTGCTGCAGGCCGAATGTACCGAGGGGGATACCCTGGACATACCAGACCTGAAGCACGACTGCAGCTACTGCATGCTCCTGGCCCATGTGACCTGATCAAGAAGCTGCTCAAGTATGCACCCCTGGAGAAGTGACCGTGCTGGAGCCTGCTCACCTGTCATGCTGACCGTGGGCAGTCTGTCCTGCCCAGAGTTCATCATTAAATATTAACAATTGCTGGAATTTTTCCAGACAGACCTCGTATATAGCCTTCTAAAGCCTTCTGTGTGTGACTGTCCGTGCATTCACTGAGGTGGGGAAAGGTATTAAATAAATGATCATACCATACATATCTTGCACTTCAAATATGCAAAAATTGATGATCTGGAAAAAGAATATGTTCTGTGAAACACAGAATTAACATTTTCCTAAAGAACAAAACATTGACCAGCTTGTGATATTAAATTGTATTTCTGCTCATCAACTTCAAGCTTTTAAGCATAAATTGATGTTAACCCCAGACTAAGAATATACCAATGCACGTTACAGAGATTTCACATTACAATGTGTTTGATGATCAATATGAGGTATAGGCAACCAATCCACTTGGCAATAGCAAATACAGCTCAGCCCTGTTGGAAAACTGGCAGGCACAAGACAGCACACAGGAGTCAGACCCACAGATTGGCTTTCCTGTGGGAAACCAGGCCTGCACTGTACCTAGGCTGCTTTGAGACTTGCTTTTGCTAAAACTCCCTCACCCTGAATTGAAGCAGAAAATGTTTACTGCATATCCTTAAAGTAACTTCCTAAAGTCTGTGCTAATTCTCCCAAGGCCGAAGTGTAACCAGACCAATCACTCTTCATGTTCCCTTGCATTTGCAACATTTTTTCTTTGTTAACCTGTAAGAAGTAATCAGCAACGTCTTTTCTTTTGTTATCTGTAAAAAGTAATCACCTAAAGCAAACCTGAGCATAATGAATGAGAACCTTCTTTGATGTATGCTATTAGAAAGCATAAAAAGCTGTTCAGGCATGGGGCGGGGTGGTCTCTCACTCAGACAGTGGCTGTACCGTCCCTTTTTCTCCACCGGACCTCTGCAGTCCATGTGAATTTGTTCGTCACATCCACAACACTGCGGATTCCACTGGCTGGAGTCCGCATCAATGAGGGGTTAGAAGAGGAAGATTTTATGATTAACTTTCTGATATCTTTAAATATGCATCTTCACCTCAGTTGTGGCACTTCACACTGCAAAGAAAAAATGAGTACTGACAAGCAAATTAGTCTACAGCTGAGGAAAATAGCAATGACTATGTAGAAACTAGTCTGCACTTATATAGGGAGGCTGTACAATGCCTGTCACTCCTCGCTACTGTAAAGAGCTGTTGGATGCTGCACAAAGTAAGACATCACATCCCCATCTTTACTCTAGTTGCATACAGTCTGCAAGATTTACAAGATTGAAACTCTTAGTAGCTTTTTTCTCACTGGCCTTTAATAAAAAAAGCCTCAAACTTCTTTCGAATTCCTATACATTTTCTGTAGCTCACCTTCCATCCTACTACCCCCCCCCCCCCACTTAGTCTCTTTCCAAAGGGTGGATTGCAAAATTTATTTCCTAACACAGCATATTGCAAGGACTCTGAGGATGTCTAGTGCTTCCCTCTGTCTCTAACCAAAGTGACATATTAAATACAGTAGGGGAGCATGGAATGTTTGTTTTAAAGTCTCCGTCCATGCCAAGCCACAATTACAAACAATTTCCCTATAGCACAGGAACCAACCCCTAGAAAATACGCTGAAGTTTTCAGGACCATTGCTACCTCACATTCTTTACCCCACCCTATACATACTGAAAGCAACATGGTGATCAGTAGGGGCAGAAGGAATGCCATTGCGATCCACCGTATAGAACATAGATTGATTTTTCAAAAGGCAATTATTATAGTTTTCTGCAGCACTCAGGAGGCAGCTTATCTGAAGAATCTTGAAACTGGGGCACTTGGTCCACCATCCCTTCTCTCTTCACTCAGCCAACACTTACTGAGTCCCTCCTATGCCCAGTCCCTGCCCCTGAATCTCTCACGGTCCAGTGAAGGAGCAAGCAACCAGCTCTGCCCACACAAGAAGAAACATGGTGCAGAAGGAGATCCGGCTTCTTCCCCAAGAGCTACAGTCTCTGCCACCTGGAAGCTTCCAGCCTGGTGGGAATAAGGCAACAACAAAGCGGAAGGAACCCTGTGTGCCCCAGAGGCAAGACATTGGTGCTGTGGGGCTCTGAGAGATCTCGAAGCAGAGACTGGGGAGGCAAAAGAGAAAACTGATGGTGTTAACCGGCAAGCAAGGATTTTATAGCAGCCATCACTTGTTCCCTGTGTTTTCTTTTACCATCAGAAATGATTTCCCGAGTTGGGAATATTGCCCTCCAGGAGTTTATAAATCCGACTGTCAGAGTAGAAAGGAAAGGAACAAAAGAATACTTCCTTACTCAGAGCCTTCACATCTGGGACAATATCAAATAAGCATTCCGTTCATCTTTTAAGTATCTTGTGTTTATCACAGTTAAGGTTCACCCTGCTTAAAATAAGATCCACCAGGATGCTCATGTTTGTTTACCCCACCCCCACCTGCCACATTACAAAGAGGAAGCAACCCAAAACATTGTTCTATGCAGCTGAGAACAATTCTATTTCCTTCCCGTTGGCTGTTTTTTTCTTGATACAGCAAGTGATTATAGGATTTTTTTCAAACAGAATTGTGCTATAAAACTGTCCATCCTGTAGCAACATAAGATCGCTCCCGCAGATCAAGGTGGCCGAGAACTGCACTTAGAGAAGGTGGCTTGCATGTTTTGATGTGTGTGATCAACTTGCTGCTGCCTTTTAATGTCTTGTTACTAGTACAGCTTAATTGGATAATAAGTTTTAAACGCACATCTGCACAGTATTTTTAAATAAAATGTAACATACTTAAAGAAAAGTGCACAAATCATCAGTCAGTGGCTCTGTGAATTATCACAAAGGGAACCCATGCAACATCAGCCAGACCATGAAGCAGAACACCAGCACCAAGAAGTCCAGTGCTCCTCTCAGCCACCTGACTCCATGCCTCCTCACCAAGCTCACTTTTCACACCATGGATTAGTTTTGTCTGTTTTTAACTTCTGTAAATGGAATCATCTTATTTACTCTTTGGTGTTGGACTTTTCAACATATGGTATGTAGCAGCATTTCCTTCATTTTCTTTGCACAGATGAATATTATATCCTGGTTGGGAAAGAAAACTACACAGATGAGTGTGAGGTTTCCCGCAGACTGAGACTCCAAGTGCAGCTAGCTCCATGTCCTTAGCTCCTAACCTAACATTGTACGAGTAGAGCCACCAGTATCCAATGAGAGTGCATTTATGGCTAGAAGAGCAATTCCCTGCAAACCTTCTGACCATTGTACCTCAATCTCCATTAAAAATTTTGCTGTTCTCTTCATTGTGAATTAAACTAGTATTTGCTGAGCACTTTCTATGTGTAAAGCCTTGTGCTGGGTGAGTGCTGCAGAGATAACAATCCCAGACATGAAGCTTACACTAAAAAGAAGGAGCAATGAGACTAGCACCCAAATAACTCTTATTCAAGGGCATAATATGATTAGAGATGATAGGAGAGATACAAGGTGCTCAGGAAATCAGACTCTTTCGAGAAATCAGGGAAAGACTTTGAGATGGTTTTGGAGTCCTGGAGAATCAATAGGGTGATCTATGGAAATATTCCAGGCAAAGGCTATATTATGACTAAAAAACATAAGCAAACAAAACCAAAGATAGACAATGGGGCGTTATGTGGCAAGTATTAAGTGTTCTGATTGTCCTAATCATAGGAAAAACTGGAGATTGAGTCTAGAAAGCCAGGTGAGAATCATACTCTTGGATACTTTAAATATCAAGTAAGAAAGGAATTTATTCCAGTGGCTGCTTCCACTGGTTTCTGCACTTCGGCCTACAATGTGCTCTGACCCACAAGTAGTAAGGTGTGTGGATAAGTATAACCTCTCCCAACTACTAAGCCAAATAGCCTCTTTCTAACTTTCATTCCACTTTATCTCTGCATCATTCATCACCATAAGCCACCAGTCCCTCACCTCCAACCCTCTTAAATTTCACTCTTCCCTCAGTAACCACCATATGACTGTCTTTCTGGTTCTTCTCTGCTTCTGGCCACCCCTTCTCCCCTATCTGCCTCTTAAATGTTGGGACCCCCAAAATTCCTTCCTTGGTCCATGTTCATTATATACACATTCTCAAAAGAGTATACAGAATATTATTGACATATTGGCATATTGACAACTATGGCCAAGTTTACCTAGGCATAGGTAATGATAATCAGTTATGACCCCTGACAGTCCCTTAAGACACATCCTCATTTGTGAGTTTTTAAAATGTGAAAATATACACATATCTGAATAGATAAAGCACAATTTATACATTTACATACACATGCACATTTGTAATTGGTAATAAAGTATAGAATTTGATTCACCAGAAATGCTCCAAGGGAGTTTTTAACAAGGAAAACAATCAGTGAACAGCACTCTTCCTAAGGAGTACAGGAGAACTTAGATAATATTAATGAAATGGACAAATTTGTAGAAAAACACAGCTAACCAAAATGAACTTGAGAAAAAAATAGACCTGAATAGTGATATATCTTTTATGTTTTTTAAAGATTTATTTATTTATTTAGAGAGAGGGAAAGGGAGGGAGAAAGAAAGGGAGAGAAACATCAATATGTGGTTGCCTCTTTCATGCCTGCTACTGGGAACCTGGCCTGCAACCCAGGCATGTGCCCTGACTGGGAATCAAACTGGCGACCCTTTGGTTTGCAGGCCAGCACTCAATCCACTGAGCCAAACCAGCCAGGGTGAATACTGATATATCTTTTAAAGAAATTTAATCCAATTAAAAAAATTTTCCCACAAAGAAAACTCCAGGGTCAGATGACTTCATAGAAATTCTGTCAAATATTTAAGGATGAAATAACACTGATTTTTTGTATTAAAATTTTCTTTATTGCAAATTTTCAAACGTGGAAAAGTTGAGTAATGAACCTATGTCCCTTCACCTAGCTTCAATAACTAACAACATCTGGCAATCTTGTTACACTTCCCTCCCCAATTCTCCAGTACCAGAGAAAATGTGTATGTCCCAGTATATCCACTAAGTCTGTGGCTTGTACGTCATCAGCCTGCCTTGGGCTACCTTCCCATCACTTGGACCAATCAAGGTCAAAAGACGATCAGATGAGCCAGGCCTGGATTCTGTGTCCATTCCTGCTACTGAGGTGGGTCAGCACCTTTTAAACTAAGGCGAATTTTGCACCAATCTTATACAAATTCTTTCAGAAAAATAGAAAAAGAAAAACCATTTCAAACTAATTTTATGAGGCCAGTGTAACTTGATATAAAAATCTGACAAGGACATAAAAAGGGCAAGTACAGACCAACTTTTACTATGAATATATATGCAAAAATCATAAATAAAATATTAACAAATCAAACCCAGTGATTCATTATATATTTTTTCAAAATGAGCAAACCACCCTTGCATTTCTAGAATAACTATGTGTATATTATTATCATTATATATAGATATATATCTATATATATATAAAATATACACACACAATGTGAGTTATTTGAGAATCGCAAGGGTGGTTTGTCATTTGACAATAAGTCAATGTAATTTACTATTTTCACAGAAAAGAAAAAAATCACATCATTATGTTTATACAGAAAAAAACATTTTCTAAAATTCAACTCTTCATAATAAAAAAATACTCTTACCAACTACAAATAGAAGAAAAATTTCTAAATCCAATAGCATGATAACTGTAGCTGATACTGTATTACATATTTGAAAGGTGCTAAGTAAGTAGATCTTAAAAGTTCTCATCACAAGAAAAAATATTTGTTACCATGTGTGGTGATGGATGTTAGACTTATCATGCTGATCAATTCCCAATATACACAAATACCGAATCACTATGTTGTACACCTAAAACTACATAATGTTTTATGTGTCAACCCATAGTCATCGGTGCCAATTCAGTACCAACAGGAATCCCCAATTTGTGGTCCAGTGAAGAAGGAAACTTCATTCAGTAAAAAACAGCAAGGCTGTGAAAACTGTGTGGCTGTGAGGCTGCTCTAGGGCCCGGCTCCTCTCCAGCTAGACAGCTCTGCTCTGCTCTGCTCCTCAGTGGTACGCTCTGCTTGGCACTGATCTGCTCCAATTTGCTTTGACCTGTACTGTTCTGTGCCAGTCTGCTCTGCTCCAGCAAGACATCTTCCATGTTTCAGCTCAGCCAGGGAGATGCAGCCTTCGGTGGAAAGGGAAGGTGCTCTCTCAAGAGACAGAGCGGAGCAGGCTTATAGGGACAGAGTCCCCACACCTGGTCCGTGATTGGTCTATCCTCATGCACATGAGGACTCCAAATCCTTGTAGTTTTTGATTGGTCCACAAGGCACTGTCCTGACTGGTCAAAACACAGCCACTCTGGTTGGTCAGAACTGCATAGCTCTGATTAGATGAGGAAAGTCTCAGTCCTGTTGGTTGAGATAGGATTCTAGAACCTATAATCCTTTATAAGGACCAGCTCAGATGGCAGAAACACAGTGCAGGAGGCAGTTCTGTGCAGGCTTCTCCCTGAAGTGCCGTTTGCATGAGAGGCCCCTGGGTAGAATTTATTAGTATTTTTTTTAATTTTAGCCCATTTAGCCATGAGGAGCCTATCTTAGGTCTTCTTTCTCAGGGTTCACATATGTCAATTATATCTCATTAAATAAACAATACAAACGAAAAGACAGTGGAACCACACCTTTAAAATACTGAAATAGAACAGTGTCAACCTAGAATTCTATTACCCCAAAGAAAATATCTTTCAAAAATCAATACAAAATAAAGACTTTTCAAACATACAAGAGCTGAAAGAATTCATTGCCAACAGACCCATATTGCAAGAAATGTTAATAGGAGCCCTGGCTGGCATAGCTCAGTCAATTGAGCATTGGCCTGTGAACCAAAGGGTCGCAGGTTCGATTCCCGTTCAGGGAAAATGCCTGGGTTACAGGCCAGGCCTCCAGTAGGGGGCACACAAGAGGCAACCACATACTGATGCTTCTCTCCCTCTCTTTCTCTTTCCCCTTCTCCTCTCACTAAAAATAAATAAAATCTTAAAAAAAAAAGAAAAAGAAATGTTACTAGGAAGTTACTCACAGCAGAGGCAAACAATGCCAAATGGAAATATGGATCTACACAGAGGAACAAATTGCACCAGAAATGGCAGCAGTGCCCAATATATGGCCCGGGAACCCCCGTGTCCCCTTCCAGGAGATTGCAAGTGCAAAGTAGTTTTGTAATAATGCTAAGACGCACCACCTTTTCATGCTCCTTCTCTCGCAGTGCACTATGGAGTTTTCCACTGTGGTGTGGCAACGGAGTAAAGGCAGGGGCAGGTCTGAGGATCTAGCTTTCTTCTAGTAAGCAGTACGTTCAAGAGATTTGTTTAAAAATGTGAAATAGTGCTACTCTTCTGACAATTTTTTTGAAAATATGTTTTTCATAACATGTTATTTATGGTAACTGGTGATCTCTTTCATTGTTATTTTTAAATAATAAATAACTACTTTTCAATGTTCTGTTTTAAAGATTTCAAATGCAGTAAATATTGATTGAAATAATCCACAGAAACAGAAGCTTTTCAGCGTCCTCCATAATTTTTAAGACTATTTAAGGAGCTCTGAGACCAAAAAGTGTGAGTGCAGGCTGTTCCAAAGCAGCTTGGCATTTAAAGGCCTTTGACGTAGTTGGCTGGAAAGTAAGGAAGGTTTTGTGATACATAGATCCATGCAGTTAAAACGAAAAAAAAAAAAAAAAAGATGAAGGAAGGGCTTTAGAAATAGAGGCTGACAGACCAGGACTAAAATATCTCAATTTGGAGGTTGTACAGAATGGGGGAGGGGCTAAAGCTTGGAGGCAATCATCTCAGGGGGGTAACCATTCAGCTGCTCCCTGTGGACCACTTGTGCCTGGCAAATATAATTGCCCAGCAACTTCAGCGATTAGTTGTTTGAGACACAGACATGACTGCAGGGTGTGGCTGCATTTAATACTAATACCATTGAAACTGCGTCTGGCACATAGAGACACTGTCCCGGTTCCTGGCGGCGGAGTCATTCGCTGTTACCTTTCTGCCCTAGTGCATCCATTTTCCTTAGACAGAAGTTGCGGACTTGCAGAGGAAAGGGTGTGCACTTCGGATTCAGGTAGCTCTGGACTCAAAATTCTGCCTAATCCTGCCTTTGTCTAGAAGTTGCTGTGTGAGATCTTAACCCTTTCAAGCTTGCACTGCTGAAGGTGCTTGCCTTGGAAACAAAGGTGTTCTGACTTCGGCTTTGGCTGGGACAGGGTGGCTTCTCTCATTACAACCCATGGTTTGAGCTTCTATTGGAACTTCCAGTGACATTCACCCTTGCTAAAGGGACTGAGGGCTTGGACTGGAAATGGTAAGTCCTTGGCTACTTTTCCTAAGAACTCATTGTGACTTGGTAACTCTGGCACTGGGAGTCTTTGTCCATCAAGCTTTTGCCATTTATTTGGTGATATTTTCAACTCATATCCAGTGAGATAGGTAGACTAGAAGGAAAGCTTTTTAAGGAAGGAAATGCTGTCTTAAGACAGTCCCAACTTAATCTAATCAGAGTGAATTCCAGGACCTGTGTGGCAGCCGTCAGTCCAGACAGGGTGGGTGGCCTGGAGCTCCTGGCAGCTCTCTGGCCACGTGAGCCTGACAATGTAGTCAACATAGAGATGAGCAGACAAGAGAGATGGAGAGAAGCCAAGTGTTGGGGACATCGTTGAATTCCTGGATCAAACTATGCCAAACCCTGCCAATCCCTTGACATTTCTGTGTCATGTGCCAAAGCATTTCATGTTCTTGTTTAACTTAATTTGAATTGGTTATTGCTTTTTAAAAGTGAATCCAGAGATCTCAGACAGAATCATCCATGAGATACAACAAGGGCAGGACAGCTGTGAGGGTTCTCAGCCCTCCTCTTCACCACAGCAGGGGTCCTAGAATTACACAAAACCTAACCTCCTATGTCAACTCTTCTCTGGGTAGAACATTTTGTTAATTAAGTCTCATAATTTGAAAGTTCCTTTTATCTTACAACCTTAAAAACAAGATTCCCTAATGTTCTAACCAAGGAATTAGGAGAATCTAACATCTTCACAGAATCTTGCACTTAGTGGATGTTACATTAAAAACCTCTAGATAGGATTTTTTATACTTCTTGGAATCTAAAATTTTAGAACTGGAGATGATTTTAAATGTGCATCTCATTTTACAGATGAAGGAACATTTACACAGACAGGTTCAAGGGCTTTGCAAAGATCATGCTGCAGCTAATGGTACAGCCAGAGGGATAGAACCCAGGTCTCCCAACTCCCATTCAAGTACTTCTTCTACCTCAAAGCATCTAGCACACTACTCAGCACATAGGAAGTGACTGATTAATGAAGAAATGTTTGATCACCCACGGGGCCTGCCGCTCAGCTGAGGTCTGAGAGCATCAGCTATGAGACCAAGCCAAAAGCATGAATGTTTGGAAAGCCTCCCAGCTGCAGGACTCCTGACCTTAGCTGGCCTGCATTAGCCCCTTAGGGCCTTAGCAGCTCAGATCTCTAGTAAACTGCATTGTTGCAAGTCAGAGATGATTCCTGCAGGGTTGCTGCCAACAAAAGCCAACATGCTGGACAGACTTGGATGAAATTGGTGTTGCCCACAAGCCACTGTCTTTTATTGCTTCTCTGCAGAGCTAGGAGTCAAAGGCCTGGGTTTCTTGCTCTGAAATAGTAACTTTCCTGTCTTTTCAGGGAAGAAAGCCACATAATCATCTTTAAGACTTTGGGTGTTCAGATGGAAGACAAGCTGGCCTATGACATGTCCTGTGTTGGAGGATTTGTTGTTTTTAAGTCACCCTCCCCTCTGAGCCATAGGAGATCATAACCCTCCTGATAAAAAGTCTTGACTCAAAACTACAGCAGCCACTGCAGACACTGGAAGCTCAGAAACAGACTAGACTTCTGTCAGGGCAATTAGCCTCACTTCAAAAGGCTTCCTGCTTGGCTTTTGGACCCCTTCTTCATTCTAGGGCTAAAATGACAATAATAGTGCAGATGGGGAGGGACAAAGTAGTCTGATGCAGACTCAATCACCGAAATTACCTGGAGCCCAACCCCCAAGTCCCTCCTTTTTGTTCAAGCAGTCCCAGTGATAGGTCAAATGCTCCACAGCGGGCTACAATAGCCCTTCTGTGACTCTAGCACACTCCCAGACCCCTCGTGCATGCTCAAGAACCACCCACACTCTGTACCCACCCTTCCTTGCTATGCTGCTGTTTCCCTTCCTGCCATAGTTGCTATCCCTGTCATCGCCTGCTTGATGCCACCTTGTCTTGTCCTAGCTGCCCTTCTGCCTGACTCCAGCATTCACTGTTCTGTCCCTTGGAGCCTCTTGCTATTCTTGGTTCCATCAACTGTCACTGACATACTCTGTTTCACAAAGCACCCCCTCTCTTCCAGGAACGTGACACTGGACACCTGGTGGGCCGGACTGGCAGGTGAGCAGCAGTGCCAGGGATGCACACCACACTAGCCCTGCACACAGTGTCCCTCCAGGTATCGTGTGGGCGAGTTCCTTGATCAACAGGTACCCCCCAGAAGGCTAAGGAGTAGTGGTAAAGAGCCAGTTATGTGACGATCTTAATCTCTGGCCCAGCTTCAGCACTACTGGTTAATATTTCATCCATCCACCCATCCATTTGTGGTTCAGTAAATATAAATCACTGATCAATACAAAAAATGAGGCAGGCAGTTCTAATTTTCCAATGAGGTGAAATAGACAATAAACAAATGTACAAACGAGATGATTTCAGAGACTGTTAAGTGTTCTTGAATAAATGAAAACGCCCCAGAGAGCAAGGAGAGGGTAAAGCCAGTACTTTGGATGAGGTTTAGGGAAGACTTCTCAGAGGAGGTGCCATTTAAACAGAAGCCTGACTGAGAAGAAGGGTCCAGTCACACAAAGACAACAGGAAGTGGCTCCAGGCGGGCGGCGGGGGGCAAACATTGCCACAGCCCACAGGCAAAGGGGAGGTGTGCCTGCAGAATGAGGCCCCCTGAGTGAGGGGGAGCATGGTGTGGGGTGGGGGGAAGGGCAGCAGGAAGGGCTATCTGTGCTGGGGGTGGGGGTTGAAGGGAGGAGTCAGGGGCTCTGATGGAAAGGCCCCTCCAGCTGCTCCGGGGAGTGGACTTTTATCAGGAGGCTGTGTAGGGAGAGGGCAGTGCAGCTTACACTCGATGACAGTGTGGAGACGGGAAAGGAAGCAGGTTCAAAATACACCTTAATGTAGACACAACAGGATTGCCTTAGGAACGTATTCTAAACACTTCCCATACAATGTGTTCTATGCCTTGTTTTGTAAGGGCTTCATCCCATGCCTTGTGAAGAAAGGAATGAGGTGGAGAGTTCCCAAATTTATTTTTCTAAGGCTGCTGTAACAAATTACCTCCAATTTAGTGGCTTAAAACAACATAAATGTATCCTCTTGCAGCTCTGGAGGTGCAAGTTTGAAATGGATCTGGATGGGGAGGGGGCTGAAATCAGGTGAGCAGGGTTTGTTTCTGGAAGCTCTGGGGAAGAATGTTTCCTTGTTTTGTCCAACTGCTTCTAGAGGCCGTCATTCCTCCATTGTCAGAGCCAGCACTCACATCCATCCAACATCTGCTTGTTGTCACATCTGCTCTGGGTCTCCCACCTCCCTCTTTCATTTATACAGACCCTGGGGATTATACTGGGCCCACTCGGATAATCCAAGATAACCTCCCCACATTCAGATCCTTCACTTTTTCACATCCGCATTGTCCCTTCTGCCGCACACAGCAACAGGGTCACAGGTTGAGGGGACTCTTTGAGGGGACTCTTTGAGGGGCCATTATTCTGCCTACCACACTCTCCATAGGTTTTTATTTCCTTGCTGCTTCTTTATGGTCACATGTAATCATTTTGAAAGCTCTGGCGTTTTTTTCCATTTGTTGTCCATTCCTTCCTTCTCGCCCTCCTGTGTTCAACCACCATTTTCTGCACATCTGCTGTGAGCCAGGCACTCTCTGTCAGGCACTGCAGGGAGACAACTGTGTGCCCAGACTCATCTCTCAGGGATTTGCTGTTGCTTTTCTTGGGTGGCTTTGTTACTGGTCCAGTTAAAGTGGGCTGGCTGTGGTGTGAGGACTCTGCAAACGAGGCAGGTGCCCCCCACGGCAGTCACCGCATGGCCACGCTCCTGGCTTTCTACTGCTGGGTCAGTGAAACACAGTCTAAGCCTTACTAGGCTCAGCAAGAAAGGAGAGAGATAACAACCAAGGGTAGGGGCCAAGACTAGAAGTCGTGGTTTTCACAGAGTGCCGGACTCACTTTCCAAGTGGGCGCTGGTGCTGGGTGGCTGCTCACACACTCACCAACAGCTCGCTGCGGCCCAGAGCCACCCTCTCCGACCTCTCTCCCTGCCTCTCCAAGTGCAGCTTTCTGGAAAACATCTGAGCCTTTTCTTGGCAAACCTTCGCACAAACCAGTCTCCGGAAATGCTTCACAAAACACTCGGCCCCCGAAGAGTCCTTTCCTCTGAGGGACATGTATTGTAATATTTACAGATGGAATGATACAAAGTCTGGGATTTCCTTCTGGACAAAACACGTGGGAGGAAGTGGGTGGGCATAGATGAAACAAGCCTGGCCTTGAGTTAATAATTATTGAAGCTGGGAACGCAGGAGTTTGCTATATACTGTTCTATTCTTCTGTTGCATATTTTAAAAATGTTTAAAGATTATATGGGAAAAAGGGTCCCACATTTCACCTTATGTCACTGAAACAAACAACATTTGGATATATTTTACTGTGTAATAATTTATGAGGTTTTAAAGATAAACAAACGCAGGCATACAAATATTTGACAACACAGACATTTTCACAGTCACTGGAGTCACCGCAGGGGAGAGAAAGTGCTAGATGTCTTGCGTGCTGCTATGTTGAAACAGTAATGGTACTGTCCTCAAGGAAGAAACACATAAAACTCTGGAACATTATTCCAGTAATTGGATTCAAAGGGCTAAAGATTTCATCTGGAGAAGATAGTTTAACTTGATTAAGAGATAATTGTGGTTCTTTATGATGGAGGTGGTGAACTGGCTTGACCTGTCTCATACATTAGTTTCATACATTAGTTTCCAGGCAGCACGTATTAGCATTAGAATCCCTCTGGTCATGAAACTGGTTTTTCAACCTCAGTAAAAACCTGAGAAAAACAATTGTGAAATGGATAGAATATTTTTTGGATCATCTTCATTTGCTTTTCCAGCACTCCTGTGAGGCAGTATTATGTAGTGGAAAGACTACAGACTTGGGAACCAAAAAATTGACTTGACTTCCATCTCAGACACCTGTTGTGTGACTTTGGGCAAGTTATATAAACTCTCTGAATCTCAGTTTCCTCATCTATAAAATGGGCCTACTAATATGTATTTTGCAGGGATGTGGTGAAGATTATGGGTAAGGTATGTAAAATGCCTCTTTCATCACAGACACTCAATTCATGCTAGCTTATTGTATTTATAATTGCATATTCCTCTACCCCACTCTGTATCTCCAATATAGAACCTAGCACATAGTAAGAATGCAATAAATGTTTGTTGACTGACATTAAACCTTGAGATGGTAGAGTCAGTGGGAAGAAGTATAGATTATACCAAAATCCTCCCCTTTGCGGGTCACTCATTCTCATGAAAGCTTCTCTAGTTAGTTAGTTGCTCAAGCCAAAAAAAAAAGACCCATTTGTGACATCACCTTCCTCTTCCTCCTCACATCTAATCAATCACCATATTCAATGAGTTGTCAATTTTCACTAGAACCTATTCACTTCCCTCAAATCCTACTGCTACCCCTTAGTTCAAGACTAGCCACTGCTTCATTTGGTCTATAGCAAAGTTAGGTCTCCTCACATCTGTTCTTACTCCTCTACAATCCTTTCTCTTCATTGTAGCCAAAGGGATTTTTTTCTTTTTCCTTTTTTTTTATTTATGGAAAAATTTAAATAGTCACAAAAATAAAGAGTATAATAAGCTTCCATATCCGTCATGCAGCTTCAACAATGATCAGTGATTGGCCAGTTTTGTTTCATATATTTTTCCTATATTCTCAGATTATTGGAAGCAAATTCCAGAAGTCACATATTTTGGGGAGCTATTTTCATGAATTCAGAATAAAATTCTAAGATTTTTAATTTTTTGTTTAGAGAGAGGGGAAGGGAGAAAGAAAGGGACGGAGAGAAACATCAATTGGTTGCCTCTCTTATGCACCCCTAACCTGGGGACTGAACCCCCAAACTAGGCATGGACTCAGCCTGGCCACCCTTGGGTAAATGGGACAGCACCCAACCCACTGAGCCACACCAGTCAGGGCCAGAATAACATTCTAGTCCTTCACATGGCTTGCCATGATCTAATCCCTGTTGACTTCTCCAACTATTGGCTATTCTCCCACTGCAAACCCAGTCAAACCAGCCATCTCTCAGTTTCTCGAAAATTTTATGGCATCTCCTGGTCCTCAGGCCTTCAGGCTGGGCTATCTTCCAGTGCCAGAAAGCCTGACCTTTAACCTCTTTCACCCTCTTTGCTCAGGGGCAGCTACTCCTGCTTCTGTTATCACCCTGCACATCACTGCTTAAGAGTCCCGTAAACATGGGGTGCAGACAGGTCTCTCAGCACTCGGTGTTTCTCCTCCAGTTATACATACGTGATTTTGTAAGAAGTCGTGCAAAGTCGTCTCCACTGTTAAAAATAAACTCTATGGGCAAAAGAGCTCTGTCTGTCTTATTCCCTGATGAGACACTCAGCACACAGTTCAATACCTTCCTTGGAGGAGGCACTTAATAAATATCTGTTGAATGAGGTTCCCAAGAAAGGTAAACACAAAAGCCACATCCACTTCATGTTATAAATTGCTGATAGACCAGTGTCCCAAATATACTATCACCACCAGAACAATGCTCAGACCTTTAAATTAAGTGTATTTTGTTACACTCAATAGGACTTTTAAAAAAGGGTAAGAGATGTGTTATGCCAGACACTGAGGATTCGGATAAATAATTATACATAGATCCTTCCTCACAGAGCTGAGTCCAGTGGAAAAGATACTTAATTATCTGAAAATTGGTTATTTATCATGTTTTATAGAGAGAGTAAGCCAGAATAGTTAGTTAGCCAGAGAATCTGTCAAGTGTCAGACAACTGAGAAACAGGAGTTTGCTGTAAAAACAACAGTTCATGTTTACTGGGTCCTTCCTTTGGGCCAGGTATAGTACAAAGCATATTTCACATAAGATTTCATTTAATTCTCACAACGCCTTTTCAGATATGCCCCATTATTCCAATTTTGCAGATTTTTTTAAAAAGGCATTAAAAACTTAGATAACTCTAGGTCATCCTGGCTCTGAAATCGGGAGTCCGACTCCAGAGGGCACATCCCTAATCTTTACGCCGGAGCTGCCCAGTAACCTTTGAGTAAGCACTGCTGCAGGACAAAGTACGGGAAGGACATGTTCCCGTTCATCAGTGCTTTCTACTTGGTGCTCTGGTTTTGGAGCGACGTGGGCACGCTTTCACGGGAAAACAGCAGCTGTTGAACATCTGTTACTGATGAGGCCAGGCTACTGTGGGCCCAAGGCACTAACCATTAATCTGGACTTTGTATCAAATTTTCCCTATAAAGAGAAATAAGCTAGAAACTCTCAAATTGTGAAGCTATTGCTTGCCATGAACTTAGCCCATCTTTTCTGCTAAACTGAAAACTCTGTGTTGTTTTCTTCGTTGAACAGTGTATCTTGCCTGCTTACCTTCTACAGATGGGTATTAACGAAGAGGAAATTTATTCTATTTTAAAAGGGAAAAATTGTTAGGGTAAATTATATGAATGGACCTTGAACCATGAAAACAGATTTTTGTATTAATTATACATATCTCTGGATTTGTTTTTAAATTTTTAGTAAGGAAAATTTCAATCATACAAAAGTAGACTGAGTGGTACAGCAACACCCCAAATACCCATCACCCTGCTTCAACAGTCATCAACTCAAAGCCAGTCTGTTTCATTGACATTTTCTTCAAGGTTCCCCCTTGTGTTTTATCTTGAAGCACATATAATTGGGATATTTTGAATGCTATGTTCTGTATGGAATCAATAGAATAAATAAACATGACTCGGTCAGAAAGATACTTGGGAAAACAGAAACAAGAAAAGGGAATAGGCTGTGTGGTTTTGACCTCAGAAAAGGCAGAGGCCTGGATGCATTATTGGCAGCACTTGCACAGGCAGATAATAACACACTGTGAATGGAAAGTTTTGGCTGCAGACAAGGGTGTGTGGTGGGTCTACCTGTCAAGTGTCTTGAGCATACATCTCCACCTTCTGTTCTCCAATCCTCCTCTCACCAACAATGTATTTAAATCACTTGTTTGAGGTTCTGTGCTGTCCCCACCAACAGCCCCCACCCCCACCCCTGTCTTGCCTCAGCCATTGCTGCATGAAAAAACCCTAGAGGAGCACTGTGCAATCAAAATATAATGTGAGCCCTGGCCGGGTAGCTCAGTTGGTTGGAGCACCGTCTGGATACGCCAAGGTGGTGGGTTCGACCTCTAGTCAGGGCATAGTCAAGAAGCAACCAGTGAATGCATAAATAAGTGGAACAATAAGTCAACGCCTGTCTCCCTCTCTCCCTCTCTCTCTCTCTCCCCCTCCCTCCTTCCCTCCCTCCTTTCCTCACTCTCATTCTTCCTCTCTCTCTCTATAAAAATCAATTTAAATCAATCAATAAATCTTTACCCTCTTGAAGTTCACATTCTGGCGTGGAAGGGCAGAGGGAAAACTTACAGTAACAAAGGTAAACACTTAAAAGATAACAATATGTTGGGAGATGAAACGAGCTAAGGGGAAAGGAGAAAGCATGGAAGGGGACCAGGAGGTACCAGGCACTCTGTAATTTGAGATCAGTGGTCAGGGAAAACTCTTCTGTGAGTAAAGACCAGAAGGAAGTGAAGGACTAGGTCATGTGATATTTGGAATAAAAGAGTTCAGAAACAGGGAGACAACAAGTGCAAAGGTCCCAAGGCAGAAACCAACAGGCACATCATAACAGCCCGGAAGCTAGTGTGGCTGGAGCAGAAAGCAGATGAAGTGTGGAAAGAAACTGTTCTGAGAGGTAATGGCAATGGGCAGACATTGTAGCTTTCTAAGCCAGGTTTTCACTCCGAACGAGAGGGAAGTCAGAAAGTTTTGAGCAGAGAGAGATATTTGTCCTACATTTTAACATGACTTTTCCAACTGCTGTGTTGCAGATGGGTTGAAGGCAATCAAGGGCAATACAGGGAGCCAATTAGAAGTCCATTCCAATAACCCAGGCAAAAGATGGATGATGGCTTGGACCTGGGGCAGGAAGCAGTGGACCAGGGACAAGTGGCCTGCTTATGTGAATGGACAAAACTGTGGGACAAAGATGTTCAAAGCAATATTGTTGGTAATTGAAACTAGAAATAACCTAAACGTCCATTTATAGAAGGAAGGTTAAACAAATTACAGCACTTCTTTTTTTAACTTAAAAACTTCTGTAGTGATTGAAAACATGTATTATTTTTTATATGAAAAATCTTAAAGAACCCCAAAGATTCCACCAAGAAACTACTAGATCTGATAAATGAATTCAGCAAAGTTGCAGGATAAAAAATTAATATCCAGAAATCAGTTGTATTTTTATATGCCAATAATGAGCTAACAGAAAGGGAAATTAAGAAAACAATCTCACTCACAATTATTTCAAAAAGAATAAAATGCCTAGGAATAAACCTAACTAAGGATGCAAAAGACCCATACACAGAAAATTATAAGACACTGAAGAAAGAAATTGAAGAAGATACACATAAGTGGATGCACATACCGTGTTCATGGACAGGAAGATTTAACATCATTAAAATGTCCATACTACCCAAGGCAATCTATAGATTCAATGCAATTCCTATCAAGAGTTCAATGACATATTTCACAGAACCAGAACAAATATTTCAAAAATTTATATGGGACCACAAAAGGATTTGCATAGCAACAGTGATCCTGAGAATGAACAAAGTTGGAGGAATCACGCTACCTAATATCAAACTGTACCATAAGGCCATAGTAATCAAAACAGCGTGGTACTGGCATAAAAATAGACACATAGATCAATGGAACCAAATAGAGAGCCCAGAAATAAACCCACACCTTTATAGTCAATTAATATTCAACAGAGGAAACAAGCACATACAGTGGGCCAAAGATAGTCTATGCAATAAATGGTGTTGGGAATATTGGACAGATACATGCAGATAAATGATAGCATGTTCTTACACCACATACAAGAATATATTAAAAATGGATCAAAGACTTAAATGTTAGACCCGAAACAATAAAAATCCTAGAATAAAACATGGGCAGCAAAATCTTGGACATTGCTTGAAGCAATTTTTTATCGGATATTTCCCCAAGCAAGGGAAACAGAAGAAAAAGTAAGTGGGACTACATCAAACTAAAAAGTTTTTGCACAGCAAAGGAAATCATCAGCAAAATAAAAATAAAACCCACAGAATGAGAGAACATATTCACTGATTCATCTGATAAGGGTTTAATATTCAAAATTTATAAAGAACTTACACAACACCAAAAATACAAACAACCCAATTTAAAAATGGGCAAAGGACCTGAATAGACATTGCACCAAAGAGGACATACAGATGGACAACAGACATATGAAAGGATGCTCAGCATCACTAATCATCAGAGAAATGCAAATTAAAACCACAATGAGATACCATTTCATACCTGTCAGAATAGCTATCATCAGTTAATCAACAAACAACAACTACTGGCAAGGGTGTGGAGAAAGGGGACCCTTTTGCACTGTTGGTGGGAATGCAGACTGGTACAGCCACTGTGGAAAGCAGAATGGAGATACCTCAAAAAATTAAAAATGGATTTGCCTTTTGACTCAGCAATCCCACTTCTGGGAATATATCCAAAGGAATTCAAAAACTAATTCGAAAGAACATAAGCACCCCTATGTTCATTGCAGCATGATTTACATTGCCAAGATATGGAAGCAGCCCAAGTGTCCATCAGTGGATGAATGGATAAAACAACTATGGGACATTTACACAATGGAATTCTACTTGGCTGTAAAAAAGAAGAAAAATTTACCCTTTGCAACAGTATGGATGGACCTGGAGAATATCTTTGCTAAGTGAAATACGCCAGTCAGAGAAAGACAGGTACCCTATGATTTCACTCATATGTGGAATCTGATGAACAAACTGAACTAAGAAGGAAAATGGGCACAGACTCATAGATGGAGAACAGGATGACAGCTTGGGGGGAGGTGAGGGGGTGGAGGGATCGAGCAAAAAGGAAAAAGGAGTCATGGGTATGGACAACAGTGTGGTGATTGCTGGAGGAGGGGCAGTATAAGAGGACTAAGTGGTAATGAAAAAAAATACACTAAAGATTCAATTTTAAAAATCTAAGTAAGTAACATTAAATTTTAATGCCATGCAATTTCAGCATAGAGGGATATGTTGTAGTTTCAACATAAACATGTTTTTGGACCATTAAGACATCTTGTTTGGTTAAAAACACAAACCTAGATGCATTGAAATTAGAGTTTCTTATTTAAACAGAGTCAAGCAGAAATATGCCCCTGTACCAGTTAAACTAGTTTGTCACCCCAAAGCATTTTTGGTAGAGCAGATATAATCTACAAATGAGGAAACAAGACTGTAGGCAAGTGGTGGTTTTTAGTGAAACTTTGACTTAGATGCTGTTACAAAGCATCTAAGATCTGAATAGGGGGAAAGATTTGTCTAAGGGGTGAAACTGGGAAGTGAGTGTGTGATTCTGAATCCACATATTGGACAGGTATCCATTTGGTGGAGGCCATAAATTGTTAGATGAGAATTATCTCCATGATCATTTATCAATCACTCACCATACGCCAGGCACTGTGTCTTGTGTTTTTATGACAACTTTTAAATTTTACAATACAGCATGTAATTTCACAAATTTCCCCAAGATCATTACCTTAAAAAATGAAAGTGCTGAAGCCCTTGCTTGGATTGTCTCATGCAAACCCCACACTCTTTCTGCTATAACACTGTATTATTAAAAGCTGGCTAGATGATTTTTGAGGCTTTTCTTTGGAGAGAACAGTGTATCCATTAAGATGGCATTCAATTGCTTGTAACAAACCCTAACCAAGTGTGCTTTCAACAGGGAGAGGATGATTTTTCTCATGTAGTAAGTCTAAAGCTAGGCATTTTTTGGTAGATGCTGCTCCCCCTTTTCTCTGTAGTGTTGTATTGTGGTCATAAAAGGGCTTCTCCCCCTCCAACCTCACAGCAACCTCACTGCCAGAACAGATGATGTCGTCTGCATCAGGAAAGCAAGAACCTTCTCAGGACCTTCTGGGCAACTTCCTGCTAAATCTCACTGGCCAGAATTAAGTCACATGACTGCCCTGCAAGGACCTTTGGGAAGGCCAAGCATTTAGTGTGGCATGCCGTCTCCCTGAACAAAATCTGAGTTCTCTTAGAAAGGAAGAATGGGAAGTGGCTACTGAGGCAGCAGTAATATCTGTCCCACGAAGAGTATTTGACAGATGGAGGATGTTGGGGAGGAACAGCTGCCTCAGAAGTGCTTCTGGATTAAGTGGTTTCTAGGGACTTTGGGCACCACTGCTGATGAATTTTGCTGCTAGAGAGGAAAATGTAGTCGTTCTATGTAGCTCTGGGCTCAGCTTCTATTCTATTATTATGGAAGGAGAGAATGGATATTGGGAAACAACCAGGGGTTCTGCCACAGTTCCTCCACCAGCCCCTGAGACAGAGCTCCCTTGAGAAGGAGCCTGGCATGAGAGCAGTTGGTGATACAGGCTTTGGGAATGGAGAGAGAGAAGTAGGCATTTGGGGATACTTGGGCATGCTGGGAACACTTGAAGATACATTGAGCCTCCTGGATTGGCTTGGAAAGAGGCATTAAAAGTTCAGGCTGGCTCTCTCTTAATGCCTCTTTCCAGCCCTGTCACTAGCAAGCTACCTTACCTGTCTAGTCTCCATTTTTCTCTTCTGTAAGGGGATTAATAACCCTACTGTGTAGGGGGACTGTGAGCCTAAGTTGAAATGATGGATGTCCAGCTCCTGTATCATACTAGATGTTCCATAGATGGCAGCTGCTTTTTTTAATCCTCACCCAAGGATGTGCTTATTGATTTTAGAGAGAGAGGAGGGGGGGGGGAGAGAGAAACATCAATGTGAAAGAGAAACTGGTTGATTGCCTCTTATACGCGCCCAACTGGGGAATCAAACCCACAACCTAGGTATGTGGCTTGACCTGGAATCAAACCCATAAATTTTTGGTGCACCAGACAATGCTCCAACTAACTGAGCCACCCAGCCAGGGTGGCAGCTGTTATTTTTGATAGGAGCCTGATCCAGCTCCTATGCCCCTCGCTCTAATGCAGCTTACATCCTCTCCTCGGCTATACACACTCACTTGCCATTCTGCTGTCAGAACATGGATTCTCTACCCAGCTTTCTGCTTCTGGCTCTGCTCACAGTGGACTCTTGGCAGAAGCACCTCCCATCCTGGGGAGTCCTGCAGTCCTTCATGCCTCAGCTCACCTCTGCCCTTCTCCAGGAATTCCTCTCTGACCTCTCCAGGTTGGGTCAATCCCTTCCTCAGTTCCACTAGCAGCCCACACTTCTATCACAGTTCTAATTTCATCCTCTGTCAGGCCTTCACTAAGCTCCTTGCAAAGCCAGTCCAGGCCCTCAGGGTGGTTAAGAAAGACCCAGGCCACTACCCTTGTTCAAAGCTCTACAGGAAAAAGAGAAGGAGGAAATTGTACCCTATTTTAAATGCTTAAATGGCAAGTCCTAATGTAACTGAGCAAATTGGGGCTCCTCCACATGGTGCCTTGATGCATGACCCAACAATTAGTGTTGAAGGAAACAGATTTATTTACAGGGTTCCAACCTTGGGGTAGGGGTGCTGAGAGCACTCCTGCTCAGAGCCCTGTTCTCCATGAAATCAGCACTCCCCTTGCTCCCCACCAGGCTGTAAGCCAGAACCATGCCCAAAGTTCCCTATCTCCTTATCTGTTCTTAAGCCGGCTGCGCAAACAGGTCTCCATCCCCTCTGGAAGGTGCTCTTGTGGGTTTCAGAGTGACCATCCTCTTGCAGTAGCTCTTTCCTTCAGGATCTGGGGTACGTTGTTCTCAGCCTCCATGTTAATGGTTCAGGGAAACATGTGCCATGTTACAATGGATCATGGGAGGCACACATCCCCAGAGAGTGGCTTCTCTGTACGTACTTCAGAGAAGCCGAAGTCTGTAGTTCAGCATTCCCAGCCACAGTTCAGCTCCAAGCATTTCCCACAAATCCGTGCTTGGTTAGGCAGGTCCCTGCACAGCTCCATCAGCTCTCATCTCACACCCTTTCCTCCTGCAAGGCTTCTTCCTTCTCATCTTTCAGTCCTCATGGTGGAAATCCTCCATACCAGACCTCACGACCTTTCCTTACTAACCCAGGCCACATGATAGTAAAATCCCTTCCCTTTCAGCCTGCCCTTATTTTAAATACTCAGCCTGGAACTTCCTACATGACCTCATATCCAGCACCTCCTATGATGTGCTACTTTTGCCAGCTCCCCCATATTTTTTACCTTCTTTTGGCTGCCATCTTTAGTTAGGGCAAGAGTTCCCCATGACACACAGACATCCAGGGTGGGCATCTGCCTCCCCTGGCTATGTCACAAGTCACAAGATGCTTTCAAAGTCATGTACACCTTTGCCCAGGGTGGCAGCACAGCTATTAACTTGCCATGATTCTGCAAAGTATCTTAACTGTCTTGTCGTCCACTTCCCCCTGCCCCCCAATCCAGGTTTGTGGGGAATATGCTATTTTCAGGGACCCCCCATTCTGCACCCCATTACATTGGGTGCTAAACAAACATCTGTTAAATGGCAAATGGCAAACATCTGTTAAATTGGCTGATGCAAAAAAGCATCAGCCAATGCAGTGTAAGTGTGCTTTGTATAAGTGCTATTTCCAGATGTTTATTTTATTTTAAAATTGGGATTCATAGAGCACTACAGTCATTTGCTTAGTGGCATACATGTTGCAACTTCTGTCACCCTGTTCATACATGCTCCCATCTGGAGACAACTGCCAATGACCACCCTGCCCATCCCGCTGGCGAGATGGGAGCAAACTGGGCTGGGGCCTCAAGGCCTGGCACAAGGAAGTGGGTCTCACTGAGTCCTAGGGAGCCTCTGCTTCTGACATCCCCCCCCCGCCCCCCCCCCCCCCCCCCCGGCACCCTGGGGGTGTCCCTTCTTGCAGACTGCAGGACCAATAAATTGGCCTTTGGCCAGTCAAGATAGGCTAAAGCAGGGGTCCCTAACTTCCAGGCTGCCGACCAGTACCAGTCTGGGCCTGTTAGCAATCTTGCTACACAGTAGGAGTTGAGTTTAAATGTGATGCGCTTGAATCATCTCAAAATCAACCCCGCCCCACCCCCCATGGAAAAATTGTCTCCCACAGACCGATCCCTGGTGCCAAAAAGGTTGCAGACTCACTGGGCTAAACTATGTAAAACAAAATGGTGACACTCACGTCAACCAAGATGGCTGCCAATCAACCATAACACTTCTGGTTCAGGAAGGAAACTACCCAAGTCACTCCAGGCACCCTGCCTAATACCTGCCAGGGTGCACACCCGAGATATGGGCACATATATGTGTTTGCAGAGAGGGCACACTACCAACAGAGCTCTGGGGGAGCTTCCACCGCGCCTGAGGCACTGCTCCAGTGGGACTTAAACACCCCCCTCCCGGGTTCGTTAACCCCCCATTGCTCATTGTGTGTCAACTATGTATAATATTACAGAGGATAGGCTATTAATGTGATGTTGATGGTGCTTCTTGTGTGAACCTGCATTTAATAAAAGCTAAGTGAGACTGAGCAACACCTCTCGCCTCATTCCTTACCACTGCCGAGTAGAGACAGAGCCGGGCCACCTACTTCCTCCCAGCGGGAGGCGCGAGCCTCCTCCAGAGGTCGGGCCTTCAGGGCTCCTACTGAGGGTGCGTCCCGACACTTCGGCCAGCCCCAACCCCAGTTCCTCTCCCGCGGCCCGCCGTCCTGCTTTCGGGGGTTGTCGCCGCCCCGCCGGCAGGCGGCGCCCTCCGGCAGCTCTCCCTGCGGGGTCGTGACGGGGCGCGCGCGCCCGACGACTCGCGGAACCCTCGCCCGCACTTCCTGGTCGGAGGGGGCCGAGTGGCGGCAGGGGTCGCCTAGGCGCGCCCGACTGCCGCCCCTCCCTCCGCGGTCACCTGGGGCAGGTGCCGGCGCGGTGGACTCGTCTCGCACCCGGTCAGGCGCCCGGCGCCAGGGACGCGGAAGCCTCGGGTGAGTGTGGAGGGCCGGCGCCCTCTGCTTCCCCGCCAGGGGTGAGGGTGGTCCACAGCCCCCGCGCCGGCCCCCGCGCAGCTTGCACCTTCCCGGACGGGCGCTCGCAGGCCGGGCGAGAAATTCCCCTTCCAGGGATTCAGAGGCTAGGTTTCTCTGCGACTCGAGAGGTCTCGCTGTGGGGCGGGGCCCTGGGTAGAAAGCCGCCGGAGTCCCAGCCCGACCGGTTCGGCTCGGGGTTTTCGCTAGCCTGGGCGCCCGGCGCTGCAGAGGGTTTGGGAACCTGGGACACCGCTGCTGGACCTGGTGGCCTGGGTTAGGCGTATGCTCGCACCCCGTTTCCAAGGGAGATAGCTTTGAAACATTATAAAAACAGGTGAGGTTATAGAAGTAGGTCTACGCAATTTTTACTCTCCTTCCTGGCACACAGATGGGTGGGTGTTGTCGACAGTTAGGTACACACGCCCACGTGTCTGTGTTAGAGCGAACTTTGCACCTTTCTCTTGGCTTTCGGGAGTCGGGGGCGGAGCTTCCGCGCGCCCCGGGCTGAGAGATTAAAACCCCCGGGCTGTGCAGGGCTGTTTGTCTTTGGAGACCGTGGTGCCCGAGTTGGTTCCTCTTCGAACTACCTGGACTGGTTCGAAATTCTCTCTAGGTAACCTGGGAGCTCCCTCCGGAAGTTGTTGGCTGAAGCTCCTTTTCTCACCTGGCCAGGTGGCCTTGGTAGGTGGCGGCAGGGCCCAACCCCCCGCATTCCGGAGGCGACCCTGGGGACCTGGCCTGCACAGTAAAGGTCCAGGGGGGAGGAAGTGCACTCTTCTCCCTACCCTGTGCAAATGACTCGGGTAGGGGGCAAAAGTTATTGCTTAAATCCCAGAAATAAACCCACACAGATCAGAATCGCAAAGGACGCGTGAATGTTTGACCCTCAGTTGCTTATTGCTTCAGGTCAAACTATTTTGCTTGTGCTTTTCCAAATTTTTAAAAAAACTTCTTTGGTTGTAAAAATGGCTGATACAGAGGTTATTGAGAATTGCCAGTGGGGATGAGCCTGGCTCTATGAAAATCACAGGGATGGGGAAACCCGTAGTTTAAAAACTAAGAGACATACCACCGCAGTGCGATGCCATGTGTGAGCTTTAATGGGATTTTCATTTGATACCCCCCAAAAAAGTTTGTAAAGAAATTGAGCCAATAGAGGAAATTTGTACTGGTCATTCTGTAGCATTAAGAGATTAGTTTTGTTTAGTTTAGGTAATGGTATAATTATGTGCTTTAAAAAATATATCCTTGTCTTTTAGAAATAAATATTGAAATTGAAGTATAAATTGAGGATTTGTTTCAAAATGATCCAGTTTTGAGAAGCACTGTCAGTGGGGAAGTGAGGGGGAACGAGATGAAAGACTGAATGAAGGTATGGGGTATGGAATTTCTTAAAGTGTTGTCTCTACTTTTCTATGTTGCATGTTTTTCTTTAAGAGTATCACCACCACCACTACCTGTGAAGCTTTTTTTTTTTTTTTTTTTTTTTTTTTTGCAGAAAGTAGGTTTGGAAGTTAACTGCTAGTGTTCCACAGACTTCACTCGTAAATTGGGTGTAAAGTCTGCTTCTCTAGACTCATAGAAAGTCTTTTTCTCTCTTCCTGGGGTACAGCTTTATTTGGCTCAGAAGGTACAGGGTGTCTGCTGATGTGACAGAGCCCATCGGATCAAGTTAATGCAGGTGGATGCTGGGTCAGCTTTTTTTATACAAAGGGTATTAGCGAGCCTTGGGGTGAGTTGTCTGCAAAGGGACGGATTGTGAAAATGTGTTAGCAATTTTTCTGACCTGCCCAAAGCCTTTCCAAGTTATGCTCATCAAAAAACAGAGCTCAGATTAGTGAACACAATCATATATATTTAGAATTTGTATACAATTCTGGAAGCACAGTATACATCAATTAAAGTGCATTATAAAACAAATCACAAGGCTAGTGGATCTTATTACCTGAAAGAGATCTTGTCTGTGTGTGTTATCTTTTTTGTGTCCTTACCTTGTTTGCTTCAGGCATCATGACAGGTAAATACTTAGCAAAGAACTGCCTCCTAAAATATTCTGCATTATTCTTTTCCTTTCCAAGGGCCATGCTTGGAAGGAGGGAGATGTGGGGAGTATTCACCCAACTTTGTTTTCCCCCGCTGGATTTATCATATAATTCCTGTCATAAGTAATTTGGAAAAGTGATGATTGTTTGAGGAAGATACTAAAGTTCAGTAGAGGGAGGAAGGGGCGACATACTCCTGGAAGATAGACCTGTATTTCTTAGAATTGATTTTAATGCCTCTTTACTTTTAAGAGAAAACAAGGCAAGTAATTGCTGTCTCTGATAGTTGAAAGTTGAAATTAGATGACCCCCCTCAGCCTAGACCTTGCCTACTGCAGCCTCGCTAGTGTACAATGAAAGAAGCTGTAAGGGTGCTTCAAGGATTCAGTTGAGGAAATGCCAAAGCATGTCCCGGTTTCTGCGCAGTGTGTGGGAAAATGAGAGAACCAACAGAAGTCTCCTTGCAGTTGGAAAATATCATAGTGAGTTCATGAAGAAAGTGAAATTGGCTTGTGGTTTGGCTTGCGTTGTGTGACAGAAAGATGCAGCTGTTACTTGACTTTGTTTTCTGCCTCAGTTCCCACAAACGAGACCATGGAGAGCGAAAAGAAACTTTCCTGGCGGTGACCTGGTAGTGTTTACCGTCCTCTGTTTGAGGAGGGTGGACTTGGACTCTGCAAGTAGATCGCTAATACCATTGTAAGGAATTACCACAATGTGACACTGTCTTCTCTCTCCATCACCTTATTTACGGGTATGCACACATTAGAAAAGCAAATTACTGCTTTGCCAGTGTAATGGGAAGAATTGGGAAGAAGGGGTGTTGGCAATCAAGTCAAAAACTCTCCTAATACATAAACCCTCTGCATTCATGTACATCTCTTCATCCCATCCTGCAGCGGTGCAGGAGGATTGTCTTAGTTTTTAACTGATGAGAGCATTGAAATGTAAAGAAGCTAAGATTTGCCAAGTTGTTTCTTTAGAGATATGGGGGAAGGAAATTTATCATTTGTTGAGAGTTCCTGGTAGTCTTCACGCACACACGTTTTTAATTCTCACAAATGTCTCATAGTTGGTCATTATCAGCCCGTTTTGCAGATGGAATTGCAGCTAAGAGAGGCTGATAGTTGTCTTGACATCTTGCAGCTAGTGAAAGTGGAGCCAGGATTTAAATTCAAATCTGTGGGGTCTTAGAGTTTTCAGCCCCATTACCGGTAGCAGAGAGTGGAGCTACACACCCAAGAGTTGGTTAGTTAATCTAGGCAAGCTGTCTTTTTGCCATATTCGACTGCCCTGGTTACAAATTGTGTTCGTGGGCCACAGCTACCTAACAGAGATGTTTTATCAGGCCAGCACAGCATTAAAAAGAAAAGTGAACCAACACTGAAAATCAGGAGTTTCAAATATTCTGCCGTCAAGAATTTCTGAAGGTCCACATGGTCTCCATCACTCCTTGAGGCAGGAGGCAATCACATTTAAACTGTTGTTTCTCTTAGAGTAAGAGGGCTTTCTACAGGTGTGTCTATCCAAAATGGAATAACGAAAGATAGATTGAGAGGCTCTTGTCTCAAGAAAAATGGGAAAGAGCCTATTCCTTTGCGGGAATGAGGAGCCCTTTGTTTACTCTGCATAGCTTCCATGTCAGAAAAATACAAGGTATGTCATCGTTTTTCTCATACCCTGTCAGCTTTACTCGTCACTTCCTTTACTCTAGAATTCAGAGTTTGCTACCTCTGCAGCACAACAAAAATGGAGTACGTGTGTAGGTGAGCCACAGTCGAGCAAAGGAATGCCTCCAAAATCCCACACCTCGGACTTTTTATGCCAGAAGATGGGTCTCCAGGGTGTCCTGTGCGGACGGGGCACCAAGAAGCCCTCTTTCATCAAGCAGCCTGATACTGGCATCCAGGTGGCTCCTGAGCTTGTGGGTTGGCTCTCTGTAGCTGCTTCGAGGGCTCGTAGGACGTGGGAAGGTCCTCCTCATTCTCCCTTCTCTGCCTGCCCCTCTCCAGCTAATGACAGATCTGCACGGGCACACTGCTTAGGCATAGTCCTGTCTGAGAACTCTGCAGGGATGAGGAGCTGAGGGCCCCTGGTCCAGCCTTTGAAAACCTTCTGTGGTGTAAGTCCAAGGGTGGCCTAATTTCCTCATCTTGAAACTTGCAGTTAGGAGTCATGGGACAGATGTCTCACATCGGTCTGCATCTGGAATTGCATGACAGTTGAAGCTTCTTTTTATATATCTTCCCTTCCTTTCCCTGAATCTGAGTGCTCACAGCTGAGGGGGATGGGGCAGAGAAAGGGAAGAGGAAATACCACAAATGGAACCTCGTGGAGTGGTTCTGAAGAAACGTTACGTGCTGCTGTGAGGAACTAACTGGTCCCTAGAACTGCCCGTCTAGGTATGCACAATACGTTGTGGGAAGGGAAGACATTTCTTCTGCTCTTCAGGGTTCTTTCAGCTGTTGTAATAATTAAGTCTACTGGAGACAGATTATCAGGAGAAAAATAACCACATTTAATTACATACATATATGTCTACGGCTATACCACCCTGAATGCGCCCGATCTCGTCTAATTACATACATACATATGGGAACCTTCCATACATGAGTGGTTTGGGCAGAAAGGGGAAATGAGGCATATATGGCATCCTTAGCCAAGAATGAGGTCCGGCACTTCGGGGCTTAAGAGGGGGAAGAAAGGTTATTCATTCACAGGATGATCATAATGTTCAGTAATTGGAAGTTTGCCCTGCCCTGTAGATAGGTCATAAAAACTTATTTCTGGTAATAACTCTTATTATGGTCAAGGTCCCTAATTTAAAACCTTGAAGGGAGCAGTAAAAGGATATCAATGGCCTTCAGCTCAAAAGAATTCACATGCCAAAGTGGCACATCTTGGGACGGCTGGTACTGAATCCCTTCCTGTACACCAGTGTGGTAAGAAAAATAGAACAAAGGAGGGCTGCCAGTCCAATGCCTTGTTTGGTTGAAGGAAGGACGTCTACGGACCAGGTGCTTTGTAAATGCCTGGTCATTGGTTAGTTGGATCCTTTCAAGGAGAACTCTGGGATTCAGATGTGTGGCTGCACGTTCCCTCAGGTAGGTAGCCAGTAACTCCCTGGTCAAAGAGACAGGTGACACGGAAAAGTGGGCCAGTTGATTACCTGCCAGAGCAAGCGCAGTTGAGGAAGCTATCTTGAGTGTGGACTCCAACCACGGCGCTGGATTTACCTCTGGTTCTTTCACCTGTGTGACCTTGACTGGTTTTTAACCTCTCTGTGCCTGAGTTTTCTCTTGTGTGAAATGGAAGTACTAATAAATAATACCTACTGCATACAGCTGTGAGGATTAAATGGCACATCAGTGCCTGACATGGAAGGATTTGCTGTTGATTAGCTATTTCTGTTGCTATTAGAGCCCTGCCTCCTTCACTTTTGTCTTTATTTGCGGGACTTTCCCCCCTATAATTTTATAAGGAAAACTACAGGGTAGAAATACCATCCAGCTCCGAGAGTGAGCCGTGGGCTGCCCTTCTGAGCTGCCTTGTGACCTCAGGAAATGTTCTTGCTGACAAATGCTCCCGGGGAGTTTGGAGCAGCAGCAGCTTGGTTGACAAAGAGAATGGGGTTGGAGCCCTGGGCTTTGAAACAGGGCTTCAGCTCTATTGTTTAGGGATTAAACTCTGCACTGACTCTGGGAAAGAGAAGGCATCCCCTGGTGGGTGCAGACTCCACCTTATTGTGGAAAAGCAGGCTGGTGTCAGCGTGGAATGGAGGCAGACACTGTAGTTCTGCCCCCCGCCACGAGTGGCAGGGGCTCACAGCTCACTGAGTCCTCTGTGCACCCTGGGTCTCCTCCGTCAGCCGGGGATAAACACACCTCACAGGAATGTTGTGAAGCGCTATAAATTTTTTATGAAATCCGGGCACAGGTACAGGGAAGTGCCCTGGTCGACGTGCACTTTTGCGGTACGATCATGTAACAGGTGTACCAGGTTTGAAGGTGCTGATAACATTGACATAGCATTTTGTTATAGTTTGAGTAAGGGCTATCTAATTTGATCTTCAACCAGGGATACAGGTTGATTTGTTTGCATTTGTTTCTGCTTCCTTTTCTGCCTGTCAGGAGAAGTACAAAAGTGAACTGAGGTTCAGGCCAGAAGTGAGCCCAGAAATGGGAACAGAGGAATGGGTTATTTATTTTACTTGATCAGAGAAGGCAGCATGAGTTTGTATTCCTTGTGCCCTTAATGAGACATAGGGAGTGGTGGCATCCTGGGAGAAATTGATAGCTTAGGTGTCCCCAGGAAGCCGGAAGCATCCATGGTGTCCAGGGAGCCAGAATGGAGGGGCAGCCAGTTCCCTCTAAGCAGCCAAGGCAGGGGTCACCCCTGTTAACAGCTTCTGCCCAAACACATTCAGAAGTGCCAACTGGGGGTCAGGGAGGAAGGGAGGCCCTGGCCAGGTCCAGACCTTCACTAACTCCTTGCCTTTCCCTTCCTGCACTTCCAGCCTAGTATTCCTGTGAGATAGCAAAGAGCCCCTGCCCCCACCCCATCCCCCAGCTCGGAGGCCCCCAAGCTGGCTCCCATCTAACCAGCCCTTGAACAGAGTTCTCTCCATGTCTGTCAGTCTCTTTGCCTCCCACTGCATAGGCTTCTTCCTCCCTCCTTTCTGTTTATTTTATTCTGGGAACTTGAAGGGGAAAAAAGAGCTCTTATTCCACCATCCATAGGTCCAAAGACATTAACTTTTTTTAAAAAAAAGATTTTATTTATTTTTAGAGAGGGGAAGGGAGGGAGAAAGAGGGGGAGAGAAACATCGATGAGAGAGAAACATGGATCAGTTGCCTCTGGCTTGCACCCGACCTGGGACCAAACCTGCAACCCAGGCACATGCCCTGACCTGGAATCAAACTAGTGACCTTTCACTTTGCTGGACGCCACCCAACCAACTCAGCCACACTGGCCAGGGCCACTTTCTGTTTAGGTAAATGAGATATCCAAATTCATATGGTTCTGACTGATGTGAATCTGGTGTGAATCAAGAATGCAGTCCTGATTGGTCAGTATTACCTAGCCTGATTGGTCATTATGGAGCAGCTCTGATGGACTGGTTTAAATGCAAATAAGGATATAATTGTGCAGTTCTGATTGGAGGGGTCAGGTCTCAGAGGAAGCCAGGAACTCCCTTATCATAGCTGATTCAGACAGTGTAAAGGAGCAGGACGTAGTGCAGGAAGCCAATAGTGCAGTCTGAGGTTCTTTCGTGTATACAGGGTACACGAAAAGCCCCTATCAGCTAATGGCAGCTAGACTCTCGTTATCTATACAATTTGGGCCTCACTTCACCCTGGGGAATCCATCTCAGCAGATACATTTCTTCTCTGGGTTCACATCAAATGAATCTCTCTTCTCAGGGTCCACATAAGTGAACTGTTTCCCTGAGTTCTGGGAGTCATTAAAGCAAATTATTGAATCTGAGGAGGGGGTCATGGGAATTTCTGATTTATGGCCACTTGGTAGAAGTACAGGTGACAACCTGGGACCTGTGACTGTCATGTGAACTGGGTAGCAGTCTTGTGGGACTAAGCCCTCATGGGATCTGCACTGATTCTACGTAGTTAGTTTTAGAATTGCTTGGTGTAGGAAAACCAACATATTTGGTGTCAGAAGTATTTTTAGTAGAAATAGTGTGTTTACTTTTTGATTCTATTTCACATTATTTGGGATGGATTCCTATAAGAATGATTACTGAATCAAAGGTTTTGAATAATAAAGTTTTCTTTCTGATTACAAAAGCAATACATTTTCATTGTGGAAAAGCTGGTAAACATAGGAGGGTGTGCAAAGTAAATTCACACCCTCACTCTCACCAATCAGATAGTCACTGTGAACGTAGCTTGGCTCTCTCCCTCCCGGATGTGTGCCATCTACAGTAGGGACGCAGTTCCATGTGTGACCTGTGGACCAGCAGCCTGGGCATCACCGGGGAGGGAGCTTGTTAGAAATGCAGAATCTCAGGCCCATCCCAGACATAGTGAATCAGAAACCACCTTTTAACAACATCTGCTTTCTAGTTGGAGAACTATTGGTCTATAAGGTCATGACCTTACCAATCACCTGACCTGTCAGGTGGCCTGGTATTAATTACCTCCGACCTATGTAAATACATACATTTTTTTCATGTTTGTCTAACACTGGGATAATACAGTGTGGGGAATGGGGAAATAATCTCCTCTCTTCCCTTAATGTTCTTCTGACCAAATAATTCAAATGACAAACAGCAGATTAACAGGAGAAAATCAAGTCTTAATACATTGGCATGGGGAATTCACTTAAGCTTGAAAATTCCAAAGATGGTAAGGCAAAATGACATATGTCATTCAGAACTAAGGAGGGAGAAGTAAAGGACTCACGGGAAGATGGAAAGAGGTTTCTTTTTTATCCTCACCTGGGGACATAATTTTTTTAAATTGCTTTTAAAGAGGGAGAAAGAGAAACAAAGGGCGATTGGGTGCCTTTTTGCATGCACCCTGATTGGGGATTGAACCCTCCTCCTGGGTATGTGGCCCTGACTCTAAACCAACTCGCAACTTTTTGGTCTGCTGATCTACACCCCAATCAGCTGAGCTGCACCAGCCAGGGCAAGAGTTACTGTTTGGTAAATAAATGTGTATCGTGTCATCTTGACATAATGGCACAGAGAGAGGACTCTGGTCAAATGGGCCTTGCTCGCTTTTTCCCTGTCAGTCACACCGAGGTCAAGTTAAAATAGTGTTATTTTATGTTGGTAGCTTCAGGTCTTTTGTTGAAATTCTTTTAGGCAGTAAGGCATAAAGTCAAAGTTTCTTCCTGAGCCTTCTGGGCTTTGATGGGTTTCAGCTGAAATAATCTGCATGCCAGAGCGGCACATCTTGGGGCACTCGTCCTGTACCACTGGTTTCAGCCTCTCACCTCCTGTTCCCTGGGACTGCCTGAGGACTAAAGCCCAGCCCCTCCAGAACACTGATCCGGGGGCCCGCAGGACCTTTGGGAGGCCAGGGAGTTCCATCACAAGGCTCTGTGAGAAGCCTCGATGCTTACAGCTCTTATCTTGTGTCTCTCATTTCATGTTATATGTCAGCATTTTCCAGTTCTTAATTTTTCTGAAATGTTTGTTTTTCGTGGCTGCAGACAAGTAGTCCGTCTTACGACTATCGTAATGCATTGGACTTCTTCCCTATTAGGTATTTAAGTTGTTTTGATTCTTTTGGGGCAAGAGAGTGTTCTGTAGGCTAATACAAGTATGCTGAAGTGAGCTCCTCATGCAGCAATTATTTTCTTTAACTCTGATTATCTCCTTCTGATAAATTCCTAGAGTCAAAAGGCATGAACGTTTTAAAGAGGAAGTGCCCTGGCACTACCTTTCTGGGCAGTGGGTAGTGTGGCCTGCAGACAGTCTCTGGGGAGCAGTGGTGATGTCTGTCAGTCCTCACACCTTCAGCCCCTCTTGGGGCAGGCTCCAAGGTGAGACTGGGGAGGGGGAAGGAAAGTTACCCGAAGGGTGGGTGGCTGCCTGTGGTGGTGGTGTTTCCTTCCTCCTGGCCGAGTCTTGGCCGAGTCTTGGCCGAGTCTTGGGTTGCAATAAATACCACTGCCCAGGCAGCAGCTTCCTTCAGGGTGTGTTCACACAGTGCATCCCAGTGGCCAGAGGGGCGGCGGGTGGAGAGGATGGACGGACTGTTTTTGTTTCGCAAGTCTGGGTCTCTTTGGTTATCTGACACTTTTCCTCCCTTGAGCAGACCAGGAAACTCCTGTTAAGTAAACTTTACTCTGTAAGGTACACTCAGATTCTGAAATACAGAGAAAGTGAAAGACAGCATTGTATTTGTGACTGAGTCAGTTTGAACTTGAGTGGCTTCCGTAAATATTTTTGGAGTAAATGAGTGAGTGACTATACAAAGAATAAGTGAGTTGATTGTGTTTTCTAATATACATGTATTAAATATATGTGTGTATCACATGACATAATTAAAACATTTTAAAATGAGTACTAAATCATTACCTACTCATTTATATTAACTATATGACATGTTATGATTTCCAAAAGATACACTACACCTCCTGGAAATAAGTGTAATTGATTGATTCATAGTAGTAGTAAGTCTTTTGGGGCGACATTTTAAATCACTTAAAAATTTATGGAGGAAAATACAGTAAAATGCACAGATCTTATGTTTTGATAAATACGTGCACTCATGTAAACAACATCCCTGTCAAGAAACAGAACATTTTCATTCTCCAGAAAGTTCCCTTGTGTGCCATTTGCAGTCAGTCATTTCCTCCAAGTGGGATACAATGCAGTAACACAAAAGAGCGGACTCTTTCATAAATGGAATACAGTATACCATAGAACAAAGGTGGCTTCTTTCATCGCATGATGTTTTTGAGATGCATGCATGTTGTCTGTTCAATAGTATGTTCTTTTTTGATAGCTAGTATTCCCATTCTTTGATTATGCCATGATTTATTCATCCACTCTCCTTGTGTTAATGGCGAACAGCACCAGATGTTGAACTTCGGTTCACCAACCTCAGCTCTTGAGTTGGGCTAGGAAAGAATTCAGAGCCAAGGAATTCAAATACAAGCAAAAGTCACAGAGGTGGAAAAAGTGAGCCGGCTAGACTGTGTGGACTCAGGAAACAAGTTACAGAGGCTAAAGCTTAGGAGAAAGAAAGGCAGAGAAAATGCGCCTGGGGGAATGGAAGGGCAAAGGTGGGGCTCCAGGGAGTACACCTGGGGAAAGGAGGGGTTGGGGGAGGTGCTGGAGAGAGAACTGCACTGGGTCCTTCATCTTCAGGGCTTTTACCTGGAGGTCTCAGGGGAGGATCTCCATAGCATGTTCATCAGCTTTCCAGGTGTGCCTCCTCAGGGTCCAGGCCTCCATGATTGCTTGGTACCAGGGCAGGGATCATTAATCCCTGCAGCTGGTCCACGTGTCTGCTGTGGCGTCCCCTAGAGCCTGGAGCTGAAGCCTAGATGTCATCGCTAGTTTGGCCGAAAGTCAAGGCTTTGTTTCTGATTGTCTCTTGTGAGGTCAGAACCCCATTGTCTTGAGGGCCAAATGCTTGAGGGATTGGCCGTGCAAGGGCTTGTATGGCAGTCTCATGAGGCTGTTCCTTGGCCTTCTTGTTTCTGCTCCAAGGGGGTCTACCACACGGACTAGTGACCCGGGGGAGGAAAGGTCACAGGATCTATAACCCCCTGACTGGGATCTGCTAGGGGAGGAAGGGTTACCCTGGGGGCATGGCCCTTCCCTGCAATACTTGTCCTTCCAGTTCTGCCTGTTGCTAGGTGTCCTGGGTTTCCACCCCAGTGACCTTGTGTGCCTGGCCTGTGTCTGTCTAAACTGCCTACTGTATCACTTGGAAGACCATTTGGACTGTCTCCAGTTTGGGGCTATTAGGAGTATATCTGCTATGAACATTCTTACACAAGTCCTTTAAAAAATGTTTTATTGCAGTATAATTTACATGCCATAAAACCCTCTCACTGTAAATATACAATTCTGTGATTTTTATAGAACTGTACAACTATCACCACAATCAAATTTTAGAACATTTCTGTCAACCCCAAAGTTTCTTCGTGCCCATTTATAGTCATTCCCCACCCCTAAGCCCAGACGTCCTGCTGATAGAATTCTAGAATACGTGGTGTTTGGTGTCTGGCTTCCTTTGTTTGCCGTGGTGTTTCTGAGGGTCATCCGTGTGGCAGCACGGGTCAGTAGCTTGTCCCTTTGTATTGCTGAATGGTGCGCACAGACACACCACGCCTTGTCTATCCATTCACCCGCTGGTGTACATGTGAATTATTTCCGGTCTTGGTCTATGATGAATAATGTTTCTACGACGGTTCATGTACACGTGTTTGTGCAGACCTGTATTTTTGTTTCTTTTAGGTAGAGTCTTAGGAGTGTAATTATTTATCATAAAGTACCTTTGAAGCAGGGTGCAGCCAAGAGGAGGACCCCAAGAAGGGATTTGTAGTGGGGTCCAGAACTCAAGGTGTCCAGGAAATGTTAGAAAAATATATATAGGATGTCCTCACCCCCACAAGCCTGAGCCAGGGGGAAGGGACACATGGAGCAGGGCCATTCAGAGCTGATCTGTATAGCAACAGCTTTGCAGCCAACCCCTGGCACGGTCATTTAACATATCTATAACTTTTAACTGGTTTCATGGATGTGTTAAATAGCTGTGGCCATGCTTTGAGCCAGGGGGAAGGGAGCAAATTCCACCAAAGATGGGACTGGGAAGCAACTCCCCCCTGTTACAGGGCCTGCGAGAGAGCTTGGAGATGATTGGCTCCATGCCATGGGGCCACACCTGTCCGGACTTACTATGGCAGCCCAGTAAAGCTGGAAGAATACGGGGATGCTG
Organism: Desmodus rotundus; assembly: GCF_022682495.2. Classification (NCBI taxonomy): domain Eukaryota; kingdom Metazoa; phylum Chordata; class Mammalia; order Chiroptera; family Phyllostomidae; genus Desmodus; species Desmodus rotundus. Next base: position 31,951,649 of record NC_071388.1, read on the forward strand.
GCAGGTGTAACTGATTGTAGGAGTCAGAAATGGGGCTGCAAAGGAAGATGGGCGCTGGGATTTAAACCTAGGCGCGGCAGCCATAGGGGGAGGGCCGTTCTGGGGTGAATAGACAGGACCACGCGGTTCTGAGGGGAATAGAGAGGACCACGCGGTTCTGATGGAGTGAATAGAAGAGGACCATGTGGTTTTGGAGTGAATAGGAGAGGACCATGTGGTTTTGGAGTGCTTCTTTTTGCCACGCGGCTTAGGCAGCAGGAGAGACTTTGCCGGGAAGAAAAGGGGAGAAAGGACTCTTGCTGGTGGGCCATGAGAAGGTGCCACATGGCTTTGGATTTAACTGGAGATTGTGGCAGCCACACAGCTGATGGTGCCGGGAGCCTGAATCACAGACTTCTACTTCTTTTCCTAAGATACGGTACCCCCGACTGGGCACAGGGAGAGGGAAGGACTGTGCATCTGTGAGTGTTCTAAAGGACTTTAGTATCTTATTGACGACATTAAGTCATTACTCTAAGTCTGTGTAACTTTTAAATAAATAATTCCTTTCCTTTTCACCAGTCTCTGGCATTGAGAGACGTCTTTCCTCTGGCGGCGGGCATTTCGAACCTAGCAGGTGTGTGTGGGGGGGGGGGAACCGCCAGAGACAGAAAGGGGGGATCCTTTCTGTAATAATTTATCGTGAACCACCCCCTGCCTGCCCTGTAACACCTTTATATTTAACTTTTTAAGAAACTGCTGAACTGTTTTCCAAAAGTGTCTGTACAAAGTACGAAGGTTTTGATTTCTCCACATTCTGGCAACACTCAATATTTCTAGTTGTTTTATGATCAGTGTTCTAATGGCTGTGTGGCAGTTTCACAATTGACATTTCCCTCATGATTAATGATGTTGAGCACCTTTCCATGTGCTTATTGGTCATTCATATATCTTCTTTGGTGAAATGTCTAAATCTTAGGCCCATTTTAAAAATTGGGTTATTTCTCACCATCATCATAGTGAGTTTCAGAAATGTTTAAATATTCAAGTAAAAATATTTGAATAAAAACATTCAAGTATGTTGCCCTGGCCAGTGTGGCTCAGTTGGTTGGGTGTTGTCCCTCAAAGTGAAATGTCGCTGGTTCAATTCCCAGTCAGAGCACATGCCTAGGTTATGGGTTGGCTGCCCAGTGGGGGCACATACAAGAGGCAACTGATTGATGTTTCCCTCTTTTTCCCTCCCTCTGCCTCTCTCTAAAAATAAGTAAATAAAATCTTTTAAAAATTCAAATTTCTTTTTTAATTCTAGAGGCAAATTTTTTATCAGGTATATGATTTGCAGATATTTCCTCTGAATGTATGACTTATATATTTATTTAATGGCGCCTTTTAATGAAAAAAAGTTTAAAATTTTGAAGTCTTAGTTATCAATTTTTTCTTTTATGGTTTGTGCTTTTAATTACACACCTGACAAATACTTGCCTAACTTCATACAAGTCCTTTTTTAATAGACTTTATATTTTAGAGCAATTTTAGATTCACAGCAAAACTGAACAGAAGGTACAATTTCCCCAGGAGATTTCCCATATATACCCTGCCCCTGCCTGCATATCCTCCCCCATTGTCAACATTCAGCATACAGAATGGTATATTTGTTGCACTGAGCCTGCATGGACACATCATAATCACCCAAAGTCCATAGTTTACATCAGAGTGCACTCTTGGTGTTGTGTATTCTGTGGATTTGGACAAATGTATAAGGACATGTATCCATCATTACAGTATTGTACAGAATACAGGGTCTGGCACAAATAACGCCCCTTTTTATTACAAAATCAGAAGTATGTAATTCTCTAACAACAATATCACACTCAAGTACACCATATGACATTTTAGTTGAAATGTTCAAATTAAAACTATAAATTATTACACCCATATTATTACCCTACTGACCTTACTCAAGCAGGCCTTACTTCTGCTGGACCCTGTATTTTCACTGCCCTAAAAATCCGCTGTGTTCTGCCTATTCATCACGCACCTCAAACCCCTCCCACCATACCCGTCCACAACATTGTTGGCAGGTTGCCAGCCACCGGCGTCTGCTGTCTAGAGTTCTGCTCCTGTAGAGTGACACTAAAAATCTTTTGTGCTCTGCCCGTTCATCCTGCCCTCCAGTCCCTGACAACCACTGGTCTTTTTACTGTCTTCCTCATTTTGCCTTTCCAGAGTGTCACGTAGTTGGAATCAGACAGTAGGTAGCTTTTTCAGATTGACTTCTTTCACTTAGTAATACACATTTAGGTTCTTCCATGTCTTTTCATGGCTTGATACCTTTTTTTTAAGATTATTTATTTATTTATTTTTAGAGAGAGAGGGAGGGAGAAAGAGAGGGAGAGAAACATCAGTCGGCTGCATCTCACACGCCCTGACCAGGAAGCTGGCCTGCAACCCAGGCAGGTGTCCTGACCTGGAATCCAACCAGTGACCTGTCAGTCCACCGGATGACGCCCAACCCACTGAGCCACACCAGTCAGGGCCCTTTTTTTTTTTTTAAGTGCTGGATAATCACAGTTTAGTCACTTCCTGAAGGACATTTGGTTGCTCCCAGCTTTTGGCAATTATGAATAATGCTGCTATAAACATTTGTGTACAGATTTCTGTGTAGACATAGTTTTCAACTCTACCAGGGAGCATAGTTGCTAGATTGTATGGTAAGAATATGTTTAATCTTGTAAGAAACTGCCACACTGTCTTCCAAAGTGGCTGTACTATTTTATATTCCCACTAGCAGTGAGTGTTCCTGTTACTCTCCATCCTTGTCTGCATTTGGTGTTGCCATACAAGTCTTTTTGGGAACATGTGTTTTAATTTCTCCTGGGTAAAATACCTGGGAATGGAAGTACTGGATCATAGGGTAGGTATATGTTTAAGTGACGAACTGTTTTCCAAAGATTGTACCATTCTACATTCTTACACCCTTTCTAGTAGTTGGTATTGGTCTTTTTAATTATAGCCATTCTGACGGATGTGAAATTGTATGTCATTGTACTTTTAATTAGTTTTTTCCTGATTGATAATGTTAAGCACGTTTTCATGTGCCAGTGACCATTGGTACATTATCTTTTCAAAGTGTCTTTTCAAATATTTTGCCCTTTTTTTTTATTTTGAGTTGTCTTTGTTCACTATGAGGTCTGTCTGTAGAAAGTCCAGCCATTGTTAATATAATGAGAACAGTTTGCATGACATGGATGTAACCTGGCAGCCAAGGAGAGTAGACTGGAATGCGCATGTGTGAATAATGATGACTTCACCGTTCTCCTCAGTGGGGGCATTTTACACCATTGAGTGAGCATGTGTACTGTGTGGCTGTTGCATTCAAAATAATTGAGTGAGTAGAGCGATGAATCTGCATCAAGTTTTGTGTTAAACTTGAACATACCTCTGCGAAAACTACTCAGATGATTGAGAAGGCTGCAGCTATGGGCAGCTGGTGATTGGTAGCTTCATCATCACAACACACTCGCTCATGCATCACGTCTCATGCAGGGTTTTTTTGGTGAAACATCAAATCACCCAAGTGACTCATTCCCCCTACAGCCCAGATTTGGCGTCCTGCAACTTCTGGCTTTTCCCAAAACTACTTTTGAAAGGGAAGAGACTTCAGACCATCCAAGAGATTCAGGAGAATACAATGGGAAATCTGATGGTGATTGGGAGAACTGTGTGAGGTCCCAAGGTGCCTACTTTGAAGGGGACTGAGGCATCATTGTCCTGGGGACAATGTTTCTTGTATCTTCTTCAATAAATGTCTCTCTTTTTCATAGTACATGACTAGACACCTTCTGGTAAGACCTTGTATGTGTTGTGAATATTTGTCCCAGTGTGTTTCTTGCCTTTTCATTTTGTTATGAGCAGAAGAGTTTAAGAAGTCCACTTCATCCAATTTTTTTCTTTTATGGTTGGTGCTTTTGTGTTTTGTTTAAGAATTCTTTACCTACGCCAAGGTTGCAAAATACCCTCCTTTGTTTTCCTTATAGGAAGCTTTAGATTCTTAACTTTTATGTTTAGGCCTGTGATCCATCCTGAATTAATTTGTGTGTATGGTGTGAGGTGGGATTGAGTTCCTTCTTTTTTATTTTTAATGTCATTTTTTAAAAGATTTTATTTATTTAATTTAGGGAGAGGAGGAGGGAGGGAGATAAACATTGATGTGCAAGAGATACATCGATATGTTGCCTTTCGCATGCCCCCAACTGGAGATCTGGCCCACAACCCAGGCTGTTCCCTGACTAGGTATTGAACCAGTGATTTTTCGGGGCACAGGCCAGTACTCAGTACACTGAGCCACACAGCCAGGACCTGAGATCCTTCTGTTTTATATAGGTATCCAGTTGATACAACACCATTTAGTGAAAACCTTACTGAATTGTATTGGTACTCTTGGAAATCAAGTGGACCATTGGAACACTCTCCTCGGTTCTCTTTGGTCTTAAGCCAGTACCACACTCTTTTTAATTCCATAGTTTATTAATCTTAAATCAGGTAATGTAAGCCCTCCAACTTTGTTCTCTTTCAGAATCATTTGACTATCATAGCGCTTTGCATTTCCATATACATTTTAGAATCAGCGTGTCAATTTCTACAAAAAAAGCCAGGTTGGATTTTGATCAGAAATACACTGAATCTGTCAATCTGGGGAGTATTGACATCTTAGCAATATTAATCTTCTTTAGGTCCTTTTTAGTTTTTCTCAGAAGTGTTTGCAGGAGCAGGGTCCACTGGCATAGGTCTGGGATGATGATGTCAGAGACAGACGGGAGAGCTAGGTCTGGGTTCAGTGGGTAGGCTCTTCCAGACTGTGTGGTGGTTAGAAAAGGATTTCCTTCTGGCGATGGGCCTGGGTCAGTTTCTCAGAATGACAAACAGAGCCATGGCTTTGGAAACAACCAGCACCTGAACTTGAGCAGTGCCGGCCTCTCTGGTCGTTGGGTCATTCCAGGAGCCGTGTGCAGCAGCTTGGGACAGCAAGTGAGGTCTCAGGAACTTTGAGCAGATTTCTGATTGGTACTTTCTAGGTCACCGCATGCTTAAACCCCTTCCTTTGCTTGAATGCAAGATTAAAGTTGATAATCATTGAGAACTAGGAAGCACTCTCTAGTTCAAATGCCCTTTGACTAAACCTCCTTTATAAGCATGTTTGCTAATCATACATATTTGGATGTTTCTGATGGTGCAAACACTAGCTCCCAAACTAACACATCCTACTTTTAAACAATCCCCATTCCTCTAACCCTTTAACTAATCTTCTTATGAAGCCCTTTCACATATTTATTGACTCCTTTAGGTATGTGGGGTCTGTCCAGGAAGTATCCAGCCATGTACTGTCAAAAATAGAGACGTTTATTGAAGAAGACATAAGAAACATTGTACGTAGGACAGTGATACCTCAGTCCCCTTCAAAGTTGGCACCTTGGGACCTCACACAGTTCTCCCAGCTTCTCTTCCACTGGTCAAAACACTCTGCAAAACCCTTTGCTGGAATTGCCATCAGCTGCCCTGTCATATTTTCCTGATGGTCTGAAACCTCTTCCCTTTCAAAGGTGATTTTAGTTTTGGGAAAAGCCAGAAGTCGCAGGGTGCCAAATCTGGGCTCTAGGGGGACTGAGTCACATGGGTGATTTCATGTTTTGCCAAAAACTCCACATGAGCGGGCACATTGTTGTGATGAAGCTGCCAATCACTAGTTGTCCATAGCTGCAGCTATTTTCATCATATTATATCTCTCAACCAATGAAGAACATGGTAGTACTCTTATTAATTGTTTGGCCTGGAGCAGTGTACACCTTCCCAGTCAAAAAACACAGTTCACATGGTCTTGATCTTGTGACTTTGCTGTCCCCTCTCCAGATTTAGAAAACCAGGCAACTTCCTTTAGGTCAACTGGGCCTTTGTTTCCAGATCACAGCCATAGACCTATGATTCATCTCCAGTTACGAGCTTCTGGAGGAAATCTGGTTCATTGGTAGTGGTTTGAATCAAGTCAATAGTAACTGCAGCACAATGTTCCTTCTGCTCTGGTAGCAGAAGCTGCGGAATGAATTTTGCCATGACGTGTTTCATGCCAAGATCCTGCGTCAAAATCTCAGGCACAGTAGATTTTAGAATCCCCAGATCAGCTTCTAGTTCTCTCACTGTCAGTTGTTGAACTCTGTTGATTGCAGCCCGTACATGTTCAACATTCTCAGGTGTTCTGCTTGTTGCAGGCCTTCCAGAACATGGGTCACTTTCAACAGATTCTTGACCATCTTTGAAGCGTTTGTGACACACTTTTATTTGCCCTGAACTCATTGCATCGTCCCCAAAAGCCTTCTGAATCATTAGATTCCATGGAGGAATGTTCAGGCTTAACACAAAGCTTGATGCACATTCATTGCTGTACTCGCTGAGTCATTTTCAATGTGACAGCCACACAGTATACATGCTCATCACTCAGTGGCATCTACCGCCCTCACTGACTAATACAGTGAAGTCGTCATTGTTCACACATGCACATTCCGGTTCACCCTTCTTGGCTGTCAGGTTACACTGATGCAGTGCAAACTGTTCTTGTTATATAACAATGGCTGGACTTTTTCCAGACAGACGTTGTATTCCTACTTATAGATGTCTTAAAATTTGGTAGCAAAACTGAATGATTAGCACAAGGTACGTGTTGCCGTTCCTCTTATTTCTGAACATTGTACTTGTATTAATTATCTGCTCCTACCAAAATTATGAAGTGACTGTATATGTAAAATTTTCAGTAAATAAGAAGATACAGTTACATTGTGAGGGAAGGCTATATGAAAATATACATCACCAGAATATTGATTTGCAAGCAAATATAGGGCATTGGGTAAAAATTAATGGTAGCTATATGGGAAAGGGAGTCATATCAGTGTAATCTGATTTTTTCCAGAATGTTGCAAGGATCTGGAGGAAGCAGGGCACATATATCTTGACTTTCTCATGCCACTGATTTAATTAAGATAAAATATCAGCAGCCCAGGGAAACATAGTTTAGCTTGGACCATCCCATAGTTAGAGGATGGAAGGTCACACAGGGGCATTATCAAGGGTATGATGGTGTGGGACCGCACTTTTCCATCAGCCGCTCAGAGGTCAGTCTGGGACCCAGTCCTATTTAGTCAGTTTTATTCCACCACCAGTGACGTACTGTGTATATGTTTGTGTGCCACAGATACTAGAACAGGAGTCAAAATAACTGGATAAATGTGGCACTTAGAAATTGGGCAAAGTCAAATGAAGGCTAATTGATTTTGTAAGTAGGAAGCTCAGGATGGAGAATGACTGGCTGTGCGCCTGTTCCTGGCGGGAAGAGCCCCTGGGCCCTGGTGAACCTCAGGGAGTGGAGCCATCGGTAGTGTAACGGGAGCATATATGCACCACATCCCGAAAGTCAGCGGTCTGGTTAAGAATGCTTATATGAGGCTGAGAGCAGGCAAAAGACACGGTGGAGGCTTACAGTGGACAAGAATTTTGTGATAGCATCAGGGACAGATGCAGCAGCAAGAGGGGAGATCTGTGAAAAAAGACCAATTAGAAGTATTGTATTAAGTAGGATGGGCTAAAACGTGGTGAAAATAGACCAAAAGTGTAATGCCTCAAATCCAGTACAAGTTTACTTCTCTCCTGTAACAGCCTGGGATTGGTGTATCAGGTCACCAGTGGCTCTGGAAACAAGCGTATAAAGACTGGAATGTGTTGGGAGGACCCAGGAGACAGCCTGAAGGAACTCCTAAGGAAGAGCTTGGAAAAATTTAGGCATTCAAAAGAATAAGCATGTCAGTGATCATGTGATCATAAACACACTGAATAAAAATAAGTCCTTGAATCCATAATACATTTCTAGGGGGAAAAAGTCGCCAGCTTGTAAAAGCAGAAGGAACCATAGAATTAGAAAACCACTGTTGTAACTTCCGAGATGGTAACCGATTCAGGCAAGGAGGATGAATGGGTGCTAGCCTATTCGTGCAACCTGATTGCAGACCAGCAGTCTAACAGTCTGAAAGTATTACCCTGGAGATTACCGGTACCTATTCGATTACTAAAGGGAAAAGGTGCCCATACAATAGAGATATAGGGCAGATCGCTCCTTAATTTGGTGATCTAACATCACATGACCAGTAATGAGACACCCTGACACATGGGACACATAATTCAGATCGTGTTCTTGGGGAAAATGTATACCCAATACAGAGGCAACAGTTAGATGGACAGATCCAGATTGTGCAATAAGACAAGAAGACTAGCCTAGAGTCTTTAAAAATGTCAGTGTGTTACTCTCACTACTTGAACTCGTGAGAGTGACATCGTTTTTAAACACTGCATGGCAATCCCTGATACCCCGCTGTGATGCCCCGGGGAGACTGGGACGTGGAAGCCCAACTACTTCCTTGAGATCATCCAGCTTCTGGGTGATTATCCAAAATGCTTCATTGTGGGAGCAGACAATGTGGGCCCCAGGCAGAGGCAGCAGACCTGCATGTCCCTCCTAGGAAGGCTGTGGTGCTGATGGGCGAGACCTCTGTGCCGTGCAACCCAGCTCGGGGGAAACCGTTGCCTCATATCCTGGGGAATGTGGGCTTTGAGTTCACCTGGGAGGGCTGCCCTGACATCAGGGACCTGCTGCCGGCCAATGGGATGTCAGCTGCTGCCTGTGCTGTGCTGTTGCCGCACGGAAAGTCACAGGCCAGCCTGGAACACTGGTCTAGGGCCCGAAATGACCTCCTTCTTCGAGGCTTTCGTCATTACCTCTAAAATCTCCAGGGGCGGCATTTAAATCCTGAGCGAGGGGCCGCTGGTTAAGATGGGAGACAAAACTGGGAGCAGGCGAGGCCGGCTGTGTGGACCACCGCGCCTGCCCCTGGGGCCCACCATCCTGCAGGCGCTGGGCAGCGACAGCACGCACCACCCTGGCTCTTTAAGAGGCACACAGTACAGTTTAAATTCCTGGTTTTAAAATTTTTTTTCCTTTTGTGAATTGTCTCTTCATGTGCTTTGCTTATCTTACTATTTCATTATTTTTCCTGTTTGAAATCCAAGAGTTCTTTATACATTAGGGAGATTAATATTTTGTCATTTTTTTCCAGTTTGTTTTCTATTGATTTTGCTCATGGTTTTTGTGCCAGAAAGTGGTGTGATTTGTTTGAACTTACCAATCCAAAGGTATTTATGGTTAAAAATATCTTTAGTTACATGTTGCTGAGGGACCTGACCGCATTCTGAATCTTTTTTATATCTTTTTATTGAAAAATAAAACACAGAAAGCCATACATAAAAATGGATGTAACTTAAGGACGTCGTAAGGTGAACACTTTTGTGACCATCTCTCAGGTGAGAGCTACAGCTCTGCTCCGTAATCCCTTCCACGTGGCCTCTCCCAATCCGACCCCTGCTTCCCCGTGGTAACAGGACTGATGATCACTTTCTTGCATTTCTAAAAAATAGTTTTAGCACCCACACGTGTATCACTGGAGACTTCAGTTTAGGCTTACCCTTTAAAAAATTATTTAAGATGTCTTTTAAAGTCTCTTTTCCTCTACAGGTCGCTTTAGAGTTTCCTGCCGTCTGGCTGCTGCTGATTGCACACTCACGACGCAGCTCAGTGTGTCCCTGTGTCCTCTGTATTCCTTTCCTCTTTAAAAATTAACTTTATTGCCATCTAATTGACTAGAGGAAACTGCACATGTTTAGTGTGTGCAGTGTGACCCTTTCTGCCATTTATCTACGCCCATGGAAGCACCCCCCCCTTTCAGGATCCTGCCTGCGTCTCTCACCCCCTGAGGCTCCTTATCCCCCTTGTAATTTCTCCCTCCTACCCCTCCCTACCCCCTCCACAGCTAACCACCTGCTTCTGTAATTATAGGTGAGTTTGGATTACATAACGTTTTATGTAAATGGAATAATGTCTCTTTCAATCAGCGTAATGTTGAGATTCGCCTGTGTTGTTGCATGTGTTGACAGTTCCTTTTTGTCGTGGAGGAGTTTGTTGTGGAGGAGTACTCCATTGCAGGGATATATCGAAGTTTTGTTGTCCATTCACTTGTTCCTAGAAATCTGGATTGTTTTCAGTTTTGTGTCCCATGTATTTCTTGCAAATTGGTGGCTGGCTCCAAAGATTTGATCAGACTCAGGTTTGGTCTCTAGGTCGACAAAGTGTCTGGTTTCTCTTCTTGTGTGATGATTTATAGCAGTAGGTGCTTAATGTCTGCATCTGGTCATTCACGGGTGGGGGGTTGGAGGAGAGGAGCTGGTTGCAGAATGGTGGAGTTCTATCTAGTCTGCAATCTATTTTTCACTTCTAAGTAGAACACTTGTTGGAGAGGTACTTCCCCTCCTCCACCAGTGGGACGTTTCAAACAAGGCGGGGTAAATGCTTTATTCTTTCCCTTAATTTACCCATTTTCGATATATCCATTCCATCTCTTAATTCTTTGTATGAAATGTTTTTATTTTGTTTGTTTGTTTTTTCTCTTGGGAAACTGGTCATCCTTATCACTGTTTTTGAAATTTCTGGGTGTTTTCTTCCATGAAGGTGGCCCCTGGTGGACTCTCTCACTCTTGAAAACCTTCAGTTCTAGAGAATTTACAGCCTTTTCTTCTTTGGTTTCTTCCCCTTCAGTTTGTGTGTTCTCGTTCTCTCCCTCTCTCTCCTCCCTCCCTCTCTCTCTCTCTCCTCTCTCTACCCTCCCCCCCACTTTACTCGGATTTTGCACCTGCTGGATTGGTTTTCTAGTTTCTTATCCTTTTCTGTATCTTGTTCTGTGTTTTCTGGGGAATATCCTGAACTTTATCTCCTCACTTTTCTATTCATTTTACCATCATATTTTTATTCCCCAAGAGTACTTTCTTGTTTTCTGTTGTTATTTTAAATAGCCTCCTTTTCCTGCTTTATGGGGGCAGTATTTTCTCCCTGAAAATAATAAGTTTCTAAATAAACTTTTCTCCTAGCATTGTGTCTCTTTCCTCCAAGTTATTTTTCTGCTTGTGGGTTTGCCTTTTCATAGTAGAGACTTTCTTTGAATGTCTGGGCATCTTTGCATGTCTAGTCATATTTGTGGGTAGGATATTATCTAGGATGTCTTCTTAGGGAAGATTCAGTGTCAGTATCTTTAGATATTTATACCTGGGATGATCACTAGACAAGGATTTTTGCATCTTTATGTTTTGTGATAACGGTATTCCTGAAATCCAAGAGGAGAAAAGAAGGCTGGAGAAGTCCAACTTTTGTGTATTTTACTCAGACTCCCTGTTCTCAGTACAGTCCCCGTCCATCCTCAAATCTTCCCACAGCCCTTAGACCCTGTTTTCCCCTGGCTGGACAAGAAAACCTCCATTCTTAGGCCATACTTGGGGAGAGGCAGTCACCTCTTGCACTGCGTCTAGGATCTATTGACTTCATTTGCAGCGACTCCTGCTTTTAGCTCCATCTTTGCATCCCTTTTCAGTTACCTGGGCCAGCAATTCCTTAGGTTGGCACCGTGCTTTCTCCACTTCGGGCTTTTGTTTCTATTATCACTATATATTATTCACCTGAAGATTTTATTAAAAATGCAAATTTGTTTAAAAGATTTTATTTTTTCATTTCTAGAGAAAGGGGAAGGGAGGGAGAAAGAGAAACATCAATGTGTAGTTGTCTCCTGCACACCCCCCACTGGGGGACCTGGCCCACAACCCAGGCATGTGCCCTGTCCAGGAATCGAACCAGCAGCCCCTTGGTTTACAGGCTGGTGCTCAGTCCACTGAGCCACACCAGCTGGGGCTTAAAAATACAAATTGATCCAGTAGGTCCATGTTGGAACCTGAGGTTCTGTAACTATATTTATACCAAGCTCCTAGGTGGCGCTAATGTTCCTGTTCTGTGGACCATGGTTTGTGTAGTAACAAACCAAGTTATTTACCATTCCTCTATTCGTTTTTCCAACCCCTAGGTTTTGTTGGGGGGGGGGGGGTGGTTGGTTTTTGTTTTTTTCAAATTCAATAGCCATTAACCTGTGGTCTGTCCTGCCCTGTCTACACCCCCTTCATTCCCCACCAGGTGTACATACTGAACTACTGCGAAGCAAAGTTCTGAGAACATGTCTCATCTGTAAATGTTGCACGATGTATTTTTTAATAATTTTTTAAATGTATTACTTTGTTAGGGCTGCCATAACAAAATACTACAGACTGGTTAAACAACAGAAATCTACTTCTCATAATTCTGGAGGCTAGAAGGCCAAAGCTAGGTCTCGACAGGTTTGGTCTCCCTGGAGGTCTCCCCTGGTTTGCAGATGGGTGCCTTCTTGCTGTGCCCTCACTGAACCTCTCCTTCGGCTGCACCCATCCCTGCTGTCTCTTGTGTGTATCCAAATCTCCTCTTATAAGGTCACCAATCCTGTCTTAGGGCTTTGACATATGACTTATGGGGACACACAGTTCATCCATCACAATAAAACACCATTATCGTGCTCCAAATTAGTAATTCCTTACTATCCTCAAATTTCCAGTGTTCAAATTTCCAGTTGCCATTTACAAATGTAATTCTTTGTTCTAATGAATTCAAAGTAAGTTCCACCTATTGTATTTAGTTGATATATCTTAAGTCTCATTTAATCTCATGTGTTGATATGATTTACTGAAGAACTGTTGTTTGTCCTGTAGACCTTACCACCCTCTGGATTTTGCTTCCTGCATCCTGTAGGGCTATTTAACATGTTCTTTCATGCCTGTTTTTTTGTAGGTAATAGTTGAACGTACAGTCTGATCAGGTTCGTAGGTGGTGATATGTCCTTCCATCTCTCCCTTGGATATTAGCAGCTGTTGATCATTGTCTGCCTCCATTAATTAGTACATCAGGGTTGCGAAATGGGTTTCAGTATTACTATTCGTTATTCACTCAGAGTAATTCTATAAAAGTAAACACCCCCTCTACTATTTTGTCACCTAAGGTACAGTTTGTGTAGAAAAGGCAGGAAAAATGCTTGATCCTTTCCGTGTATTTACCAGTTTAAAAACAGTGACTTGGTTACCTAATGGTCCCCAAATGTGACAAACAAGATTTGCTTGTTCATTTTAGAGTAAGTTGCAAACTCATTTTACTGCTATTTCAGTGGTGTTATGAGAGGGAGTAGAATTTCTTTTATTCAAAAAGCCATCTTTTGTTGGAAATTGTGTTGTAATTTATGTAGCCAATTTCTTATTGTTGGATATTTAAATTAATTCCAGGTTTTTAATTTTATATCCAATACTGTGAGATGTACATCCTTTAAAATTTTAACGAAATACACTCATTTTCAATGTATAGTTTGAATTTTGAAGAAGGCATACACTTATTGAACCACCCCCCGAGTCCAAACAGAGAACATCTTCGTCTCTACAAGAAGTTCCCTGGTGCCCTGCGCCCCAGCGTGGGCCCCGTTTCTACTGACGGTCTGTCTGGCACATGCATTTGTTTTGCTGTTTCAGAATTCCATGTGATTGGGATCACAGTCTGTGTTCATTTGTGTCAGGTTCTGTTCGCCCAGCATGTTTTCGAGATTTATCCCTGTGCAGCATATATCAGTAGTTCGTTCCTTTATTGCTGAGAAGTATTCCATTGTATGTAGACACACTACCACGTGTTTATCCCCCCTCCTATTGCTGGATGCATGGACTATTTTCCCATGGTGAGCAAGGCTGCTACACACATTTGTGGACAAGTCTTTCTGTGGACATGTTTTCATTTCTCTTGAGTAAAAACCTAGGAGTAGGATTACTGGATTAAATAGTAATTGGGATGTTTAACATGGTAAGAAACCTCCAAACTGTTAAACTGTGAGAGGTCTCGTTCTGTTTCTTTGGCAACACGCGCATTGTCAGTCTTAAATTCTAGCTGTTTTGGTGGAAGTGCAGCGGTATCTAATTGTGGTTTTCATTTGCATTTCCCCAGTGTGCCTGTTCGGATCATTTGCCCGTTTTCTAATGGGCTAGTTGTCTAAGATGTAAGATTCTGGATTCAAGTCATTGGTCAGGTATTTATTGTGAGTATTTTCACCCCATGTGCAGCTTGCCTTTTTTTAAAACTATGCTTTCAAAGAGAAGTGTTTGTTTTTAAGAGTTCACTTTATCAACTATGTCTACTGGGTTGACTAGTGTTCCCCCAAAATTCATGTCCACCCAGAATGTCACCTCATTTGGAAATAGGTATTTGCAGAGATAACTAAAGTAAGGTCATACCAGATTAGAGTAGTCCCCAAGTCCCATGACTACTGTCCTTACAAAGAGAGGAGAGGACGCCCGATGATGCACACAGGGGAGGAGCCTCTGTAAAGATGGAGGCAGAGACTGGCGCCATGCTGCCGCAAGCCAAGGGACGCCAGAGCCCCCGGGAGCTGGAGGAGGTGTGGGAGGACCCTCCTAGAGCCCCAAAGGCTGCATGGCTCTGCTGACACTTTGCGTTCAGACTTCTCATCTCTAGACTGAGAGAAAAAAATTGTTTTGAGCCACCCAGTGGTGATTTATGGCAGCCCTTGGAACTAATACACCTACACAGGATCATGAAGATTTTCCTTTTCTTTTCCCCCCTAGAAATGTCAGTTTCACTTATACATTTAGTCTTATGCTCCGTTTTGAGTTTATTTTTGTGCATGATGTTAAGGTTAATTTTTTCCGATGTGTATACTCACTTTCCAGCACCATCTTTAGAAAAGACTGTGCTTTCCCTCACTGAATTATCTTGCACTTTTGTTGAAAATCAATAGGCCATAAATGTGTAAGTTTGTTTCTGAATTTTCTTCTGTTCCATTGATTTATACAATAAGGCTACCCTTATGTTAATAACCACACTCCTTTATTTCTCTACCCTTATAGCAAGTTTTAAAGTCAGGTAATGTAAATCCCCCGACTTCATTTTTCTTAAAAATTATTTTGGCTCTGATAAGTCCTTTATATTTCCATATAAATTGTAGAATCAGCTTGCCAGTTTTTGCAAAACAAACAAACAAACAAAAAAAACTTGCCAAATATTCCAGGCCATGGTGTATGTCTTCACTGATTTAGATCCTCTTTTAATTTTTTTCTACAATTGTTAATACTGTACTCACGTGTGCTTTGTCCAGTTTATCCTTAAATGTTTCATATCTTTGATGCCATCGTAAATGTCTCATTTTTCAATTTTTTATTGCTAGCATATAGAAAGAGTGATTTTTAAAAATTAATTGCAACTGTGCTAAATTAAATCACTTGTTATTTTAGTGGCTTTTTTGTAGATTCCTTAGTTAAGTACATAATCATGTCACCCAGGATTAGACAGTTTTACTTCTTCCTTTCCAGTCCACATGCCTTTTATTTCTTGTTAGTGCCTTCTTACATTAGCCTTAGTGAAATGTTGAGTAGGAGTGGGAGGTGGACATCCTTGCATAGTTCCTCATCTTATGGGGAGAATGGCCAGTTTATCACTAAGCATGAGGTTAGATGTAGCTTTTCCATAGATACTTTTTATCTGGTTGGGAAAGTCCCTTCTATTGTTTGTGAGTTTTTATCATGTGGGATTTTGTTAAATTCTTTTTCTATGCCTACTCAGATGATCGCATGGTTTGTTTTTTCTCCTTTATTATGTTTCCATGGTGAATCACATTGATTAAGTCAAGCTTGCATTGGCTATGATGTATAGTGTGTATTTTTTTGTTGATAGATTTAATGATGTCTTGTTAAGAATTTTGCCTCTGTTCTTGAGGGTTGTTGATGTATAATTTAGTTTTCTTGAAACATTTTTGATTTTGGTATCAAGGTAAGTCTGCTCTTATAAAATGAGTTGGGAGGTTTTTTTGTTCATTTGTTTTTAAAGATTTTATTTCTTGTTAGAGGGAGGGGAAGGGAGGGAGAGTGAAGAGAAACATCTGTTGGTTGCCTCTCGCACGCCGCCATCAGGGCACCTGGCCCACAACCCAGGCATGTGCCCTGACTGGGAGGCGCCTTTCAGTTTGCCATACGACTCCCCACCCACTGGGCCACACCAGTCAGGGCTGGGAGGTGTTTTGTCCTCTTCTGCTCGCTTTAAGTTTGGTATTTCTTTATTAAATGTTTGGTAGAATTCATCAAGGAAGACATCTGAACCTAGAGTTTGTTTCTTTGTGGGAAGGTTTTGAAGGTCAAAATCACTTTCTGTAACAGGGATTTTTAGGGATCTTTTTGAATGAGTTTTAGTCTTTCCAGGAATTTCTTTCATCACAGTTACTTCATTTATTAGAAAAAATTATTCATAGTAGTCACTCATTATCTTTTTAGGTTTGTAAGATCTGTGGTGAGGTCCTGTCTTTCTTAATATTGCTAAGTTCTTTCTTAGTTTTTTTGTTTTTTGTTTTGTTTTTTAAGAACTAGCTTTTGGTTCATTGGTTGTCATTTCTTTTTAAATTTCATTGTTTTCTACTCTTTATTATATCCTCCCTTTAGCTTAATTTTGGGTTTAATTCACTCTTCTTTTTCTTTTTTTTAATATATTTATTGATTATGCTATTACAGTTGTCCCTTCCCCCCCTCCACTCCATCCTGCCCACCCCCTCCCTCCCACATTCCCCCCCTATAGTTCATGTCCATGGGTCGTACTTATAAGTTCTTTGGCTTCTACATTTCCTACACTATTCTTACCCTCCCCCTGTCTATTTTCCACCTATCATCCATGCTACTTATTCTCTGTACCTTTCCCCCCTCCCCCTCTCACTCCCCTATTGACAACCCTCCATGTGATCTCCATCTCTATGGTTCTGTTCCTGTTCTAGTTGTTTAACTAGTTTGCTCTTGTTTTTGTTTTAGGTGTGGTTGTTAATAACTGTGAGTTTGCTGTCATTTTTACTGTTCATATTTTTTATCTTCTTTTTCTTAGGTAACTCCCTTTCTTCTTTTTCTTAAGATGTAAACTTAGCTAATTGAGTTGAAGCCTTCTTTTCCATATAAGCAAATTTAAGAAAATCACAATAAAAGAATGCAAAAGTAATTAATGTATGGAAGTTAAAATTTAATTTTGATTTTTACCTGTTTTCTTATACATTATTGCTGTTCAAAGTTTGTTTCTACTATAGCTTTTTAAAAATTCTGATAATATGTGCTAGCTGTTAAAAAAATTTTAAAGGTACAGAGAATTGTAAATAATAGTATTAGTCAGGATGGGACAGAAAAAATAATCACAAAATTCTTGCAGCTTAATACAACAGACTGTTATTTCATCCACTACACATCCACTGTGAACCATTGGGGGCTTTGCCCCATGCAGTCAGGGGGTGCCCAGGCTGCCAGAGGCCCCGCCGTCTTGAGCTACATGCTCTGGAGCACATCCCCTTTGCTGCGTGTGGCAGGGGAAGAGAACATTGAAGGGGCTGGGCTCTCTTCTGAAATTTAAAGCGTTGGCCTTACAGCTCATTGGCAAGAAGTAGCCACAGGGGCCCACCTAGTTGTAAGGGTCAAGGAACTAAAAGGCTTCCCATGGACTTATTAGAAGCAGAGAAGCAGCAGGTGTAGGTGAGCACCATAATTCTGTGCCCCAGGGGGGTAAAATCCCCCATCATCCTACTGGGAGGTAACCCCTACTTCCGGTCACCCTGCGCGGTCCCCCTGACCTTCCTCCCAGCCAGCCTGGTTCGGGGTGGGGTAGATGACTCCTGTGCTCTAACAGACCACCAATTCACATTTGGTGGTGACGGCCCTTTGCAGCTCTTACCTCATTTTGCAGTATGTAAAAGAAGCTGGGAAGGGCAGATCAAGAATCCCTTGCTAGTTGCTTTAATAACATGGGGATTTCAGATTTCTTTTGAAAATCTTCCTTTAGAGTATCTCTGAAAGCTACACAAGTAACTGGAGCAGTGGTTTTATCTAGGGAGGGACCGGATAGTGGTGAGTGGGGGTGAGGGGTGTTAAAAGAGTGGGTAGGATGAGTTATTTCCACTGTATACACTTCTGTAACTTGATTTGCAGACTACATGAATTAGTATTACCTATTTTAAAAAATTTTTGAAGAACTTTTCCTATATTTCTTAATTGTCTGTATTGAATCTAATTATGTCAATGAATGAAAACAAAACACCTATTCCTTTAAAAGCTGTCAGACAGTTGAATGACATTTTATTTTTCCCACTGAATTTTGACATATCAAATAAAGTCCACACTTTTTAAATTAAAAATTTTACTTATATTTACCTTTTGGAGGAATACAATTACATTATCCAAATAAATAGGTTAGTTATGGTCCTTTGAGGACCAGTAAACAACGTAGTCACTCTCGGCTGCCTATCACCTTTACGGAAAGCTCTTTCGCCTACAGAACGGGGGTCCCTTTCTACATTTCCAGTTGTAAGTGGAGCCGTGATTGAGGTGGACTGAACAGCATGATCTTTGAAATCAGACCTGAGACTGCATGAAAGCTCCAACATGTATCAGTCATGCAACCTCAGGAAATGTGCTTACTAATCCCAAAGCCTTTTTCCTCCTGGGGAAAAATAATACATACCTTTCACAACTGCTGTAAGGATTAGGTGAAAGGTACATAAAACCTCTGGACAAGCTCAATACGTTATTTTCCCACAGGCTTTCTCCATGCAGAATCAGCAAGTCCAGCTACCGTGCTAGTTTCATTTTCTGTACAGTAGTTGACCGGAATGTTAACTGTGTTCATCTTCCCGTCCTACTGTTTCATGCACATGGTTTTTGTTAAACTTTCCTGAGACTGCATAACACAACTATTTGATTATAATACTATGAAGTTCAATCCATCGCCTCTTTTTTAAAAGGTACTGTTTTTTACCCTCAGACTCATGAATGTACAGAGGACTTTTCAAAGGCTACATGAAGTGTGATATCGCAGCTGATTAAGCACAGGTGAAAATTCAGCTGTTTGCTATTGAGCGAGAGACCAAAGCAGTCTGTGAGATGCCAAACACCGGCACTTTGCTTGTTACATTTTTTTGTTTGGGAAAACAGTAATTTTTCATTTAAAGAAAAACAACCTGTTACTTATGTTAACATGCAACAAGTGTCAAAAGGTCCTTAGCCAAACCAAGAACTGCCAGGTTAGACTTCAAAGCCTGTGGGTGAAAACGGCAGTATAAGCAAGACTTCTAAATAGACGCCATGTTTTATGTACCCATATCTCATGGTCTTTGGTGTACTTTTAATCTAAGTATCCCCTTTCTTCCTTTTACTTAAAAAAGATTATAAGCAAGTAATTACTTGTATTAATCCCATAGCCAGTTATAGTTTTTCTAAGCAGAGATCTGGAGCCAGTTATGCTGACGTCCAGTTACTAAGATAGCTGGCTATTAATGGGGCTGTTATTTTTGTTTTCTGTCTTTCACACAGAGCTTATGCGTGTGGCATTTTTGTATGCCAGGAACCAAAAGTAAGGTAAATTCAAGGCACTAAACTCAAGTAAAATAGGAAGATCATCAGCAGAAAGACCTTCTGGAGAAAACAGAGTAAGTATGGCATGTCGTTAAGACCTGGGTTAATAAACAGAAAAGCAGAGACTGGGTCAGTGAAAAGAAATCATGGTTTGTTTCCTTTGGGGCCTGCTAGTATTTCTAAGCTGGTCGGATAGCAAAGCGAGCCCAAAGATGCCCTGAAAAGGACTTCCATGTTACCGTATTTTTTGGACTGTAAGATGCACTTTTCCCCCCAAATTTGGGAGGAAAATGGGGGTCCGTCTTATAGTCCGAACGTAGCTTACCTTGCTTGCTGTGGTGGGGGGGGTGGCAGCAGTGGAGCGGGGTCACAAGAGGCAGGAGCAGGACCACAATTTTTAATTTTTTTTTCCTATTTTCCTGTAAAACCTAGGTGCGTCTTATGGTCCGGTGCGTCATATAGTCTGAAAAATACAGTAACTGTCTAAGTTGTACCTGAAGCAATATGAGTTGATTCATAAGTATTTTTAAAATATTCAGGAAAAGAACCATATCTCATAAATCTCTGAATCCCTGGAGATAATGTGAATATTTTTCAAGGGAAAATTTTGGACATAGTTTATCAAAGGATTTTTGTCTTGTCCTGGGGGCTGGGGGGTTGTTTAAAGAACAGGATGTTGGAGTTTTGAATGTGTTTTTAGTGGTTTATTGAGGACATGGGGTATGAGATCGGTGTCACCTCAGGGAGTTTTGGTTCCCATGATCATGATGTTCAGGAACTATTGTAAAATGACCAAAACATCTTTCGGTGGCTTTTTATTGCCTCAAGTTGCGTAACTTCTCCAGGCCTTTTCATTCCCATCTCTAAAGTATCTTCCAGCTTTATGGTTCTTTTATATATTCCTTTTCAGACTTATTTTGTCTCTTTTCCTCCAGTCCTCTTCTAAGGGGCTCCCTGGTTACTGCCTGGGTGGCTGTAGCTGCTCCTCCTCCTCCACTTCCTGCACCTTTGCTGGGAGGAGCCCGCTTTTCTGGCCTCCCATTGGCCCCACTGTGAGTCAGTAATGGGATGGAAACTTGGGAACCATCCTTTGGATGTTGCCCAATTAAACATGGATTTCTTTGTTTATTTAATTTTGCCTAGGAGTTATTAAGGATAAAATCATTTTATACAGATAATTAATTTTATCCTGAAGATACTTTTTAAAAGGGGGGGATCTTCATAAATATGAACCTACACTATTTCCCTTTCTCACCTCCATTCCAAATCAGCATTTGCTACTTGAAACTAAGCCTGTTTTTTTCTTGGCACAAGAGGGCTTCATGGGGTCTCACCATTCCTTTTATGCCTCCTTATCCCAGCACCACCTCTTCCAAAGCTGCTGTCACCTGTCAAGGTGGTAACCCTGGTTCCATGCCCTTGTATACCACTTATTGAATCTAGAATGAGTATTTTTTGGGAGAGGGTCAAATTAAACTATATGGGAAAAATTTTTTTTGAAGATTTTATTTATTTTTAGACAGACAGGGAGGGAGAGAGGGATAGAAACATCAATGTGTGGTTGCCTCTCGTGTGCCCCCTACTGGGGACCTGGCCCGCAACCCAAGCTTGTGCCCTGACTGGGAATCAAACTAGTGACTCTTCAGTTCACAGGCCAGCACTCAATCCACTGAGCCACACCAGCCAGGGCTAAATGGAAAAAATTTGAATGTACAAGAGAACTTGTCTCTTTGGTTCTTTTATACCTATTGTTATGAATGAGTATTGATTTTTTATAATTGTCTTTATATACACACATTGTATGTGTGTATACACATACATACACATTATTTGTGTAGCTTAGTAAGTGAATTTATGAGATAGATGGATTTACGGCCATGAGAGTATGTTAAAGAAAAAATTATTCCTGACCCTTGTCGAAGAATGGTGAGGCACACCTTATTCAGAACCTCTGCAATAGATATAGAGACCACGATGATGCGGTTTTGCAGCGACAGGAAGAGACTGGGCTCAACTCCAAATACTGGTGGGAAGTTATAGCCAAGGAGCAAGGTGGGGGTCAGTGGTCGGAATATTACTAAGGAAACATCAGGGTAAGAGGGGATTCTGGCTAAACCCTAACAGGATTCATGCAGAAGGCAGGTCAGGGTGATTGGACATCACCTGAGGCGTGGTGAGGGATGAGGAACTTGAGCAGATATTGAGGGAGATTAGATATTGAGGATGAGAGATGCTGACTAACCCAACTTACCAAGATTCTTGCTAAAATTTGACAATGAAAAGATGAACACAGAAGCTCAAAAGTCAGGGCCTCTCTTCTCAAGTAGGACAGTCTTGTCAAGTTAGGGTGCATCCTGTCAACAGAACGACAGCCTTCTCCCACACAGAATTCTTCACCTTCAGACAGTACCTCAACACACCCTTGAGATCGTTCAATCAGTTATCTGCTCTTGAGCAAATTTAGTCTTTCAGTTTGCAGGCTTGATACTCCCTAACTTAATTTTTCCTTAAAGTTTGAGAAATTCAGGAAGACCTATAATACTACTGTGTTAATATGTTAGTGTGTACCTTTTTTTTTCCTATACATGTCTAAAAATTAATGACATAATTTTGTAACCTGTAATTCACTTTAAACATTGTGGAAATTTATATATTTTTAAACATGTGGCAAATTTATAAGGCCTAACATGTAACAAGTATTAAAAAGGTGGGGTGAGTTCTGCTGGGGTGGGGGGGGGTGGAGGGACGGGGAGAAAAGGCATACAACTGTAATTGAATAACAATAAAAATTAAAAAAAAAAGTGGGGTGAAAACTAAGTCTTCCTCCTAACTCCTTACAAAGAAACATTTGTAATGGCTGTGTGACAGGTAAGGATGGATTGTGAGCCATTTTTTTAACCCTCTGTAGTTGTTGACATTTGTGGATGGATCTGTTATTATTTAGGTTTTATTTTGCTACTTAGAAATACTGTGGTTGAACAGCCTTGCAGAAACATGTTTGGGTCAATGGTGATTTTTGTTTGTAGGATAAATTTCTCACATTTCCTTCCTGTCTTCCATCCTTTCCTGATTTCTTCCTTTCTGACCTTTCTTCTTTTATCTTCTCTTTTTTCCTGCCTCCAAGTGCATTTATCACTCAAGCTTCAACTCCTGTTCCTTTACCTAGCACTTCTTAATGTTCTCAGTGTTTATACTCAGTCCCTATTCCTTCCCTGTATTCTCTTGTCTCTCCAGGTGCCACACGTGAAGAATCACGTCCAGGAGATCAATCTTTCTTTCCTTTACCAATGTTCCCATTATTTTTAGCTGAACCATCTGTTCCACGTCTTTGACCTTCGGAGGTCTAATAGGAATGATGATCCTGCCACTAAAACGTTTTACATACTGCTACACTAGAGGGCCCCCACCCAGGCTACCGCTATCTCATTGACAGACAGAAGGCGGGGAGGGAGGGGCGAGGTAACATCATTTTAAGTGAGAGTGGAACTCGTATTACAGCTCGTCAGTGACTGTTCAGAGTATTACCTGTAGGCTGCTATTTTAAGCCTGTGTTTTTGCTCCAGTAAATAAGTCTTTTTTTTTCAAGTTATTAAAACTTGTAGTTATGGAAGTTTTAGTAATTTCCATATAACATTTTGATTATAGACCTGAGAGTTCTGAATATGGGTCTCAAAAAATGACCAAAGAATACATATTCTTTGTTATCATATTCTGTAAGTTTTACGAGACATATAAATTTCTATTTATACATTTAATTATTTGTGGAAATGTTTGGATTAAGTTAGTTTTGAGAATTCTGGTGTTTGTTTTGTGAAGTTTTCAAATGGAGACAGAATGAAGATAACATCAAGATTTTTTTCACTTTTCTCTGCAGGGATGGAAAATGAAGTGAAGCAGTCTGGTATCGTATGTATTTCAGCGGGCCCTCTGAGGGTTAACTAAAAATATGACTGCTCTTTCTTCAGAGAACTGCTCTTCTCAGTTCCAGTTACATCCAACAAAGCAGCTCCTAGATAGTAACTGCCTGCTAGTCTTGATTATACTTGGAAAAGTATTATTAAATGTCCTCACACTGGGAATGAGAAGAAAAAACACCTATCAAAATTTTATGGAATATTTTTGCATTTCACTAGCATTCATTGATCTCTTACTTTTGATAAGTATTTCCATTATATTCTATTTCAAGGATTTTGTGCTTTTAGGCATTAGGTTTACTAAGTACCACATCTGCTTATTTACTCAAATTGTTTCTTTTACTTACGGCTTTTTGCATTATCCAGTTTTCCTGATAGCTTGTATAGATTATTATCTCAATTTTTCTAAAACCAACCTTCCATTTAAGTGTCAGAAATTATTTTATTTCTTTACAGTAGTTTTAATTTGGATATCAGTCTTTGCTTATGTTTTGGGTGATGCAGCTATCTACCAAATCCTGAAGGCACAGAATGTTTATTCTCACCACTGTCCTTTCTACATCAGCATTCAGAGTTACTGGCTGTCATTTTCCATGGTGATGATTTTATGGATGGCTTTCATAGCCTCTTGGTCAGAAGTTATTACCTTGGTACAGGCTATCAGGATAACTTCCTACATGAATGAGACTGTCCTCTATTTTCCCTTTTCATCCCACTCTAGTTATACCGTGGCCTCTAAAAAAGCACTCTTGCCCAAGTTCATTGTCTGTTTTCTCGGTACCTGGTTACCATTTGTACTACTTCAAACAATTATCCTTTTATTTAAAGTAGAGATTCCAGCATATATTGAGATGAACATTCCGTGGCTGTACTTTGTCAACAGTTTTCTCATTGCTACAGCGTACTGGTTGAATTGTCACAAGCTTCATTTAAGGAACATTGCATTACCTGTGGATCCATTTGTCAATTGGAAATGCTGCTTCATTCCACTTGCAATTCATAATCTTGAGCAAATGGAAAAGCCTATCTCAATAATAATTTGTTAATGTTGCCACGTTAAAACTTACAACTACAATAAGAACTGTAACTTTATAAACAGGGAAGGGCCACGACTCAGGACCTACAGACATGGAGCTGAACAGCAGCCTCCCTCAACCGCCACCTGCCAACCACGTCCATACTTTTTCAGAATGTATATTTTGGAGCTATGATATTATTTGTCTCTTTGTTTTTTAACAAAATAATTGCAAGAAAAATTTTTATGCCTGTTCAGGAAAACTGCATGTTATAAATGTTAACACAAAACTGAAATGAGTTAACATTTGGCCATACTGATGATTCTGTTGTCCAAAAAGCTACCGGATTACAAAAAAGATTAGCTGCCAACTTTGTTCCAAACTTAAATAAATATTTTTATTAAATTCAAAGCGAGAAAATGAAGGTCATTTTCTTGAAGACTTTGTATACCGAATCATTTTAACATAAGGGGAAGATGCAAATTTAAAAAAATATATCCCTGTATTTAATATAAATATTCTTGGAAGCATAGTTTCACCTGCTTACCTTACAGAACTGGGACTAGCGACTAGGCTTCCTTCCATGACATACCAGATCCATTTTCGGTTATAACTTACAAGTCACTTGCATGTCAAATCATAATTATTTAGTACTTTGGCAGTGTATCACACTGTAAAAGTAAATTTGCATTTCTTAGCCTCAGCACTGTTGCTATTTTGGGTTGGGTCATTCTGGCTGGGGAGACAGCCCTGTGCACTGCGGAATGTGCAGCAGCATCCCTGTCCTCTGCCCCGGCTGAGGACTGATGGAATAAAGGAATCCGAGTGGCGAATAATCTGAAGTCACTTTGTGAATTAAATTGAACTTCCTAGACATTGTCTAATCTGTCTAAACCTGGCCTTTGCTACTTCTGTTACTTTTCCTCTGAATGTGTTGCTTTCTAATGACCATGGCATGGGACTACAATATTTAAAAATATATTGTACTTAATAGAGAATTAAACTTAACAGATTTTAAATCAGGAAAACTTATAACTGTTTAAAACTCCTTATTGAACTTTTTATTGTTGTTCACTCAGTGTTATGCCCCATGCCTCATAAGCTTAAAGAAAAAAAGAAATTATTCAATAGACCAGCCAAATGGAAGAGGCTTTTATTTTTAAAGAAATGAACTGAACAGCTGGTCTACAATATATTATTGAATTATAAACAACATAAATAAATGATCCTGTAGGCCCACTAACCTCCCATCCAGACCCACATGAAGCAATGTTACAACAATATTCTATGTGAAAATGTGCAGGTAACAAAGGTGCAATTACAAGCAAGTTTAAGCAGCAGAGTATAAGGTGCTTTAATTTAACAGTTAATGTTGCCATCAACAAACATTTGAATGCTTAATTTTAACTTTACTGAATACAGACACAACAAATATGGAAATCTAAAATTAATACACATGCTACTTGTTAAGATGAAAGTGCCTTCTCTTTTTTAAAAAAATACACCAAATGGACAATCTTTTTACATAGATCATGGTGTGCTCTTATAATGCAAAATTAACTTCATTTTCAGGTTATACATTTGAAAACTGTAGCTATAGACACCAATCTAAGAATGCTAATGCTAAGAGTGCTAAAACTATTGAATTTCCTGTAAGGAGGAGTCTAGTACAATATCCAATGTAAAGAATACACTTATATATAATCTTAACATATGTTCTCTGTAAGGATAAAAAATGTTTTCCCCCCTTGGGAATGCTTTGTTCATCCTGGGCGGATCAGCTTTTGAGGCTTAAAAACACGAGAATCCTATTTGAGAACAATGTGAGGAACCAAAAGGAGGAATGAAAAAATCAGTTAACGTGAGCTTGAAGCATCAAAAATTAGTACTTTTAATAAAACCAGTTTATCACAATTTGCCTTTGTTAAACCAACAACCAAAGAAGATTACCCAGCCAGACAAAAAGCACTGACTCGGCAGGGGCCTGATATGCCAGCCACCAGTGTTAGCAGCCCCCTGCACGCAGCCACCGGCCACTGCAGCCCTCACCAGCCCTCACCACTGGCTCGCTCCTCACTCTGAGGGTAATGTTGGAACCTACTTTGACTTTTCCCCTCTATGGCAAAAACCAAAGTGACCATGCTTTTGAATAAGGTGATTGGGAACGTGGTTAAAGGTCCTGGAAGTTAGACATCCAAAATTATACCATCCTTGCAAACTCTAATGACTTTTTAAATTTTAAGAATACATATACAAAAAGTATTTATGCAGTGTATATTTTAACAGCATAAAATATTTTTTAAATTGGGTAAATTAAGACATCTTAGACTGTGCCATGGCAAAAAATTTTAAACCCAGACTAGCAATTACTTGGATGTCAGTATTCCTGTTTTTAATCAGTGTTACAGATTCTAATTCAACATGTATTTGGACATTTTCTTGCTTTAAGAAGCTGTGACTTTGATGCATAAAAGGCCTTTTTAATATTAATTTTTTAAATCGTTATAGAATGTTATTATCAAGCAATGATGATATATATAAAACTGTATTAATGGGAATTACAGTGTAATTCACAGAATCCTAAAGTGGTAAGGAGTCCTCTACCCAGTTAAAAATTGATCCCATTCAATGCTCACTCCCCAAGTACTTGTCAGTTTAAACACTGAACTCTTGCCCTGACTGGGTGGCTCAGTGGGTTGGAGGGTAGCCTCATACACCAAAAGACTGCAGTTTCATTCACTGTCAGGGCACAAACCTAGATAGCGGCTCAATCCTCAGTCGGGGGTGTGTCCGAGAAGCAACCAATCAATGTTTCTCCCCATCCCCTCTAAAGCAATGAAAAAATGACCTCAGGTGAGGATAAAAATAAAACAAAAAAACCAAAGAACTCTTTTATGTTTACTAGTTCTACATTTCAAAGGAAACCCTTTTACTTTGTAATGGGTGCTTTCTAAAGATTAGGTATTTGTAATAAAGTTTATTTCATGTAATACTTCTTGCTTTAAAAATGAACCCAAACCAAATAAAAAACAAACCTGTTAGCAATGTCCTTTGAGATTTTTCGGTTTTAGATAATTATTTCACTGTCAATACTGGGTGTAAAGCTTTTACAGTTAAAAATGTATAGTAAGTTGGGTGGGCAGGGCAGGGGAGGGCAATGGGCGAAGATTGAGACAACTATAATAGAATAAAAAAATAATTTTAAAAATGTATAGTAAGTCAGCACCAGCGTCTTTTTATGGTTCTGTCCCACACCCTGCATAGTAACACTTCTGGAATAGATTCAAGTGTCAAAATAATTCTTAGAAATATGGGCTGTCACAACAGTCTCAAAATATAAATTCTTAATGTTAGTACCCTTAAATTTATAACCTAATCAGGTACATGATTGATTGATGTTTAGTGATTTACTCAGACCCTTAGATATGTAGCCAAATCCCTCCCAATGCATACAAAAATGCCCTCAGTCCCAACTTTACATTCAATACATTAATAATAATTGTGTATATATGTTTAGGAAGCAATCAAAATTTTGTTTGGAGAGGTTTTGTTTACTTATTACTAGCTCCTTAGGTCATGTGCAGCACACACCACACATAGTAAGTGTTCAGTTTGCTAAGTGAATGGATGAATACATGAATGATACTGTTCATGTGTGTTCACAGATTCTGTGGTTAACTAGCAGGAAGCATTTAGAAAAATGTCTGCATTTACTTGTCTGTCTGAATTTTCTGCCTTATTCCTTAAGACAACAGAGAAGGTTACCGAGGAAATAATGCTTAATAATTATCTTTTAGTAATAGCTCAGAAGTATGAAATGAATTGTTAAAAAGGGAATGAGAATTAACTAGGAGCAACTTAAAAATATCCCATTATATGGTCCAAAACCATAGTTTCAGAGCTGGGAGGAACCTTACAGGTGATTTACACCAAAATCAACATTGTGAGCAGGATAGGCTCCATGCTGTATGTTGAGAAGAGGAAACAGGTTAAAAGGTAACTGCCTACAG
The DNA here is from genome assembly GCF_022682495.2 of Desmodus rotundus. Lineage (NCBI taxonomy): Eukaryota > Metazoa > Chordata > Mammalia > Chiroptera > Phyllostomidae > Desmodus > Desmodus rotundus. The sequence continues at coordinate 31,979,978 of NC_071388.1, forward strand.
TGTCACAGCTAATTCACCAATGCATGTAAAATCCTTCATCATATTAACAGAATGATTATGTCCATCTATTGCTTAATTATTGAAGTAGATTATTTAGTACTACCTAAAACAAAAAGAATTATGGCTTCTAACATTCTAAACAAAGATTTAAACAATGGATACATCTGCTGTTTTGGAGGCAAGACTGAAAAGTTAAATACATTGATGTTTATCTCACTCCTCAGCCCCCCTACCCTCATAAAAACCGACTTCTTCACCTCAATTAAAGCTCCCAAAACATGGGATTTAGCACTGATAATATTCCCTAAAATGTAACTTTTGGGCCAATAATGGTGGCTACTATCAATCCTTAGGAAGGTTACTAGAGTCAATTTAAATAGGTCATCTAAAAGGACTTACTATATTACTCTCAAATTTTAAACTATGCCATGTTAACATAACAGTGTTTTAATTTACCTTGATTTCTTTTTCCAAATTAAGCTTCATTAATTACTATACTTACTTTTAAACAACAGATGTAAAAACCTTTGCACAGGTTTTCTTTCTGTGGATGCATATTTACACCACCGGTATCACTGACAGCAACTGTACTTTTCAAAGACAACAGAAAATAATATCTTTCTAGAGTACCTCTTCTCTAACATCTGAGATTAAAATGTCATCTTTAAATGAAATTAAATGTTCATAAGCTATAAAAGTGAAAGAGATGAAACATTCATGGAAAACATTTCCCAAAAGGTTCCATAGACATGGCACTTTATTAAAAGATCATCCGTTAGAGTAGAAGGGGACAATTTTCATCGGAGACGTGGGGTGTCAGGTCTGAAAGGGAGGGCGGTCACTCCCTTTATGTGTACTAACGAGAGTGAGCATTCAGCAAAAAAGTTCTGCTCTGGAATATGATGGTAGTAATTACGTTTGTACTAGTGCTTTACAACATTCAGACAGAGCTTTCTTACAGTATTATTTTAAGCTAGATTAAATAAGCTCTAAAAATAACATGTAAAACTTTAGAATTCTTAAAAATTTAGGAAACTTTTTCTAAAGACAGCATAATTTTTAGCATTTTTTAACTGAAGAAATGGCTTGTATTGCTGCTCTGAAGGAAATTATATAATGACACATTTTCTGAACTTCTAACCAAAGAGGAATATTTTCCCAAAGAATTCTTTTAAAGATGTATAACTTTTAATAGGTTGAAATTAAATTTTAGTAAAATTGCATATTTACTTTTCCTAATACTGTATTTGTGCTTATCTAAATTGAATCAACCTTTAAGATGAAACCAAACGTTCCAAACAGATTCCAATGAGAATTAAACAGGTAATGATCTGCACTAATGTGCATCAAAGAAATAGAGGTAGGCTTGTGTTTACTGAAATCCACACTGATCAAGAAAAGCTTACGGCCGGCTCTTAGCCAGCCATCCAATTCTTAGACTAAGACACAAACAAGCAACTAAAATACAATCTTAAAAATGCTTTTCTTTACAAAAATTGATAAGGTTGACTCAACTGTGGCGTCTGAAAGTGAATACTCAATAACTGATTACAAGTATAATGATTAACCTTTGAGGTTTTGACAAATATTTCCCAACAGTAATAGCTGTCACCTCGTTCAGAAGTCGAAAATAACTCATGTATCTTGGAACTTTCATTATGCTCCTGAGGGCAGGGCCACTTGACAAAGAGCGAAAGAATGGAGTTCAAGTACAGGTAAATCCCAACGCACTAAAAACTATACCCTGTTATTGTTGTAACTGGGGTCCAGCCATTACAATGTATTATTTTGAACTTCGGAAGGCCATATCTGTACTACATGACCTCACTCAGTTAACTGTGCTGTCCCCTTGGGTCTGGAACGCTCTTCCTCCTGTCTGTGGTCTCCTCCACTTCCCAACCCTCCACCCTAGAAAACGCACAGGGAATAGACTGAGCAAACACTGTCATAGACAGGTGCGCCGGATTCCACTGCCCAGAGGTTTCACTGAAACACGACGGTTAAACATCAGAAAGCCCTTTCCAGTTACCTTCCCAAAATAAACCCCACTGCAAAATCCTCTGTAAGGATTTTCAGGCAAAGGTCTCAAAGAAGAAAGTCTTCATGCTGAGTTTAGGGCTAGAGGAGGCTTAGCAGCGTAAGGTGTGAGGATGGCCCTTTCATGCTTATTAGGAAATGCTCAATGCTAGTTGCACAAACGCTGCATGTGTTCCTGACGTTCAGTAAGAGTGAGGATCTTCAAACCACAAAATAGAACCAGGTGGTTTTCGTTGAAAGTAATCTTTACAATGTTTAACAGTGTGTCCAGTCAGGGATTCCATCCATTTGATATGGCTGTGAGGAAACATCATTCACATGCATCTGCAATAGTTTATTCTTTCCGGAACTGTTTCCACACATGTAAACACAATCTATATATATTGCCTCCCTAGCACACTAGCGCATGGTGGTACCAACACCCTTCAAATGCAGATAACGGGGCTTACTAACATTGAACTGAACACATCAGTGAGGGGAGCACTATTATAGATCTCAGTCTAAGACCAGTGTTTGAATGAACGCCCAACTGTATTTTCACACTGGATACATGAAAATTAGCTATATCAAAAATTATTCAAAGGCATGGACATAAAAGTATTTCATACAGTTCTAAGTGTTGCAATACACCAGGAAACAAAAATAAAAAACAGTGGGCCACTTAAAGAAAGTCATTTCTATTTGAAACCAGGTAAAACATGAGCATTAACTTCAAAGTGCAGGAACCTGTTCAGTGTTGAAGCAGGAATGAACTAACCAGTGGGGGTCTCGGTCTGCCTCTCACATTCTTGAGTTTCTTCACGAGCATTTCTCTCCTCCCATTTCACCTTCTCTACTTCTAGGTGTCAGCCCTCAAAGTGGGATTAAAAAAAAATGCCTGTTTAGAGGATGCCACAGCAAATTACAAGTACCATCCTGGAAATAATTAAATGCCACTTAAGAAAGTGACAGGTTTGAGATAGCAGTCTCATTCCACGCCAGTGTTACCAAAGCTGCATGGCTGTGTCAGACACCCCCACACGAGGCTTGATGAAAATCCATGTTACTTGAAAATAATTTTTACAAACCAGCTCTCTCCGCTTGTCTTACTTTCTTAGCAATGCATGGCTTAAAGCTTTTCCCTCAATGGAAGAAGAGTGCATCAGTTTAAAGAAGTCAGAAAATGCGAACTTAAGTGGCAAAAGTAGGAAGAACGTCCCATATCCCCTTTCTGCTTGTCATTCCCTCTCATCAATCAAAATTCTGAAACAATAATATGAAGGAAAAATGAAAATAACAGTACTCTTCGCACCTATATCATAAGAAAACTGCTGAAAGCTCAGGAGAGAGGCGGACACCCAGCGTTACCGTCCATGTCCATTACACATAACTGAAATTAAGATGGCTTAATCATCTTGAAAGAAATGCTGCATCAAAGGTGAGAATGACCAGCTGAAAGCACATGAGCCATTTCTAAATGAAATGACTCAGTTGAAAAAAGCAAGTATACGTTCTGGTATTTTTTGAGTGGAGACAACAAGATCTGGACTATTCTTAAGATTATTATGAGATTTAAGATTATAAGGTGCTTTCAAATGGAAACCCCTCTGGCAAGCTTTCTTGGAAACTTACCACAGTGCGAGGCCCAGGGGCTTTTGGTGAGTACACTGTGACTGCTATTAGAAGGGGTGTAAATAAAAGGAGAACCTGTAACACAGTCCAAAGCTAACACCTTGAAGGCTATAGATAATACAGTCGTGGGAGGTAATCATTATTGCAAGGGGAATCTATCCCCAAATAATCAATTTTACATCAACTGTGGATTATCTATAATAAAGTTCCAATTCCTTTGTGCCCCCACCCCCATACAGTGGACACTCTCCTACTAAGGCTTAGCCTGTAATTGTTCTGAAATTGCAACACGAGGGGAAAAGTCAAGCATATGACAACTCTTGTCACAATGATTAAATGCTAATAAATGAAAGTTGACTACAGAGTACCTACCTTACCTTGAAACTTGAATCTGATCATTCAAAATGTGATATAAGGAAATATGTAACATAGACTACAAGCTATTGTAGGTCTGGAACAGGAGCCTTACACTATATTACACACTCTAATCCTACATGTAACTATCAGTAAACATCTTTTTTTTTTTAATGTTACTACACAAAAGAATCCCACAAAGCATACATTCAAACAAGAGGCATCTAAAGATTAAAAAAATTACCCGCTGTATTTTTGTATAAAAATAATCAACATTCTCTAATGTACACAAAGCCAAAAGATAAATATCTGTGATGTCTTTAATGACATCTTTAGTCTTCTACTAGCTCGACACAGTCTTTCTGAAAAGAGCAGTGACAACGACTGAAACCCATGGACTCTCCCACTTATGCCAAATATCTATGCATGTTCCTTCAATTATAAAACATTTCCATTGTATGGTAAAGATGAAAAAGATTCCAACAAATTTTTGATGTCCAGGACTATAAAGCGCTTAGGGCTCTCACAATTTTTAGTGTCATAATTCTAACAGATCACTAACTGTTCAGTGAAAGGTTCCGCTTTAAAATTTTTTCCCCTGAAACATGTACAAAATTAGATCTCACCATTCAAAAGACATCATTTGGTAAGTGCTTTGAAGAAGTATGCAGGGGCTTAGTCAAGGAAAAAGGAATATGCTTTCTAGCTAGACCCAGCATGTTCAACATTAGAAAAACGCGAAGACCACACATATAAACCTGCTACAAACAAACTATTGCTCTGTCAGCAAAGGCTGTACGTGCACTGGTTCATAAGGTAAAATCAGATTATGCCTTCTGTATCGGCACATCGGAGCAGGAAGATATTGAAGATTATACGAAACGTTTTCTAAGAGTCAAATTCTTTGTATGCTAGTCCCCACTAGCATTAAATCAGACAATTTAATGGTTTCCCCCGCTTTTTCTAGTATGCAAACACTGGGAAAAATACTTCCGCAGACCACTGATGCTATCTGAAATATTTCCACTGTATGAAGTACCCCGTTGGATGAAAAAGAGAAACGTTTGTAATTCCTACACCAGAGTTTCTCAACCCTGGCACTGCTGACATTATGGACTGCGTAACGCTGCTGTGGAGGGCTGTCCTGTGCGCTGTGGGATAGACAGCAATGTCCCTGTCCTCCATGTGTCAGATACAGAAGCCACCGTCCCTCACCTACCCAAGCTATGGCAACCAAAATGTCCCCTGGGCAGCAAAACTGATCTCCGTTGAGAACCACAGCTCTAGATGGACAAGAATTAAGAGGAAAACTCAGCTACACCAAATTCTTGGTGAAGTTTGGAACAGAAACCAACTCTGGACTTCCAGATCAGTATTATTCATGCTAGAATGCAATCCTTTTTTACAGACAAAGCAACTCCCTAACAGACATGTTTTTTTAAAACGCACTGGTAGCTCACTGCATACAATTCTAGTCACTGGACTCCTAAATTCTCTCTCATGACAACCTATGGAAAACTTACACGGTAGGAAAACATATAACAAAGCTGGATCAAAAGAGGAGAAACGTAAATCATTAAATTACTTTTAAAAGAATTCTTTATATTAACGATAAACATACTTCTTAAAAAATTATCTACTATAACATATTTCTTTGAAAAATACCATGGCCCTCTACAACAAGTCTTTCAATGTTGTGTGTAACCTGTAAAATGAATTTCACCAATGATGGCTGATTATGAAAATGTATGATGAATTATTGTATCTGTAGAAGAAATATCAGCTTCTGATGTGGAAATCCCAATGCACTTGGCTATCCACCACAATGAGTGATAATATTCTAGGCCAACCTGAACCTTTACCTTACAAGTTTGTTTAATAGTAAAACTCCTGTTATCTCAAAGGCTCATGATCCTGTTAAGACTCCTTCAGAGAGTTGATGCGTGCACAGATCTTTAGGGCTGGGCCCAGCTTGATATTCATTGCGCTCATAAGATGGTCTTCTTTTAGCAAGAGAAGGGCCTGCCCATCGATCTCCTGTGCCCTGAACTCGTCTGCGATATCCTGGCAGCCTGGAATTTGATCAGAGGAAGGAGGTTAAAATTAATACACAACAAGGACACGTTACTCCTCACAGTCACAGTTATGTTCTCACTGGGCCTGAGTCTCGAAATACAGGCTGAGAAACAAATGAAATTTATTTATTAGGTTCTTATTAGGTCTTAGGTTCGCTCCTGAAGAAGAGAGTATCCCTTGGCATTCTGTAAATAAAAATTAATGCAAAATCCAAATAAAGCAGTTTACTTGGAATTCTAGTTCTAAACATAATATAGAAATAATTAGTAAGGGTCAGGTAAAACGCACAGACCGATCAGTCTAGATATAGCACATCTAGTGCCACCTCAAAGCATGCCACACACATAACAAATTTAGATTAACTAGTTATTAAACCTCATGAACTTAACTTTCTATAATATATCCTTCACATACAGATACACAGAAATAAAATACAATGTTCTGCCCTTTAAATAACAATTTAGAAATATTTTTGTAAGTACCAAAGTACCATTTTCACTTATCACCATTATCACTTGTACCTTATTTTAATTTACAACATTCAGCAGCAAGCATATCTAAAACATTCCTTATTGTTCACTCGGGACAGAACCAATCCATCAAGATTGCAGTACTGCTCCATTGGAATGCTACTGCAATGTATTGTGCTGCTCAACTTGTAGTTTCAACTCCGAATCTTAGTATCATTAGATTCACCTCCACTTTTGAAACATAAATTCTCATTGAAATCAGACCTTACTGGCTAATCTCTTGCCAAGTAACCAATGCTTTAGCTCTCAGTCAAAACCAGGTGCTTTTTAAGGTAACAAACACAATGCTACCATCTACTTAACAGCATCTATTTGAACCCCAAATGTTTTTATTATCCACCAAATTTTGCAGTCAGGTTACTCAATAAAGTTTCCCAGGAAGGATAAAGGAAGTAGCAGGTAAGGTAATGCACTAAAGAATCAAAAGAGGAAAGAATGCCAAATGTAGAAGCTTCTTGAGTAACATTATAAAAATATATTTAAGAATAAATACTTAAAGTCTGCATTTCATTGAAATCAGCATTCTAAGGGAAAAACACAAAGAAAAAGATAAAAAATGGAAATAGTTACATCAGACTTTTGGATACACAACTTTGAAGAAATGATTATCTTTCTATTGCAAACGTATCAATCATCCCCTTGTTCACACAGATAATGAAGTCGTTCCCTATCACCCTGGCACCAGGCACAAAGCACTGTGGGTACTAAATAAAAATATTTTTGGTAAGTGAATGACTGAATGTGAATAAAGAAACAATGAACAAAAAATAGAATCTGCTGCCGAGAAGCTACATGTAAGAGTAATCCAAACCCTTCTTTTATATTCAGCTGTATGGCCATCTCTCCTCTTATGTCTTTTGCCTTCTTTGTTGGTTGTACCTTTCCTGTTTTCCCCCCTTTTCCAGTATGTGTACACTGAGAAAAATACTTCAGCAGAACATTTATCATGTTCTCTTTTTTAATAATTTGTCAGACTCTTAAACACTGACAATTCAGAAGTATCCTATGCAAAATTTTTATGGTTTTGTCCATTTACCATGTAAAAGTAACTCTTCTGTTAAAATGGAATTACTCACCATAGAAAAGCCTCTTTTCTTTTCCCAGAGGTAGCTCTCAAAACTGGGCAGATAAAACTGACTAATCTTGCATCTAGCTGTGACTTCATCGTTCTTTATATGAAAGAACTAATGTTCTTGTTCTTCTCTCTTCAGTCTTACTTACAAGAACACAGGAAAGAAAAGAAGAGAGAGAAAGACAGGGTAGGACTTACTTAGATTCAGAAAACAGGAGCAATGAGAAGTAATGAGGACCATAAGAGCTACATTTGGGAATAGAAATAAGGAGTTCTACATGAGGAAAATATATAGCATGTTCTGGTTCCTCTGCATTATGAAATTCCTCTTCAAATGTCTTCCTATAGGTGGGCAATAAATGTATCAGCCAAATAGTAAAGAACAAAAGTGTTTGGGAAATGGCATGATCGAATATGAATGCACTATCTTCAGAATTTTGGATCACAACTTTCTTAAGCCAACCGAAAAAAAGGGGTGGTGGTGGTTATACTATACATTAGTAAAGAAATGAAAAAAATACAGTAACTTAAAAAAGAAAAAGGGAAAAAAGTAGACAAATCGCTTCCAAAAAATCATTACAGAAAAATGAGTTTTTAAAAAATTCTAGATGCTTAAGGTATGCTGAGCTAAAGTTCCAGGAGTTCCCGATATTAGAATCTACCTCTGCAAAGCGGCTGACATCCCAGGGACATGTACAAACCATACCCCAGCTGGTGAAACCAGCTGGCTGGCTGCACCTCACCAGAAACAGCTGTCAGAGTGCACACAGACCTCAGTGCACGGACATGGGTCACAACTGAACTTGACAGGCATCCAGTCACTCTTCTAGACAAACCCAAAATAAACTCACCCTGCACAAAAAATGACCTCAGTGTGGTTGGTGAAAAGATTCCCCCTGCCTCTCACTACAGAATAATCAAGTCCCAATGTTAGTTTTATGAAAACCAGTGAACAGTCATGTTTTATATGATTCCTACACTTTCTATACCTACAGAGAAACCAAACTGACTGCAGAGTCACAGATCAGATCAATAAATAGAGAATAAAGTGAATTGCAAAAGGCAGTTTACTGTTTCATGAAAAAGTTAAAGAAGATAACTGCAATTAACTGAAAACAAATATAATCACTTCTGTAGCGAACTTTTTAATGCATGAAAATTTAGAAGAAAATAATTTTTGCTTCTGGAAACAGCTCTGAGATTGAGGTATACTGCACACTGACTAGTACGGTCCCACCGGGACGGTTCACAAGACGGCACTATACAAAGAGAAGAGGAAACTCCAGGAGTAAATTTAGGTGCCTTAATAAAAGAGGGAAGCCTAACCTCAACTGGAAAACAACAAAACACCAGAGTACAAAATTTACAAACTTGGACATTCAATTAAAAAAATCTTGGGAGTAGCCTACTTGGGGGGGAGGGGGACCAAACAAACAAACAGCCCTGAATGAGCTGCAAGAGGCTCAAAAGGAAGTTTACAAAGGCCAGAGGAGCCTAGGAAAATGAAGATAAAGGCTTATTCTGGTATGAGATTTACCTTAAGATTACAGGCACTATACAGAGAAAAACTTTGAGAAAGAAGATATATTGATCACACAAAAAAGTTTGTTATTTAACCTATCAAAGGAGTTTGAAAACACTCCCACTTAATCAGTAAAAGAAAAGCAGAGTTACATTAAGCAGACTCTTAAACAGTTCCAAGCAATTCTCAATTATAAAGCAGTCTCCTTTTAATGACATGTAATGTTCTCTGAACACTGGGAACAAAATTAAGGGTCTTGATGAACTGAATAAGACATGCATCTCAGGTTACAAGCAATAATAATTTTTTTAACTCAGATGAAGCAAGAATGAGACAAAGAAGTCTTTGTTCTCATAAAAGCAGCCTGGGTATCCTCATATCAAACGGATGCTGGGGAAAATTAGAAAATTAAGCCCTAAAAAAAGCACATGAAGTGACAAGACTCAGCATGATCTGTTACTTGTTCATTAGCCAACTACTGTCTTCAGGATGTGAACCACCCCTCAGCCCCAAAGGAAGAGAAGTATTTTCCACCACAGGAGAAATCCAACTAACACACAGCTCGAGGGCCCCATCTGGAAGACTGAGACGACTTCTGAAGGTGACACAGTCAAAAAGTCTAGCCCAGGAGATCAGTATAGATTTTAGGCTTAAATCTCAAGATATCTAACTGTCTAAAATCTAAAACTTACTTCATTAAGCATTAAAACCATAAACAGCAAAGACTCACCATCCTCTAATACATCAGTTTCAAAGCAGATTGTAAACCCACGTGGTCAGCACTTAACTCACACCTAACTTTGCTTAGGTGCATGCTTAAAAATCTTCCCTGAAAAATGTATCCCTCTTTAAACAATTTCTTTTCTTTCCTTTAGAAGTGACCATATATTGTTTTTCTTTTTTAAAAAACTTATTTAGCATTTCTAAAACAAGCTTTCGAAAAAACAATTTACTAAAACCCCAGAACTCTGGATACAAGGTAAAATGGCTGACAGGTTTTTAAGGAGCAGTAACACTGAAAACACTCCCTTCACTTTCACAGCACATTAGCTGTAAGTTTGCTTCTGAGACAGTGGTTCCCTGCACAGAAAGAGTAATTAGCAAAAATAGCTGGATTAATTCTAATAAGCCTATCGACAACCTCAAAGGGGACATACTTCCCTGGAAAGCTTGTGTCAGGAGAAATGGTATGATTCACAATAAAACCTAAATTTTTAAATCTCCTTGTGTTCTATATTCATAAGGCCAAAGTGAATGGTAAGATTCATTGATTTAAAAGAATATATTGTCTTAACATACATAACCAGTGTGGATCTCATCATAAATAGATGTCTTTAGTAGCCAGCCAGTGGACATAAAAAATTACTGTTGCATTAAAGAAAAAAGATAAAGAACTTAAAGATTAAGCTAATGGAAAGAATACCAAAATGAGAGAGCAGAAAAACATAAGAAAGTTATCCTCAATATTGGGACAGACTATCATAACTGGATGCTAGCTGTCTACTTAAAAAATCAAATTTCGGAACTGTTCATGATACCTACTTTTTGCAAAGAATCGAAGAATGCAACTTCCTTTTAAAGAACCAGCTTGATTTTTTAAAAGAAACCAAAATTGTATCATATTCTAAAAGGTCTTCATTAATTTTCAAAAATGTAAAAAAAAATTATAGTCTCTCTTATTTCTTTTAAAAAATGGTTAATTTAGGAAATAAGGAGAAAACAGAATAGAAAAAAAGAAGAGCGGAAGGGAAGAAGTCTGACTCAATCTCTCTACTGACCTCTCGAGAGAAATCAGACTGAAGAGAAGAGAGCACCTTTAATATCTTCACCGGCTGGGGTGTCACAGCAGAAGCAGGACTAGTCAGTTTTTATCGACTTGGGGGTATGAGAAAATACCCAGTTGTGCTGAGGGAATAAGCAAGAGGAAAGAGATCACATTTCAATAGCAAGTGGCATTTAATTAATATATATACATAAGTACTTCTCTAGCCCTTTCGTGCAACAGGTGTGGATGGAGCTAACATCATTCCTGTGTGTGAATACATGGGAAAAATATGAAGGCTGAAGTGCTGAATTACATACCAGGCAAAGAATGGATGAAGGCCCAGACATCATCAACTGTCCATATAGAGGGCTCTGTTTGTGCAACTGGTAGCAAGTCATTGTTCTCAGGCATTTTCCTAATTCTCACATCCCGAAGCTCACGCTCTCTTTCCCGCTCACTCTGCCTTCGCAGACGTGTTGTCATAGCAGATGGCACAGGATCTTCATGAGAAGCCAAGTCTTCTTCTGCAGATGGATAAGTAATTGGAAGCTGGAAAATGTAGTACAGGTAAAATACAGCATTGCACTTTCCTTGCATTACTGAACAGGGTATTGTACATTGAAGCAAGGTTTCTACAGACCTGCCTAAGGATATGTTCTCTTGCTGCCCCATCAGGGCCACTTGGACGACGGCCACGATGCCCAAGACTTTGATTATCAGGCTTACGATTCCAACGACTAAGTGCAAATTTTTTAGAACAGCTAACATTGTACCTAAGAAATTCAAGTAAGAAAAAATATTAAATGATATATGGGACACTCTATTTAGTAGTTAATTATGACTTTAAAGTGAACTTGTGAATCAGTAAGTGTCATATACTTCATTAAGAACTATAATACCTCAGAGAGTACCGTAGTGTTCAGTGGATATACTTATGCCAACAGTCAAAAAGTGGCCTCTCATAGATCTGAATAATATAGCTCTCAATCTAATACTGGACAAGTATTGATATTTTCTCCTCATAACAGCGTGATAGTGGGAAATTTTCTGCAAAATAGAGGACAACTGATTTTTACAGCAGTGAAATAATTCAAAGTTCCAGGAGAAAAAGAAGGTATGAATTAACTATTTAGATGTTTATCCAAACTGCTATTTTCCCAAGTAATAATTTCTAAGGAGGGATTAATAAAAATAGGTTAACACAGTAGAGAAAGAGAAAATCTCAAATGGCTAGTAAAAGATTTTTTTAAAAAATATTACTGAAATCAAAGAGTGAAAATGTAAAGTTGAGATTTCAAAGTTATACAAGGAACTTCATAGCTTTCACTCTTCAGGGAATTTAACAATACGTAATCCTTTAAAACGGACTGAAAGATTTTTATTTTATCAAAATAGACTGCCTAGTATATTTGAAAAACCTTAATAAGGCATAATGACAGCTTAAAAGAGTCCTGTGCCATTTATTGGGTTGCAAGGCCCTAGAACAGGGGCCAGGGAGCTTTCTCTATAAAGAGCCAGAGAGTAAAAATGTTACGCTTTGTGGGCCATTAAATTTCTGTCACAACTGGTCAACTTTACGATTTTAACATGAAAGCAGTCATAGGCCATAATGAATGAGCATAGATGTGTTTCAATAAAGCTTTATTTAGTAACACTAAAATTTGAATTTCCCATAATTTTCATGAGTCACAAAATATTATCCTTTTGATTTTTTTTGACCACCCCCGAATTTAAAAACCACCCTTGGCTCAGGGGCCATACAAAGATAGGTTACAGAAACGACTCGCCTGGGCACAATTTGCCAACCCTGCCCCCAGACAGAAGAGTGAAAACAAATAAACCAAGAAACAAATTTCTAAAAAGCTATAGAAAGGCTAAGAAAAATACATGCAATTCCTTTTTTAAAAAAATCCTCACCTGAGGATTTTAGGGAGAGGATGGAGAAAAAGAGATAGATAGATATCGGGTTGCCTCCTGTACATACCCTGACAGGGAGGGATTGAACTTACAGGGAGTTTTTGATCATTTAGAATCATAAGGCCACTGTTCTTTCTTGTGGTACACACACATGGGACAACTCCCAAGTTAAACATGAGTTACATAATTTTATTAGGGTTATCGATAACATAAAAGAATGTCTGGGGACTTCTGGTCAAGACAGCGGTGTAGACAGACATGGGTCGCCACTTCGCACAACATCAAAATTACAAGTAAAATATAGAACCACCATCAGTCAGAATCATCAGAAATTGAATTGAATGGAAGTCTGACAACTACGGAATTAAAGGAACCACATCCATCCAGACTGGTAGGAGGAGCACAGACGTGGAATGGGCTGGTCCTACACACAAACGGTGGATAAAAATTTGGGAGGTATACCTCGGGAGCGAGGAGTCCCAGCCCCAAACCAGGCCCCCCAGCCCAGGCTTCCTGTGCCAGGAAGATAAGAGTCCACAACTTCTGGCTGTAAAGACCAGCAGGGACTGAGTCAGTGGAAGAAACTGCTGGAGCACCAAGCAGTTCCTCTTAAAGAGCCCACGCTCAGACTCACCTACTGAGACTCACTCCCTCTGAGCTCCAGCACTGGACTTGAAAGGCACCAGTGGTATACAGGGAGGTTTCTGGCATCAAGGTGAGCAGAGGCCAATGTCCCTTTTCTGAATGCTCCACCCACAGAGCCAGCAGGTTGGTGCCATATCTGACACTCCATCAACCTGGCTGACACTGTTTAACCTGCCTTGGAGATTCCCAGAGATCCCCAGAGACCTCACCCCACCCAACTTACAGGCCCACCCAAGCTTCTTTTCCATATGAATGACTTGTCTTGGCTCATGCTTTACAACTTCCTAAATCCTCTCAAACAAACAACAACTGGCTTCAGTGAGCCCCAGTTCTGGCACTATCAGCCTAGATTCACAGCTATGCTTTGCCTGGGAGTCTCCAAGCCCAGCATGAGTAGCAGCCATCTCAGATTGCTTTATAGCTCAGGAAGGGTAGACCCAAGTAAAACACAGGTGGGGGCTGACCTAGGCCTGCACCACCTGGGAAACCCAAGGGCCAGCACACCCAGTGGACTGCTACAGACCACGTCAGAGCACCACCGCCCTGTCCCTGCACAACTCCTCCATGGGCGGAGGTTGGTGGCCAGTGGTCACAGCCAGTCCTTGCAGCTGACTGGCCTGAGTAAACCCCTCCCACTGACCTGCCAACAGCAACCAAACTCAACTACAAGAGGAGGGTGTACTCAGCCTACACAAGGGGCACACCCTGAGTGCCCAGCTTGAGTGATAGGGGAAGCTGTGCACTGGGCCCTACAGGATACCTACTATATTGGGACATACTATCAAGACACAGAACCAAAACAGCTCTACCTAATACATAGAAACAAACACAGGGAGGCTGCCAAAATGAGGTGACAAAGAAACATGGCCCAAATGAACAGATCAAAACTCCAGAAAAAGAGCTAAATGAAATGGAGATAAGCAATCTATCAGATGCAGAGTTCAAAAACTGGTTATAAGGATGCTCAAGGAACTTAGTGAGAACCTCAACAGCATAAAAAAATCCAGTCAGAAACGAAGGATATACTCAGTGAAATAAAGAAGAATTTAAACGGAAACAACAGCAGACTGGATGAAGCCAAGAATCAAATCAATGATTTGGAACATAAGGAAGCAATAAACAACCAATCAGAACAACAAGAAGAAAAAACAATCCAAAAAATGAGGATAGTATAAACATACTCTGGGACAACTTCAAGAGATCCCACATTTGCATCATAGGGGTGCCAGAAGGAGAAAAGAAAGAGCAAGGAATTGGAGATCTATTCCAAAAAATAATGAAAGAAAACCTCCCTATTTTGGTGAAAGAAATAAACATATAAGTCTAGGAAGCACAGAGTCTCAAACAAGTGAACACGAAGAGGCCCATTCTAAGACACATCCAATATATAATTTAATTATATAATTAAAGTGCCAAAGGTTAAAGATACACAGAGAATCTTAAAAGCAGCAAGAGAAAAGCAGTTAGTCACCTATAGGGGAGTTCCCATAAGACTGTCAGCTGATTTCTCTAAAGAAACTTTGCAGGTTAGAAGGGATTGGCAAGAAATATTCAAAGTCATGAACAGGAGGGACCTACAGCCAAGACTGTCCTACCCAGCAAAGCTATCACTTAGAATCAAAAGACAGATAAAGAGCTTCCCAGACAAGAAAACACTAAAGGAGTTCATCATCACCAAACCATTATTGTATGAAATGTTAAAAGGACTTATTTAAGAAGAAAATAAAAACTATGAACAATAAAATGGCAAAAAATACAAATCTACCAACAATTGAATCTGAAAAACAATAAGCAAACAGGAACAACAGAGACAGATTTATGGATACAGAGAACATTTTGATGGCTGCCAGGTGGGAGGGGAGTGTGGGGGAATGGGTAAAGAGGTGAAGGGATTAAGAGGCACAAACAGGTAGTCATGGAAGAGCCATGGGGATGTAAAGTACAGTATAGGAAATGGAGTAGCCAAAGAACATATATGAATGACCCATGGACATGAACAATGGTGGGGGGATTGCCTGAGGGAGTGGGGGGTGCTCGGTGGAAGGGGGCAAAGAGGGAAAAATCAGGACAACTCTAATAGCATAAACAATAAATGTAATTTTTAAAAAAGAATGTCTGAATAACAGATTGACAATTGAGAAACCAATGAACCCATATTGGGAGGAAAATATTTCTATTACTTATTTAATTGTACAATACTTATACTAAGTATTACCAAGTATATTTTAGTGGCACCATACTAAATAGTATGTTCAAGCAAGAAATTCCCTAGATGTATAAAATTAAGGTCTTAAACTCTTTTTGGAACAGAAAACAAATTTCAAAGTAATCAATGTGTGCATACACTTCACCTTTAGTGGTAAATACCAATATTAGGGTTTATTATATTGATGTAAACAAAAAGTCAGCCAGATATTTCTCCAGCAAAATGGGTTTATTCTAGAACAAGTAATTGCAACCCAGTACATGCAACCATGATGAGTGATGAAGAGTCAGACACTCCTTTCCTTCTGCTCTTCTATTTTCCTATTCTATTTCCTCAACGAAGGAGATGAATTGTTTTAGGTAGGGGAAAAGTAAGTTGGGAAGGTTGTCACAGAGTTTCCCTGTGGTGCCTTGCAATCAACATAGGATGTGAGAGCTCCCCCTCCTGGCCTCTCTACTTCACTTTAAAAGAGATTCCAGTTAATGAATTTTTTACCATTATCAGAATCAGAGGGATTCTCAAAATGTAAACTAAAGTTAAGACTAGATCAATGAAAATACTAAACATTCCTTTTTGTTATCAATACCATTTCCTTGTAATATTATTAGTGAAAATATAGATTTAGAAAAGATAGATATTTCCTGATAATATAACAATGCAGAGAACACGCTATAGCTGTCCTATTTAGAAACCTAAAATTAATAGGATACAGTTAAAATAAAGAAAACATTTAAAACAAAGTAAATCCAGGTATTTCAATATTAACAAAAAATCAGGTGATAAAACAAAAACTGTTTTTGATACCTTGAGGACTAGTAGTCTATCCACGGGAGGGATTTTCCTAAACATATATTCTTAACACCAGGAGATTGCTACTTCAATATTAGATTATGCTGTAAAACTAACTGTGTTATGCAAATGTAATTTTCAAAGAACAAAACTTAATAACTAAGTGCTAAAGTAGCTCCACATAATGTCTATTTGATATGATTTCTCTATATTGTACTCTCTAGTTTTGACTACTGGCACACTCTAGAATTTTTTGGTTTTGTTACAATGGTTGTTGGTCTGTGCTTTAGGAAATTCGAAATAACAGAAATACCTTTTAGCACATGACATAGTGCAGAATCGCTTTGACCGCAGAAATTCGTTAGCATATCCCATCTTTCCACAGAATTCACACTTGAGCAATTCACTGTCCATTTCTTCTAATGTCTCTAAAAAAGAAGGAAACAAAGGGAAAAACTTCCAAAAATTTAATTGTGGCAAATTGTTTTTTAGCCTCTATTTTGGTTGAATGCTGCCTGTTCAGAACCCTCCAGGAAACTTAAAGGAATGAGCTTTGAACTTTTCAATCCACATCCACTTTGGCAGGGCAAAGCCTCTGAAAACAATCACCTGCACCAATTCCTTCTTTCTCCTGAATAAAAATTTTATGGGGTTTTCTCTATATACATAAGCAATATACTTTAAAGGTTCATTATGCTAAGAATCCAATATGTCTAAAATGTGCAAACAGCTTTATTAAGCACGGTAAAAGAAATGAAGATGAGTAAGACAAAGTCACTACCCTACAGGAGGAACACTTTCAAAAGGCACCTTGTGGGATATAAACTTTGGTACACTGTGCTATGGAGCTACACAGCAGCCAATACTTAATCCTAACTGGAGAGAATAAGGATGACTTCAAAAAAGAAGGCAAAATTTTGATATGTCTGATTTTAGAGGAGCATGTAAAACGATGAACATTCTCAAAGATCCATAGTGTAAAACATGTAAAGATGTATATATCTAATTATAAAACACTCCCTACACTACACTCCCTTTTAGATGATATTAAAACAAAAATAACTTACATTAATCTTTAAAATCACAAATAGTTTTGTAATTTCTAACCTCTGCTTCTTTTTGTCAGAAATGCTCTCTATTAAGTTAGAATGTCATTCCTCCACCTTAATATCCATAACTTTCTTTGAGCCACACTATCTAAATCCTCAAGTATTCAGTAGCAGTCACCTGCAAGCAAGCAACTTAATCTTCATGACCCACAGTTTTCTAATCTGTAAAATGGAGTTAATAATGCCTTTTCCAAAGAATTGCAGTGAAGACTACATGAGTGCCCAACTGGTGGTAGGCATAGAAAAGGGAGAGTTCCATTTCCTATTTTCCACAAAACCAACTGTGCCAAGAACTGTAAGTGCTTAGGAAATACTTCAATGAAAACTAAATTCTTAAATCCACCATATTTTTCCATTTTCTGGCATCCTCAAAATTCCTATGCAAAAAAGCACTCCACTAACTAAAGCTTCTAGCTGTGAGCTCCATATGTGCTTTTTTTCTATGTATTCATTAACCACGCCTTACTAAGATGAAGAAAAGGACTCTGAAATGTAGCCCTGGATAGCATGTACTAAATAAGCTTAAACACTCAGATTATCTAGTATTATCAGAGAAGCAAATGGCAAAGTGTAAATCACGTGAAGACAGCAAGAACTACTAAAAACTAAATACTGTGAAATATTTGAAGTTCCAAGGGACATCCAAACAGGTCTGTCCAGAAAAAGTCTATCCATTGTTAATGAAAACAGTTTGCACAACTTCGATATAGCCTGGCAGACAAGGAGAATGGACTGGAATGCACATGTGTGAATGACGACGACTTCACTGTACTATCAATGGAGGCGGTAGATGCCACTGAGTGAGCATGAGTACTGTGTGGCCATCACATTCAAAATGACTGGGCAAGCAGAGCAACAAATCTGCACCAAAGTTTGCATTAAGCTTAAACATTACTCTGTGGAAACTATTCAGATGATTCAGAAGGTTGCAGCTATGGGCAACTGGTGATTGGCAGCTTCATCACGACAATGTGCCCGCTCTTATATCACATCTCATGCAGAGTTTTTTTGGTGAAACATCAAATCACCCAGGTACTTAACCCCCCCGACAGCCCAGATTTGGTCCCCTTCAATTTCTGGTTTTCCCAACACTAAAGTCATCTTTGAAAGGGAAGAGGTTTCAGACCATCATGAGATTCAGAAAAATACAACAGGACAGCTGATGGAGACTGGGAAAACTGTGTGAGGTCCCAAGATGCCCATGTTGAAGGGGACTGAGGAGTCATTGTCCTATGTTTCTTGTATCTTGTTTCTTGTATCTTGTATCTTCTTCAATAAATGTCTTTATTTTTTCATATTGCATGGCTGGATACATTCTGGACCTGATGCAGTCAATGCCTGATCGAATCATTAACTGGCAAGTGATCATTTTATGGAAATTCTCAAGACTGCCTTCATAAGAAAAAGTCATCTATTTAGTAGCAATGAGGAAGAAATAGTTTCAAAACAAGTAAAATAAAAATTGCTCCTTCTAGTGACCTAGAAATGGCTTTCACACAACTGTGGCAAAACATCACGTTCCAGGACCTTATGTCCTAACTTCCAGGGTGTTGTTTTTACTCTGTAATGCTTGTAACTTGATCAACCTTGAAGAGTCTGTACTGGAGAGAGAACCTTTCACTCAACCACAACTGCCACAATCCAACCCCAAAGGGTACATTCCTCAAGTTGTTCTATTTCCAGGCTATACTGAAAGATTTGTTTCAACAGTTTTTATTAGTTAACGGACAATATGCAACAGTTGATAACAGAATACCATATTTTGCCATGTATAATGTGCCCCCATGTATAATGTGCAGCCATGCTTTTGTGTGCATTATACACGGGATTATCACACCCATTACTATACCATGGTACACACTCATTATACCCATGTATAGTGGACATCCTTATTTTTTCCTCAAAAACTTGGGCAACAAAGTATGCACTATACATGGCAAACTACAGTGCCTTGGAAAGGAGAAGCAAATGTTTTTGCTGGTGATAGAGGGGAGATCCCAAACAGGTATGATCTAAGGGTTAACGTCCTAACAAAAAGAGACCATCAGTTTTATTTCTCATAAAGAAGAGAACAGTAACAGATTCCCAAATCCCTGTTCCAATGTTTGATCAGAATTTAACAAACTTGGTAATTTACCAAGGCTCTTTCTTCACATTTGTGAACAAAACTACAGCACCAAATGAGTCAAAAAAAACTGCTGCTTTAGTTAATAAAGACTGGACTCTGTGGCAGAAACAGCTATAATTCTCCACTATTCATTCTTCACTTTTCTCCCACGCTAACAAAATCCTAAGTTTTAGCTAGGAATGTGACCACTGAGAATACACTACAGTTTCTGCCCCAGGTTGGTCAATTTCTGACCAACAACATTTGAATGGAAATGCTTGCAAGTCCCCTTTCCCCCATCTCACTGACTAGCACGTGAGCATGAAGATCAGCTATCTTGGAAGAAACAACAACATCATAGGGATGGCAGAGCTGTCAGACACTGGCTGCTTAGGTGCCCAGTGTCCGGGAGCCCTACCTAGGCTGCTCATCTTCAGGCGACATCACAGAAAAGTACACTTCCATCTTACTTAATTGAATATTATTCTGGGTCTCTCATGAAGAGGTCAAACAAATATCTTCACTAATAGAGGTCTCCAATTTTGTAAGAGAAGGCATTACTTTATTTTTCCTGAAGATTTGAGATCACTTGAGGATCAGCAGCAAAAAGGGAGGCAATGAGACAGAAACCATCAGTGTGATGATTTACCAGAAAAGACCTAAGATACTTTTGTAGCCATAGGCTGCTGGTTGGAGATTCTGGCTATAAAACCAGTCCAAATGGAAACATAGTTTATTCTTCAAAATGAGAATAACCCTCACATTAGTTTTTTTTTTAAATACTGAATTGAACTGTATATACTACTAAAACCAAAGCCCCTAAATAAGCGACCTCACCATTTCACCCTATAGCACTTCCCATAAATAGTGATGTATACAGTAATAGAAACACTTTATAAAATTACACTGATAAATTATGAAGTATTTAAAATTTTGGCACATTTTATGCAAAAATATGTACAGTATTACATAGATTAACCACCTTTTTATTGCATATATTTAACATGTAACACTGTGTAAATTTAAGGTGTATGTGTTAATTTGATACACTTATCTATTATGATTGCCATTTTAGCAGTATTTACCACCTCTATCACATTATATAATTATTCTTTCTTTTTAGTTGTTGGGGTAATTAAATTTTACTTTCTTAGCAAGTTGGATGATTGTAGTGCCATATTGTTGTCTATACTCATTATATCTCCATGGCTTATTTACTACTCGTTGATTAATCTTCTTTAAATCTTTCTTTTCCGTACTCTGGAATGTTACCCTGTTAAACTACCTTTTGCCTTATCTTCCACCAATTCTTTTCTTCCTCTTCTCACTGTGACTACAAGTATCAACTGCATGCCAAACCTCTACATTCATCCTACAAATAACAAGCATAGTTTCCAAAGTCACTCTTGTTCATATCACCTGCCTAAAAATCTTCAATAATCATCCTCTTTTTTTTAAAGATTTTATTTATTTATTTTAGACAGAGGGGAAGGGAGGGAGAAAGAGAGGGAGAGAAACATCAATGTGTGGTTGCCTCTCACACTCCCCCCTACTAGGGACCTGGCCCACAACCCAGGCATGGGCCGACTGGGAATCAAACCAGTGACCCTTTGATTCACAGGCTGGCACTCAATCCACTGAGCCACACCAGCTAGGGCAGTAACCATCCCCTTAACAAGATAACTTGTATGGCTTTAGCCAAATATCCAAGGTACTCTAGAATCTGACTCTCTCAGTCATACTTCCTACTATACTTCTCTAACCCCACCATCACTCTTCACTGCCTCCTCCCTAAATTACCAATCACTTAAGCATCCTTTGTACATTTATTCACAGTGTTCTAACCTGAAGGGGTCTTCCTGTTTGTTACAGTAAATCTGTCCTTTATCATTCAAGACCGAGGTCAGATTCCATCTCTGCACAAAACTCACCAAGCTAGCAATAATCTCAACCAGTTTTAAAGTCTCAAATTCTTACTGTCTACACAACTAGTTTAAAAGCTACCATATGTTGTTCTGTAGTTATCTTTCTGTTGTGGAGATTTGCTAGCTTCTACCAGATCAAAAGATTCTCTCAGGTTCTAGCACAGGAGCATACGCTCTACGTCTATTATATACAAACCATGGGTATCATGAAATACGCTGTGAAGCTTCCCAAGTTTCCTATTTTCTCCACTGTGTATACACAGAGAAATAATATGTATGCTTTACAGCCTGGAACTTTCATTTATACACTTCCTGTAGATATAGAAAAGGAAAAAATCCCTTCCCACTCATCTTTACTTCTCTTCATCTCAAATGAAAATTTTTTCAGATAAAATACTATGTACTGCAATATAACTAAAAGCAAGTATTCAGGAAAATCAAACTCAAATAACAAAAGGTAAAATGCAGGCATTGTTTGGATCCTGATTTGAACAAAGTAACTACAAAAGAACATTAAACAACTGATATAATTATAAAACTGGGGAAATATGAATAGGGACCAAGTACTAGGCGACACCAAAGAATTATTATTGATGTTATTTTGTGTGATACAGTATTACAGTTACTTAAGAAAATGTACAGTTTTTAGACATGCATACTAAAGTATGTATCAGTAAATTAAAATGAGGACTATGATTTTTTAAAACAGAAATAAATGAAGAAAAAAGGGAAAGAGAAAAGCAACAGAGAGAGAGAATGGGAGCTGGAGGGAGAAACCCAAAGAGATGGATGTAGCAAGTGTGGCAAAACTATTTTTGAAATCGGGTGATAACCCTGAGTCTGGGTGAGTGGGGATTCACTATACAATTGTAATTGTTTGTATTTTAAATTTTTTCATAGTTAATATTCCTTTTCTTTAAAATGCATCAAACTGAACCCAACTTTTATATTACTACCATTCTCTTTACTGTTTAAATAACAAGGTTATGAATATACTGCAACAGTTCGTAAATTACAAACAATGACAGAGGTGCCTTCCTTGTATGATTTAGGAAAAGTATGAGCAAAGACAGCACCCATTTTGCTTACTGGCATGCTCAGTAAATGTTTGCAAAATCAATTAACTAGTTTTAGGTGAAATATGCTAATGTATTGAGGACAATAACTTACACTGAGATGTGAATTAATTCACTACTATAGAGCCCTGCCTATATTAAATGTTGCACAATTAACCTGAATTGCATGAATTGCAGGACCATGCTCAGAATCAGTAGAAGATAAAATATACAATTTTGCATGTATTTGTATTTGCTCTCCTGCAGTCATTTTGTATACCACTCTGACTTTTATGGAATATTCACTGTGAGAATTAAGTCTATAAAAAATATTCTTTGACATTAAGGAGATTTAGTGACATTTTCCTTTGAACAAATTTAATCACCTCTTGACTGAGAGTACATCCTTAACACAGCTGTAATGCCCAACTGTTACCAAACATCAGAATATGGAAAGTCTAAAACCAAACAATCCAGAAGCTCTAAATTTTTAAGCAAACTCAGTAAAATTGTCACCTATTTAAGTTGGATTAAAAAAAATAAAGACAGAAAATTCGTTGTTTTGATGCTAAAATTTTGAATTAGTGTCCTGTATAATGGAATTTTTCCCACCCACACTCTTTCCTAAGTGAAACTGACATTATGCAAATTAATACCTAGCTTGTTATTTTTATTACTTGACCACTAAGGGTCTGTTTAGCTTTCCTATTATTTTAGTCAAATAATGGATTAAATGAGAATAAAAATAAATACTCCCAAGTAAAAAATCTGTGTGGAATAAAAATTCATGTCCTGTTTCAAGCAGTAAAAGTCAAAGTTAATTTAAAGGGTATCATAAGTAAAAGCCACAAACCTTCAGCAATCATGTCTTCCATCTCCGTGTCAGATGAATTATCTGCATGCTTTGTATTATTCTGTAGCTCTGGCTGAACACACACAGAATTTATCACCTGATTATCCAAAAGAGGCCTTTTTTTCACAGGCTGGTCTATAAGCAAAGATGAACGACTCACCTTTAAAAGAGAGAAGAGAATAAAATCAAATAATCTTTTTAAAGACTTTCAGAAATAAGTTGGTTAAAAACATCTTGAAAAGAACGGTATCTATGACAATTTGCTTGTTCAATTGATCAGATACAGTCAGTAAGTGCTATATTATGTGAAAAAAGTTAGGCTACTTGAACGTAAACACTTCATAGTTCAGGTAGTCAGCAATATGGATACTTCAAAGTCTCTGCTGAACAGAACCTAGCATCCTAGTTTTAGGCAAGTAGTTAAGAAAAAGTCTTTTCTTAAAATCAGTAATAAATTTTTATTTGCCATTTTCTTTATTTTTTTCTGCAACAACTTTTAAGACTTACTTTTTACGTGCAAAGCTTTTTATATGTAGGGTTATCTCCTCAGAATAGATCATTATTATGTGGATTATATAGGTAAGGGGGGAAATGGGCAGAGGACACAAAGAGATAATTCTCCAAAGAAGACATACAGATGGCCAACAGACAAATGAAAAGACAGCCAGAATCACTAAACATCAGGCAAACGCAAATCAAAACCACCAAGAGATACCACCTCACACCAGTCAGAATGGCTATTGTCAAAAAGTCAACAAACAACAAGTGCTGGTGAGGATGTAGAGAAAAGGGAACTTCCATGCATTGTTGGTGGGAATATAAATTGATGCAGCCACTATGAAAAAATAGTATGAAGATTCCTCAAAAAAACTACAAAGAGAACTACCATCTGACCCAGGAATTCCACTACTGGGTATAAAGCCAAAGAAATCCAAAACACTAACTCAAAAAGAGAAATGTAGCCCTATGTTCACTGCAGCATCATTTACAATAGCCAAGATATGGAAGCAACCAAACATCCATACACAGACAAATAAAGTGGTACATACAATAGACTATTACTCAGCCATGGAAAGGAATAAAATCTTGCCATTTGTGGCAACATGGATGGACCTAGAGGGTATTACACTAAGTGAAATAAGTCCTACAGAGAGAGACAAAGTTAATATGATTTCACTTATGTGGAATCTAAATAAACAGAACAAACAAAACAAAAAGACTCAGAGAAACATCAAACTGATGGCTCTCAGAGGGGAGGGGTTGGGGGATGAGAGAAAAGGTAAAAGGTGACTATAGTCAGTAATACTGTGATAACTTTGAACAGCGACAGATAATTACTAGACTTAGTGTAGTGATTACATTGTAAGGTATATAAATGTCAAATCACTATATTGTACACCAACTATACTTAAATTTAAGTAAGTAAATAAATAAATAAGATGAGAAAACTAGCGTTCAAACTGTTCAGCTGATTTCTTTACAAAAGCGAAAACAGGACTAGAACTCAAGTCTCCTAATTCTTAGTTCAGCAACCAAATCCAGTGTAATCATAAGTAATGGAAAAACCTGCAAACATTAAACATTAAAATTAATAAAAAATTCACTGATGTTTAGTGTATTGGAAATTTATACATTTAACTTTAGAGAATAATTATCTATAAACTTTTAAACTGTGTCCATTTCAGTTAGTATATTTAATATGTCTCAAGTAAAATTTATAAAAGTTATTTCTGTAAAAAAACTATAATATTCATTGCTGCTAAGGGTATACACTTCTGGTATGTTAATTAATTTAAATAAGCTTTCTAATAAATAATTTAGTAATATACATATGGAATCTTATGAATAAGTATGTAATATGATTTAATACCTGTACTTTGGAGAAATTTATGCTAAAGAAAATGTTTAAAACACGGATAATTTAAATACAAAGATACTTCTTTCAGGACTATTTGAATAGTGAAAAAAAAGGAAACCTAACTGTCCAATAATAATGGAAGGATTACATATATTATGGTTGTACATAAAGTAGAATATTATGTAATCTTTCAAAATGTTTCCAAAGTACTATTAATCATATGAGAAAATAAATGCTCAACATAGTATATCTTGAAAGTGAAAGGAGCAAAACTATATGTAATTAACAATCTTGATCATATAAAAAATATATATAAACATACACATTATGGCATTACTGGGGATTTTTCTGTACATTTCCCAAATTTTCCTTTTTTTGTAATCTTAAAAAAACATTGTAACTGTCACTAGTAATAATTGGTAATAATAACTATGCCTATTAAGTGCCAGGAACTACACAGGACAATTTATGTACATTTAATCCTTACAACAACCTTAACCCTAAAAGCCAAGTATCATCTCCATTTGCCAGATGAGCAAATGAAGATCAAAAAGACTGAGCGACTTCATAAAGGTAAGAGCCAGGATCCAAACACTGAGGAGCAGGGAGAAATGACTGGGCCTCCACTCACTGCAGCAGGTTTCTTATAAGAGATCCAAGTTTAATACAAACATGGTAAACTGAAAACAAAGCAATTGATTAGGCAACCAACTATCACAGTGCATATCTTCCCTACCCATGAATTTCAAATATCAGATGATTCAAAGACCTTCAAAATAAACTTTTTTTTTTGGCCACTCCTATTCATTTTCTAAGGAAACTGTTCACCTGTAGATAGTATCATATAAAATACACACAGCTAGTCTCAAACTGTAAGACTTTTAGTGATAGATACTTTCAGGTGAACATTTTAAAGCATTTTTAAAAGTCTGACTGAAGGCTGAGACTTAAGAACAATGAAAAATATTTCAGGGTACACACAGGAAGCAACCGATTGATATTTCTCTCTCACATCAATGTTCTTCCCTCTCTCTCCCTTGCTTTCTCTGTCTCTCTAAAATAAACACACATATCCTCAGGTGAGGACTTTTTTAAAACAGAATAATTAGACTATCTATTTGCTAATTAGAAACCATCAACTGGGTAACTCAAGAAGGATTAGGTCACTGGGAAGTTATTTTCTATACCCAAGTTAAAGTTCACGAAGTATCAGGTGATACAAGAAATACAATTAAAAAAAAAAACACTTTGTCATTTCAGTTCCCTTAAAAAGAAAAAATAAGAAAGTTTATTTCATTGAAATAACCTTCCAACTACCTTTCTCTAAAAATTGTAAATTGGTATCTTTATATACTCAAGTTTCCCTCCTTAGTTTATACATAAGTATGTAGTATAAAATTCTGGAAGTATATTTGGAATATATACATGATATATATATAAAGAGATCAATTCTAGATAAAAGAGTGACAACTTTTTTGAAATAAAATCACAAGCTTTTTATGAGAGAATGATAGACTAAATTGAAAAACTGTTACATGAATTTTTAAAAAATATAAACTTCCTTGTTACTTACAGGAAATGGCTCCAATCCCTCCTGAATCACAAAGCCTTCAATAACATGTGTCAAGATCTGTGGTTTAACAATGGCCTGTGGAGGTTTGTTTTCTATACTGGGAATGCTACTGGGCACAGACGTACTATTACTCCTTGTAGTAGCAGCTGGAAGTAAGAGTGGAGGAGGAGGAACAGAAACATGTGAAGGGTCTGAAGGAGATTTAATTACTGAAGCGCTGACTGATGCCACAGCAGGTAATTCCACTTGTTCTGAAAAAAAAATCATTTCTTAAATTTTAGCCCAGGCAAATATGAAAGAAAATTAAAAAATAATCATTAATAACCATTAATCATAATAAACAGTTACTATCTGGTGCTCAAAAAATCATTCTAAAAACTTTATATTTATTATCTCATTTAACTTGCACAATAACCTTAAGAGATAAAAACTACTATTATCCCCACTTTACAGACGAAGGGGGTAATTTGCTCAGTTATCATTCTAGTCATGGTTAAAAAGAACTGTCCCATAAAGCATGAGTATGTTTTAGAATGTCAACCTAAGAATAATTACTGCCTTGGCCTGTGTGGCTCAGTTGGTTGGGTGTCCCGCAAAGCGAAATGTCGCTGGTTCAATTCCCAGTCAGGGCACATGCCTGGGTTGCATGTTCAGTTCCCTGTTGGGGTGCATGTAAGAGGCAACCCACTGATGCTTTTCTCTCACATTGATGCTTCTCTCTCCCATAGATGTTTCTCTCCTCTCTCACTTTTCTCACTCCCTTCCTCTCTTTCTAAAAATAAATAAATAAATAAATAATATTTTTTAAAAAAAATACTAAAATGGTTGCTTCTTCAAAAATGTTAAGCAACATAGATATAAACTCCCTATGTTACTGTTTATATATTCCAAATGGTATGATGGAATAAAAGTACTTGAAAAGTATGCTTAAATAAAAAGGATCATAAACTACATAGAATAAATAATGTTTTAATGAATTACACAGGTCTAATCACTTTTATTTCAAGCGGTAAGGCTGATCCAAATCCATGCACAAATGTTCTCTCTCTTTTTTTAAACTCTTCAGTGGCACTGTATGCGTCAATTTGGGGAACACCGCACCACTACGCAACTGCAAAATGTTGGGCTGGATCACTGCGATGTCTCCCTTTCGAACTCTGGAAGACCACAACAAGATAGCCCGACAGCCTGTGATCACAGAGACTGTCCCTATCAATCCGTTTGGTGCCACCAAACCTTTACTGCCTGTATTAATAAAGTGGAAGGATGAAACCAGCTGACAGCTAAAAATATCAGTGAGTATAGATAGCTGAGAAAAATTTGAAAAGAACAGAGACTTATGAAAACTGCATCTTAGATGGAAACAAATCCCTCTATTTTGCAGGTTAGTTTATTTCATGATTTGATGAGAGTTATTCTACATACCGACCCTGCTTGCCTTCCCCCTTCATATACACAAAAGAATAATAAGCATGAAGTAAGTTATAGGAAGATTCACAGTCTACATTGTACTTAAGACAATTTGGCCAGAGGGACAAGCTTGACAGGATCTCAGACTACATTCCCTGCCTCATGTGTGAAGATATTCCTGTGTTCCAATATTTCAAATATTTTACAATTTCCTTTGAGTACCATGAGTAATGCTCATTAGGAATTAAATTACAGTCACAATGCGAGGTTACTACCCAATTACTGTAAACTTCTATTTCTGCCTTTAAACCAAAATTCCAGAAAATCTGCAGCAACATAAATCCATTTTCAGTGTACCAAAAATAGAAAGATTTCATACTATAGTTAAGATTTTCTTAAATCTGCCTTTTGAAGTATTGTTTTGAATATACAAAGGCAATAACATTAAACCGTCTTAAATATTTTATATAATTTTTTTGACTAAGCATTTTCTATTTTTCAGGAGGGGAAAAAATTGGAGGAAAACTGGTTTCCCTGTTCTATGCTTTCCAGAGAGTCACATCTGCAGTAGGGAATGAAAGCTGGAAAGAACGGAGGGTTGGAGATGTGGCATGTTGAAGAAAAGAAACGGTGAGACCTGCTTTGGCAGTAAAGTCAGTGTCCCATTACAGTTCACTTTCACGCCTGTTACAGTGCTTCTTCTCCCCTGCACTGATCACAAGGACCAGGAGATAGTCAATAGGACGGAATACTTACAGCAAAGCCTGCACCAACGTTGGTATTATCTGGATCAGGGGTAAACAAACTTTCCATAAAGGACAATACGGTCTTTGCAACTACTCATCTTCGCCACGATAGCACAAAAGTAGCCACAGACAATATTTGAACAAATGAATGTGGCTGTATTGCAGAGAACTTTATTAAAGGACAATGGAATTTATATTTCACATAATCTTCACATGACATGAAGTATTATTCTGCTTTTGATTTTTTTTAACCATTTAAAAACTTCATGAGCTAAGGATAAAAACTAAACTATCCTTAGCTCATGGACCATACAAAAACAGGCAGCAGAAAAGATTTAAAGCGTGAGCATTTGCCAACCCCTGACCTAAATATAATATTCATAATTTTTTTTTTAAAAACCCTAACACAGAATGTATCTTTTTTAGGTCTAAGACACTGGGCTTACAGATCATATTGATGTTTTAGTAAAACATCTAGGATTCATAGTCACTCTGATATTGTGAGGAGGAAAATAAAAAGATGTACTTGAACTTAAAAGTAGCATGCAAGTAGTGAATAAGAATGTCAATGCTTATGCTCAGAAATTTTTTAATCCATCTCTAGTAAGAATCAGTGAGACTTAATTTAAGTACTGTATGGGAAAAAACACTTTTAAAAGCATTTATTCAATCTAGATTACAAGCAATTATGAGGAATGCCAGATGCGGCTTCAAATGCTTTGTGATTTGGGGAGAATATAATTGAAATCTTTTGATAGAACTTTTGGCTTATTCCAATTTTTACGCTAGAAATAGCCTGATACATGAATCTGATCATATGAAACATATCTATAACAAACTGATAAAAATTAGGAAGCTACAATATGTTTTTCATTTGGGTGGCTCCTCGTCAATTGTTCTAATTGTTCCTCTTCAAAAAGAGATCTTTAATTATAATGTATATTTTACCGCAATCAATTACATAACAAATTAGTTTAATACCATCTGTAGCACGGGGGGCGGGGGGGGGGGGAGAGGAACACTTTGCCATTACTAACATTTACTTAATAAAAAAATTCCCCCCAACTGAGAAATTTCCTTACCTAACAAAGGATGTTCAGAAGTCAGATCTTCTCCTCTCCCTACAGTGATAGCTGCCGGAGACAGCGTGGGTGGTGGTGGGGTTCTGTCCATCCGGACACATTCATCTGACTCTTCCGGCATTTCTTCTTCACACACATCTTCTACTTGATAAACCTGCAACAACAAACCACACTGCCTTAAAAGGATGCTAAACAATACATTTATTAAGGTGTTCTTAACAAATGTTTTGAAATTTAAAACAAGGCAAAATGATTATTTTATAGTTTGAAAAGAAAACTTTAAAAATGAAGTTTTGCAAGTAATTGACAATATTTCACTAAAAGCAAGCTGTAAATCAGTATCTTTGTTACAAATGACTAAAGTTTCCAGAAAGGTGACAGCTGAGTTAGGATATATTTTTAATGTTAAGAATTAAAAGAAATGTTTTAATTTTATATAGTCTATTTTGGGAATTTACTATTACTTGTTAACTTCTAATTGTGATAAATCAAAATAGATACCATTTTTCACAAGCACACTAAGTCTCTAAAATGACACGCAGTATATCAGGAAATGTACTGCCTACAGAACTACACCCTAGGCTCTTCATTATATTTATGTGAAAGATTAAGTTGTAAAGAGTAGTATCTGAGTATCTATAAAAAAGATATGCATACAATTACATCTTTCTTTAATCTTCTGATCTACTCAATAATTAATGGTTTTTTTATAAGCAAATATCAGGTAAACAGAAAATATCTGTCCTTGAAATAACACACATGCACACACACACACCATCCTAACCCATTTGCTACATTAATTTTAGTTCTTTAATACTGTTCTATAGTAACAAAGTTTTAAGCCTTTGACTTATCTTCTTATTCAATAGTAAAGATTATACTTAAACATGGATTCAAAAGCACTCAGAGAAGGAACCATACAACAAAATATAATTTGTTATTAATTTTTCAGTAACATTAAGACTGATTTTATTTTTTTTAATTTTATTTATTTATTTTTAGAGGGAAAGGGAGAAACATCAATGTGTGGTTGCCTCTCACATGCCCCCTACTGGGAACCTGGCCTGCAACCCAGGCATGTGCCCTGACTGGGAATTGAACCAGTGACCCTTTGGTTCTCAGGCCAGCACTCAATCCACTAAGCCACACCAGCCAGGACTAAGACTGAATTTTCAAAATCCACTTCTAAGGACTGACACAGGTATTTTAATTTGTCATCATTATTTATTTAACCATTGTTTTTGAAATATGATAGGTTTTTTAAAAAGCCACAAAGCAGTTCACCTCCCTTCTTTTATGTACAAAGCTTTTACTTAAATGTACATAGCTTGTGAGTTCTTAAGATTATTTACCTAAACTGATGAAGATTTCTAATAAATGTTAAACCAAAAACCTTTCAACATTAACAAAAAACTTTATTTCTAATATTGTATATATTTTAATCAAACTATTGATAGAGTTTGAAGTACATAAAATTAAATACAAAAATGATCAATATTTCTGAAAACAGAATAACCAGATGTCATAAAGCTGTATCTAACCACAGTGATAGTTTAAAAAAACCAAACTTTCCAAGCCTCTACTAAGAAACCTTTTGCCTTAAACTTTTAAAAAAATCTTATGGTTACTGATGATTTTCTATC
Source organism: Desmodus rotundus (assembly GCF_022682495.2). NCBI lineage: Eukaryota > Metazoa > Chordata > Mammalia > Chiroptera > Phyllostomidae > Desmodus > Desmodus rotundus. Next base: position 32,011,863 of record NC_071388.1, read on the forward strand.
AAATATAATATCCAGAAATGTGATCCAAATCAGCTACTAAGTAGACAACATTTTAAAATATTTGCTCATAACTCTGCATCTGGAAACCTGTTTCACCAACAGATTCCTTGACTCATACCTGGACCCTCAGAAGTGAAAGCAGTTGTTTGTTACTGAACGATGTGCAATAATGATAGCTCCTAATATATGAACATAATTTTTTAAAAAATGAAGGTAATATCCAATATAGGGAAAGTCATCCAAAAAAAGTCCTGGGGTTAAAGGGGGGGAAAAACCCTTCTAGTGAGGGGCATTTGCTGTAGTGCTGATGTCTTTATTTGGTGGAGTGGTGGGAATACTGATTCAGAGGTCATTAGACAAGTATGGATTTGTCCACCAGTTCACTTGTGTCTATGTATAGCATTTCTTTCTTAGATATTACTTTTCCTCCAAAGATCACTATCTTTTCTTAAAGTGCTAAACTCTCCTTAACAGTAATACTGTCACGAATTTTTCAAGCACCTACTACGGTACCTTTTAAGGAATCAAAGTTTGATCATGTAAAAGAACTCTGATTTTTAAAAAATGAGAATTGTAAAAGATAAAGAGGCATACACAAATAGCATATTCTGAAGTAATCCATCAAAGAATACTGTAAAATACTATCCATTCATTATTACATTCTTCTAAATCGCCCATTGAAACGCAAGATAAGTTCATGAATAAAAGCAGCAGACAAAAGCAGATCTGTCACAGACATCTGGCAGCACCAGCATAAAAAAAGTCTAAAGGCAACAACTAAAATATTGAAAAAAGCAAAGAAGTGGAGGTTTTGCTGACAAGATAATTAGGAAACTGCACATCACAATTTCTGTTTAGCTCATAACAACTATTCTAAAACTAGCAATGCCTGCCAAACTTACCTCAGTAAAGTACATTAGTCCCATCTGTCTCCCTTTCCTAAATAAACCATGGAATATTGATTAGTTCTAAATTATCTACTCTCACCACCTCTTATCGTTATCATACCCAAACACCAATGAATAACCTTAGTTTTACATCTTTTACAAATATTATCTCTTTAAAAACATACCGATTTTACTTCAATAATTCACACTTATCTTTCAAAATTCAAATCTCTTAAGAAGTAAATATATCCTTCACCCTTAAATATTTAAATCAACCAAGAAATTGTGAAGAAAGGTGTAATTTGTGAAGGAATGTTATTTAGTAAAAAAAACATTTTGTCAAAGATAGTAAAAGAAAAATATAATAGTTTAATAAATAGGCCACAGTACTCAAACAAAGGTATAAGAAGGATAACATGGAAATATCGATATCAAGTATGACCAACCATACCAGTGACAGCAGAGGAAGTTATCGTTTTCACTCACTCACACACACACACACACACACACACACGCACACACATGAAGTCCAAAAATGAAGCAACATAAATTGAAAAAAACTTTTTTGAGAGAACAGAAAATAACAAATTAAGACCATAAATATTTTAGCTTGAATTTAAGTGCTTTGTTTTTGATATCTGTATCCCAAATTTGTTCCTGCAAAGTTTACCCTAACAAAAAAATTAGAAAAATATAAGGAACATAGAGAAATTTTATTTTTTACTTGTTAAAAATCAATAGACTGAACAGACTGAACTAGAAAGAAATAATTTAAATTTGATTTCTTTGAAGGTACTGTACTCTTCAAAGCCTGTGTTTTTGTTACAATATCCATTGTAAACTCTCCAAAACTCCATTGAAAGAAAATAGACATAATTAAATGACAAACTTATTTCCAGATGCTCATTGTTTCTGTTAAGTTCTGTCTAATAAAAGTGAATAGGAAATGGAATTCATTCTCTTTATGCCTATTACTGTCAGTTTTAATGACAATAATAAAGAATCTATAAATTTGCATCCTGAGGACCAAAATGTTTCCCATTAAGGAACAGACTTTGAAACTCCTTTCCTCTGCAAGCAAATGGTTTTTGGTCTTTCAGTGATAAAATTCCTTCACTGAGGTCTTTATATAAAGATATAAACCTCCTTTTGGGAAGACTGTTTTCTTCAATTATAAATTTATTATGAATTTGATCATTCCACCTAAAAGTTTTGAGATCTTATTCAATTTTCACTGTAAATTATTTTATAAATTTAAAAAGTCCCTCAGAGGATGTTTAAAAAAAACATTTTTCAAGACAATTTTCCTTTCTAGGCAACGTATAAACTTTTTAAGTGAGAAATATTCTAAGTTTATATTTTCCCTTAGTAGAAATTTAAAATTCAGAAGTTTAATAATTCTAAAAGATGGTCTACAGTTAATATTTTTTTGCAAAGTTGCATTCTTTCCTACAATAAATTGTTATTACAATTTTAATTATAAAAGATAATTTTACCAAAAATTTGTAACATACAAGCATACCCCTGAAACAAAAGCTCCTAAAGGCCCAGGACTTCAGAATGCACACGACCAAAAAGGTTAGCTAGATAAACGATACGTTTAAGAACATACAAGCCAACAGAAGGGATCTATGAAGGATAATCACCTTAAGAGAAAAAACTTTGTGCAGATGACACTGGTTCAAATGCATTCCCTTGGGGAAAAAAAATCAACTCTGTAAAGATAGCAGATGGATTTGTTTAAATAGTAATAAAATTAACGAGGGACTTTAATAACCATCACAAATTATCAAGCATGCAACCGTACTACAACAAATGGCAATTTTTTTGCCCATACAGCATGTTTGTCAGACACAGAGAGATGGAAATTTCAGGCTTTTTAAATTCACAGGCATGTAGCTCTAGTGATACAATAATGTAGGAGAAAATAGTTTTTACACTTTCAGTTCAGCAAGAAAGTCAAAGAGCTTCCAAGGGCTTACCACTGGTGGATCAACAGGTGCTGGTGGTTGTACTTGTAGGTTTACCGCTACAGTCTGTGGAGGAGGAAGAGTCTGAAACGGCAACTGGACCAAAGCTTCTGCAGCTGGAAGCTCCTCTTCTGACACCAAAGCATTCTGTACCAAAACCTGGCCCTGGGATAGAATTTCAGGCTGCACTTGTAAAGATTGCATAGACTGCAAGGGCAGTGGTGGAATCTGAGCTGGAGGAGATGTCGACATCTGCGGAGGGGTTGCAATTGGGATTGGAGAGGACTGCAGGGTTGAATATTGCTGGTGTGATGCTGGAGACACAATCTGCTGACCTGGGGACACCAAGGCCGACTGCTGAACTGGGCCAATGTGTACAACAGGGGAAGCTGAAAGTGGAAGATGGGATGGAAGATTCAGCGGGGCTGTTGGTTGCACCTGATTAGCAGTGGACGGCTGCAAGTTTGGCCCTGGCTGGAGAGCTGATGACACAAGAGGGTGTGGCTGAATAAGTGCTTGTGGATGAATAATTATAGTAGGAGACTGACTTGGTGAATGAGGTGGTGGAGGAGATACCACCACAGATTGCTGTGCTGACTGTGACTGGCTAGGAGACATTGTTAAAGGAGGGGGATGACTCTGAATTGGTGAACAATGCTGTGACTGGGCATTACTGGGAGCTGGAGGAAGGCCATGGTTTTGGAGTGGTATGCAGTGCTGGGATGGGGGCGGATCTTGAGTTGGATTTTGGAGTGTAATTGGCTGAATTTGCTGTTGCTGCTGTTGTAGTATCAGCTGATGATGGGAAACCTTGGGAGGTGATGAATGAAGAGGAATCTGCTGATGTTTTATTAGAGGATGAGGCTGAATTGGAGGATATGAAGCTGTGAGAGAAAAAAATAAGAATTACTATTTATTTCAAAAATACCATAGAAATTTTAAAATAAATTTAAAGGAGGAAAGTTTTTATATCATAAGGTCATAATCATATGAAATCTATTAAAAAGTCTTCCAGACAAGAGTGACTTGAAAATGCAATGGCAAACATCCCTTTCTTGGGAAACTATAAATTTCATAAAATAAGCTGTACTGTGATAAGTTCTGAAAGAAAATTGCCTAAAACAATTTATAAATCTGAATCTACACATGATTTATTCTTATTAAATTTTATAGGTCCCCAGAATATCTGTATTAAGTTTCAAGAAACTTTATCCACTTGAATTCCTTCTTTGGGGAAAAGAGAAATATCATTGAACAAGTATAATACAGTATATATAAAGAAAGCTTCAAAATCATAACAATGCAATATTAGAATCCATAAAATAACAGTCTCATCCTTTCTAATTTACGTCTAAACATTTTTCCAACTAATCATCAATGTCATTACTAATAAAGCTTCCCAAATAAGTTACCAAATTGAGCCAAGATGAAGAGTTGGTATTATTTAACTCAGGAGGAGAAAACGTTTCTGTATAAAAAGTTAATTCAATTAAGCAAAAGAGATGTGTGTAACTCCTAGAGCATGGTCAAATAATCTCTGTAACTAAGAAATGAAATTTCAGCAGTCCTTCCAAATCTAGGAGAGCACTAGTTTTGCTCAAAGAGAAAATGAGGCAATCAGAAATTCATGTATCTAAATAAAGGATCTTGTTTTACTTCCTTCCCCCTTAGAAAAACAAGCAAATAAACAAAAAAATCTATGGTAATCTCTTAAGTGATAGTACCTGTTTTCTCCAGAGGAGCCACTCACAACAGGGATAACATATATAAAGAACTAACAAAATCAAGTGTCCCCATCAGTATGCCTCTTTTGCATACTGGTGTTTATGTTTACACACAGGGAGATGCTTGTGAAATCCTCTCTACCTAAATAAGAATGGAAACTGGGTTCACTATATATAAATGTATAATCAGTATGTTGTATACCTGAAACTAATATAATACTGTATGCTAACTGTAATTAAAAATAAATTAAAAAAAGAAACAGGGTTTACTAGAAGATAAACTGAAAAGATTGCTTAATATTAATATCATGCAGAAATTATACACATTTAAAACAGATTTAAAGACAGGGCAAAAAATTTTTTTTAATTTCAGAATTTTAGGATAAAGGCCATAAACTTGTCTTGCATCTATTTTTATATTCAACCACATTTGTGACAAAGGCCTTATAAAAACTTCTAACAACTTTTTTTTAAAAAAACTTGGTTGGTTGATATTTAAAATTTGGGAGATCCTTTAAGGAAATTAACTTTTGATTAACATCTCAAAAGAGAGGTGTTTAGAAAGTTCGACAAATTTTTTTTCATGGAAATTAGGTCTAAAATTTCATCTAACAAAATAATTTTCACATAACAAGGCTAGCACTTCAAACTAAGACTGAAAATTATGTCAGCACTTTATAAATGTGTTGACGAAGACTACAAAGAGTATTCGATCAAATCTAGGGTTTCTATGGGTTTCTACAGAGTGCCTTTCCTCCAAGGGGCTCAAGGTACTTTCACATCACCCACTGTACTAAAAAAATGTCTATAAAGCAGACAGGTATTATTATTCCCCTTTTACAGATAAAGAAATAGAGTGTTTGCAAGCGTACCAGCAAAGGCCCATTTTAATTCAACTTTTAAGTTATAATTAAAATTCAGCATATTCTTTAAGTACAATGAATATCATATTTACAGAAATAATAATTCTTTCTGTGCTCTAGAAGTAAGCAATCTTTTTTTTATATTCTGGAGTTGATAATTCAACAGATTAATAGTCTATCCTTTCACCTAGATTAAATTCTTTGATCAGAAATCAAAGTGAGTCTATTACTCCAAAAGTCCAACTGACAAGCACATCTACTACAGAATAATTATGAGGCTATATGAAACAATACTTCTGTATGAGAAAAGCCCTAATATTCCTGAGAATTATATGCTTTTTGTCTGATTTTAATAAATACTTTATTACTGTCAGGGTGGCATTATATCTGGAGAATTTATGATTGGCATCACCTTACTTAATTCAGTAGAACTCTTTAATTACTACAAATAATAGATTACTGTAAATTACTGAATACATTACTTCATTCAATAGTTACAACAACCCCATGAGGTAGACAAGGTACTACACTAACCCAATATATTACAGGTGAAAAAACTCTAAGCATTAAGTGACTTGCCTGAAATCAGAAGAACCCATAGTCCTAACTGAGTCTGAGTTCCTATTATGGACTGAATGTGTCCAACAAAATTCGTATGTTGAAGCCCTAAGCCCTAAGCCCTAATGTGACTATTTGGTGATAGGGCCTCGAAGGAAGTAATTAAGGTTAAATGAGGTCAGAAAAGTGGAACCCTGACCTAAGAGAATTAGTGCCTTTGTAAGAAGAGACCCCAGAGAGCTCGCTATCCTCTCTCCTAGCCCTCAGATGAAAGGACACAGCTGGAAGGCAGCCATCTGCAAGCTAGGAAGAGAGCTCTCACCGAAAACTAAACACTGCTAGATCTTGATCTTGGGCTTTCCAGCCTTCAGAACTCTTGCTTAAACCACCCGGTCCATGGTATTTTTCTATGGTAGTCTGAGCAGACTAACACAGACTTTTCATTACATACTGAATTAATGTGCGCCAAAAAAGGCCAAATGTAATTTCAACTCCTTAACAGTTAAGGAGTAGTTACATGTATTTAGTGCTAAAATTATTTCAGCCTTTTGAAGGCAACTGCAAGGCTGATGTGGCCCCCAGGGAAAATGAGTTTGACACCCCTGTCTTAGGATGTTCCATTTGATTTTGTTTCTCATCAATGACACTACAGAATGCTAGAGTTTGGTTACTTCGCATAGCATCTGAATTGTGAATTGCAATTTTCCCGCGACTCTGATGGTTTTACCTACAAAATATACTGTCCTTCAGAAGAAGACAACTAAAGACATTATCACACTATCAATGAAAGAGGGAAGAATAAATGTCAACTTAGAACCAGGTACTGGGAGTTCGGGAAGACTGAAAATCTAAAAGTTGATCTCCTTGCTTGAACTAAGCCTGAAAGAGTTATAGCCTTATCTGAAGGTAGCATTCTCTTTGGAAGGAAATTAACTTCCCCTTTATTATTATCTATCAAAACTGTGGTATCACTAAAAATTATCCCCAGCAGTTATTCCAAGCACAATGGGTCGCTGCTGCTTCTCACTGACTCCTATCAACACTGGTCAGAGGCTAGTTTGAGGCTGAGAATACTCTGGACAATTCAGCATAAAAATCCTGTTATCAAGCCATTCAGAGAGCAGAAGCTGGCACATATTTATAAAAAAGAATTCACATCTAACTCTACTATGAGTATATTTATTAATTTATGCATTATAACAAAGATTGCACTTATCTAAGATTCAGATTTAAGAATTCTAAGCAGTAATACCCAATTAATGTAAATAGAAAAAACTGCTATAATTCTAGAATTCAAATGGGAAAAAAAATTAACTATTAATCCAACAAATATTCCTGTCCCCCTACTGCAGATAAGTACAATAAGGCATAACTTAGTACTATCAAGATCAAAGAATGAAAGGGGGAATCTGAAAAAAGGATGAAAAGAGTTAATAAATGTAAAGTGCCTGACACACAAGTGCTCCATATTGCCCTACCCTCAAAGAGCTTACCATCTAGTAGAAAAGCTAAGATCAGTAAGTATATAAATAACTATAAAAGAAAAATTGCCATAAAGGAACACAAAAATGCTATACAAGTTCAGAGTAATGACAGATTTCTAACATTTTAGAAATCAAACAATTTCTAAAGGGGAATCAAACAATTCCAACATTTTGAGATTGGGTGATTTAGAGAACATTGGCAATATTAGCACAGAGGAAACATAAAAAGAGAAATAGGCTTAGAAGAAGAAAATGCAGACTTCAGTAGTGTAAAATGATTCTTTAAAAAGTCATGCAGAGTTATAAAAGGATAGAAAGAAGATGCCTACCTGATAAGGTTGGATGAAAGGTTTTGGGGTTTTTTTAACGACACATGTGAGGTGTCTAGAGATACACACACTTTCAATAAACAGTAGATTCACTGGTATAAAAACGTGTGCATATATGTTAAGATTAGGGGAGACCTAGGTATGCTGGAGAAGCAAAGGAAAAAATCCAGCATGAAGGAGACAAAAGAAACAATAACTATGAAAGAAGGTCAGGAGCCAGTAAAAATGATGTGATCGATCTATGACACAAGCAAATAATGCTAACTTTTAAGAAGAAAGCAGGTAATTCCTTATCTTACGTAGAAGTAAAGAAAGCTCAACAGTGACAAATTCTGAGATAAAGAGGAGAGATGGGAAGGAAACTCACTCCGGATGGCTCCAACATTTTCAGCCTGAGAACCGCGACGCAAGGTTATCTGTGGACAGCAGAAGTGCAGGTGGGATTCAAAGGCTGATGAGAATGAAAATGACTTAGTTGATGCCCTGACACCTTCCTCTTGGAGATGAAATCCGAGACAGAAAAAAGCAACATGGTAAGGTAAATAATTGTGCATAATCCTTATTTTTGGAAAATGATAAATCCCTCCCACTAATGACAATCTTAAACAACAAAAAATACCTTGCTCTCTAAAAGGCTTTTAATTTTATTCCATTAAAGCATACCAAATGAACTGAAGACAAATCTTGTTTCTAAGCTAAAAGGTCTTACTGCTATAATGGGAGAGTAGCACATAATGAAGATGCTAATTATGCCCATTGACAAAATAAATCTGTTTTATTATTATAAATTGTTTTAGCTGTTGGGCTCTTTTGATTTCTCTTTTTTCAAGCTACAATATTGAGATATTCTTTTTTAACTGATGAAATCCACATTTTAAAATGCTTTAAAAGTATCATTCTTATTCAAGTACTGGACATCTTTTGTTTTGCTCTGCCTGCTAAGAAGATGAAAAATGCAATTATTTTCAACAAAAGTCTTATCCCACCTGGTGCTATTAACTGGTGAATACTTGATGTCCGGGTGACAGCGGTGCTCCGTGACTCCAGACTTGGGCTTTCTCCTTTCCTATTGTTTTCCGGAGAGGGATCCCGTTGGCTGATTTTAGAACTGGTCACTGTTGTTTTGTTATGACAAATTGTCAATGACTGAGTTTGACTAGTGCTTTTTGGCGGACCATTCTGTGAGCTAGAGAGCACACCCAACTTCTGGCTGCGTAATGTTAAATTCTGAACCTAAGAACCACATAACAAAAAATATGGATGAAACAGATGGTATTAATTGATGCAGTAATCATCAACCTTATAACAATAATGACAACACATTTCTATTATGCTTTTCATACATAAAGTTCCAAGCTTTTGAAACAACTGATACATCTTGAAAGGGAGTTATTATTCTAAGTAATCAAAACTTAAATATTAAGTGACATTTTAAGAAAAAACATTAAGAAAAAGAATCATCAGAACTAAATGAAAATGGAATACATATATGAACGATGAACTATGAGTAAATTACTCCGTAATACACTGCATTTTAAAATTGTTACCAGCTTGGAGACAGCCAAAGAGAAGGAGAAAGAGGAAGGTCGTTCCAGGTAAAGAGGAAAACTTGAGCAAAGTTGCAGAGGTGGGGAAGCCCAAGTTGTGTAAGGACGAAAGAGCAATTCCTTCAACCTCAGTCTGACTGCTTCATGACAGGATTGTGAAACATTTTAAGGTTACAAGTATCTCATGAACTTACATAATTAGGAGAGTATGGATACAATATTGCTGTCTTAATAAAGATAAGAAAAAGATAACAAAAAAGTTACCAGCTCTATAGAGATTATAAGAGAACACTAATCTAGTAAGAAAACTAATTCATTGAATCACCTATCCCACCATGATAATTGTGAAAATCATTTCCCATGAACTCCTTTTTAAAGATAAGTTGGACTTGTGTTGTTCTACGGAACATTCACCTGCTTTTGAGAACCTGACCTCATGAACTGAAAAGACTGGGCATGGCCTTGAAATGGTTTCTGTACGGCTCCTGTCTATACCCAGCGCTATTCTAAACATACTGCCCGTCTGGATGGTGGCAAGGATCATCCCAATTACAGTCACATGAGGTCTGTAACATTCCCAAACAGCCAGGCAGAATATGCCTCTCCAATAGCTGCCAAAGTTTTTGACTATCTGGCCTGAATGCACCAAATACATGTACGCTAGCACCAGCCCTGGGAGGGACACTGAAGTGAAAGAGACTCTAAGGTGACAAAGCAAATGATATACTGCTGCTTTATGAATGTTCTTCAGTTTCGTGTGTTCTGTCTCTACAACTGTATCATTAATTGATGCCCAAAGGCTATACTTTCTCTTTCCAGGTGCCAAATGCAGTGTTCAGCCAACAGCAGGTGCTAAACAAATGTTTACATCAGGAAGTCGAGGTTTTCCTCATCCTATTCTAAGCTATTCAAAGAATCTTCTAAGTGAGACCATATGAAGCATCTTCTCTGATTTTTGTCAAATATTTCATAGCAATATAAGTGGAGTAAAAACTGCTGTATTATTGAAATTAATGCAAAAATAAAATATGCTAAAATCCAGACTTCTCAGCTTGCCACTCAAAGCCCTTCAAAGTCAAGGCCCAACCCACTTCAAGCCCCACGTGCCCACTGCTGCAGTCCACAATACTCATATTCTAGCCAAACTGTTCTACTCGCCCTTTTCCAAACTACCTTATGCTTCCTTCAATAGAACCCTTGCTCAAGCTCCTCTTGCTCAAATGCCATTCTTCCTCCATGCTCCTTCAAGGCCCAGTAAAAATCCCACTCACTCTCCCAAAGAATCTTTCCCAAAGTCCCTGGTTAGAAATAATTTATCCTCCCCTATCTAGTGCTTTTCCCATAGAATATGGATCATACTGGCTTGTAGCACTGACTAATGTCTAGCTTATTTTATAATTACTCATGTCTGTGTGAAATACTGAGAGTCTGGCTGGCAGGCTCTCATCTCTGACATTCATTTTTGTACTCCCCATAGTTCTGCGCTGCAGACATAACACAAACTCCGCAAGTCTGAGGTGTTCTCTTGTATCTGACTCTGAATATGTATTACCTGGCTATATTTCTGTATTTAGTTCTATTTACGGTTTTCTTAGGTTAACATTAAAACCTGTCCATAGTTTATAAAAAAAATCTCAACAATATCTAGCGGAGGCATATAAAAATCTTAAAAACTTGAAAATCTGAAAACTTTCCTTCATATGAAAAGCATATATATTCAAATATGCTTTTGAGAATATATTCAAAAGTGTAAATAAAGATTTGACACAATGAATCCTAAAACATGTGGCAGTCCATTTCTATAGAATCATATACTCTTTTAATTTTCCTTTTGTTTCTGGAATTCTGGAAGAAAATATATGTGTGTGCATATATTCATATATTATTTATATGAGTAGATAAATTTTAGACTATGGCTATAATACCTTTGGTCATCTTCACTTAAAAATTTACAATAAATTTCAAACATGTAAACTATAATTCTAAAGTATATTACAAGTTAATTTAGCTATTAATAGGAAGATTACATTTTCAGCTTTCCTAGACAGAGCTTCACCTTTGCAGAGAACACACCCTTTCTCAATAAAGAATATTAGGGCACAGTGATATTCAACTTTCATTTCATCTAAGCTTTTCCTATGATCAAATTATGAAAACGTTCTGACTTTTGAAGAAGTCTAAATTTCACCTGAAGTCTTTAGGTAATTTACATTTTACAGCGGATTACCCAAATACTCTCATACCAATTTCTCAATGAATCTAAGAAATACTGTGTGAATTACTGTAGCATCTCTGCTTTGCATATGAGGGAAGCAGTAATTAAAGTCACATCGCTGGCAGTAGAGCTGAGTTTCTAGGTTTGAAATCCCAAGGGCTGTTTTCTTCTCAGTTCTCACAGCACCCCCCAGATAGCATGGTAAGTAAGATTTCTTCCTTTCCCATGAATATACTCTTAGTCCTATCATATCTTTCTGAAAATGAGATTTTTTTTCTAAATTAAAAAATTTTTTACATGGTATGGAGAAAGGATGGAGCATTTTAAATAGCATATAAGGGTGAAATATTCCAAATTTCTTATTTTTTCACAGTGTGCTATAATTAAATTTTAATACTAAAAAAATTAACTGTTATACAGACTTCTAACACTCAAAGAGTATTAAACTTGAAATTTGGTATTTCTCAATTACACACTAATTATTTTAAAAACTAAAAATATAAGCTTTAAAATTAACAAAGTAGAGCATAAATTTTTCAAAACTACCAGCCCTGAAGCTAAGGAAAGTTACCACTGGTATATTCAAAGTATTAGCATCACTTCCACTGTCAGCTTCATAAACTGCCATTTCAAAAGCATAGCAGAGAAAACCATTTGTGGAGAAATTCCTAAAGGTTCCTCAGAATCTATCCTTGAATTAAGTCATATGATCACTGAACCATGTGCCTGCATCACATTAAACTGAAGCCATTTTTATAAACTACTTTACTAAGCTCATTATACTATAAAGGCACTGTAAGATGTTTTCTCCATAAAAACCCACAAGACAGATTGTGCTCAAAAGAGCATGTTCGTTGTATTTTCCTAACTCGTTTACTTTACCTTGGAAACTGTGAACCCTTTAAACAACTGTGTTTCTCTCTTTCACTATTAGCTCCTTCAAAGCTAAGAACCAAATCTGTGACTCGTCTTTAGACAATTTACGGGGTCCAGCACAAACACTGCCCTTTTTTATTACAGAATCTTTTTTTACACAATCATAAGCATGTAATTCTACAATCCATCACACATAAACACAGTATCACACTCAAGCACACCACATGACATTTTAGGGGAAATGTTCAAATTGCTGCCCCTCTTGTGCAAGACGTGTACACACCCTCCCGACCACACACAAGCAGGCGTCACTTCTGTCAGACCCCGTAGAACAAAAATAGTAATTAGTGGCATCTGATACTTTACATGCCAGGCAATATGCTAAGTACTTTATGATCACTGTCTCCTTTATTCCTTGTAACAACTCATGAGCTATCACTTCTAGTTTACAGTGAAGAAACTGAGGTTTAACAAAGGTAATAATAAAAGCTAACATTTAATGAGTGCTAACAATGTATCAGACACTGTTCTGTTTTTCACTTATTAACATATTTAATCCTCACTACAACCCTATGGAATCAACATTATAATAATTTGTAAATATTTATTGTCTTATATTGTTGAAACAGAGGCAAGAGATTAAGGATATCCAATGAGAAAGTGGTAGGATATGTATTTGAACCCAGAGTCTGGATTCAGAGTCCAAACTCATAAACACTATGCTATACTATGACCTTGTCCAAAATCAATCAACTGGCAAGTGACAAAGTTGGCAACTGTTGCTTAAGTCAGAATGTGGACCCAAGTCTTTCCCATTCCCTCTTGCAAAAAAAGTACTGAGTGCCTATAATGTTCTAGACACTAAACATACATATTACTTAGTCTTCAACTCACCCGGCAAGTATGTATGACAATTAGAGATTTTTGGTAACTTGTCTAAAGCCATAAAACTAATAAATAATGGAAGTGGGAGTTGAACTTAAGTCCACGCAGGACTTCAAGTACATAATCTGAATAGCAGTCTCACTCCCAGCTCCATGACACCTGCCTTTATTTGTGCTTTATTCCTTACATGCTTTCAGTTTATTTGATCTTGTTTTAGTGTATGCATCTTGTAAATCAATTAAAATTTTAGGTGTAATAAAATAAAAATTAAAACTGAAAACATTCTGCAAGTTGATAATGGCCTAGCTCTATTAGGTTTAAAAAAAAAACAAAACAGGAAAATCATTACTTCAACCAACCCATTTCACAAAGAGACATTATAAAAGTTTAGAGCTGAAAAAACCTTAAAGTTAACAAAGACAAAGATCTCATTTTGTAAATAGGAAAACTAAAGTTCAACAAAGCTCAGGAATTTTGCAGGGTCACAGAGCACATGAGGAAAAACTTAACTTTAATTGATCAACATATTTATATGCTAATATATTAAAATTGGCCTTTATTATTAAATAAATATGTAAAGAGGGTCAAATATTATTATCATCTCATTTTTTGCTTTTTACAAGAAGACTAAGACTATTAAATTAAAAATAAGAAGCCAAGGATGATCCTAAGATATACCAATTTCTATGGAAAAATACCAAAATGGAATCATACAATTAAGTAGAATATTCTTAGTAAATTTTACTAATTCATTTTTACCAACTTTACTGAGGTATAACTTACACACAGTAAAATGAATGAACCAGTTCAATGAGTTTTGACATCTGTATACAACATATTACCACCACTCCAATCAAGATAGAAAACGTTTCCATCACCCAGAAAGTTCACTCATGCCCCTTCCCAGTCAATATGCTCCACCTTCTGCCCCAGGTACCACCAATCTGATTTTCTTCACTACAGATTAGGTTTACATGTTCTGGACTTTCATACAAATGGAATCAGAGTATGTACTCTCTGGTGTCTGGCTTTTTTTGCTAATTACAATGTTTCTTAGGTACAATAGTAGTATTTTTTCCCCCCTGAGTAATATCCCACAATTTATTTATCTATTCACCAGTTAAAGAACATTCGTTGTTTCCAGTTTGGGGCTATTCTGAATAAACTTGCTATGAATATTTGTTTACATATCTTTACGTGGATATATTTTTTCAGATCTCTCACAGTAAACATCCAGAAGTAGAATTGCTGGGTTACATGTTAAACATATGTTTAGCTTTGTAAGGAACTGACAAGCTGTTTTCCAAAGTGGTTGTACCAATTTCACTCTCACCAGCAATATATGAGAATATGGCTGCTCCCCATTCTCGCCAGGCTCCTTCATTGCAGCCATTCTAGTGGGTGTGTAGTGATATCCATTGTGGTTTGATCTGCATTGCTATAATGATTAATGGTATTGAGCATTTTTTCATGTTTGTCGGCCTTTTGCGTATCTTCTTTTATGAAGTGTTCACATCTTTTCCCCATGATACTATTACTGAGTTCTAAGCATACTTTGCATATTCTGAATAAAATATTCCTTTATCAGATATTCATATTGGGAACACTTTCCCTTAGTCTGTGGCTTGCCTCTTCATTTTTCTAAGGATGTCTTTGAAGAACAGTTTTCAATTTTGATGAAGTCCAACTTAGTTCCTTTTATGATTAGTGCTTTTTGTGACCTAAGAAAGTTTTATCTACCCTAGAGTTGTAAGGATATTCTCTATGTTTTCTTCTATGGGTTTTGCAGTTTTAGCTGTTAACTTTAAGTCAACATTCTATTTTATTTCTGTGAATGGTGTAAGGAGAAAGTTACAATTCACTTTTCCACAATACCAAAAAAAGTAATATTCTATTCAATTTTTTAAATTTAAAATTCACCCAATTTAATTTATTTTTAATCTTAAAATCCATCTTGATTTAGTTATTACATAACTGCTTGCAAAGGAATCTATACAAAAGAATACATCTCACAAATAAGAAATAAATTTGCTTTACAATAAAACTAAACACACTGTCGTAGCAAAAACTCATTTTCACTATGTCAAATAACCTAAATATTTGTGGTTAATGGTATTATAATTTCTGTAGAAGAAAACTTTCTTGAAGTTCTTATATTTTATTAAATTTCAATCTGAAATGTATGACAAAGAGCACTGAAGCCATCAGGATTTAACACAAATGCATGTTTATCTTTAACCTGAAGATCTGGACCTCAAGTTCCACATTATGAAGCTAGACAAGCTCACCTGAGTAGCTGCAGACTGACAGGAAGATGATGACGACGAGACAACAGGAATGTCAGACTGTACAGCAGCCACAGTGGTAGCAGGGGTGAAAATCAGCTGTACAGACAGAAAAACCAAAAAAAATACCCTAAGACAAAAGAACGTGTCTCACACACAATGTATAGCAGGCAAGGGAGACCGAAATTTGTGACAGAAAGACAACGCAGTTTAGGACTGCCTCCTAAGCAAAAGGGTTTTACATGACACAGAGAAATTTCTGTAATAGAGAACTTAAAAAAATCATAAACATTTTTGAAACAGCGCATGATTCTGATGAGTAAAAAAATAAATCAGTGCACAAAAAAAGAATATGTATTTAGGTAATATGAAATCCTCATACCAAATTTTGCTCCAAATAAGCTATTATACTTAAATTTTTCCCAAAACTACTGTGGCAGGGTTCCTTAAATGTAAGTTACAAGAGACAACCATAGTCCCTACTCCTGAATACAAATTAAAGTGAAAAACATGGCAAGAAACCCCAAAAAGCTTTTCCATTCTTCTTCACCACAGAAGGTAACTATGCGATATACTACACTATTCCTTTCACTCAGCTACATAGGGTCTACAGAGCAAACCTGGGTTGCTCTGGATTTTAAAACCATCTGCAAAGAAAAGTTCATTCTAAATGTAAATGCCAAAACATGTCAAAATTCAACAACAAAACAGTCTGCAAAGAAAGGTTCACATCAAAAATTTATAATAATGAAGGAAAGACATACTTGATTTATTTACTATTAATCACCATCTCCTTTCAACTGCTTTTCTCAATATTGAAACAGAATGCCATTAATTTAAAAAGGTAATACAACCCACTCAGAAATTATCCAATCCAACTTAGTAAGTTATGACAGTTGTTTCCAAGAATGTATAAATAGTCTATTTCAAAATTGCATTGAGTTATTTAGTTCCTCAAAACCATTCCTGGTTAAAATTAAAACTACTGATTAAGGGGATCTTTTAAACTTCAGTTCTTTACAGTATATTAAATTGAAGTAAATTACACAACAAAGTATAACTTTCATGAGAAGTTAATTTCTAGTACAAACAGCTAAAAGCATTAAACCTAAAGAGAAGATACTCCATTTAGCCTGAAACATATGAAACTTCTAAGGAGTCAAAAATAGTCAAATTAGAACCATTTCAAGTGAGTCAACCTAATTTTGAAGCATGTTATTAATTAAATACAAGCTCATGGTGGGGGGAAAAAACAAATACAGCAATGTCTACTGGATAATCTGTAAATAAAAAAGTGGGTCATGTCATAGCTTCTTGTTAGAAATAAAATGGGAAACTTTCTTTGCAATTTTAGTGAAGACCTGGGGATCCAGGTATATATTCAATTCTTTGAACAAAGAAAGAAAGTAAATAAATACATGATAGGGACAAAAGTTTGTCTAGCTCCCTGTAATGACATCGAATAAAGGAAATGTTAATCAATTTCTACATACCTTAAAGAAGCTCAACAGTTAAATTAGGAAATCAGTAGGTACTCAAATACAGAATAGCCAAATTAATACTCCTATATTAATAAAAGGTCAAAGTGAGCTTAAGTACACAAATCACTTTGCAAAATTTGAGATGAGAATAACCAAAGCTAAGAATCATCTGGTAAATTAGCAGAAACTCCAATCCAGATTTCAGAAGATATCAAAATATAAATTCTAAATTAGAGTTAACAACCAAGTTTTTAACATTTCTAACTACTTCATCAAATCTAAGATGTCAAAGATACACAGTGATTTTATGTATCACTCTAAGTACCAATAATAACTGTAAGATGCCATCTTTTATAAAATGCATCTCAGTTTCAGATGTTAAAATGTGAAAAAAGATCTGAAATCACTGAAATTTGGTATTAAAAGATAATCACTCCTATGACCAATATGAAAATAATAAAAAATAAAAATAAAATATAATCACTCCTATGTTACACATCTGTCAGCTTCCCAATGTTGCTGATTATTTTTTGATACACCAAGAAGGCCTGTCAATTAAAAGAATTTTTCATGACATAAATGTACAAGAGCTAAGGCACATGCACATAAAAAATTTGTTAAACATCTCTTAAATATTAAAATGTCTCTTATTGCATCAAATCAAGAAACATTTTGATCTCTCTCAAGTCCTTAATCACTAAAGAAATTTGGTAGCTCACATCTTACCATTTGAGCTCGGAGATACATTTGAGCTTGGCTTGCAGTTAGGGTAGGGGAGGTACTCCCTAGCAACATAGTCTGTTGGGTAATACTGCCGCTGGTAGAACTGGAAGCCTGGGAACGGCTTATTAACTGTGCAGGTGTAGGAGAAGTGGAGAGGTTGATCTAAGGAAGAAAACATATTAGGTCATAGGCTTCCATGTCACTGATTTTCACCAAGCTGCAGTTAGGCAATCAATAGTATACACAGTGGCTAAGGAACCTAAAAAAGAGGACTTCAACTTTGACTGACGCCCCTCACTTCTTTGGGCAATTATTTGCACATATGCAAACGACAGCCTTTACTGGTTAGTAATCAGAACAATTTTGAAGGATATCCTCATTGTGTTTCAATAAGATTCCAGTATCTTAAAATATCATTTTCACTACCTCCCAAAAAGCAGGGCTAATGTTTCATTATTTTAATGTTCCACATAATAACTTAAAACATTCAAATCAACATATTTACACTATTCTGTCAGATTCTGTCACATTCTGGGGAATTTTTGAAGTGAACAAAATTAAAACACAGGTAATCCATTCGTATACACAAAAACATACGTAACATATAATTAGTATAACATTCTTCCACAGAAACTCTCATAGAAGAAAAAACTACAATTGCTACTTGTCAAGCAGATGGAAAAATCCTGAACACTGGTTACAAAATTAAACTAAGCAGCATTTGAAAGTTTAAAACTACTGTTAAAGAATAAGCTAGTGCATAGTTCATTTCTAGGAAACATAAGAAACTAGCATCTATGCAGGCAAACCAGGTGGGGTGAGTAGGGAACACGGCACAGGGAGACCTGTATACCCTTTTTTACCTTCTAATTTCATAACACATTCATGTATTATCCATTTTAAAAATAAATAATATTTTTAACGAGTTATATAATCTGACCTCAAATCTTTTTTTGAGCACAAAACAGAGAATAAAATTAAGAAATAAGAAATAAAGAAATAACTTATTAGACTTTTGAGTCAAGCACCAAGGCAGACTAAACTCATACATCCATGCGCCCAAATATACTCACTGAAATGCTAAATCAACATGAAAAATTAGCATAAATGAATTTTAAAAAGTGGTAAGGAGAAGGAAATTTCTAGGTGCCAGTAAAAAAGAAACTCAAAAATGTAAAGTTCCAGCTGACACCAAGGTAGTCTAGGGGGACACTGGCCTACAGATATAAAACGCCTGATTTTGAGCCTATTTCAAGGAGAGCTGGAAGTAAACAAACAAACAAACAAACAAATCCTATTTTGAGCCAAGATCCTCAAAAGCGCTGCTTAATATGTGAAAAGGAGGCTGAAGAAGCTCCACCAATATGCCCTGAGAAACAGCAAGGCAGCCAGCCATGCCCAGTTGGGGGAGAGAGGCTCCTATGAAAATCAAAACTCCAGGCTTGCACTATGTTGGGGTACAGGATACAGATTTATACTACCTGTACAGTTCCAAAATCCACCCCAAGCATTAGCATTTGCACTGGCCCAGAACATTTGTTAAACTGAACAAGTGAATGGAGGAAGCTGAGTAAAGGTTATAAAGGAGGACTTCTCTGTACTATTTTTGTAACCTCCTATGAGTCTATAATTATTTTAAAGTTTTAAAAAAACTGTACAGAGGGTATACAGGAGTTGGTTGATTAATTCTCTAATTTTAGCTGTATCTTTTAAGTATTTCTTAGTTTTAATAAAATACTTAAACCTGTAATTTAGTACATAAACACAACGTAATATACAGAATTAAGTCTGCAATCTAGCTTTTACTCCTAGCACGCCGCTAATCCCCATTAGCAATAATCAGTGCCCTCTGACAAACTCAGTGCGTTCTTTTCAGACCATTCATCTCACCCTTCTTTCTGACCCATCTCCAAAATGTTCATGTTTAGTCCTCAACACTTTTCTTCTTAAATTCCTAAATTATCACATCTATTCCTATAGTTTCAAAGAGTTCAATCATGATTACTCTGTATCCTTAACGACAAACTCTTATTCTGAGGTCCAGATCCAAATACCTGGAGAACACATCTTACTGGATATCTCTTACCAACTCAAAATCAACATGTTCAAACACCAAACTCACTATTAGTTCTTCTAAAACCAGCTTCTTCTCAAAACGGCCACTGTCATCTTTTAAAATCCCCCAAAATAGATTATCTGGGAGTCATCCTGATTCTTCCCTCTCCTTTATCACATATGTACTGTATCTTATTGATTCTACACCTTTATTCTCCTCATTTTCATTTTGATTTTTAATCACTTATTTTGAGAGTCTGGGGCCATGGCTCTTGACCTAGATTTCTTTAGCAGATGCAAATTGATCCCCTTACCTGGAATCTGGCCTCCTCCTCCTTGCCAGATAATCTTTCCCTGATTTTATTAATATTAATTAACCACTTAAAAATCTTCTGGATAACGCTCAACCTCCCCTGACTCTCTAGCATCATGTCCTCCCACTCCTCTTCACATAAACCATGTGAAGCTATTTGTAGTATCACGATACTCAGGCCTCTGTGGACCCTGGCAGCAATGCTTGGGACTGGACTGATCAGCCCCTTACCCCCAAGCCCCACCCTCTCTACACCTATGTAGTGAACAATTCCTTCTCAAAACTCTTCAGCTCCAATAACTTTTTTAGTCATTCCTACATCCAATAGTAAAACTATTTACCCTCCTTTTTGTCTGTTATCTTCCATATACTCTACCCTTCTAAACAATAATTTCTTTAAGGGTAGGGACCATGTGTTATTCATCTTCATATATTCAGTATCTGTAAAAGAGTCTTCATTCAACATTTTATTAAATTAATAAATGCCATGTTATTTTAAGTCATACTTCAGAGTTTTAATGTAACACATAAGCCCATCACAAGGAACAAGAGTGTGTATGTGTGTGTGTGTGTGAGTGAGAGAGGGAAACAATTCTGGTATAGCCCCTAACAAAGCAGAGTAAAAATGCAGAGTGTGGTGACATTAGTTCAACTTTATTTTTGATGTGCTATATAATAAATTATTGTCCTGACTGGTGTAGCTCGGTGGGTTGGGCATCATGCCACAGACCAAAAGGTCGCCAGTTTGATTCCTGGCCAGGGCATATGCCTGGGTTGCAGGCCAGGTCCCAGTCGGGGGCGTGTGAGAGGCAACTGATTGGTGTTTCACACATCAATGTTTCTGTCCTTTTCTTTCTGCCTCACTTCCCCTTTCTCTAAGAATAAATAAATAACATCTTTTTAAAAATTATTAATAAAACCCCCCAAACATAATCTTTTTCTGCATCTACAAATAGGCATTTTGGATAAAGCCTTGCTCCAAAGAAAAATTGCTTAGCAGTGTAAAACTGAACCCAGGTTTTCTGACAACGTATTTTGGCATTCCTGGAGCTTTCAGGTACCTTGAGTCACTCTGCAGTAGTAATGCCTTGGCACTTTTTTCAGTCAGTGATGTGGGGGAGGGTGGGAAGGAGGAAGAGAGAGGCTAATTGACTCTAGAAAGCACAGACCACACACTCTTTAAACAAAAACATAATAAAAGTCTTTTAAATGCCCAAGGGTACTCTTTAAGGAAGTAGAACACAAAGTACAGAAAGAATGCTTTTCTTTTTCTTAAAAAAGAAAAAAAGGAAGTAAGAAACCAAATAGGTACTTCCTAACCACCTGCATTGTATTGTACATTGTCTAAGTTGTGAAATCCAAGAACAAATATCATATTTATTTTTAAGTTCCATATAGCAAATAACAAGTTAGGCAGTGTGTACTAATGAATGCCCAACCTGTGAGAATAAGTAGACCAGTACCCACCTCTGCAAGAAGTCCCTTTTCACAGCTTGCCTGACTTAAAGAAACTTCCCTTCCTCTCCACAACTGATAATGTTCTCAATATTCTGCTTTGTTCTGCTAACCTTAACATTTTCCTTTATTTTCTGTCAATTACATCCCCACACTCCTAAATCCCTTCACTTTAAAGCCTTGGCCAATCCTGGCACTTAATACCTCTAGCCCCACACTTCATAAAGGATCGTACTGCTGAAGCCCTATCACTGCAGGCTCTCGTCCCACTGGCACTAATTCTAAGAGTCACCAGAGAAAACCAAGTCTGCTTAAGAAAAGCCATTTAATTCCCAACCATTTCTTGGTGTCCCTGAATGGAGATTACACAGGGCCTCCAGCCCAGAGTACTCTCTGGAGCCAAAGCCCATTAGAGAGCCACTGCTGCCATTTGATCAGAATCAATCAAGAATACCTAGACAGCGAGACACAGTACACAGACATTAAAAGAATAATACATGCCTATGGAATGAAAATATCTTAATGACCCACTGCTAAGTGAAAAAACTGCAGAATAACATTCAGAGTATAATCTTAAATAATTACATATGTATGTCTATGTGTGTGCGTGTGTGTACACATATCACATATGAGAAGAACAAGTTGAGAGAAAAGTGACTGCACTTTATACACACAATAATGCATAGAGTGGTCCCCCATTTATCCATGGTTTCACTTTCCACAAAGTGGTCCAAATATATTAAGCAGAAAATTCCAGAAATAAACAACTCAAAAGTTTTCACCGTGTCATTCTGAGTAGCACGGTGAAATCTTCCACCACCCCACACCATTCTGCTCCATCCCACCTGGAAAGTGAAATCACCTGTTTGTCCAGAACATACACTCTATATACTACCTACTCATTCCTCACTTAGTGGCAATCTCAGCTATCAGGTGGACTGTCACAGTACTGAAGTGCTTGTGTTCAGGTAACCTTTATTTTACTTAATAATGGTCCCAAAGCCATTCATATAACTTTTCCTACAGTGTATTCTTATAGTTGTTCCATTTTATTAGCAGTTATTGTTAATCTCTTACTGTACCTAATTTAAAAATTAAACCTTATCATACATATGTATGTATAGAAAAAACATAACATATATCTATACAAGGTTCTGCGCCATCCTTTCAGGCTTCCACTGGATACATCTTGGAACATATTCCTTGCAGAAAAGCAGGTACTACTCTACTCATAAAACTGTGTATCATTACATTTGAGATAGATACAAATATATGGTCTGTCCAGAATGTATCCAGCCACGTAATTTGATAATTAAGAGACATTTACTGAAGAAGATACAAGATACAAGAAGCATTGAACATAGGACAATGACACCTCAGTCCCCTTCAAAGTAGGCACGTTGGGACCTCACACCACTCTCCCAATTGCCATCAGCTACCAGGTCATATTTCCCTGAATTTTGTTGACGGTCTAAAATCTCTTCCCTTTCAAAGGTGATTTTAGTTTTGGGAAAAGCATACCTTCAATTATGAACCTGCCAAAGACACATCCTTTCCCACTGCCACTACCACTGCTATTCCTAAATGCAAATACAGAAATCCTAATCAGCCTTTCCACTAAAGGAAGAGATCTACTGGGGGCAGACCTATCTTCAGAGCAGTGGGAGAAATGCACCTTGATTAATCTACACAATCATTCACCCTACATATGAGCACGAAGCTTATATACGCATTTTAAGAAAAAAACTGCTTTCTCTTATAAAAGAAGAAACAGCAGCATGAAAGAAAAAAACCAAGGCAGTTTCTAAGGAAAATAAATTCAGAAAACAGAAAAAAAGTATTTTAAAATCTGGTAAGTATTATAACAGAAATCTAAAATATTTTACCCATCACAAAAAAGTGAAGGGATTAGGAGGTACGAATTGGTAGTTACAGCACAGAGAATATAGTCACTAATATTGTGATAACTATTTATGGTGCCACACAGGTACTGGAAATACTGGGGGAAACACTTTGTAAAGTGTATGGCTGTCTAACCAGTATGCTGTAAACCTGAAACTAATGCAAAATAATATTGAATGTAAACTGTAATCAGAAATAAAATAAAGTATTTTATCCATCATAGAAAAATAGGATATTATGAAAAGAGAGTAAGAAAATGCTCTTAGAAATTGGAAATACAATGGTTAAACTAAAAATGTTTTAAATGTAAAAGGTATTTTTTAAAAGGCAAGGAAATAACCCACAACAGAGTGAAAAGGCAAAAAGAGTAAATGAGTACAAAGCTAAAAAAAAAATAAATAAAAGGTCAATCCAGAAAGATTCACATCCAACTAAGGAGCTCCAAAAAGAGGGAACAGAGAAAATAGAAGGAAATAAATTTTTTTTTAATTTTTGGTTTTATGTACACAAACACTAAACACCTAGTTTTCACACTAAGAAGGCCCAACAGTGTCCTGACATCTAGACGTATCCTCACAAAACTCCAAGGAAGAAAAAAGGCGAACCTGAGCAAACTGAAGAGAGAAAGAACCAACCATCCCAGAGGAATAATAAGATTTAACATCAGACTTTTCTTCAGCAATAATAAAATTTTGAAGACAATGGAACTTGCCTTCAAATTTCCTAAGAAAAATTATTTTCAATGTTGAACTTATGTAAACACAATTATTTAAAAAGGTGTGGGGAGGGAATTTTCAGGCCTGTAAAAATTCCAAGTTTATCTTCCATGCACCATTTTCAGGGAATTACAAGATACTCCAGTAAAACAAAACTCTTATCACAATGCTTTTGACTATTTCCATTTCTGTATCCTGTAATCCTCTGTACCCTAAAAGCTTTGTTCACTTTGAACCCTTGGCACTGAACACCATGCTTGACACTAAGTTGGCATTCAGCAAGGAAGTACTGGCACAGACGATCCCCGTGAGGAAGGGAGACCAACTAACACAGAATCCCCCTCAGGAATGAATTCCTGCAACTAAGCACTGCTGCTTCAGGATCATGAGCTCATTAAGAGTCCTCCTTTCTGCACATGCTCTATTTTTTTTAAAGATTTTATTTATTTTTTTAGAGAGAGGGCAAGAGAGGGAGAAAAGAGAGAGGAGAGCAACACTGATGTGAGAGAGAACCATTGATCAGTTGCCTCTTGTGCACACTGTGACCGGGGACTGACCCCGCAACCCAGGCATGCGCCCTGACCAGAAATCAAACCCACAACTTTTCCCTTTGCAGTACAACACCCAACCAAATGCAACACACCGACCAAAGCTAAAACACCAATTTGTAGTTCTACTTAATTATGCATTCATTGGTTAATTCTTGTATGTGCCCTGACCAGGGATCAAACCCACAACTTTCTTATCGGGATGATGCTCTAACCAACTAACCTCTGGCCAAGCCTGGCCAAGGCTCTACATATTTTTTAAAGCTCAACTTAAGTCTCATAGAAGCAGCTTTCCCCAACTAGTCCAATTCCCAAAGATCTCTTTTCTGTTAACTCCCATAGCACTTATCACTTAACTATATACTGCTATACTGTTTAGTATTTGGTATGTCTAGGCATAGTTCTTCATATGTTTATAACTGTCCCTGAGGGAAGGGACTCGGACTCATCTGTACCCCAGGACAACTAGCACAATGTAAGACAACAGGTACACAGTACTTGCTAAATGATTCTCTGCATTGCAGTCAATCCACTTTCAATAATCAAGCATTAAAATTAGTATTATATATTATATATCCTCCTAACTTCATCTTTCAACAAACATTACACACTATAATGTGAAAGGCACTGTTTTTGGAATACATATAAACAAATATTTAAGAAACCTGGACAGAATCTTGGATTAATATCTAAACCAGTGGTTCTCAAACTTTTTTTAAATAGAAACCTTTCTTTAAATGTAATCTTATCCAGAACTCCCAGACTCAAACAGATCACAGAACTGTTTTGTCTACTGCTTAGGACAAGGCCCAGAGCCCCATCTATCTGACTCTGCTCAGGCTGCCATCACAAGGTACCTTAAACAACAGAAATTTATTTCTCACAGTCCTAGAGACTTAGAAAGTCCAAAATCATGGTATCAGCCAATTTAAGTTTCTGGTGAGCACTCTTGCTGGCTTACAGATGGCTTCTCACTGTGTCCTCCCATAGCAGATACATACACACACACAGAGGGGGTGGGGAGAAAAAGAGGTATCTCTCTGTGTCTCTCCCTCTGAGAACACCGTACTGAGTCTATTGGATTAGGGATCCACCGTTACGACCTGGTTGAACTTAACTCCTTAAAGGTCCTATTTCCAACAGAGTCACATTGTGGTCCAGTCACATGGAACTTCAACAATTGAATTTTGGGGAGATGCAATTTAGTGCATAGCACCATCTTCCGTATTTTCTCCCTGATCTAGACCTAGGGATATCTGCATGAAAGACTAAAAACCATCTAGATGCCGTAAGTTTGCATAGAAGAAAACCAGTCATCAGAGAATTAAAAGGTACATATGAAATGCTCAGTAAATGTTTGTTGAATGAATACTCATGTAAGAATGTATGAACTAAGTCATAAAGCTAACTGGACTTCAAAAGCTCATGTTGTCTAGCACTATAACTAGAAGGCTATCAAAAATAAGGTTTTCCCTTTTGACAGAAAAGTACAGTAAATTAAAGTCAGAACATCTGGGATTAATGCAGACTTCAGGACGAAAAAAACAACAATGTAGAGAAAGGGAATGAGACCCAAACAGCCCTTGAGTCATCTAGAGACTTATGATGGCAATTTCCAGCCACATAATCTTTTCCAGCTGAAAATGCCCAAAGACACAGAAGAGACAGTATATACAGAATAATGGCACTTCATTTACATGAAAACAAATAAAATTAACCATAGGCCTATATATTTACATTTAAGTATAGAAACAGACAGGAAGATGGGAAAGCTTCACAAAAACCTTTTCCAGGGCAAAGGGACTACTGAAGAGAGAGTGTCACTTTTACTCTATAAATTTGCATTGTCTGACTCTTAGACAATGAGAGTATATTCATATTTTTAGGCAGTATAAACATCAGTAAAGTAAAGCTCTTCAATCTACTTCCTCAGAGATACCCACTGATTAACAGTTTGTTGTGTATTATAAATTTTCTTCCTGTATAACCAGATATATAGATATAACTTTAAAAAAATAAATTAAGACAGGAATTCTGTTTCCAGGAATATGGAATAAACATACTTTTCCCTATCCTCCCCCTAAGTATTACTAAAAACCCTGGGTGTTACATATAAAATAAACGTAAGATGATCCCAAAGAGTGGCGAAAAGCAGACTGGCTAGAGACCTCAAGGCCCAGTGAACAATGTGGTTGTGAACTCCCTGGGTTTTCTTTTTGTCTCATGCAACCCAAACTTGGAGCTAAAGGGGTCGGTAACACAGAAACACCAATGGATGCAGACAAAAAGAAGGCCCAATGGAAGCCTGCTCTTAGCCAAAGGACTGGGAAAGGGACAGCCTAGCAACACAGAAAACTCAAAAAAATTGCTCTACTTCAGCTAAACACCACAGAAAGCATCGTAGCCCCACCCACATCCACACCAGCAAAGATCTAGACTGCCACCTTTACCAGGCTGTAATGAGGCACCCCAAAACTCCACGTCCCTCCAAAGGGTTAGTTTCAGAAAAGGCCAGGTAGAGAGCCAGGACTTTCACCCTATTCAGGAAGTAACAGACCATCCACCTGATCCCAGCAGAATCAGCGGGGACCATGTGAGCAGCAGTAAAGGGCAATCCCATCCCTGCCAGCCAGGAAGGCATCAGTGGAGGCCTGTGAGGAACCAGAATTCTCATCGCCACTCAGCAATACGAGGGGCCCCGCCTTGGGTGACAATGGAGACTAAGTGGGGAACCAGACTTCTACCCCCACATGGCAGTAAAAAGGTGGCACATGTTCCCTTTCAGAAGCCAGCCAAAACAGAAAGCTCAAATAAGATCCAGTCTTATAATATAATACTGGAAATGTCCAGGTTTCAAACAAAAATCACTCACCATACTAAGAACCAGAAAGACCTCTCAAGCTGAATGAAAGACAATAAATAAATACCAACACCAAGATATAACGAGATTATAATTATCTGACAAAGATTTTAAAGATCTTTGAACAGTTATGAGCCTTCCTGAAACAAATGAAAAATATACTCTCAGCAAAGAAACAGAAGATATGAAGAACCAAATGGGAAGTTTAAAACTGAAGGAAAAATAGAATAACCTAAACAGATAAGTTAAATGAGATCATACTATACAATCTTGCTTTCTTTCAACTTAATACCTAATGAAAATCTAAGTCTCTTTGTAAATACACATAGAGCATTTTAGTAACTATATTCCATTGTAAAAATTAACTATCATTTATTTAATTAATCCTCAATAGACATTTACATTGTTTATAATTTCTATTATAAACCATGTTGTTTATATAATTACCTCTATCATTCCTGCATAATTAAGGCATTTTTAATAAATAACACAACTAAAAATGAGAGTATCATGTAAAAGGGCATGCACAGTTTAAATTTTCATACACATTGGCAATAACCATCAAGAAAACTATACCAATTACATTCCCACTAATAGTGAATCAGTCTACCTACTTTACTACCTTTCTCACATCCTTGCCAACAATGGGTATTGTCTCAATGTGTTTTTTTGTTTTCTAATTTCAGAAGTGCAAATAGTCCCTCATTGTTTTTACATACATTTTTTAATTTTTTAATTTTTATTGTTGTTCAATTTCAGTTGTCTGCATTTTCTCCCCACCCCTCCACCAGACCCCAGCCAAACTCACCTCCCTCCTCCCCCTTGATTTTGTCCATGTGTCCTTTACAGTAGTTCCTGAAAACCCCTCTCCCCACTGTCCCCTCCACATTCCCCTCTTTTATTACTAATATGATAAATATATTTTCATGTGTTTGAAAACCAAAATAGTCTTTCTTTTGAAAATTACCAATGCAGATCTTTTGTGAATTCTCACTGTTTATCTTACTGATATAAAAGAGCCCTTGGTATTTCACAAACATAAGCTGGTTGATAAATATGGTTTAAATATATTTTCAACCATTTTGTTTTTTTAACTTTGTTGATGTCTCTTTTTTTGGCAGAAGAGTTTTTAACTGGATTAGATTTTAACAAGTCAAATTTAACTAAACCTTAGTCCCAATTCAGTTAAAGTACAAAGATATCTGAAGGCTCAGTCCCACCTAGTTTTAGAGCCAATCAATCATAAAATCAACATTCATTACTGGTAAGAGTCTAGAATTAGTCTTTCCATTCTAATAAGGGTAAAGAAGAGGATACTGACACTTATTAATTACCTATACATTCAATTAACAATAGATTTTCCACATACATAGTTTCCCGAAGTGGTATCATTGGATTTTGACTCCATTTTTTAATGTTTTTTATCCTCATCTGAGAACATCCCTTTTCATTCCTTTTTTAGAGAGATAAAGAGAGAGAAAGAAAAACTGCTACTAGAAACAAACACTGATTGGTTGCCTTCTTGTATGCATCCTGACTGGGGATCTAACCAGCAACCTGGGTATGTGCCCTGACTGGGAATTGAACCCACAACTTTTTGGCCTATGTAACAATGCTCCAACCAACTGAGCCACACTGGCCAGGGTGACTCCATCTTTTAAAAATACATATAATGCTCCATTTCCCCACTGGGATCTCACTCCTACTCTAAATCCTAACCTATTTGGCTGGTAATTTGGCAACTTACCTTGTAACCCTTTTTTTCTACTAGAGGCTGGACAATTTCCCATGGCTTTCACTATTATCTGGAAACCTACATCAAAATAACCAAAACTCTGAAAACTACTAGACTGCTACCTGATGGATCGCTATGGTCACTACCTAAGATTTGCTACCATGCTCTGCCCCTCTTTTGGAGCTTGACCTAAATTTTCTAAGCAACCTTGGGTATCATAATTTGAACTGCTAGTCAATTCACTTGAGCTACTGCTCAGTTGGGATAGAAAAAAAATAAATGTGACCCTGGCCAGTATAGCTCAGCTAATTGGAGTATCATCTCATACACCAAAAGGTTGAAAGTTCAATTCCTAGTCAGGGCACATACCTAGGCTACATGTTCAATCCCTGGCTGGGGACCATACAGAAGGCAACCAATCAATGTTTCTTACACTGATGTCTCTCTCCTCATGACCCTCTCTCTAAAAGCAATGAAAAAAATGTCCTTAGGGGAGAATTAAAAAAGAAAGAAAATAAAACAAATGTGATATATTATTCCTTTTTTTATCCATTTCCCTACTTATTTACTTCTTTTTTCCCACCAGCCACTACAGGCTCTGGCATACTGCATCAAACAAGGCTGCCTGATTTACGGTAAGGAGCACTAACGACGACTAACAGAGTCACTGAAATTGTAATTTCTATGAAGGTCACATACCTAAAACCATAATGAGAGAAAAACAGTTTTAAAAGGATATCCTTCAATAATTGGAAGGGAAAAATATTAAAAAACACTTATCTCTATATCATCTAATGTTATTCTACAATTTCATGGAATAAGGAATTCATCTACAATGTTTTTAACCAGCCCACAAAATATTTGCTAGTCCTTTCTTTAACTACTAGTGTATTAATTAAAGACATATCTGACATCAATAACCATAACTATAGCATTTACTGCCTAGGGCCAGATTACATTATTTAGATTTTCATCTTCTTCAGTCTAACATTTTTAAGTCATAAGTAATTTCTTTTTTAATTAATTTTATTTATGTTCCAGGATACTTCCCTAAGCTAAAGAAGTGCAGCACAGGTTCATCTTCAATTCCTTAGCAATCAACTAACTACACTCTGCAGGAGTTAATTTTACAAAGCATCAAAGTATTACCACACTGGATCAGGAAAATACAGCTAGAAAGGATGTTATAAGGTTAACCCAATGGATCTCAACCAGGGGCTATTTTGCCCCCAAAAAACATTAAGACAGTATCTAGAGACATTTTTGGCCTCCACAATGGGGGAAGGTAGAAGGCCACCATCTACTGGTATCTAAGTGGAGAGAAGCTAGGAATGCTGCTAAACATTCTATAATGCAAAAGACAGCCCCCAAAACAAAGAATTATCTGGTCCAGTCCTGGCCTGGTAGTTCAGTTGGTTAGAGCACC
This sequence comes from Desmodus rotundus, assembly GCF_022682495.2. Lineage (NCBI taxonomy): Eukaryota > Metazoa > Chordata > Mammalia > Chiroptera > Phyllostomidae > Desmodus > Desmodus rotundus. The sequence goes on from NC_071388.1 coordinate 32,042,700, forward strand.
ATCCCCATACTCCAAGGTTGCAAGTTCAATCCCCACTCAGGATACATACAAGAATCAACCAATGAATGCATAAATAGGTGGAACAACAAATCGCTCTCTCTCTCTCCTCCCTCACTCTGCTCTCTCTCTCTAAAATCAACAAATAAAAACGTTAAAAAAAATGATCTGGTCCAAAATAACTATAATGATGAGGTTGAGAAAGGACAACTATGAAATTTTAACTTACACTACATTGTATCAATGTTAAGTTTCCTGAATTTGATTATTTTCATGCAGCTTCGTAAAAGAATGACTTTTTTTACTATTGTAAATACATATTGAAATACTTAGGAGTAAAGGAACACGTCTCAACTTACCCACAAACGGTTCAGAAAAAGATAGTATGTAAATATATATAGAGAGAAAAATGAATGATAATGCAATAAGCCAAAATGCTAACAACTGGTGAGTGTGAGTAAATATCTTTTATTCTTACTATTTGAAATTATATCAAAATAAAAAGTTAAACAAATACTACCATGCCTGTACATTTCTTTTAACTAGGAACCTTTGCACAATTTCCTAATTTATTATATGTGCAATAGAGCAAACCAGCTTTCTTTTACTCCTTTCTCAAAATAAATTACACTATTGAGTGGATACTTGTAAATTTGACCCAGGTAACTCAAATAAGCATAAGCTGAAAAGGATAGTTTCTAAAATGTGAATTTCACAGAAAAATCTAGAAACATTTAAATGTCTATCAAGGATATGATGCTCTACAGTATACCACAGTAAATGCATGGCCTAATACCCCTAATACATTTCAGGTTTTTGATACATACTGAAAAATGCAATCATTTAGAACCACAACAGATCTGAATATAATCAGTTGGAAAACATGAATAAGTATTAATACAAAAATATTTTTAAGCTCAGATTTTCAGAAGTTTAACATTAGTTCTGAATTCTTAAACCTTATCATTCTTATTTCTAGGTACTTATTACTTAAATAGCATTTCAGCAAACATACAATTAACAGCTTTGCAAATATTAGTGTTTTACTTTTGGAAAGCAATAATTAAAATTTTTAAATCCAGGGAAAAAATTGGGGGCACTTACAGATGTCTGGGACATACTTGACTGTTGTGTGACACTTCCTGTGGGGGACGTAGATGGTCTTCCACTGGACAGACTTGCCTAAAATAATAAGATCTTTACAATATGTCTATAAAAACCTGAAGTTAAAAACATTCTGGCGCCAGGATACCACAAAACCACAATAAGAGTCAAAATGTCTATGTATGAACCAATTCATTTCATAGTCAACATAGATTAAGCTTTGGCCAAACAGATTAAGAAAAAAAACCCCAAAAACCTAACGGTGGAAACAGAGGACCGAAAGGCTAATCTTATTTTAATAGCTGCAGCCATTGTCAGTTTTACTCCACAGGCCTCTGTCTTCTCTGAAATGGAATCATCACTCCAACATTACAAAAAAGAAACTGAAGTAACATCAAATGCCAGTGGGTTTCAGTTTCCTAACTCAGATCATGAACTCGATGTTATTTAAAATTACACTACCAAGAAAAGCACCAGCTGGGGATGTGTTTACAATAGAAATAAACCTTTTTCAGGTTCAGTCAACTGATATCCTCCTCTAGTAAGATTTAGGATTAAACCTCACATATAATTTTATTTAAATAAATAGAATAATGAAAATATCTTTTAAAACACAGCATTTAATCATAAAAATCATCCTGTTATCAGTAGGAATAGTATGACTAGATTTTAGAAAGGTGCATATGCATATTTTTATACAGAAAATTTCTGGAGGGAAACATATTAAACTGGTACGTTGGCCACCTCTGAAGAGTGGAAAATAGCAGTGGGCATAGGAAAGGAATACTTTCACTTTACCTCTTACAAACAATTTTGTACTGTTTTATTTTTAAGTAAGTATAAATTATATGCACGCTGAAAAAAGCCTCTTTTTGTTAAAACGTAAACACAATTCATGTAACCCTACGTACCCACTCTTCTACCTGGAATTTCACACACAAAATCATGACACCAGCGTAGCATTTCTGCAGTGTAGATGAAAAGCAGTGAGACGAAAACTTAGCCACAGAGTAACACAAAAAGCATGCCCACTATTTTTTTAATTAACTTCCACTTGGCAATCTATTATATTTCTTCAAGGAGAAATTATCATGAAACATGTGCGGACTCTGAAATAATACCCAATTTATTTATTTTCTGTAATTATCTGTAAATAATGTCAATTTTGGCCTCATAAGTCTTCATTTCTTTCAGTCTCACCTGAACGGCAGCAAGGCTCTGAAGCTGGGAGCTGCTTAAGTGCTGCTGCTGAAGAGCTGCAGTGTGCAGCATTAAGTGCTGCTGCTGAGCTGCGTACATCTGCTGAAGGTACTGAGCAGCTGAGCTGGGGGGGCGATGCAATGCCTGTTGAATTACCTGCGATAAGTCAAGTGAACCAATATCAACCCATAATCTTAACCATAAAATAAAGTATTAAAAAAGAAAGTTTAAAATTTCACTACTTTCATATTCAATGTCATTGAGCTTATTAACATAGTTCTCTTCTAATTACATAACACTAGGATTGTACAAATTAAATCTACACAAATTAAAATTACCCAGTATACAGTCAATTCACAAAAGAAAAAGGGGCCAAACAAGCATTTGAAAAGATCTTCAATCTCATTAGTAGACACAATTTACAAACTAAAACAGGGTAACTATTTTCCAATTTTCAGATGAACGAAGATTTAAAAAGATACTACTACTGAGAGAACAGATACTCTCATAAATGTTCGTAAGAATGTAAACCGGTAAAGGCGTTTTGAATAACGGTAGAATTCAGAGCTCGGCTGCAGAGGAGAGTATGTGTGACCCTGCAGCCTTTGCAAACAGTGATGTAGATCAGTGCCGTCCAATGTGGTCACCACTAGCCACGTGTGTCTCCTGAGCACTTACAATGTGAGTAGTGCAACTGAGGAATTGAGTTTTAATTTTACTTAATTTTAATTTAAATATAAATAGCCACATATATAGCTAGTAGCTACTGTGTTGAACAGCACACATGTATCTATATTTATTAACTAAAAGAATTCCCATATGTATCATAAGGTGAAAAAAATCAGGTTACTAAATAGTGTAGGGAGTAAATGTCTCTCTACACTATTTTTTTATATTACAATTTTTGAAAGAATATTCAGGAAAACATTAAAAGACTACTGATGGATAACTGGATTAGAGGTGATTTTTACCTTCTCACTTATACTTTCATTTAAATGTCCAAAAAAACTTAGGATGAGTAGCTATTATATTAATAATTACATAAAATTATAAAGCAATTTACCTTTTAGGATATTACTAATTACTACTTCAAATGTAATATTTCAAACATTTAAAAATGTTTTTTAAATGTCAGATTTCTTGTTTCAATTGTTTCAACATATTGTAGAATAAAACGATTCTTACTAAAAAAATAATTTCTGAAAAAGTGTTACTGTGACTATTTATTAGGAAAATATAAAATCTGAGCCTGAAATTTCATAAACAGATAAATGTAGAAAAGTCAAATATTGTAATCACAGAGAAAAGTCCTTTATCTGTCCAAACCAGTAGGTCAAACCGTGCCAGTCCTCTACAGCCACATCCTGAAGTCACACCATGCCCACGGTGGTTCTGAAAGAGCACGGAACCCTCACAGCAGCATCGAGCCAAACAATTTTCAAAGCACTAAGGGATACTAAAGCTTTAGGGTCTGAATCAGGACACCTTGAACCAAAAAGCCATGCATCTCTTTGTCCAAGTTCCAGTGAAGCACGTTTCCTGGTGGTGTTTGTTTTCATGCGTTCATATCTCATCTCTCCAACCACAGGCTTCTACACCCACTACAGACTCCTGTCCAAAGTCAGTGGAGGCTTCTGACCCCTAGTTGCAGGGGGTTATACACCAGCATTAAATAAATCAGAACTATAACAGTATGTCTTTTGGTCAAGTAAATCTACATATGTTCTAATTCCATAACAAATGAATAATCTATCTGACAGACACTTTTGTCAGAGTGTAGTGATTTTTCTATTGTCAGTATAGTGTTTCATTAGCATTCAATGCTATGCTCATGGGAGAGAGACTTTTTAAATACAAGTTAAAGATATAGCACATTGGGCCCTGGCTGGTGTAGCTCAGTGGATTGAGTGCGGGCCTGTGAACCAAAGGGTCACTGGTTGATTCCCAGTCAGGGCACATGCCTGGGTTGCAGGCCAGGTCCTCAGTAGAGGGTGCACAAGAGGCAACCGCACACTGATGTTTCACTTCCCCTCTTTCTCCCCTCCTTTCCCCTCTCTTTAAAAATAAATAAAATCTTCAGTTCATAGGCCAGAGCTCAATCCACTGAGCCACACCAACCAGGGCCTAAAAATAAATAAAATCTTAAAAACAAAAGATATAGCACATTTTTCTTATTTGTTCTTCTAAAGGAACCAGAAGGATAAAGAACATTCACAGGACTGAAAAAGAAAGCTGGAAGGTATTAAAGAACTACTTAGGTAGTTCAATAAATATTGATTTGACTGTATTGTAGGGGAAGCAATTCTATGATACCATACAAACTGTTGTTAGTGCTATTTGTGAGATATATCTGTATCTATGCATCTCCAGTAACAATTCACAATGATAGCTGACATACAGTAATGTGTTACTTTCAGGTGTACAACATAGTGATTCAACATCTATACAACCTTACAAAGTGATCACCACTACAAGTTTAGTAATCTTCCATCACCATAAAAAGTTATCATGATATTATCAACAATTTTCCCTCTGCTGTATATAACACTATTTTTTATTAACACATCCAGCTCAGGAACAAACTAGAGAACAAAATGGCTTATTAAAATATCATGTCATCTGTAAGTTAAAAGATCTAGATACTCTTCCGTATATCCCTTGCCTCAGAAAAATATGAAGATCATTAAAAACATATTCTGCATCGCAGCTGGAATTTTTGAACTGAGTGGGTCTCCAACAATTCTGATTCCACCCATGGTAACTTCAGAATCCTAAACCATACAACAGTTAAATAAGCACCACACTGGAATATCCACTCTAGAAAAATGAACAGGGAAAGGACTATACTGCCAAGTTATTTTCAGGGTACAGTGCAATTATGGAGAATGTAGTAAGAATAAGCTGGTATAATGGAAAAAATAAGAACTCACAAAGTATTTGAGGGCATAACTCTAAAATGAGAGAACCTACTAGCTTTGTGAGTTTAGGAAAGTTATTTAGCCTACTTAAAACATCAGTTTTCCCATTTGTAAAATGGAGATGATAATAGTATCTAATAATCCATGCATGACATTTATCAAATGCTTAGCCCATAATAATGTTCAGTAAATGTTAGTTATTACTACTTACTACATTTAATGTGTCCACATAGTCCTAGATGCTTCCTTTAATCCTCATAGTAACTAATGAGATAGGTGGTCTCATCCTTATTTTAGTTTCCTTAGGCTACTGTGCCTCCCACCTGAGACCACATAGCTACTAATGATAGAGAAAGAACATATCAGACTACAATGCCCATGCTCTTTTCATGCAATACCAGATTGCCTCAACTTCCATTACTACAAATGTTAACCAAGTACACTTTATTTTATCAACTAAGTGAAGAGCCTAATATTTTTCCTAGTTAAATATTCCTTTCTACCTCTGCCTCTAAGAGCTTTAGAATGAATCCTTCCAGTTAGGGTTCTTAGACCACTTAGGTTTAAAACAAACCTCCTAACACATCTACAGACCTGAATAGATCACCCTAAATCTGTACTATGGGTTCAAATATAAAATAACCCCAAAAAACTTAGAGCCATTCTGCATGTTGGGAGTCCACATTGTAGCGGCTGCCAGAGACCTTCCAATTATAATTTTCCTGACATGTTTTATAAGCCACACTCTGACAAGTACAAGCCCTCTCAATAGAATGATTATTAAACACTGTATTCTGCCATGTATATTGCACTCTCATGTATAATGCACACCCATGTTTTGGCACACATTGTACACTGGATTATTATGTGCATGGCATGTATTCATTATACCCATGTGTAATGCACATCTTATTTTTCCCTCAAAAATTTAGGCAAAAATGTGCACATTATACACAACAAAATATAACAAATACACTTGAAGTAATTTTTTGACTATTTCAAACATTAACAATTCTAACTGTACTTATTTAGAGGGTATCATATAATTCAATGGATATGAAACAAGAGATTCATCGGGCATAAGCAAAAGTAACGACATCCTAAGTCTCGGCCTCCCCACCACTATAACTGAACTACCTGTACAGCGTGTCGGTCTGATCCACTGTAGACAGAGATCTGTGGCTGCTGCATTCGAGAGGACGAAGTGGTGATGGTGGTAGTGGTGGTGCTACTGGTTGTTGTTGACGCAGATGATGTTCCAGGGTTTGGTTCACTATCCATAGCTGTACCGTGGTCCTTAAATCTGGCAGATAACACAGAGGGTTTGTATTGGCAAAGCAATATCTGATGTGTTTTAAAGAATATTTAATAATTCCAAAGAAACAGTCAACAGTCTAAGTTTCTAAGAAGGCCCTCAAAACACGGATAGCACACAGCCACCATAAACACTTTGAAAGAAAAAGTACTTCACAAATATATACCACATTTAATACTTAATGCCAACTAAATTTGAATTCAAATGGTTCAGGATATATAACTCAGATAAAAGTCTGGCCTGAAGTTTAACTTTTCATTATTGAAGAAAGATGAGTGTCTTGAAACCAAAACGGGTGATGAGTGAATACTAAACCACCTAGGCAAATAAATATTCAAGCAATATCAGTGTACTTTAAAATATATACTCGTATGTTTACATTACCTTGACTACACTAATTATAAGTTAAAGTCATTCTTATCTATATATTAAAATAGGGTGCCTAAGGGCTCATGATAATTAGCTTGGTTTTTGGCTGCCATATACACTTGCTTTAAAGATAAGTTCTCTTACAAAATAAGGTAACAAAAAAATGTTAAAAATCACACTGGCTTTCTCCTGAATTAGTTTCTAACACTGTCTTTACTACATCTAATAAGTAGAATGAGTTATACTTTCCAGCAGGTTACTCTGACTGAGTAAATAGAGAAGAAGCTGACAACCATTTCCCCACTTACTTACCAAAAAAATCTTTTTCACAAATTGTCCCAAATTTTGAAAACAGCATAATTATGTCACTTTCCTCAGGAATGGACAGTAAAGTACATTTTTGTACAACACTCTGTGATATTTTCCCCTCTAATGGATATAAACTCACTTCACTGTTGTGTAAAATTCCATTACATATGGAGTTTGTATCTGAACTAAATTCTAACATTTTAAGTCAGTTCTGAGGGCCTCAATGTTGTTAGAAACTAGAAATACAAGTAGTGTTTGTGTAGGGTGAGAAATGTGCCACAGTGGAGAAAAGCACACAAGAATACACTGGTTTTACCTACCCTTCTTACCCCGCTTTCTTCAGAGAAGCAAAATCTGGCCTCCCTCACATTAGCAGCATTGACAAGAATGTAACAAGAACAGTTTCTACTTCAAGAAAAGACAAAGGAATTTGGTACTAATTGTAATGCATACACCATTCCCATACTGTGGCCTTTTACGTAAAAGTTTTCTTTGTTCTTTACATCATTCATGTAAATAATATTTATATGCTCTTCAGAGAACCAAGTGTTTTTTTAAAAATCTCGATTTAATAAACGGTGAAAGGAAAAAAGTGGGGGACAAAAGCTGACTACACTTACTCTTTTGATTAGTAAATGACTTATACAACTTTAGGCTTCTCTGTTGGTTTTTTAAATAGTTTTTCAAACTGCCTTCCAATCATCAAATCACAGCATCTTACGATAACTGTTCAATATCACAGAGATTTAGTGGTAGACAAGGTAAACTTTTTCCAAACTACCGGCTGTCATGACACTTCTGAACCTCGTACCAGTGATACCAAAACGCCAGCTTCAATTCTGGTCCCTTTAGAGTGCTATTCCGCTCAACCATACCCTCAAACCCAAACCCTATGATAAGCAGTTCAGTAACTAACCAAAAATGGTCACAGAGAATCCAAACTGTAGGCACAATTCTAAACATCGGCGAGCGGAACCGGCCAAACCACTGAAATGCGTTTGGAGACCTGGCACAAAAGAACAATTTTTGTAACTCCTCCGTCTATGCACAGAAACGCCTGCAAAACACACCCGGCAGTCCCGGTGCGCAAGAGGCCTACGAGTCAACACTAAGTTTGCGTCCCTAACTATGCATGCCATCACACGGCCACACAAGAATGTGGCCCTCTAGGGACGCAGCAACGCTGCAGCCAGAAACCCGAGGGAAAGATCTTCCCTTCCCAGGGTGTTTTCAGCCAGTCCAGACCCACGGAAGCCCCCGCCGCCGTAAGGCCCACGCCAGGACACCTACTCCACGTTTCCCGGGGGAGGTGTGAGCGCCCCACGTCTAGAGCTCTCCCGCAGAGAAGGAGTGGGGTGGCATCGGAGCAGGAAAGAGGGGAGAGCGAAGGAGGCCCGCCCAGCCCTAGGCAGCCTCCGCAGGCCCCCGGCTGACAAGGCTGCCCGCGGGGCCCACTTGCAGGGATGACAGCACCTGAGAGGCCCACAGGGGTTCGTCCCTCGGAAGACCCCAGCTGCCGGGGTCCAGCGGTGACCCTGAGCACAGTGCCCCGTTCATACGGGACCAGTCCGCGGAAGGGGCGCTCCCGCCTGGAGGTAACTGGACACTTACAGGTCGCCTCCACCGCCCCCCCCAAAAGGGGCCAAGCGGGCTCCTCCACGATAAGGGAGCTCTCGGGTCTCCCTTTCCCTACACTGCCCGCAAAAAAGTCCTGAGCTTTCCCCTTGGGGAACATGTCGCTGTCCCCACTCGCCCCCCGGTTACGACATCAGTCACCAGCAAGCCACTCACTCCGCTTCCGCCATCTTCTCTCCTCCATCACTAACACGGGCTGCGCATGCGTGTGTGTCCCCCCCGCCCCCGCCACTGCGGGACGGGCGGAGGGGCAGGGTCGGCCCAACCCTGGGCCCCCGGGGTCACGTGGGGTCATCCGCTCCCAAGATCCGGCTCCCAACTGAGGCCCTGCTCCCTCTGGAATTAACCAGGTTCCCCCAGCTTTGATTCCAAAGTGTCTTACCTCCAGCTCCTAGCTTTCTCTTGCCTAGGGTCTTCTTCCTCTTAGAGGGGGGTCTGTAACCAAAATAAGAAAAGTTCCGCATGAACTATTAAATTAAAAATTTGAAGAATATATAAAGTATACCCAAGCCTAGGAAAACTGCAAAGAGTGAGATGAAAGAAAGTATCAGAAGGATTGAATGCTAAGGTCTCAGAGGGAAAGGAAGATGCCTTCATGGCTGCAAGGCTTGTTACTAGGGAGCATTGGAGTTTGGGGGTCCAAACCAGCAGTTTCTCTCTCTCAAAGATAGTGTTCAGGGTGCTGGTGTGCTGGGGGGTTAAGAAATCATCCTGAGCCCTGGATGGTGTGGCTCAGTGGATTGAGAGCGGGCCTGTGAACCAAAGGGTCTCCAGTTGGATTCCCAGTCAGGGCACATGCCTGGGTTGAGCACCAGATCCCCAGTAGGGAGCGTGCAAGAGGCAGCCACAGCTTGAGGTTTCGCTCCCTCTCTCCTTCCCTTCCCTCTAAAAATAAATAAAATCTTTTTTAAAAAATCATTCTGATTATCCTATGTCTTTGACATGAATGTATGAGTGCTTAGGGGTTGCAAACTAGAATAATACCACAAGGAACAAGTAGAAATGGCCACAGATTTGCTGATGTGGTTTATTAATAGCTATAGGTAGATATTGACATAGATGTAGATATATAGCAACTACTGTGAGGCAGGAAGAGACAAAAAGATGAGTATAAAAAGTCCCTTTCTTCCAAGAACAGCCTGATGGAAGAGCAAAATACGTGGGAAAGGGTGCAGAGCTTCCATGCCCTCTCCAGGCACCTCACTCTCCCAGCACCTCCATGGGTTCACCAACCCCAAAAACCTCCAAACCCTGTCCTTTTGGGGTTTTAAGGTTTCATTATATGATTATGATTGACTAAATCATTGGTTATTGGTGGTAACTGATTCAACTTCCAATCCTTCTCCTCTCCCTTGAGAAGGGGGAATTACAATGGCAAGGGTTTTAGGAACTCTGTGCCATGAATGGGGTGGAAGACCTAATGTATATTTCTTATTATAAATCACAATATCACAAGCCCAAACTGACTAACACAAACCCACAGGCTAAATGCAGTCTGCTTCTTGTTTTTGTACAGCAATCAAGCTAAGAATGGTTTTTACATTTTCTAACGATTGAGGGGGGAAAAAATCAAAAGAACAATGTTTTGTGACAAGTGAAAATTACATGAAATTTTCCTTTTAATGTCCATAAATAAAATCTATTGGAACACATTCATGCTTGTTCATTTATATACTGTCAATGGCCACTTTTGGGCTACAAGGGCAGAACTGAGTAGTGGCCACAGACACTATGATGCTCCACTTACTATCTGGCCCTTTACAGAAAACCTTGACTGACCTCTATTCTATGTCACTGATCAGCCCGTGCTAGACCCTTTCAGGTTGGTTAATACAGCACACACACTGTCCTATTCTTCAGCCAGCCTGTGATTGCTCTCACAGAATCTATGTGGTAAGACAAAAAGTCCACAGACCCATATTGGAATACTGTGCTCACTATTTTACCAAGTGAGCCACCCTGGCCAAGTGATTGAACTGCTTCAAGTTTTAGTTTTATAACGTGCATAAAAGGGGAGACAACAACATCTTAGAAGATTGTTGTAAAATCTTAAAAAGCAACATGTGGTCTAAAAAGTCCTCTTTTTCTTTTTTAACTTTTTATCAAGATCTTTCTTCACCAAGATCTGCTCAATAAATATTACTGATCATGCCTAGCACTCAATAAGTTGTAAATGCTTGTTAAGGAAATGACTGACTGCGTGAATATTTGGATGAATGAGGCATAAAATTCTAGTACACCCTGTAAGTTGGAATGACACTATGCATAGACTTGCTTCGTCTTTTGCTTGAAAGTAATATACTGAAACAAAATACTTTTATTAAACCAAATAGTACTGAAGCTGAAAAGGCAATCTCTGGTCCTGCCACCTCTCAGTATGTTAATCACAAGCTTATCAGTCTTATCTTTCCTGGCACACCCGTGGGCACGGTACACAGCCAGCTGTATCACCCCAGGTGCTGAATAGTAGGAACACTGAACATTAAAGCTGGAGGGACATTAGACATCGTGTGACCCACATTGAGGAAGAATCCATGGCAGAAAGAAGTTGAACTCCTGTCTATCCACCCCGTCCAGAGTTTTTTGCCTTGTGCCACAAGGCCTTACTTCGAGCGTGCACGTGCTCAACAAACCCTTGATGATGGTAATGTAGTTTCACTTTCATTTTGCTTTTTCGTGTTTAGTTTGCTTAGCATTATGGCAGCCTAAAAGAGTTGTTATAAGCAGGGCTTTAGAGTCAGACAAACTTAGATAGGAATCTTGGCTCTTCCACTCAGTAGTTGTATGAACTTTTGCAATCCTGTATGCTCCATCTTCAGACTACAACCTCATCTCTACCATGAACACATGAAATCATCAAAATACAAATCGAATGGTACACCCTTACTATCTCCACCGTTATCAGCCTAGGCCCAGCATCTGCCTCCTGGACCACGGCAGTTGGCTCCTAACAGGTCACCCTGCTTCTACTCGTGTTCCTCTATGGCCTATTCCCAAGCCAGCAACCTAAGTAAGCTTTTAAAACTAATAATCAACTCTGGCTGGATAGCTCAGTTGGTTAGAGTATTGTCTCCATATGCCGAGGTTGTGGGTTCAGTTCCTGGTCAAGGCACATAGAAGAAGCAACCAATGAATGCAGAAGCGGAACAACAAATGTTTCTCTGTCTTTATTTTTCCCTTCCTCTCTCTCTCTCTAAAGTCAATTTTTAAAAAAATGTAAATCAGATTATGTCACTGCTCAAATCCTCCAATGGCTTCCCATCACACTTAGAAAAGAGCCGAGAGTTTTGTCTTATTCACTCTGCCTCAGCCACACTGGCCTGCTTGCTTTTCCTCCTTTGCTCTTGCTCTTCCCCAGTGGGAATGCCTTTCACACAGATCTCGCTTCCTTACCTGTTTCAGGGCTCTGCCCACTTATCTTCTAGAGAGCACTCCACCCCACCTACCCTAATATGGCCTTCACATCCCTGTGCCACTTTACTTTTCTTCATTACACTGCAATGCACCACACATTACGTTATGTACATATTGGTTTACTTATTCACTTAAAATAAACTGTCATATGACCCAATAATCCCTCTTCTGGGTATCTACCCAAAAAACTCTAAAGCATTTATTCAGAAAGATATGTGCACCCCTATGTTTATTTCAGCATTATTCACAGTGGTCGAGACATGGAAACAACCGAAGTGCCCTTCAGTAGAAGACTAAATAAAGAAGATGTGACACACATGTACAATGGAATACTACTCAGCCATAAGAAAAAATGAAACACTGCCATTTGCGATATGGATGGGCCTAGAGAACATTATGCTAAGCGAAATAAGCCAGTCAGAAAAACCTAAGAACCACATGATATCACTCACATGTGAGATAGAAAACTGAAGACAGAGACAACAGTATGGTGGTTACCAGAGGGAAGGCGGGGTAGAGTGGTAGTAAAGGGTAAATGGGGCCAAATATAGGGTGACAGAAGATGATTTGACTTTGGGTGGAGGGCACACTATACAATATACAGATCATGTGTCATAGAAATGCACACTTGAAACCCATATGATCTCATTAACCAATGTCACCCCAATAAATTTAATTAAAAAAGAAGACGCCTGGGTTCTAAGCACTCTGAAGGGCAAGTTGGCTGGACCTCTCTCACACCCTTGGGGTCTACTGGCAGTTCGATCAACCCTTCCCGGGCAGTTTCTGTCATAGTACTTAGGAGAGCAAAATAGAGGAAGGGCCAACACGATCTTAAATGTTCCATTTGGGGGGCTGGATCAAGGCAAAGCACTTCCACAGTGGCTGACAGTGGAGGCGTGCTTTAGAGGCATCCGTTGTAAGATTAAAAAAAAAAAAAAAAGAACTCCTGTGCATTTACAGCCAGTGCTCTTCAGCAATTCATTTAACCTAAATGAATCATCACCACTAAATCAGAGATAACAGTAATCCTTACCAGATGAGCTCTAGGGAGAAATCAATTAATCTAAGTGTTTGGCAAAATGTTTTTATAATTGCAATGCACTACGTACATGTGTTTAAAGTTTACTCTTACTGCAAAATACTGGAGAGATATTTTTTCAGAATAAGAATTCAGAAGGTTTTTTGTTGTTGTAGTTGTAGAAATGTTCAAGGGCAAGACCAGCAGGGTGGGAGTTGGGGAGGGACACTAAAAATTGATTCAGGAAAAGAACAATAATTCACTGGCTATTTATATAGTGAAATTTTGGACTTAAAGGGTATTTTCCATCAATAAACTTCAATGGGCTTTGAAATGTTTATTTATTTTCATAATATTTTGAAGTCAGTTAGGTTAAAGTTGTCATTTGCTCCCTGAAAGGGAAATAAATACAGAGCAAGTTACATAACCTGCTTGAGTCTAAATTAGAACAAAGTCTTTCAACTTTGCCACGGAGTGCTCAGACTTGAGAGTACACTCCGCTCCCACAATAAGTGCCTTCTTTTGCTGGAATCATCAAAGGTTTGGTTTTCCCCAAATACCTGCTGGTGCAAGCAATTAAAATATAGAAAATCTGTCATCAAATAATCATTAGGAACTTATTATCATTATCAGCAAGTAGGCTACATCAAGTCCTCTAAGATGCAGTCCTTGCTTTACACTTAATGAAGTTAAGAGTCTGCATCCGCTTCTGAGGTCCCAGTGCTACCATTCTTGTCTGCTCTGGGCCACCCTTTCCTCTGTTCTCATCTAAAGAACAAATATCCTTCATTCCTCTTTTCCCTAAAACTTCAGCTGATTTAGGACAAAATCATAGGACTAAATTCAAAGCTCCTTCCTTGGCTTACAGAGTATTTATTTTCTGACTCTGAACACCTTCCTCTGCTTCCAACTGCCTTTATATTTAAGCCTCATTGAATTTTCACCATTCAGACACAAGCTAGGCCTTTTCACCACGCTGGTTTTACACTCAACATTAATTCCACCTAAAATAGCAATGAGAAGAAGTTGAGGGGAAACAAGAAGGTGATACTTGTTGAATACTTATTGAGTGTTCTACATACAGTATCTCTAATTTGCACAGCAAGCCCATGAAGTAGGTAGTATTATCCTCCATTTTGCTGATGAGCATACTCATTTCAGTGGGATTAAATAACCTGTCCAAGATCACACAACTAGTAAGTGGCAAGATTAGCTTTGGAACCAAAGCCCAACTCCAAAATATTTGCTCTGGCCTGTTCCATAAGCTGGCTCTGTCCATCCTCTGTCATCCCCTGGCATTGTTCTTCAGATTCTGCTCAGTGTTTTCTTCCTTCAACATTCACAGCCTCCCCCAGATGGAGTTAGCTGCTCCCACTGAACTTTGTAACTCTGTAATAGTACTTACCAGGTGTTTGTTTTTAATTGAGATATAATTCACATAATATAAAATCCATCTGTTTGAAATGTACAACTCAATGTATATTCACAATATTGTATAACCATGGCCACTATCTAATTCCAGAACATCTTATCACCCCGAAAGAAACTGTTTCTTTTGCAAACCTTCCCCTTACCCCTTCCTTGCAATCCCCGGCAATCACTAACCCGCTTCCCATGTCTATGGATTTTCCTACTGTGGACCTTTCATACAAGCAGAATCATACAGCACGTGACCTTTTGTGTCTGGCTTCTCTCATTTAGCTTAATGTTTTCAAGGTTCATCCACATTTTAATATGTTTCAGTACTTCATTTCTTTTTATAGAAGAATACTATTCCATTTTATGAAAATACCAGACTTTGTTTACCCATTCTTCAGTTAATGGACATTTGGTTTGATTTCACTTTTTAGCTATTATAAATAATGCTTCTATGAACATACGTGCACTAGTTTGTGTGCAGACATGTATTTTTAATTCTCTTGGTTACATAACCAGGAGTAGAATTGTTGGGTCATTTGGCTACCGTGCTCAACATCTTGAAGAACTGTCAAACTGTTTTCCAACACGACCACCCCACTTTACATTCCCACCAGAATGTATGAGGGTTCCAATTTCTGCACATCTTCACAAGCATTTATTATTATCTTTTGATTATAGTCAACATAGTGGTAGGAAGTGGTATCTCGTTGTGATTTTGAGTTGCATTTTTCTAATGAATGATGATGAGTATTTTTTCATGTTTTTATTGGTCATTTGTGTATCCTCCTTGGAGAAATGTCTACTTAAATCCTTTACCTACCAAAAAACCTGAGTTTCTTGTCTTATTGTTTAGTTGTAAGAGTTACCTGTATATCTGAATCTGGTTCCCTTATCAGAAATATGATTTGCAAATGCATTCTCCCATTCTGTGGAACGACTTTTCACTTTTTAAATGGTGTCTTTTGAAATATCCACATTTAAAATTTTGATGTTCAATTTATCTTTTTATTTTGTTATATGAGCTTTTAGTGTCACTCTAAGAAATCATTGTTTAATGTAAGTTCTCAAAGATTTACTACTAGGTTTCTTCTACGAGTTTTATAATTTTAGCTCTTAAATTTAGATCTTTGATCCATATTAAGTTAATTTTTTGTAAAATGGTTTAGGTAGGGGCCCAACTTTATTCCTTTATATATGGCTATCCAATCATTCCAGCATCATTTGTTAAAAAAAAAACAAAAACAAAGCTATTATTTCCCCTATTAAATTACCTCTCCTTTACCACATGTTTTTATTTCTCTAGTTTTTCATAGAATTTTGTTGATTTATTTTTTAATGTTTATTTACTGATTTTAGAGGGAGAGGAGAGGGAAAGAGAGAGAGAGAGCAAGAAATATCAATTTGTTGTTCCACTTATTTATGCAATCATTGGTTGCTTCTTGTATGACTAGGGATTGAACTACATGTTTTTAAATGAGTATTGGCACATGTCTGCTACTGTGTGCTCCTTGAGGGCAAGTGTTTTGCATTCTACCTCCATGTCTACCGTGGGACCCTCAACAAACATGGTCAATAAATAAAAAGCTGATTGAAGATTTGTATTGTTAACCAGCAAATACCAAGTTCCATAGACTTTGCTAGGTGTTGGGGAAGTTTTATGCATGGCGTTCACAGTCTAGTGAATTTTTCAGCCAGTTTCCAAGGGGTCCCAGAATCTTACATTTTTAGACTGAAATGGATCTTTGAGATTACAGAGCCCCCTCACTGGCCAGTAAAGAAACGCAGACCTTGGAAGGCTAAATAACAGCCTGTGGCCTATCTCATGTACGTTTACCAGAGTGTTTCAGGTCTCTTTGAACTTACATTCTGACTATCACAAATTAACAAAGGATTTTTCAGTTAGTCCTTGATAAAGCATTTGTTCTTGGTAAAGTTAGTCCTTGATAAAGGCCTTTCCAGATGAAACACAGTGGTTCTGTTTCCTAGCACACTTATCTTCTGAGATAACTGCTATCGGAGATTTACAAAAATTCTCCATCCTACCTGTACAGAATTACTCCTGTCTTTGAATTTTTATAGATCTTACTAGCTCTTTCACAAGATTAGCAATCTGTTTTACACTGCCCTATCACTTTGGAATGTAACATAATCTTGAATTATTGTTTATCACAGGTTTATATGCAATCTTCCTAAATAGACTACCACAACTACACTCAGGGAAAAATTTTGGATTTTACACTTTATTGTATGAAATGTAGAGCCTTGTACCTAGTGAACATGGAGCAGATGTTTCTGGCATTATTTGTGTGTTTAGATAATTCATGTTTAAAATAAGAGATACGAGGCCTAAGTCTCATTCTGTTTCCCCGCTTCCGGAGATGATAAGGCAGCTTACTCTAGATGCTCAGGGGGAGTGACTCTAAAGAAGAAGCACCTTCTCTCATTTTCTAGTGATGATCTACTCCTTTCCTAGAAGAACTGAGAGACTCGAGATCTAATAATTAGTGTATGTATATATATTATTAAAATATTTCTTAATATTACTATTAAATGTTTAAAAATTCTATTAAAAGCATAAAAAGCATGGCAGAATTCCCCCAAGAACTCGGTAAATGAAACTAACTCTCAAGGGAACTCTGAGTTGCAGTTTTAAATTACTGAGTCAGAAAGTAGAGAAGACATTCTGTTTCTGTTCTTATCTCAAGCTTGCCTTCCAGTTATGAGGTGGAAGAAGGAAATGGAACAATCTAGCCTCATATTGAACGGTGCCTTGCAGAACATAACCAGTATCTTTGGAACTGAGTTAAAATATAAAATTAAGACCAAATAAAAGGTTGCCACATGAGAAAGAATATGCCGTGACATGATATTCAATACACTGTTAGGCTTCTATGGGAATACAGTGAGCCTGTTAATGGGCTGTGCTAAGAACAAATTACAGGTGGGCTAAAGTGATTCCCTAATAACAGTGAACATGGACAGCATTTCAGCATGTGGTTAGATCATGGAAGACAAACAAATAAAACACAAAACTCAAAATTTTGTGAAGTTAATTTTTTTTATCTGCCAGAAATCACTCAGTCTCTGTTTCACATTCATGATATTTCAAATTTATGCTAAAGAATGAAAACATTGGATCAATAACAAAATCATCCCCATTTCACATTCTCTGGACTTCATTTGTAAAGTGAGGTCTAGACTTTTGGTTCCTCAAATTGGAATCAGTAGACCAGCAGCATCGGCATCATGGGAAGGTTGGTTTGAAATGCAGAATCTGTGTCCCATCCTAGATCTTCTAAATCAGAATCTTCATTTTCACAAAATCCCGACCTAATTTGTACGCATGTGTGAGAAGACTGGCCTTGATGATATAAAGTAATTTCCAGCTACCAAATTCTACCATCCCATGATTCTAGTTGGAAAATTCTAAGAAAACATGGCAGTGACTTTCTTAGGAGTTATGTTGGACTTGAGTAAACGCACTGCTCGGCAAGTTGAACTAATCTTTCAGGTCACAGCTGCAACAAGGCAAAGAGAAAACAAAGACTAGCTCTGCTTGTTCGGTGTCGCCAGTTTCTTCCTACCACACTAAGATTAATTTTAGTATTTAAGTGGACATAAACCA
Organism: Desmodus rotundus; assembly: GCF_022682495.2. Taxonomy (NCBI): domain Eukaryota; kingdom Metazoa; phylum Chordata; class Mammalia; order Chiroptera; family Phyllostomidae; genus Desmodus; species Desmodus rotundus. The sequence continues at coordinate 32,061,026 of NC_071388.1, forward strand.
ATGTAAAACTATTTCAATATTAAATTTAGTAATTTAATATTTGTTGAATTCCTATAACTTTATAAGTGCCAAAAAGAGATTAAAAGGTAAGATTCCTACTGTTAAGGCACCTAATGAAGATAGAGGCTTTGCTTTAAAAGTCGCAGTTTCTAGAGTGCTCTGCTGATTTAATTACAGGATGATTCCTAATTTGTTACTATGCAGAACAGAAAGCTGTACCAAGTCAGTAAAATACCTCAGGCTTAGGTAGCAGTGATAAGCACAAGGCGCAGGTGAACTAACAGGCAGCTTTATGTCTGGAGTGCTGTTCCCGTCGACAGGGTGCATGTAATGAAGCAGCCAGCAATCATGATAGACTCTGGGCTCTGCTTTTTTCTCTTAATTTCTCTGTGACCCCAAATAGCATATGGTTTAATTCAAGGTCAGCAGAAATTCCATATACAAATATTTGAGTCCAGTTGGAAGTATGTGGAGGTGGTAGAGAAATGAGCTAGTGCTCTGTGAGAGGAGAAAGGCTGGTGACCTCATGAGGGGGGGTGCAGAAGTTCACTCCAGAGGCTGTGAGGGAGAGCTAGATTACCAAAAGGGGCCACTGCTGCGGTGGCTGAGCTGCTGAAGCAGGGAACATTTATTAGATCAGGTTTACGCTTTCTATTGAACATGCCCATCCTCATGGGCAGGTTTGCCATTTCAGATTAGAGGGCAGCTTACATTTGATGGCTGACTGCTATTTACACCCAGTGACAACATACTTGGTGTAAAAACATCATTAAACAATGATACTTCTAAATGAAGTTTCTATATTTTGATGGAGGCTCTTTCAACATCATTTTACTAGTCAACTTTGTGCCTTTCAGCCTCGTCAGATACAAGCGTGTTCTTCTGGTTCCCAAAGCAAACAAGTAGTACTCAGGAGCTACTGCAATTATTCTTTGTCATTAACCGGATCCTAGTTTGCTATTTTGCACATTTTTTCTCTTTATTGGTATATGTTCTCACATTCTATCTAGATTGTAACTTTCCTGGAAAGAAGGGGAGAGCATAGTGCCTAGCAGCAATTAACCCCATTGGAGTTAATTATGTTGAGGTTTCTTAGACCTCTTTAATATTCTGTGACTTTCACTTAGTAAATGTTTTATAATTTTATTGCTGACTCTCATGCTTAATGGAACTCTCCATTGATGGCTTATTAAAACACGCTTCTTTTTCCACGTGTTTTTTTGTATTAACAGTGTACTACTTTAGGTTCTGGTCAGGAGGGTGGTGTAGGCAGACATGGCTCACCTCTTTACACAACCACATCAAAATTACAACTAAAATATAGAACGACCATTACTGAGGACCATCAGAAACCTAGCTGAATGGAAGTTGGACAACTATGGAATTAAAGAAACCACATCCATCGGGACTGCTAGGAGGGGCACAGTTGCAGAATGGGCTGGTTTCTCCCTACACGTGGAGGATAAAAATTCAGGAGGGATATCTCAGGCTCGAGGAGTCCCAACCCCACACGAGACCAATCAGCCCCCAGGGTTCCAGGGCCAGGAAGATAAATCCCCACAACTTCTGCCTGCAAAAACCAGAGGGGATTGAGTCAGTGGAAAGAACTGCTGGAGCTGCAAGCAGTTCCTCTTAAAGAACCCACACATGGACTCACCTACTCAGATTAATCCTTCTGAGCTCCGGCACTGGGGTGGCAGCTTGAAGGGCACCAGTGGCATACTGGGAGAGGCTGAAGTGATTTATGAATGTGCCAGCAAGAAAACAAAGTATGATACTGTGCAATATGTGCTGTGATTGATATATAAGCAGAGCAGGACCACAGAGGAAGAGGAAACATGAGAATGGGTAGCTAACAGCCCAGGAAGCAGAGGTGAGGCGAGTGGAATTCCGGCCCGGAGTGGCAGGGGCTGAGTTAGGGAGCGGTTTGCAGACTAAGTAGAGGGTATTATGTATACAAGAGAGAGGGGGATATGTGTCATTGGCATCATGAACAAGCTTTCTTTTCTGAGATTATCAGGGAACTTACGACATGAATTTTATTTTAAATTCAAAGTGAAGGTATTTTATTTTAAAGGCAAAATAAATGAAGGCCCAAATTACTATGCCATTAAGTATAGTGTGGGAGTGAGATTTGGGATCTATAATGGAATAAGCTTCTACAGCTGGAGTGAAGGGAGTACACAGATGACTTGGAGATAAAGTTGGCTGGGTGTCAATGGGCAGTGTGAGGGCATAGGAGTAAGGAGGGGAAAGGGGAAGTCTTAGGAGTGTTGTTTGCCATCTGTGTTAATTAACGGAATAACAACTAAACTTTCTCATATAACCACAGCTATCAGGACTTCAATCAGGAGTTTTGGTCATGGCTTCTGCTCTTGAAGGTTAGGTAAAACAATTAATGTAATATCAGGGCATGATCACACAGTACCTGCATCTACTATTTATCTCATTCACCATTCCCCAAGCAGGTTCTTTGCTCCACCTTGGGACAAGTGGTCTGGCCGTGGCAAAATGAGAGAATGGTGGCCTACATTGTTTTCAATCCCCTAAGCCTGTGGATTTGAACATTAATTAATTTTTTCCTATTAAAGTTATTGCAGGAAGCCATAATTCAGCCCAGGGAACACTGTTTATCCCACAGGTCAAAAGGTCCGTGCAAATGATTAGGACTTGCAATTTAAACACTTTTCTCTCCTTTAAATGACATGATCACATGCTTAGTGTAATCACTGAAGCACGTTAGGTGAAGGGCAGCAGGCTTACCCAAAATTGAGGGTATTAGTAAGTGCTATTTTAGGGACAAGAGAAAGAAAATGGGCTATAGGAGGCTTGTTCACAGTGTCCACCATTGACTTCCCATTTTAATCATTTGATTTTTCAGTTGAGAAACAGGCATGTAAGATCAAGTCACAGGATATATTAGATGACTTCAAGAACGTAGCAAACAAATCAATGTTCATATTTGATCCCGGCTGCAGGACTTACTAGGAAGGCTAATTCAAACAGAATATAAAGGTTTACCTGTTCTGATCAGTCATTTTCTTGTTAGAGCAGATCAATTTCTAGAAAGAAAGCCAAATTTTCCTAAATATGTGATTAATGTGATGCCAGGTTCCTTTTAAACCTTTTTACGCTGTCTGGTTTCCTTTAAACTGAAGAGATGATTCAATAGTTCCTAATATTTTGTTACTAAAAATAACATCGTTTCTGTGCCCTGCTCATCCTATTATGCATAAATGTTTGTGCCTTATTGACTTTAAAAATTAACGTCAGAGCACATCCAGAATGGAGACATGAGGAGCTCCCTGTATACTCTCCTTAATGAAACAATCATAACTGATGAAAATTATAAGTAAAAAAACCCCAAACCATTGGCTCAGACTATGAGGCAATTTATGCCTGAGGGCATTATCAAAAACATTTGAGCAGTAAGTTCCCAATTAGTGGAGGCTAACAGAGGGGAGTGAGCTCAATAAAGGCAAACCCGCTAAAAGCTTGATAAGGAGATGAGGGAAAAGAACTTGATGGAAACCACTGTCATCCCCCAGGGGAGGGAGAAGTCAGGGTGACATTGTGCATGCCAAAGCTGCAGCCTCTAAGGAGAGACATCAGAGGCTGAACAGTAGTGGGGGAAATGGACTTTACTGAATTGTCTGGCCAAGTCATTAAACAAGTAAACAAACAAACAACAACTATGACAACAAGCTCTGGAGCCAGTCAGGATCAGTCTCCAGAGTTGCTACAATGGGAATGTACAGATTGCAACCAAAAAATTATGAGACATACAAAGAAAGAAGCAAATGGGAATCATACATACAGAAACTGCCATTGAGAAGACACAGATGTTGGACTTGGCAGTCAAGGACTGCCAAGATGCTATTATAAACATGTTCAAAAACTAAAGGAAACCATGCTTATGAGTATAGATTCAAATTTCCTCAACAAAATATTAGCAAACTGAATCAGCAACATATAAAAGGAGATTATATATCATAACCAAATAGGATTGGTCCTAGGAATGCAAGGTTGGCTTACATCCAAAAATCGATTCGCGTAGCAAACCATATCAATAGCATAAAGGAGAAAACCACATGATCATCTCAATGGACACTAAACAAAACCCAATACCCTTTCATAATAAAAGTAGTCAACAAACTAGAAACAGAATGGAACTTCCTCAGTCTGATAAAGGGCATCTACAAAAAAAAAAATCTAGAGTAATTACATTTAATGGTAAAAGTGAAAAATTGAAAATAAGTTAAGGATGTTCACCCTCTTTATTCAACATCGACTAGTTTCTAGCTAAGGCAATCAGGCAAGAAAAAGAAATAAAAGACATCCAGATTGAAAAGAAAGATGGACATCAACCTGCATTTTAAAATGGCATAATCTAGTATATAGGAAATTCTAAGAAATCCACCAAAACACTATTACAACTAATAAACAAGTTCGCCCAGGTCCCCATTGGGAGAGCGGACTAGAGGCAATCAATAGATGGTTCTCTCTCACATCGAAGTTTCTCTTCCTCTTTCTCCCTTCCTTCCCTTCTCTCTGAAAGTAAATAAATAAAAGCTTTAAAAAAAATAGCCAAAGGATTTAAATAGACATTTTTCCAAAGGAAGTATACAAATGGAAAATAAAAACATGAAAACATGATGCACAACATCATTAGTCATTAGGGAAATGCAAATCAAAATCACAGTGAGAGACCACTTTCACGACCACTAGGATGATCATAATGAAGAACACAGGCAATAACGGGAGTTGAGAGGATATAAAGAAATAGGAACCTTCATACACGGCTGGTACAAATGTTAAACGGTGCAGCTACTTTGGAAAACAGTTTGGCGTTCCCTTAAGATGTTAAACATAGAGTCATAGTATGACTTAGCAATTCTAATCTTAGTTATACACCCAAGAGAATTAAAAACGTATTCCACACAAAAATTTACTCGGGTGTTCATAGCATCATTAATGTGGAATACTCATGCAATGGAATATTATTCAGTGATATATACGAATGTAGAACTGATTGTGTGATACAAAGTGGATGAACCTAGAAAACATTAAGCTAAGTTAGAGAAGCCATACACAAAAGGCCAACATTGTATGATTCCACTTATTAAATGCTCAGAATGGGTGAATGCATAGTGACAGAAAATACACTAGTGGTCGTTAGAGGCTAAGGAGAATGGGGGAGTTACAGCTAATGCATGTGTGGTTTCTTTTGGGGGAATGAAAAGGTTCTGGTATTAGTGGTGATGATTGCATAACTTTGTGAATATACCTCAAACTATTGTACACTTTAAATGAATGAATTGTATGGTATGTAAATGATGTCACAATGATGCTGTTAAAAAACTAAGGTCATGCTTTCCCTGGTAATCATAATTAAAAGTTTTCATCATTCAGAAAATGTATTAGATGGTAGATTGATACAAATTATCAATATTTGTAGGTTCTTGTTGATGACAAAGTAAGCAATAAGCCTTTTCTGAAAAAAAAAGTTACCTTCAAAGCATGCTATGAGGCCAATGATGAAACATTTTTCAAGCTGCTAAGAAATAAGAATCCATAATAAAAAAGTTTTCATGTCTTAACTTACTAAGTCTCACTTCCCATGACATAAATTTCCTTTTCTAGAACGTTCTATCATCTTTTAAAATTGTCACAAGCATATCAAATTTCCCATTAATCCAATTAAAATTTCAGAATCTCACTTCAGAAATAGTTTATGTTCCATAGCTAACTCATTCATATTTAATATGCTGATGCAGGTCCCCAATTGCCAAAAACTCTGATACCAAGTCTTTCAATTGGGATTTTTGTTGAGTATATAATACAGGTTTGTAACAGTTCAAGAACATACCAGGCTAAGTGTCACAAATAAATCTGCTGAGTCAATCCCCCGACCCTATTTTATCATAGTAAGAAAAGCTACTTCTTTGACTATTCCAACCCTTTTAGCATGGGTTAGTAACGGGACTGACTGATGCAGGCGCTGGATTCATGCCACCTCTAATTGCAGTATGTGACAGAGCTAAGACCTGTGGAACGTCAGGGACTACGCTACAAGGACAGACTCCTTATAATTCTTTGTTAGCCAGTTAACAAAAAAGAAAAAAAAAATGTTGATGGATGGATGGATGGATTGGATAAATATTCATAGTGCCCTAGGCAATATACAAGGGCCACAAATGAAGAAAATTCTGACTTCCGTCGTATTTTCTAGTTGTTTCCTCCTTTATTACATTCATTGTTACATTTATTACATTAATTCTTTCCATGAAAGAAGCTATGCTGAGCAGGTAAATAAAATTCTTGTTCCTAAAATAAGCACTGTATAATTGAGATAATTTATGCAATTGGCAGGGAGAATTCATCACAGGAAAAAAAGTCTAGATCGTCTAGATTGACTTGAGATGCCCAAGCTGCTGGCCAATTCGGGATTGCCACACCGACGGTTCCTGGGGCGCAAGCTGGAGACAGACTGTCAGCGAGAAGGCAGAGCGCTCAACACTTCGGGAACCTCACGTCCCAGAATCCCCTGGGGACTCCAAATCCCAGAAACCCGCTCCGGAAATCTCCCCGGTTCCCAAATCCGCTGACCACGGGCGCGACCAAGTTAGGAAACTGGGGTGATTGCCGCAGCCTTTGTCCTCTCCCATTTTCCCTATAGGTAGAGGGCCATAGTTACTGGAACCTTCTCTCTCTCTCCCACTCGGCTGCCACGGAAGACCGTCTCCCGGCGTACTTGATGTGACGGTGTGCGTCTCCCATTCTCTCCCCCCCTTTTGCTTGCCCTCTGTAAGAATGGTTCATCCGGACATCTAGGCTCCTTGAGTTGGCTCGTGGTTGCGCCCGCCCTCCCCCGGAATGTGGGCCTTTCGAGCCAGCGAGGTGGGAGGGACCCTGGCTGGGAGGCGTGCTGGCTCCTGGCAGCTGTAGAGGCGGTGGCGGCCGCGGGCTGTGGGAGGAGCCGCGTGGTTCCGGCTGCCGAGGCTGGGCGACCCTTAAGTCCGCGCCGCGGGCGGGGAGGACAGGTAGGGGAGCGGACAGCCGCGGCTCTGGGAGAGGCTCAGGCAGCGGAGTCCCCCACCGCGCCCCCGGCACTCTCGGCCTCCAGCGTTGAGGCGGGGGAGTAAGGAGATGCCTACCCAGAGGGACAGCACTACCATGTCTCACCCGATCGCAGGCGGCGGCATCGGGGACCATTCTCACCAGGTCCGGGTGAAAGCCTACTACCGCGGGTGAGTGCCTCGGTATAGGGATGGGAGGGGAGGGGAAAGGCCATCTCGACTTGGCCTGTAAGGGGAGAGGGGCTGGAAATGTTGTGGCGGGTTGGTCTAGGGGGGCGACTCTGGGGACTCGGGATGGGTGATCGAGTAGTCTAGGGAGGAGCGTGGGGCGCTGGATTGGGGCACCCCGAAGGTGTGGTGCAGGGCGTCTGGGAGTCGCGCGGCTGAGGGTCCAGAGTAGGTTCCGAGGGAGGAGCCTTGGAATGGAGTGTGTCCACCTGGTGGGTTCCAGAGAATCGCTTAGTAAGAAATTTACAAGGGCTTACGTCATTAAGTCTGGGAGTATTTGGGGTTGAGAGTTGATTCCGGTCGGTGCTTCAGTGAACTAAGTTTGCTATGGGCTTAAAAGACAGACTGCTTCAATCTGCTGGCCCTTTTGATTTCCAGCAGGCCTAAAGCCTCTGGCTCTCTAAGTCATGATTGCCTGGAAGAGTTCACAAAGTGTATCTGGACTATGCTCAGGCTGCCAGCAAATTAGACATAGGGGTTATTATTTAAGAGGAGAGTTCATGCGTTTTCAGGGATGTGTATTAGATACTTAAGTGTGCCTCCAAGGTTAGATTGTGGATGTGTAAAGTAAAATTCTGCAAACACTTCTTAGTCATTATTGCTTGAAGGACCATCCCGTAGAGTGAGATAATGCAAGGTGAGGAAAGGACAAGCCTAGGGAACAGCTAGAAAATCTATAATCTTTACTCATATTATTACCTAAATTATAACTACAGTGGTTACCAGAAATAATCCAGCCCCTCAGATCGTTGTATTAAGTTATATTCTGTAATCAGTGACCTGAAGTGTCCCCTTTCCCTTGAATTCAGTTGTGGTTTGAAATTTCCTTGAGATAATTACATTTATGAAAATTAGAAAGGTTAACATGTTAGTGTGAGAATAAAGGTTTGGAACTAAGGGTTAAGAGAAAATCCAGCCGTTTTGGCGTGTCTTACTGCTTGTCCAAGCAGAAGTAAATTGCTTTAAAACACTCAAGCCTAGAAGGTTGAAATTGCAATGCATACTTTTACATTCCTGAAAGGATCAGTGAAGATAGCAAACTTTCAAAATGCCTCTCGTTTTGATTTCAAAGAAAATATAAGCCCCCAGTTGTCTTGCTCACTTGATGTAAATACTTACTAGTTTAGTTTTGGCTTCCATTACCTGGGTGTATTAGCTTGACTGTATTCAGAGGAGTTTACAGGTGTTATTTTGAACAGTATCAGTGTTTCTTCTTAAATTGATCAGGGAGGTCTTAATTTTAAAACAATACCAAGAACTGTGTGTATTTTTTTAAAAAACGTTTGCAGTTGTCACAGTGGACTTGAGAATGGTCAGCTATGACCTTTGCACTATGGGAAAAAGCTTTGCTTCCTTTATCTTACTTTTAATTTGATAAATGAGATATTTCCCTTTAGAGTGTTCCATTTTATAAAGGCAACAGTCCATGAGTTGTTTGGTACATAGAATGAAATATAGTACCTGTTTTTTTAAGGTATTTGATTATTGACAGCTTAAAAACTAGACTAAGAAATGAAAATACACACATGGTAGAAAAGTGCAAGTTGAACAGATATAAAATAAAAAATGTTCCCCATCCCACCCTCCCAACCTCCAGAGTTAACTGCTGTTGACAGTTTATTTCTGGTTCTTTTGGAGGTTGCCTTTATTACTTTAAAAGTTATAGTTATGTTTTGTGATTTATTAACTTTAGTTAATATCTTTTGATACTCTGAAAGATGAAAAATTGGGTGTACACCACCTTTTTACTTTTTCTCATCCTGGTGCCTCTCAATTTTTGACTGTTAATCTATTATTATTTTTTGTTCTCTGGTTTACCTTTTTATGACTTTAAATAATACAAATTTCTGACCTATTAAATTTAGATAGTTTCCAATGATTCCAACTATGAAAAATGGAGAAACTGGTGCTTCTTTCTTTGTTCCCATTTTTATTAGTCTGACAAACATAAATAGGCCTAGTTAGTAAATTAAAATCATTGTAAGCTTCTCATTTGGAAAGAAATCAAAGTCTGCTGTACTTTAGGAATGTATTATATTTTCTTGGCTTATTGCTTCAATTATTTTTTTTTAAAAAGAGAATAAGGCCACATAACCTTTTTAATGTGGGACTAAAATTTCTCTGACATTCAAGTTAACATTTTCTTTGTTTTAGAAAAAGTATGAATTTCTGCTTAGGAATGAAAGAACCCCTTGCCTTTTAGTGCTTTTAATTCAATAGAAGCTTTCTAGTAGTGCCTTCATTTTAAGCCTTATTTAAAGACATCAGCACTCTAAATTGTACCAATTTCTGTCCTCTGAAATTAGATCTGTAAAGATTATATGTTTATGAACAATAGTCTAAACTGATGGTTATGATATTATAGTCAGCTGCTCATTACTTCAGATGAAACTAAAATGAGTCACCAATAAGAATAGTTAATAAACAGGTAGGCTAACTAGAACACCTACCCGATTTTAAAATAGAAAATCCTTTCTTTTTACCAAGAAATGTAAAGACAATCTGCATTGGAAAAAAAAAAATTTTCCTTCAGATCTGAATGGCTGTTATTGAAGAGCTTTTTCCTTATTTCCTTCTAATAATATTTCTTTCCAGTGAGTATTGAATCTCCAATTAGCATTTCGTGAATAAATTGCCCTCTCCTTTCAAAGATTTGTACTCGTACAGTGTTTTCACTCTGTTAAATTTGTTTTTGTGCAAATGTGATGTCTCCCTAGATATAACACGTTTAATTCGATTTTTTTCTAGTTTTTAAGCAGGAGGTTAATAGCACCGAGAATCTGATTTAAGTGGGGACCACCTAAGGGTGCCTGTGTCTTACAGCCTGGACCCTTCTTTCCTTGCCACAGTAGCTTGTCGGCGAGTGGCCTTCCTCCTTTAATCATTACCTAGTGGTGTCAGTGTGAAGGAAGAGAAACAGGTTTTGTTGGTTAGTGATAGATTGCCACTGGATGTGATTATCCTTATATAAAGTCACTTGATATTTTGGAATCAAATTTAACAAGGAAATATGTGGACTACTCAATTCTTTACATTGTTAGTGTATGGGAAATTTGCAAAAAGCTTGTAAAATATGCTTTTTAAACCACTGCTGTTGAGCAGTTATAACAATCCAGAGGATCCTCTGTATTCACATCTGCTCATAAAAAGATTGTTAACTCCTTGCACATTTGGAATGTATAGCTGGTTCAGTGAAGAAATAGGCTGGGTTTTTTTCACTGTTAACAAGTCTTGGCAAGACTTGTTTTTAAAAGTATTGCAAAATAATTTTAGTGATATACTTCAGTAATGGTTCAAAGGAAATAAAAATATATTGAGTTGAGAGTTAGGGGAATGTTAGTTACTGGTCCTGGAGCTTGAGGCGTGGCACCTACCCATAGGGCAATTGATCCATAGCTTTACTGGAGAGAGAGAAAGGACAGGGTGGCCTGGTGCCGAAAAACCAAACCAGAACAACCCTCTCAGAAATTTGAGTTAGATTATGCGAGATAAATTGCTTGTTAGCAGTGAAAATTGATGCTGAAGAATTGAGGGGGAGACTGGTAAAACCAGGACCAACCATGTGCAAATTGAAGGTCTGATGAAGCAGGGGAGAAAGAAGCAATTCTCTACAGGAGAATTCTCCCTAGAGGTCCATGATAGCTTTCTGATACAACTCCCAGACCTCTTTTTAAGGTGACTTGAGTGTTTGTTTTTTATGATTGAAATAAGCCTAGTTAAAGCCTGAATTTTAAAAATTCCAGTCTTGCTTCCAATTTCACCTATTACTTACGTAAGTGTGTTTAAACTCAGTTTAAGAAATAACCTGGCTAAGAAATAGCCAGGCACATGGTAGTAGGGTGAGCACAGAGGATGTAGAAGTGGATAATACAAGGCTTTGCCCTTGATGAACTAAGAAACTCGTAGGAGGAAAGACGCAGAAGAGTTAATTAAGGGTTGTGTGTGTGCGTGTGTGTGTGTAAGGTACTTGCAGGGATGGATATTGGGGAGGAGTTTGAGGTGAGGGAAGCCTTCCTGAAGAATGAAATCTGTGAGGTTTTCGATGGATGTTAATGTTGGGTGGAGCATCATTCCAGGCATTGCACAACAGCACGGTGTGTTTGGGGAACTAAGAGCAGTTTAGTTGTTGAAGCCTATATGCATTCCTTATTAGGGCACAAAGTGTGAAGTGGGCACCGATGAGACGTGAGGCTAATAAGACGGGTTCACAGGCACTAGTTCATGAAGACTCTTGAAAATCATACTGCAGGCTTCAGACTTTGTCTCATTGGTGAAGATTTTGAGTACATGAGATCAGATATTTGTTTTTAGACAGATCACTCTTGGAACCTGGAGATGAATTGCCATGGATAAGACTAGTTTGGAGGCTTTGGAAGTAGTCCAGGTGATAACATTCTGAGGAGATGGAAAAGGGGATATGGATTCAGTGGTAATTTTAGGGGGTAGAATCAGTATGAATCAGAGACTGATTGTGGGGAAGAGAGAGGGGGCCTGACAACTCATAGGTTTCTTATTTGAGGGAGCCTAGGGATTATAGAAGGAGGAGATTTATGAGAGAAGGTAATTACCTGGAACAAGTAACCGAATTTTGAGCTCACGGTACTTTGAGGGCATCCGGGTGGAAATGTTTGGAATTACTGAACAATCACTGTGTGCATGTGCACAGTGCACTGTTTGTGACAGCTGACCCTGTGTGGGAATGTGGCTGAGAATGACGCTAGAAACCAAAATTCCACCCTGCCAGTGGTCTGCTGCAGATCACAAAGGCAAGGCACTAAAACTAAAATTTTAAAATGTAGAAATACATAAAGTGGAAAGTTCCCTCACTTCCTAGGGTAGCCACTGATAATAGTTTGGGATATTCTATATCATCTCAATTTAAATATGTGTGTGTGTGCATATATACACACACACACATTTTCCAGTAAATGGGTACATATTTTTCACATGTTTCTGCAGTTGATTTTTTTTCATTTATAATCATCTTTGCATATCAGGGTAGACAGATAAATAGATACATACATGCATATAGATGGATAATAGATCTTTTTCTTTATAATTGGTACATAGTGCTCCACAGTATTGTTGTACTATAATTTATTTAATCTTTTTTTCTGATTGATGAACACATAAGGTTGCTTTTATTAAATCACTGTTTCAAATCATGCTGACAGAACATTCTTATATTTAATGTATATTCTTTCAAACATGGTCAAAGATGTGCCTGCATTGAAAGTGGTATTGTCCTCCCAAAACTTAGGGATTTGTATTCCCAGCAACTGTGTGGATGAAGCATTTCCTTATGCTCCCATTTCATGTTATTGGTCTTTTAAATTTTTGCAAATAAGTTTGGCAAAAAATGCTTTCTTAATCAAGTATCTTTTTATACATAATTGATCATTTGCATTTCTTTCGGTTGTCTAGTCATATCTTTGCCCATTTTTTTCTTGGGTTCTTTTTCTTTAAAAAAAATTCTTCAAAGGGACATTGACATTTTGTCTGTTTAAAAAGTTGCCAGCCTTTCTTTGACCTGTTGGTTGTCTGCAGCTTTTCATTTTTATTTAAATCTGCCCTTTTCTTTATGACTTCTGTGTTTGGTCTTTTAGGTAGATGTGTTTCTCATCTTAAAATATTGTATTCTTCTTTTATGCTGCTTAAGTGATTTTCTTTTCAATACATCTGGTATTTGGGGGTTTAGTTATTTGTGGTATACTGATACAACTTACTTTTTTTTCCAAGATGTATTCTACTAATACTAATGTTGAATAGGTTGCTCTTTTACCCTAATTTGAAATGACAGGTTTGTTCTATGCATATACTAAATTTTTCAGAGTCATAACTACTTTCTTATTCTTTTACATTGATTTTTGGTGAGAAATCTATTTTGCCAAACATCAAACCAAACATCATTGCTTTGATTATTGTATTATTATTACAGTTAATTTTGATATACGTTTTGGAAAGATCCATTTCATTAATTTTCTATGTCCAGATTTTCTTGGCTATTGTATATTTTCAATTCCAGATGAATTTTTGAAGGTTTTTGTAGGTTCCTCCCCCAAAAATCTTATTGGCATTTTGCTTTGGAATTGCATTGAATTTATAGATAATTAACTTGAAAACTGCTAGTTTTATAATATTCAGCCTTGCCTTACAAGTATATGGTTTTAATACCTATTTATTCATTTTTTTCATGTTTTTCAGTAAGGTTCCTTTCCCATAGGTCTTGCACATTTCCTGTTAAGTTTATTCTTAGGTATTTTATAATTCTGTTGGTTTTATAAATTTCTGTTGCTTTTATTCTATTTTATTATATATACCATCTATTTTTATATGGTTAAGTCAAATTGGCCACCTTAATAGAACTTATTAGAAATTAATGGAACTTATTAGTTCTATTTTATTTATTTATTTATTTATTTTTAGACTGAGGGGAAGGGTGGGAGAAAGAGAGGGAGAGAAACATTTACGTGTGGTTGACTCTCGTGCACCCCACCACTGGGGACCTGGCCTGCAACCCAGGCATGTACCCTGACTGGAGGTCGAACCAGAGACCCTTTGGTACACAGGCTGGCACTCAATCCACGGAGCCACACCAGACAGGGCATAGCTGTATTAATTTCTCAGTTAACTGTCTTAGAATTTACAGGTAGATTATGTCATCTGCAAGTAACAGTTTTGCCTCTTCCTTTCTATGTATCTCATTTATTTTTCTTATCTTAACCAGTTGGCTAGGTGTTCCAGACTGTTGAATTTTAGCAGTGATCAATTATTTAATGAAATATGATCAATAGTTAGAAAAATGTAATAAATTATCTTCAAAGATACTCAGTCTCCTTTTTGCCTTTGAAGTATGTTAAAGAGCATGGGAACTAATTTTTGCGATGTACTCACATGTTCCAAGAACTGTGATATGTGTTTTAAACTCATTTTTATTTAATCTTCACAGTGACATTCATAGATAGATGTCGTTATCTCTGTTTTATGGATGATAGCATGTAAGCTTAGTAGGCCACAAGCCAAAGCTGAGTCTACCCTTAAGAGGAGTTTCTCTTGTCCCTTTTACTATATTGGGAGGGCTCTCTCAGGATCACTTCTTTGTTTTATTGTCAGATTCATATTTCACAGTTTTGAGTCAATTTTCTATCTCCTTGATTATTAAGAATGAAAGGTGCTTTATGGATTTTTATAATTAGCAAGTAATTTGAGGGGTGATAACTTTGAGATTGTATGTATATTTTATTCCTTCAAAGCCTTTTACCCAGTGGTTTTACCATCCATGGATAATCCCACCTAATTATTATATTAGTAATTTCAAAAAAACTTTTATTTCTGATTATACATTTAATTTAGGAGAAAAGCTTATGTTGAGGTAGCAGAAGGGCTGAATATAACTCTTTCAGTTTATTTCTAAAAGCAATTAGTTCTAAGGAAGAATTTTATATTCTGTCTTTTAGAACATAGGAGCATAATGCTCAAAGCAGTTTGTCTTCTGAAGCCTGATGGGAAAATTAACAATGCTTTTTTCATTTAAAAAAAAATTCAGCTAAAACTGTATCTGAATTTGTCATTTTGGGAATCTTCGTAGTGAAGCAGGCTATTCTGATGAAGGCCAGTGGTAGGAGGTAATTTATGCTAACGCTGAAGTTAAAACAAGAAAAAAAATGTTTTCATGCATAATTTGTTTTATATCTTTAAAATGTAATATCTTTATTTTACAGCTCATTTTTAGCTTTGGTACTATGATAAGGATCTGGTGATTATGGAATGTACGAACGTGGTGTTTTCCCAGTTCCTTACACAAGTGTTTATATAAAACTCCCTTAAATGTTTTAGTTCCTGGAGCTTAAGGAGTGGCAGTCGATAGAGCAGGACTCCTTCACTGAGTCCCTTTAAGAAGTTTGTGCTTATATTTTCTAAGGATTACTCAGATGTTTTAAAAATATTTGTATGTTCTACCCTGGCCAGGTGGCTCGGTTTGTGGGAGCATCGTCCCGTGCGGCAAAAGTTTGCAGTTTGATTGCCAGTCAGGGCGCACACTGGGTTGCAGGTTGGATCCCTGGTCAGGGGCATATGGGAGGCAACTGATCAGTGTTTCTCTCTCACATTGATTCTCTCTCTCTCTCTTTTTCTCTCTCTCTCTTCCTTTCTCTAAAATCAATAAACATATCCTCATATGAGGATTAAAACATTTTTTTAATTTGTAAAAAAATAAAAACATTTGTATGTTCTGATAAATATTTTTGAGCTTTTGAAAAGTAAGATTTTTGAAAACTCCCTATTGTTTAGAGACATACATACGTATGTGTTAATTTTAACTCCATGTGGGCCTTACTGAGAAAGTTATAGTTTGAGGATGTCTGAGCCTGATGTTTTTTCCCTTGGCTTTCAAAAATGATAATGTCACACTTATTCTTTGCCAAAGAAATTCTGTGGGAGCCTTTTTTTCTCTTCTGATTTAATCTAAAATACATTTCTCCCAGCCCTTACCCACCCATACTAGTAACCTTGAGAATATTTTGAAAGGAAAATTGCTTTAAGGTAAGCATATTCTCTTTAATGTCATTAGAGGAAATAACTTTTCTATTTTAATTTTTAATAAAATTTTAAAATATTTAAAATAATACTTTATAGACATTATTTAAAATTTGTTTTCTATTTTTTGCATTTATTTTATGAGAAAGTTAATTTTATAATCACCCCTTTACATGGTAGAAAAATAAATCATAATCTATGCCATTTAGAAGGGTCTAAGTACAAAGTCCATCTTCTTTCCATCTCTAGTCTCTCCCTAGGCCCCAGTTCCACTACCCGGAATTAACTACTTTTAAAATTTTGTTTTGTTTTATTATATCTGTTGATCAACATAAAAGTTGAGGAATTTAATACTTCTTCATTGCCTCCTCTGGTGAATATTTTTAATTCTTGTGATTACATTTATAATTTAAATAATATACCTTGTCCTGCTTTTATTTTTCTTTTTAATTGTGGTAAAAAAAACTTATTAAATTTACCTATGATCTCAACCATTGTAAAGTGTACACTTCAGTAGTGTTAGCTACACTGATATTGTTGTGCAACCAATCTCCAGAAGTTTGCATTTTGCAAAACTGAAACTCTGCTTAGTGAATGACTCCCACTTCCCTTCCCTCCCCCACCTGGCGACCACCGTTCTGCTTTCTGTTTTTATGACTTTGACTACTCTAGGAAGTGGAATCAATACAGCATTTGTCTGTTCATGACTGGCCTTTTTGACTGAGCACAATGTCTTCAAGTTTCATCCATGCCGTAGCCTGTGGCAGCATTTCCTTACTTTTTAAATCTGTACAATCCTTTGTATTTATATATATCATTTTGTTTGTCCATTCATCTGTTGATGGACCCTTGGGTCGCTTCCACATTTTGGCTATTGTGAATGATGCTGCCATGAATATGGATGTACAAAAATCTGATGCAGTCTGCTTATTGTTTTTTTGGATATATACCCAGAAGTGGACTTGCTGGATCCACAGAAATTCTGTTTTTACATTCCCACCAACAATGCACAAGGTTCCTCTTTCTCAACATCCTTGTCAACACTTGTTATTCTGTTTTTTCAATAGCAGCCATCCTAATGAGTGTGGGGTGATACTCCATGATGGCTTTGATTTGCATTTTCCTAATGATTGGTGATGTTGAACATCTTTTCATAACCGTGTTGGCCATTTGTATATCCTCTTTGGAGAAATGTCTGTTCAAGTTCTTTGCCCATTTTTTATTAGGGTTATTTGGTTTTTTCTTCCCCTTTTTCCTTGCTTTTATCTTTAAATTACTAATTTTAGCTATAGCATTGACTCTCCACTAGGAAAGAAACATTTTTGAATTTACACTTCCTTTCACTTTTCTCATATCATGATTTTTCTTAATAATTTTCACATTGTAAAAATGTATAATATGATTCTATTCTTTAACTGATAGCTTTTTCTTTAAAGCAGATTTTAAATAGAATTTGTCATGAATGTTCATGTTAATGGTGTGCACTTAAAGATCCAAGTGATGTGATGAGATGCTTAGAGAAGGGAAAGTGATCTTGTGTCAATAAAACTTCCCTTTTTAAAGGTTCTTCTTTTGTCATTTGGAGCTGGTATGGTTTCTGGCTCAATTTTATCCCATCTGTGTTCTTTTTCTTTTTTAAAATTTTTATCTTACTTAATCTTTATTGTATTTTTTCCCATTATTTTTTAGTCCCCTTACACCTCCTCCCCCCAGCAATTCACCACACTGGTGTTCATGTCCATGAGTCTTTTTTCCTTTTTGCTCACTTCCTCCACCCCATAACCCCTCCAACCCCCACTAATTGTCATCCTGCTCTCTATCTATGAGTCTGTTGCTATTTTGCTTGTTAGTTCAGTTTGTTCATTACATTTCACATATGAGTGAAATCATATGGTATTTGTCTTTCTCTGACTGGCGTATTTCACTTAACGTAGTGTTCTCCAAGTCCATCCATACTATCTCAAAGGATAAAATTTTCTTCTTTTTTGAGTCATCTAGAACTTTCTCATCCTTTCTGGTCTGCTGCTTGTGCCTTTTTTTGTTTAAAAGACTTTGATAAGTTGTCATTTCAGTAAGCCGTTAGGATAAAGATGTATGTTCCCTCTACCATGTTAAACCAGGAGCATCTCCGTGTTGCTTTTATTTTTCATTTATTTTTTAAGAAGATTTATTTACTTATTTTTAGAGAGAGGGGAAGAAAGGGAGATAGGGAGAGGAACATCAATGTGTGAAGGAAATATCCCTCCATTACCTCTCTCTTACACCCAAACTAGGGGTAGTCCTGCAACCCAGGTATGTGCCCTGACTGGGAATTGAACCAGTGACCTTTAGCTTTGCAGGTCAGCACCTAACCAACTGAGCCACATCAGTCAGGGCCTGTGTGTTGCTTTTAGAAGGTTAGATTATTTTTATCTCTAATGAGGTTTCACTTACATGAATATATATTTTTAAAGTTTATTAAACATATAGAGTATGCTATATGCTAGGCTCTATTCTAAGTATTATAAATATTGATTCACTTAATCCATTAAATCTTTATAATACCAGATGAGATATTATTATTCCTATTTTATAGATGAGGAAATTGAGCCACAGACAAGTTCAGTATCTCACTTAGGGTTACATAGCTGGTAAAGCATCCTGGCTTCAGCTCTCATGGCCTTTACCATTATACTTTGGCTGCCTTTTACATGCCCTTTCTCCTTTCTGGAATGCTTTTTATTTTTACATTTCCCATGCTTTGTTTAGAGCCCAACATGTGACACCTCCATTCATTTAATGTATGTATTAACTGAATGTCCACTCTGCTTCAGGTGTTTAGGACCAGACACTGCTTTAGGTATTGGCGCTACAGCACTGAGCAAAACACAGTACCTGCTCTCAATGGATTTTACATTTAGTTGAGGGAGACATAAAATATGTATACTTTACATATGCTGGCAATGTATTTTCTCTGAAGAATAAAAAAAGCAACTAGCTTCAGGTACTAAAGTAGACTAATTTAATTTACAAAGCAAGGATTACATTTTTCGTTAGGCAGTCTCTTAAAGGTGTGATTGACTGTTTGTGTCCATTATGGTTTTGTCAAAAAAAAAATCATCTGATAGTAGCTACTGTGGAAAGTGGAGTCTCAGATTAGCATGAAGGAGGTTTATTCAGGAGTGCACTTGGAATCGACAGCTTTGTAAGAAAAGGGAAGAGAAGGAAGCAGGCTTAGGTAGGAAAGAATCAAGATGCCCTGAGGTCTAAACAGAAACTTCAGCTGACCCTCCAGGGAATGAGTTCTGAAGATGAGTTCACACGTCAGAGCTTTCCCCAGTCACATCTAGGATCTTATACCCCACATCAAATGAGTCATTGGTTGTGGGCTGTTTCTAGGAAGGGGTTGTGGCCATATGTGAGGGGTGAAATCACTGAAGGAGGCTGGCACCTGGGGGGTTTTCTGCTGGTAATGCTCCCAGCAGCTGGTGTAATAAATAATCCATTGCTAATGGGTGATTCTGGGGGTGAGTGGGGAGGGGGAAGGTCAGATTAAAGCGTCCACCACGAGAGTCATTAGGAGATTTGGATTTGAATTCATATTCTATTATTATTTCCAAATTGGGAGACTCTGGTTTCTAGAGTTGAAAATGTTTTGCTTTTACATTGGTAAAATAGCATTAGTATGTCTAGTTTGATGGGTATTTTGAAGGTTATGTAAGATAAAGTTTGTTTAAACATCTGGAACATACTCAGTATTCTTTAAAAATGTTTATAGGCAATAGAAACATAAACAGTGGTGTTTCCTTGTCATAAGAGCACTTTCTAGAAGATGGGTTTTCTCCTAGCAAGTATTTTTCTACATTTAGTTAAGAAATATTTGAGTCCTAAGTATGTTAATAGTTATGTGAATATATTTAAAAGTCCAAGATTTTTGTCTTCCAGTTGTTTACAGTCTAGTTGAGGATGTGTTGTCAGTATATGATGAGTTAAGTAACAAAAGGTGGAACATAAGATGCATGTTGGGAAGGATTAGAAATGTAGGCCATTGGGCTTGTTCGGTTGAAAAAAGTTTAATGGAAGTTAATGTTGAAGTGCCTGTTAAGATTGGTACCCCCTACTTCTATAAACTGAACCTTAATCTGAGGAAATGTCAAGATTAAAGCTTGGGTCATCAAGGTCTTATGTGTGGGGATTGTGAGCTAAACCATATGTCTGTAGCAGAGCGTTTGTGTTGGGAATGATGGCATAAAGTTGAGAATAGAAATTAGTACTGGACTATCAAGAGTCTTAAATACCACAGAGAGTTGGAATTACAGATTTAGGAGACCCCTACACAGACATAAGAGTTAAAACATTGAATGTGAAGTAGATTTCAGAGAGAGAGAGAGAGAGGAGAATGAATAAGTGAATGAATGAATATGAGAACTCAGATAAAGAATGTCTTGTGATTGAAGACAAAAGGAGACTTAAGTGTTTAGACTAGTAGAACGAGAGCCAGAGAAGCATACTGCTATGAAAGCTAAGAGGCAGGAGCAGAAAACCATGAGATGCTTAGGGAGAGAGTGATTATCAAGAAAAGGCCATTCAATCTCTGTGCTTGGCTCTCTGTTTACTTTCAGTAGCCCCTAAGATTGCAGTTTTAACTTTTTTTTTGCAGATGACTAAAATTTTAAATTTCTTATTTCCTGCTCTATGTTCCAAGTAACCCCTGTTTGTTTACAGTTCCTAACACAGTGCCGTTTCCTTTGTTTCCTCAACAAATAACTTATCAAGTAACCATTCTGTGCTAGGCACTATATTGGCCACTAGGAATATAATGAACTTTTACCAAGATTACCGGTACGTTCTAGCTGGGGCAGGTGATAGACTTTAAACATTGGTTTATCTGCCAGGTGGTAGAAGAGGTAGCCAGGGCCAGTTCACACAGGGACTTGTAGACTGCTAGGGACTTTGGATTTTACTCTGCATGAGATATGAAAGGCATTTGTTGAAGAGTTTAAAACAGAGGAAGGACATGAATGACATTCATTTTTTGAAAACCATTCATTTTTAGAACAGAGTGTGACACAGATCGTTACATGTGTTAAGTTTGAGTCATTCTGTTTAACTTTTGGAAGGATGACTGTGACTGGCTACTGCATGATTACCTCATATGGAGGCTTCTCATGGTTCTTGGAAGGAAACCCCAGGCTTCTCCCCTAAAATGTTCTGTTACAGTTTAAGTTTTATCAGGAATAGCTGCTAGGTGGACTTACATACAGTTGCTTACACATTTTAGTCTATTCGTATGTTTTGGGGGGCATCTCCCTTAAAATATGAATCATTTAAAACCCAATTTTGACCAACGGGAATTCTTTTGGGGAAAAAGTGAACATGAAGGTGTGAGATCTAAAAATGCCAGAGAAAGAATGGTTGACAGTCTCATGGAAAGTTAAACTGTGGAAGTTAGGACTGAGGAGGAGGACATGACAGATCTTTGTCAAATTATTGAAGGGCCATCTCTTGTTCAAAGGGTAGACTTTTGGGGAGGAGGAGATCTGGCACTAGTAATTGGAACCGTTTTCTGTTAAATATAAGGCAGAAGCTACTCATCTAGAGAGTGCAGTGCCTAATAAAAGAGTGATCTTCTGAAAGTGAACATTAAAGCAAAGACGAGACTACCATCTGTGAGAGCAGTTAGGTGGAGATTAAATTGAGGCTTCTTGCCAATTTAATTCTTATGTGACAGTGTTAGTTTACTGGGAGCGGTACATGTTGATGCACACACAGAATAGCTGAAGGCCATCATATCGTCAGCCTTCAGTAATGTGTGGAGCGTTACTCATTTTAATCATTCGCAAGCTCAGAACTCCCTTTCTTTTTCAGGGATATCATGATCACCCATTTTGAACCATCCATCTCCTTTGAGGGCCTATGCAGTGAGGTTCGAGACATGTGTTCCTTTGACAATGAACAGCTTTTCACCATGAAATGGATCGATGAGGAAGGTGAGTGGTAAAGAGAGGGCTGTAAGTGCGAGCCTTTGCTTTAAGATACTATTGTGTCATTAGTTTTTAAAATATAAGAGAAGTCCTAATTGATTTAAGGGGGGGAGGTATACTAGAAATTTGATGCCATTCTTGCTTTTCTTTATTTAAATTGAAAGAAACCAAAGGATACCATGTTCGTTTTGCCCCTTTTACCCTAAAATATAGTGAAATTAGTGTGACCTTTTTCCCAGCAATAAGGTAAACTTGTCATCAAATAGTATTATGTTTTACTTTAATTTTGAATGTGTTGTCTTATATTTTAAGACTGTCAATAATTTGACAGTATTTTTTTTTACTGAATATTACTTTAAAGAAAATGTTATAGAATAAAAGTGATTGTGACAAACATTCTTTCAAAGATGGTGGCAGAAACTTTATACCTTTGTGCCTTGTACTTGGGAAGCACTTATTGAATATCTGTGTACCGAGGGTAGGTATTTTCTATCCCCAGACTCACAGTCTCATAGGGAGGTGGTCACAGGAATAACAAATACGGTAAGTTCAGCGTAAAGGCACAGGGGCCTTAGAATACAAAAGAAGCAGCATCCAATACGCCTGAAGTATCTGTGTTGTTTGAACTACACTGTAACAAAGAGTAAAAGATTTTTAATTGGAAGAGGTGAGGGGAAAACCATTTACAATGACGAGTAAGATATAAAAAGGCACAGAGGTGTGAAGAACATGGCATGTGGGGGAAAGCAGTAATTCACTTAAAGTGTGGAGAGTGGTGAGGTATGAACTTGAGCTAGACCCTTTCTACTCAATGTGTGGTCTGTGGAACTTACTAGAAAGGGAATCTCAGGCCCCATCACAAACCACTGAATCAGAATCTCATTTTAACAGGATCTTCAGGTGAGTTGCATGAATATTAAATGTTGAGAGGCTTGGAACTCTGCAGGCTTTGCAAACCACATTAGACTTTATTTTATATGATGGAATGCCATTGAAGTGTAGTTAAAAGATACCCTGATATACTAGTTTGTATAATGGTTTTCTGTTAATTATAATATGAATGGAATTTCATTTTAAGGAATGTTGTTATAATATTTAACTCCATATTTGGGGCCATTCCTATGTTCCCTGATATGAAGAGCCCTGGGAAGATAGTATCCTGGCTCCAAGCTACAGATAAGTTCAAACCCATTTTCACTTTTTGAAGGCGTTTTTAGAGTTTCTCTAAACTAATCTATGTTCACTGTTTGGGGGAAAAAAACTAGCACAGATGTTTATGAAATTTAGACATCTTTGCTCTTTTGCTTCTGTCCTCCCTCACCAATCCCAGTCCTAAAAGAGGAAACTACTGGTATCAGTGTACTATAGATCCTTTTAGATATTTTCAATACATATACAAATATGCTCATTTCTATGCATTATTGATAAGCACACCTTTTTTCAACAGGATGATTGTATCATATACAAACCATTAACCAATATATTCCTTTTACATAGTGTATTGGACATTTTTTCATTTCATGGTGCATCTGTTTTCACCATGACCTTTTTTAACACTGCGTAGTATTTTGTAGTGTAGATATTTTATGATTTATTTATTTAATCCCTTATTGATGGACATTTGGATTATTTCCAGTTTTTCACTACATGGAGCAGTATGTAACAAATGTTTCTATATGTAGTTTTGTGCTGTCGTATGGGACTCTCCGTGTAGCAAATCCGCAGAATATGCACAGCATAAATTTGGTAGGTAGTGACAGTTTGCTGTCACTTCATGGCACAGCTACATTGAATGAGAACTTCCCTTCACCTTTGCCCTCAGGTAACACCATCCTCAGGTATTATGAGTCCTTGACATTTTTTAAAATGTAATAAGTGAAATGCTAGCTTGGTATTTTAAATTTATATTTAAGAGTAAAACTGAGTATCTTTATCTTTTCAACCACTTTTTGACCTGTTCTATCACAAGATTAGTTTAAATATTGTAAATTAAAAATGGTGTGGATATCTTACAGTAGGTCTTCAGCCCCAAAATGAGACTATATAATTTAAAATATGCATAGAATATAGTTAGTATCAGTAAACTGGATCTTACCATGAGCCATTGTTCTTTTCATTTTAATCCTGTTCTGATCATTTCATGTTATTTCTTTGCCATTTAGAGGTTTCACAATCAGTAGTTTTCAAAATGTAGTGCACATAGGAATCACTAGCTAATGCATTCCATTAAAAAATTGATTTAGAGACATTCCATTAAAATATCTTATAGGACCCTTATACTTTGTATTATCTTTGCCTGGAGAGTTCTTTTCCCAGATCGTCACGTGGCTGTCTCTTCCTTGTCATTCAGGTCTTAACTCAAACGTCATGTCCTCCAAGAAGCCTTTGCGGCTTTTCACTTTGCCTCTTATTTGTGTGGTAGAATGTAAGCTCCATGTCTTTCACTATGGAACTCCAGTACCTAGAGCAGTACTCAGTAATAATGTGCACAAAAAAACTGTGAATTGTGTGAAATGTTAACATCAAGCCTCTCCACAGTGTAGTTTGATGTCTGTTATTGGAGATTGAAGCATTGGGAGTAGCAGTGAATTCTCTTTTTTTCTTTACAACTGCATATTTTAATTAACAGACTCACATAGTAAATTTAATTATCTGGTGAAATTATCTTTTATAATGCAATTCATAGTTTTTCTCTCTAAATAGCTATTAAATGTCCTCATTTTCTGGGAGAAAACAAAAAAACTGTAGCCTTTGCCTCATTTAAGTAAAAGCTTAAACTTTCCATTAAGGTCTGTTGATTCCCTTCTTACCCTGATTAATCCTGGGTAAGAAAGTTTACCCTGATTAAGAAATACCAGTCTTAAGAAATTTCTTAAGAAATTAAGAAAATACCAGTCTTTTCTTCATTTAAGGCATATAGAGCCAGTAGTAATTATTTAAGTTCCTTGCAATTATTTTTTGGTTGTAATTTTGTCCTTTGTTTTTAGCCATATAGGTATTTCTCTAGGATCAGTGGAGGACATAACTATAATTTTATTTCTCTGGTTTATGAGAAACACTGTTCTAAAAGCTAAACTTGTTATTGTGGGATTTTATATTAGAACAAATAAAGATCATAAGCATATTCGTTTCTTTAAACAGATTTATGACAGCTGCCCTTTTTCCTTGTGTCCAGAACCAGTTACCAATTTGTTTTGATGTACATGTGGGAAAACTGGTTTGCTTAATGTAACTAAAGATTTTAGAATGAATAGTAACTTTGTAACAACAATACCCCCTTTCTCGCATGCTGTGAGAGAGTGTGGGGCAGAGAATGATAATGTGATTTTTTAGCTTATCATATTTTAAGTGTGGCCATTTTTCCTTAAGGATGTACTTTTTATATTTACAACCTAACAGTATTTTCTAAATTTCTAATTTATTCAGGGTCTGATTACCTGGTTTAAATTTCACCGTGGTTTTTTTTTTTCTTTTTTTCTGTCAGTAGTTTACTTTTACTAGAAAGTGGCCTTTGGATATTTTGGGTTTTTGTAAAGTTTTTATTAAGAATAGTCATGTTCTTTACAAAAATACTGATTTATGAAGGAAAAATATCTCTGGGAATCCTCAGATCCCCAGAAGTAGCTGCTATAAACAAATCGATGATGTCTTTTCTATGAATACACAACTAGAAGGGACATGGTAATGATTTTTTTTCTTTCTTAATAGACTGATATTGTATAAGCTGTTACTTAACCTGCTTTTTCACTTAACATCTTGTGGATATTTTTTTCTCATTGGTGCATGAAGATTTATCTTGTTTCTCTTAAATGTTTTGTGGTATTATATGACATGGTTATACCCTAATTTAGTTAACCAATTCCCTTTCGATGGGTATTTGGATTGTTTGTAATTTAACTATCAAAAATACTGGTGCAGAGAATATCTTTGTGCATATATTTGGGGGGCACCTGTACTGTATTATGTGTAGGGTAAATTTCCTGTAATGTTATGTGCCCAAAAATATTGTACCTTTGTTATACTTTTACCACTAACATATGTGAATTCTTTTTTTTATACCCCACAAAAGACTATGTGAGGGAAAAAGCTGAAAATGATTTGCAGAGTGGGAGAAGGTATTATTTGTATATAGCTCTTTAAATTCATGTCCTATCGGTTTCAAAAAATTAGATTCATGGAAATTTAAAATGAACATACGCATTCTTTGGCATGAAAAGTATGAATTTTTCTGAATTCTAGGAGGTTAAACTTCTTGGCTTGCATTCTGAAACTGATGTGTTCATAGGGAAAGAAATTGAATGCCAAGATGTAACAAAACCATGTTTAGGATGGTAAGGAACATACTTCTTTTAGGTGATACTTTCTAAACCTGGTGTAATATTAGCTGCTGTGTTAATAACTAAAAAAGCAAGTCATTCTTTAGACTTCATCACCCTACGCTGTACACTAACTGTGGTGGTCCTGTCAGTGAGGGGAAAGCTTTTTGAGTGAACTCATAGTCAGTACTATTTCAATTACTTTGATAGCAGTATTGTGGCTCCAAACCTGAAAATTAAACAATGAAAATCAACATCAGTAAGAAAGAACATCTAAGTACCCACGAGCAGATCTTATTTGGTAACTTATTTTCTTCCTGCCTCCTTTAACATTTCTTGCAGTGGAGGCTTATGGGTGATGAATTCTTTCAGCTTTCTCATGTCTTTATTTCATCTTTTTTTAAAATGGCTTTATTGGGTGGTGGGCACACAATGCAACATACAAATGATGTGTCGTTGAATTGTCCACTTGAAACCTATATAATTTTATTAACCAATGTCAACTCAATAAATTTAATTTAAAAATTAGACTGCAGCTTCAACTTGAGTCTCGGCTTCTCACCTTCCTCCCTGAACAACATGAGTCTCAGCACACACTCCAGCTTCTCCACAAGCTACCAGACCTTGGGCCCTGTGCAGTTGTCCAGCTACCCAGTCCAGTAGGCCAGCAGCGCGGCCAGCGTCTATGCAGGTGCCTGGGGCTCGGGTTCCCGGATCTCCATGTCCCACTCCACCAGCGTGTGGGGCAGCTGGGGATCTGGGGGCCTGGCTGCAGGGATGGCTGGGGTGGGCCTAGGGGGCATCCAGAGCTAGAAGAAGACTATGCAATGCCTGAATTACTGCCTGGCCTCCTACCTGGAGAGTGTGAGAAGCCTGGAGGCTGATAATGGAGACTGGAGATCGAAATCCGGGACCACTTAGAGAAGAAGGGACCCCAGGTCAGAGACTGGGGCATTATTTCAAGACCATTGAGGACATGAGAACCCAGATCTTTGCAACTTCTGTGGACAATGCCCACATCGTTCTGCAGATTGACAGTGCCCATCTTGCTACTGATGACTTCAGAGTCAAGTACGAGATGGAGCTGGCCATGCGCCAGTCTGTGGAGAGTGACATCAGTGGGCTCCGAAAGGTCATTGATGACACCAGTATCACTCGGCTGCAGCTGGAGACAGAGATGGAGGCTCTCAAGGAGGAGTTGCTCTTCATGAAGAAGAACCACGAGGAGGAAGTAAATGGTCTACAAAACCAGATTGCCAATTCTGGGTTGACTGTGGAGTTGGATGCCCCCAAATCTGCCAGCAAAATCACTGCAGATTTTTGGGCCCAGTATGATGAGCTTGCTTGGAAGAACCGAGAGGAGCTGGACAAATACTGGTTCCATCAGATTGAAGAGAGCACCACAGCAGTCACCTCGCAGACCGCCGATATAGGCGCTGCTGAGATAGGTGCTGCTGAGACAAAACTCACGGAGCTGAGACGAATTGTTATGCAGCCATCCCCACTACCCATTTCCAGAACTTTTTCATCATCCAAACAAAAACTACCCATTAAATAGTAACTCCTCATCCCTTCCCTTCTACCTCCTGGTAACCTCTCTTACATTTACTGTCTCTGAATTTCTGTCTCTTTGAATTTGTCTCTAGGTCATCTTAAATTTTGAAGGATAATTTTCTCAAGTAAATTATTTTAGGCTGAGTGTTTTTTCATTCAGTGTACTGTCTTCTAGCTTGCATTGTTTGTGATACAAAATTCGCTATGAACTTTATCTTTGTTCCTCTGAATGTAATGTGTCTCTTTGGCTACTTTTAAGATTTTTGTCTTTATCACTGGTTTTAAGCAATTTACTAATGATAGTCCTACTTTAGTATTCTTCATGTTTCCTGTCTTGTTATTTGTTGAGCTTCTTATATCAATGGGTTTATACTTTTTATCAAATTTGGAAAATTTTTGGCCATTGTCTCTTCAAAAATTTTTTTCAGTTACCACACCCCTCCTTTATAGAGTCCAGTAATGTGCATATTAGGCCTCTTCAGGTTATCATAAAGCTCAGTAATGCTGTTTATTTTTCAGTCTTTTTCTCTGCATTTCATTTTGGATACTTTTATTGTTGTGAATTCACAATCACTAAACTTTTCTTCTATAATGTCTAATCTGCCATTAATCCTATCTGGTATTTTTTTCATTTTAGACATTATAGTTTTTCTAGATGTTCCATTTGGGTCTTTTTAAATATTTTCCATGTTTACTTAACATACTCAATGCTTCTAGATTTAAACATATGGGATATAATTATAATAACTTTTAATTTCCATGTCTACAGATTCCTTGTTCTGTGTCAATTCAGAGTCAATTTCAGTTGATTGATTTTTCTCCTGTTATGGGTCATTTTCCTGCTTCTTCACATGCCTGGTTATATTTTATTAGATTCTGGACATTGTGACTTTCACCTTACTGAGTGGTGAATATGTTTGTATTCTTACACATATTTTTGAGCTTTGCTCCAGAATGCATTTAAGTTACTTGGGAACAGTTAATTCTTTGTTGCTTGATTTTCAATATCTTTAATCATTTTTAAAATTTATTTTGTCTAGATTTTTTGTTGTTTTAGGTGGAGGGTTAACACCAGTTCCTATTACTTCATCTTCTCCAGAAGTGGAAGTTGAAGATGGATCACTTGATAGGATAGCATGTACTCCTCTAACCACTGATTTCCGCCTCCCAGAAAAAAGGATGTAAGAATGGATGTAAGATTTCTGTCTAGAAATCCATTACTATTATGATAGGGCCCAATGTTGAAAGGATTACCACCTAAACACCATAGCATTCTTGGAGAATTTTTACCAATCTTTATTTTAAGCACTGGAACCCTTTAGAGTAGGGAGTACAATGACTTTTGCAAGTGGTGTGTAGTTTTCTGAATCCAATGTCCAGAGGCAGTGGGAAGGTCCTGGTAGGAACAGACACTGATTCTCTAAATCTGTGACAGGCTTAAACATCAGGTAGAGGCATTTGGTGGTGCTGTCTCAGTCAAATGTTAAAGGTTACTAACTTTGGTTTTAGGCTATGTTGATTCTTAAAGGCACTGAATTCAGTCATATGTTGAAATAACTAATATAACTAGAGTTATAATACGTGTTTCATGTTCTACTTATTGTCAGGTTATCTCATAAGTAATTGAATAATGCATATTTACGAAACATTTTGAGGTCCGATGCTCTGATCTGCTTCTTTCCTTCTATTGGTGAGAAGAAAATGTAGATACACTGAAAAAAGACCAGTTCTGCTGGTTGATACACAGATTTCATTATCTTGAAATTCGTTGAACTGAGCAGATCTCACTTTGGGTGTATGCCTGTTTTAGCATGTGAATTCAGATTGTAGTAACACAGTGGGGCTGTAAGAAATAGCTTTCCCTTTCATCTTTGCTTCATGATGACTCTCTGTGGAATGTTTTACTTCTGAGTAATGTGTCCTGCTTTATCAGGCATTAAACAGTTGGCCCAAAAAGGTAATACCAAAGACATTCAGTCCAATAAAAACAAAATAGATTTGAATATACATAATGTCAGTTATTAACTTTTATTTCCACACTTGCTTGTGGTTATTCAAAAGTATTAGTCTCTAGGTATAAAATTAAAAGTGGGTACAGGTTTCAGCCAACCAACAAGTAGATACTTGTCTGGCAAAAAGGCAATGTCTAGCAAAAAGGAAAAATTGATTTTTTAAAATATGGTTATAATGAAACCTTTAACAATAGTTAATTCCATTTACAGCTTTTGATCAAAGTACAATAATAAAAGCCATACCCTTGCTGGATCAAGCATACTATGAGTCATTTTAAATATGTGATCTTTAGTATTCCCATTACGCTTACTATATAGCTAATAGCCCTCTTTTTACATAGGAGAAAACTGAAGCTCAAACAAGTAATTTTGCGGAAGTCTCACGGAAAGATGAGATCTGGAGCCTGGGAGAAAGCCTGGGAGCAAAGTACTGCAGGGCACCTCTTTGAGAGATTTTTGATGCTTCTTGGGTGGGAGAGAGGTTTTTGAGAGGGAGACTCAAATATGCCTTTGCCTGAGAAGAGCTCGTGGAAGGAAAGCCAAAATAAAAATGGAACTAAGAAAGACTAATGGAATAATACCCAGAGAAGACAGAAGGAAGTAGCCAAGTTCGAGAACAGAACAGAAATTCTCATTTCTTTGAGATGGCAAGATGGGAGATGACTTTGTTTTTCTCTCTCATGTACTAGACCATGAAGTTCTCTGCCCAGAGGGATTGAGGTTTGGACAGGGTTGGTGGCATCTAGTGTGTGGTAACTTTTGGTGCACCCACACGAAATGACCAAAAGAATAGCAATGTTGAGGGTCCAGCTCAGGCCCTATGTGCAAAATGACTTTTTCATCCAGGAATGCCATCCTACGAAGAGATGTGTCATCTCATTGATTGCCAGGGATGACTCAGTTTTTTTTGGCTGGTTGACTAAGGCAGGGGTTTTTCTTCCTTCCCCTCTCTGTGTGTAAGTTTACTAAATCTATACATTGACATTTAAAAGCTCAAATAGGACTGCTCTTCAGTCCAGAGTGCTTTATTAGCTGCACTTCCTTTCTGTGAGTCTCTTGAGCAGGCTCTCAGGTGAAAGGAAGAATTTGACAAAATGACGACATGGAGACCTCTGACAGACCGTATTGTGGAAATGGAACTACTTTTACTTCCTCTTTTAAAGGAACAGGTAACAGAAAGCTTGTCTCTGACCATTAGCCATATTGCAGGGGCAATCTAAAAGGTGGTCAGTGGTAGATTCTGTTTGCTGTATTTTGAATATGTACATTATTGAGAATTGAATGGGTTTATGTAAATGGATTTAGGTAAAATTGGTTATCTACAAACCTTGTAATATTTTGTAGAAATAGAAGTGGAAGTTATATTACCTACTTTAGAAAATAGAATTGTCTAAATAAATATCTAGAGATTTGTCCTTGTCAGATACTTTTCCATGTACATATATGCAATTTTTTTCCTCAAGATTTTGTATAACAGACATTGTTTACTAATCATCACATTTGGAGGATTTAAAAAATGAGCTTTGCTTTGCTTTTTATGTTTTGTAGGAGACCCGTGTACAGTGTCATCTCAGTTGGAGTTAGAAGAAGCCTTTAGGCTTTATGAGCTAAACAAGGATTCAGAACTCCTGATTCATGGTAAAGGAGTAATCACGTCTTACTCTTCCAGAACAGTAACTTAAAAAAAAATAACCCTATGTTCTTGACGATTTAAAACATAACACTGATGTCATTTTCTTAATCTCTATCCTTCATCGCTATATGATTGTCCTTATTCAGTAGTTTTTCAATTGCTAGAGAAGACAAAATCAATCAGCTTTCTTCATCTTGGGAAATTTGTTATTTGTGTATGCCTCCATGAATATTAAAAATTAGTGTTTCACAGCAAACTTTAGGATAGAGGTTAAGAATTGAGAGCCCAGTTGAACCTAAGTCATCCCCTTGCAGTTTTGCAATTTATGCAAATAATGATCGCAAAAGGTAAGGTATCTTAAATATCCTTTCTTTTGTTTAAGGGGTAACAGTGAAACTATTTACATAGTTATTATAGACATTAGTGTCTTAAAGGTCAGCAAGCCTGAGAGGTAGGTAGTGGTATAGAAGAAGACACCTAAACTCAGCCGCCATGTAACTGTAGAGGTGTACACCATGTACAATGTAGACCTGGGTTGTACATCTCAGAATTCTGATTCCTGATCTGTGTTCTTGTCACTCAGCCATGCTACTCCCCAGTTCTTCTTCTCATGTAGAATTCTCATAATGTACTACACTGTAGTACATGGCAGTTTTTTCTGGAACATTTGGGGAGCTTTAGGAGACCTAGAGAACTCTTTAAGAAACAGATATAAATCTCCCCTAAGTATAATAAATCATTTCAATACCTTGTTATAATTCCCTTATACTTTTCTATACAGTATATTTTTTGAAAAATTAGTAGTTTGACTTTTTTTTCCCACCAGAACTTGACATAGTGACTCCCAAGGGATCCATAATCTAACTTGTTAAGATCCTAGCAGACTTTAGAAGTCTTGCATTTCAGGGGTCATCTCTTTTTAAAATAAAATTACCATGAATGTTTAAAGAAACGATTGATCAATAGTATTAAAGAGTTTATTTTAAGTTTTATTACTTTTTATACTATATCAGAGATCTGTTTTCAGAAGTTAGTTTGCATTTCAACTTTGAGGAACTGTGCATCCCTGCCTCTGTGCTCTTCATCAGACCTTGCCCATTTGTACATCACAGACCACAAATAGTTGACCGAATGTTCATAAACATACTATGTCTTTGAACTGTCTCTCTTCATAAAAAGTGGTCTGAATTACATTGTTTATAAATATATAGTTCCTGAGGTAGCACGTAACATTTTGGGGTTTGGGTACTACTTCTGGTGATAATTTTTTCCTAAGTTTAGTTTAAAACATCTTTTTTAAAACTGTAAAGTTTATGTTCATATTTGTATACATTTTCATAATTTAATTTTAATTCTTCATTGTAGTAACTTATCACTACAACAAATATTTAAGGAAATCATGATTTCTGTAAGGACAAGAAGAATTAATGATGTAACGGGCTGGAATGCGATTTGAGCTTCTAATGCATTCTTTATGGATGCTCACTTTCATGAAAGCTGTTTTTAGATAGCCTTGGTAAAGTGGGTCTCTTTAAAAACAATCATACTGACCATATGTACATATCTTGTGTCAGGACAAGGTCAGGTTGAACTTTGGGTCAATTTTTCGAT
This sequence comes from Desmodus rotundus, assembly GCF_022682495.2. NCBI lineage: Eukaryota > Metazoa > Chordata > Mammalia > Chiroptera > Phyllostomidae > Desmodus > Desmodus rotundus. Next base: position 32,093,957 of record NC_071388.1, read on the forward strand.
ATTTGGATTTCAAATTCTGTGTAATTTGTATGTTTTAAATATGCTGTATTAATTTTAGTTTCTTTTATTTCAGTATTTCCTTGTGTACCAGAGCGTCCTGGAATGCCCTGTCCAGGAGAAGATAGTGAGTATTTATATACTTCTTACCTTTGAATAAAGTTATTTATGATACAATGGCACAAGTGAAAGGAAATTAGAAATAAAACTTTTAATTCATTTGGTTTCTTTTCCATACTTTAGTCTAATTTAGCATGTATTAATAACTGCCTAAACTCTACTTTGCCATATCTAAATAAGGCAGTTTTTAGTCATAATTCACTGACATAATTATCTGTTATGCATTGAAATAAAATTAAGTTGATTTTAAGTCATGTCTTCTGGGTTTTTAATTCTGGAAAATTTTAAGCCTAGTGAGAGGTTGAAACAACGTTTAAAACAAAGATAACCATGTATCCTTTGGCTAGATTCACCAATTTTTAACATTTTCTGTGTTTGCTCTATTGGTATGTGTGCACACCATATGCATACATGTATATACATGAGAAACACTTGTTTTATCTTTATTTACTCCGCTGTACCATTTGACAGTAAGTAACTGACATAACACTTTACCTCTAATTACTTCAGCGTACATCCTTAGGAATTGTTACAGGATTTTCTTTTGATTGTGTAAGCTATTGGATACAATTGATGAATGAAGTGAAAGAGTCAAACAACTGTTTGGCCTGATGTAATTTAAATATGCAAGCTTACGCCCCTGGCTGGGTAGCTGGTACCTCTGTTGAAGTGTAGTTCTTATATACCAAAGCTGTGGGTTTGATTCCTGGTCAGGGCACATACAAGAATCAACCAGGGAATGCATGGGTGAGTGGAACAAGAAATCAGTGTTTCTCTCTCTCTGTCTCACCTCCCCTCCCCTCCTTGTCTCCCTCAAATCAGTAAATAAAAACCATTTTTTAAAGATCTTATTTATTTATTTTTAGACAGAGGGGAAGGGAGGGAGAAAGAGAGGGAGAGAAACATCAATGTGTGTTTGCCTCTAGCGCACCCCTTACTGGGGACCTAGCCCACAACCCAGTCATGTGTCCTGCTTGGGAATCAAACTGGCGACCCTTTGGTTTGCAGGCCGACGCTCAATCCACTGAGCCACACCAGCCAGGGCTAAAAATTTTTTTAAATATGCAAACTTACATATGATCATAGATTATTGCTTTTGATATATGGTATAATTTATTAATTGTGGATATTAGGCAACTCATTTTTATTTGTGGATTCTGTACATATCTATGACTTTAGAAGGAATTGTGGTAAATGTTTTGAATTAAGTGAAGTAGTTCTAACTTTTAATTCTATGACTTCACGCAACTTGGTGAAAAGGAAAAATTAAAGAACTATGGGTGTTTGTATGTCGAGTTGAATGGGGGCCATGTACTGTAAAGGAAAATGGGGAAATAGAAGGAATAGGAAGAACTCTGAAGCAGCAGTGGAAAATTTAGGTTTGGACTCAGCTGGGAATATTTCTCTGGACTCCCAGTGGCAGACGGAATAAAGTCGGTTTACGCTGCCTTCATAGAGCTGTTGGGAGGCAGTTGTTCTCTCTTTGACCAGGTCTGAGTCCTGGACGACTTGCCATCGGAGCAGATCCTGGCTCCAGAGTCCTATCTCCCAACCTATTCTGGGTCTGTAACACACTTGCCAGATAAAATATTATTTCCTAACTTCTCACTATATTTCATGCTCACTTTCCCTCTTTAAAATTTGCTGGTGGAGATTTTGATACCACTCCTTCCCCAGTATATAAATATTAATAAACTAGAGCATGAGGAAAATTGATAACCATTAATGTGGTCTCTTGGCTCTTCTAACATCTAGCCAATATTAATATGTTTAAATTTAAGTATATCAATTCATAGTTCATAAAAGCTTCTGAAGTAGGATTTCTTTTAGGTTAAGATATTATTAACAGTAACTTTCTGCTCTGGTTACTCCTAACAGAATAAACAATTAAAAATAAAACATCTCTATTTAAGGTTCTGTATAATACTATCTCAAGATTTCTAATTCAGAGCATTTCAGCTGGTCTTTTCTGTCTTAGTTTTAAATAGTAAACTCAGTGTTACATTTGCTTTAAAATAAGTGTACAAATCTAATGGAATATTTCCACAGTATTAACAACTATTGTGGAATAACTATTAATAACTAATAGACTATACACACACATATGTACAAATATCAAAAAGCAATTGACTTAATGAAACTATGCAAGTGATCTAGATTTGATTTTGTGGGAGCTCTTAATTTGTTTAGGAAAAGTATTAATGTAAAAACCATTGGATGAAAGGTTGTTAGGGAAGAAAATACTCTCATCATTACAACATGTCCCTTAGATATTTATAAGAGTACTTACAAAAAATAAAATTATCTTTATAATAAAGAGAACTAGCAATCACTGCCTTTAACTGGAGTGAACACTGGTAATTGGAGTCAACAATCCAACATTTGTGTATCCCCTGATATGATGCAGTAAAAAATGCACATCACCTGTGCACTACTTTTGACAAAGCATTTAATACTGACTCTGATGAGGAACAGATAAATCTGGAATGTAGGACTTAAGACAACTTCCTAGACTTAAAAAAAAAAGTCTACTTCATGAAAAACAAACAACAAGTGAATGTTTTAGCATACATTAAAGAGACAAAAAAGGTATAGCATCCAAATGCAATGCCTGAATCTTGATTAGACTCCCGAGAGAAAAAAGAAAGCTATGATTGACACATGAGGGCAAATAGAGAAATTTGCATCTGAACTGTATATTAGGTAATACTAAGTTTTAATTTTCTAAGATGTGGTAATGGTATTGTGCTTAAGTGGAATGAGGGGGAATGTCTTTAATCTCAGGCAATGGGAATAAGGGTGAAGTGTTATATCTGCAATTTACTTTTAAGAGATTCAGGAAAAAAGTGGATGTGTAAATATAAGGGAAAGCAAGTTCTTCCTTCAGTAGCACATACACTAAAATTGGAAAGCAAAATGTGTGGCAAAACGTTAGTAGTTGGTAAATCTTGGTGAAGAATGCAAGTGTTTATTGCTTTATTCTTTCAACTTCTCTGTGGACTTGAAATTTTTTCAAAATTAGAAGTTGGGGGAAATGAAAAAAACAGAAAAGCAATAATAGTTACTGAAACATTTATACTCCACGGGCTTTATTTTCATCTAGTCCCTTGATGAATGTGTTTTATTTTTTTCATTTTTGGGTTTTTATTGCTATAAATTTTTTCTCTCAATCAATACCATGAAAAAAGTCATAGACTTAATTATACTAGAATGATTTTATTCACAGTTGTTCATTTTTGAAACTTTTAATCTCTCTTCAGAATCCATCTACCGCCGAGGTGCACGCCGCTGGAGGAAGCTTTATTGTGCAAATGGCCACACTTTTCAAGCCAAGCGTTTCAACAGGGTAAACCTTAGTTTGTTGAATGTTGATGATTTGAGGTATATATTTTTTCCCTCTCTATTATGAAAGAAAGGTAGTTTTGTTATTCCCTTTTAAAGGACTAAGGTTTCATAACATTCACAGTTTTTGTAGTATACCTGGTTTCTTGAGGTAATTTTTAATAGAACCTCTTTTCATTTTTAATGTTCCTAATTTGATGATTAATTATATGGGTACCCTAGCTATAAGGCAGTTGGATTTTTCCATATAATTCAAGATACCCAGAAAATGGTTATTTTGCAAACCATTTAATATCGTAATTTTAATTTTCACTGTTTAGAAAATAATAATTGCCAACACTTACCTAGCTTTTACTCTGTATCGGGCACTTCTCCATGTGCTTGGCATATACTAATGCACTTAATCCTTACAGCTGTGGGAGATAAGTACTACGGATTTCCATTTTAGAAATGAAGAGCCTGAGGTACAGGCAGTTAAATAACTTGTTCAAGATAACAAAGCTATTAAGTAGCAGAGCCAAAGTTTGAAAGCAGTTTATCTCCAGAAGCTCATGTTTTTAACTATTCTTGATAACCATGAATCTGTGGACTCCCATTGCCATTTTAAAACTAGTTCTAATTCATTAATGTAAATAGAAGCCACCACCTCAAGGTTCCTAAATTCTTCTTCCTAGTAGCACTGACATTTAAAAAGCTTTGAAATGAGCCCTGGCTGGTATAGCTCAATGGATTGAGAGTGGGCCTGTGAACCAAAGGGTCACCGGTTTGATTCCCAGTCAGGGCACATGCCTGGGTTGCAGGCCAGGTCCCCAGATGTGGGCATGTGAGAGGCAACCACACATTGATGTCTCTATCTCTTTCTCCCTCCCTTCCCCTCTCTATAAAAAATAAATAAATAAAATCTGAAAAATAAATAAATAAAAAGCTTTAAATGAAATGTTACTTTAGGTACTGCTTTTTAAGAGAGCAGGGCTTTGGTTTGACCTCTGAATAGTCTGGAAGGTTTATTTTTGCTTAAGAGTCCTTGTATAGTTTTTTTTTTGCCATGTTTTTAAGTTTAACTGGCTTTTTCTATTTTTATTACTCTCAACCTAATTATATAAAGACTGAAAATTCTTGGACTTATAACACAAAACAACATAGTCACAGATTTCACTAACTCTTTAAAACAAGCTCTCTGTTCTGTTTGTTTCCCCTTACCATCATAGCTTAGGAAAAGTCATGTATGATGAAGAGAATTGAGCTAGAGATGAAAGCCACTTGCTTACACTGTTTTATGAGAAAACCGCTGGGGAATGATTATGACCCCTCCTTTTTTTTTTTTACTAAATTCTGTTGAATTACTCTTTCCAGCGTGCCCACTGTGCCATCTGTACCGACCGAATATGGGGACTTGGACGCCAGGGATATAAATGCATCAACTGCAAACTCCTGGTTCACAAGAAGTGCCACAAACTTGTCACAATTGAATGTGGGCGCCATTCTTTGCCACCAGTAAGACACAGATGTCTCTTTATTTTCAATAGAGCATTTTTGATAACACTACTAGAACACAGGGCTAAAATAGGAGGGTATGTTAAGGAATCACAACTCAACAGTGTGGTTACAGAATGTGGATAAGCATACTTTCAGTCCAGCTCACATATTCTGAATTTGGGAATTGTCATTCCAAATTTGTTTGTAGGATGTAGTAAACTTTTCTGTTTAGTCTGATACAGAATCCTCTGATCTAAATTAGGATGATGTAGGGAGAGAGCCATGTGAGAGATTTTTTTCTCTTCTTTAAGCTAAATTCACGAGTTTCATAACCTCCATTATTCTAGCATCGACAACAAGCAGAGATCATGTGAGAACAGTCTCTTCACATTTGGTATTTAAAAGTGTCAAATTACTGGGGAGCTTTTGATTAAAAATTTTCATTTTTCACTTTCTGTTTTAAATATGTAATTAAACCATGTTCATTATAGAAACAAACAGATAACACAAATGAATAAAGAAAAATTAAACAAAACTCCCCCATGAAATCTACCATCTAAAGGTAATTTTCATTTGTGGATATCTTTCCAGAACTTTTTCTGTGCAGATTTATATGCATAAATATTTAAAATACTTCCATGTAGAAAATTTAAACCTATATTAAGAGAACATGGAACAGTATAATGAACTTCCATACACCAATTACCCTGCTCCACGGTTATTAATTCATGACCAATCTTGTTTCATCTACGCCCTTACCCATTTAACCCTGTGTTACCTTGAAACAAAATCCCAGACATATTTCAGAATATACTTCTAAAAGATAAGGATTCTAAAAAGACTGAAAGCAAATTCCTTATATCAAATATACATCCAAGCAATGTTCAAAAGTTCAGTTGTCTCATAAATGTTATTTTGTTTTTACAGTTTTCATTATGAATCAGGATCCAAATGAAGTCCATTTGTGCAGTTGATTGATATGTCTTAGCTAATTTTAATTTACCAATTTCCTCCCTCTCTCCATCTTCCTCTCTGTCTCTCCCTCTGTGTGTGTGCTGCTCTCTCACTCTTTTTTCCCTTACAACTTAAGTGTAGATAAAACTGTATTGTCATTTAAAGTTTTGCATAATTTTTCTATTTGCTTTTTTCATGGTTATGTTTAAATAGTCTCCTGTCCTTTTTATTTTCTGGTTATTATAGTTGGATCTAGAGGTTTGATTAGATTTTGAGTTTTGGAAGGGTTTTGTGGGTTGCTTTTGAGACTGACTACTTCATAAAAAGTGGAGTGTTTATCAGAAAGCACATAATATTTGGATGTGTCTCATTTTTTTACATGATCTTTAACAAAAGCAGTACCACGTATGTACTATTTTCTAACCCACTTTTCTTACTGAACAATATATTTTGGATATCTTTCGATACTTAGCTATCTATAGCCTTATCATTTTTAGCATAATATTTTGTTATATGTTATACCATAATTTTTTAACCTGTTCTTCATAATCAAATAGGTGAATTTTCTAAATTTTCCTATAAAGGAAATCATAATGAACTTTCTGGTAAATAAATCTTATTATTTCCTTAGTGGTCCAGAGGTAGAATTACTGGGTTTAAGAATGTACATTTTAAAAAAGATCTGGGTACGGCTTTCTAAATTTTCTTCTAGAATCATTGTACCGTGTTTATTCATAGTAACTTCTTTGAACATTGTGAAAGTAGGTTATTAGGGGTATCTCTTTGGTATTAGAATTATGTAGCTAGTTCATATAAGCTGAGAAGTGGGTTTGTACAAATTAAGGAGGTGAAAATCCAATGTTAAGGAGAAATAGAAGGCCAAAAAGTGTGAACATAATTTCTACAGGTTACTGTTGATAGGTATTTGTGTGCGTATTCTTAGGTGATAGATGACTTGTGTGAGTTTATAAATATAAAAGAAAAGAGAGACAGGGTTAGTAATTATATTTAGAATGGGTGCTAAACACATTGAAAAATTCATGAGCTTATCTTTAAGGCAGCCTTTAGATTTTAACTGTAAATTAATGTTCTTTCTGAAGTTTATCTTTTTTTGGTGGTATTCATTAAACCTGGGCCCAAGATTAGTGAAATAGTAAGTAACATTTTGGTTTGAGTTAGCATTATCCTGAAGTTATTGGCAGTAGGTTAAGTCAGTTTCTAGGAGGTATTCCTTATCCTTTTTGGGGTCACTGACATCTTTGAGAAATTGCAGAAAAATGGGAAGCTCACAAAATTATACATACAATTTCAAGAGGTTGTTAGACATCTTGAAGCCTCTCTCTGGGCTTCAGGTAAAGAAGTCAAATACTAGATACTCCTACCAGAGACTTAAAATGAGTATGTGGAGCTCAAAAGAAGATTAGGTAGCGTAGAAGAGAAATCAGAGTATACAGGTGTTTAATTTTGATTTCTACTTGGTGGTCTGAAATTAGCTTTGTGTTTCTTCTGTCATCTGTAAAATGTGGCATTACCTCATTTACAGGAATATTATATGGTTTCATAAAATAAAATTAAAAATAAATTAAATATAGTAATATAACTGTCACTTAAGTTATATTTTTTCAAATTTAAATTTTAATATTCTATGCCTTATCAAAATAACGTTCCTGGAGTCGTAGAGAGATTGGGATTTAAAAAGAACCCACCGAGTTACTGTTTCTTTGGAAATGTTTTTAGGAACCAATGATGCCAATGGATCAGTCGTCCTTGCACTCGGATCACGCACAGACAGGTGAGACTGGCGCTGTCGGGAGCCGCTGTTCGTGAGCAAGCGTCCTTCCAGGGTTTCTGTAGAAGGCTCTTTCACCCAAGTTAAAAACATTTCTGTTCTCTGCAAATAAAAGTTAGGTAGCCACACTTCGCGGTGGTAATATCATCACAATACTTAACATATATATGTATTTGACATTTTAAAAAGATAACTATGTAAAACTACAACAAATGACTATTTTCTCTAATTTAGATGAATTTCTTTTGAGATCCCTTTAATTTAGCAAACCTCTTCTTTTTCAATAATGAAAACAGTGATTTTTGTGGGTCTTGTTGACTATGTTAAAGTGACCTTTTTTTAATTAAAAGCTTTATTATCAGGAGTAGAATGTATGTAAAAGATACAGAGATGCAGTATAAAAAGTTCAAAAAAGATCATGGGAGTTCAAATGTCAAATAGATACAAAACCTTACATGTGTACCTGGTAAATTTAAAGAGCAATTAAATGGGACAGAGAAGCCTGATACGGGATGAATCAAGAAGGCAAAGCAGGAAGTTTTTCTGAAAGGACAGAATGCAGTCTCTTGTTCATACAAGAAGCTGGTTACATGAAATGTAGGCTTTTGGCTGGGGGACCCAAGTGGCTTGAAGGAAGAGAAGCCTAGAGTCCAGTTTCTGTCAGTTCTTCACTTGACCCGTGTGGTGCAGCAGTTCGGAATGCTTTGAGTGTGAAAGAAGCAAGGACCGAAAACCCGGAGACTCTGTACCTCCATGCCTCGATCATACTAAAATGATTATTCCATATGTTGCATATAAATAGGGTTTATAGAGTCACCCTTATAGAAGGAATTGATTAATTTGTAAAGAAGAGAAATATTTTTAATATAGCAAAAATATTTGGTAAAATGAGTACTTGACTACTGATTGGTTTTTGTTCTCTTTACCCTCATTCAAGATTAGGGTTTAGCCCTGGCTGCTGTAGCTCAGTGAATTGAGCATGGGCTGCAAACCAAAGGGTTACCAGTTCAATTCCCACTCAGGGTACATGCCTAGGTGGCAGGCTAGGTCCCCAGTAAGGTGCACATGAGAGGCAACCACACATTGATATTTCTCTCCTTCTCTTTCTCCTCTTCCCCTCTCTCTAAAAATGAATAAATAAAATGTTTTTTTTAAAAAAGATTAGGATTAACTCATATTTACATGAACTTTTACTAGTAGGATAGAGACTTAATTTTAAATGATGAAGACCAGATATAAAAACTAAAATAATCATCTCAAAAACTTTAAGTCAAACTCAGTTAATGGATGCTGTTTTTCTCTTTTTTATGTTGGGGTTTGGGTTTTTAGTAATTCCATATAATCCTTCAAGTCATGAGAGTTTGGACCAAGTTGGTGAAGAAAAGGAGGTAAGTTCATTAGTCTTATTTTGCATTATGCCATTAGTTCTTTACTGGGACTTGAAAATGTAAAAATATGACAAATTGACTTGCTTAGATTTTAGATCAGGAATGATTTTTAAATGACTAGAGTTTTATTCTGATTTACTCTAATAATTGTTATTGGTTTCATTTAAATTAAGAAATGATCAGGTAGAACAACTTATGTTTATATTAAGATACCACAATGTAAAAATTAAAATATATTTAAGAATGATGTTTAGAATGCTTGCAGTATTATTTAAATATACCTACAGATCCTTCCATTTTATGGGCTAGTTGTTATTTAAGTATAAATGATTAAGCATCTTAATTGCTACTGTTTTTTCTGACTATTAAACATTTTATCAGTTTTTAAAACAAAATAAAATTTTAATTACAAATATTTAATTAAAATGATAAGCAAACTTTTGAAAAGAGCTTGTAGTAAAACAGATTTGTCATGCCTCACACCTTTTACTCCTACTCCGACTTCTGAGAGGCAGCCCTTTTCAGTCGTTCCCGTTGGCTCCATAGTGTCAGTACCTGGTTTTCAGTATTAACACTCTGTTTCTGGTCATGAAAGATGTAGTTCCTACTACCTCATGAATTTTCTTTCACTTTTCAATGTTTAACAGGTAATGTTTTATTCTTGGTTACCTTTAAAAAGCCCAGCTTTTTATTATAGAAAATTTCAAACATAAACAAAAGTGCACAAAATTTTATAATAAAGCCCCTCCATCCATTACCCAGTTAAAACAATAATCAGTACATGGCCAGCATTGTTTTGTAATTATATTTAAACTAGTTACGGATTTCTGTTTAAATCCATCATTTTACTGTTTTTTGTATCTCACCCATTTATGTTACTTTTCTTGCCTTCTTTTGGGTTAATTATTCATTATTACTTTTTCTCTTTTAGCTTGTTTGACATTTTTTTTCACCATTTTTTCCTATTCCAATTGACATTCAGTATTACTTTTATTAGTTTCAGGTGTACAGCATACTGGTTAGATGTTTATAATTTACAAAGGGCTCCTCCTAACTCTAGTACCCACCTGGCACCAGACACTACATTCCCTGTGCTGCACTTTACATCCCCGTGTCTGTTCTGCAGCTACCAGTTGCATTTCTCTATCTCTTCAACCTTTTCACCCAGCCCCTCAACCCCCTTCCCATCTGGCAACCCTCAGTTTGCTCTGTTTCTGTTTTTGTTTGTTTACTTATATTGTTCATTGGAGTCCACATATAAGTGAAAGCATATGGTATTTGTGTTTCTCTGACTGACTTATTGACTTAGCATAATACCCTCTAGGTCCATCCATGCTATCACAGATAGTAAGATTTAGTTCTTTTTTATTGCTGAGTAATATTCCACTTACCCCCCATGTACCACTTTTTTATTTAATCATTTATTGGTGTGCACTTAGGTTGCTTCCATGTGTTGCTTGTTGCCAATAATCCTGCAGTGAACGTAGGGATAGTACATCTTTTCAAATCAGTGTTTTGGATTTCTTTGGATGTATACCCAGAAGTTAAATTACTAGGTCATAAGGTAGTTCTATTTTTAATTTTTTTAGGAACCTCCACACTATTTTCCATTGCGGCTGCAACAATTTGCAATCTGACCAGCAGTGCACAAGCGTTCCCCTTTCTCCACATCCTTGCCAACACTTGTTTGTTGATTTATTGATGGTAGCCATTCTGGCAGGCATGAGATATCTCCTTGTAGTTTTAACTTGCATTTCTCAGATGATTAGTGACATTGAGCATCTTTTCATATGTCTGTTGGTCATCTGTATGTCCTCTTTGTAGAAATGTCTATTCAGTTCCTTTGCCCATCTTTTAATTTTTGGGGGGGGTGTTCTGTTGTATGAGTTCTTTATAAATTTTAGGTATTAACCCTTTATTGCAGAGGTGTCAAACTCATGTTCATCAGGGACCACATCAGCCTCTCCGTTACCTTCAAACGACTGAATGTAATTTTAGGACTGTATAAATGTAACTACTGCTTAACAAACAGTTACGTGACAGCTTGGCACTGCTGTCGGGTAGAAACAAGGTGCTGGGCCAGATAAAACAAGGTGCTGGGCCGGATAAAACAAGGTGCCGGGCCGGATAAAACAAGGTGGAGGCCAGATTTGGCCTGCGGGTCTTGTGTTTGCCACCTGTGCTTTATTGGTTGTATCATTGGTGAATAGTCTCCTAATTGATGGGTTGTCTTTTTGTTTTGTTGATGGTTTCCTTTGCTGTGCAAAAACTTCTTAGTTTGATGTGGTCCCATTTGTTTATTTTTTCTTCTGTTTCCCTTGCCTGAGATGTCAACAAAAACATTACTAAGAGTAATGTCATACAGTTTACTGCCTATGTATTCTTTTAGGAGTTTTATGGTTTCAGGTCTTACATTGAAGTCTAAACTATTTTGAATTATTCTTTTAAACATTTTTTTAAAGATTTCTTTTATTTTTAGAGAGAGGGGAGAGAGGTATAGAAACATCGATCAGTTGCCTCTCTATGCCCCCAACTGGGACCTGGCCCATAACCCAGTCATATGCCCTACCTGGGAATCAACCCAGAGACCTTTCAGTTCACAGGCCAGCACTCAATCCACTGAGCCATACCAGCCAGGGCATGAATTACTCTTACATGTGGTGTAAGAAGGTGGTCTAGTTGCATTTTTATTGTATGTTTCTGTCCAGTTTTCTCAGCATGATAACCTCCAACTTTGCTCTTTCTCAAGATTGCTTTGGCTATTCAGGGGTCTTTTGTGGTTCCATATAAATTTTTGGATTATTTGTTCTAGTTCTGTGAAAAATTCCATTGGTATTTTGATAGGGTTGCAGTGAATGTGTAGATTGCTTTAGATGGTATGAACATTCTAAGGATGTTAATTCTTCCTCTCCATGAGCACAGTATGTACTTCCATTTATTTGTATCTTCTTCAGTGTATTGTAATTTTCCAAGTACAGGTCTTTTATCTCCTTGGTTAAGTTTATTCTTAGGTAATTTTTTTTGATGCAGTTGTAGATGAGCTTGTTTTCTTAATTTTTCTTTCTGATAGTTTATTATGGTATATAAAAATGCAACTGTTTTCCTAATTTTGTATCCTGCTACTTTACTGAAATCACTTACCAGTTCTAATAGTTTTTTTGGTGGGATCTTTAGGGTTCTTTATATATAGTATGTCATCTGCAAAAAACAATAGTTTGACTTCTTCCTCTTCAATTTGGATGCTTTTTCCCCCCTTGTCTGAGTGTGAATACTATGTTGAGTAAAAGCTGTGACAGTGGACATCATTGTCTTATTCCTGATCTTAAGGAAAAAGCTTTTAGCTTTTCACCATTGAGTATGATGTTAGCTATGATTTGCCGTGTATGCATGATCTTTATTATGTTGAGGTATCTTTCCTCTATTCCCACTTTACTGAGAGTTTTTATTATAAATGAATGCTTTTTGTGCATCTATGGATATGGTTATGATTGTTTTGTCCATTTGTTTATGTGGTGTACCACATTAATTGATTTGCAGATACTGAACCAAACTTGTATCCCAGGAATAAATCCCACTTGATCATGGTGTATGACCTTTTAATATATTGCTGAATTCAGTTTGCTAATATTTTGTTGATGATTTTTGAATCCATGTTTATCAGGGATATTGGCCTATGATTTTCTTTTTTTGTAGTGTCTTTTTCCGATTTGGGAATCAGGATAATGCTGGCCTCATATATTGAGTTTGGGAGACTTCCTCTCTTGAATTTTCGGAGTAGTTTAAAACGATGGGTGTTAATTCTTTGAATGTTTGGTATGATTTACCTGTGAGGCCATCCAGTCCAGGACTTTTGTTTTTTGAGAGTCCTTTGATTACTGATTCGATTTCATTAGTAGTTATTGGTCTGTTCAGATTTTCTGTTTCTTCTTGACTCAGTCTAGGAAGAGTGTATGTCTCTAGGAATTTATCCATTTCTTCCAGATTGTACAATTTGTTGGCATGTTATTGTTTGTAGTATATTCTTTTAATCCTTTGTATTTATGTGGTGTCAGTTGTCACTTCTCTTTTATTTCTGATTTTATTTATTTGGGTCCTCTCTCTTTTTGACTTGAGTCTGGTTAAAAATTTATCAGTTTATCTTTTCAAAGAACAAGCTTTTGGTTTCATTAATCTTTTGTATTTTTTTTTAGACTCTTTCATTTATTTTCACTTTGACCTTTATTATTTCCTTCTTTCTTCTGCCTTTGGACTTTGTGGTTTTTTCCCTACTTCCTTTAGTTGTAAGATTAGATTATGTAATTGAGATTTTTCTTGTTTCTTGAGGTAGGCTTGCATTGCTATGAATGTCCTTCTTAGGACCGCCTTCACAGTTGTGATGCTGTCCGGATATTGTTCATTTCCATTTGTCACGAGGTATCTTTCGATTTCTTCCTTGATTTCATCGTTAACCCATTTATTGTTTAGTAGCATGTTATTTCGACTCTTGTGTTTTTCAGTTATCTTTTTGTAATTGATTTCTAGTTTTCATATGATTGTGGTTGAAGAAGATACTTAATATTATTTCAAACTTCTTAAATTTATGGAGACTTTTTTTGTAGCATAACATGTGGTCTGTCCTGGAAAATGTTCTGTGTGTGCTTGAAAAGAACGTATATTCTGTGAAATGCTCTAAAAATATAAATTAAATTCATCTGGTCTAATAAGTTATTTAAGGTCACTGTTTTCCTTCTTGGTTTTCTGTCTGGACTATCTATCCATTGGTGTCAGTGGGGTGTTAAAGTTCCCCCAAATTACTGTATTACTGTCAATCTGACCCTTTATGTCCATCAACATTTGCTTTATGAATTTAGGTGCCCCTACCTTCAGTGCATAAATATTTACAAGGGTGATATCCTCTTGTTGGGTTGCTCCCTTTATCATTATGTACTGTCCTTCTTTGTCTTTGGTTATAGCCTTGTTTTAAAGTTATTTTATCTGACATAAGTATTGTTACTCCAGGTTTTCTTTTTGTTTGCATTTGTACGAAATATCTTTCCCATCCCTTTATGTTTATTTAGCCTGTGTGTGCCTTTCGATCTGAAATGGGTCTCTTTTAGATGCCGTATGTATGGGTCTTGTTTTCTGATCCATTCAGCCACCCTCTGGTTGGAGCATTTAATCCATTTACATTTAGACTAATTGTTAATAGGTATATAGTTATTGTCATTTTTTCATTCATACTTATGTTTTTTCTTATTCTTGAAGAAGTCCTTTTAACATTTCTTGGAATGCTGGTTTGGTAGTGATGAATTCCTTTAGCTTTTCCTTGTCTGGGAAGCTCTTTATCTCTCCTTCAATTTTAAATGATAATCTTGCTGAGTAATCTTGATTGTAGGCCCTTGCTTTTCATCACTTTGAATATTTCATGCCAACCCCTTCTGGCCTATAAAGTTTTTGTTGAGAAATCTGCTGACAGTCTTATGGTAGCTTCCTTGTAGGTAACTAACTGCTTTCCTCTTGCTGCTTCTCTTGCTGCTTTTAAGGGTTTCTCTTTGTTTTCAACCTTTGGCATTTTAATTATGATGTGTCTTGGTGTGGGCTTCTTTGGGTTCATCTTGGTGGGAGCTTTCTGTGCTTCCTGAAGTTGTATGTCTATTTCCTTCACTTGGTTGAAGTTTTCTGTCATTATCTTATCAAATAGGTTTTCAGTCCATGCTCTCTCTCTCCTCCTTGGTACCCCTGTGACGTGAATGTTGGTATGCCTGATGTTGTCCCAGAAGCCCCTTAAACTTTCCTCATTTAAAAAATTCTTTTTTTCTTTTTGCTGCTTTGATTGGGTATTTTCCACTGCTTTGTCTTCAAAGTCAATGATATGATCCCCTGCTTCATCTAATCTGTTGTGTCCTTCTAGGATAGTCTTGATTTCAGCTACTGAATTCTTCATTTCTGACTTTTTTATGGTGTCTGTGTCCTTTTTTATGTTTACTCCCTCTTTGTTGAAGTTCTCACCGAGTTGATCTATTCTTCCCGTAAGTTCAGTGAACAGTCTTACAACCAGTGTTTTGAAATCTGTACTGGTAAATTGCTTGCTTCCATTTGATTAGTTCTTTTTCTATAGTTTTCTCCTGTATTTTCATTTGGGACGTTTCTTTGTCTCCTCATTTTTGGCTGCCTCTCTGTATTTGTTTCTGTGTGTTTAGTGGATCTGCTATGTCTCCCAGACTTGGCAGGGTGGCCTTCTGTAGTAGGTGTCCTGTGGAGCACAGTGACATAGTCTCCCTGGTCACCTGAGCCTAGTGCTCCAGGAGTGTCCCTTGTGTGGATTGTGTGTGCCTTTCTGTTGTAGTTGGGCCTTGGTTGCTGTGTGTTTGCCAGTGGATGGGGCTGATCCTTGGCTGACTGGATGTGAGGACTGGCCACAACCACAGTGAGATTCGCCCCAGCAGGGCTCTGGTACCTGCCAAGGCCACCCTTTATGTGTGCCATTTGTGGAGCTAATTGAGTAGTGCTCTGTTGTAGTCTTAAGCTGGCCACCAGGTGCATGTTGGTTCTGGGGCCTCTTGGGAAGAGATTTGGTGCAGGTGGAGGCCACCTGCTGCCTATGCCCAGCCCAGAGACACTTGATAGGAGATATGAAGTCATCTGAGGTTGACAACTACATGTGTTGGGCCCAGCGGTCTGTGGAAGAGGCCAAGGTGTAAGCCATGGTCAGCTCCCACCCACACCAGGCCTGAGGTCACTCAGCAAAGGCACAGGGCATACCAAGGCTAGCCACCACCTGCCTGGGGCCTGCAGATCTTAGGGAGTTTTTAAGGAAGCTCTCAGTGGGGGCTGAGGTTGCCTGTGAGGCGCAGCCAATGCAGTGTGTGAGTTGGGTGGAATGGGGTTTCAGGAAGTCATCAGGGTGGAGCTAGCAGTGTTCCCCAGGTTAATGCAGATTTGATTTGGCACCTACCTGCCCCTGCAGGTTGTGTAATGAGAGGGGTCAACACAGGTAGTGGTGGCCCTCACCCCAAAGCCACACAGTTCAGTTTCTTTCCATATGACTCTGGTACCTTTTGAGCTGCTGGCCTTTAACGGAAGCTCAGGGTGAGTGCCTGGGAGTAGCTGAGTCTGTGCATGGGCCCTTTAAGAAGACTCCTGTGTTTCCAGCAGCCTTCTGTCTGACCTGGAAGGAATCCCCACAGAGCTGGGTGTGGTGGGGTCTCGGAGTCACCAGGGTTGGGTAAGTGATGTTTACCTGGTGAATGCAGATTCAGACTTGGCACTTGCCTGCCACTGTAGGTTGTATGAGGGGAGGACTCAGAGGCAGCCCTCACCTTGAAGTCACACAAGTCATTCTCTCCCTGTCTGTCTCTGGTGCCTTTTGAGCCCCTTTGAGTGCCCACGAATGAATGAGTCTGTGCGTGGGACCCTTTACAAGGATGCCCTCCTTGTCACCATACCGGAACAGAGCCTCTGCTGGTCTTCACAGCCAGCTGTTTCGGGGACAACTCTTCCAGCCAGTAGATTCCTGGGTGAGGGAGTCAGTGTGGGGGGCTGGGACCCCTCACTCCTAAGTGGGGCTTCTGCTGCCGGGATATCCCTCCTGATTTTCAATTGCCACGTGTGGGTGCAGGACGGCCTGTTTCGCATCTCTGCCTCCCCTACAGGCCTTGATGTGGCCTCTTCTTTACATCAGTTATTGGAGCTCTATTCAGCTAGTCTTCAGGTAGACTGCTCTATACTTCGGTTGTGACTTTAGTGTGCTCACGGGAGGAGGCGAGCTCAGTGCTCACCTACTCCGGCATTTTGACCAGAACCCATTCGTGTGACCTTCTTTTGCTGTTCTATTACTGATTGTTCTAGCGATTGCATTTACATCCTTAACTTATTTAAATTCACTAAAAATTATTAGTTATACTTCTCCCACTTCCCATGACATGCAAGGACCTTAGAACACTTTAAATTTACTCTCTCTTTCTGCCTTTGGTCCTGTATTTGTCTTACTTTAAAATTCTGTGTGTGTATGTATTAGTGTTTTTAAACAGTCTATCTTTATTTAGGTTTATCTACATTTTATTATTTTTTTCTACATTCCTTTCTGCATGCCCGTCCTCCCATATGAGATTGTCTGTCTTGAAGAACTCAGTGTTTCCTTTAGTGAGAGCTGACCATTGATGGGTTTCCTTAGTTTATGTTTGAAAAGGTTTTTATTTTACTTTTATTTTGAGAGCTCTTTTTGCAGAACATAGAGTTGTAAGTTAACAAGGGGTAGTAACTGGTCCTTTGATGGTGACGTTCCCATTTTCTGGCTTCTATCCCTTCCCTGTCTCCTCACATTTTCTTTGAAGGTGCTGTGCTTTTGTGCCATTTGATTCTCTTTTATAGTTTTCGGGGAACCATGTAAAGTCTGGACATTGCCTTATTGTCTAACCATGCTTTTCTTTCTTTGTCTGCCCTATTCTGATTTTTCTTCACTCCTCTTTATTTATCCTTTTTGCCAAATCAGATTATTATTTTTAAATTTTCATGTATTAATGATCCTTCTTTTGATCCTTTTTTCCCGTTTTCATAACATATATGTTATATATAAACATATATATATTTTGTGTGTGTGTTGTGTGTGCTTACTTGTTTCTTTCTTAAAATTTGCTGTTTGTTTTTCTTGATACTCTTTCACTTCCAGAAATTTATATTTAATTTTTATAGGTACATCTATTGATTGTATACTGAGAATTTTGCAGCTATCTAATAAAAGATTATCTTTAGTCTCTCTATAAATTACCGGGAGCCTAAGTTTCCAGTTCCAAATGAATTTGAAGGCTGATTTTATTCCAAGGGAGCCTTGGGGCTGTGTAGAAAAGGTTTTCTGTTAGCGGCATGGCCTTGTGCTTGTTTTCTGCTTCCAGTTCCCGGTGTTTCTGTCACTAGCTCAGATTTCATACATCAGACTCCCAGCAGACTCTTTTCATATTTCTGTCCCATTGGAACTTCTAACTGCAGAATGAAGAACCAAGCTCATTATCTCAGCAACTCTGTCAGTCTTACCCTGTGCTCACAATTTATTTTCCTGTCAGTGGTACCTCCACTCTCCCAGTCAGCAATATTGGTGTCACTTTTATTCATGCATCGCGTTGCTTGCCTCTATACCCCGAAGTTTTACCAGATGCTTTTTAAGACACCCTTTAACATTTCTCAGATTTCAGCTCACTCTCCGCTTCTGTCAGTTCCCTTCTGGCCTCTACGTGTGAATCCATCTCACCTCTTGAGTAGTTAGACTGCGTTGTTTGGAATGATGTAAGAAAAGAATTGTTAAGAACTTACATCCAAAAATATTTTTTAAGTCATTGGTATAACTAGGTGTTAGAAATATAATTATTATGCAAAATACTTCCAAGTCATTAACTCTTTGATATAAATGCTCTCGATAGGCAATGAATACCAGGGAAAGTGGCAAAGCTTCATCCAGTCTAGGTCTTCAGGATTTTGATTTGCTCCGGGTAATAGGAAGAGGAAGTTATGCCAAAGTACTGTTGGTACGATTAAAAAAAACAGATCGTATTTATGCAATGAAAGTTGTGAAGAAAGAGCTTGTCAATGATGACGAGGTGAGCACACTGTTTTATTAGTTCTAAACTGTTAAATTGGTGTAAGTGTACCATTTCAGAGAAAACCTCATCATTTGTGACATTAGTTCAGTCTGCTTTCCTACATAATGATTCAAATGGATTACATAAGATGTATTTAAAGAAATCTGATAATTATTAGGTTTTTTAAAAATAAAAATCAAACCGTATTATGATAAAAGGAAAGTACTTGATTGAGCTTTGTAGAAGTTTTATAGGCCATTTCAAAATATAGAATATTTACTGGTGGTATTTTTGTATATAAATTGTTATTGCATGATTATTCATTCTTTTGATATTTAGCCTAGTTCATTAATAATTGCATTTGTGATCATTGAATTGCTAAGAACGAATAAATATATCATAGTTTTGGTGATATTTGAGTTTGATAAAGATTTCTTTTCATATTTTAAAATAGGATATTGATTGGGTACAGACAGAGAAGCATGTTTTTGAGCAGGCATCCAATCATCCTTTTCTTGTTGGGCTGCATTCTTGCTTTCAGACAGAAAGCAGGTAAGAATGGAAGATAATGGAGTGATTACTGACTTAACAGGCTTTGGTATATTACACAATAAGAACGCTTCTTACATTGATTCTGAAGTGGAAGTCAGAGAAACAGACAGACTCAACAGTATTCTATGATTTCCTGCTACTCATGTTCCATTCAAGTGATATCTATTTGGATTAGCATGAAGAAATTACCTGCTTAAAAAAAGAGCCAGGTACTGCCCTAGCTGGTGTGGCTAAGTGGATTGAGCACCAGCCTGCAAATCGAAGCGTTGCCAGTTCAATTCCCAGTCAGGCCATATGCCTGGGTTGCAGGTCAGGTCCCCAGTAGGGGGTGCTCGAGAGCAACAACACATTGATGTTTCTCTCTTTCTCCCTCCCTTCCCATCTCTCTAAAAATAAATAAATTAAATATATTTTTTAAAAATAGCCAGTTACTAGTATGGCAGTGAAGATCCACTTTTAAGTATCTCTAAGATTTTAGTTTTAGAACTTAAAAGTTTCCTAGTGTGTAACTAGAGGGAGAAATCATAACTTCTTTACTGTAAGGGGCAGTTGAAGTGATTTATCTCGCAAATGCTAAAATTGGGTTGGGAGGGAGAGGCTCTGGATTGTGAGTGGTGCTATAGAAGTAGCAGGTTATAGAATTATTACCAGGCTGGTTTACTTTGTTGTATCTTCTGTGATTAAATAGCTTTCTACTCCATCTACCGCTTGTTTCCACCAAACTCCTGGGATATTTGTTAATGGGAAATCAGAGAATGCTCTGTGTTGTGGCTGGTCTCTGTAGTGTTTAAAATGCAGAGTTATGCTGCCTTATTTTGGATTTTGGTTTCATGTGTTCTCTCCTACGGTTTAGATTGTTCTTTGTCATAGAGTATGTAAACGGAGGAGACCTAATGTTTCACATGCAGCGACAAAGAAAACTGCCTGAAGAGCATGCCAGGTAAGTGTTTGGATTATTCTTTGTTTGTGTTGGATTTTGGGGGGAAGCTGTGGGACTATTTATGTGCCAGTGGTTGAAAGCAGTAGATAAATTATTTAATACTAGTTATTATTTTACTAGGATTAATTAATACTAGTTAATTCTTTGTAAGTCATGTAGAGGCTAAGCTAAGCTAAAAGTTAGTTTACATTATAATATGTAACATAATATATAACATTATATATTACATATGTAATAATATGATTATAAGCAATTAAAAGATATAAACAGTATTAAAGGAAAAACCTTTGGTCAACTAAACCCAATTTTTTAAAATTTATATGTATTTTTTATAAAGTCCAATTTATTAATATTTTCTTTTGTGATTTTTGCGTTTCTTTTTTTAATTTTTAAATTATTTTATTGTTGTTCAATTACAGTTGTCTGCATTTTCTCCCCACCTACCCCACCCCAGCCAAACCCACCTCCCTCCCCTGCTTCCAACCTCCCCTTTGGTTTTGTCCATGTGTCCTTTATAGTAGTTCCCCAAAACCCTTCTCCCCACTATCCCTTCACCCCTCCCCTCTGGCTATTGTTAGATTGTTCTTAACTTCAGTGTCTCTGGTTATATTTTGTTGCTTTTTTCTTCTGTTGTTTATGTTCCAGTTAGAGGTGAGATCATATGGTATTTGTCCCTTACTGCCTGGCTTATTGAACTTAGCATAATGCTCTCCAGTTCCATCCATGCTGTTGCAAAGGGTATAAGCTCTTTCTTTCTCTCTGCTGGGTAGAATTCCATTGTGTAAATGTACCATAGTTTTTTGATCCACTCATTTCCTGATGGGTACTTAGGTTGCTTCCAGTACTTGGCTATTGTAAATTGTGCTGCTGTGAACATTGGGGTGCATAGGTTCTTTTGGATTGGTGTTTTGGGGTTCTTAGGGTATAATCCCAGCAGCAGAGTTGCTGGGTCAAAAGGCAATTCCATTTTTAGTTTTCTGAGGAAATTCCATACCGTTTTCCACAGTGGCCTCACCAGTTTGCATTCCCACCAATAATGTACTAGGGTTCCCTTTTCTCTGCATCCTCTCCAACACTTGTTTGTTGATTTGTTTATGTTGGCCACTCTGACCAGTGTGAGATGGTACCTCGTGGTTTTAATTTGCATCTCTCTGATGGCTAGTGATGTTGAGCATCTTTTCATATGTCTCTGGGCCCTCTGTGTGTCTTCCTTGGAGAAGTGTCTGTTCAAGTCCTTTGCCCATTTTTTAATTGGTAAACCCAGTTATTTTTAAATATTTTGTCTGTTCACTATCAGCCTCTGAAATAATTGATGAATTTACAAATACTTATTTATCTTAATCAGGTTTGCAGTGATCTCTGTTTTTCATTAGAAGATTATTATTTATATACACTTGAGATTAATAAAACAATTCCTCTTAAGCCATTATGTATTTGACTATTCTTCTTGTAATTATAATTTCTGAATTGGTCTGCTGTTGGCTTTTTCCCTCTGATCCCACACATGTTGATTAACAGGAGCAAAGAGCATTAAATATTACTTACTTAGTGCCCTTTCTTTGATATTATTATATAAAATTGTAAATTGTTTATGTGTTGGAAGAGTTACTAGGGGAAGGACTGTTGTCTTGGTAGTAAGTTTAGTTCATCAGTGCCATGTTTTGTTTTTTCACTCATAATTAGCAGTAATTATCACTCTGGTGTGTTTCACAAGACTAATGAGAAAATGAAGCTTATGCGTTTGTACATGTCTGTAACAAAGGTTGGAGATTTTATTTTTTTAAATATTTAGTGAAAATCTTGCTAGTTCGTTGATTTTTTTTTTTTCACAAAGAGACACTATCTTTCAATTTCGTGAAAAGGTATAAATTATATCAACCTAACGTCAGGGCCAAACTGCTTTTTTTTTTTTTAAGTTTACTGTATGTGTTTTGTTTATTTAGCTTTATCAAATGGTCACCTTTCCCAGCAAAGCCACAAATATTTTATTTTGTGAATATAGCCAGTATTTGTTCAGTGGGATGTGAGGAAAAGTAGTCCAGTTTCAGTGTATTAAAGTTCCAATTTTGATTTTTTGCCATCTTTGCTTTTCTAAGAACTGACATACAGAATAAGACCTCAAGCTCCTAGTTCATAGAATTAAGTAGCTAGAAGGTGTATATTTCATACCTCCAAAGAAGACTGTGATAACATTGATCAAAGCAGCCATAAACCAGCTTGGGTGTTTCATTTTCATTATTCAGGTCAAAAGTTCTGGTTATTTCCAGTTATTTGGTGGCAGTTTTAAAACTTTAAAAAATATATTAAATGTTATGGTTATAGAATAATTTCTTGCAATTCCTTTTCTAGGAATTATGATATGGATTTTATCATTTGAGTAGTGAACTTTCAGTCTTCTTTCTGTTATAGACCAATCAGTGGGTCTTGGTGTTTGGGGTAGTCTTGGTCCCTAGAGAAGTGATGCCAGCTATGGAAACTCTGTAGATAGAAGGCGTATGTGTATACAGGTGCATGCTCCTTTACTCCCAGGTGTAGGCATGTGAGCTGCCTGGAGTCCATCCAAATTTAAAACCCCTGATTAAGACTTTCAAATCAGTAACTTCCTGAAAAGTCTGAGTTTAATTTATACTGGGCCTTTTATCATTGTGTTTGGGGCTCAGAGATGTTACAGTGGTACTTCAGTTTGTGTTTGGTATTGTTCCTAAACACACTGGGAGGAAAAAAATCTTTTGACATGATTTGGATATTTTAATTTGCCGATGGGAATAGGATTTACATACCTTCCTCTAGAAACCACAATTTAAAAACTTGAATCAAATGAGGTATTTTCATTTTATTTTAGGTTTTACTCTGCAGAAATCAGTCTAGCATTAAATTATCTTCATGAACGAGGGATTATTTATAGAGATTTGAAATTGGACAATGTATTGCTGGACTCAGAAGGACACATTAAACTCACTGACTACGGCATGTGTAAGGTGAGGGAAAGTTCTTGTTATTCAAAAGGCCTCAGCTACTCATAAACTTGTTTTGGTAAAGTAACTTCACATTTAAAGATGGGGAGATGATTGTTACTTTGTTTAGGATACTTTTTGAAATTGTAGCACAAAAGCAAATATACAGAGTGGGGCAAAAGTAGGTTTACAGTTGTTCATATGGAACGTAATACAATAATTAATAAATATTAATGCAAGAATAAACTCTGTGTTTCACATACTCACAACTGTATACCTACTTTTGCCCACCCTGTACTTATTTTCTAACCATTTATGAAATTCTGTGTTTTCTGTGTTATATGTGCTATAATTTCTCTAAGTTAATTTCTTTAAGAGTTAATTTCTCTTTCTTGGAACTAATGATACTGTTAAAACTTTGAAAATAAAAATTATCTTCAGTCCATCAACTTAAACACAATTACTTGCATATCACCTTCCAGTTTTTGCCATTTAATTGTAACTCTTAATGATACATTTAAGATTTTCCTAGGAAATCTCACTTTTTTTAATACTTAAAATGTAAATATCTGACGTAAAGTACAATAGAACAAAATAAGAATTTTAGTTATTCCCAGGACATGCCCGTTATTTCTTGGTGTTTTATTCTTTTTGCAACAGTGTCTTGTTTAAGGGTCCAGTCTTTTTCCACAAAAGGTATAGGGAGCTACTGTCCTTGTTACAGTGGCCAGGACAGAATCATTACATAGCAACAAGTCAGCAAGGATGTAAATGTGTGAACTGCATTCCCACAATCACCTGAGGGACGTGCCTCCAGAGCCTGGAAGTTATTTAAATGCTGAATAAGTAAGATGGTTTAATAGGACTGTAGATTTAACCTTATCTGTTCAGCAACACTGGAAAACAAAATCTTTACTTAAAGGATTTTTGCTTTTATGTACAAAACTCAGATGTTTGCCTTTTTTATATTAAATTTTTATTTCCTTTAATGTTCTATTATGCAAATTTTTTATTGTAAACAAATAGAAATTCAGTAGGTGAACCCCTGTGTAGCCATCATTCAGATTTGTGATACCTTTTGATCTCTATTATTTCTTTCAAAGTGTTTTTTCCTCGTTTCAAAAGAAAAATGATGATAATAAAGAAGTCATAATTTATCAAGGGAAAATAAAGCTGAACAAAAAGTATGAAGAATGTTAAACTTGTTACAAAGTGTACAGATTAAAACAATAATGAGCGGTGTTTCTGGCATCCTAGATATGGGTTTTTTTAATTATAATACAAGAAAGAGTTTAATGAAATGGGTATTCTCCTATAACATTGGCTAGTGTATATATTGTTAAAACCTTTTGTAAAGCAGTTTGGTGGGGATGTGTCAGTAATCTGGAAAATGGTTATATTCTTTGCTCCAGTAATACTGCTTCTGGGATATTTTGAGTACATATTTCTGTCTGTGAGGGTAGGTTTAAAACCAAAATTTTTTGTTGTATTTTATGATAAATAGTACAGATAATCTAAATGGCCACTGGTAAGAAAAATGATTGAGAAAATTATGGAATGACTACAAAACATAGCATGTGAAGTCATATAAAAAGATGTTTACAAAAATTCCTAACAGTGTTAAATGCTTATAACATTAAGTTTTAAAGCATAGAATTATCTAATTCTGGATGTGTTATTATGCATTCTATTATGTATTATTCTATTATACAATATTACATATTCTGTTTACTTTTACATATTTTTAAGTTATTGTTATGGGTATGCATTACTTAAACAGTGAAATTCACAAAAATTATTAAGGCTTTGTCTCTGTCTTTACCTCTTTCTTTTCTGTCTTTTTGATTTTTACCTAAAGAAATTTGGGAATCCTGTTTTGCCTGTAATATTTTATTAGAGAAAAATTACTTAATCTTTTGTTACTCTTAATGAAAAATCATATTGGTTTATTATACATTCTCATTCTTTCCAGAGAGTCTCAACCAAGTAAGAGTTCTTATTCAATAGGGCTATCAATTGCTTCTCCTGCCTACCTCTCCTTGTGCCTTTTCTCCTTTTTCAGGAGCTACTTAGTTTTATGAGTAGGAAAAGACACCAGGATTGGAAGTTCTGTTCAAAGACTTTTTTACTAACACTACTTTGTCTTTCTCTCACTAACACATTTACACCCTTGTGATGTTAAAGCTTATGGGAGATGAATCTCCGGGAAATAGGAATGTTCTTCTCTTACGACTTAGAGACAGTATTTAAACTTACCTGAAGTTTGGCCTCTGGCAAATATTGGGTGAATTTCTTTTACTTGTATGTTTTTCCTTGGGAAATATAAAACACTAAAAAACTTTTACATCGTTTCTTCAGAAACATGTCCTTTAAGTTTAATTAATTTAATTGATTTCTCCACTTTCTCACTAGATGCTTTTATGTAAAGAGTGTTTAGGATAGTGAAAACAAAGGCATATATGAAAACTTGAATGAATATCTTCAGCTTATGTTTGAAATATTGTATAAACACTGATTTTTATGGACTTAAAAACTCTGACCATTTTATGAATTACTGTGCCTTTATTTTTTTTTATCAGCAGGGGAATTTTAATAACATCTTTCTTACACTATAGGTAATTTAGCTGATGGACCTACGTTTAGGTAGTCAGTCAACAAGTGAATGATTCAGCGTAGCTCTGATACCAGTTAACAGACTACATCCTTGCTCTGACTTTTGCCCTGAAAATGTATGTCATTTATTATTAGACTGTTTGTCAAGCCGTTGCCAATAGTGCAGAACAACCTAAGTTACAGTCGTATTTCCTCGTGTATAAAATAGCTTGTATATTCCTATGAGGAATCACAAAGTAATCCTAGGAGTCACAGCATATTACTAAATATTTGTTCCAGATGTTTGTAGAATTGTTATATATAGTAGACTAAAATTTAAAGAAAAATTCACATACCATGCCCAGAATACCTCTGGAGGGACACAGCAGGAACTTCAGTTGGTTAGAGCACTGTCTCGGTACGCCAAGGTTGTGGGTTAGGGCTTCAGTGTAAGAATTTTGGGGACACACAAACATTCAGTCCCTAGCAGGGATTGTGAAACTGTCCTAATAATTTGGTCTCTTTTTACTCTGTATTTTGAGACTGTGTTGTTAGGAACATACATACTTTGTTATAACTTCTTGGTGATTGTTCCATTTGTTATTGTGTACTTTCTCTTTTTGTACATATTAGTATGTTTTCTCTTAATTTTCTCCATCCTATAGTTATTAAAATACAAAATCAAAAAACTTATGCCTTAGGAGCAACAACTAGAAGGGAAACATCATAATGCCAGCAGTGGTTGTATGAAGCAGTGGGACTTAAAGTGCGTCTTTTCTACATAAAATATGATTCCTTTTACTCTAATATAATTTAAAATTTTCTATTAAATTTTACTTGAATATAAATTATTCTAAATGCAATTTTTATCTTAATTGAACTGACTCTTTATCAACATCTAGTGAGGACAGGTTTTCTTTAAGCTGTTTAAATCCATGATTTTAATAATAAAGGCAACTGTGCTAGTGATATTTAAGCTTAATGTATTACCTACAGATGCTGAGCTTATATAGATGAGATAAAAGAGGTGAATGTAAAGCAGAATTTGGGGTCTTATTGTTTCTTTTTTTCTTTTTTTTTAATAAAAGGAAGGATTACGGCCAGGAGATACAACCAGTACTTTCTGTGGTACTCCCAATTACATTGCTCCTGAAATTTTAAGAGGAGAAGATTATGGTAATGAATTAATAGGTGGTATTCTAGCTATGTGCTAAACGGGCGGTTAAATGTGATGCAAATTGTATTATAGTGCACTATAGTATTTCAGTGCTGATTTATTAATAATATAAACTTCCTTGATCCTCATAAAACCTACATTAAATCGCAGATTGTGAAATTGGAGACAGTGGGACTGTGGCAGTGTTTGGGGGTACAGATCTGAATGATATTTTGTTAGTGACAAGCACTAAAAGGTACGAGGCACTATTCTAAGCAATTTACATGTATTATCTAAGTTAATCCTCTCAACCATACAAGGTAAGCACTATTCCCATTTTCCGGTGGAAAAACTGATATATAGAAAGTTTACACAACTTCCCCAGCCTCATACCAGGAGAAAGTGGCAGAGTAGGGACTTCAACTTTATCCATGTGACTCCAGAGTCATGAACCTCTAGAAGATGGTTCAGGTTTCCTGGGGTATTTCCCCGGGAATCTGAAAGATGGTGGCAAGAGTGCCTGCTTATCAGGAACCAGAGGACATGCTTATCTCAGGAAACATTTGGCTGCTTTGGTTCTGGACTTCTGGTTTCAGCACGTGTGAAGGAGGATGGGTACTTCTGGCAGGGGCTCATCCTCTGATTCCAAAGTCCTTCAAGGATCTTTAATTAGCTAGCAGAAAATCAAGTTTCAGACCCTGGAAGGTTATTCTCAAGTGCAATTTAATTATATCCTCAAAACAAAATATTAGATACAGGCTGTGAATCTGAAATTACAGATTTATTTGGGAAAAGAAACGTAATGTTTCAATTTTCACGTTTTATTTTTAAAGTTATCTTTTAGGTACCCCCCCCTTGTTAATAAGTGAAATATGCTTGTAATCCTCTATGCCTATCATGATAGTTATGATGCAGTTAGAGTTTACTTTCTCATTATGTTTATTTTTCATTATGTAAAAATGAATCTCAAATTACTGACTTCAAAGAATACAGATTGGGTAAATTACTGCTTTAAAAAATTTTTTTTAAAGGTTTCAGTGTTGACTGGTGGGCTCTTGGAGTCCTGATGTTTGAGATGATGGCAGGAAGGTCTCCATTTGATATTGTTGGGAGCTCCGATAACCCTGATCAGAACACGGAGGATTATCTCTTCCAAGGTAACCTGCAGTATCTTGCAGAGATTCTCTGTTAATAACATACTCGCAGGGAAGTCTAACCTTTTGGCATCTCTGCGCCACACTGGAAAAAGAAGAGTTGTCTTGGGCCACTTATTAAATACACAAAGACTAATGAAAACTGATGAGCAAAACAAAAGTTTTAAGTAAATTTACGATCCTGTGTTGGGCCACATTCATAGCCATCCTGGGCCGCGGGTTGACATCCCTGCTAGAGCATGAATGAGGATGGCTGAAATTATTACTTTGAGTAAGAAAGCAGAAAGTAATCTGGGTAGTATACTCCTCAATGGATGAGGCTTTGATTTTTTAACACACATCCTTCTCTAGTCTTCAGTCCCATTGGCCAGTTGCCCTGTCAGACTCAAAAACGTAGTTCCTCCAGATTGCATGTTGCAAACAGGGATTGGAGGAGGGAATCCTGTGGCCAGGAGGACAGCCTTTTCAGGAACCCAAGGCTGAGTACATAAGTTCAAGAACAATATGGGAAAAATTAGGAGTACCAAGCAGATACAAGGTATTAAAAGGTGAAGAAGAAAAGTAAAGCCCTGTAATTGGGAATACAAAGAATTGAACAGAACAGAAACAAGCAGATAAGCATAGGGACCCCTCAGCACAGTCCAAAGAAGTGTGAAGACTTCCATAAAATTCTGTATTTAATAATTAAAGGCCATCACAGGATATGAATAAATATTTCAAGTAATAGGAAATCCAAATGGCCACAGACTATGAGGAAAGATGTTCAACCTCACTAGTGATTAGGGGTGTGCTTGTTAAAACATTAATGAACTGCTCTCTCATACCCAATGCATTTGGCAAAAATTTTAAAGTGTTATAATACCAGTGCTGGTAAGGATGCGGAGCAGCTGGAAGTCACATAGACTGCTGGCAGGAGTGAAAGTGGACACATCTTTGAAAAATAATTTGGCAGTGTGCATCAAATCCAAAATACTAATATGTGCCACACGTTTTCTAGATATTAACTTATTTAAACCTTTAACAATCCTGTGAGGCACGTATTATTTTTATTCCAGTTTTACAGATGAGGGAACTAAGGGATAATAAGGTAGTCAAAGAATAAAACACACATGTAAATGATTAAAAACAGTGTTAAATTAGAGGCTATTTCTGAGGACGAATGACAGAAATGGAACTGGGAGATGTACATGAGACACTTAAATACTGTATGTGATATCTTTTTTCCTGCTAAAATGCCTTAAATATCTCATAATGAAGCCATATAAAAGTTAAATATAATGCCATTATTTTATCTTTCTAGTTATTCTGGAAAAACAAATTCGCATACCACGTTCTCTGTCTGTAAAAGCAGCAAGTGTCCTGAAGAATTTTCTCAACAAGGTATAAGTTGTGTATAAAAATCTTTAGTGGTTTATTTCTAGATAAATGAAACTGGTAAGTAGAGTTTCAAGCAATGTAAAATTCCAAAATATTAGAGGATATAATTTTTTCAGTTAGATCTGGAATTTGTCTTTTCACCAAAGATTAATTTGACAAAATTAGATACTGACATGAGTTGTCCTTTCCATTTTGCCAATATAATTTATCGCCAGCTGGATATTACATATAGTTTTTTAATGTAAATGATATAGATCATGTACTCAATTAGGGGGAAAGTGCATCTTTGGGGAGAGACTCTATGCTTTCTGCTCCTATTTTCAATTTTCTTTGGGTTAGTATTCATAGAATCTCTTTTCTTATCGAGCACTTGGGACAGTAGTGTTCTCTGCAAAGCCTCATGTTAAAAACTCTGTGATTAAATAAAATTCAGAAGAAATGAATTTTCGTGCCTCTTGACAACTCTGAGTGCATTCAGTTGTTTGTTGCAGATAGTAGGCTACAGAGTTTTAAGATCTGTCTAAAGTAATGGTTCTAAGCTGTTGTTACTCACAATATTTATAACACCAAATATGTAGGGTTTTTTCCACAGCACCAACTAATTCTCCAGCTCTCAAGACACCAACTGGGTATTCTACACTTCAATTCATTTCAGACACTGACTACCTGGAGTTAGCATCATACTCCACAGGTTTAAGGACTCAATTCCACAAGATGATCTTTACTTCAGCCCTGGCTGGGTAGCTCGTTTGGTTGAGAAGTCATCCTGTACATCTAAAGGTTGCAGGGTCCGTCCCTGGTCAGAGCACATACCTACGTTGTGGGTTCAGCCACCGGTTGGCATGCATATGGGAGCCAGCCAGTCAATGTTCCTCTCTCCTCCGCCCCCACTCCCCCTCTCAAATCAATAAACATTTTCAGGTGAAGATTAAAATTTTAAAAAGGCTATCCTCATTTCAGATGCCTGTCACAAGTATTGGGTGCCCACACTTCTGTCTGACTTGGCTATGAAGTTGGGGATTCCCTCTCCCCCACACACTTCAGGTTCAACAGTTTGCTAGAATGGCTCACAAAACTTAGGAAAACATTTACTTACTATCCTCCGTGTATTATAAAGAATACAAATAAACAGCCAGATGAAGAGGTACATAGGGTGAAATCCAGAAGGGTCCTGAGCACAGGAGCTTCTGTTCCTGTGGAGTTGGGGTGCACCACCCTCCTGGCACGTAGACACGTTCACCACCAGATGCTTTGTGACCCCCACGATACAGAGATTTTTGTGGAGGTTCCATTAATAAGCACGATTGATTAAATTATTGGCCATTGGTGTTTGAGCTCAGATTTCTAGCCCCTGTGGAAATTGGGCTGAAAGGCCCAGCCCTTTTAATTACATGGTTGGTTCCCCTGGCAATGAGACCCCATCCTGAAGCTATCTAGAGGGCGACCAAGAGTCACCTTTTGAGCATAAACTCGGGAATGATTGAAAGGGACTTGGTATGAGTAAGAAGAGATACTCCTGTCTCAGGAAATTACAAGGGTTTTAGAAGCTTTGGGTCAGGAACCTAAGACAAAGACCAAATATATACTTCTTATTGTATGACAATGATCTTGGCAAGCAAAGTTTATTTTAAATAAATGGTAGATTAGAATGTAGATGAATGTGCATTTGCCATCTAAAATAAATAGATAAGATAATGATGAATTTGCCCTGGCTGGTGTGGCTCAGTGGATTGAGTGCCAGCCTGTGAACCAAAGGGTCATTGGTTCCATTCCCTGTCAGGGCACAGGCCTGGGTTGCAGGCCAGGTCCCAGTAGGGGGAGCGCATGAGAGGCAACCGCACAGAGATGTTTCTCTCTCTCTTCCTCCCTTCCCTTCACTCTGAAAATAAATAAAATCTTTTAAAAAACCCATAATGATGAATTTTAGTAAAATAAGAAATTGAAGCTTGTTTTAAATCAGTACTTAAATGAGGAAAGATTTAAGTGGGAAAGCTATGCTTTAACACAGTGAAAAATGAAGGTAAGAGGTGTTAATATGCAAAATAAAATGCCTTTTATTGGGGGGGGAAATGGGAATGTGTTCTCATTTTACAGTAATGAATAAGCCAAGTTGAGGCCCCTTTTCAGTCTAATGATTCAGATAATGGCTGTGTCGTTATTGTACACAAATTATAGGTTGTTGCTGTAATTGGGCATAGGGCTCCTAAACTGAGCTACGAACAAGCGTGTGAAGTTTGGGGGTTTGCAGATTTCGGCTGTCACTGTAATCCATGCCAGAGAAATAGCTGCATGCTGCTCAAAGATTCTGCTGCTCTCTTTTTCCTCCCATTTTTCTTTAGCAAGGAATGATGGCTTGGCTCCGCTTTAATTACGAGCTAGCTGGAGAAAGAGCCATGAGGAAATCTTGTCACAAGCTTCAGATACCCATTGGAATCTAGTGTTGTACCTCCTAGAAATGAAAGGTAGACCATTCTGATTTCAGACACACAGGTATCATATAGTAGACACAAAACACAGGTCATGAGGATGATGTATTCTAAAGCATGATAGTCACCCATTTTTGAAACATTTCTTTCCACCATAGGACCCAAAGGAACGATTGGGTTGTCATCCTCAGACAGGATTTGCTGATATTCAGGGACACCCATTCTTTCGAAATGTCGATTGGGATATGGTATGTAAATTGTGATTGCTTTCTGTATTAGGTTTCATTATTATATTGGGCCAAATTTTGTTACCTGGAAAGAAGTTTGAAAAACTAGTGTATCACAGCCTAAATTGCTTAAAACCACCCTCTAACATGCTTTTTGAAAAGCTTTTAAAACAGTAAAAGTGTAGAATATTAATTTAATGGAGCAGGTTGTAATATTAATTGAGATCTGCGTCAATGTTTAGATTGGTAAATTATTTCCATCATTGTGAATATTGTAAAACCTTGTGTAGGGCCTCACCGTAATAAGACTGGGAAACATCTGAGGACAGAAGGGAAATGTAGAGGTGGAATTTCTCTAAGAATGCAAGCCTAAGCTGCCATCCAATGTGTCTTTCTAGATGGAGCAAAAGCAGGTGGTACCTCCCTTTAAACCAAATATTTCTGGGGAATTTGGTTTGGACAACTTTGATTCTCAGTTTACTAATGAACCTGTCCAGCTCACTCCAGATGATGAGTAAGTAATTCTATAGACTAAAATATTTATAAAGTCCTTTGAAAGTCCCATTTTTAGTGGCTATATAATGTTTTATCGTTAGATTATACCATAATTGATCTAACCACTTTGTTACTGGATATTTGAATCTATTCTATCACTTTAAATTATGACAATAATTGCCATTTTCTACTTTGATTTACGTGCATTATCTCTAATTCTCACAACAACCTTGTAAACCTAGTTATAGTTACCATCATCGTTTTGCAGATGAGGAAACCGAGGCTCATGGAGGTTAAGTAAAGTTGCACAGCAACCAGGTGGCAGAGCCAGGACTCAGACCCAAGTCCGAGTGACTAAGGCCTGTCTTCTTCCCACTGTGCTGCACCGTTTTCCATTTTGGCGATGGCCGTCTTTGAGTTCCCGAGTATTCCCTTAAGACTGAATCCTAGAAAGGGAATTAGATCACAGGGCATCAGATTTTAAAGTTCTTGATGTATATTGCCAGATGGCTTTTTTAAAAGGTTACATCAGCTTACCAAGTCCAGCCAGCAGTGATCTGACATATTTTTTGTATTTATGTTAAATCTTTTAAAAATGTGGTTTAGAATAATTTAAACCTTCTTTAATTTTTTTTCAGCTTCTTTCCCTCTGCTTATAAACATGCTTAGATAGCCTAATTTTTCCTCCTGAATCTTAGCTCTTCTCTGAACCACCAGATTCTTTTTCTCATTTTCTTTTCATCTGCAGGCTTTTTCAAAGACAGCTCATAGATGCACATGATAATAGAAAAATAAGCAGTAACTATCAAATGCCTTCAAAGTAGTCAGCATTGATTGTGTTGCACTTCCTTACTGCCAGCACTTTAACAAACTCTTACAGCTCAACCTGCTCCTGAAGGTTGAATTACCTTCTTAATTTCTAAATTGTAAGGCATTTATAGGCATCTCCCCTGATGTCTATAAAACATTGGGCACTCATGGCCTTGCTTCTGTTGGCACTACCCACCCTGGTTCTACTGCATCTTTATGGCCACTTGTCGTCTTTTTTCCCCTGTCCCCTTGAGGGTAGGATGAGCCACGGTTCTGTTCATGACAACCTTCTCTTTGCTATATGCAGTTTGTACCTTGGAGATTTCAGCCAGCCCCGTCGCATGGAGCCCAGCTCTTAGAGTGACTCCCTGCTGACCTAGCCAACAATTACTGAGCAAAAGGCACTATGCTAAGTACTGGACATTCAGAGATGATCAAGACATAGGCCAGTCTTGCAAAACACTGTCTAGTAGAGGAGAGAAATATGTACCAAAATCTATTTCAGACAGCATTGTGTTTTAGAAAGAATACTGGGTTTAATTAAAAGATAGGAATTTGAATCCAGATGCCACCTCTTACCAGCCGGGTAATCTGGGTGTGAATTGCATAACTTTTCTGAGCCTGTTTCTTCTCGTATTGCCTACCTTACAGGGTTACTGTGAAAAATAAATGAGCCTTGGCCCGGTAGCTCGGTTGGTTAGTGTCATCCCAACACGCCAAGGTTGAGAGTTTGATCCCCCATCAGGGCACATACAAGAAGCAACTAATGAATACATAAATAAATGGAACAGCAAATTCATGTCTCTCTTCTCATCTCTCTTCCCCCCACTCCCTGCCGCCTCTCTCTCCTTAAAATCAATAAGCAAAAATTTTAAAAAAGAATAAGTGAGTGATGGTTTCTAAAGCACCTAGCCCCTGCCCTGAGCTGCGTTTCCACTCACTTGTCTAGCGTCTCCCCTAGCTTATCAGACAAGCACCTCACACATACGAACTTGTTTGTTCAAACAAAGTTCAAAATTGATGTAATGACCCTTTATGGTCTATTTTTCTGTTGTTCTCAATGAGTTTCTTGTTTTTATTTACTGTTTTCTGCTCAATGCGCCACCATGCATTCCTTTCAGATTCAGAATATCAGTGATTTTGATCCCTCCTTTTCCTTAAAAAAAAAAAAAGAACTGTATAATCCCTTCAGCTGCCAAGTCCATGTCTGTTTTTCCTGTACTTCGTCATTTATAGCAGATCCTTTTTTTCCATTCTCATTGCCATAAGCCCAGTTCAGACTTCTGTCAGATCATACCCAGAATATTATGCCATCCTCCTCCATATGGCATATTATGTCAAAGGCTTGGACTCCTTTGCTTTGCAGCCCACTCTACACCTCATGAAGTACCACTCCAGTTCTTTAAATCCTTACGTCACAAACCGTTAGCCACTCTTGCATTGCCTAGCAAATAAAATCTATTGTCTTGGCTGGCACTTAAGGCCTCCGGCCATCTGCTGCAGCCTGACTTTCTATCCGTGTCTCTCACGGCTGTGTTCTGAGCAGTCCCGGTTACCACCATTCCCTGATAACATGCTGTCAGCCTTTTGCTCGTCCCTTTACTCTAAGTTCCTACTCAATTTTCACCTACTGAAATCTTTCCCACCTTTCAGAGCTATCTCAAATGCAGCCCAGTCTTTGATGGGTCAAGGTTAAACCCACAGAGTAAACATCACTGGATTTTTGAGCTAGTCATTACCTTCCTGATTATCTGCCACTTAAATACCCTTCTATGCCTGGGCTCCAGCTCTAATAAATTGCTGGCATTTCCCCAGACCTAGCATAATATTTCATAATTTCATTCAGTATGTGCTTATGAAGTGAATGCTTCCTTTTTTGATTTCTCCAACTAGAAGTCACCTTTTGTTTTGCTTCTTTGAATCTTTAAAAAAAATTTTTTTAATTATAGTTTATATTCAAAATCATTTCACATCAGCTTCAGGTGTACAGCACAGTGGCTAGACAATCACACACTCTACCGGGTGTTCCCCTGACATCCCCAGTACCCATCCAGCGCCATAGGAGTTACCACAGTGTTACCATGTTTCCCATAATGTACTCTGCATCCCCATGACTGTCTGAAACTACCAATCTGTCCTTCTCAGAAAATGTGGAGCACTTCAGAAGTTTGTGTGGCATCCTTGCACAGGAGCCGTGGTAATCTCTGGAACCTTCCAAGTTTAGTGTGCATGCCGACTAAGCGGGCGCCACCCTTCTCTTTAGAACTGGGGTTATGACAGGACTTACAGCAGCTTGTCCAGTAACTTAGCAGATACTGCTTTCTGTCGTAGCCTTCTGTTACATAAGGTACCTCCCCTCCTTGAAGGATAGGACCACATCCTGTGTAACTTTGTTATTTGTAGTATGATGTGTACAGTGAAGTATGAAAATACTCGATAGTGCTACTCAGTCTTATATGTTAACTAGAAGTCTGGTGTAACGGAATGTCAGCCTCTCCCCTCCGTGTGACCCACTCCTGCCTGGGGTGTTCTCCCCTTATTCCAGGTCTCTCGGTGCGTGTACTTGTTCCTATTGCCTTTTCCTTTTAGTTAGCTTCTTCTGGGCCATCTCTTCACCATATATTCCACCTGGCTGTTGAGGTGAACACTAACTTGAGTACTAATTCAGACCTGGATGTTTACCTGTAATTATGAATGCTGTTCAGATCAAAAGTTAAGATTAACTAGAATTGTAAAACTTTTCTCCATAATTTATATGAATTAGCCTTAATTTTTGTTTCTTAACTTATTTTGCTATTTAAATAAAAAGTTGAAGAAATCTTGATCATGAAAATTTATTTATCTTTGTTCCAACAGTGATATCGTGAGGAAGATTGACCAGTCTGAATTTGAGGGTTTTGAGTATATCAACCCTCTTTTGATGTCTGCGGAAGAATGCGTCTGATCCTCACTTCTCAGCTATGCATTTTGCTTGTGTTGCCATTCAGTGCATGGAAAACTCATTACTGGCTTGGATATAATGAACCATTTGATATTTGCCACCTACAAAAGAAGCACTCAGTACCTTGTATTATTGACTGTTGTTGATTATAAGAATCAGTTATTACATCTAAGTTTAACTTTGAAAAGAAATCGAGACTAGTTTCCAGTCATGTCAAAATGTAGTTATACTGGTAACCCAGCAGTCTACTGGTGATTATTAACAAAGCTGTCTTTTTCCTTTGAAGGAAGTACTTACCACTGCTTTTGAAAAGAATATCTGTTGCATTAAGGCACATGGAACAGGCATTATTATTACATCGTAAGCCTCCCATGATTTTTGTCATTCTTAAGTTGTTTAAGTATTTAATTTTGGAGTAAAAGAGTAAGTCAAAATATAGCAACTTGTATTACCTCTTAGTTTCTGAATTCTTTTTGTTTAAAAATTCAACTGTAAATTTTATATTGCCTTGGATAATTACTGATTTTTAAGGCAACCGTTATTAAATTGATTGGTAATAAAATGTATTGCTTACTTAGACTCGGGGAATACAGATGCTTCTTGGGGAAAAAAGATAGGTACATTTTATTAAGAATC
Source organism: Desmodus rotundus (assembly GCF_022682495.2). Classification (NCBI taxonomy): domain Eukaryota; kingdom Metazoa; phylum Chordata; class Mammalia; order Chiroptera; family Phyllostomidae; genus Desmodus; species Desmodus rotundus. Next base: position 32,130,834 of record NC_071388.1, read on the forward strand.
AGATTCCCAATCATTAGCTATTTTTCAAAAACTGATACAAATGATTTCTTTAATATATTAAGGGGTTAGCTTCTGAACTTGTCCCTTTAACCAGAATTTTACTGGATTTTAACAAATGTAGTTCAAAGAATACAGGATGCAGTTGAATGGAAAATGTCTCAGTATATAGAAAGGAAAAAAAATAGAAATTTAAAGTAGATACAAAAAAGTGCAATGGGAATATTTATTTCGTATTGGAGAGTAAATCTCACAGATGTTTTTTGTGATTTGATTAAATAAGGAGGCACTTACTTATTACTAAACTTGTAAAAATATTCCATTTACCCAGTAGAGATGGAATGTATACTATTTTTCCTTATAATTTAGTATACATGAAAAGAATTTATCTTCCAAATAATGTATTGAACATGCTGATTTCTCACCCCAAAGCACACTGTCCATACTTGTGGTCCCTGTTTACAGAGTCTTCAGTGAAATCCACGAAAACTAATGAACACGAATAAATGTTGACACTCACACACATCCCTTTCCAACTCTCCTAAGTGAGTTTCTGTTAAGTAAGAAACACATGTAGTGCAGAGTAGAATACATTTCAGGGGCAGAGTTCTTCAGTTTGTGAGTTATCAATATTAGTGTTTAGCAATGTATTGTTTAAAAGGATGCCAGAGATAGCATCTTCTGTTGTTTATTTTAAATATTTTTTTATGAAAAGGGATTTAAAAAGTAACCATAATCATCTAAATTACTTATAATTGCCCACTCTTAGTAAAATTTAGTTTTGGGGAAAGCTATTGAGTCTTCAACTTAGAAAGATTTAAAATCGGTAGGCATTTAATAAAATATCCTCTCCTTTTGGATGCTGCATTTCATTAGAAATGTAATTTTTCCAAAGTTTCTGAGCATGTACTCTTTTCTTTAAATAATTAAGTCTGAAAGCAATGAAAACCTCAAAGGAAAAATGTTTATATACATCCACATGTTTATTTAAGAAGTATGTATGTTTCTCTTAATACCTAAAACTTATTTTAAAACAAAAAGCAGCATTCACTCAAATCATAAACTCATGGAAAATTCTGCCATCTTATGTCAGAAGTATGTTATGATCTTGCTTTTAAGTGGTACTGTTTCCCCTAGGGCATTAGTTCTAAGATGTTAGAGTGTGGAATAAGTTTATGTAAAAGCACATTACAGGGCGAACCCTAGATTTCCGTGGGGTCTTTGCACCACATTGTGAGAAAACTTTGAGTTACTCTTTTATTTTGTCCTGTAGTTAAATATTAGAAAGAGTATTCATGATTAAACATTTTGAGAAGGGGTAGGCAGTGAGTAACTATTTTATCTACTATTTTAAATACATTTTGAATGAATGACTTTTTCAAGTTGGGTATCTTCTCAAAAAAAGTCCATCAGTTTTGTCAGTAATGTTGCAAATGATGAACAATTTTCTGTGATGAGGTTTTAACTACTGTTCAGGGCAGTCTTTTGTTTTTAAATCTTTTTTAAAAAACTGGTCAGATTTACTGTTTATATTTTATACAGAATTGCATCACAAATATGTTTTTAATTGTGTTTTGTTTAAGTGCCATGACCATTCTTTTTACATGAAAGTACTCACCAGGGGAAAAGGGCAGTTGACAGAATGGTTGGAATGTTGGTGTGCCGAGAAAAACATTGATTTTGTATAAGCACGTGGTCAGATCATTTTATATGTATGCAGCCTGAATTGGCTGTCAGGTACTTTGCTTTATACATTCACTTTTTAAGTTTTGTTCTCACTTTTGTCATGTAGAATACTGCCGTGGTCATCATCATGTAGTCTTGTATTTGTGTGCCTTTTTTTTACTTTAAAATCTTTAAATAAAATGTTTAATACCCATCAAGATTGGAACATTTTCAGTTATGTAACATGCCAGAAATTTATTTAAGATATATAAAATGTATGTATTCCAAAAGAAAAATGAGAATTTAAGAGTTCAGAATTTCGCTCTAAGCGAGTCGATGAAAGACAAATATTATATCTCACCTGTAAGAGGAACCTAATGAACAAAAACAAACTAATGAGTGAAATAGAACCAGAGGCATGAAAACATGGGACAGACGGACAGCGACCAGAGGGGGGGGAGTAAGGGTGGAAAGAAGGGGAAGGGACTAGTCAAAGAACATGTATGAATGACCCATGGACATGGACAACAGTGTGGGTACTGACTGGGGGGGCAGGGCTAGACTGGAAGGAGGAGGGCAGAAGGGGAAAATTGAGACAACTGTAATAGAACAATAAAATTTTTTTAAAAGATTTTATTTATTTTTAGAGAGAGGGGAAGGGAAGGAGAAAGAGGGAGAGAAACATCGATGTGCCAGAGATACATCAATCGGTTGCTTCTTGTATGTCCCCAACCAGGACCTGGCCCAACAACCTAGGCATGTGCCCTGACTGGAAATCAAACTGGTGACCTTTCCATTTGCAGGCTGGCCCTCAATCCACTGAGCCACACCAGCCAGGGCTAAAATTAAAAAAAAAAAAAAAAAATCCCAGCATTCTGGTAGTACTGATGCCATATTTTAAATATTGGCTTATAAAATATTCAGTATGTTTTTAAACTTGCCTGTCTATGCATCTCTCCTATTGGAAAACAAATTAGTAAAAAAAAAAAAAATCAGCTGAACATAGAGCATTTTAACTAGTTTTTAAACTGAAGGAAATTTGAACAGAATGAGAACAGGACCGGCTACTCCCAGATTCTGTTTTATAGTGATATATCGTAAAGTTCTAGAACTTCACCTTTCTCAGTTGTAGCTTAGTGTCCATATATAAGTAAGTGTGATCCTGGTGTCCACATTTACCACCCTATTTAGAGTAACAGTGTTTCTTTCCCTTCCCAAGAAGAATGAAATCTTAAGTGCCTTTACTTTTTTCTTAATTGACTTACTAGTCACAGAGCCAGTGTAATAAAACCACGAGAGACTGATCTGTGTCTGTAACTTCATCCTAAGTTAACTCTAACTCAAATGGAGTTAAGGGCAGTATTATTAAAGTACTATCTAGCCTATCCCCTGTACTAAATGATAAATTTGGCTGTTGGAGTTAGTAAAAATCCAAAATCAGTCCACAGAGGAGTTTGAAGCTTTGGGAAAATGTTGCATTAGGAGTTTAGTCACTGGGGCAACAACCAGTTTCTCCCTGAAAGATAAAGCCATTCCCCAATTTTTCAAATTCAACAGGTTGGTTTCTGTATAACACCCAACAGTGAACCATTTGGTGCATTTGATGGTCTCCTTTGTAGACTGACCCTTCTCTGCTCTAGGACCTAAGGGCTTAGTTAAATGTATAAAGCCATAACCCAGATAGTCTGAGTAGTTTGTATTCAGAGTTTATTGTTCCAGAATATATTTGAAATCTACTATCCATGGTGCTAAATAGGGCTAATAAAAAGGCAGGACTTCTACCCTTGATATTTGAGATGGAAAACAACTGAGGAAGATGTTCATCTTTACAACAGTGATAAAAGCCAAATAAATGCAGTAAAATATACATGATGTAGTCATGGTAGTTTCTCAGCTTCACCAATAAAACCTGTGAGTTTTACTTGACGTGTAATCAATCCGTGCTAGACATTTTTCAGGTTTATGGTAAGTTCCACAAAGCTTTCAGAATTCATATGTACAGTAAGAATAAAATCTTAGATGCCTTTATATTACATATATATGTATGTACATATGATTATTTTTGGCTTTTGAGCTCGGGCATATGGATTTTACATGGGGATGGAGAGAGAAATTGTCCAATGCTTCTGCTTAGATTAATTTTGTACAGTCCCTCTCTGGACTTTGTAATTAAAATGAATCTAGCTGAGAATCTGAGAGTGGTTTTTGGATGTCAAATGTGGCAGCATGCTTCACCTTCATGTAGCAATTTGTGCCTTACAGGCATAACAGTGTCCTTTTTTTAAGGGTCTGTTGTGTCCACTTTTCAAATTATTATTAAAGATTTTAGTTATTTATTTTTAGAGAGAGGGGAAAGGAGGGAGAAAGAGAGGGAGAGAAACATGATGTGAGAGAGAAACAGCAATCAGTTGCCTCTCTCACAACCCCAGCTGGGGACCTGGGTCCACAATCCAGGCGTGTGCCCTGACTGGGAATTGAACCAGCAACTTTTCAGTCCGCAGGCCGGTGCTCAATCCACTGAGCCACACCAGCCAGGGCATAACAGTGTTTTTTTGTTTTTGTTTTTGTTTTTACTTCAGTTACTATTTTTAATGTTTTTATGGAAGAAATGAAATTACCAGTATCTAAGAATTAAGTGACTGAGTGATGTGACCTTTCACAGGCTATCTGAAAGTTATAACAAGACGGACGGAGTCACTGGAATCGAGAGAGCTTTAATTCAAGTTCAGCTAGTCAGAAGCAAATTCTAATTATGTAAGAAAGGCCCATTGAAAGCCTGTAGCAAAATCCTTGAAAAAATTAGATGCTTTGTTTTTTTCCATAAAAGGAAAGTGCTGGGTTCTAGAGGTAGTGCCACATAACCAGATTGAAAACTTACATGACATAAACTATCTGCCATGTGGGTGACTATTGGTGCCAGTTTGCCTTATTCAAAATGTACTTAGGAGTCAAATGCACTTGATTACAAGAGCCTAATTCTGACGCTTTTTACGGCCTTCTACAGTGTTTTTCCAAGTAAATTTTTTCTAGGGTCTCTAGGTTTTTATTTAAAAGTCAGATTTTAAAATTTAAGGATTGTGAAAGGTGTATAATTTTTGAACTGTTTGAGTCAAATTTACCCAGTTTGAATCTTTTAATGAGGAAATCTGAGTATGTACCAATGGCTTGATATTTTGCTAAATTTTTCTTACTTTTAAGTTTAAAATTTTAATTCATGTATTATTTATTGGAGGCTTTATATTGTATCTAGCACTATACTGATTCTGCAGGATTTAGAAGGGTTTTTTCCCCCCTCACTGAGGACATTATTTTCATTGCTTTTAGAGAGAGGGGAAGCGAGGGAAATATTGATGTGAGAGAGAAGCATCCATGGGTTGCCTCTGGTAGGTGCCAGGGCCAGGATCAAATCCACAACTTAGGTATGTGCCCTGACCGGGAATCGAACCTGCAACCTTTTGACTGCAAGACGATGCTCCAACCAACCAAACCACATCAGCCGGGGGAGAGAAGTTTTATCATAAGGAATTTTTAATGATACAAGGAATACATTCATTCTAGGAAGGTTGCCTTAAGTTTAAAACAGAAGTCTGTGTGTATGTTATCTCTTTAAGCAGGGGATATATCCAATGATTAAAATGAAAATTAACATTCTCCTCCAAGTAGCGTGAGGTCTGAAAAATATGGAAATGGGAGGAGACAGTCATGCCTCTGCCTGACAGAATGGTGGTTCTGTCTGCATCACCACCACCAGGGGCCAGTCTTGCTGTACAGAAGGTCCGAGTTGCCGGCACCTTGTTCCTCTGGAGGAGACTGGATGTTCATGACAGGCGGGTTACCAAGAGGTTCCAAGATTTTACCAGTGTTGATCATGTTATTTTGATTTTACAGAATCGCTTTGCCTTCTTTAGTCGTTCTGGGTGTTAGACCTTACGTATTTATAAAACACAAAGGAGGACCTACTGTGTGCCCTGCACTGGGGATGTAGCAAGCAAGAGTGTCGTCATATTTTATGCTTTCTGGGAGCTGTTCCATCTTTGAAAGATGTCTTTAGCTGAAAACAAAACCAGGGCTGTTGTTGATCATCTTAATACAGTGGAATTCAATTAAAACAAAATCTTAGAAATTGTCCACATTCTTCAGTTGTGGGATTTTCTCTATTAAATATTGCATGGCATTAACAAGTGTCTTTCAAAGGTTGAACGATGAATGTGTGTAGACTGTCCATTAAAAACATGATTTCAGAAGAGTTTTGACTATGTTGCTGAAAGGCAAAATTTTGCCACCCTGGAGCTACTTTTGGGGATTTTGATTTTAAGCAGTTTATTAAGAAACAAGGCCCTGACTGGAGTAGCTCTGTGGGTTGGACATTGCCCCCCAAAACAAAAGGTCACCAGTTCGATTCCCAGTCAGGGCACATACCTGAGTTGTGGGCCAGATCATGGAGTTGGGGGAATGGGAGAGGCCAACCGATCGATGTTGCTCTTCCACATTGATGTTTCTCTCCCTCTCTGTCTCCCTCCGTCCCCTTCTCTCTGAAAATAAATCTTAAGAAAGAAAAGAAGGAATGAAAGGAGGGAAGGAGGGAGGGAGGAAGGAAGGAAGAGAAGATATTCAGAAAGAGACTTTGACACAGCCCCCCTTCCTTTCCTGCGCATGAGATTCAGACAGAGAAAAGCTGCTTCAGGAAGATCTTTGGATGTCCACTTCAGCCTAGTTTGAATTACAAATGGTAAACAAGAGGGTTTCAGGCAGCCTAGGCTGGATAGCCCACGTCCCATTGTCCCTGGGTTGCTTAGCAAGGATTTTCCTCCAAGTGTGTTCCGTTCTTATTCAACTATCTGTAAATTGCCCGTTCCTACTTATGAAATTTAATTACCCCATTCCCACTTTTCGCCTTTGTCCAGATATCCAATGTTGCCTCACTGTCTTCGGAATTTTCATGGAACGATCTTATCTTTGTGAATTCCCTATGCACATATATTAAACTTTGATTTTCTCCTGTTAATCTGTCTCTGAGAATTTGATTATTAGCCCAGCCTAGAAAAATTTAGAAGGTGGGAGGAAAAGCATTAATATTTTTTAGCACCCACGTTGCTATTGCACAAACACTTTTGTACTAGAGGTAAATAGTTGAAATCAGTTAAAGAAAAGACATTTTCTTGGCAATCCCATTGAAAATTATTTTCCACCATGCTTCAATTCCAGGCATTTATTTACTTCATTGCCCAAAATAACTGTACAACGTGCTGTAAGTTGCATTAAATCTCACACCTTCTCCTTCACAGGTTTTTCATCAACAACTTCTTTAGGTTGTTGTGTTGTTGATGCCACTTTATAATCTGCACATTGTAACTTGGTAGTAAGAGTAACTAGGAAGGATGAAATCTGTCCACTGACAAAGTGTCCTTAAAAATATGAGTTCCTTTTTGTATTTTGAAATAGAGGGGAAAGCTTGTACCTTATAATTATGAGGCCTGGTATTTTTACTTCCGTTAATTTTTAGCGATGACAAAGGAAGTTAAGGTTCCCCCAAAAAGTTGCACCCCAAGAGGAATAGCATTCATGCATTTTAAGAGCCAACACAGGCCAGGCACATGCTGAACACTTTGCACACCTCATTTAACCCTAACAATCCCCTGGCAAGCCTGAGTTCTTTGTAGGTGTGACCTGAGACAAGCCTCTTAGGCTCGTCTCAAGTTACATTTTGAGAACCACTAATCTGTATTGATATGTACTATGATCACCATTCAACAAATGGAAACAGAAAGACTTAGGGAAGTTAAGTAACTTACTCAAGGTGCATATGGCTTTAGTGTCTGTTGCCTCTCAAGACAAGTTTGCTCTAAGACCTGAGTCCCCTGAGAAATTACACACAACCAACGCACTGTTTTGCAAACTGAGTCTTGTTAACTAATTCCTTGACGGCCATCACTGCGTCCGCTTAGTCCTTGGTCTGCACCTGGTTGCCTCACCCTGCCAGCCTCTTCCTAGGGTGCCGCACTATATCTTTCAATATATGCCTATATGGCTTGAACCTCCCATTTCTTAGACCTATGAAATACGCTTTTCTTGGACAGTCCAGGACCCCTTTCTTTCAAGCACTCAGAACTGAGTGGTAGCCTGTCAGAAGGTGTTCCTATGTCTAACATTTGGTGTGAGGCTACCCAATGAAGTAATCCCGAGGCTGGCCTCCTCACCTAACTGTGACTCCCGCTCACAAACTCCGGGATGCTGCTGATTGCCAGGAAACTAGGGTGGCTTCCATAATCCACACACCCCTGTAATTCAGTAGCTGACTGTAGAGGTTAGTTCTTGTAGACAGCTCGGAGTTAGTTATACGCATATGCAGGTTATCTGTGGTGACATTCAGATGTGACCTCTGAGGCAGCCGGCCCTGCACTCTCATTCCCTTTGTCCCTTGTTCTCACCTTCCCCAACCCAACCTTCCCTCTCCCCCTTTACAGTTCTCCTGTGCTCAGGGGGACCCTCCGCCTGGGTAAATGAACATCAGTGTTCTCAGCCTGGTACACTTCCTTCCCCTTCTGACTCTCCGCCGAGGCCACTGCTTTTTCTGCCACCCTTCCGCTGATGGTTCACGGGATTCAGCATCCTCCTGGTTCCTCCAAGCCACTGTGTACCATTCCTCCTCCACCTATGTGTGAAAACCCGTCTGCTTCAGGCTTCATGCTCTGGCTTGGCCTCTTTGTCATTCTGCACACTCCTGCTTGTCCCATTTCATTTGAGGAAGCCGTGGCACCTGGCTCACTCACTACCCTGAGGCCCGCCACCTGTGACAACTTTAGTGTCTCGGCGGGCCAGGGATCCAAACTTCAGTCAGACACCCAATCCTGTCCCTTGTTTCTTAGCAGTCGTTTTCTGACACACTTGTTGCCACCTAAGGACCTCAGCACATGCTGTCCCCCTGTCCGTGACACTGTCCCCTTCGTTCCCCTTCCTCAGGATGGGCATCTTATATCCTCCAGGGGTGTGTGTGTGTTGCTTCCATGGAGAGGACAGCTCAGGGCCACATTCTCTAGTGGGTCCCTCTACGCCCCCGTCATTGTACTTTGTTTGCTTCACAGCATCTCTCATGATGTATGATTATGTATTTGCTGGTTTGTTTCATTACCACCTGTCCCCTCCCCCAGACTGTGTGCTCCATGAGGACAGGGGGTCTGTCAACTCCATTACAATGGCAGTCCCAGCCCTAGAACAATGCTCGGCACAGACACCCTCCAGAGATATTTATTAATTGAATAAATAAACCCACAAATGAACAACCATTAGCTCTGTACGTGGGTGAGAGAGAGTTCCCACTGGCTTGTGGCTTCCCCCCGGAGTCGAGGTTGTCAGGGAAACTCGCACTGCGCTGGCAGGGTTGGGGCCAAGGAACCAGTGGTTTTAGTCGACCATGCAGATGATTCTTATGCTTCAATAAAGCTGAGAGATTGGCAAGAGGGAAAGGCCTTCACCCACACACTGAATGCTGACCCAGGCTGGAGAAACTCTGTGCTACAGTAAGAAACGTGAATCATTCTGGGGTTTTCTGGGATCCCCCAGCACTGAAGCAAACGGGAGCTTTTAGAGAAGGGCCCAATCACTCAGGCATAACAAGTGAAAAGCAAGGGAGAGGAGACTCCTGAAATATTGTAGAGACTGAAAAGCATAGGCTGATTTTAGCTGTTGATTAGTTTTCTGTTTTATAAGAAAAATTTAGGATAGGAGAATTCTTCTGAATGCTGGTTCTCCTGAAGACAAAGGCAGTTCTTATATTGCCTCTGTCCCCTTAACCAGGTGAACAGCATTGAAAATCCTCAATGGTAGCACATTCTATACTTTGAGGGTGGACTTGGCTCTCAGAAACACTCAAAAGCCACTCAGAGTCCAAGTTTTTAATGTAGCTGGCAAGTCAGGGAAATATTGTTCTGGAATTATGGACCTTAACCTGCTTTCCTTCACTCCTGACAGAGGAGCCCTTGACAGGATGACTTTTTGTGATGACTTCTGGAGGTAAACAGGACGTTTTGCTTCTTCTCTTTGGCCAACAGAGGGAGACTCAGTTCTTCTCAGGGGAGAAGATCCGGAGACCCAGAGAACCTGTGTTTCCTCCTGCTCGGTGATTCCTACGCTGTGCCCTTTGCCTCTTCATTGAGCCCACTGGAGCTAACCCAGGTGCTTGCTGTGGGCTGGTGGGGGTGGGGGGAAGGGTCTAGTTCTGAAGCTCTGCCAAGCTTCCAAGAACCCAGAAGAATTTTCAATCAGTTCTGTACTCCAGGCCATTTGTGATAGGATTTCATAGGATTGGGATGGTGGGGATGAAAAGAGAGGCGTTGCACGTCTAGTTTAGAATCCTTGGCCCTAGAAGCTCACGCAACTTCAGGGGCTCACCCCCCAGGTCTTTGGAAGTCTTCACGTGGGTGCCACGATAGCAGAATCCTCTGCCTCTCTCCCCGCCTGCCCCCTGCCCAACTCCTTTACCACATGAGTAACTGCTCTTATCCCTCAGCCCGTATCTGCTGCTAAGATAGGTAATGGAAACATGGGCCTTCTGGGGTTGGAGGAGGGGAGGAAAGAATGGAAACTTTCTTGCTTTTTGTTTCTGTTTGTTTTATTTTAATGTGTTCATTTCTAAATTTCTTTTTTAAAAACCCAGACTTCTTGCATTGTGAGGGCTAGTATCCTATGGCTACATCACCATGTCTACCTTTAGGCTTCATACTCTCCCTGCTAGATGACTCTTGGGCCTACAAGAACATCTGTCTCCTTTTGAAACCTGGAGCAACATTACAAAGTTCCTGTCTATTAATTTTGTTTTATTAGAAGCCATGTCTGATTTCTCCTCAGTTTCCTGTTTTCTGCACCCTCTGGCATTCAGCGAAGAGATGTGACAAGCGATGGTGGACTGGGCCCAACTATTGCTTTTGGTATTCTAGGTTAAGCGGGTATAGGTGTGAGGACCTAACTGGCATTTCTAAAACCATCTATAGGAAAGATGGATACATCTATAGGAATATTTTCTATGTTCCAAACAAAGGACAGATATGCAAACTAGTGGACCTGGTGTTACCATGGAAACAGTCTTATGCATATGCATAGGTGGTCATTCATATCATGCACATAAAGGCGATTGCCTGGGGCATCACCTCCATAATAACCCTCTTGGGGCCTTGGTAAACCTCTGGCCTCGCTGAGTATTACTTAGGGGAGGCTACACTACTCTAACAAATAGACCTGTAAGATGATGGAAGTTTATGATTTCTGCTCCTAACACTCCAGGGCAGATGCTCTGGATCCAGAGTGGGGAGGGACCCAGGCCAAGGGGGACTCTTCCATCTTCAAACCAGAGGAAGGGGAAAGTCTGGGAGGCCTAGTTGTGTGGGACAGACATGGGAGTGACTTGCCTCGCTTGGGCTCACATTAGTTTGACTAGAACTCAGTCCTGTGTGGCCTTTCCTAGAGCAAAGGAGGGTAAGGAATGTCAGCCAGCTGTGTACCCAGAAAGAGGAGGCAGATTTTGGTGGCCTCCCAGCAGCTTCCACCGTGCTGCGGGAGGAGTTTCTTTCAGACTCTCATCAGATGAGAAGCTTCGCACTGACCTTTGGAACAGTGTCAGCATATGTTTCAGGTTGAGATGGATCAGGTGGGAAGTCCTGAACTGACACTCAGAAGGTCACCAGCACAGCTTCCTCTTGTCGTCGTGGCTGCAGTTGCTAGGTCCTGCTTTACTCACCCTCCTTTATTCCCAGCTCAGCTGGACTCCAGCTCCCTCCATCGCTCTGCCTGTGCCCTGCTCCCAGTCAGCAGGGCCTTACTCGGGCTCACGGTCCCACCTTGCTACCAAGATCTGTCCACTGACATTCCTAGTTCCTTATCCAGCCGCCTGCTGGACTCCTTAGCTTTTGGCTCATGTGTCCTGCCAGACCTCTTTTGGTCCTCCTAATGTGGACAATAGCATGGGGCTCTGAGTCCTCATCTTGCTGCCCCAGGCCTAGGCCTCTGCTTGTTATGACCTTGCCTTGACTTCAGCACTTTGCTCTCTTCTCTTGTTTCTCTCAGCTCCACGTGACCTCCCTCCTGGCTTACTGCTGGCTTGGCCTTCTTGAAGCTGCCTTGTTCACACTCAAAGACACTTAGCCTAGGGCCTCACTCTCTGGGTTCACCTTCTCCCTCTGAGGAGCTCCCTAAACTGGAGATCTTCTGTGGCTCAGGCAATCAGAAAACATACAGGCAAAATAGATGCAGTAAGAATCCTTTACTTGTACCTATGCCAATGGCCTTGTAATGGAATTTTTTATGTAGGTGATTTTCCACCACCTTCCCATCTAACTTGGAAACCCTTGGTCTATATTCAATGAGCATGTTATTATGTCCTAAGTATTATGGCTCATACATACTTGTTCGCTTACTCCACAGCACCTAGCACAGACTACGCACTCACTATCAATACTAGCTTTCCCCTCATCCATTTATTATTTTAAGGGAAATTCTTTTTATTGTGAAGATTTAGATGATTTAAAATGTTGGCTACTCAGCCCTTGAAAAAAGTATTACAAATGAAGCAATGATTGAAAAGACAATAGAAAAGGCTGAATATATAGCACTACCGAGAAAGATTATATATGAAAAGCTAAAGAAAGAGGTGGTTTGAAGACTATATGTACTAGAGCAATGTAAAGATATATATTTGCTATACTACTCTGAAGCTTGCTTTGTCATTGTACTTATAATGTGGCTTGGTGGTGTTTTGAACAGCATTATAATTACATTTTGAAATGAGGATGTGTCTCGATAAAAAAATATGGCAGCTATAAAGAGAAATATCATGTATGCAGGCTAAAAACTGGCTTGACCAGGAAATTCTTTAGAGACTCATTTATTTATATCTTTCGGCGAAGTAGACCTGAAGAAGGAATTGCGAGTTATGGATGATAGTCAAAATTTGAAAAGGAAGGTCTGCTAGGTAGGAAACAAATTCTTCTTAACAGGACGAACTCATTTGAAATGAGGGAAAAAAGACTGATGGATGGTTTAAAAGGAGATGTTTGACTGAAGCCTGCCTGCTGTACCCATAGCTACCTGCCCACAAGAATGTGGCTCCCTGGTGACGGCTGCACTAATTATAGAAAAACAAGTTGAGTGGAAGATGAGTTATGTAAATTCACATTGACTGAAGATCCTGTTGGAGCATTTAGGAATTTTGATTATTAAAAATAAACCTAGGATTTTCTTACATTTAAAAGCAATTACAAGATGAACGATAATTTGCTATAGTCTTAGAATGAAATCTGGATCAGCCAAAATAACATTATTAACATGACTATAAATTACTTGCAGGTAACCGCCATTTTGTGGACTTGAGAGGAGGTATAAAGTGTGTTTTAAACTGTAAGTTTATATTTTAATTTTTGTTTATAAAATAACAAATGGTACCAAAATGTCACACTTTTCATAAACCCTTTAAAATAGAAGCCTGAAGCTTTCTCTGCTCCATGTCAACCAGTTTTCTTGTTTTAAAATATAAACCTAGCTTGAAGGCAGAGGATTAGAAAACAACAAAGACTGGAAAGCCACTCACTCTTCTAAAAGAAAACCTTTTCTGTTTATGTTCAAAGATGGATGGGCCATTGAAATCAATACCTTCAAAATGAGGATGCTTAACATGATTCTTTACACATTTAGAAATTTGATAAACTCAGGTTTAGTGAACATGTTAACGAAAACAAATGAAACTGGTACTTAAAATTTTTCTTCATGCAACATTACTCAACACTTAATTTAACATGCTGTAATTTTAAATGAATTTTGTTTCCTACTCAGACACATTGGGAATTCAGCTAAATTGTTTCAGTCGCCCACGCACTGAACAAAATAAAAAGACTTATTACTTGCCACATACTAGGAAGGTAAAGGGCCTACCACTGAGGCAGCACAATTCACAGGGAAAGTTCTTTTTCTCCCTCCCCAGCATCGAAGCCCTTGGAATGAGTGGGGGGAAAGCACAGTTGTATCAGGATCAGAAACCGGTGCGAATATAAAATGCCCTGTGTTTGTCGCCACTCTTAATTCCCAAGTATGTATGTTTGAATGATCTACAATTGGGGGTTGATGCCCAAGCCTTTTTCCAAATGCAGATCTGTCACGATTCGTGTTATACTGAAAACCCCTGTGCAGACAAAGGACAGCTTGAGGGTACCCGGGGGATCATATTTAGCACTGGCACAGCACCTTCATCTGTAACATGCCTTACAAACATTAGCTGATTAGGAGGAACAACACCCCTGCAAGGTATTTTCACAGGATGCAAAGATGAAAACCTACAAGCAAGACAGCCAGGGCGCATAAGTCATGAAGTGTTACATCAACATGACCTGAAAACCAGCAGAACTCCCTCCCCCTCTTCTTGCCATGACCATCTTTTCAGAAAGGCAGGAAGTTAGATTTTATGCCAAGTGGTGATGGTGGTGGTAGCGGTGGTGGAAAGATGTTTGGGTGAGAGAATCCTGATAAAGTTCTAAGCAACACATTTGCAAATGGGAAATGTTCGACTAACTCAGAGAAGGGACTTCGAGAATATAACCTTTTTAGATGTACCTCAGAGGATAGAAAATCAATACAGTGTTTAATTAATCTACTGCAGATTGACTTCCCATAAAGGAGCCCCAGCCTGGAAAGTGCACAGCGCACAGCTGGAGAGTCTAGGAGAGCATCGAGTGGAGGGGCTCGCTGCATTTTTTTGCTCTCTTAGGGGTGGGGAAGGGGATCACGACTGCCCTGTGCTCTGACTGCACAGACTTTGCTCACTTGCTCTGTGAAAGAGGTCTCAACAGGCAACAGCATCACACAGCGATGAGTGGGATCAGCTCAGTAGCTTTCAGAGGAAAGGATGCCATGTCATGCAGAAGAATCTGCAGTTTAGGGCTTCGTGTGAAGAAGCCTGTTATTCTCAAAGCAGGTGCTAGAACATGAAATGAAATCGACATAAAAAATACTGAAGTGCAGAGTAGATGGTCAATGAATTGTACTTTTCTCCTTACCACGGGAGGCATGCTGCACGAGGCAAGTACAGTTCTCTCAACCCCAGGAGGTCTGCCACCATGAGAAACAGTTCTAGGGTCAGGACATGGCGCAGACGCGCTCTGATTGCCCCAGGCTGCACTGCCCAGCGCGGCCACGAGCCACGTGTGCTATTAATGGGCACTAGACTGGGGGCTAGTCTGAGTGGAGACGAGTTGTTGCTATAAACTGCACACTAGATTTTGAAAATTTAGTTAAAAAAAGAAGGTAAAATATTTTATTAGTAATTTTAATCTTTATTACATATTGAGATGAGGATGTTTTAGACATATTGGGTTAAATAAAATATATTCAAATGAATTCTACCTCTTTTACTTTTTAAAAATTGGGGCTATGGAAGACAAAGTCACACATGGAGCTTACATCTGTGGTTCATAGTTGTGTTTCTGTTGGATAGTGTTGCCCTAGAACATAACTCTCAAATATCTTGCCTCATATACTTCACCAGTTTTTAAAAAGTTTGAGAATGCACCCCCAAAATATGTAAACTTTTTATTTATAAGTATACTTTGTTTACATTAGAAAACATACAAAAATAGAAAACAGACATGAATAGAGGTCCTGGTTCCCATACCCATACCCCAGTGATCACCACATGTACCCCTAGGGTGTACACGTGCCCCTTTGGAAATTGCTATTTTGAAACTGGCTCTTGAGGCAAAGGACCCACTTATCATACTCCTTGGGGAGTAAGGGGGAGGGGTTGATTATCATTGGAGAGAAACAAAATTACCATAAAGTTGTAACAATGTGCAGATTATACAAGTACAACCAAAGTAAAACATGACACATATAATGACACAAGTAAGAAAGAAAGGCTAACAGTAGGCTCCCCTTAGCTGCAGCTGCACCTTGAATTTTGTTCAAGGGTGGGCAAGCAGAGGAGGGGCCAAGAGAGAGGCAATGAGATCTAGTCTGGAAGCTAACTCTTCATAGAACTTTACAGAAGTTTGGGAAAATGTCGATTGTTTAAATCAAAGATTAAAGGGGAGAGGTTAAAGCATGCCCTAGGTGCTCTTTGGTACCTTCTTTGCCCACCACCAACCCCCACTACAGTAAAGAGGGGCAGGCTGAGTTTCTAAAAGCTTAAAAGAGGAGAGGGGGAAGAAAAGTGCCAGGAAATAAGGAAGTAGAGGAACTCTTGCCTGTTTTTGGATTCTGTGAGTAGGTGCAGAGAGTCCACTCCACATGGAGCCCCAAGAGGTGAAAGACCTTTCTGATGCGAGGTGTTGATAGCAGTGAAAGACTCCTCTGCCCAAGTTTAGTCCAAGAACTGAAGAGTGCGTGGGCTTGGGCCAGACGTGGGGGCCTACGTGCATTGGAGACCAGAGGGCCTGCCTCCCGTGTTCTAGAACACACGAGACTGTCTGCATCTATTGCATGACCTTAGCGGGGGGAGAACTCCAAATCACGACTGAAATTGATTCCTGGCAGCAGAAGTATTTGAATTAAAGAGACATAGAAACGTGACAAGTTTTAATGAAAAATTTCTTAATAAATGTACATAATTTAAAACATCAAATAAGAATGAAAATAAAAGTCTCTGTTTCACTTCCACAATCCAGATTCCCATTTGCTGGGAATGACCACCTGTAACTTTTTAAGCTGTGTTTTTCTTGCATTTACCTCCATAATTCTAAATAAGGCGTTCTTACTATTTTTGAAGGTTTTTAGTTTTATGTATTACCTAAGGACTTCTAATTATGGAAGATGAAAGTTCAACTCTCCTACACACACACACACTTTACCCCCTCCTCCTGGTTATATCACATTTTCATAATTCTGGTTATTAATAGAGTACAGTGTTATAACTATGCCAATTTTATCCCCAGTAGAGCTAGGTAATGTATTATGATTTCTTTTTTTGAGTAACTTTTTGTTTTTTTCTGGAATTAATAGGTACCTTAAAATTTTTGCTTAGTTTTCTATTTACCTATTTATGACTCATTCATCTTCAAACGTTCTCAATACACAGTAGGGTCTCACATTCGTTCATGCATTAGGAGATGTGTCATTTTTCTGTTGTCTCATCCTCCTGCACCAATCTGGACTTGAGCATACTTGTCATCGTGGGGCTTCCCTTTACTATCAATCAGTCTTGCATGCGTTTCCCTTTGTCCTCATCTCTTGCAATTTTTTTTTCTTGTGGATTCGTGATTACTTTTTCATTTACTTCGCTTTTTATGGGGGTTAAGGAAGGTATAGATATTATTTTTGCAGGAGAGCTGCTTATTGGGTAGCGGGAACATGACATCTGCCAACCTCAGTCTTGTGCAGTGAAAGTCAGAGCGGCATCTGAAAACCAAACCAGCGCAGCACCAGTGACACGTGCCTTCCACCAGTCAGGGCCAACCCCAGTCCTCCGCAGCGCAGCTGGGCTTCATGACAGAAGGGAGTCCTCTTCAATGCCAGAACGCACTGTGTTGCAGCCTGTCAAGACTGGGCAGGTCCACTCTAGCTTTGGGAAATGAAGGAAAATGCGCGGAGCTGTGGGGATACTTGACATGCCTTTATTCTCGGGTGGGCGAGCCACGCACGCTGCAAGCTGCCTGTGTCCCTAGTGAGAAGCCCCTACTTGCTTAAGTACTAGAGGTGAATAAAACTGGCAAAAAGCCAGAAAATTACATAACGTAACATAATTCTGCATATGTGAGCCCACTTCATGTTATGGGAACAGTTTATCGGACCCAGTCTCCAGGCTATGAGAACACTACTTATCAGGCCCCTTCAAGGCTATGGGAACACTGCTTCCCTTAGTTATCCAGACACCTGTGTGAGGAAGCCAGACTGCCTCCACTTACCCTACACACACTCATTTTGTTCTATAAATACCAGATTTAAGTAACTCAGAACAAACCATTTTGTAAGTTCTGGAAAGTAACTCGTGGTCATATGAGAAATAAACACAAGTGATTGTGGGTCACTTGCTCGGAGACCAAGCGACACTATGGCCCAAAGTGGAACATAGTTTAAGCAAAAACAAACTGTAATGGACTGAGATAGGTAAAATATGCTGAACTCCATGGGTGCATAAAGACAAATCCCAAAAATCAAAACCCCAAAACCTCCTTGGTCGTCTTTAAAAGATGCTCATTATTCTGAAAACTGGCAAATAAAAGGGAAAAAATCAACATCTTGCCTTTTCTGAAAAACAAACAAACTATACCTAAAGGTAACCAGTAGACGGTAAGAGAAAGTTCTTCTTAAAAAACATTTCCAGATAATAAATGAGGATGGAATAAATTACACTGTAGCCCCTATTGAAATACTCGATGTAGGCAATGAGCATCAATGGCTACTGAAATCATTTGCTGAAAACTGACCGGGAACTTTGTAATACATAGACCAGGCCAACAACACCGGAAAACACTGATCAATCTTATTATTACAGAAAAGAGAGACAAACACATTATGTGATGTAAATAGGAAGTATGCAGCACTGCCAGTAAAATATTCTTGCTAACAAATTGCACATAATCTGATCAAGTCTCAAGATTTTACTACCAGTCAAAAGAAAACAGAGGGAGCAGGAACATGACAAAATCATCAAAAAAACTCTACAGGACAAACAACTCTACATAGGAATGTAGGAAATATATAGAATATATACAATATAGGAAACTTTACAGGACAAATGACACACTTTCTTCCACAAATAAATTGCAAGTAAAAAGGAGTATCTACTGACTAAAAGACTCAAGAAACACACCCAAGTATAGAATGTGAATCTTGATTCAAACACACCAACTATAAAGACAAGCAAAGCCTTATGAGAAAATCAGGGAAATGTAAACACTGACTAAATATTTGATAATATTAAGGAATTATTGTTAATTGTTTAAGGTATGACAAAGGCATTGTGATTGTGGTTTAAAAGGACTTCTTGTTGTTTGGAGATATATTCCAAAGTAAAGAGAGGCTTAATTCCCCTGCCTTCTTTGTCCCCCACATTACTGTCCCACAGGGTTGGCTCTCTTTGCTCAGAGTCAGAAAGCTAGTGTAGGTGCCCAAGCCCCCTCTGGCTTGTCACAGAGCCTGCTCTCTGTGGGCTCATGGAGTCAGTCTCAGTCTTCAGAGCCCAAGAAGATCCAGAGCAGCTGGCTACTGTGAATGCTTGTAAGTGCTGGGTGTGAAAATATGTGCCAGGGCCAGTGACAGGGAGTGGTGGGACCCTGGTAAATCAAAGGACACATGCCCTATCTGAAGACATTCAAATTCCATGTCCAGGGTTGGGGGAGAAGCTAGTGAACCCTAGAGACCAAAAAGAACACAGCTCCAGGCTATGTCCTTGAGCCAAGTTCATGATCCCTGCAGTAGACCTAAATCTTTACTTGAGCCGAATCTCGACTTTTCTTGGAAGGACAATTTTGGCCCTATCCATATCTTTGTCTGTCAGTAGAGAACTCTAGCACCTAGTCAGAGTGGATTAAAAAATGTTATGACAAAGCAAGAATGTGTAGGAAATGTACTACCAGGAAAAAAGCAATCCCTTAGGGAGCCTATGTTGATTTAACGATAAGAATTTGTACACCAAGGGTGTCAGCCAGCACAGGAAATCCATCCTGCTGGAGAGTCAGAAGTGCCCCAGTCAGGACTGTGGCCACATCGATTGGCTCCAAAGGGCATCCTTTATACATACAGGCAAAGGGCATATCTAGACTTCCCAGTCACTAAAAGGGAGTAAAGGGGGTGGGGTATTTAGGACCTAAGAAAGAAGCCAGAAACCTACTTCTTCTGTCTTTCTTGTGACAGGTTGATTCTTACTCAGTTTAAAAATAATTCTGAGATTCTTCCTAAATACTAGAGAAAATATCAGAATGTGCTAGGAAACTATTACAAAACAAAACAGGATTGTTGGTGTGTTTCAGTATCTCACTCACCAGATAGGATAGTTAATTTATTTGGTAGGCTATCAGGAAGGCTGACTGTATCAACTTCTGCATTGTCAAGAACAAATACTTACTGAGAGTACCATATAAAGGAGCTGTACCAAGCCCTGTGGGGGATACAGACACAAATAAAATGCACTTCCTGTCCTACCAGATCTTACAATATAGATGAAGACCTAACACTCTAAAATTACATTCTAAGACATATATGATAAATGTAAATAATTGTGAGATATGGAAAGGCGGAGATGGACAGAGCTTTGCAGAAGAGCTGGGGATTGGCTCCAGCTTTGAAGGCTGTCCCAAATTTCAGTAGGTATTCAGGGGAGAGAGCGCCTTTTTTTCTATCTAATTCTTTCATGGTGTACTAGATGTTTCCAGCGCCTGCTTGTCTGTATTCCTTCAAAGAAACTGACTTGCCCAAAGGCTCTTCTAGGCAGTCAGGTTTAATGTCCATGACCCTCTGTTCCAGCAGGTTAAGCAACTGGTGGTTACCTGACCCAGGACTGTCACTCTCAGTGTGGCCCGACCAGCATAGCCTGGCTTACAAAGATATTCTGTGATCATGGGAGTGTGCTTCTTGATGACTTAACTGCAGAAGATAGAAAGAGCCCATGTGAAAGGAAGTCACGTGTAAGTCAAAGTAAGAAGAAAAGAAGGCGGTACCAGGCTCCCTAGGAGCCTGAGGACTTCCTGGTTCCAGTTACAGGATTCCTTGAAATCCTCCACTTCTAAGTGACTAGAAGTAAATGAAATGGTTTTCTGTTCCTTGACCAAATTATGTGGACATAATGAATAGAAATAGTAACGGGTTTTTTCTGTCTCTTAGCTCAGAGACTCTCTTTGTACAAATACCTTGAAAGTCATCTTAGTGTTTACAAGGGGGTCTTGCCTTTATATTGGTATGTGAGAGTAATCAACACGTGCCATAAATTAACCAAAACTTCTGGTTTCTCTTTCTCTTACCTCCAACTTCTCTCCCTCCCACCCTCACTCCTGTGTCATAGATGAAATGAGGGCAATGGGAAATAAAGGTGGGGAATAAAATCAAACTAGGCATAGAGTCAGCACACAACTGTAGCTAGAGGTAGTGTACAAATTAGATTCCGAGCTCCTAAGGAGCTGGAGGAAAACACAGTTAGTAACAACCTTTTTAGTATTTTGTAAGGCAGAAGCAACACAGTTGTGGCCCAACAGAAATTTCTCACTTGGGTCCTCATACAGCGAACACCTTGTTATCCTCAACCAATAAATGACAGGTGGCTCTTTCTTAGAAAATCTCTTATGCCGACGGAGAGCATAATGCCAAAATCTTCCTAAGAAAGGGAACTCTCCTGGTTTTAAGTACGAACATTTCTGATGGTTTGATTTGATCCAAGGAGAAAGGGGGCAGAATATAGATAGCATGCCTCTAAGAGTGGATGGCCTTCGAGCCTTCTGCAATCTTTGAGGAATAGCATTCCTCACAGCTGTGCTTTGATAAGAATTAAAGTGCCAAGAGGTTATATCCTGAAGGGCAGAAACTGGATACAGCTGATTACCAGCAGATGCATATTTCTGACACTTTGATTTGTGGACAATCAATGGAGCAGGTGTTATAGCTGGCCTCATTTTCTGGAAGCAACGAGCCAAACCAGAAGAGGTGACACCAAATCTTCCAGTTTAGGTAGAGGTCTCAACTGAACATTCAGGCAGGTGTGGGACTTCTAGTGGAGTTAAAGAGGCCTGCAGGAGACTGGACTTTTATTTCCTATTTGTCTTGGCCCACCATGATCCCTACAGTGTATGTTTCATGGAGGGCCTTAGGAGTCTACTTCAATGTGAATGATTGTTGTCAAATAAGTAATTTTGTAACATTTATGGGCAAGTTGTTCTCCATTTTCCTGAAATTATGGTAATGCAGTATTTATTTTATTTATCTTTAAATGTGTAAAACATGCTGAATTCTTGGCACTTCTCCATCCAGGAGTATGTGACTAAAGTACATGAGGAAAATATTACATGGAGCTTTATTTGACAAGCTGATTTATTTAAAATCAACAAAGTGGCTAATGGAACTTCAGGGCAGTAATTTCACATTTCTATTAACCTTTAATGAACCCATGTGGTTTCTTTAAAATCTATATTACCTGTGTAAAGAAAATCTATTTATTAGAAATGCAGTCTATGATTTTTGGTAACAGAGCAATACTCATATACCACAGAAGCCAATTCTATTGAGCTTTAAATTCCAAGATATTTAACTTTGTGAATATAAGGCTTTATTATCAACACTTACTTCCCATACTGTCAATTGAAAGAATATGTTAACCACCTACTGTAACTAATTTAACTGGTAAAAATGGTTGAGACAGGAATGGATAAAACAACAGTGTTGTTAATATTTTTCTTTCATTTTTAAAATTTATTTTTTAAATATTTATTTATTTATTTTTAGAGAGGGGAAGGGAGGGAGAAAGAGACAGAGAGAAACATCAATGTGAGAGAGAAACATCAATCTTTTGCCTCCTGTATGTACTCTGACCGGGGACTGGACCTGCAACCTGCAGCCTGCAACCTGCAACGGGAAACCCAGACATGTGCCCTGACTGGGAATCAACCAGCAACCCTTTGTTTTGTGGGACGACGCCCAACCAACTGAGTCACACTAGTCAGGGCGTTAATATTTTTCTTAGGGAAATAACTTTTATACTTATATTAGGCATATTTGCAAATAATCATTTTACTTCCTGAGGTTTTAATATACTTTATAATCTATTTATAAAGAAAAATATATATGTCAATTCCAGTTGGCCAATTCTGTATTTTTCTGTCAAATCAGGGGTGTCAAACTTATTTTCACCAGGGGCCATATCAGCCTTGAGGGTTGCCTTCAAAAGGCTGAATGCAATTTTAGGACTGTATAAAGGTAACTACTCCTTAACAGTTAAGCGAGAGCCCCACGCGGCTGCTGGATAAAACAAGGTGGAGGGCCGCATTCAGCCCACGGGCCTTTTGTTTGCCACCTGTGTGTTAAATTGCAAAAGGAGAAGAATCTCATTGGCCTAATTAATGAGTATCAACTCATCTGGGCCAGGCTTTTTGGGTCAGGCTAAGTCCAGGTTTTTGGCTAGCGTATGGTTCAGGTCCCCACTCCCAATCCATTCTGTGACTACCCTTTGCTCAAAGAATAGTCTAAGGGATGTGAGCAGGGTGGATTCTGTTAGAAGAGAGTAAAGGAGTTTCATGCATTGTGATTGATGTGTTTCATATTAAAATTTCTAATCTTTCTGTACTGTAAACAACACTGATACATGTCCTTTTTATATATACTTTTGCATTTTCTAAGTTTGGTAGGATAAATTTCTAGAAGAGTGTTGAGTCAACAGGTATGAAAAAAATAATTTTGCTATTTATACTGACATATTTTATCATTGCATTTCACTTAGTCTCTCAATATTTCAATTACTGAACACCAAGAATATAATACCCTCTCTTTTCATATATAAACATATAAGAAATAAAAAGTTTCACTTCTGTAATTAGCTCACAAAAATAGCTGAGCCTTGCAACCTTGTTCTTTTCCTTGTTTGTCTGTGAGACTGTATATGAAAGGATTTAAATGTTATTTTGGGAAATATTCATATCTCCAGAATTTTTTTTTTTAATTTCAAGAAAAGCTTAGAGGGTCTTGACTGCTGCTAGGGAGGCTAGAATGCAAGAGAGACAGAGAGAAAGAAACATCAATTTGTTGTTCTACTTATTTATGCATTCATTGGTCGCTTCTTGTATGTGCCTTGAGGATCCAACCCACCATCTTGGCACATCGGGACAACGCTCTAACCAACTGATGTACCCAGCCCGGGCATATATATTTAACAAGATCTTCAGATAACTCTGGTGTAGGTACTTGGTAAATCTCACTGAGAAAAATCATTTTGGGGACTTCATGGATCCTTTTTGATGGGAGAAAATAAAAATTAGAAGTTTTCTATTTAGCCCTGGCCAGTTAGCTCAGTTGGTTAGAGCCTCCTCCAGATACACCAAGGTTGCAGGTCCCATCCCGGGCCAGGGCACATACAAGAAGCAACCAATGAAAGCATGAATGGGTGGAACAAAAGGTCAAAAAGTTTTTCCATTTCAAAAACTTTTCCAATAAAAAATTGTGTATGCTACTTTTTGTTTTAGTCAGTCAGTTCTGGGTGTCATCAAATGACTTCTTTTTGTAGCTTTTATTTTTATTTAAAAAAAATGTGTTTGCATTTTTCCCATTACCATTTAAACCCCTTCTGCCCCCTCCCCAAATGACTTTCTTAAAGAGGATTTTGAACTCTGTCTCCTTAACACTTCCTAATAAGAATGCTGCTGGCCCTTGCTTTTTCCTGCTATCCATCTTTTTAAATTTTCTCCATCTGTCTAAGAGTCTTCCATTCCTAACCCCTCAGGTTCTCCTGTTCTTATTGGTTCATGCAAAATCCATTGAGGAGACCTAGAGTTTCTCCTGATCCTACTTCAGGAATTAATACTTTGAAGGCAAATTCCTGGGACAGGTTAGGGAGTATGTAGTGAGGTCATTTGCCTGTCAGTTCTGACCGGCTGATGTTTTCTGAGTTAGAACCCGACTCTTTGCCTTGAAGGTTCTGATACTTGATTTTGTCAACAAACAAGATCAGATCTGGTCTGTGAGCTGGTTCACTCTAATCAAACTCAAGAACCTGGTGTGCACTTCCAGCATGCCATGCATCTATTTACAATTACAAAGTAACTGGAACATTTGCATTGGCACGGACCTCCCCACATACCAGTGGTTTGGGTAGCCCAATTATAATCAGAAGTTTGCTTCATGGGTAAAATGTCAGACTAAGGGAGGTTAAATGTGTAATTTGCTTCCTGGCTCCCTGAGGCTGATGAATTCATTTTCACAGTGGAGATGGCCTTGTTAATCTTGCTGACCAGTTATGCCTTCTGAGGGATACATGTATTTTGTTGATTTGTTAATGCAAGCAGTTAAATTTTACTCTGACCAGAGAACCATTTTATCTTTTCAAAATGATTTTGCCACTCTCTGCTTCCTTTCTTTCTTCCCTCCCTTCTTTACTCCTTTTTTTTTTTTTTTTTTGCTTGTTTTACAGGTAATTCTTATTATCCTTTTTCCATCTTAATACCCTTTTCCCAAGTTGTTGTGTGGAGTGGGAGGGATGCAGATTACAATGACTGGGTCAAGCCCTGCATAGCTGTCCCTAGTGTTTCTGTGCTACTCCCAGTTTTCTTGTGATTCTTGTCGTTACACTGCAAACCAACTTTACTATGTGCATCTTGTTACAGAAAACCTATTTTCAATAATTATAGAGCTGTACTGTCCAATATGATAGCCACTAGCCACATATGGTGGCTATTTAAATTTAAATCTATTAGAATTAAATAAAATAAAAAATGCGTTTCATAGCTGCACTAGCTACATTTCAAGTGCTCAATAGACACATGCAGCTAGGGGCTCCCTATTGGATAATGTAGACATGGAATAATCCATCATTGCAAACATTTCTATTGGGTAGCACTGGCCTGGAGATGCCTACATTTAAAGGAAGCAAGAGGATCCTTAAATATTTTGTATGACACATAAAAAAAATGGAGTGTTTGTTTTTTTTGGTTGATATATTTAATGCTAGTGAGATTTGTCAGTTATAACTAAGTCCAGTGATCCATAAAACTAAAGTGGGCAGATCTTTCTGCCACTACCCCATCCTTTCATTTCTTCCTGACTCTTTTGGTTGCAAGTAACAGAATCCCACTCTGACTGGCTCAAGAAAAAAAGAGGATTCAGTTCAAGATTGCAGGAGCATCCAAGCATGGGAATAGAACTCAGCCTGGGGACAAACCGGAACCTACGACTTGAGTCTTACCAGCACTCTCTCTACTCCTCTCTTTGCATCTGTCTCATTTTGGTTTCTCTTTGCAGACTGCCTTACAATGGTTTTTCATTCCAAGTACAACAAGTATGACCACGTATAGCTCCTGAGATTATATTTCCTCCTTTCAGTACACTAGCCAGGCTGAGGCTAGACTCTTTCAGTGCTCATTGCAAAGATCTCTAGGAGGGTGCTCGTGGGCCTACCTTGGCTCAGGTGTCTATTCCTGGTCCAGCTGGCTGTGACCTGGGCAAGGTCAACCACAGCTGCATGAAGCTTTGCTGCTGTGGTCATTGTGATTCAGAGGATGGAACCAGAGCCAGGAAAAGACACAGAACTGGGCAACCAACCCCATGGGAGGCCACTACAATTCTCATTCTGCATTTTGGTGGCTCAGGACAACCCACCTGGGCTTTCCCTTTCTGAGCCATATAATGAATACACTCTATTTCTACATTCTCCTCTAATCCAAGTTTCTTCATCTTGTGTATGCTTAAAACAGGATTCTGCTAGATGACCCATTAATCTGTTATAGACGGCAAACTATAGCAGATATTTCAGATAAACCCAGTATATCAGTTTTCTCATCTGAAAAGTAGAGGTAATATCGTGTAAGTTGAGGCAATGTTGTGAGGTTTAAAGATTAATGATAATAATAAGAAGTGTTTATTCCCTTCTAAGTAATACATTGTCAGTTTAACCTGGATATTA
This sequence comes from Desmodus rotundus, assembly GCF_022682495.2. NCBI lineage: Eukaryota > Metazoa > Chordata > Mammalia > Chiroptera > Phyllostomidae > Desmodus > Desmodus rotundus. The sequence continues at coordinate 32,157,058 of NC_071388.1, forward strand.
ATGGAGATAAAATTCCTTATGGGAATTTCAAACACCATGTCAGAAAGGCAGTGGGGCAAACAGAATCTTTAGCGACCCTCAAATCATATAACAAGCTTTAAAAATTTTTTGAGTTTGGGTGAGAAATAATTGAAATGTAGAAGTTTGATGTATAAAGCATATGGTTTGATTTACATATATTGTGAAATAATTATAATAGGTTCAATTAACATTTATCTTCTCATATAGATGCAATAAAAAGAAAAAGAATAAAGAAAAAATCTGTCTCCAAATCACAGCCTTAAAATTTCCTCTCTTTACACCTTTACTATATACCCCACAGCAGTGTTAACTATAGTCATCATGTTGTACATTACAACCCTAATACTTATTTATCTTATAACTGGAAGTTGGTACCTTTAGACCACCTTCTTCTAATCCCTCCATCCTCTGGTGACCGCAAGTCTGATCTTATTTTTTGAGTTTGGTTTTTCTTTTTTATTTTTTAGATATTACTTATTTACTAACAGAGGGAAAGGAAGGGAGAGAGGGAGAGAAACATCCATGTGTGGTTGCCTCTCATGTGCCCCCTACTGGGGACCTGGCCTGCAACCCAGGCATGTGCCCTGACCGGGAATTGAACTGGCAACCCCTTGGTCTGCAGTCCAGCACTGAATCCACTGAGCCTCACCAACCACGGCTGGTTTTTCTTTTTTAGATTCCGCATATAAGTGAGATCATAATAGTATTTATCTTTCTCTGTCTGACTTACTTAGCATAATGCTTTCAAGTTCCATCCATATTATTGCAAATGGTATAATTTCCTTGTTTTTCATGGCTGAATAATATTCCATTGTATATATATATGCCACAACTTCTTTACCCACTCATCCATGGAAGAAGATTTAGGTTATTTCCATGTATTGGCTGTTGTAAGTAATGCTGCTATGAACAGGGGGGTGCAGATTTCTTTTCAAGTTAGTATTTTTATCACCTTTTTTTAAATCTTAGTGTTTTCTTCTAGGAGTTTTATGGTTTCAGGTCTTACATTTAAGTCTTTAATCTATTTTCAGTTATTTTTTGTGAATGGTGTGCTATGGGTCCAGTTTCATTCTTTTACATGTGAATATTCAATTATTCCAACACCATTTGTTGAAGAGACTTTCTTCTCTCCATTGAGTATTCTTGGCTCCCTTGTCCAATATTAGTTGACTGTATGTTTATATATTTATTTCTGGACTCTTATGTTCCATTAGCCTATGTGTTTGTTTTTATGTAAATACTATACTGTTTTGATCACTAGAGTTTTATAATATAGCTTGAAATCAGGAAATGTGGTACTTCCTTCTGTGTTCTCCTTTCTCAGAATTTCTTTGGTTATTGGGGGTCTTTTATAATATAAACTTTAATCCTATATTTTTTACAACCAGATTGAGCCTACATAGAATTCAGATTTGAAAATCATGTATAATCTTTTTCACATTCCAAGTGGATGGTTTATCTAGCTATGTGATCTTGAGTACAACTGTGTACCAGTATCTTCAGCTATAAAATGGGGTCATAGTAGCCACTACCTCAGAGGGTTGTGAGGATTAAATGAGTTATTATATGTGAAGTGCTTAGAATAGAGCTTAGAGATAGTAAACACTATATAAATGGTTTTTAAAATTTTTTAAAAATTTTATTGATTTGAGAGAGAGAGAGGAAGGGAGAGAGCTATTTTCCTATTCTTTAATTGGGGTTCCTTTTAAAAAAATATTTATTTATTTTCAGAGAGAGGGGAAAGGAGAGAGAAAGAGAGGGAGAGAAACATCAATGTGTGGTTGACTTTCATACGCCTCCCCCACTGGCGACCTGGGGCCCTGGCCCGCAACCCAGGCATATGCCCTGACTGGCAATTGAACCAGTGACCCTTTGCTTTGCAGTCCGGAGCTCAATCCACTGAGCCACACCAGCCAGGGCTCACTATATAAATGTTAACATTATTATTCTTTCATGCATTGCTCTTAAACTGTAGGTTGCAATGCATTAGTAGTGAGTTGAAATACAAAGAAACAATACAGCAGAATAAAATATCAGAGAGTATTGCACATAGTAGGGGTTAAGTATTACTGTGGTAAATACATATACCACAATGCTTGGTACAATGCTATCTACCTACCCAAAAGTTTCAATATTTACTCTGTTTTGGCAAATCTGAATCAGTCCTTGTAACTAATTTGAATGACCCCCAAGAGGAATGAGGAAATGGAGAACAGAAACTCCACTGATGTGGGTCAAATGCATTTGTTTCTAACGCCTGTTCTGCTGCTGATCAGCAAAGTGGTTTGGCATGTGACCTAAACTCTGCCTGGGCTTCTCTTTTGTTAAAAACGGAATTTCTTGCTAGTATCTTGTGAAGCACTTTGAGCTACTTATAGTCCAGCACTACATATTAGGTAACACCTCTCAACTTGCAGGTTTTGAATTATAGCTTGAACATCAGGGCTAATTATGACTCCTTTTTTTTTTTTTTTTTAGGGCAACCACAGAGAAAAGGTCTCTGATTTGCATTAAATCAAACTTTGCCAAACTTTCTAAACACTCATGAAATTCCTAGAATTGACAATGAAATACACTTAATGTGTCGGTTTCATTGATTGTACACTTTATGGCAATTTAAACATTGAAAATTCAGAGATTTCTAACATGCGTTTTCTCTATTTTACTGTTTCTGGCTACTCTTTTTTGCTTTCTTCATCTTACTTCCCTTCCAATTCCACAGAGCCCAAGTTAAAACCTGAAAAAAAAAAGCTGTGTGACACTATTCAGGAACAAGAGGTTAATAGTTCTTAAACATCTGGTTCTCATCTTATTTAAAGCATGAAAATGGGAATTGGGATCTTGAACACCCAGTATTGACTGGGCAGAGGAGAAAGTAGCCCCAAGGAGAAAGCCTAGTCAATGAGGGGAAGGAACTTTGTACTGGCAGGGATAGTATTATTAAACTAATAAGGGGAGTAAAGTGCACAAGGAAGAGGATAGGTAGGAAAAAGATTGAAGTGCCGTGAGAAAGTTAAAGAGCATCGTGATTATTGTAATTCTAACAAGTAGAAATAAATGAAAGGCTACAGAAAAAAATGAGATGGAAAAGGAAATTGTTGAGATTCTTTTGTGAAATTGAAGGAATTTGTAGCATCTGATAAAAAAGTTAAAAAAAATTTTTTGTTGTTGAGGATCAAGGAAAGGGGGAAAGAAAGTACTAGAAACATCAAGCCACTTTGATTTCTCTTCCTTGGAAAAGAGCAAAGGTGTAAACAAAACACAAGCAAGTGTTTGTATGCTCCATTAACACTTATTTGAATTTTATTCCCCCTCCTACATAAACATAAAAATACTTTACTTTGAATGTTTGCTCTTTTGCCCTATCCTTTTGGTTTTCATATTCTTCATAATTAATATTAGTAGGTCATAAGTGAAATAAGCCAAAGACAAGTACCATATAATTTCCCTTATATGTGGAGTCTAATGAACAAAATAAACTAACAAACAACATAGAAATTGATTCATAGACAGAGAACAGACTGACAGCTGTCAGAGGGAAGGAGGGCTGCCGGCTGGGTTAAAAAGGTGAAGGGATTAAGTGAAACAAAACAAAAAAAAACCTCATAGACACAGACAACAGTATGGTGATTTCCAGAGGGAAAGGGGAGTGAGGGGAGGCAGAACAGGGTATGGGGAGGATAAATAGTGATGGAAGGAGACTTGACTTGGGTTGGTGAACACACAATACAATAGACAGATGATGTACAGAATTGTACACCTGAAACCTATATAATTTCATTAACCAATGTCACTGCAATAAATTCAATAAAAAATTAGTAGGTTATTATCAATAGATCAGTAAAGAGGGACAAGAGGAAAGCATTTACCCCAAACCATTTCTCAAGTCACCGAGCAGAACTGGTCTTGAAATTTATAACCCATAAACTTGGTTTCTATTATTATCAGACGGATGTAACTACTGAAGAAATTTTAGACTACCTAATACCAGTTAGTTTGGATCTTTCATATACACTGCTCCATGGAAGATGAGACAATGGGTAGGGTCCCCCCACTCCCTCACTCATTTGGAATTCTTCCATGCGCACAGGCACACATTCTCACGGTAGGGCTGCTCAGCATCCGCAGGCAGTCAAGAGGATGAAGAGTCCCTGGGAAACCCATCTGACAGCTCTTTACTAACCAATACTTAAGTTGACTTTTCAACACTAATCAAGACCATCAGTATGTGGGAACCACAATATTCATTACATCACAGTGCTTATTTTTTCTAAGGCCTATATTCTCTTTGTCCATTCAATTCTGTTTCTGAGATAAAGAACAATTATCATGTGTTTTGGTGTCTAAAAATTCATACTATATACAATTAATTTTACTGGTAATTTCTGAAAATGCTTAAGTAGGCCTATAAAAATGTGGCTTAGTGTGAGCCTTCCCATCTGTAACATATGTGTAAATAAACCTGCTTCACTTGCATTCAAACCTGTACCTTTGAGGCCAAGACATTGGGAATTCAAGGTCAAAGTGAATTTTAACTTGCTACATTTTGTACTTTGATGAATAATGTAAAAGGAAGCCCTCAAAGCTTGATTGGTTCTTGCCACATTTGCCTGTCACTATTTCTCGAACTATGTAAATAAAATCACTGGCACAAAGGATACTTCCCTCCAAAAACGGATTCCTGGGGAAAGCAAATCAAAAGAACAGGAAGGGGATAATGTGTTTGATTTCTTAGAAGTCTATTTACTGTTCAATTTATGTTGGTCCTTAGGCCTTTTGACCTGCTAGCAAGTAATTATTTTTATGGCCGGTAAAATGAGTACGAAACATATGAAAAAGTGTCATTTCGCTTTCTAAAAATTGTTTCTTCTCGCCAGACACAAGCCAGGCGCCGGAGTTGACCGGATGTCAAGTCTCAGAACTCTCCAGTCCTCCACATCAGATCTTCAGCCGAGCCTTCTGAATATTCTCGCGGTTAAAGTCTAACCCCTACACTCGCAGATGCTGTTCTCCCCCCACTGGCTCTGCACAGAACATCATTATCTTTGCCGAGCTTCTGTCTCTATGGCAATAACAGATGGGAAGTACTGCGGAATTATTCATGTTCAGGAAAGGAGACAGTCTAGAAGGAGGGGAAGGTGGGGGGTGGGAGAAGGGGCACGACCTGGGAGCTCCGCGAAGGGGGCCTAAGGACAGGAACTTGGGAGTGGGGGGAATAAGAGACTTTGGTAGGCCCGTTGGGAGGAAAAGGAGAAACATCTACAGCAGGTTCCAAATGTTTACCCCGTATGAGCCACCTCGAAGCAGTAAAACGAAAAGATATTGTTCGAAAATGGGCAAAAAGAATAAAAGGGTTAAAGCTTGAGACTTCTGAATTCTGAGCTGAGACTTGGAGTACTTCTGTTCCTAATCTTGGCCGGGGGGGGGGGGGTGGAAAAAGAGGGATTTCTTGTTGTTTTCGAAATATGATGGGGCAGCTTCGTAGAGTTCTGTATGCTAATGGCTAATCCTGGGAACACGGACCTGGAAGACCATCGTGAGGGGCACAGCCGGAAGCTCCTAAGTCGTCTCTTTCCCCGTCTCATCTCGAGTTTCCCTCCAAAACAAAAAACAAAACCCCTCGGTATACACTGTAGAAACATGTCATTTCTACCTCTATTTTGGAACCCACAGAGCAGTGGGGTGGGGAGGCAGGCAGAGAGGTAGGAGCAACACTGTTTCGCCGGAACTTGAGGCGACACTCCGGCCTGGCCCGATGGCGGATGCAGGTCAGCCCGGGGAAGGAGTCTGGGCGGAGGCTGCGCCGCCAGGCGGGGGCCGCCAGGGAGGGGCGAAGCGCAGGCAGCTGGCGGGGCGGCCGGAGGCGGGAGGCCCCGCGGGGGCGGGGAGAAGTCCTGGCGCGCCCCGGGGAACTGGGCCCACACAGGGGGCGCCGCAGGGCGGCCGCCACCCGGCTGCCTCCGGGGCGGGGCAGGCCAGCTGCAGCCCCGCGGGGGGGAGGGTCGCCCATGCCTGACCTCGGGCAGCGGCGCTCAGCCGGACGAGTCCGGCCTCCGCCCAGCCGGCTGCTGGGGTCGCGCACAGTGCACCGCGCGGCGGCCCTGCCCCCTCTCCCCCAGTAGCGTGGCCGCCGACCGGCCGGGGCGCCCCAGGGTCTGGCCCGTCACCTCAGAGCTGCGAGTGCGACGGGGGTGGGGCGGTGGCGGCCCCAGACAGCCGGCTGGGCGACTCGAGGAAGGAAGGAGGGAGGGCGGCGGTGGGGGTGGGGCGGGGAGGGAACATCCTGTCTGCGCCCAGCGCACCGCAGACAGCCTCGCGCGCCAGCCGCCCAGACGGCGCGCGGGGCCAGGAGCGCCCGGTGCGCGCCTGAGGGTGGGGGAGGGACAGAGCCGCGCGCGCACGGCGACTGGACGGGGGGAGCCCTGAGGAGCTACAATAGGCTGGACGACGGCGCGCGCGTCCCCGAGGGACTAGGAGGCGCGAGACGGCGGCGACCGTGGCGTGCGCACGCGCGCGCGCGGTGCCGCCGCTGGCTTCGTTCCTCTTCCCTCCCCCTCCCCGCCGCCCTCGCTCTCCCCCGGGCGGCAGGAGACGGCGGCGGCGTCTGCGGGAAGCCGTGTGTCTCCGCAGTGACGTGGGCGGGCCGAGGGCTCGGTGACGTCAGAGGGCTGTGTGTAGCGATGTGTGTGGGGTTCGGAGCCGCGCCGGCACAGCTGAAGGGAGCGGGCGAGCGGCGGCGGCGGCGGCGGGCACAGGTGCGGCCCCGGCTTGCTGGGGGTGGGGGGTCGCGGCTAAGGCGGCGGGAGGCAGGGGGCGGGTGACCCGTGAGGAGCCCGACGGCTAAGGCGGGGGTAGGGGGGAATTAACAAAGCTGGTCGACTTCCCCTGGGGCGTGGAGGCCGGAGTTGGGGGTCCGGATGCGCGAGTCCCGGGTGGGGTCGGGGCCAAGGGGGGCGCGGGGCGGGTGTCCTCCGGCGGACCTTGCCTCGCTGACCCGGGCGGTGGGCATAGGCAAGGGAAGGTCGCTGCACTTGACCCGAGCCGTCGGAACCCTGGAGACTGGGACACCCGTCACCGCTCCCCCTCCCCCCGGCGCCGTCTGCGCTCCGCGGGGATGCCCCGGGCTCAACCTGATCGGTCGGCGCCCGGCGGCGTGGGGATCCCGGCTCGGCGCCCCACCCGTTCCCTGACCATTTGCCTCCTGGCCCCGGGCGGGCATAGGTATGTCCTTAGGGGTGCTGGGGTGACACCCGAGAACTTCCCGTGGAGAGGGTGCGCGGGGGATTTCCACAGTCCTCCGCGCGGCCTCCGCAGTGAGGCCGTGTTGGAGGGCACTTGGGGTTGTCCCAAGATCGCGGGTGGGGTTGGAGGACTCCTTTTCCTCCATTTCCCCTTTCCCCCTTGCACACCCCGAGGCGTTCTGGGCGCCTTGTCCTCCACTCCTCCTCCCCCTCGGGTTTGAGATGGGTGGGTGGCTTTGCGTGGGCGGGGATTTCAGGTTTTGGGGGACTCCCCCGTTCTAGGTCATGCCTCTACTGTCCTCTTTGGTTTTCGTTGGCTGAGGTGTTCCTGTGGTGGCCGAAAGTCAGTACGTTGGCTAGTGGCCTTGGTCCTTAACCCTTTGGGTCTGTTTTACGGTAAATTGCTGGGAGTTTGGGAGGGAAAAATTTGTATGTGTTGGATTTCTTGTGGATTTTCTCTCAGAAAAGAAGTGGAAGATGAATCTTTTCTTTTTTCCTCTTCCTCCATTTGCATTCTTTGTGAGGTCTGTCTGCCTTGTGCTTTTTGTCCCGGATTAGTGGTGTTCAAGGATAGAGATTCCCAGGCTTGGAGGCCATAGCTTTTTGGCTTCCATTAAGCAAATTAGCCAGTCTATTAAAGGAAAGTTAATTTTTGCCTACAATCATTCCAGAAAAATAGCATACACTGGCTAAATGAATTGATTGTAACTTCCTTACATGTGGTAGATGTTAACTCGTATCTGATTTTTTTGGACGAAACTGGGTGTTTCTTTTTTAAATATGGAGATGAAGTAATGGATTATTTTAATTAAAATGGCATAACTGAGAAGCCTCTGGTACTGAGTTTTGGGCGAGATGATCTGTTTGAGTTTCTTTCTATTCTGAGTTGGAGTAGCTCTTTCCCTTTTAAGGGATATTACTGCTCCCTTTACCCTTTCTCCAGATTGCTTTCCTATTTAAATGAAGGGTCTTCTAGTTAACTGGTGGTGTTAACAGTTAAAGAAATCACTCACGTGTCACCTTTGGTAAGGTGAACTCAGTTTAACATTAAGAAACTGGTTTCAAAATGACCCTTTGGCCTCTGGAGCAAATTCAAATGTAACTCTCCCCCCGCCCCCCTTCTCTTCCAGATTAATTAAAAGAAGAATGAACAGCAGTCCTTGAAGATAACTGGGCAATTTTTCTTTAAATCATCTTTAATTGTAGAAGTTCAAGTGGAGTCAGAGGCTCTTCTTATTGGTGGGAGAATTTATACAAGCCTTCAGTTTGTCAACACAGACTAACAGATCATCACTTTTAGAGAAGCTACTTTCTTTTTCCTTTTTTGGTGTCTTGGTGCCAAAAATTAAATTTGGGTGCATCATTTTGATGTGTTTGTGTCTAGGTTTTATGCACAAGTAGTCTTACAAACTTTTCACTTGTTTTGTTAAAAGCAAACCAAACCATTGCATTGAACCTGGAAATCTTGAATTGAGAGAATTGGTAACTTTATTTTACATATATCTGAAGAATTAAAAAAAAAAAAACAACAACGAAGGCTTCCTCAGAGGCTTGCCTCTTAAAATTCTTTATTATTGGAGACAAACTTTATAGCATTTGCAGTGAAATTAACTAGAGTATAAGTAGAACCAAAACAGTTGCAAAACCTATTGAGTGATTTAGGGAGATTTGTCTTTGGAAATTTAAATTTCCTATGAGTTACCATAGAAATTTTCTGTAACTTAACATACATATTGGTATACATTACTCTTCTCCAAATAAGCAGCTAAATAACAATGCAAGTGTCAGACTCACTTATTTAACACAATAGTTTTTACCAATGGAAAACCTACACACAAATTTCTCCTTGGTTCAGGGCTCAAATAAAAAAATGAATGGGATGGGAAATGATGGCAGCCCTCCAGTGAAAAAAAGGATGACAGACATTCATGCAAATGGAAAAATGTTGATAAACAAGATGCCAACAGTAAAGAAGGAACACTTGGATGACTATGAAGCATCAATGGAAACTGATGGAGAACATGTCAAGCAAACCTGTACCTCGATGTCTGAACCTCTTCATTTAAATCCCAGTTTGAAACATACTTTGGCGCAATTCCATTTAAGTAGTCAGAGTTCTCTGGGTGGACCAGCAGCATTTTCCGCTCGGTATTCCCAAGAAAGCATGTCACCTGTATTTCTGCCTCTTCCATCTCCTCAGGTTCTTCCTGGTCCACTGCTCATCCCCTCTGATAGCTCCACAGAACTCACCCAGACTGTGTTGGAAGGGGAGTCTATTTCTTGTTTTCAGGTTGGAGGAGAAAAGAGACTCTGTTTGCCCCAAGTCTTAAATTCTGTTCTCCGAGAATTTTCACTCCAGCAAATAAATACAGTGTGTGACGAATTGTACATCTATTGTTCAAGATGTACTTCAGACCAACTTCATATCTTAAAGGTCCTGGGAATACTTCCATTCAATGCCCCATCGTGTGGGCTGATTACATTAACTGATGCACAGAGACTATGTAACGCTTTATTGCGGCCACGTACTTTTCCTCAAAATGGTAGCATACTTCCTGCTAAAAACTCATTGGCTCAGTTAAAGGAAACTGGCAGTGCCTTTGAAGTGGAACATGAATGCTTGGGCAAATGTCAGGGTCTGTTTGCACCCCAGTTTTATGTTCAGCCTGATGCTCCGTGCATTCAGTGTCTGGAGTGCTGTGGAATGTTTGCACCCCAGACATTTGTGATGCATTCTCACAGATCACCTGACAAAAGGACTTGCCACTGGGGCTTTGAATCAGCCAAATGGCATTGCTATCTTCACGTGAACCAAAAATACTTAGGGACACCTGAAGAAAAGAAACTGAAGATAGTTTTAGAAGAAATGAAGGAGAAGTTTAGCATGAGAAATGGAAAGAGAACTCAATCTAAGGCAAGTTTTTTTAAAAACAATTTGAGTAACAGTAATGGTTTACTTTGAGATCAGAAGTTTAGAGTATAACTTGTGTGTTAAGGAACTGTTATAGCTCGTGCAAGAAGAAAATATACAGATGTACATAATATGTTTATATCACTCATTTTAGGCTATGAAAGTACTTTCTTAATGTGTGTGCTCATTTGAGCTTCCAAACAACCTAGTGAGAAGATTAGGATTATTCCCATTTTACAGGTAGATAAAGGGACCAAGGCTCAGAGATGAAGTGGCTTTCCTGAGATTATATAGCCAAGGAGTAGAGAATTTGGGGCTTCTTTCTCCACTGATGTCTTCTCTTTTTCACATACCCTGCTTTTTGATGACTAAATCTGTTTCTCTAGGATTCAAAATAATTTACGCTTTGATGTTATTCTTCATTCGCAAATGGTGTAATAGCTAGTCAAAACAGTTCTGGAGATGGGCTCTAAACAGTGTTTTTCAGTTGTATATCTGGAATTTCTGACATTGCTTATAAACTTGGATACTCAGGCTTGATCAGAAATGGGAAACAAATGGAAGTAAAAGATTTGTGATTCTAGTAACCCAAATACATTTTTTTGAAGAAAAAAATAATTAAAAATTATCACAGCTAGAATAAATAAAAGACTATTTTAGACTAAATATTATCATGAAAACTATCAGCAAAGAGATCTTAAACTTATTTTTCCCACTGCATTATCTGGTAGGCTGAACTAATATGTTTGTTCTAAGGGTTTGAATGCCTGGGTGATAGATAAGATTTGGGTTAATAAATATTCAGTTTATTGGTATGATTTTTAAATGTATTTTTCTGCTTGATTAAAATCAGTGTAATAGTTAATATTGAGTATTTAAGATGTGGCAAGCATTGTTCTTGAGCAGTTTTACATGTATAATTTGATTTGTACAGTGACAGGTTGGCCATGTTTCATTTTAACAATTTAATTTTTCCACTGAGCTTTTATTTCTTGAAATAATTTCCGCCCTTTCTACTTCACAAAAGAAATGAATGAAGCATGTTAAATGCCAAGGTTGGTCACAGCAACATGAGAACTTGGGCTAGAATCTAAGATTTGGTGTCTTGTGCTTTATTATGGTACCTTTAAGCTGCTGGTTCGTCTAACCTTTTGGTGTCTTTGGGCCACACTGGAAGAAGAAGAATTGTCTTGGGCTATATATTAAGTACACAAACACTAATGAGAACGATGAACGAAGAAAAGGTTTTAAGTGAATTTACTATTTTGTGTTGGGCTGCATTCATAGACGTGGGCTGCATGTGGCCCCCGGGTTGCAGGTTGGACACCTCAGCACTGTGAGGTTTTGAGGGAAATTTAGTTGATGTGTAGTTTCGAGAAAGTGATTTTGCTTCTGAAGCACCATGAAGATAATTTTAAACTTTAAGTCAGGGAGTTAGCTACTTACTGCTTCCAAAGAGAGTCAGCAGCACGCCTTCAAAATTCCTTGCTTATGGCTATTAGATAAGTTCATATTTTTCAGGTGCAGTAACGTTTTGAAGCAGGATTGAATTCAAGCCGGTTCTCACATTGCTGGACTTGCTTACAGCTGGACTGGTTCCATGGTGAAGTGTCTGCTTAGAGATTATCTTTATTCTCAAAATGTGGAATGTCCCTTTTGATATTTATGATGTCTTGCCCCAAGCTATTTAGGGATTCTACATTGACAGTCCGTAAGTGGGCACATTATTTGCCAGATATTCTTGCTCCAGTCTTTGTTGCTCTGGCATAAACATTTTTGTGATAAACTATTTTGCCTAATGTTTCTGCTCTGTGTTTGTGAGAAAAATATCTGAGAACCATGATGAAGGTTGAAAAAAAAAGATGATGAATTTACTTAAGTGAAACTGAATGTGCTAGGGTTTGGTTAAAATTGAAACTATACTTCATTTGGATATGGCCCTTTATTGTCTCCAAACTTAATAATTTGAATTCAGTTTTTATTTGGAGAAGATGTGAGATTTTCCCCATCTTTTTACTGCTACTTTTTTTGCTCCTGGTGTATTTTGGTGTTGTTTCCAATTGTATATGGATTTTAAGCAATTTAAGGGAACTTAAAATTTCCAGCAAACCAACCTTAATAAAGGAGATTTTGGGGGAGTTAGCATGTAATACATACTTGAGTGGTGGTGGTGGTATGCCTGCCACTTCACATTTAAAAAATTTACTCCTCAGAACTGTGAGGTGGTTTTTTTTTTTTTTTTGAAGGTCTGTTGAACAAGATTTCTCAGATGACTGGTAGGTGGTAGAATCAAGAGTTGAATGCAGGTCTTCTGACTTGAGGTCTAGGAATTTTAACTTTTTTCCCCCTAAAGCTAATTTAATAGCAGAAACTAAATTTTGAGAAACATTAACTTGAAAAAAATCACAGCTTTGTAAAATGGTTCTTAAACTCTGTATTAACTTGTATATAACTTAGGTATTTAACTGGGGCGGGGGCAAGGAGAGAGTCCCTGATGAGGGAATTTTCACTATTTTCTGTGAGCTGGTTGTGAAACAAACCAAATTAGACCCCGAATAAGGTCATTTTAAAAAGTTGACAGGCTTTTTTATTTAAAGTAAAAGAATATACTAAATATATTAATCTCATATGAAGGACTGTTTGGTGTGGGTACTGATATAATGTTTTATGTCTGTGTAGTCAAAATGTTGTTTTGGATTTAAAAATGCCCTGCAACTCAATAGACAATTGTTTGAAATATAGCAACTGTTAAATTATTTCTAAGGATAGAAATTATATTAGTAATTATCACCAAACTATTTGCATAGCTAATATCTATTTTAATTTGCATAGATACTAGCTATATTTAGATGGGAGAAATAAGTGGTATAAGTGAAAAACTGACTGTATTCTTTGTAAAAGAAACTAAAGATATATTTTGAACTTCCTTACTCAGGTCACCACCACGAGAAATATACTTGATTTTTAGTGTATATGCCTAGGTTGCTTTGCAGAATGGTGTTACAAAACTTTTTTTCTCTTGATATCATTTGAACATGTTGTACTTCTTGTTAGAAAAGTAATGTATTTTACTGTACACAAACATATACAAGAATATCATATTCTTGATTTTCCTCCAAGTCCTCAGTGGGTATTATTTATTAGATCTAATTCTGATTTTGTTGACTCTTACATTTCTGTCTATAGGAAAAGGTTGTTAAGCAAAATGATCATTTGTAAATAAAATTTGAGGGGTGATCTTAGGATTATTTTCAAGCACATTAGAAAAGCTCATTTGTCTGTTTGATAATTATTGGTGATTCTTTACTGTTACAGTATGTATCTGACAGTCTTAATTAAGTTAAAGATAGTGTGTGTCTTTATAAGTATATATTTTTAAATTAAAAGTTAGATTTCTAACGTTTAGACTTGATTATTAGGTAAGAAAAATAATATAGCTTTTATTCTGCTTAGGGAAAAACAACCCTATAGATTATCATGATACAAGTAGATGACCCAAAGATACCAACTTAAAAATATTTCTCTTAAAGCTTATTAAGTATTTCACCATTTTTAGTTTTGCATTTTCCTTTTAAGTTCATTTCTGCAGAGGTCTTTGGAATAATGGTACAAAAAAGTTCTCCCTCTTGTAAGCTGTTACACTTTTGTTTAAGAAGTAAATAAACCTTCTTGTTGAGGAAGCAAGGAATTATATTAGGGAAAATGGGCAACTAACTACAAAAGGTATTGTTGGGGCAAAATGTGTTCTAGTAATAACTGTGGTATATTTGATGATAATTTGTTATATCAGTAGTATAGTTTGTGTTTTGTTATTAGTGTAATTTTTGATCAGCTGAGGATAGGTGAGAATCAAATAAAGTATTTGTGTTCATATGAGGGACCAGTATGAATATTTTTGTATAACTTTCCAAAATTAATAATTATCTTCATGATTTTAGAGGCTATTTCCTGTTTTCCCATAACATAGTTTAGTGCCTGACATGTCAAAGGCGCACTCAGTGAAAAAAAAAAACTTAAAAAAAAAATTTGACTATATTCTGTACTTTTCAGTTGAAAAAAAAATTTTGAATATGTTTTTGATAACACCACACTTTATTTTAGAATATTTGGAATTTTCTGGAAAAGTGATATTTTAGCCTTTAATAAACATACATGATTTGAGAATAAACTGTTGAATAAGATAACTTATCAAATGAGAGAATGGATGTGAAGCATTTTGGGAGTTAAGAGTCTAGAACTGCAAGATGGTACTTCAAACAATTGAAATATTTGCTAGTATGTATTTGGGGGTTTTTTACTTCCCAAACATCTTGATTTAGCTAGAATTACGTGGTTATTTCTGAGACATTTGATAACTGAGTATTGAGCTCAAATGTATCTCACTCTTAGTTGCTTGTACACAGTAATTACACTAGTTGGATACTTGTTTACTTACTAATATGAAATATGCGAGAAGAAAGTGCAAAACCGGTTATGAGAATTATGTTTATAGGAAGAACATTTCAGTGAAATCTTTAGAGTGGCTTTGTGAATAGTGCCCCCTTATGGTTTGGGAAATACAGAGTCTATTCATTTACCATTAAAAAATGGTAATATTTTAAAAAAGGTTTATGATTTAAACTTAAAAATTTATTCTTTTGGTTTGAAAAAAAACTTCAAGGAAGAAAAAAGTGTAGGTCTGGATCATTGTGCAGTCAGCTAATAGTGTTCTCATAGTTATGCACACATTATAATTTATGCAACTGGGAGAATAAGGAAGTAATCAAGAATTGGGTTAATTTCAATCCCTTTAGAATTCTGGGAATGGAAAGTGATTGTGGAGCCAGAACTCAATTTGTTGAAAAAGAGGTAAAACTAGTTTGGGAATAGCTTTAGTAATGGCTTGAAACCTGTATTTTATCCTCATACAGAATTTTGGTCTATTGAGGGTTCAAATACATAAAATAATTTAAGGGTTTTATTAGATTACAAAAAGCAAAAAGAATATGTAATTAAACTATAAACATTTTTTAAGGTGTAGTTTTCTGCAATCACTAAATAAAGTATTACAGCACCATCATAGGCGGAAAGGAATGAATAGGAAAGATACAATTAAAAGTCATTTTGATTTCTATACTTACAAGTGGGTCACAGAAATAGTGGGTAAAGACTACATGGAGGTGCCCTAAGGCAGGAATTCATCAAGTTCCTGAATCTAGAATGTGGTAGATGCTTAATAAAGCTTTGGGTAATTGAATGAAGAATCTTAGTTGCCTTATAAAGTTACCAATGATTTTCAAAGAGGAAGATAGAATTAGTTTTAAAGTAAAGTGGCCTTTTTTTTCATTTATGATAATGAATTAATTTTGAGATTTCAAACAGTATGAAAAATGCATATCTTATTTACTTTATGGGAACAAGGAATAAAAAATCTTGTAAGAAACTTAAGACCATTTGGTAAATAACACTAGGGGTTTTAGTTCATGTTAAAAAAGTTTTTTTGGTGTGATTATGGAAGTAATATAGGCTCAATTGTAAGTAGATAACAAAAGAAAAAGGAAAACAATTTTATTATGGAATGATAATTACTGTTGGAATTTATTCCTTTACCTATCTAATGCTTTGTAAATCTGTTGTGCAAAAGCATGTATAGAGTGCATAAGTGTTATTAATACAGGACTAATTGAAATAGTAATATTTGGGGCCAATTTTAAGACACTTCACTTAGAATAGTGTTTTTCAAATTGCAGTTTGTCACCCATTCAGCCTTTCTAATCTGGGTTTCTGTGAGAGGAGAATTAGGCCCTACAGAAAATGATTTGAGTGGTTTGTCATTTCTTCCAGGGATGGTATATAGTACTGTTCTAGATGTTTTGGAGAGAAGTTAATTCATTGTATACAATGGATGTGTTGGGGCGTTTGGGCTTAATTCTCTTGCGAATCCCAGTTGAGAAAGAGCTAGGATGGTCATGCAGTCAATTTAGTGGGTCACCAGCATTTTAAAAAAGTGACTTAGTAAAAAATAGGGTACATTGTACATTGCATGTAGTAAAATCAGTTAATCTAAAATTTGCTAATGTCAGTTTACACTAGTTGAAGGTCAAAATAACCTGAGATTATAATTTTTTTAAAGCATATATGCTGAAATGGTAGAAAAACCTCATATTTATACAGATTGAAACTGACAACAAATATTTTAGTGGAAGACATGTGAATGGAGATTTCAAGGCAATTGCAATGTTAAATGGTTTGGGTACCACATAATTCAATTATAAAAATTTTATTTTTAGAAGTTCCAGCAGTTAAAGGGATTTTAAAAAAATCAGTTTGTTGTTTTCTTTTCCCAAGTTGTAAAGGCAGTGAGTGATATTCTACTACTGACTTAACATGGCTTTGTTTCCACGAAGGATTTAGATTAATAGTTGTACATTATAAGAATGTGAGCCTTTGTTTTTTCTGGCAGCATATTTAAGCACTGTATTACCTAAAACTGCCTTTATGAGGTAGGTGGTATGATCTTTTAGTGAGAACAGCAGACATTGCTGTAACTCCTGAAGATCTGTCTTTGTTAAGTTAGTGAAGGTGCTTAGATCATACTGTTCCAGTTTTGCATCAGGTTGATAAATTATAATAATTACAAGGAAGTAAGGCACAAGACTTAAGCCTTAAAATCCCTTAAGTAGCTATTTGCTACCTTCTAACGCTATTCCTATTTCAGTTGTTGAAACACTCATATGTTCACAACCTACTGCAAGCATTGAGGAAACCTGATCCTATACTGAAAGATTCAATTTCTTTCTGTAAGAGTTATTGGCAGCTGTCTGGTAGGGTGTCTTTTGTGTCCTTCTGAAATCATTTATTGACCACTAACAGGTATATTCACTTTATATCTAAAGACTTGTTACTTAACTTTGTATTGAGTCATGTGTTTAGTAGGGTTCGGAATGATTTATATTGTAATGTGTATTTAATATGCCATATATTTTATTTTTTGTATAATCACATCATTAGGGGGATAGATTATTAAATTTAGCAATCTATTAGTCCTTCATATACTTACTGTCTTATAAACACCAAAATGTAAGTATTTATGTTTTTTCAAAAATTTTTTTCTACATATTTAAAAAATTCAATTCTGATTTTTGGGTGGGAGTTTGGAAATCCCATCAATATTTTTAAGCATTGTCTTGATTTCTTTAGTTCATTGATGTTTGTTATTAGACTTAATTAAATGTCATAAATGTTAATCTGCTACTGTAATTAAAAACAGAGTGCAACCTAAAAGCAAAGTTTATTATTGAAGATAAGTCTAGGAATCTTAAAGTTGTTGTTGGGTTTGTTTTGGGGGTTTTTTTTTGTACAAATGGAATGTTTGTATGTGAATAGTAGTGAGTGGGTGGAATTGCTTTTGTATCTTGGAAGTAGTGACAAAAATGCCTATTGATATTTTTGTAAATGAAATCAAGTTCTCTGAATTATTTCGTTGTGAGACTAATAAGCACTACCAAAATACAATGGTTCTTTATTAGGAAGTCTGATTATTAAAGGGTTATGTATACATAACACAGTAAGTTGAAATTTAGAGAAACTCTCATAAAACATTCTCTAATTTTTACTTATTTAAAATGACCTCTTCCATTTTGGAAATGTTTAAAATTTACTTTCACAGATATCACTGGTTGTTTTATGACTTAGAGAAAGAACCTTTAGAATAAAATAAAGTGTCTGTTATTTTTCTTATATTTCAGTTGAGGATGCCATCTGTTCATTTTTTGGTAGATAATGGTGGGGAAGATGGCGATAAAAGCATTTTAAAATGTTGGGGCTCTAACTTAAGCTACTAAATAATTACTTCTTAAGTAATGTATTCTATTTTAATGTTTAAATACACAAAGGGAATAAATTATTCTCATATTGAAAGGTAAGATAATGATGGTAAATGCTCATCTTTTGGTATCTTAACTTTTATTCCTAATCAGTTGTAGCATTACTGCTGTGCCATTTATATTGTTCTTTTTTTGAAGACCTAATTTGTATGTAGAAACAAATGCAGAATAGATGAAGAAATCTGGCATGCCTGTGAATGTTCTGTTGTATAATATGTGCTTTTCTTAATTATTTTTAACATGCAGTTAAGATACTTTGTTCTAAATGTGTTTATGGCTTACTCTAGCATATTAGGTAAAATTAACTCCCAACATTTTATTATGGCTAGCGTTGTGAATTTCTGTACCATTTATATTATTTAATTTGTAGATGTGATCTCTAAAAATACATCTCAAAGACCTTTGGCCTCTTTGCTACCTCATAGTGTAGAATATGGAATGTGAGAGTCTATTTGTGAGTTTCTTGGTAGCAGGGTAATCTTGTAAAAGGCCACCCTGGGAGTTAATGAGCTACATTGTTATTCAGAATTCATTCAGTAAATATTTGTTGAATCCCTACTATATGCCAGGCATGGTGCCAGGTACTGAAAATGTAAAAGTAAGAAAGAAAGACAGTCCTTGACCCCAAGCTGCTGTTCAAGCAGAGACTGGACAGACCCTTGTCAGGGATTTTGAATAGGGAATTCAGACACTGGCTAGGGGACTGCACTAGGTAATCTTTAGGGAAGATTCCTTTAGAACCCGTAGTCTGTGACTCTGTTAGTGGGATTGTGTGAGAATAGGAAATCAAATAAAGGACAGAAACTAGATAGGGATGGATGTTTAAAAGTACAAGGTAGGGCAAAAGTTGGTTTTCGAGTGTGCAAAACAGTTTATTCTTGTATTATTATTTATTCTGTTATTTTCCATACAAACAACTGTAAATCTACTTTTGCCCCACCTTAAATATGAATGCTGTGATAGTTACTTAAGGTGACAACTAAAGTGTAGAGACATCATAGAAATAAAGATACACTGAATTTGGGTCATGAATAAAAGTAAAACTTATACAAATCAAGCTGTAGAGTTTTTAAATGATCAAAATTGAGTTAGATTTCAAGTCAAGGTCTTTGACTGAAGAAGTTTAGAATTTGCTTTTCTGAAGAATTGAGCCCTGACCTGTGTTTCAGTTGGTTGGATGTTGTCCTGCAAAGCAAAAGGTTGCCAGTTTGATTCCCAGCCAGGGCACATGCTCGTATGCACCTTGAATGGGGTTCGGTCCCCATTCGGGGCACATATGAGAGGCAACCTATCAATGTTTCTCAACATGGTGTTTCCCTCTCTTTCTTCCTCCCTTCCCCTCTCTGTAAAAGTGAATAAATAAAATCTTAAAAGATTTGAGATTCCAGTTATCTATAATAGGAAAAACTTTTGAATATGTAAAACAATTTTAGTAATTTGAATTTTTAAAATCTAGTAGCAATTGATTTCTGGAGCAGTACATCCAGGATTGTTTTAAATGCAAAACGAATTTAAAGTGGAGTTTTATTTTCTAAATAATGAGTTTAACAAGTGGCTTCTAGAAAAGAAATTCTCATTTAATTCAAGCTGATCTTACATTTCATTGATTTGTTAGCATGAGCTTATCCATGCTAATTAACACCTCTTTTAGCTTACAGTGTTGGGGTGACAAATGTTCTGCCTAAGTGAATTTACTAGATAATGAAGCTACTTTTTTTTTCAGCACTAACGGTGTGCTTTAAACCTTTTAACTTTTTTCATTACTTCTGAAATGTCAAATAGTTTTGATTTTTTATGTGGTACACAGTATGTTATATATGTATGTGATATACTATTTATAGTATAGCATACAATATAATTTACTGTGTTTACTGGAGACTTCTTAAACATCAGTGTACTCTGTTGTGATGTTGGTAGGGGACAATTGAGATACTTTAAATCATTTGTCTTGGCCTATGGTAAAGCCCTCAAATTGTATTGCTTTTTGAATAGTTTTTTATGTTTGCGTCCTGTACTTCACCTCTCTTTACACTGTCAGCTGTCACCAGGCATCTGTCATTGAGTATTTTTGTTGCCACCAGTCATTTCCTTTTCTAATTTACTGGTAAAACTAAACTGTAGGCTGAGAAACTATGCCAACTTGTGAATAGTTTACTTTATTTTATTAATAAGCAGTTGATTTTGCCTCATATTCTGAACTTTTTTAGAATATTTGATCAGGATTGTGGGGTTAAAAAAATTCTACTCTTACAGAGTTCTAGAGGTCCTTATTGAATATGTAACTCTTAAATCCTTTCAAAATATCATTCTTTTCCCTATGATCTTACAGTATCGTTAGTCTTTCAAGTTTCTTGCCCAGTAATTCTTAACAAAAGTGTTGATCTTCCAATACAAATTATCTTTTTTTTTATTTTGGCTTTTAATTGGCCTTAAATCATCTCCTGATTGGTCAGGTTGTTGTATAATGTGTGCTCCAAAAGCTGTTTTCTTTCTTTTTTCAGCATGTTGTGTTGGGGCAGTGGGTTGCTTGTCAGGCCTTTCCTTTCCTGATTAGTTTCTTCTTCATTGGTTTCCTCCAATAGTAGGATCTCCCTAATCAAACCATGGACAGTTTTATGAATTTGGTTTTGCTTTAATCATAGCTGCTTAGCATCTGGAGATGTTTCCATTCTTTTACTTAGTTTCTTGGTTCTGAACTGGAAATTAGGACATCAGGCAAAACAGTTTTCCTAATTCTTGGTATGTATGGCTGTCCCCTGAGTGTAGTGTTCATGCATCATCGGATGAGGATGTCATTCTCCATACACCTGACCTGGTTGCAGAGGCAATGGACCGTCTTCAGTCAGGGTCAGAATATTCAGCTCTCCTTTTTGTGTTGTCCTTCCTTTATCTCCTCCCCAATTCCCTTTTCCTTCACTCCACTAGATTTGTGTGTTAACTTCCTATCTTTGTTGCTTACCTACACCAGGAATTCTTTCAGCTCTGTTTTCCTCTTCCATGAATAAGTCTTGCCCCCTTTTAAGGTACCCTTTTTGTAAATGAGCAGGATAATTTCTATAATATGAAATGTGTATGTTGGGAGGGGGACAAAGTATAAAGCAAACCAAAATAAAAGAGAAGTTAGTAACACAGGTTATTCTTTTCTTAGTTTCTGAACCTCAGCTTTCTAATCTGTGAATTAGAGATAATGATATCTACTTAATGAGGTATTTGTTAGAATTAAGTGGGTTGTATAATGTTCTTATCAGATAGATGTTTAATAAGTAGACAGTTATCTTCTTTTCCTTTACTGACAGGTACAGTTTATGAGGAAATAGGGTTTACTGATGAATGTTAGCAGACAGTGGTTTCACATTTAGTTTGGGAGGGTATTTATTGTTATAGAATGTTATCTATATGCTAACAAGTACTGTGTAAATGCATTATATTGTAGCTGATTGTAGCAGAATGAAGAAGAATCGGAAACTTACCAATGCTGTACATTTGCAGAGTACTGTTAAAATGGATTTTCAAAACATTTCATGAGTATGACATTGGATGAAATCATTCCTGGTAATCCCTGTTAACATGAAACTGTTTTTGTGATGGGACTAGCAGTCTCTTTGAGTTTCAAGTGACCAGACATGGTACTTTTAAGGAAAGATTGCCTTAGTAGAAGATGATTCTTAATATAATCTTCTTTCTCAGGGTTCTCCAGAGATACTATGGCCCTGTCAAGTTGACACATTAAAATTTTAACCATCTCATCTTCTTTCAATAAATTTCTTCCCGTCTACATTTTTCTACAGATAGATACACCATCAGGAATGGAATTACCGTCATGGTATCCTGTTATAAAGCAGGAAAGCGACCATGTTTCTCAGACGCATGCATTTTTACACCCTAGGTGAGTGGGTACTGTCTCATTAGTTTAGTCATTGGTTCATTTATTCATTCATTTATTTATTCAACCAGCATCTATATATTAGATACTATTCTATGGCATTGGGAATTCATTAGTTAGCTTTAAGCTTTCTTGTTCAGTGAGATGAATCATAAATTGTGTTGAACATCTCAAATAATGTCTTCTTGTGTTTCTATGTGTTTTTTTCTTAGAAATAGGTCATTTCATTTTTGCCCTGATGTAAAAAAGTTTTGTTTTAATTGCCTTAGCTCCTTTCAAGAGGTAAACCAGTTCCTCAAAAGCTTGATGTGCATCTTTGATATTTTAAAAAGAAATCTTTTATGTACCTTAGATTATAAACTAGTCACTCCCTAAGTTTTTGTTTTAATTTTTATTTATTGAGAGAAGAAAGGGAAGAGAGAAAGAGACAGACAGACAGACATTGATTTTGTTGTTCTACTTATTTATGCATTCATTCGTTGATTCTTGTGTGTGTGCCCTGACCAGGCATCAAACCCTCAACCTTGGCATTTTGGGACGATGCTCTAATCAGCTGAGCTACCTGGTCAGGGCTTTAGTCCTAAAGTCAAGATTTTATTTATTTATTTTTAGAGAGAGGGGAAGGGAGGGAGAAAGAGAAGGAGAGAAACATTGATGTGTGAAAGATACATCCATGGGTTACCTCTCATGTGCCCCCAACTGGGGACCTGGACAGGCATGTGCCCTGACCGGGAATAGAACCAGCGACCTTTGGGTTCACAGACTGGCACTCAATCCACTGAGTCACACCAGCCAGGGCCAGTCCTAAAGGTTTATCTGCTGCTGTAAATGTATGTTTGCACCAAGCATAGTGATGAAGAATCTCAGTCTTATTCACATTAGCACAATTCCATTTTTACTTCATCTGAAGTCAGTCTTTGGACAATATTAAACCTGTCAGTTTTCTTAGCAGAATACTGAGTTTTCATCCTCAGAATTCATGTAATTGGTAAGAAGGAACAAAATAGATGTATCCTATACAAAGAAAATGATATATAAGAGGAGATTATTTAGAGATTAGGGGATAAAGTATCATCAAGTTAAAGTATATCAAGTTAAATGGTTATATCTTTTGGCTAGAGGTTATACAAATTACAATTAATAATATGGTACTTAAATATGTAGCTCATATCTGTTCAATAAGTTTCTCAGGTGATCCACTGAACAATTTTATGTGAACTTGAAGCAAAATTGATAGATGGCCCTTTGATCATAGTTTTGCACAATTTATTATTGCTGTTTTATCAAATACATAGATAGTATTAAAGTATTTTCGGAAGACTGTTTTGTGGGGTTTGATGTAAGGATGGCTGCCCAGAAGCTGCCTCTTCTCTCCCTGAGCTATGAAAGAAGGAAGGGTGTGGAGAGCTCCTCGTTGGGCCTATGTTGAAACAGGCCATAGCCATGCATTGTGGGACTGAGTCAGCCTCACCATAACAAAGAGCAAGGATTTGTTGCTTTACAGGGTGACAGGCAAGAAAACAGAAGCATATAGTGTTTTCTTTCTGGCGTAAACCTTCCCTACTTAGGGCTGTTAAACAGCTCTGTAAAAGTGCTTCATGCTTTTAGTTCTTAGGTGGTATTGAGGGAAAGAGAAGAACTGATTTTTTTTCCTAGTGAGTATCCTTTTAGTGGTTAGAAATTACTTTTTGCAAAATAACAAAAATTCCTCATAATTTTGCTTTTAATGTTTAAAATACTGACTTTTTCAAGAATTTTTTTCTATGACCCTTATTTCCTGAGTTATATTGTCTGTTTTGATTAAAAAAATTGTTTAACCATAGAAATAGATGTGACACATTCACTTTTTCCTTAAATGTAATGTGTGTCTTATGCCTTTCTTTGTTTTCAGCTACTACCTGTACATGTGTGATAAAGTGGTTGCCCCAAATGTGTCACTCACTTCTGCTGTATCCCAGTCTAAAGAGGTCACAAAGACAGAGGCAAGTAGATCCATACCAAGACAGTCAGAGAAGCCTCACAGTAGTGGGAAACATCAAAAAACAGTGTCTTATCCAGATGTCTCACTGGAGGAACAGGAGAAAATGGATTTAAAAACAAGCAGAGAATTATGTAACCGTTTAGGTGAGTATTTAAAATTAGTGTTTAATAAGTATTAGATACTTAAATATCTAATACACACATTTAGCATTTCCAGAGGATTTCTGTTTAAAAGAATTTTTCAGGTAATTGAAGGTTTTATTATAAAAAATGCTGAGTGACTACTTAGAACCTCAATTGCTATACTTTTCTAGAATGATGATAGCTTTGGAGGCTAATGAGATAGATGTATAGGCTGCATGGCTTCATACTGCAACCAATTTTTGTCTGATTATTTTTTCCCCCTTCCTGCCTTTTCTTTGCTGTCAGATTTCTTCAGAAGATCTTCATATTTCTTTCTAATTTGCAGTGAATTGAGAAACCATTTAACTTACAATGCTAGGAAGTATATGTAAGAGTAGTTAGGTACAGGGCTCAGGGAAACTTAGTCATGGTATAAGGAAGGGTTGAAAACTCGAAGCTGTGGGAGCCAAGCA
Source organism: Desmodus rotundus (assembly GCF_022682495.2). Classification (NCBI taxonomy): domain Eukaryota; kingdom Metazoa; phylum Chordata; class Mammalia; order Chiroptera; family Phyllostomidae; genus Desmodus; species Desmodus rotundus. Next base: position 32,181,555 of record NC_071388.1, read on the forward strand.
GATGGCACAAATGCAGAATGCTTGCTGGACATCTAAAAAAAAGCTGCCTAGTTACAGTGCCTTTTATAATACTGTGGGCCAAACAAGATATGTTCGCTCAAATGTTGCCTGTGTATAACCTCCGTGTAGCAGTGGAGCTTTGCGTATAGCTTAGGGAAGTGTGACAAGTATTTCAGCTTCATAGGAGCAGTTGAAGAGTCTCTCTAGTCATTTAACTGTTTTCGTTGATAATTGAGATTCTTGTTGGGGGATTTCTGTAGTTTAATTTTGAGAGTTTCAAAACTTAGTTTTCTTGGGATTTAAATATGGCACTTAATTACTATTATCATTATGTCCTATTTGCATTATATTTTATTTCCCAAATTAGGGTATTCTAGTGACTTAAATTATTGAAGTATAATTTATTTACCTTAAAATTTACACATTTAACACAGTTTTTAATAAATTCACAAAGTTGTACAATGATCACAACTAAGAACATTTTTGTCACCCCAAAAGAAACCTTAGTACATTAGTAGTTACTCTTCATTCTCCCCTTTCTCCAGCCTCTGTCAACCACTAGTCTATTTTTTGTCTTTATGGATTTGCCTATCCTGGACATTTCATATAAAAATGGTAGTGTAATGTGTAGCCTTTAGTTGTCTGGCTTCTTTCATAGTCTTGATTTCTCTAGCTCTATAATAAGTTTTGAAATTGGGGATTGTGAGTCCCTAGCTTTATTTAAAAATTCTTTTGCCTTTTTTGGATCCTTACATTTCTATATGAATTTAAGTATCAGCTTGTCAATTTCTGCTGCAAAGCCAGATGGAATTTTGATAGGTATTGCATTGAAAAAGTAGATTAACTTAGTATTACCAGCTACCTTAGTCCGTTTGGGCTGCTGTAACAAAAATACCATAGACTGGGTGGCTTATACGAGACATTTATTTTTCATAGTTCTGAAAGCTGGGAAGTCTAAGGTCAAGAGATCAGCAGATTTAGTGTCTGGCAAGGTCCTGCTTCCTGGTTCATAGATAGCCATCTTCTCACTGGGTCCTCACATGGTGGGAAGGATGGGAGAGCTCTGTGGAGTCTCTTTTATGAGGGCATAAATCCCATCATAGGGGCTCCATCCTTATGACCTAATTACCTCCCAAAGGCCTGAACCTCCTTATACTATCACATCAGGGGTTAGGATTTCGACATGAATGTGGGGAGGGGGGTAGGAGTTACTAACATTCAGATCATGATACCATCTTCACAATATTAAGTCTTTTAATCCATGAACATGGGATGCCTTTCTGTTTATTTTCAGTGTTTTTTAGTTTTCATTGTTCAAGTCGTGCACTACTTCTGTTAAATTTATTCCTAAGTATTTTATTCTTTTTAAATTTCATTTGCAAATGGAATTTTCTTAATTTCATTCATGAATTGATCTACTGACATTTCAACAGAGTGATATTCATACTTTGTTACTTTATTTTTGCCTCTTAAAGATCCATCAATCTCAAATAATTCTGTAAGTAAAAAGAAACCTGAATCTACCACTTGGAACTCAATCAGAGACACAACCAAGGTGGGAATTGACCGTGATGCTGCAGCTTCATCTTCATCTTCATCTCCACTTCCTGTCAGAGATGTCTTTTGTGAGGATGATAAGGGAAAAATCATGGAAGAAGTAATGAGAACTTATGTAAAACAACAGGAAAAATTGAACTCTATTTTGCAGAAGAAGCAACAGCTTGAGATGGTAAAATAGTTATCTAACTAATATTCCATTATGAAAAGATACTTGTGCATATTCTTAGGAAAAGTCAAAATTAGTTGCTACAAATTTATTTAAGATTATTCACAGTTTTATACTCAAAAGCAATTTTAATATACTTCAAAAAAATTTTAAAAATTGATTTTAGAGGAAGAGAGTGAGAAAGAGAAAGACACAGTGACATGTTGTTCCACCCATCTGTGCATTCATTGGTTGGTACTTGTTTGTCCCCTGACCGGGGGAACAAACCCACAACCTTGGCATATTGGGAGGATGGATGCTTAACTAACTGGGTTACCTGGCCAGGGTTAATGTACTTTTAAAGTTTTAGAGAAAAGTTTTTCAAGATAATTACTTCTATATAGAGTTGCTATGACACCTGAATTTTAGGTATTTTATGTAGTATTTTTTCCTGAATTGAAATTTCTTAACTTGCTGGAATTAAAATACAAATTGCATTGTGATTCTTTATATTACAGGAAGTTGAAATGTTGAGTAGTTCAAAAGCAATGAAGGAACTCTCTGAAGAACAGCAAAATTTACAGAAAGAGCTTGAATCTTTGCAGAATGAACATGCTCAAAGAATGGAAGAATTTTGTGTTGAGCAGAAAGACTTAGAGAAAAAGTTAGAGCAGGTAATGAAGCAAAAATGTACCTGTGACTCGAATTTAGAAAAAGACAAAGAGGCTGAATATGCGGCACAGGTAAGAATTACTCAGCTTGTATAGTGTTGCCCTTTCAATGTCAAAGTTGAAGCTATTACCTTCTCTGTTAAATAAATTAATTTTTATCAAACTCATTTCATTTTGCTATATTTCAAAATGGATAATTCTGTTAAAGAACTTAATGCTTGTATCAACCAAGATGACTTTTTGATTTGGATTGCTTTATTACTTGAAACTTTTATTGGGTTTCTGTAGTTTAGTTGCCAAAATTGCTAATTTCTAGGTATCTGAATATCAAGTATTATATTATTTTAATATAATATATTGGCTTTCAAACGGACAAATTAACAAACATGAACTGTTGCCTACTATGTTCAAAAGCGCACTGAGCTCACAACTTAGGGAACATGAACAAATAACCCTTAAGGTGAGCAGGCTGTGATGATGAGAGAGGAGGTATGCTACAGTGCGGGGCATAATGAAAATACACTGGCCCTTGTTTTTTGTCTCTTGACCCTTTGTTTTTTCCCCTCATTCAGTGTCAAGTCAAAGTCAGATCAGTAGTATTAGATATTTAAGGGATTGTATATGTGTGAAATAGTTCATTTTGTAAAGAGTAATTTGAAGGTAAATCTTTGCAGTGATGAGAGTATTAAATGGAAACAAAACTGAATGGAAACTGACCGTCTTTTAAATCACACAGTTGGCAGAGCTAAGACAGAGATTGGACCATGCGGAGGCTGACAGGCAAGAACTCCAAGATGAACTCAGACAGGAACGGGAGGCAAGACAGAAGTTAGAGATGATGATAAAAGAGTTAAAGCTGCAAATTTTGAAATCAAAGACTGCTAAAATATAAAAACCTTTAAAGAGATTCATCTGTATGTTCCTGACAGAGTTTATTTTTGTTTGTTTGCTTTGCTAGTTTAATTCTGAACAACTTACCTGCATGAAGATAACTAGGCATTTTATCCATTTGTAGATCAGAGAAAGTGAAGAGATTATATATTAGTACATAAATTTTTACATTTCCAAATGAATGAAAATGTATGTTTCTTTGTACTTTTTTTCCCAAACAGGTTAGTAATAATACTCTGTTGTTTCAACTATTAGATAATTTGCCTATATTTCTAATACAAATTTAATAGTTATATACTTTTTGAAAGCTGCATTGAGTGATGGAAAAATAGTTGCAAGTTTTGTTACCCATATTTCAGACTCAATTTTACATACAATGGTGGCATCATACTTCAAATATATAGAAATATTCAAGGGGTTGAATCTCCATTGTTTTCATTAACACCATTTCTTTTCTAAGTTGATACACTATACTCATTATTATTTACAAAATTTGTTTTTATTTTATTCATATTGTGGAATGAATTTCCTTCCATTCTCTACTTTTTAAAGTTTCCTGAGAGACATTCTGTCAAAAGAATTTCACTGATGAGGTTATGGCACATCCCATGGACATAATGGGGAAGGATAATATGCTTCATTATAATCCTGCTGCTAAACAGAAGAGGCAGTTGTAATTTTTAAAAAAATATGCTTATATTTAGATTTTTTTTAATGCAGCAACTTCAGGAGAGGGAATAAATGTAAAAATTTCTGAACTTCTGTTTATGTTGTTAATAGTGGTGTTGAAATGTTACTGTTCTTGAGAAAAACTGATACCATTGATGTACATCAGTTTTTATACAATTCATAATCTTCCTGTACAGTTTTTATATGTAGTTATGGGGCTTACTGAAATTTATATAATGGATTTGTTTTCCTTGATGCCTTTGTTTTCCTTTAAGTTGTAAAATATTAAACGCCTTGAAGGTTATTTTGGACTTTTGTATGTTTAAATGTTAAGTCTTGTCAAAATTTGCACAAATGGACCATTTCAGTTACTACTTAATGTCAAAATCAGGAATTTACAGTCAACTGATATAGTTTATGATAGATTAATATAGGGACGTTTAGTTATCTGCTACTAAAAGATTTTTAGATAATTTTTAGAAGACAGGAATCCCATAGTTTGGGAGAGGGGCAACATCTGCACTTTTTTTTTTTTTTTTTGCACAGAAGTGTCATTCTTTAATGGCAAATTTCATATTAGTTAATTCTTGGCTTAGAAAGTACTAGGTAAAATTTTTAATATGCATTTTTTAAAGGAAGTTTCCTGAAGCTACAATTGATATTATTATCCCATGATTTTTATGTTCTCATGTTCTTGCCTACGGTACTGAATGAAATTACTTGAGAGCTAAATCTATTTTTAAAATAAATAAGCTAGTCTTACATACTATTCCCCACATAAATGATAGGTACTCTAATGTTACAGAACTTCAGAAATCAGTAGGTTATCATCTAACAAGTTATTTTCATGTTTTGCTTAATGGTACTAATATATCCTAAAAGAATTTATATACTTCTCAAAGTATAGTTTTTCACTAGAATGTGATCTAAATGTGTATTTTCTGTTTACCATTTAGATTTTACTGTATTAATCCTGCAATTTGTTGATTTTTGGAATCTCCTCAAGGATGAACAGATGTTAAAAAAATGATGTACAGGAACAATGTTTAAAATAACGCACCTTTATTTAGATCTGGAGAAAGAAAAATCAAGGACATTCTATGATACATTTTCATTCTAGTTGTGAATTAGTTGTGTCCCAGCTAAGCTTTTTGGGAGACAAACTTAAGCCCCTATAATTTCATTTATTTTTCTAATTCACTCAAAATCTTCCTACTCATGTTACTTAGTAAATGATAAGCTTATTTAAGTTTCAACCCACAATTTCTAAAGTAAATTGCTTAGTCTTTGAAGTGTTACTTTAAAATTCTAAGCAATGCTTAAACACCTTTGAATTATCATCTTAATTTAGAATTGAATGAAATGTTTTTTTCTATTCCTTCACATGATGAAAACTTGTCACATGAAAGTGTAGTCATTTTCCCAAAGATACATTGATGTTGCCATAGATTTCTGTCTAACTTCCTTGAGAATAGTTTTTTAGTCAATTGTAAATATACCTATTCTAGTGAAAAGTAATTTTAAGTTAAACTGCACCACACAGCTTGTAATTACAGAGATTTTTGTAATACTTTAAAAGTGGCCTCTGCTAAATTATCTTACCCGTATAAACTTTTCTATTCTTGGCATGCTCATTTTGTGTGTTGATTGCTATCTTAAAGTTTGTTTTGGTGTTGCTTTTGTGTGCTATTCATTAGGCAAGCAGATTTTTCCTCAGATTTTGTAATACTCTTATTAGGAAAAATATGAAAATATTTACTTTAAAAGCTGCATTAAAGGAATGGCTTATCAAAGTGCTAGAGCATTTTTAGAAGGAAGAAAAGATAGAATATTAGCTTACTGGGTGATAGGTGATGTTTATCTTGGGTGATCATAGTTTCTGTACTCTAAATTTTATGAGGAAAAGATACCAAATCTATAAAGGTAGTAAGTGTAAAATCTGCTATCATTGAGGAAGCTCAAAACCACCCTGATTTCACAAATTAATTTGTAACACTATGAAAGGATTTGACCAACAGCATAAGTTTGGCTTGTGATTTAGTTTGGTAAAGCATATTCTTTTGCTTGAATTTCTGTGACCATGAGAATTAGGATGTTTTATGCTTCTTGAACTAATTTTATAGCATATTTAATATATTACTAGTTGGAATATGAAATCATTTGTACATATTTATTGAATTACAAACCAGTTACTAAAGTAGGTGAAATGGACTGAGTACAATATATGCAGGTTATTCATTTATTAGAAGTCATGACGGAACAACCAGTGTATTTGCACACCTGTGGACTCTGAAGGAGAGTGAAATGATAAACGAGTAATATGAAACGTGCTCAAGATCCTTCCCTAAAATTAATTGTAAAGCTGGTGCTGAAGGTTTTTAATCAGCTTCTAAAATTTTCTTCTCAATGAAAAGACTATGTTTTGATTGCTTAAGGAAGAATCCTCATTTTTATTTGCTTTTATGCATTTAATCTGCACGGCAGGACGTTAAAAATATAATGAGAAGTTGTGCTTATACTGTACATCTGTTTCTGTGCTTGGAACTACTTGTTAATAGTTTTTATTGAAGCTGTCAGCAATAAGGGACACAGTGGGATTGAATGATTTAAACAGCTTAATTTTTACTAGTATAGAATACTTAAGCATTTCCATTACTGGAAAAATTTATATAGGTGTTCTACATTGTATCTTGTTTAAAAGGACAGTCTTTTTTTTTTTTTTAATCAATTTTAAATGGCTTTAAACTATATAATGCAATTGGGGCTTGTTTTTTTATTTGTTTTTTAGTAATAGAATTAAATGTCTTATATAGTGCTCTACTGTTTTTGAATTAGAAAGTGATCAAATGTAAACACTGAAATTTAAAAGTTAAGCCCAGAAAACAAAATAGGGTATTAAATTAGTTGAATGTAAAAGAAATTTATAATTTTCTTCAATATACATACCTCACTTGAAAATAAAGCACAGCATACTTAAAGTAGTTCTAGTAAAAAAAGTCCTACTAAATTGCTAAATTTAGGACACCTTGTGGGAAATTGTAGTTAGGGAGAAATAAAATATACTTGCTCTTAACCATCCTGTTAGACATTTGTTTATCCTGATAATTTTAAGCCAACATAGTAGTCCTAAATTATTTCTGAATTTTTAATCTGTGAAGGCAGTAAATGAAATACCTGTACTGCAACTGTTGAAACAAATTGTTGAGTACATTGACCATAAATTCATTATAAAATTTTGCCAATGATGTACAGTTTTATGGTTAAAATTGCTGTGGTTGGTTGTATTACATGACACAAAACTGTCCTCTACCTCACGTGAAATAAAATATTTTATATGGTTTTACTATAAAACAAGACTCATCTATCTGGTCACTTAGTTTACAAATTTTGAATTATATTTATTGAAACATGACATACTGTGCTCTTAGCTTATACCTCAATTGTATTTTGTGCTGTTTTCCATTTTCATGCCTTGTAAATAACTTGTACAGATTGTGGATTAAATTCCAAATAAAAACTTTTAATGCCAATAAATTGTTTCAATCCATCTTAGTATCCTGTTCAAGCTTATCCCTTAAAATTGACATTTTCTTTTTTTTTTATTTAAAGTCTTATTCATTACACCCTAAGTGTAATGACCTTTTAAAGGTCTAAAGTGTTAAGACCTTTTTTTACCAAAAAAATGCATGAAATTTTACGCATACTGACTTTTAGTGATGATTCTCTTTTGTGATACTTGGACTCTTGCATCCCCACTTCTGGTATGAGTTATCTATCACTGTATAACAAAATTTAGCAGGTTAAAACAAATGGTTATCCGAAGGGCAGAATCTAGGAGCAAGTTTGAGTGCAGTTATGATGTTCCCTGGGGCTGAAATCATCTGAAGGCTTCACAGCTGGAGGACCTGCTTCTAAGGTCACACCTGGATCCTCACTATTTGGACCTGCCCGTGGAGCTCTTCCTAATGTGGTGGTTAGCTTCCCCCAAATGAGTGGCTCAAAGGAGAAAAAGAGAAAGCCACCATCTTTGATACCTAGACTCTTAAGTCCCATGCTATTATTACTTTGCCTTATCCTATTAGATGTGTCATTAAGTCCAGCCTATACTCATTGGAGGGGCTTATGCAAGGGCATAAATACCAGGAGGCAGGGATCATTGGGGACCATCTTAGAGTCCAGTTACCAGACCCTCCAATTCTTTTCTCTGTGACAAGATACACGTGACAGTATAATTCAGTTGGCAGTAAGTATTCACAATGTTGTGTAACTATCACAATTTCCAGAACTTTTTTAGTATCTGGAACTATTCACCTATTCATCTCTACCTTTTGATAGCCTCTCTTTTCTGTCCCTTGATTTGTTTCATACAAGCAGAATCATAAAATATTTTTCCTTTTGTGTCTGACTGCTTTCACTTAGCATAATGTTTTCAAGGTACATCCATGTTGTAGCATGTATCAATTTCTTAACATTCATACATATGTAACGTGCCATATTCTGGTTATCCATTCATCTGTTGATGGACATTTTGGGTGGTTTGTACATTTTAGCTATTGTGAATAACGCTATGAACACTGATTCATAAGTAATCTGTTTAAATCCCTGCTTTTCATTGTTTTGGGTATACATCCAGAACTGGAATTGCTGGGTCATGTGGTAAGTCTATATTTAACTTCGAGGAATCATGAAACTTTGTCATAGCAGCTGCTTCATTTTACATTCCCACCAGAGATGCACACGGTTTCCAATTTTTTCATATCCTCATAGCAGTTATTTTCCACTTTATTGATAATAGCCATCTTAATGGATGTGAAGTGCTATTTCACTGTGGTTTGATTTGCATTTCCCTAGTGACTGATGATGTTGAACATCTTTTCATGTGCTTATTGGCCATTTGTATATATTTGAAGAAATGTCTGAGTCCTTTGCCCATTCTTGAATTGAATTTGTTGTTGTGTTGTAGTTCTTTATCTATTTTAGATATTGATCCCTTATCAAATATGAATTGAAATATTTTTTTCCATTTTATGGGCTACCTTTTCGCTCTTTTTAAAAAATTGTTGTTCAAATACAGTTGTCTCCATTCCCCTCCCCAACCCTTTTCACTCTTAGTAGTGTCCTTTGATGCACAAAAGTTTTAAATTTTGATGAAGTTCAGTTTACTTTTTCTTTTGTTTTCTGTGCTTTTGGTGTCATATTCAATAAACGATCACCAAATCCAATGTCATGAAGCTTTCCCCCTATGTTTTCTTTTAAGGATTTTATATTTTTAGCTCTTACGTTTAGATCTTTGATCCATTTTGAGTTAATTTTGTATATGGTGTAAGATAGGGTCTCTAATTTCATTCTTCTACACGTGAGTATCCAGTTCCCACCATTCGTTGTCCTTCCCCATTGAATGGTTTTGACATCCTTGTTGAAAATCATTGACCATGTATGCGAGGGTTTATTTCTGGGCTGTTTATTCCACTGGTCTATACGGACCTGTCCTGATGCTAGTACAAAGCAGTAAGTAGCTTTGCAGTAAGTTTTGAAATGAAGTGTGAGTCTTGCAAACTTGTTCTTTTTAAAGATTGTTTCTGTCTTTTGGGAGTCCCTTGAGAGTCCATGTAAATTTTAGTAGGGATTTTTCCTTTTTGACAAAGCACCATTGGGATTCTGATAGGGATCGCACCGAATCTGTGGGTCACTTTGTATACAGTTAGCATCTTAACGGTATTGCCTTCCAATCTATGACCATGAGGTGTCTGTCCACTTATCATATCTTTAATTTCTCTCATCAATGTTTTGTAGTTTTTTAATGTACAAATCTTTCTCCTTGCTCAAATTTATTCTTGAGTATTTTTTTGTTTGATGAATTGTAAATGGAATTGTTTTCTTAATTTCTCTTCTGAATTGTTCACTGCTAATATGTAGAAAATGTAGTTGATTTTTGCATGTTGATTTTGTATCCTGAAACTTTGCTGAATTCATTTATTAGCTCTAACAATTTGTGTGTGTGGGGGGGCAGGATCTTTGAGATTTTCTGCATGTAAGGTCACATCATCTGCAAACATAATTTTACTTACTCCTTTTCAATTTGGTCCTTCCCTTTCTTCCTCCCTCCCTCCCCTCCTTCCTTTGTCTAATTGCTCTAGCTAGAACTTCTAAGACTATGTTGAATAGAAGTGGTGAAAGCAGACATTATTATTTTGTTCTGATCTTAGAAGGAAAGCTTTCAGTTCTTCACCATTGATATGATATAAACTATGGGTTTTCCATATATGGCATACTTATCATGTTGGAGAAGTTCCCATCTATTTCTAGTTTATTGAGTGTTTTTTATCATTAAAGGATATTGAATTTTGTCTAATGCTTTTATTTATTTAATTGAAATATAGTTGATATAACATTGTATAAATTTAAGGTATACAACTTGTTAATTTGATACACTAGTTATTGTGCAATATGCTGTTGAATTTGGTTTGATAGGATTTTGTTAAGGTTTTTTGCATTAACCATCATAAGAGATATTGGTCTGTAGTTTTGTTTTGTTTTCTCTTCATTGTGCCTTTTGTCTTGGTATTGAGATAATCCTGGCCTCATAGAATGAATTAGAGAGCATTCTTTTTGCTTTGATTATTCGAAGAGTTTGAGAGTGACTGGTGTTAATTATTCTTTAAGTGTTTGGTAGAACTAACCAGTGAAGCCGCCTGGTCCTGGGCTTTTCTTTGTTGGGAGGTGTTTGATTATTGATGTAATCTTACTAGTTATGGGTTATTCAGATTGTCTTCGTAAGTGGCTTTCAACAGGTTCAGTGTTTCTAAGGATTTGTTCATCAAGGTTATCTAATTTGATCTATATGATTGTTTATAGTATTCTCTTAAAATTCTTTTTATTTCTATACAATAGGTAGAAATACACCCATTTTTTATTTCTGGTTTTAGAATTTGAGTCTTTTGTTTTCTAGTCAATCTAATTAAAGCTTTTTTGGTCAGTTTTGTTTTTTATCTTATGGTTTTCTTTTATCTTTTAAAATGTTCTTATTTTACTTTTTATTTAAAAAATAATTCTTTTTTTTTTTTGGGGGGGGGTTCCCTTTTCTCTACATCCTCTCCAACATTTGTTTGTGGATTTGTTTATGTTGGCCACTCTGACTGGTGTGAGATGGTACCTCATTGTGGCTTTAATTTGCATCTCTCTGATGGCTAGCGATGCTGAGCATCTTTTCATATGTCTCTGTGCCCTCTGTATGTCCAAGTACAACTTTTAAAGCCTTAGTTAAATTTCTTCCTAGGTTGTTTTTATACAACTATAATTGAGATAATTTTTAGTTTTTTTCTGATTGTTCATTGTTGGTGTATAAAAATGAAACGGATTTCTGGATATTTGTTTTGTATTCTGCTATTTTACTGAATTCATTTATCAGTACTAGTAGTTTTTGGTGGAATCTTTAGGGGTTTCTTTTTTTTTTTTTTTAATTTATTTATTGTTATTTAATTACAGTTGTATGCCTTTTCCCCCATCCCTTCACCCCACCCCAGGTGAACCCACTTCCCTCCCCCCTCTCCACCCTCCCCCTTGGATTTGTTCATGTGTCCTTTATAGTAGTTCCTGTAATCCCCTCTACCCACTGTCCCCGCCCCCACCCCCCACCCCCGCCCTGGCTATTGTTACATTGTTCTTAACTTCAATGTCTCTGGTTATATTTTGTTTGCTTTTTCCTTCTATTGCTTATGTTCCAGTTAAAGGCGAGATCATATGGTATTTGTCCCTCACTTCCTGGCTTATTTCACTTAGCATAATGCTCTCCAGTTTCATCCATGCTGTTGCAAAGGGTATAAGCTCCTTCTTTCTCTCTGCTGCGTAGAATTCCATTGTGTAAATATACCATAGTTTTTGGATCCACTCGTTTGCTGATGAGTACTTCGGTTGCTTCCAGTATTTGGCTATTGTAAATTGTGCTGCTATGAACATTGGGGTGCACAGATTCTTTTGGATTGGTGTTTCAGTGTTCTTAGGGTATAATCCCAGCAGCGGAATTACTGGGTCAAAGGGCAGTTCCATTTTTAGTTTTCTGAGGAAATTCCATATTGTTTTCCACAGTGGCCTCACCAGTCTGCATTCCCACCAACAGTGCACGAGGGTTCCCTTTTCTCCGCATCCTCTCCAACATTTGTTTGTGGATTTGTTTATTTTGGCCATTCTGACTGGTGTGAGATGATACCTCATTGTGGTTTTAATTTGCATCTCTCTGATGGCTAGTGATGCTGAGCATCTTTTCATATGTCTCTGGGCCTTCTGTATGTCTTCCTTGGAGAAGTGTCTGTTCAAGTCCTTTGCCCATTTTTTAATTGGGTTGTTTGTCTTCCTGGAGTGGAGTCGTGTGAGTTCTTTATATATTTTGGAGATCAGGCCCTTGTCTGAGGTATCATTGGCAAATATGCTTTCCCATATTGTTGGTTCTCTTTGTAATTTGCTGCTGTTTTCTTTAGCCATGCAGAATAAAAAATAATTCTTTTAACCCGTGTGTCAACAGCTGACTTTCAATAGAAGGTGGGAGGGTGCTGCTCTGCCAGTACCCTGGCCCAGAAACAGACCATCTATGAATGGGTTAGCACCAGGTTCCCCACGAACATGCATTGCGTGACGGGCATGATGGGCGATGGGATGGCTCCCTTCTTGGCTGCGCCCCCTCCCAGGGACCAGACCAGGTCTCTGCACCAGACCAGGTCCAGACATGAGGCCTGGGAGGCTGCACCATTTGTTCTTTTGTCTTGTGTTGATTTAATTGAGTTTTTTAGATTTGTAAATTCATGTATTTCATCAAATCTGCAAAGTTAACGAAAAATCTCTATGTCCTTTTCCTCTTCTCCTAGGACTCCCATAATGCTTCGGAATTTGTGTGGCTTACTTTTGTAATTTCTATGTATTGATATTCTCATTTTGTTTTTTGCATGATTTTCTTTAGTTTTTTTCTGACGATTTTCCTTTTGATTTTTGGCATATTTAGTACAGTTGTTTTGAAGTCTTTGTGTAGCAAGTCCAATGTCTGGACCTTTTCAAGGATGGTTTCTGTTGATTTTATTCGTCAGAATGGGTCATATTTTCCTGTTTCTTTGTATGCCTTGTGATTTTTTTCTTTGTTGTTGAAAATTGAGCAGTTGACAATTGTAATGTGGTAACTCTGGAAATCAGATTTTCCCCCTTAGGATTTGCTGTTTGTTTTTTTAAAATTTTTTTATTTTTTTCTTGTTTTTGAAGGCTGTGGTTGTCCATTTTTCCATACTACGTTGCAGAGAGTATTCCTTATTGTGTGTGGTCACTGAAATGTCTGTTTCGTTAGTTCATGTTCAGATAATGTTTTGACAGATTTCCTCAATCGCCAGGAGCCAAACAAAACAAACAAAAAAAACCCAACAAAAACCTACAAAAAAAAGAAAAAAAGAAGCAGAAAAACAAACAAAAAAATCCAATCACTTCCCCTGGTCTTTGCAGCTTGGCTGTGTTGGGGCACTCCTTCAACACTTAGCTGGGGTTGCTTTGATCCTAGGAATCAGCCCAAACTGAAAGCTTAAGGCCTTCTCAGGTCTTTTCTGGGCATGCATCTCACCTGGTCATGTGTATGGTTTTTTTTACACAACTGCTTTTGAATGTCCTAATTTCCCCAAGAATCTCATTGTTTCTCCTTCAGTCCTTAGTCTATTGATTCCACCCTCAATCTTTTGCCCCACGCACATGTGAGTCTGTAGTCCACCTTGCGTCTTTTACAAGCAGCACCCACTGTTATTTCCCCCTAAGTTACAAGGCAGGCGAATTGAAGATTAGTCTGTGTCAGTAGTTCAAGTGTCCTCCAAACAGCTCAGAACAGATGTACACAATAATTTGCAAATATGGTCTACTCTGCTCCCTCTTGTTTAAGGGAGAGAATTGGGAACTGGGCTGCTACTATTTCCATATCAAAACTGCTGCACTGGGTAGGGAAAAGGGCAAACTGAACACCCCAAAACTTAAAAAAAATAATTTTGAAGATGGCTTTTTCTTGATTGGGATGTCGGCTTGGTTGCTATACACCTTTGACTATTTCTCAGAACAATGACAAAGTTGGTCACAACAGTTTCTTCCTCCCTTCCTTCCCTCCTTCCTCCCTTCCTTCCTTCCTTCTTTCCTTCCTTCCTCCTTCCTTCCTTTTCTCTCTTTCTTTCTTTCGCTCTCGCTGTCTTTTTCATCTTTTTGGTGTTTCTGTGGAGAATGAGAGCTTGGAGCTTCCTAGTTATTTACTTTGCTTACTACTCTCCTATTTAGCTGCAGTCTTTTTATAACCCAATATTGCAAGTGATATACCATTGCTTCTGTTATATGCTATTGTTCATACAGACTCACCCTGGAGCAGTAGGGAGGCACTACACAAGCCTGTGAATACCAGGAGATGAGGATCACTGGGGGTCATCTAAGAGGTGGCTTACCATAGGGTAGAACCAGAATTTCCCCCCAAATGATCTTGGGTTACACCAGAGTTTTATTCAATACATTGAAGCTGGAACTTTAGTTTGGCTAGCTTTAAGGGAAGGTGTGTACCTCCAAAAACCATGATTACTATTTGCCCTGGCCTGACACTGACACTCTGCTAGAAACTGGACTTACCAGAATATCAGGCACAACTTCTGTCTTTGAAAAAAATCCCGGACACCTGCCCAGATTATTTCAAAGCAGTGTGGCTAAGTTTTTTACAGAGGGCTAGGGGAACATGAGGAGTACATCTAGCTCTACTTGGAGGGTGAGGAGTGTTCCTGTTCCAAACGACACCTGGACAGAATTTTGAGAGATGTGAGCGGGGGGCGGGGGGTGGATGGGGATGGGGATGGGAGAGCTGTGGCTGTGTTAGAAAGCACTATAGTCAGAAAGAACTGTGTGAGGATAGGTTGGGAGCTGGTAATGAATGCAATACTATACTTTCTGAACAAAACAATTTATACCATTGAATTAGAAACTAAACAGTGCAATATGGGTAATTCATTGGTAATTCAAGGCATCATGGGAACCCTTCAGAATTGTCATAGGAGGTTCTTGGGCTAACTAATTTTGTGTGACTAGAAAATAGATGGGTGGAGAAGGTCATGTCCTGCAGGATGAAAGAGGCGTTAAGCCCTTCATAGGGAATGAGAAAGTGTGGCATTTTTCTGTAAGGAACTGCTGAGAAATTCATTATGACTGCTGTGGGCATTGCTTGGGGGATGGGTCTGCAGTGGAGGGAAGGGGTTGCTGTGAAAGTTGTGTCATAAAAGGCCTGTGTGGTTTTGTATCCTAATGGGTTTGAGCTACATTGAAGGGTGAAGAGGACTTCCAATGAGATAGGGACCTAATTAATCATCAGGATAGCCACCTAGTGTATCAGGACATGAGTACTCTTTATAGACTCTTATAATACAAAATACTTAAAACTATGAAATATTTTAAATTAAAAAATTAAATTTTTTCCTTATTATAAAATTAACTCATGTTTGTTATGAAAAGTTGGAAAATGCCTGAAGAACAAAAGAGAGAAAAACCTTCCATCTCATTGCCCAATGGACCTTCTTATTAACATTTCTGTGTATATTTTTCAAATATATTTATATATTTTAAAAACTAGTCTCCAACAGATATTTTGAAATAAAGTTTAGTAATTTGTATGTTGAAATTCATATTTTATAACATATCTACTCAGTTGAACACAAAATGTAAATTGAAAAACTTGAACACTTTAATAATAGATTTTCTTAGGCTTTTAATTAGTAATAAATTTTCTTAGACTTTTAGAAGCTGGATCAAAGAATATACATATTTTAAATTCTTTTTAAAAAGATTTTATTTTTATTTATTTTTAGAGAGGGGAAGAGAGGGAGGTAGAGAGAGAGAGAAACATCACTGTGTGGTTACCTCTTACACACCCCCTACTGGGGACCTGGCCCACAACCCAAGCATGTGCCCTGACTGGGAATTGAACCAGCAACTCTTTTGTTCGCAGGATGGCGCTCAGTCCACTGAGCCATACCAGCCAGGGTTATTTTAAATTCTTTTACCACATACTGCTGATTACTTTTGAAAAGGAGCATATCAGTTTTGCGATTGGTATTTTGTATATTTCATTCTTTATGTTATTTTTATCGAATCATTTTTATATAGCATTAATAGGAGGCTGTGAGAGCCCTCCAGTGGCCAAGTTAATTTCTGCAAAAACATTATCAGTGAAATTTAAGAAAAATGTATCTAGTTGTTAAATCTTAATGGCAAAAACAGGGAGTGACTAGAAATACCTTATCCTGTGGTTAGAAAGGGGATGCCATTTGCTTTCCTTTCAAATTCTTGTTTATCTGCTACCACATTATATAATGTCTTGAATTTCATTGTTGTGGAACAGGAAGGATAAGATTATGTTGGTTTCAAACAAGTTCACAATCAATTGATTAACTATTCTTTGTATAAAAGCTAATATTTATTGAGTACTTACTATGTGTTAGGTGCTTGTCCAAGCATTTTGCATATAGCAATGCATTTAATTCACATGTCTATTATGAAATAATGACTACTCTTAATACCATTTTACTGGCAATAAATAGAATATTAGTTACTAAACAGAGTTACTTAACAAAATGGTTAAATAACTTGGCCAAGGTAACACAACTGATAAGTAACGGAGCCAGGATTGCAACCCCACACCCTAACCACCCTGCTCTAATGTTTCTATTGGATCTTGGGGTCCAAGGATGTTCCTATTCAGGATAATTTCATAAAGTAGAATCTTTATTTATGTAAGAAATGAACAAATAAACAAACATACAAAAGAAAACAATTGGTACAATTGAGACACAAGCTTGTCTTCTAGCAATTTTGTTAATGGAGCAGTGTAGCATTCATAACATAGTTTATGATTATACAGTTTGTATTGAATGAATAACAGGAGGGCACATGACAGTTCTGATCACTTTATAATTCATACATTTGCAGTAAAAGACTTAAAGTTGGACAAATTGTTCAGTATTTTGATCTTCTAGGTAGCTAAATGGAAAGAGCTGCTCTTAATTTCTGAGAGAATTTAATGTTGCTTTGTAGTTAATTTTCTTATTTTTCCCTTTAGTACTTACATACTTTATTACTATTATATTTTTAGAAAATACGATCTCTAGTTTAAGCTAAAATTAAGGACTTTTACTGTTCTTCAGAAAGTATGACCTAATAGGTTGAATTAGATAGGATACATCATCCAGTGTATTCTGAAACTTCTAGTAGAGAAACAAATAAATAGAATTGGCTGTTTGAAGGCAGAGGAGAGAAAACATTCTGGACGGAACTCAAACCTAACATTCCAGGTACAAGGTTTTCATTATTTTGCTTTATCTCCAAGCTACAGGAGGGGAAATTTGGAATAAAATGGCTTCTAAAGGATTGTTATTATAATTGCACCATGAAGGCCAAGAAATGGAATTCCTAAAAGGCAATACCCCCCAGTAGCTGAGTTTGAAATTCCAGGGGGAAGTAATTTGTGAAGGTGCTGCTGCTCTTCTCTTCCTGGAGATACTGTGATAGAGGCCAGCATCTCTAGGTAATCAGACTTTTCTGCTTGAGACCTGAGCACCGCACATCCCTTCTATTGGAGACGGTGCCACTGTATCAAGGATAATTGATGGGTGCCTGAGATCACAAAGGACTTTATTTTGTTTCTTGTCCACTTCTAGACCAGTTCTCATTCCCAGCTCCTGATTTCATCCTGCACCTTGTCTTCAGATTCCCATCTGCTGTGAATGGAATATTTGTGTCTCCTCCCAAATTCATATGTTGAAATCTAATCTTCAATGTGATGATATTTGGAGGTGAGGCCTTTGGGAGGTGATTACCATATTTTTCTGTGCATAATGTGCACTCACGTTTTTGTGTGCATTATGCATGGGGTTATTATACCCATTATTATACCTATGGCATGTAATCATTATACCCATGTATAGTATACATCCTTATTTTTCCCTCAAAAAAATTGGGCAAAAAGCGCACATTATACATGGCAAAATACATATAAGTCTTAAGGATGGGGCTCTCAAGAATGGCATTAGTACCCTTATAAAAGAGACTCCAGAGAACGCCCTTGTCTCTTCTACCACGTAAGGACACAGGAAGAAGGTTGCTGTCTACAAACCAGGAGGAAGACTCTCACCAGATTCTGTTAATCAGTGTTTTGATCTTGGACTTGAGCTTCCAAAACCATGAGAAACAAGTTTCTGTTGCCTATAAACTGCCCAGTCTGCGGTTATTCTGTTATTGCAGCCCAAACCAACTAGACAGAGAACCTAGTGGAACTTGGAGTCTTGCAAATTCAATCTGTCTCTTTTTGTTTTGACCCCTTCAATTCGGCTCCACTGAACGGATTGCTAGTCACTGTGCCACACTCAGGTGTCAGCGATCAGCAAAACAGACAAAACTCCAAAACTCATGGGCATTTCATTGTTTTAGATCTATGTTTGATACATTTGTGTACACTATGAATTTATACTATAATATTCCTAAAAATGTGTGTGTAGAAAATTTTGTATTTTCCGATATTAAAACTCACCAGAAAAATTTATCTTTCATATGAGGGTCTTATTAAAAGTACTTTATTTTTATTTTTTTTAATATTTAATTAATTTATTTTTAGAGAGAGGGGACAGGAGGGGAGAAGAGAGGGAGAGAAACAGTGAGGTGTGGTTGCCTCTCACGTGCCCCCCTACCAGGGACCTGGCCTGCAACCCAGGCATATGCCCTGAATGGGAATCAAACCAGCAACCCTTTGGTTTGCAGGCCAGCACTCAATCCGCTCAGCCACACCAGCCAGGGCAAAAGTACTTTATTCTTAAATGAATGATCTCACCTAAGTAATTTCATATATGTCCTATGTGTATATATGTTTGGTTTCCTAAAGAGGTGAATCTTTTTTAATGTATGAAGAAAGTTTTCACAGAGAAATGTACTTCATTTGGATCTAATAATCACACATTTGGAATGTGGGAAGTTGTCATTAACCTTGTTTCTTTTACACAGAAAATGCTTTGCCAGCCATGCAATGATAAACGACAACCACTAGTAGGCACTGTGAACCCACTCCTTTGGCCCAAGTTTGCTTTCTGCGTGGGCTTTCTATGCTTGTCGCCAAACACATTTGCCAGTACAACATGAATCACACATTAGTTTGACTGACCATTTTTAAGGTAGATTTTAGGTAAATGGCAGAACAGTTAACAGTTTACAGTTTAGTACACATCTGGGATTTAGGGCGTTGACTGGCTCTTTAATCCTCCCCTTTAAGTATCTTCAAATAAGAATAACATTAAGGAACTTATGCTCACGCCAAAGGAAAGACACCTCATTTTTCATAATGGAAAGACTATTGGACCTAAGGCCGGGAGACCTGGAATCATGTCTCAGGTATACCTTACTAGTTCTGTTATATACTATAGAAATGTGAAGAGAGAAAATTACTGGAAAGACCTTTTCCTGGAAGGCCTGGGGACTCACTGTTTACACCTAACCTGGGATGACTGGCCCCTGAGAGCCTGACTCTCACAACTAATGGAGTGCCTGGACTGAAGGAGTACCATGGTAGACCTGGAATGTCAGTTTGCTAAGTTACGCTACGTGGGAAGTCAGATTCTAATCACAAAGAGGGCTTTGGAAGTAAGAGTCATAGCCAAGGAATGTGGGTGGTTTTAGGGAAAGTCTCTTAGTTAAGATAGCTTATGGGACTTCCCCACTATGCAGAAGGCCTTACCAAAAGGACCACATCCTTGGAGCCCCTATACCATCTCCGTGGATAGTAGAGGATTCTCTACTATCTGCCTGTTGGTTCCCAGTTGCCTCTGCTTCCCTGGCTGCCCCACTAACTTTTCAGTGGACATACTCTCTCTCTACTTATGGTTAATTCATAGAAAAGTTTACACTTTGCTGGCCTCCTTTGAGTGGCCATTATATCTGTGCTGGGAGCATTTAGCCATTCATTTTATAGTCTTTCCCATTAATAGATAATTATTTTTGCTTTAGCCTCTATCAAAGGCAATACATATTTCTAAATGCTTTATACTGCTTATGAATAATACTAACTGTAGCTAATATTTATGAGTGTCCATCAGTGCTGGGAACTGTGCTATGTATGTGCTTTGTATAAGTTATCTTACTTAAGTTTTATCACAATAACCTTGTAGGGGCATCTGCCGTTCTCACTTTACTGATGAAGAACCTGAGTGTAGTAAAGGGTAAGGGACAGCCCAAGTGATAAAGTCAGAATATGAACTCAGGAGGTTCCATTCCAAGATCTTAACAACTTGACAGACAGCTCTTTCTGCCATTTAGTGCCTGAGTTCTGAAATCTGGCTTTATAAATAGCTGTGTGTTTGTGACCTGTGAGTAATCTGGGCATTGTTGAATTCTTATTGGTATTGGTTGAATTTTTATCATTAGACTGTCAAATGCTATTGGAGTCACAAGAGCGCAATGAAATGATGTTGCTTGGGTTTTATATTTCATGTTTCACTTAATACAAAAGCTGTATTTTTTTAAAGTTGTAAGGAAATATCTGAAAATATCCAGATCAATAGACCCTGTTGATGAAATGCTCCCAAACACAATGAATGGCTCCCTAATAAAAGGGATATATATGAGGTCTGTCCAGAAAAAGTCCAACCATTGTTAATATAACGAGAATGGTTTGTTCAACATCGGTGTAACCTGGCAGCCAAGGAACTGGAATGTATGTGCATGAACAATGATGACTTCACTGTGGGGGTGGTAGATGTCACTGAGTGAGCATGTGTACTGTGTGGCCATCGCATTCAAAATGACTGAGAGAGTAGAGCAACGGATCTGCATCAAATTTTGCCTTAAACTTGAACATTCCTCCATGGAAACTATTCAGATGATTCAGAAGGCCACAGCTGTGGGCAACTGGGGATTGGCAGCTTCATCACGACAATGTGCCCACTCATACATCATGTCTCATGCAGAGTTTTTTGGCAAAACATCAAATCACCCAGGTGACTAAGACCCCTCTACAGTCCAGATTTGTCACTCTTCGACCTCTGGCTTTTCCCAAAACTAAAATGACCTTTGAAAGGGAAAATATTTCAGACCATTGATGAGATTCAGGAAAACGCAATGGGACAGCTGATGGCAATTGGGAGAACTGTGTGAGGTCCCAAGGTGCCTACTTTGAAGGGGACTGAGGCGTCATTGTCCTGTGTGCAATGTTTCTTCTATCTTCTTTAATAAATGCCTCAATTTTTCAGGTTACATGGCTGGACCCTTTCTGGACAGACCTCCCTATAGTTTCCACAATCAAACTTGTATGAATACAGGAAAAACATAACAAAAGCAAGAGTTCTGAATCATCATGTTACTATAACACTAACCTAGGTTTATTGAGCACTTACTTTGTACCAGACATTATTTTAAGCTCTGTATGTATATTAACTCAATCATCAAGAAACCTGTGAAGCAGGCACTATTTTTATTTCCACTTTACAAATGAGAACATTGAGGCCCAGAAAGGTAAAGTAACTTGGTCCCACAGCTAGTTAAATAGTGGGACCAGGTTTTGA
This sequence comes from Desmodus rotundus, assembly GCF_022682495.2. Taxonomy (NCBI): domain Eukaryota; kingdom Metazoa; phylum Chordata; class Mammalia; order Chiroptera; family Phyllostomidae; genus Desmodus; species Desmodus rotundus. The sequence goes on from NC_071388.1 coordinate 32,203,070, forward strand.
ACCCAGGCACTCTCGCCTTCTTTCTTAACTGTTGTGAACTCCTTAAGGTGTAGGCAGTCTACACACAGAGATATTGAATATTTGACACTCTGTCGTCTATCACCGAGCCTTTTCTTCTTGTGCACTTGATTTCTTTGGGGTCTCCTCAGGGCCAGTCTTCCTTGGGTGACATGGTAATTTGTCCTGACCCCCAGTATTAGGGCTAGCTGCAGGAAACCTCAGTACCTATGATTTAAGATCCATATCTTAGTGTGTTGAGTAGGAAGATTTTGTGCTCAATAAACATGTTCTTCACATGTTTAAATCTCATGGTTAGTGATTGAGGGGGATAAGATAAGCCACTGGTTTCCAAGGGGGTTAGAACTGTTTAATATTATAAATGTAGGCTAAGGAGGACTTCTCTGCATGATGGAAAGATGCATATAATGGGTTTTATTTGAATGACTGGAGAGAAGGTAGGCTAATGTAGATGACAATGATGATAGCTTACATTTGGAGAGCACTCTGGGCCAGGCAGTGTTCTCAGCAGAGTGCAGATATTAACCTATTTACAGTGACCCCAGAGCAGTCAGCCTAGCTTTCACTGAGTCAGAAATGGGACACGTGAGTACTTTACGAATTTTCAGGGGGTGGTAATGCCTAGTGGGAGGGTGGGTGGTGAGATAGGCCCTTGGAATCTACTCCTTCTCAGCTGTGTGAAGTGAGCAGCTTAACCTCTCTCATGCTGATTTCCTCAGGGGTATTGTGTCAACAATTATTCCTACCACAAACGGTTTTTAGGAGAGTTAGTTAATGAGATATTTTACGAGGTAATACATAAGTATAAATGCATGCACATAGTACATGACACAGCTGGGAAAAAGAGTTGCTATCGTCGTTATCACCGTTATTACGGTCATGGACGCCTGCGATGATTTTCGACTAGAGAAAGGATCCTTTTCTTTCAACTTGTAGCTATGGTGTGCTGAATGCTTCGCGTCTGTGCCTTAGGGCAATTCCCAGCTCGTCAGTTACAATCCAGCGGGCGAACTGCATAGGACGCCCACGGGAGCACCGGGGTCCCTGCTCGCAGCTGGGAAGAAGCTGAGGAGGGATGGTGATGAGAGAGGCAACAAGAGAAACAATTCCCAACAAAATAGAGCTCGCGCCTGACGCGAGACCTCTTAGCGCTCCGCATTTCTTGGACCCGGATAGAATTACAGTATTTTACTTTCCAGCACTGACTTCGAGATGCTCCAGGGGCCGGGCGATGCGACCGCCCCCTCCCTCACCCCGCTCCGCTACACAACCCACACCGGACCCCGCCCCGCGATTGGCCGGCTGGACCGGGGCTATCGGGGATTGGCGCTCGCGGCCGAGGCTCCGGGGTTTAAAGAGGGGGCGGGGGCTGGCAGCCCAGCCGCACTCCCGTCCGCGCCGTGTGCTCAACGCAGCCCCAGCCGTGTCCTGGTCGCGCCGTCGGAGCTGGGCTCGCAGCCTCTCGTGGCCTGACGCCGCCTCCAGCGTCCCGCAGCGGGCTGTCGTCAGCCAGCGGCTGGCGAGCGCGCGCGAGTGGGGACCAGGACAGGTGCGGTCCAGCCCGGGGCGCGGGCACAGCTAGTGAGGGGCGAGGCGCGGGGACCCTAGGACAGCTATGATGGTGGCCACGTGTCTGCAGGTAGTGGGCTTCGTCACGAGCTTCGTAGGTTGGATCGGCATCATCGTCACCACGTCCACCAATGACTGGGTGGTGACTTGCGGCTACACTATCCCTACGTGCCGCAAGCTGGATGAACTGGGCTCCAAGGGGCTGTGGGCTGACTGCGTCATGGCCACGGGGCTGTACCACTGCAAGCCCCTGGTGGACATCCTCATCCTGCCGGGTAAGGACCCCCGCCTTGCAAGTGGCTGCTCCCAAACCCTTAACCCTGGGGCAGACGGGGAAGGGGGCACTAGGCAAAACATTTTGAGCCCTTGAAGCTGTTGGGCTTACTTTTAACACCGTGAGTCTCGCCTTGTTGTAGAGGAACTGAACCTCTCTTAGCCACAGCTTTCTTGCCTGGAATTTGGAAAGGTAGTGGTGGCCATTGGTGGAGTCACCCTGAGAAGTTAACGACCTGAGACTTAGACACATAGTGGCATCCCAGCCCATGTGAATTACTGTCTGCACGCCTGTCCCATGCTCCTGCTGTCAACTGACCAGAAGTAGTACTTCACTTCCTAGCCCGGCCTGCTCCCACAGGTACCCTGCTTTCCCGTTAGATTCTATGCGCAGAGGCCAGGAGGAGAGAGAGAGAAACGCCAAGCATTGCAGCAGCGAGTTTCCCTGTCCTAGTGGGACGTGGGATGTGGGACAGGTGACGTGTCCTGGCAAGTTAGGGCCCACCTAGCTCCGCCAGGTCGGTTCCCCGCAGGCCCTGGAGCCCGTCTTATTTCCCCGCCCCTCCTGTGCCCCTGCCGTGGGGGCGTCTGTCTGCCCTGCCCAGCCTCCCCGCCCCTGTAGGGAAGAAGGGGCGTCCCTGGAGGGCGCACCCCCAAGGGTCACCCTCTCCCGTCCAGCTGTGTCTTGGAATGGGTAAAGGAGGGAGTCATTGGCCTCCAACCCCTCCCCACTATGGCCGCTGGCTGGGGGGCGGGGGGGGGGGGGGACATCTTCCCTTGCTGTCGGGTTGAAGAAGTCTGAGCAATAGTTCCAATTCAGATTTAAACCTCGAACTAGTGGGATGACTGACGACGTCGCAGGAGCCCCTTCGGATTGCCTGCTTGGAATCTCTGTCCTGCCCCGCGGATATATCAGCCCTGGCCAATAGTACACGATTGCCTTACGTCCTGCTAGCCTTTGCTGGGCGTGCGCATTTGAAGGCACAAGGCACGTCCCAGTACAAGGCAGTATCCTTAACAAGCGAAGTAACCCGGGCCGGCCAAGGCCCCCAGTCTGGGAGCTGGTCTCTGTGCTTCTTTCCCTCTCGGATGAGCTTTGCTGCCCCTACTGTAAGCCTCTCCTTCAGTGCCTCCTATTAGTCCCTGTAGTCCGAATCAACCCCCTCCCCCACTTCCTCCTTGCTGCCCTGATATTTGGCTCTTATCCCCATCACAGCACACTTTGACTTGATTTTTGTTCATTGCTCATAAGCCTCTTCTCCAACTGCATTTGGGATTCCTGAAGATATAGGTGACCTCCTACTTTCTTTACATCCTCTTCTGGACCCAGAATCGCTCCTGGCACGTAGTAGGTGTGCACAATGCATGCCAGCCCTGCTCCCAGGTGTGGACCCAGCTTCCCTTAATGCTGCTGTTGGTAGCCCTTGGTCAGACTCCGGTCTGTGTCGGATCCTGTGCGCAGGATCTGGTCATCTGAACAAGTAACCAACCTCTATGAACCCCAGCTGTCTTCTTTTAAAAGTTAAAATCAAACTAACCCCCTCTCTTTCAGGGTTGTTTTGGGGGTTAAATGAGATGAGAAATGTAATACTCTTTTTATATAGTAGATGCTCCAAAAAAAGATAGCTATAATTTTTTTTGAAAGCTAAGCAAGATATTTGTAGGAATCTTTGAAGCATAAAATTATTTTCTGCTTCCTTTCCCTGAAATTAAGTTTCCTAAGCGTACAGTGCCCAGTGGTTTATTTTCAAAGAACATAGACTGTCTGACAGAGGGAGTATGTTTTGGGGAGGGCCAATCCTTCCTGCTCTCCCTGTCCTTTGCACTTTGGGTGGGAACAGGGACAGATCTCAGTCTCCACGTTTTGTTTCCAGACATGGCCTTCACACCTAGCATGTGGACATCCCGCACCCTAAATTCCAGTACCCCAGTTTCTAGTTGACCATCTCCCTTGTGTCAGCCCTGGCTCTCCTACAGGCTGGAGGGGCACAGGGCTGTGGTCAGAGGTCCTGCCCCAGACTTTCTGTGGGCCTCTTCAAATGAGTCGATACTTGGTTGATTGGTTACCTTTAATTCTGAAAAAGCTGGGATGGGCCGTCCTCAGAAGAGTACCCTGGTGGAGTCGGGATTCTAGCAGAGCATATCTTCTTGCCAAGAGACAGTGTTGCAGTTGCGTCTTGGTGCACAGATCAGGCTGGCCAGGTTTGGTGTGAGGGCCCTGGCATATGAGGCAGAAGCTGGGGCTCATTTTTAACTTTTTCATGAACTCTGCCCCGCTGAGGCCATGCTACTAGCTCTAATTAGCTCTGAGCACCTCCCCCCCACCCCCCCACAAAAAAGAGTAATAAAGACAACTTTTTTTTTTTAGAGGAGGGAGAGTGTTTTAATGAGAAACAATGCATTTAAGTTTGTCAAATTCTCCCAGTATCTTATCAGAGTTATTTTACATAAATATTGTAATATCATACTGTTTCTTAATAGAGTTGTTACCTGTCATTTTATTTGACACTATAAAGTTTTGGTAGTTTTGCTTCTCTCTTATTATTCAACTTGGGTATCAATTATAATTGTATATTTACATACACAGCAGGCACTGAGTTAACTCCAGGTGTCTGCCCTCTAGGAATCCCTGGGGCTGGAGAGATGCCTTTAAAGCAATGATAATGGAGTAGTAACACCAGTTAACCATAGCTATCCTTTTAGAATGCTTAGCATGTGCTACGCACTATTCTAAACACCGCATAAATTAACTAACTTAATCTTAGTTGAATTCGGTTAGAGTGATGTAGGTTTTATTATTATTTCTACCCTATAGATGAGGCAAGTAACAAGACACAGCAGTTTAGTAACTTGCCTGAGGTCACATAGGTAGAGTGTATCAACAACAGATTGGAACCAATAGCCCATCCATCACAGAAAGCTCCTTGGAAGGTTTGAGCTTTATTCTGAATCTTTCACAAGGTGATATAATAATGTACTTGGACTCCTGGCCCCTTCATCCTTGAAGCCTGGAGAAGTGGTCTAAACCCCAGATCCTTGTTTAGTCTCTCTATCCCTCAATCTCCCTTTTTTGTCACCGAGTCACTTTAAACATTGAACATGTGACATGATCATGGACCACATTTAACATCTTCTAAGGCCTGGAATGGGCAAGTGGGAGGAAGGCAAGGGGCCTGGAATTCCTGTGAGGCAGGGCTCAGAGTCCAAGGGGACCCTTGGTCTAACCCACCTGTCTGCTCTCTTGCTTCCAGGCTACGTGCAGGCCTGCCGAGCCCTGATGATTGCAGCCTCGGTCCTGGGTCTGCCGGCCATTCTCCTGCTGCTGACGGTTCTCCCCTGCATCCGAATGGGTCAGGAACCTGGCGTGGCCAAGTACAGGCGGGCCCAGCTGGCTGGTGTTATGCTCATTCTGCTGGGTAAGACCGCTTTCTAGGTGGCCCCCAACCCTGAGTAAATGTGATGAATGTCGGATCTTGCTGTTGCTTCATCCAGTTTAAGAGATGCCTTGGCTTTTGCAGGGAAAGCCAAGAATCCCCTGTGGAATAGACCCCCCACAATGTGTATCCCTTTGTGTTTCATGGGCAGTTTACACAGAAGAATAAGTCGTATCTGTGCGGGGAGGGGGTGTCACTGAACACAAACATAAGTTAAGGAGCAAAAGGCAAAAAAAGGATTGTGAGGGTAGGAAATACCTAAGGGAGAGACCAGAGGACAGAAAAGTGGCTCTTCACTCAGGTTTCACAGGTCCCATAGCAGGTCAGTAGAGTCAGAATTTCTGGGTATAACCAGAAAAAGATATTTTATCAGGTGACTTTTTGTGTAGTCAAGATTGAGAACTTCAGTTAATCTAGAAAGGAAGAATAGAGGAAGAGGAGGGCGATGGAAAAGTAAGATGCCAAGGGTAGCAGATCACTAGGTGATGAGTCAACCTTTTATTCCATAAGTATTCTCTGAGTGCCTCCCGAGTGCCTGGCACCCTGGCGGACTCTGGGGGTGTTGGAAAAACTGTCAGTCTCTGCCTTGAGTGTGCCTGGACATCTTGATAGTGTGTGGTATGTGCTCACCTTAAAAAGCTGCATACACTACGCACACACATGGGAAGGCACCTCAAACAGACCAGAGGAGTGTCCAGAGCAGAGGATCCCAGTGACGCATTCTGAGAGTTGGAGAGAAGTGGTCAGGTCATGGGCCGGAGGGAGGGACAGCCCTGGCCCAGGAAACGGCATATATTTGTTCAGATTTTCTGATTACTCCAGCACACAGAGGGCTTGATTTAACCACCTAGGGAGGGTCTTTCTAGCTCCACGATTTTCAGTGATTTTATGTCTCTCTATTTTTTTCTTGAATGCCAATTCCACTAACACTTCTAAATCCTAATAGAAGACACGAATTTTCAGGACTCTTGTTGTAAAGTGCACTGATACATCAGTGAGGAGAAACTGGTGTGGGTTAGATATAAAGTCACGTTCTCCCGCGACAAGGAAATCCCATCCTCAAACTGGTATCAGACTGTGTGCTTGAAGGGGGAGGGTAAGAGCCAGGGTTCTGTGTGGGTCATTGCCACTTAGTGATGGTCACCCGCAATGACACCAGTGAAGTGAGGGGACATGAGAGGTAGGAGCACCATTTCACAAGATGACAAAGGAATGCAGGTTTTGGAGGGCTTGTGAAGCCACAGAGAATTCAGAGGAGGAGCCTGTGTGTGCGTGCGTGTGTTCACAGGAGTGAAAAGGCCAGGACACCACTGTAATTTCCCAAGAATAATCTGGACATGGATGTTTTGGTTCCAGCCACAAAGAATGTGTGTGGGAGTGCCACAGCAAACACACAATCACAGCATCAAGTGCCTTGTCTAACTCACGGGGTTCTGTTGACAGTCAGGTCTTTGGATCCCCATTCCCTTTCCAACAGGCAGAACAGAAAAAGCTGTACAAGTAAACTTGTTTGTAGAATCCAGAAGACACCCATCTCATCCTAGACACTTGCCTGTGTTTGTGACTTTTCTCATATTCTCATGGAAGCTCCAGAAGGCTCTCTCTTTGGCTACGAGGGTGCAAAGCCAAAGATGTGTCTGCTGTATTAGGGGTTCACCTTTAGAGACCCTGGCCTTCCATACAAGTGCCGCAGAACGCCCACAAGTAAGCGAGTACATTAAAACCCCACAAGACCAAACTCAAACCCTGTGGAAAATAAAGATATAAAAGCAAAGCATGTATAGACACACTGGTAATTTTTAAAAACCCCTAAAAGCAACCTAATTGCCTAGTTGAATAAGAAGGGTTATTTGAAAAAATAGCAACCACTAGTTGTTTGCAACTTGCCTAGCTGAATTAAATACAGTTTTCTTTACCTTTTTCAAAGGGTTGGTGGATGTAGGCAGAATCATAGGAAGGAAAGTGAGGTGAGGCTGGTATCAGTCTGTTTGCTGCCTGGAGTGAAGTGATGGAAAGGGTGATGGAGGGGGTGCTGAGTGATCTGAACCTCAGGGAGGCTACACCTTTCTGGCCACTCTGTTAGGACTGGAGGGAAGGCACCACTCCTTGCCCTCATGTACCTGGCATTTTCAGTGTTACGGGCTTCCTCTTTGATTGCCCCTGTCCAGATTTATGTCTCAGGGGGTGGCCACTTGCCTTTGGGTTGGATGTTATTTTGACTGGAACAAGCTAGCTCTAGAAATGTAAAGCTCATTGTCTCAAGTATGGCACCTGCTGGTCTCCCTGAGGCCTTCTCTCCACAGAGCCGAGTGCCTTGTTTTCCCTGCTGGCAGAGGGTGGGAGGAGCAAGAGGGAGTGAAGGGTCCCTTTGTGTGGCTCTGGACTGGCTTCTGTCGCCTTCCCTCTCCGCTTTCCCTCTCTGGGAGAAGCCAGTGCTGGGCTCATGCTGTGGTCTAGGGGCCAGCAGTGGTGCCCCGGCTGAGGCGTGGTCAATGACCAAAGGGGACCAGGCAACATGGGGGTTTGGGAGTCTAGGAACTGGAAACAGTGTCAGAGTTAATCTTGATATGGGAACTGTAAAAACGGTTAATTAAAATCTGTTCTTTCTGACCCTGAAAATCTTTAATTATTTTTCCCAAAGCTTAGAATCATGATGTCTGTTGTACAACAGCTTTATTTCTCAGCAGTCTAAGTTTAAGGGTGTGAGGATTCATTTCCTGTTGTTGGGGAAGACGTGGAGGCCCGAGGCTGTTGGTTTCTTAAGCCAGATGAGTAGCTCAGGGAGCAGCAGGCTCCTCAGATCAGAATGGATCCGAGGTGAATCTAATCTGTGTTTTTTTCACAAGCCCCTGCTGAGGCAGGAGGTAGCTGTGCTTTATCTTAACATTTGGAGTCAGACCAACTGTGCTGAGTCTCGGATTTACCACTTTCCAGCTGTGTGAACTGGGGCAGTTACTTAGTAGGGTGTTGGCACATAGTACATGCTCAACAGATGGTTGCCATTATTATTGCTGTGGTTGGTTAGAGGAACGAGAGAGCTAACCCACGGGGCCGTTGGGCATTCTTTCCACCACGTATAATTTTTGCAGGATACTCTCCATGCGTGGAACTAGTAAGGAGAGACCATGGTCTGGTCCTGGAAATGCTAGGTCGCAGTCTGCGCTAACGGAAATAGTTCCTTTGTTTACTTTGTAGAAACCAGAGTGTAGGGATCCATAGTTGGAATTCTTTGCTTATATTACATCATAAAAAGCCACCTTAAGCTACCAAACTGAAAATGCTCAAGTTTAGTTCTGATTCAGTCTAATGCTTATCTCACTATAAGTTAGAAAGTACCTGATTCAGGTGTTTCTTAGAGAGATGGGATAGGAATGGAAGGAAAGAAAATATATTTTCCTTCTTAGTGGAATCCTTTCATCTTCTCTCCTCCTTTTAAAAAATGGTCCCAGGAATCCTGTTTGTACTGGAAAAAGTTGTTTTATCTTGGAACTTACAGGTTAGCCCTGAAACTGTAGTAAAATAAATGACGTGTGCAAATGTGGGACAAATCGAGCTCGTCGTGCACACAGAGTTGGATGTCTCAGAGGAGTGGGAATTCTTGGGTGTTGCTCTTAATTGTGGGGCCTTAAGAGAATTGTTAGAACAATTCTTCCTCCAAACTCATTATCTTTATAGAAACAAGTCCCTAATCTAAATCAAATTTCATGTGAGTAATGGAAAGGATGTGGCATCTTAGTATGGGTGTGGCTTAGAATGACTTTATCAGTAAAATTGGAGGAATTACTGGTAACTGCTTTATGAGATCTCTCCTGTCTCTAAATTCTGTGATTTTTTTAAAAAATTAACAAATAACCACGAGGCTCGCTTTGAAAAATGGTTATAGGAAAAAGAGAACATACTGATGTATGGAACAGAAATAAAGGGGAAAATGCTGAAAGCAGGCCAGGAAAATGATGTACTCAAATATTCCACTGACTTGATGATTGCTGTAAAAATTAGATGTTCATAAAACTCTGTGTAAGAGGAATATGTCCTTTGGCAACTATGCTTTCTTAAGTCAAGGTTTAGAGAATGATAAATAAAGAAAAACAAAAAAATTTCTAGTTTCAAATTATAAGGAAACATCAAATAAATATGACTCCAACCAACAGCTTTTCAGAAAAGTCATGTCTGGTTGCCTTGAGTTAACTGGCTTCTTTGTGAAAAGCTGACGCTGGTTGCCATATTGATCGTACCTAGTAACAGTATCTGTTGTAGAAGACAATGTTCAAAACATTGTAAAAGGTTAACAGGAGAGGATTTTAAAAAAGCTTTTATTGTGGAAAATTTCAAACATACACAAAGTAGAAAGAGTAGTCTATAAACCCCCATGAGCCCAAAGTCATCCTCAATAATGATCAAATCATGGCGAACCTGCTTCATCTATGTGCTTCCCCTTTTCTTCCAGCCCCCTGATTTTTTGAAGCAAATATCAATAATATTAAGGAAGACTTTTTTCCAGTGTTACTAATATAAGTCAGATTAGTTTAAGTGATTTTAAGGAAAATATTGCTTTGTGTTAGAAATGATGCCTTGGAAAGTCCGTTCAGTGCTTCATACTGAAGCCTAGAAAGCGAAAGCCTGAGAACAGAGGCACTCAGGCAGAGGAGGAAGGCAGAAGTAGCAGGGGCTGGTCTTCTTCTGTCTTTCTGGGCCTCTTTGTCTGTCTGTCTGTCTCTCTCTCTCTGGTTTTCCTTCTCTTTAAGTTGTTACCCCAAACACACCTGTACTGATTTCATTTAGCATCATCACATCTATTTGTCATCTAATTCCTAAAGGGATTAAAAGTGCACTTACCTTTCATTGCTCTAAAATTGCCTTGCCAAATGTTCTCTGTGTCTGGCTACATGACGATCATTGCTAACTTTTAATAATGGTGTATTCTGTCAATTAAAGAACACATAGTTTCACATTATTTGACACTTATCAAGAGAGGCAAACATTTTTATTGAATGAAGAGCAATGAATTTTACCTGTAGAGGACCAAGTCCAGATGAATCTTTATCTGCATAGTGAAGCTTTTTCTCCCTTCTCTCCTCCTTTTGTTTTTGAAGCTAAGAATATCTCCAGTTTTCACTTGGCATTCCCCTCACAAATGGCAGATTTTATCCCCTTGTGCAGGAAACTGTTGCATTTTCTGAAGTTAGTGAAGAGAAACAGACTGAAAGACTCGTGTTCAAACTTCCCTGTCCTGTTTTTAGATATTTAATTTGAAAACAAGTTTTGTTGACATGAAAGAAAAACAATGAAAATCCCCTTTGTCTTTCTTCAGTTTCCTTTACCTTATACATAACTGTGACTTTTTAAGAAAAACATTTAAAAATTGTTCTTAAATAATAAAGAGGACCGTTATAAACTGCCCCTTCCTCTGTGTGTGTGTGTGTGTGTGTGTGTTCAAATAGAAATAAATCCAGCAGGTCTTATATGCCTTTAAGAAAGCTAAAGATTATTGCCAGTTCTATTAGTTCACATCATTTAGTTGAGTAATGATTTGACTTTGAATTTTAACTTTATTGATTAAAACATCCTCCTTTCCCTTCAAACCACTTCTCAAATTGAATAAATTCTCCTTCTTCAGTTTGTAAACATCCTTCATTGTGAGTTCAGTTGAAGGTCACCGTTGCCAGTGAACCTCTCATTTCCTTTCATGTTGCATGGCGGTCTGTCATCTTTCAGTGGTTTTGATGTGGTTCACCTTTGAGAGCCACAGGAATTCTACCCAGAGTTCATTTATCTACTAGGAAATAAAGAGCCTGCTGGTGCTCATTTGCCTTGTTTTGCCTGGATTATAAAAGAAAGCAATCTTTAATGAGGTAAATCATGAGCTTGTAACTTTAAGTGTGTTAAAGTGACATAGTAAGCTATCGTGACTTTGGAAGTTAGTTTTGGTGGGTACAAAGTGGAAAGTAGAATTGAGATTACCTCTCATTCGTCAGTCTGTCTGTCTATCCATTTTCCCATTCACTCATCCACTCCTATAGGTTCTTTATTTAAATGTTTAGACATTTTTTCTGATTTTTCCTTTTTCTAATGAATTATATTGGAATAAAGTCTAACAAAATTCCTGAAACACTCAAAATCAAGATTGATGAATACTTTTAGAATATTTATTGAAACTGATTCTTTCCCTATATGAAAATAACCTTGTTTTATTAGTTTGCTTAGGAAGAGGGGAAGAATTAAATGAAATTAGAGGTAATTTCTAATCTTACTCTATAAAATCTAAACCATATCTGAAAGTTAAGTGAGGTTTACATGAAATATGGACAATGCTTGTGTGTGTGTGTATGTTTAAATATAAACAAGAAAAAACATAAAACTTAATTTAACTATAAGTTGTTTGAAAACCAGTTAACTGTTTATAGGAAATACTGGTTGGATTGAACCAAATCAGTTGTTTGGGAATCAAATCCTTTACTGCTGTGGAATTCAGGTTTATACTCCCCACCTTTTCCCTCTAATCAGGCTTGAGTGTTTGGAAGCTCCTATGTTACTGTTTTTGCCCTTAGCGATAAATTCTCCCTTTTGGGGTCTAGGGGCTTGTAGCTGAATTGTCTCTTTGGCTGAAACACTCTAGAAGAGGATTCTGTCCCTTGTCTTGATAAAGAAAAAGATTTTCCTTTGCGCCTTGCCATGAGTATGGCTGTGACAATAGCCAAGCAGTTCTCCAAGAGTGCCAGATCTGGAATCTGTGGCCAGGTGAATAGAAAGAAAGACTTCTCCCTGTATCTCAGGTATTTAAAGCCCTGGCCTGGAAAGGGAAGATTTGATTAGTACTGGTCCTCTTGAGAACATTCTATTCAGGGTACCTTATACAAAAATATTACAAAAGCTGGCGTGATTCTGCTTACTCTTTAGGAAAAATGCATACATTAACAGATGGATAGATTTCAGCTTCTTAGATAGTCTATATAAACTCCTTAAAGTATATGAATAGTTCACAATTAATGGAGTGAATTTAGACTGTTAGAGAGCCAATTTTAGCAATTCAAACCCAAATTTACTTTCTCCCTCTGACTTCTACTTGGGATCTATACTTTTAAAGGATGGAAATCGCATCTCTTTAGGTTTATCTAAACCTAGCTTGTGGGGTTGACTTAATATGTTGTCAACAAAGACCTGTATTACAAGCTACATGACAGGAAATGAGACAGTTCTTTGAAAATGGATAAGATTTAAAACTTTTCTTTAGTTTAGAATTAATGTGTGGGGCTCTTAGAGTTGAGTGCTTATGCTAAAGAAAAAATTATATTCTCTGTGGATATACAGGTAAGTTAGTAAATCACTCAGTATGATTAGGAATCGGAAGCTTGCTGAGTTGAAAGTGACAGGGGTACCCCAGGTAGCACACATTGCAATGCCTGTCTTGAATTCATTGAAGGCTTTATGACTAACCATTGAAAGCATCATCATCATCATCATCATCATCACTATTACTACTATTATTTTGATCTGTCAACTTTAACATGCCATCCTAACTTAAAGCTTTAACTAAAATTTCTGTCCTGCGTGTAGTTCGTGAGCATCTAGATGATAACAAGGGAAGTTATGGCATTATTTTGTCCAGAGCTGTGTTGTTTAGGACAGTAGCCACTAGCCACATGTGGGCATTTGAATGTAGACTAATCAAAATTCAGAATTCGGGTTTTCAGTCTTTGTAGCTTCATAAGAAATGTTCGATAGCCTGTGTAGCTTGTGGCCGTCCCATTTGGCAGTGCAGGTCTAGAGGTAAAAAAATTTTAAGTCTCTGTAGGCGCTTGCCTGCCCTTGTTTTGCGACTTTGTTTAGGAGGAGGGAAAAAACTAAATGATGTAGAGGTGATTTCTATCATTAAAATCTAAGCCAAATCTGAAAGTTGGACTGGTTGGTGCAAGACCATAAGTTGCCGCCATTCTGATTCACCACCACAAGTATCATTACCATAAAATCCCTCAATGGGTGGACTCTTGCTCCAAGGACTGTTGTTCAGGTGCACGTTGAGATTTTTGTGACTGTGAACAGCATGACACCAACTCAAACTCCTGGCTGACATAACACTGATGCCTAGCAGTAGTTCACCACAGTAGGAGAATTTTCACAGCTTTTTTAGGTTTTTGTGCTGCGAGTTGACTAAATTGAAAAAATAGAGTGGAGAATTGAAGCGGGCGCTGTCCTGTGTCTCACCCCGAGTGAGTCAGGCTGTGCAGTCGTTCCCCTGGGGCGCACCGACCGCATACCGCGAGCTTCATGTGAGCTGGACACTGACTTTATGCAGGTAAGGCACAGTCCCCGCTGTCTAGGAACTAAGAACTTAGAATGGAAAATAGACATGAAAAGAGATAATTATAATACAATCGGGTAAGTATAATAATAGTTATAACTATAGATACATAAGTCAAGAATATATATATTTATATAATATATGTAAGCAAATTCAAATATAGTATTTGAGATGTGATTGATTACTAGGTTTTTACATTGGAGTTCTTTGTCTCTCACCTGCTGAAAAAGTAAGGACATGGAGTGTGACACCACCTTTTGATCCGCTTGTTCTATAGATGCAAACCTTTTGGTTCAGACTGTGGAGGGAGCAGAGCTGTGTGACTTGAGTATGTTGGGGTTGGTTGGAAGCCAGAGACGTGTGTATGAGGAGTGAAGAGTTGGCTGCCCGCTGTACTTGGTGTGCGATGGAGGTGCCCAATCACAGCCTTCTCCATGTCTCCCCAGCTCTCTGTGCCATTGTCGCCACCATCTGGTTCCCTGTGTGCGCCCACCGTGAGACCACCATCGTGAGCTTTGGCTACTCCCTCTATGCGGGCTGGATCGGAGCTGTGCTCTGCCTCGTGGGTGGCTGTGTCATCGTCTGCTGCGCTGGAGATGCCCAGTCGTTTGGGGAAAACCGTTTCTACTACTCTTCGGGCTCCAGCTCCCCCACTCATGCCAAGAGTGCTCATGTATAAGAGAGCTGCCAGCCTGCCAGCCACGGAGGTGCTGTGGATGCTGGGCCTGTGGCCCTAGGTTCGCTGCCCTAGTTGGGGAAACCCCTCCTCTGTCAGGCTCCAAAGCCAAAGGTCTAGAACAGCATCCTCTCTGGCATTTTGTAGTCTTAATACCACCCCCCCCACCCCAAATCCCATTTTGTTGCCTTAAAATAAATCTTCAGCTCAGATAATGCCCACATGTTTTTCTCATGGTTTTGCCCACTATTAGCTCTTGGGCGTTCTTTTGTTGTCCATAAAAGTTATACATTTACATTTTTTCTCTCTCTGTCTTTAAATTTTAATTATCTTGCAAACATTGCTGAGTTGGGCGTGGAGGAGAGAAATAAAAGACACTTTTCAAACTGTTGTTACAGATGACAATGGGAGCCTCATGAAGATGCCTCTCTGTTCCCTCCCTCCCCTTCAGCTCCGAGGTCACTTAGTTATAAGCTAGAAAGATAGAATGGGGCACACGGGGTGGGGGAGGGAGGGGAGTCCTGGAACTTTCCTTCCATGGGAAAGTCTTTTGTAAGTTGAGGGCATGGGGGTGGGGATTTTTTTTTTTTTAGTTTGTGATTTTTACATTTATCTGTACATACTTTTTCAAGATTGATCATTTTTATAACCACAGTTTTCCTGAAATTCTCAATGTAGTATGAAGGAAATAAACCAAATAGACTTTCATTATGTGATAGATAACAGCGTGAGTGAGTATAACCCTAACTGGCATTCCATACAACATTTTTGATTTCTAGTTTGTGCGACGTAGCTTTTAATTCTACACATACATCTGCTTCAACGTCACACACTATAAAAGCTATTTTTTCCTTTCTCCGTTTCCATGCTGTTAGCCATCTTGAAGTGGTTCCTGTTTAACATAAATTGTACTGTTGAATTTGGCTTTACGGGTGTAAACTCTGACGGTGAGTCAGTCTCTGAGACCCCAAGCTCTCCAAACCTTGATGGTGCATTTTGTTCCTGAAGTGAAACCTGTGCAATAAAATAACAGACTGTCTGCAAAAGTGGCCTTTAATGTTCTGTTGTATCCAGAGGTGTCACATATTGATGTTAAACAATTTCAGTGGTCTCTAGTAATTTATAGGGACCCTGATCAGTGATGCGAGAACAAGTCATTCTGCCCTGCCCTGAATAATTAAAAAGTTGTATTTTATTCACTATATCAGGGTGGTAATGTGTGGTCGTAAAAGGGTAGCTAGCCTAGATGCTCTCCAGGTTTCTTAAGGGTAGTGACATTAGTGGCGTCTTTAAGTCACATATAAATGGGCAAAAATCAGAAACTGAGTGCCATGCATTATACAGTTAAACTTTTTAAATCTACTTTGAACACTTAGTAAAGGAATTGGGTAGGTAGAAAAGGAAGTATAAAACAAACCTATTTTACTGGATCTTTAAGTAATAATATTTAAATGTATTTTGTTCATTGATGTTTGGAAATTTTGGATAAAGACAGACACATGGAATTGATTTTTGTTTTCTATTCCAGAAACGCTGACCACTTATGATTTTGCTCTAGAAAAACAGAGTATGACCTATTTTGGCAGTATTTTTCCAACAATACTAATTTCATTAGTTGATGGTATGATCATTGGCAAACATTTCCTCTTTGGAAATATCCACTTGGGCTGGTCATTTTTGCAGATATTTGTGTACATTAGGAGATTATAAACTGGTGGAAACTATTTCTAAATTACTTATGCAGAAAAGACAGTCTTTCTGTTGACCAAAATATTTGCTTCTCACAGTAGTTTTTGTAAGAATACAGCCATGTGATTATATTGGAGGACCCTCCCTAATGCAAAAACTCATCATTGTGACCATGAATGGAGCCAAAGGCATTGGGGAAGGGGGGGGGACATGCAAAGTTTTGGATCCCCACGGCCCCTCTCCTTGCAACCATCGGCTTGAGTCAGAAGTATCAAGTCCTTTTCTTTTCCCCTATGATGGATGTCCCCACTCACTCGCCTCCTTCCCTGAGGCTGCTGCTTACTTTCTCATGGGAGGATGTGTGCTATGTGAGCCCCACTCTTCCCTGTATCAGAAGAAATACCCCAAATCTCCCCTAGCTGGCCAAATTAGGGAATTCCATCTTGTAGGTCATAACTCCAGTGTAGGGGAGGTAGGGAAGGGGAGCTGTTCACTAGAACAGCACTGTTCAGTAAAAATATACCAGAGGCCACACATGTTATTTAAAATTTTTTAAGGAGCTACTTTAAGAAAGCTAAACATAAAGAAATGAAATTTAATATATTGTACTTAATCTGACATCTAAACCATTATATTAATATGCAAACAATTATTAGTGAGATATTTTACATCCTTCTTTTTGTAGTAAGTCTTTGGATTCCAGTGTATATGATCCTGATGGCACATCTCAATTGAACTAGCTGCTCCTTCAGTGCTCAGGGGCCACACGGGGCCAGTGGCTATTGGATTGGAATGCACAGTGTTGAAAACCAAGTCTGCCTCAGTAACCATCCAGAAAGATTCAGTCTTGCTGATTTATCTGTTCGCATTAGAGTTCCATTAGAACCTGTCAATTACAGTGTCACTAATTGTCACCCAGGAGAAGAGAATGATCCCAATCACAGGTAAAATGACAGACCCAAAGTGCCCTATCTGAATAACAGGGAAAGGGGAATTCATGCTCCTGAAACCTGTCGTGCCAGGAACTTCACACCTTTAAGTATCCCTGCAGTTCTCATTTTATACTGAGGAAAATGAGACTCATAGAGTTTAGATTGTCAAGGTCAGATAGCCATGACAGAGAACTACAATCAGATTTAAGTCTATGTAACTCTAAAGCCTCAGTGCTCCAACTCAAGAATCACTATTAAGAAGACAGGTAAAATGCAGATTCAATCTCTGGGTGGGGACCCAAAATCTGCTTTTGTATTGCACCCCCTCTGATTCTGATGAGGTGGGCCCCATGCCACACTTTGAGAAACTGAAGGGAAAGGCCTCTTTGTCATGCCTTTGTCAGTGCAGCCAATCCCCATTTTGTTCCTCTTTGATGGTCCTGAGGGAAGATGACTTTGAGATATACATCCAGCTTTCCCCCACTTTGGCCTATTCTGAAGGAACCACATGCAGGGGAATCTTAGGTTTGAAATGAATCCGTTTAGCTCATGCTTTCCAAGAATGTGATATACACCAAATTAGAGAAAGACTGTTTCAAGGAAATCTCTGAATCTAGGCATGCCAATTCCAAGACAGCAACAAAGAAAAAGAAGATTGTGTCCTTGAGAACACAAGTTGCGTATTTGTGATGGACTGGTAGTTTGGGGTAACAGCAGAACAAGGTTTGGTTGTATCTCACCCTGTGCGTGTGTTTTTTTTAGTCTCAAACTTGCGTGTCAGTGTTTCTCTATACAATGTACACAATGTGAACTGCAGCATCTTAAACGTTTGGCAGGACATTCATGCTCATGACCTCACATGCTGGAGGACAGGGAGGCCACTGTGGGGCTGGCCCCGGGGAGAAGCAGCATCAGTGCTGCCATTGAGATGTCCCCACAAAAGAGTGTGTGACAGCCAGATGTGTAGCCTAATGGAGACTGAGCCAGAATTGTGGGTGGAACATTGGCACCTGCTGCTTGTGGCTTGAATAGCAGCTCTTGAGGAATCTATATTTCTCTACCTCGCCGCGGAGTCCGAGAGCTCAGGCTTTGTGGCCCTGTGGCTGGGGGAGGGGACGGAGACGGAGGCACTTGTCACTGCTCCATGCTCCATTGTTGAAATGAAAAATGTGGAAATGTCAAGCCAGCCATTTTTGACCTTTCTCATCTCGTGGCACACATAAACTAATTGATAAAATTTTGCGGCACACCAAAAAATGTATTTTTTGCTGAGAAAAAAATAAGTATAATTTTGATTCATTCACATCAGACCGCTATTGTTGTGTTGGCTGTTGTCATTTTTATATTTGACAGTCTAAGGGTAAAGAGGTCAGTACCCCTGACTAAATAGTCAGGTATTGCATGTTTTAAAAATATTTGTGGCACACCAGTGTGGCACGCCATGGCACACTGGTTGAGAATTGCTGTGTTAAGCCATTTCTAAAGGAAGGTGAGAATTGCTTATGCTTTGTATCAAAATTACCTTCCAAATAGCAAGAGGCACCTGTTATCACAGTCTGGTGCTTTCCTTAATTAAAGTGGTTATTTCTCTTGTGTTGAATTACATACAGCTTAGCTTTCCAAACTGCAAAGTGCATACAGATCACCTGGGGATTTTGTTAAAATGCAGATTCTGACCCAGCAGGTCTGGGATTCTGCGTTTCTAACAAGCGGTCAGGGGACGCCCGTGCTGTTCATCTAGCCTCACACCTGGAGTGGTACAGAAAATTGGAACACTGTACAAACATACAAATAAGAAAATGAAAATCAGCCATTGTTTCATCTTTAGAATTCTTAGTCTTCATTTTAATTTAAAACAAAAACCACTGACATTCTACATATAGCTGTGTAACCTTTAAAAACTTAATACACAGAGAACATTTTCTGTCTCATGAAGTACTTTTGAAAACCAATATTTTTAATAACCACAGAATCTTCCATTGTTTGAATGTGCCGTGATTTACTCAAGGAGTTCCCAGGAATATCGTGGGTATCCTGAGTCCTTTTAAATTTTTTCTAGGAAATTTTGCCATGAACATCCTTATGGGTAAATCTCTGCATGTACACATGATGCACTCTTTAAGGTAAATGCCTAGAAAGGAAATGTTGGATTGCATATTCCAGAAGTTTCTTAAGAACAGTTTATTGTTTTGCTGGGGGTGGGGGATACCTAGCTTCCTCCAACTCTTATAATAGAATTCAATATATCAATTTTATGTGTTATTCATTTAAAATTACTCGAAATATTTAAAATTTAAGTTGTGTTGATATGAAATTGTAGAAGAAAGTAGTTGTAACAGAAGGTTGATTGAAAAATTTCCGAAGTATTTATGATGGGAGGAAAGATGTGAAGAGGGAAGGCTGGGGGTCTGAAGTTCAGCATGCTGTACCTCACAGTTCTGTTTCAGTTGGCTCTGGTCCGAAAGGGTCCGAACAGGAGCATTTGCCTCCAGCAGACTTTGTGCTGAGGGTGCTCTGACGCCCACAGCCCCTGGTTAGGAGTGAGAAACTCTGGGAGTACTGCTAGCTAAATCATCGTTCTTTATTTTATTTGTCCCCCCCATAATCTGCTCAACATAATATATGGAGAAAAAAAACAAAGCTGGGTAAAAACGAAGCACTTGCTCATTTCCCCAAGCCTCCTAGGCAATAAGCCTGTGCTTAAGCTAGAAGGAAAAATTTACCTGGGTTGTCTTGCTGCCTGTTTTTTTAAATTCATGTTTCAATGAAGGGTCAGAAAAAATGCACATAAAGGAGACCTTTCAGAGGCATGAGGAGGCCCAGGACCACTGGAGATGAGAGTACTTGTACCACAGGGCAGCCAGGTCCTTTCGGGTGTCAGCTTTGGCTTCCAAGAATGGAGCAGAACCTTCCCACACACAATTAGGAGTCCTGGGAGTGCTTCTGTTCCCTCAAATTCTCGTTATACGAAAGCCTTCCTCCTTTGCTTTGGCCTTTTCCAAACTGGAGCAGCACTCAGATTTGCCTCAGGTACAGAGTGTCTAAGCAAGGACCTCACGGCATTCCACGCATTACTCTAAGTGTGCTATGGGGATCGCCAGCATAAGAATCGTTAAGATTGAGATTTATGGGTCCTACCCAGACCTATGGAGACAGTGTCTGGGGGTGACTCTGATGCACCCTAAAATTTGAGAACCACTGAAAAAGCCTCAATGAATGTGGTTACTAGAGGAAACCATTACAGAAAAAAACAGGTAATTAGATGAAGAGACTGGAAGCCAGAAAGGTCAGGTGGTTTGCCCAAGGCCATGTTGCTAGAGAGTCATTGTCTGTTTCCTAGGACTCCATCAAATGATGGGGTTGTGGTTGGGGGAACAGGCTCTTCTTTGAACTAGCCATCCCATCAGAATGAGAGCTTCCCTTGTCTTACCTGACCCTTCCTCCCTGGTCTTGGGGTGAGCACCTGACTCTGGCTGGGCTACCCTGAGAGGGCAGGGACTGGCTCAGGCGGACCAGCAGGAACCCATACTTTATTGGAGCTGTGGGTCAGAGCACATTCCCCTCTGGGAGCAAAGCTGCAAAGACATGCACCTGAAAGCTCTTAGCAGCTGTGGTTCCAGCCCCATGGGAAAAACGTGAGTCTGGGCAAGTGAGGCCAAATGCGTAGAGAAGTAGAGGCGAAAGAACAGAGAAAGGGCTTTAGGGCACGTGGCACCTGGATCCACTGTTTCCAAAGACAGATTCACAAATGCACTTTGGTTACAACCATTCCTTCCTTGACTTCTCCTGATCAAGTTCCATCGATTAGAACCCAAACAATTCTGACTAGGCAGTGACACAGACGCAGGTCCCTAAGTGTCCATCCATGTCAGTTTTCTCCTCTTCCTCTGGGGCATGGCGCCTTCTCCTTCACTAGCTGCGTGGTCTTGATGGGACCACGATCTTCCTCCTTTGCCACATGAAAGGTCAGGAAAATGGATGTGTGATCCAAGTCAGTTCCAATAAAGTGATTCAATAAAATCCTCTCCTGGCATTTTTCAAACTGAAATTAAGGAAGGAGACCTTTCTCTCCAGTTAGGAGAGCTTCTACCAGTCTCCGTGGCATTTGTCCCCTTGTGAAGAAGCCTGTGTGCAGGTGGGGAGAGAAAGGGCAGAAATGAGAGAAGGATAGCAGGGGCCAAACACCATTCAGGTCTCTGGGTCCATGTGAGCCTGGAGCCAGCACCATCATTTTTGGTCAAAGCTAGTCTGAGCTAGGGCACTGTCACTTTAAGGAAAACAGTCCTTGAACCATTTGGTTTAGACCTCTGGCTCCATACCTCTTACATTTGTGGTAAATTTATGCAGGGTAGAAGGCTAAGGTTTTTCATCACTAATGTTTATCCTAACCGAAACCCATAGACACCCTCCTCACCTTCCCCACTCTTCTCCACTCCTCCCTAACCCCCACAAGCTCTTAAAGCTTTGGTTTGGCTAAAATTATATTATTTATTTATTCATCCATTGATTCATTCGTTAATTAGTTAAGTGGGCATTTAATGAGCATTTGCTGTGTGCCAACCATGCTTAGCTACCCCATATAAAAAAGAAGCATGAAGACAGTCCTAGCTCTCAAATAATTCAGTTTAGTGGTGTAGTCAGGTATATCACAGATAATGATGCTGTGAGCTTCTTATCGTAGTCATCTTTAATCTACTTGGGAAAGTTACACCCTGACTGAGAGGGGAAAATAAAATACCAACAGAAGCACATTGTTGCACAGATGAAAGATAAGAGTTTATGGAATATTTAATGTATAAAGGCATATTGACTAGGTTTTCTTGCAAGCTTGAACCTTTTTTATGGGTGTTGAAAGTCAGCTAGTCCCTGAGCTCCCTGAAGTTCTGATTTAATCATGAACAAAACAGCGAGGGATTGGCTGCGAAGTGCCTTCTTTGGGCTTCTGCACAGCACCCTGCAGAGACTTTCTGCAGAGGAATATGTTGTTTTTTTCTTAGGGCTGAAATTTACTTGAAGGCATCAATCTTTTGCTTGTCTAAGTGATTTAAAAACTCCCTCTCCAGTTGTCAGAGGTCAGCTTTTATCGTGATAGGTGTGATGGAATCATAGCTGAACCAGCCAGCCCTGACATGCACATAAAATGCATGGCCAGGCACACTGAGCAGAGCGCAGTGGAGTCTTGCAGCAGTGACCCCCCTCCAGGGGACGGTAGAGGGTCTGAGTGTGCGGAACTCTTCCAAAGGAAGATGTGAAGAGTGAGTTTATTTTCATAGTTGATTAAAAAACAAACAATAAAAACAAAAACCTAGGCTTTATTAACTTACAAGTACAGGTCCATGTGAGTCGTTTTATGAACTCCATTTCACAAGCTGTAAAAGTTTGGCATTCCACAGTCTTCGCCTAGTGTAGCTGGCTCTGCCCCACAAAGGCCGCAGTGGCCATGGCTCCTTCCAACTCACTATTTCACCAGCCCCATGAGGTGGCCCTTGAACTCAAGGTACAAAACGGTAGCATGTACGTAGCAGGTGGAGAATCAAAGGCTTAAGCCCGCCATCTCCTGGGATGACTCCCTGAAGCTTCTCCCACAGGAATCTGCTTGCAGTGAGTCACATGGCCACACCTAGCTCCAAGAGATGCGGGAAATATAGTCTTTGTCAGGACTTGCTACATAATTGGCGATGCCAGTGTGACGTGGAAATGTGGAGCTCCTTTTACCAAAAGCAGGAAAAAAGTGTTGTTAAAGATACTAAAATATAAAGTTTTTCCTTTGTGGTCCGTGTTTTGATTTGTCATGGTGTTATTTTTTAGTTAAGTGTTCTAAGTAAAGAAAAATTAAAATTTTAAATTACTAGTATCGCTTTATTATTCCTCTTTCTGTTGTGCAATGTCTGTTTAAAATGCAAATGTAAGAGTGTTTCAGTTTTAGGCAGAAACAACCCAAATTCCACAACTTGTACTTGGTAACTTACACATGTATTAGCATTTATTTCTTATTAGAACGGTGGAAACACTACACAAAAGTAACTCAACTGTGTTTTATTTCCCTTCTTGATATGTACACATCTGCCAACCCTCTCTACCCTCAGCTTACTGACGAGTAAGGAAGAACTGAAATGCAAGCATTATCTTTCCTTTTCCTCCTGTGGCATCACTTTCCATGTACAGTGCTTGATTCAGTAGGGAATTAACACAAGGCTATGACAGGGATGCTTGGTCATTCATGTTTCTGAGAACTCCATTGTCTCCTTCTTGTGTCTGAAGCAAACTGTGGCTTGAGTGGTTAAGTGAGGCCTCAGGGGGGACTGTCAGTATACCTGCTTACTCAGAGGGCTGCTATAAAAAAATGCCACAGATTAGGCAGTTTATAAACAACAAAAATTTATTTTTATTTTTTAAAACCATGTTTAAAAAAGATTTTTATTTATTCATTTTAGACAGAGGGGAGGAGAGGGAGAAAGAGAGGGAGAGAAACATATCGATGTGTGGTTGCCTCTCACACACTCCCTCTAGGGACCTGACCTGGCCTGCAAGCCAGGCGTGTGCCGGGCCTGGGAATCAAACCCATGACCCTAGTTCACAGGCCAGCACTCAATCCACTGGGCCACACCAGCCAAGGCCAAAAGATTTTATATTTTACAGTTCTGGAGGCTGAAAGTCTAAGACCAAGGCACCAGCCTGGCTGCGTTCTGGTAAGGGCCTTCTTCTTGGTCTGTAGCTGGCACCCTTTCGCTGTGCCCTCAGGGTGGGATGGGCAAGGGAGCTCTGTGGGCATTAATCCCATTCACAACAGCTCCACTCTCATGACCTCAGCACCTCCCGGTGGCCCCACGTCCTAACATAGTACCATCACTTCTGGGGTATAAGGACATGGAGCTTAGGATTTGAACATATGAATTTGGGGAGACACAAACATTCAGATCATAGCACTCAGTCATACACATACCAAATACTTACCCTTGAACTTGCTTGGAGTCTTGCTGAACTCCCACACCTCATGGGTCTGCAGAATCCTATGCTCATGAGGCATTGTGAATGCTGTATGAAAACAGGGTGCCAAGAAATGGTGGGCATGTGTATCGCACATGTATTTTCTCTGCTTACACACACGCTCCATCATCCCATTAGACTTTACTTGCAAAACACAAGTTCAACAATAATGTTATTGAAAATTTCAAGATGGCGACAGTAGAGAATTAAACCAAATGTGGGGTCCTTCTGGTTGTAGGGCCTGTGACACTACACAGGTTGCATGTCCTTGAAGCCAGCCCTGGCCCTTACTCTAGCTGGCTATGTGCTGAGAGAGAGGGGGAGAGGGGGGGAGAGAGAGAGAGGGAGAGAGGGAGGGAGAGGGAGGGAGAGAGAGGGAGAGAGGGAGAGAGGGGGAGAGAGAGAGAGAGATCTAGTCCTTCTTATAGGACACAAATTTCATCACAGGGGTCCACCCTCATCACCTCATTTAAATCTAATTACCTCCTAAGGGCCTCACCTCCTTAGACCATCACATGGAGGGTTAATTAAGGCTTCAGCATAAGAAGTTTGAGAAGCACACACACATTCAGTCGATTCAGCTATCAGTACCATCCATTTTTTTCCACGTGAAGAAACTTGGGCCCATGGAGATGAAGACATGAGGTAAGGCCACACAGCTAGTATCAAGGTCAGCATTCGAACTTGTGTCTTCTAATGTTAAGGCCAGGTGTCATACTGCCACAGCACACTCGGCGTTTATGAAATGAAACTAAATTATGCTTAACAAAATACAGTAGAATGACAGTAGTAGTTTCAAAAACATGCATTATTTCTCAGAGGATATTAAAGAGAAGTGTACATTTTACTTAAAATAGAAACAGAGAGAGAGCATGTAGGTATTCATTTAATTTTTAAAACAATTCCATGAGTTAGGAACTGTCATGTGCCCATTTTACAGATGAAAAAACGAGGCACAGGGTGGTTAAGAAAATTGCCTCAGGTTCCACAGACAGGATTACAACTCTTGCAGTCTGGCTGCAAAGCCGGAGGAATTAGCCACTCCTCTAGCCTTGAGTGAAATTTATTCCTTAGGCAAGTGGAGTGAATTGCTTACAGAAAGCCATTTAATAAAAGGACAGATTTGAAATTAGCATAAGATTTTTAACATAAGTACTTTCCCAATTAAAAATGTTAGTTTAGTGGTTAGATTAAATTCTTAGAACAGTATCCTTTATGTATAGTCAGTTGGAAAATTATAAAATAAAGGAAACTCAACTTCTCTATGGTAGGGGGCTATTGCATATTTATACCTCCGGAAAGAGGAAATGTGGACTCACATTCTCCATCACTACACCACTGCATTTTCAGGAAATAAGGGGAATTAGCTACCAAAAGGAGTCAACTCTGTGGTAGGCTTTGAAGTCCCAATAAATGACAGAGATCGTAATCTGTATGTAAAAAGGCACCCAGGAGCACCTTTCACTAGATCTGGGCCGCGGCAGTGATGACTTGGTAACAATTCCCGAGGCTGTCGAGCCAGAGTATGGACAGTGTTCAGATTGTGGGTTTACTTTGCAAACAAATGCCAAAATGAGTGCGTAACTCTGTTTTTAGCAAAGAAATCATTGGTCTGGACAACCCTCCAAATATCAATCATTCAATTAGGCTTCCTTAGGAAAACAGTGTTATGATTTTTGCACACAGCCATTTTGAAGTTAAGTAGTTTTGGCCTGAAATTTGAAAATAAGTGCACACTCTAGGTCAGGAGGTCTTTCTGAGCTATTTGCAATCCCACAAGACCCCTAGAAGGGAAGTAGGTAGGACCATGATTTTGTTTAAAAAAAAAATGTTTGACTTCAGGATGGGAAAGAGAGAGAGAGCCAGGGTTCTGAATTCCTAGTTATACGCTTTCTCTCTGGGCCTGAGGAGGGTGGGCAGTGCCAAGACCTGGGAGGCTACCAAAGACACCCTCTGTCTTCGGGTTTGGAATTTATTTCTGATGTCATGATAAGAACAGAAGAGCCATGCTCCGTATCTGGCCTGGAGCTGCAGAGCTCCTGACGGAGGGGAGTGGAATTCCTGTCCTTGAGGTCCATCCCCAAAGCCTGAAGTTTTCCCCGAATAAACCTGATTTCATTTAGCAACGCTTTAGAGAGTTACTCTCCACAAAGGCATCTGAACCCTTCCTGAACCCATTTCTGCTTCAGCAAGCACTGCCACTTGGAGTTAACAAGTTCCATATGTTTACCACCCGTGGTGAAAGTAGTCATTCCATTTATTTGTCCTCCAACTGTCTCTTGTAAGCTGGTTGCTCTGTCTCATCAATAGCTCATGTGGTCGCCACCACGTTTGCTCACCTCATCACAAGGGCCCATAAACCCATCTCAGAACTTGAAAAGGGACAGCTTTTGAGATGCAAGTTTTGCTGAAGAAGATTGGGTAAACATTCCGCAGTGATTGAAGATCTGGGCACCAGTAAATTGGCTTCAAATGCATCCATTTTATAATCTGTTAAATGAAAACAAAAGCTTCAAGGGCTGTGAGAGAAGAACATAAACCATGTTTCAATTGCTATATAATGATAAGTGATAAATATGCCTCTAATTTTCCTCCACGTTTTTTTTCACTAGGTGGTTGAGCATTTTCTGGAAATGTAATAGTATTTCATCATATTCGTGAAATCAAATTAGGAAAGATACTAGAACGTGCATGTGTTTGGTCAAGTGAATTTATTCAATGATTTGATCTTGAGGGTTTGCCAGAAAATGCCACTATACTTCAGCATAATTCCTCTAATATATTTTCTTAGCTGGATATATAGTTCCACATTATTATCTTTTACTCAGTGATACAGTTTAAAGTCTAGGACACCAAAATATTTTAGAGACAATTTCTTTCCCTTTAATTATTATAAAATAAACAGATCATGTTCTTCTACCTAAGCATCCTGTTTTCACTATTCTGTGTTTTCCTTCACAACCCTATGCACAGGAGTCAGCTTTTTATATCTCTGTTATTACATCTCATCAGAAAATTTCATTCTCTAAACTTTTATTTACCTCCTCTGTCTCTAGATGTACTTATGTATGTTTAGTTATCTCTATAGGTGAAAAACTGACTTAATGTATTATATATGGTATAAAATGTACACAAAAATATTAGGAGCGTGGAAAAATGAAATAACATTTTATTTCATATTACTTATTTGTAATACAAACTTTCTTTTCTTTTTATATTAGTAATAATATTTTAAGAAGAACATTGAGTTTGAACTTGCTCCATTATTTATGACTGGAACGAAAACACTCAAAAGTCTGACAATTAGTTCAGTTAATTTCAGTCCCTGGCTTAGTAGCTGATTTGGCTAAAAAGACTGCTTCATTTGGGTTCACAGAACCACATCGGAGAAGCATTGACTGCCTTTCCCGGTCATCGTACCCTTGGGTCACCCTCCTCCGTCACTTTTGCAAAGATTTGTATTAAAACTTAGCAACTCTCTATCTCCCTTGATGCCTTTCAGTTGATTTTTTTCAAACTAATCAGGTAGGTTGCATTTTTGTACTTCTAAAAAATTGTTTAAAAGCTCTTCATTTATAAGATTTCTTAATCAGATTTTAAAAATTTAAGGTTTCTCTATGTACAGTAGGATTGGTTTTATAGTTGATACAATTTTTGGTAATAAAATTACATACATGTCCAAATGTACGTTTTTCAATAGGATTTGGCATTGCATGAGTTTCCTTCTAAAAGCAATTGCTTTTTCATAAATTGTTATAAGGTCACAGATTAACCATGTTTATTTTGCTTTTAAAGTCTTGTCAGCAAACTTGTGTACATTTGGCTTCATTATTTTTGCTGCTATGGCTGTTTTATGGTTCTTTTAAAGGAATCTTTAAAAATGACTAGCTTTTTTGTAGAGTTAGTTTAATAAAAACAGGTAATGCAATCTGTAAATCCACTTAAGAGGGCATTGCTAATATACAAAATATCATAACTTGAATGAAACAGTGACGGTGGTGAGGGTGGTGCTGTCTACCCTTCCTCATTGACGAGGGGCCTCTGACCTCGGGGGCTCTTGAAAACCCAAATGACCATCAGACCCTTAGAGGGAGGAAATGGTGAATATGTGGACCAATGTAATCTATAATAAGCTCCATAATACAATACAATACAAACAAAATTAAGCCTTATATCATATTGAATACACTATTATGATAATGTTAACATCATATAATTAATATAATATATAAGTGCTACATTAGATATAAGGCTTAATTTGATTTGTATATAATAATATGTTTATATTCTCTATATTATTATAACATAATATATTGTAATAACAATGTGTTATATAATATAAATCAATACATAATATATACAATATGTTCAACATATTGATTATATAATAATAAGTTAATATATTATAATGAACTATAATATAGAATATATTAACATTGGATAATATTTTTATATTGATATTATACTTATAAATATATGCAAGGTGGGACAAAAGTAGGTTTATAGTTGTGAGTATGTGAAATAGTTTATTCCCGAATTATTATTATTTATTATTAATTGTATTATTTTCCAGACAAACAAGTGTAAATCTACTTTTGCCCCACCCTGTATAATACTTAATAATACTTAAGATGAGGCTTAATTTTGTTCTTGATTTTTAGATTAAAAATATTTTAGAAAAATATTTCTAATATTTCTTTTTTATGTCTTTTTGGAAGCTTCTGATCTATATAGTAGGAGACACATAAATGAATAACTATTCAACATGTGAAATGCTATAACATTAAAAAAAGAATGCTATGGAAACGTGTTTAGGGATGGAGAGGACAGGGCAGTGGTCCAATTCTGGAAATTCTGAGGGGAGCTACATGTGAGAGGCATTTGAAGGAAGAATGGGAGTTTACTGAGTGGGACCAGGGGGTGGTGGATGTTTAAGAAGACATGGAAGACGAGAGAGTGCCTAGGGAACATGTGGAGTCCACCGGGGTTTGACTCTGGGGCACTTAGGGGAGGGTCAGACGTGAAACTGGAGAGGTAGGGGGGACCCAGGCTGTGACGGGCTTTGTTCCGTTGGCAAGTAGGAGCCGCTGGAGATTTTAAGTAGAGGAATGACCTTATAAAAGGACGTATTTCATGTATAAATCATAACAAATATGGGCTTTTGAAAATAGTTACATTTTTGGCAGGTATGGATAAAATTCCATTCAATCTAATTTAGCAAATAATTACTGACCATATTCTGCATGACAGGCAATATCCCCAAGGCAACAAAAGGTATATTGGCACATGGTTTACTTGGGAGAAGGAGTAAGCCGAATAGTTACAACTAAATACACGAATATCTGCATTTATCCTTGAAAATTGCGATGTCTCTTTGATATCTTTGACATCTGGAACAAATTAACACTAGTATTTAATACTTAACAACACATATTTAAGCCAGCTATCCAAACCAATGAGCTCTACTTTAGAATTGATTCCAGTATGGGTTCCTTCTGCTGAAGGAATATAAACATCCTAAATTCATATGTGCCAACGCAGAGAGAGAAATCTGTGACTGGGCTGGCTTTGAGAGGGGAGCTTCTACTATTTGTGTCATTGCTTGGCAAGAGGTACCAGGGGGCCTTCTTGGTTTTCCACTTAGGACACGACAAATGTGTGAAAAGGTCCTTATGTTATAGGAAATAAAGCTCGACAAAATTTTATTTTTGAAAATAAAAGTAAAATATATTTTTAAGAACATTTGGAAGAAAAAAAGATAAGTATAAAGAAAAAATGCAAAAGCATCCCAAATAAGGCTTCTCAGAGGGGACAATGGTTAGTTAATACTTTATATAATCTTCTAAATTTTTTCTGTGCATTTATAAAATATATATTTTTTCAAAACTAAAGACATTCTATATATAATCTTTGCATTCTACTTAAAAAATTTAACATAATGGAGATCTCATGTCATGAAACATTCTTTAAAGACATTTTTAGATGGATGTACAGTATCGAGTTCTACAGGTACACTATACTTTTTTAAACCTCTCGTTTGGGATATTAGGTTGATTTCAATTTGGGGGGCATTTTTTTCTTATAATCACAGATATATTTTTTGGCACAAATCTTTTACTATATCTCACATTATTTATTTTCTTAGGACCAATTTCTAAAAGCGATCTGCCAGAAGTAAAGTGTTGAATATTTAAATGGGGTGATTGAAATTGTTCTTTACTGTGGCAAGAGCATAGGGGGTCCTCTGAGTGCTGAGGAGAAACATAACTTCTATTCATTCCTTCAACAAATATTTATTGAATGCCTCTTCCATCCCAGGCTGTGCACTAGTTGCCAAAGCTGCGCCAGGAAGCAAGAGAGATGTGTTCACCCCTCATGGTAGTGGAGATCTGGAGAGGTAGAAATCATGGACCGACTTCTTGTTTATAGATGGGGAACTGGGAAGTGGCTTGCCTGAGTTTACCTAGCCAGATGTGAAAAGCCAGGAATAGAATACAGATTTCTCTCTCTTGGAGTCCAAACCTCTTTGAACCTCTCCATCCATCTGTCCCTTCAGAGTGATTTGGGGACATCAGTTCAGGGCAGGCATATGGTCTCTTCCCCCCTTGTTGTATTTGGATGCCTTTGTTGTACTTAGCTCTAGGCAAAGTTGGGAAATGAATGGGGCCCAGTGTATCTGTGGGACCCTGATGTCTCTTCTGTCCCATTTCCCCTCCTGAAGTCTCCGTACCCCCTCTCAGGCACCCAGAGACCTCATAATCTTTTCTCATGACTTGTGGAAATGTGTTTTCTGAGAAGAAACTGGTATTGGTCATGCATATCTCAACTTAGATGAGTTAAGACGCTGTGTTCCTTCTTCCAGGGAGAGTTAACTGTGAAGGCATTGAAAGATCTCTTCCTATTGAGGAATGCCAGACTTTGTTTCCAGTGGAGGCATTTTGGGCATCAGGGAGCAGATAGGGCAGAGGTGCCCCTCCTCCACTGGCCTCCAGCCTCACAACACATCTTCGTATGTCCTTTCCACCATGGTTGGTTAGCCTGACTCCACATTCTTGTACAAGAGGGAAAGCTGCTGAGAAAGTTGAGGACATTGTATCTGCATCTGGAATTTACTACCAGTAGATTAAAGGGGCTGCTTTGGACATAGAGCTTCATAGCACAGGGAAACTCCATTGCTAGGAAACCGCTATCCCCCTCCCCAGCCCTGCCCTGTGGGGAGTGTCTCTGCTAGGAAGGAAATTCAATCAGTCTTCCAGCCACCAGAATTGAATCTGGATGGACTATTTCCTCTTTGGATTCTGTTCCAAATTGCATTCCTCTTGCATGTTTGAAATTAAGAGTCACAAATCATTTGTACTTCTCCTTTCTGAAGGAGAGCCTGCCACAACACTTACCTCACCCAGTTCACTGACTTAAGGAGGGCTCATCCCTTCCTGAAAACACTGTAAATGGCTTTGAGGGGTAAGTCAATATATCACACAGATATGTAATAAAAGCTTGGAGAATTCAAATTTCAGGTTCATAGAACTGGGGGCATGTGATTTTCTCTCTGAGCTTCATAGTTTAGAGTTTTTCTTGATTTGACTGAGGCCAATGTGAGAATGGAAAACACCTATCTTCACACAGGGAGAGACGCACGTGGGCCAAGGAGAGGAAGGGAGCGTGACAGAGAAAGGGCTCTCATTGCCAGTCAGAGAACTGCTGACAGTTGAACATGAAATGTGAAAGAGCTGTCAATTTAATGTTTGTGATATGAAGATCCCTCACATTTCTAATGGGGTATTTAAGTTTGAAAATGGTTTTGAGTTACGGCGTAAGGAGAAGATGGTTCTAAGGCAGCTTTGATACTCTGAATAACATTTTCAATCATTTTTCCATTTTAAAAGCTGTGGTAAAATATGCAGAACACAAAACTTAGTAGCTTAGATAGTTTTAAATGTGTAGTTCAGTGATAATAAGCACATCCATCTTGTTGTGCAAGGATCACCACCATCCTCTTCCAAAATCTTTTCATCTTGCAAATCTGAAACTCTCTACTCACTAAACAGTAACTTCGCACCCTCCCCTTCCCCAGCCCCTGGAAGCTACCCTTCTTCTAACTGTCTATGGTTTTGACTACCCTAAGTACCTTGTGATTGGAGTCATGTAGTATTTGTTTTTCTGTGACTGGTTTATTTCACTTAGCATAGTGCCCTCAAAATTCATCCATGATGTAACAGGTGTAGGAATGTCCATTCTTTTTAAGACTGAATAATATTCTATTCGAGGTCTGTTGGGAAAAGTCCAGCCATTGTTAATACAATGAGAATGGTTTATGCTACATCAATGTAACCTGGCAGCCAAGGAGAGTAGACTGGAATGAGCATAAATGAACAATGACAACTTCACTGTACTATCAGCAGAGGTGATAGACGCCATTGAGTGAGCACGTGTACTGTGTGGTCATTGCATTCAAAATGACTGAGTGAGTAGAGCAAAAAATCTGCATCAGATTTTGTATTAAGTTTGAACATTCCTCCGCGGAAACTATTTGGATGATTCAGAAGGCTGCAGCTATGGGCAACTGGTGATTGGCAGCTTCATCATGACAACATGCCTGCTCATGCATCACGTCTCATGCAGAGTTTTTTTGTGAAACACCACCCAAGTGACTGAGCCCTACTACAGCCCCGATTTGGTGCCTTGTAACTTCTGGCTTTTCCCAAAACTGAAATGACCTTTGAAAGGGAAGAGATTTCAGCCCATTGATGGGGTTCAGGAAAATATGATGGGGCAGCTGATGGCGATTTGGAGAACTTTGTGAGGTCCCAAGGTGCCTACTTGTCCTATGTACGATGTGGAGAGAAGCGGGGGGGGGGGGGGGGGGGGGGGGGGGGGAGGGAAGTCCAAAGACACAGCCTTTACCCCAGAGACTCAATCATCTAAGGAGACTAGACAGGAAGACAACTGAGGATCTGTAAATTAATACATTTAAAGTTTGTTTTTCTCCAGTGCTATCCTGCAAGGGAGATCAAGAGGGGTAGGGAATTAAGACATGGCAGTTCTTCGCATCTCAAGTAGTATAGAAAATATGAGACCCTGCTACACCCCTCTCCTTTACTCCAGGTGTCAGCATTAACTGTACTATCACAAAGTGCAATCAATTAAACCACCATTAATGCTGTTACAATTGGGTTTGGGATTGTAGGTGGGTAGGTAATATTCCTCCTCTTTGTCCTTAAAATGAATGGGGGCGACGGACATGAGCGCTCCGTGGTGCCGAGGCTGCAGGGGGCGTGTGGCTCTCACTGGGAGCTGGCACGGGAGTGGGGTAACTCCGGAGGCTGCATAGAGGGCTGGGTTCTGGGTAGAGCCTTGCGCTTTGTCTGAAGAAAATGGTGAGAGGGAGATGGAAGCAGTTCGAGTTCTCCCGGGTGCACTACAGTAAAGTGAATTTAAAAATGCAGGATGGCACTGGCTTTCCTCAAATTTAAATTTTAATAGTCAGTTAGCTGTACTTTTTGAAGTATTTTTATTCTGAAAACAAAATTTCCACAATAATGCGATTAGTTTAAAAAAAAAGAGCTCATTTATCTGGCTTTTCTACAATGGACAACTGAAACATTTAAGGCAAGATTCATTTATTCAGTTCCATTTTAGAATGGAAAGGATGTACCAGACATCAGGTACTGGTTAAGGTTAACAAAATATGGGAGAGCTTCTTTTTCTTTTCTTTTTTTTCCTTTGATAGTCTCCTGTGTAAAAGCTTTACAATACTATGAATATTTTATAGTAAGAAACTTTTGTTTCTGACTTTTTAAATAAACCTCTTTTAGACTTAAAGGCACACAATAAAGCTTTATGCATTTATTAAAATATACACATTTTGGTAAATTTAGAATTTTCCCTTAGTATCTTGATAAATCAATATATTATCAATACCACAATCAATTTCAAAATAAAACATACTCCATAACATATCTGCATATTATTTCTTTCTTCATGATAATCTACAACACCCCATTGTACAGTGCACCAATGGGAATTAAAAACCACAAAACGAACAAACTTTAACAAATACAGCAATTTCATACCAATATATGTACATATATGTATCAGAGAACAACACCAGAAATTACCAGCTGCAAAAAGCAAGTTGTACTTCTCAAGGACCAAACAAAAATGAAACAAGTTAGTAAAATTTACAAGCTGTACTTATAACTTTGGATACGAATTAAACAGTAACCTTTCTTTTCCACAGTGAGAAAAAGCGAGAATGTCGAGTCCTGCCGTTGGATGGTGTGACTACATGGGATGAGAACAATACCTGCTCTCTCAAAACCTGCAGCCCCGTCAGTCAGCTCAGACAGTTGAGGTATTTTTGTGCCATCGTAGCATTAATAGTGTCTTTGCTTTGGAAAGTGGGGGATTATGATTCTTGCCTTGGGGAGCATGAGACAAGTGTATCACAATTGCCAAGACCAATCAGGAGGAGGGGGGCAAGGAACAGTCTCTCCATCCCAATATTCAAACCAACACAATCCTTCATAGTCTGCTCTTCCTGAGAAATTTACATAACCCACAACTCCCTCTGGCCGATGTTACCAATTCAATGTCAGGAAGATGTAATAGCAAAGGAAAAATAAAAAGCACAGAGGGAGTCCCAGATGGAAAATCCATGCTGCCCCCATCTCCTAGTTCAAAGGCAAAGCCATTTTCTTTTCTTTTTGTACCAAAATGCACTGAATGTTCTTAAAGAGTAAGAAATTAGAGCTACCTACTTTCAGAAGACTCGAGTCCGAAGCTGTGTTGGTGAAAGCCCTATGTGAGTTTTGTAATTCCATGCATGCAGAAGACTGTTGAGTGATTTCTAACATTATTTTAGTTGATACTGCAGAATATAGGTTCATTTTTGATAGGCTTCAAAACTTCCACTAATCCCTTTTGAGCTTTATTAAGTCCTGAAAAAAGGGTTTTTTCTCTTGGAGAATTAATTTTGGCAAAAGGCTACAGCTTAGGTATTTCAGAACGATGCAAGCTGAACAAGAAGAGGAAAGCATTTTAGACAAGAAGTCGCTCCTGAGGAGGAAAAACAATCACAACAGCCTCTTCTGTAAAGTCTTAGAGAAAATACAAGTAGACACGGGACTAAGAATTATGTACACGAAGTTTTGCTACCCATCACCATTCCAACTGAAAAACATGAAGTACACTCACTCCGTGGTGAAACGGCACCCTGGTTCCTGCTTGCGGAGGGGCCTGTCGTTTGGGATGCTGCCTCTTCACTTGCTCATTTGTTTAACTCCAAATGTTGGCTTTCTCACAGCCAGCCGTCATGCTTACCAGTTGGCATGACGGCTTTCTTTCTTGGGGACTTCAGTAGGCCCCAGAAGACAAACAGGTCCTCAGCATCAGGGAGGTGCTTGTATACCAGAGAAACCTAGGCTTAGCAAAAATGTTTGGTAGAAACACTCTCTTTGCCTAGTCTTATTCCAAACAGCATGAAGATAGAGTGCTATTATGCAGCCCTAGGGGCCAACTTTGGGGTATGAGTTTCCTTGCACCTCCTTCCCTGCACGCGTAAGAAATTAAGGCCGTCTGTGGATTGCTCACTAACCTGAAGGCTGAAATCCAAGAGTGGACCATTATCTGCTGCCTAGACTCAGTGAGCTGACCTCAGCTCTGGCTTCAAACTCATTTCCTGATATCTGACTTCTCCACCCAACAAGACATTCCAGTCTGAGCTACAGGATAGGTAAACATGTGGTTGACCCTCTATGGGCTTCCACTGACGTCTCTGGACCCTGGTAAAACCTGGTGGGAAAGGCGACGGCAGTACACTTTAGCTTTTTTAGGCCAGTTCTGAAACTCCTTGAGCTCAAGCTGAGTAAATCTTGAGCTGAGGTTTTACTGTGTAGATAAGATAGAAATAAAAACTTGTTAGGTTTGGTTGTTTAAACTTATTGTTGAGAATTTTAAAGTAGCTGCAAATAACTTTGTGTTATCTGTCCATGTGTTAAATGCCCACACTTCTCCTAGGTTAATGCTTTAAGTATGGACGTCTTTTCCTTTTAATATGTTACATAAACTTGGAGTGTGTATGTGATTTGTTAACTCCTTGCATAGGCAGAGGGAGTCACTGCCCCAGGTTCTTAAAGTTCAAATCTCCCTGATTCATGCTTTCATCATTTCCCCAATGCCTCCCCACCCAAGCAGAGTCATCCAGCTCAGTTCTACTTTCACGTCTATCTGTGGGTGAGCCCTAACCTGCCTTCTCAGCATGATTTCTTATGTTTCATACACAAATCATGCATAAGTCATAAGCTCTTGCCAAACTAGCTTCTTGCTTTCCCTGGAAGGAGGCACAGTACGACTTACTAGTTAGGAGACAGCCATCAGCCGAGTCTATACCCTACTCATGCTGATCTTCCATTCTGCAAGCCTTTCTTCCACTTCTACTGGGCAAAATTCTGCCCATTCCACAAGCCCCAACACAAGGGCCGCATTCTCTATGATCTTTCTAATGGAAGGAGGTCTTTTTTATATCCGAACCCCCATTGCACATTGCAACTCCTTCATCTCACCTGTCATCTTCTCTATTGCTCTTTATTTATATATTCTGTTTCCCCTATTTCTTATGCCATAGCACATAATAAGCACTCCATAAAAATGTGTTAAATAAATGTATTGCATTTTCCTTTCATTCATCCATGCACCCATCTATCCATCTAGCCATTTGCTCAATCGTCAGATATTTATGGAACATCCAAATATGCCAGGCACATGTACCTGGTAAAATCCAGGTCTGAAGCTCATCTGTGGGTTTCAGTGCTCTATGCTATTGCAGTTCTCTGTCCTAATGAGGGAAGATTCATTCATATCATACAGGAGCACTTCTTCCTGTCACTACCAACAATTTTATTGTTTTTCAAGTTGCCCCTCATTGGCAACTAGCATTGCATATCAAGGTTCTGCCCTGGCTGGTGTGGCTCAGTGGATTAAATGTCGGCCTGTGAACTGAAAGTTTACAGGTTCAATTCTCAGTCAGGGCACATGCCTGAGTTTCGGGTCAGCTGGGAGTGTGAGGCAATCCATTGACGTTTCTCTTCTTCTCTTTATCCCTCCCTTCCCCTCTCTCTAACAATAAACAAATCTTTTAAAAAAAGGTTCTGCACTTGATTACTTAACACATTTCTAGCTTTGTCTTATCCTTTTTATTTGCCCCCAGCTCCTCTCTTAGTTATTTTGGGTATTACATGCATTGTAATAGCTACCTCAAATCCTTTTGAAATGAAACAGAATACCAATAAATGACAACAATGAAAAAAAATCAAATAATTGGCTCCAAACTACAAATCCACATGATGTAAACTCAATGGAAGAGCTCTAGCTATAGATAAGAATTTAAGAAAACACAGGCCTTCCTTGGACTCCTGTCAAGGGGCTAAGTTTCTGTGGGGATTATTTACAAGGGGATCTTTTCATGTGGGTTCACAAATGTGGTCTTAGGAAAATTGTTAGGAAACACTAGTAAGTCGTTCTAGTGATTGTTGGTATTTGAAAACTGCATTGTGGAATCTGGGACTTTTTCACACAGGCTGGGAAACATGAGGAAAAATATGTCTGTTTACCTTAAAAAACTTTTTCTATTAGATTGACTCATTTTTTTTAAACAAGTTTACTAGAAACATAACTAATCAATTTGAGAGAAATAAAGAGATCACAGCTTAAAATATTATACAGCTACCGAGGGATAGAAGTGACCCCTGAAATGAGAGTGCTTCACGGCATCTTCACGGAACAGCAATGGTATTGCTATTCAACAGTAGCAATGGTATTCACCGAAGCTTGTGTTCTCTCTTCTCATGCTCCAGAAATTGCATACAGCTGCTGCCAGACTTTAATACCTAAACCTCTCTAGTGAAAGGAAGCTCTTTAAGATTTTGTTATTTTGCATTAATATTTCCCTTTGAACATTTTTAACAGATACAGTCCCACCCTATCTACCTGGATGTATCTCAAGCTTAAGAGATTATATTTAAACTAGGAAGATTTGTTGAGTTCTAAAACCAGTTCAAAACTTCATTCTTGCAAAAAATGCTGATAACTCATTTACAATTAATCCCCAAGGATATATTTCACAGGCCAGGTGCTGTATCTTTATGGTTAAGTTTAGGAGAGAGAAAAACACAGCATTGCCGAGCATTATATTAAAATGACAAATGATCTCAGAAACCAGAGTTATATACAATTAATATAGAAGCATGAAAAAGATCTAGAAAATAGTAGTTATTTGAATTTAAATGACATAATGTTGGCTATGGGTATGATACGCAATTTATTTAAAAGCCTATTAAAATGTAGTTTCAATTGACCTTTAAAAAAATACTATGTTGAAGCCCAGTGCATCAACCACGGGGACTTGTCACGTTCGGCTGTTTTATCTACAGTTATCAGACTCCGGAGCTGCTCGTATTCCCGGGACCGAGAGCCTTCAAGGGCAGATGTCATTCTTTTTGAATTCCCATCACTTAGCACTTGGCATATTCTTATCACTTAGCATATTCGCAGTCAGGGTGAGCTGAGGGAAACAAATGGACTTCTGCTCCCTGTTCATAATCTTACAGCATGCCAAGATGGCTCTAGCCTCAACCTGTAAGAAAGAATAGACTTAAACATTTGTTGATGTATTCCGGAAAATTTTTGGCGTAGTGCTGGATCCAGGAGAGGGAGAATAAGGAATTTGGTATTTTGCCCCCCTTTCAGGAAATTGTCCCAAAGATTTTAGCTTGGCCCAACTTGTGCCTTCACATACATGTGTACATCCCTCAACGCAGCATTGAAATCCCTGTCACACAGGAGTAGAACTTACAGACCGTGAGTTTTTTTCCTGTGCCAGATCGTCTCATTTAGCTTGTTTCAGAGAAATTCCTTTAAGATGGACCAGATTTAGAGCCTCCCAGGTAGATATTTCTCCGGGCTGCAGTGAAACTGCTCTGGGAAATAGCAGAAAAAATACATGTCTGGAGGTGAGCTACCCCAGAAGAATAAGGTTCAGAAGCGAAATGTGATCACATGGAATGCAATTACCTAAGAAGCTGTGCTTCAACATTTTTGTTTTCAGAGTAGCGCCCACCAATCAACTGGGGGCATATCTCAGAAAAGCTACAGAATTTATAATTTTAGAAATCTGAAATAGAATTTGCAATGTGATCTCAGTGGCTGGGTCACTTCTCCTTGTAAAGATTTTATCTGATTATTAAACAAACAGCCTCCTTCTTCAAGGCATATTAGTGCCATGAAATCATGCTCCAAATTTGCCCCCTTCCATTATATCAGCAGGAGCTTAGAGCTTGGTGTAAGAGAAGGCTTGACAGAGAGTTAATTTCTGCCAATGCCCTTCTGGCCTTCACTACAAGAGATGGTTATTTCATTTTTTCCTGGGCATTTAGAAGAACTTTGATGGTGCTTCTCACCACATGACTGGGTCTGCATGACTGCTTTCTGGTGAATCTGAAACCTTAGGGAGAATGGTCTCCAAGTCCCTGAACTTTGCTGGATCCTCAAGTTACAGTTTGCAGACTATGAGAACATTGGTGAATAAAGAGAAGCATGCATCTTTTCCATGGATTTGTTTTTGTGAGATTTCAGGACAAAACGTTGCTTGCTGAGGAAGTGCCAACGCCACCTGCCCACCCTGGCCTGGGGAGCAGCTGTCAGCCTGCGTGCTGAGCACACAGCTTTGCCCTGTGGTCTCAGGGGCTGCATTGCTGCCTGTGCCCACACCCACCTGATTTGGCACATCTCCACCAGGGGCTGCA
This sequence comes from Desmodus rotundus, assembly GCF_022682495.2. NCBI lineage: Eukaryota > Metazoa > Chordata > Mammalia > Chiroptera > Phyllostomidae > Desmodus > Desmodus rotundus. The sequence continues at coordinate 32,242,747 of NC_071388.1, forward strand.
GCCTCAGTGTGGTCCAAAAAGTTTTCTCCTTGCTTCTTGGAGTATCAGTAAGAAGCAAAAAGATTCAACCAGCAAAGCAAAGGCCTAAGAAACATTTGCTGCCATCAGCTCTGATGGTTACAACTAAGATAGAATTTCTTGTACCTTCTTGTTTAGGTTTTCTTTCTTTCTTTCTTTTTTTTCCCCCACAAGGGGACCAGCAAGGAGATTCAGATTAAACCCTTTGACAGAACTATTCTGAAGAGCAAAAGTAGCAAATGACAGGCTATGACTGGGGACTGACTTTGGGGAAGGCTGGACTTTTGATGTGAGAGGCAAAACATGTTTTCACCTTCTAGCCCACAGGTAATGTTACTGAAAATAAACCACCACCATTTCTACATATATCTTGTGTGTTTACTTCTACTCTGGAGAGTAATCTAACTCATCATTTGCAATCAGGGCCTCCGAGTTCTGTTTGTGTTTGCTTTTGCTCTTTGCTTTGCTACTTGTCCGGGTGTTCTCCTTCACATCTGACATCTGTTGGTAATAGAAGCCTTTGTCTTCGGCCGGCCCGCCCCAGTTCTCCTGGCTCTCACCCTCTGTGGCGTAGGAGAAACCCTCCTCAACGGAGAAGGGGTCATCCACGTCGTAGCGCTGGTACGTGCTCTGGTGCAGGGCCTCCTCTCGGGCGCTGATTTCCAAGGTGCTGTTCCAGATGCCATACCCAAAGTAAATGAGCATACCTGCAGGAGGGGAAAGGCACAGGTGAATAAGCAGCTGCTTGGAGACTCATGGGATGAGTAGGGAGATACCTCTCAGTGGGACAAGCAGAGCTGGTGGTAGATGTGTTTTCTTTGGTCTACACCATGTTTGGAAGAGATAAAATTAGAGGCCATTTAAAAATTGGGCTATCTTGCATTAAGCAACCCACATTCATAGCTTCCCCTAAAAATGTCAGAAAGTCTGACAACACTGCATCCGCATTCCTATCTGGTAACTTAAGCCTGGAGGTGAGAACTAGCTGACAGGTTAGACAATATATGGCTTCTCTAGGTCACCCCAGTCCCCACCTCCCCTGTTGACATCCAGCTCACTACGTTCTGAGGTGTAGGTGCCAGCCAGGAATCTGCGTTTTCTTTTACGTTGGGTTAAACATTTATGGATCAGTAACAGTGTATTCCCAACATTCTCACCTTGTGTTATCCTATGCCTTCATCATTTATTTTGCCACTTAGCAGCATGCATATATTATCCTGCGATTTCCCTTGCCATGTTTCACTCACCAAACACATAATATGTTACTGCCACACAGGGCCATCCACTCTCTTCCATGGCCTCTCAAAGTGTCTAGTCCATGCCACAGTTAGGGCCCTTAGCTGTTTCATGATTGATTATCTGCATAGTGAGGTTCTATTTTATAGATTCTGCAGAAAACTGGTACTTAATACTTGTTGAATGAATGAATGAACGAGAATTCCTAGTAAGCATGAAATATCCAGTGCAACTCCTTGTTTTGATGTCACTCCAAGCAAAGAAACTTGTCTCCCCAGGTAATATGTAGCATTGACATTTCACTTCCATTAGAGTTTTTTTTTGAAATAATATATAAAATACTTTGAACGCCCCCATTCTCTATCTGGAAAACTGAGAACCATAACCTTGGGAGGCCGTAAGGGCATAATGATTAAGAGTGAGAGCTGTGGATTCATACCTGCCTCCACCGCTATTAACTGTGTAGTTTACTTAGCCTCTTTATGCCTTAGTATTCTCTTCTGTGAAACCACAAGAGTTATTGTACCTATCACATGGGGTTGATGTGAGAATGATACCAGTTAAGCAGTAGTTTTCAACCATGGCTGCACCTGAGGGTAACTTGGGGAGTTTCTGAACCACCCTGATATCTAAGCACCACCCCCAGAGAATCTGATTTAATTGGTTTGCAGTGTGACCCAGCCTAGGTATGGGTTTTAAAGCTCCACAGGTGATTCCACTGGTCAGCCAAGTCTGAGAACCTCTGAGATCAGGAGTGTAGAGCTCCTGATGCATATATTCCACCGCCAACTCTGGCCATACTGTGGTCTGTTGGGGACCCCTCGGGTATGCATCCTTCCAGGCCCTGACACCCTCTTCTGAGTGGCACTAGTCCCTTTGACTTTGCTAACCCTGCATGTGTCTGCTGGGCTCTGTGCTTAGAACAGCAAGGTCAAGCCTGCTTTCTGCCCTGGTACTCGAGAAATCCAGCTCCCTTTTGCATTTGAAGTGTGTCTATTTAAGCTTGGATTTCTTCTTACTTGTCTCAAATCACTCCCAAACCCCCGTGAAGTCAACTTTTCAGCAGCCAAAGTAAGCAGAGATTTATAGTCCTAATTGGTAATAAATCCTCTAGTTAATCATTTGCAGATGTAGCTATTACTTCTCAAATTGTGACTTTATTTTTCTGAGCAGGGATTTTTACTTTTTCTTGCTTGGGGGTGTAGGTGGTCATGGGGGATAGTTACTATCCTTGTGTAGCATGAAGCAGCAAATCTCTTAATGAAGGAGAACGCCTCTGAGACCTGAGAATACATTTCAGGAGACGAAGTGGAATTAGCAGGCACACTCCGCCTTTTGCTCAAGATTGCTTCTTTTGTTTTTTTTGCTATTTTCCCTCTAGACATCCAAACAGGTGCCAAATATTGCCTCCTACTTCTGCATGTTATCTATTATATCGGTTCTTTTCTCTTTGATCCCCTTCTCCGACCTTATTTATTTCCCTACTGAACTGAATGCCATTTTGTTTCTTTTCACACACTAACTCCCCTGACACTCCTTACCTCATTCAAGCACTGGCTTGACATCTATTCCGGCAGACCATCCCCTACCTTCCACAGGTATTGGGGTGCAGGTAGATTGATATTTATGGGAATTCTCTAAAAGTGTTGGTGTGATTACTCATAAAATCATAGACATTCAGAGTCTATAGATCATCCATTTATTTGAATACCTTCATTTGACAGAAGAAGACACAAAGGCTGGGAAAGACTAAATCATGTCCCTGGGCCTAAGAGGGGCAGAACCAGCATTCCGTATGGACCTAGAAGAGGCTCTTGCATGTCCAGTCCTTCACACCTCTCCTCCCATGGCTGGTTGATAGACTATACTTATTGCAGTAAATATTCAGTAAGAGGTTTGGTTTACATTTGTTTTTTGGGAGTGGCTGAACCCAGAACGAATATGTATGTGAGAGAATGAGTTGACTGAGGTTACTTTGGGAAAGCAACCCATGGAAACCTGCCACATAAATATTTATGGGCCTTTTCATGTTTTCTCTGAGCCCCCTACAGTTTCAAAGGTGTGTCACTCTGTCTTTAAAAACATATTTCAAATATGAGTGCTGTGAACCAAGAAGAGACTGTGCATGTATACAGCCTGCTGGAATAGTCGACATTCTTCTAGGTCTTAGCTTTATATCTGCCTTTACTTCTCTTGCAGCTCTTGAGTCAGTTCAGGAAAAGTGGTGGGAAGCAGAGAAAAGTGGTTGGAAGGATCGGAGAAAAGAAAAATGGAGGGGGACAAAGAAACAGAAGGGAGCAAATGAAGTGAGGGAGGAGAGAGAGAGAGCGGGAGAGAGGGCGAGAGGGAAGAGAGAAACATGTACTACCATCTGTCACACATAAACAAGGGCTTTGTGTTGGAGGAGTAAACAGGGCTGCTAACAGCCTCCGGTGGAGACCCAGGGTGCTTCATTTCTGCTGCTTCTTTCATTTGGCTGAGAGAACTAAGCGTGAGGTAGTTTCTGAAAAATCTGTGGCGATTCCGGGAATCCTGAATCACCTAAACTAAACTTCGCACAACACCTCTGGGTGCTGAGTTTCTATAATGATGCACTTATGTTGCTCCTTTATCTCAAGGAGTTCAAACTGTTAGACAAATGTTATCTTGTTTAGACTCCTCCTGGCCTGTCTGGGAGTGTGTGTGTGTGTGTGTGTGTGTGTGTGTGTAAGGCTAGGACTATGTGCATTTCACAGACAGGAAACTTGGCACAGAACAAAACAAAGGATTGTCCACAGCAACGTGGTTAGCGGTTGGACTGTGACTCCTTCTGGGTCTCTGCATCTAATACGCACACACACACACAAGTGGAGAGAATAGTGCAAAGCACCCATGCACACATGGCTAGCCTCCCCTGCCACCCAATACCCTGCCTCCTTCTCTTTAAGTCATTTTGAAATAAATCCCTTCCACTCTATGTACATATTTCAAAAATAGATTCCTTTAAAAAACTCAGTATCATTATACAACTAAAAACTAGTAATTCCTTAACATCATCCGGTATCTGCTAGTATTAAAATTTCCCTGAATTGTTATGCACGGGGGGAAAACCCTTCACCTTGTGAGGCTGTATGCTTACTCCAGTGATGCTCTCATTGCTTCGCATCGCTTTGGGCACTGTTATTTAGGTTGTACATATTTGTTTTGTAAACCCTTAAAGTTGGCAACGTTTTATTTTTGAGAGTGGATTTGGTTTTGGCATAAGCCAGAAGTCATTTGGAACGGAGCCTCGAGAATAAGATGGCTAATTGAGAAATAATATTATCTCTCTATTTGCATATTCTGTTTCTTCAGAACTTTGATCCATGGCTTTGTAGTTACATACTTTATATCTGTAATAAATGAAAGGCTGGTGTGATCTTGAAAACAGAAGGAGATCAAATTTTGTGCTGCGGCACACGCGCACACACACACACATGCGCGCAAGGACCCCGGAGGCTCCCTTGCTGGGCAAGAGTCATTTTTTCGGTTGATGAATCCTGGTGGGAGGGGCACTCCAGGCAGACGCTAGTTAACAGCAGAAGTAGTTCAATATTTTTACAAGAAACATGCTGTTTCGGGGCATATGGGCTGAATGCCAGCCCCGGTCAAAGGTAATGGCCCTGAGTCCTGGGAAAGGCTGTTGGCAGTGAAGGGAAATATTCAAAGGGAGGCTTTGGCTTCTTTTCCAGACAGAGTTCCCTGGTGGAAAAATGTGCCCATGAGAAGTTCGGGCTAGACAAGATGAAGAGTCTTGCCTTCAGCCATCGAATGAGCTTTCTTTATGTAGTAGAGCACTTTGTGATCATAAAGCCCTTTATAAAAAAGCATTTTCTTGTCCATCAGCCCAGAGAAGCTAGGAACTGTACAATCATTCAGTGATTGAAATGGCACTGAAACCCACATCTCTTGACTCTAAAGGGAGGGCGGTTCCTATCCTACCTAAATGTCTTGGGAAGGTTTAGAAATGCCAAGCCTTCAGATACTGGGGCACCTCAGCATCAGCTGGCAATATACCTGCTTGCTCTACTTGTGTTGATCCACTCTGTGATAATTAAGTAAATGGCCCCAAACCTACAAGTGAGAGGGGTAGGAGGAGGGGTCCTCTGGATCATATAGGAGAAAACCTAACTCAAAAACCTAGATCAAAAACTTAACCCTGAAAAGAGACTGGGTGACCTGGAAATAGAAGATAACAGCAGATTTCCACTTTTGCAGGCACAAACTCAGGTTGGGGAGCAGGGCCTTGATCTCTGGAGCCCCTCAGGAGTTTCCTGTCCTCTGCATGTAGCTCCATGCTCAGGGCAGAGGAGGCCAGCCACCTGACCTCAGACTGGGTGGAGCTGCCTCTTCCTGGGGAGCACTTTCCAGCAGGAAGCCCTGCCCGCTGCAGATAACTGAGGCTTTTTTATTTTTACCACTCTGGGATCAACTTTCCAAAACAGCATTTGCCAATGCAGAAATGAAGACTGGATGCTAATGAGGTGTCCTCCCATCCAGCGAGATCCCCACCCACTCCCACTTTGCTGATTATTTTTTACAATACCTCTACAAGTCCTGTTGATTGTAATAACAATAAGGTTTGTTTAATATGGAGTGGCCAGAAAGAGTAGGTTTAGGATGGAAAGATTCTCTCCCTGGTCCTGCAACTAATCTAACATAAAGCCACATTACTTTGTGTCTCAGTTTCCCATTGGCAAAATGGAGCTGGGAGCCCTTCTTTTATTTGAGGGGTATAATGGGCATGAGACAGAATGCATCTTGGTAAAGAATATTAAAAAAATCCAATACTCCAAGCCAGCAATGCCACTTCTAACTCAACAGAAACCCAAGAGAAATGGGTCTGTGTGGTCCCCAAATGCGTGTACGGGAAGGTTCACAGAGTTTCTGTTCCTAACAGCCCCAGACTGGAAACAAGCTCAATGTCCGTGGACACTGGAATGGATAAGTACCTTGTGGTGTATCACCACAGTGCACGGCTAGATGGCAAGGAGAATGAGCAAACTAAAACTCCAGGCAACAACGTGAATGAATCTCTCTCTCACACACACACAGTGAGGAAAAGAAGCCCCACGCCTGCTCTTTCATGGATCTAACAGGGCCTTCTGTCTCTGCCTTGGTCCTCTCTCCCTTCATTCGCAGCTGCCCTGGGTGCAGAGCTGTGGCATCTCCCCGCCACTTCCTCCCCATGTGTCTCCCTGTCCTGCAGAGCACCTCTGCCAGCAGGCAGCCTTGACCCTTGCAGACTCACCTCCACCCTCCCTCCTTCTTGGGAGCCCACTGGCCCTGTTGCCATTCTCAGCCTGGCCTTTGTTATTTTGCTTGCTCTTCTGATGTTGAAAGTGCAGTGGTTTTCTCCTCTGCCTACAGGAGAATTTCAAACTTATTTATGGGACATCCCATCAGGAATTCATTTATCTTGGTGCCCTCTCAAGGCCAAGCTCACGGTCCCTGTCTTTTCCTCCTCTTCCCCTCATCACAATGGCTACTTTGGTCAATTTCCAATAAGATTTCAGATGGTAGCTCAAAGACTATAAGTGGTGTCTTCTCTTCAGAATATTTATGTTTTAGTACAGGCTATATGGGCTCCATTGCCCAAATCACAAGTCCTATCTGGTCTCTAAATCTACAACAAGAATTGTTTTTTCTTAGATGGACTGAAAACATTTCAAATAAAAACTTGGCAGACCCCAGGTTAAGGGGGCTCGCAAACTTGCCTAATGGACGATTGATTCATATTAGTGGCTAGTAGGGAACAACTGGCCTGAGAGAGGCTCGTGAAAATCCCATCACACAGTGTTCTCACTGTCCCTCCTATGTTCCTATCCCCTGAGACTCTGCCCAACTCCATGAGGAGTTCTTCAAAAAACTGCCATCAGCTAAGAGAAAAAGAGAACGAAGGCCACTTTGTGCTCATTTTGTTGGGATTATTAAACATATGTTATTGAATTCTCTTTTCTGAAGGAAAAGAAACAGGTGCTGGGTAATCATGTTGGGACTTGTGCCTCATTTAATTCTACAAGTCGTGTCTTCTGAAGGTCAAAGCTTAGCAAAACATTGTGACAAAATGCTGTGATTAAGATTCATTTAGAGAAGGTTGCGTAAAAGAATGTATCCAAGAAGATTATCAAGTTATGACTCAGCCTAACCATATAAATCTTTTTTAAAATGTACCTGATGTTTCATAAGAAGCTCCATTTAAAAATATCTCTACTGTTCTCCCTAGGAAAGCTATACTATGAATAGAGATTAAGAGGAAAAATCTGACATTTTGGAAACTCAGAAGTTTAGAGGTGGGATATTTATTCTATAAGATCATTAAAGATTTTATAAGCCAGTTTGGGGTTGTGGGATAGATATATTTTATACATGCAAATATTAGTTTTGAAAAATATGGGGGCTTGTAATTAAATTATCTGCCTTCCTTGCTAATACCTTCTTATTCTTTGCTCTAGATGAGTGGCTCTCAAATGTGAGTGTGCACCAGAGCCACCAGAAAGCCTTGTCAAGACCTAAACAGCCCTTGGAGATTCTGTTTGGGTAGCGATAGATCCCAAACTGCACTTCTAACTAGTTCCCAGGTGATGCTGATGTTGCTAGTCTGGGAGCACACTTTGAGATCCACTGTACTAGGTCATTTTAAACATAGCTGCTCATTAAGATGACCTGAGGGAGCTTAAAGAAATACCCAATATTGCCATAGCAGACCACCAATCCGAACATCTCTGTGGCGGAGATCCTGGATATAGAATGTTTTACAAACAGCTCAGGTGATTCTGGTGTGTGTACATCTTTGCTCCAGGTGAAACAGACTTGCACACCAGCCCTCGAAGATCACGATACCAAAGCAGTTAGTAGCTTGCAGCTGGGTGCTTGTTGACCTGAGGGCTCCTGTGCCCTCTGTCTGGCCGGCTCCAGGCTGCAGGGTGGCCTTCTCCCATGGCAGGGAGTATCGGTTTCTGGTGCGAGCCTGAAGTTTGTGCTATCAGCAAGATTATAAAAGGCTCTCTGGGAGTTTTCTCCTGCCTGCTAACTGGGAGGGCAGCCTGAGTCAGAACAGGTTCATGCTGTACTTTGGCATGTGATAGCTAGTCTGGGGGACAATGAATCATTTTAGATTTTTTAAAAGAAAGGCGAGATAGAAATAGTTCTCACTGCTTTCCCCAATATTTTCTTCTCTAAGCCCCAAACCAGATCAAGGCTGGCAAATTATCTGCATTTTTACAGATGCGTAAACTGTACACTGAGGCCCAAAGGAGTTAAGTGAACTCCCCAAGGTCACGAGACACAGAGGTGGCAGAGCTGTGATTTGAACCTGGGATCTGAACCCCAAAGGCAAGGGGTCCTGCCACCTCACTGCTTTCGCAAAATGTCTTCAGTATCCCATAAACCATAGATATTATGTAGGACCAGCTACTTAATTTGTGGGTCCCAATGCAAAATGCAACCACGGAGCCTCTTGTGAAGAATTCAGATGGCAGCAACAGAGCCTTCAGCTAAGTGCGGGGTACCGTGTGACGGCACAGGTCATACGCCCAGGAAGCCAGCCCTGATGTTGTGTGTTAATCCATATGAGCTACATATCAAACATTCTGATCAAATAGAAAGGTCTGCTCAGAGGCACCCTGGTAGGGAGGTAGGAGGCCCAGATCTGAGCTTGGAGATACTGGGCTGTAGCAATAGCTCTTGAATAACTTCCTGTTATTCCTGTTGACATAGAGCATGTAATTTAACCTCTTGGAGATTCAGTTTACTCATCTGAAGTTGGGAGAGGGAGAGGTGGGGAGGCGGGGAACTATGTTAGTGTTTCTCAAACTGTAGTTACTTATGTAGCGCATTCTAGTGCGGTGGCCATGATCATGCACTCTGGGCCCGCACTGCCTGAGTTTGGCTCTGCTGTATCCTAGCGATGTGACCTCAGTTAAATACCTTAGGTTCCTCATCTGTAAAATAAAGAGTGTTCTGAGGATTAAATAAGTTAATACAAGTAAAGCCTCAGAATAAAGGCTGATATGTGATAAGCGCTATATGTGTTAATTATTACTGTGGATCATATAGCACCTGTGCCAGAGCTAATGTTTTTCTTAATTTGACTCCCTTTTTAAATTTAAAAATAATCACTAGGTTTATGTGAGTATGTGTATTTTTTCTAGTATATGTGAACATGTATAATAAATATATAATATTTTATAAAGTTCATTCATATACTCTCTAAAATCAGCCCAGATATTACCAATAGAATGGTCACCACACTGTGGGGAACACTAACCTAGATATTGAAGGTCCCTTCCAGCTTTAATAGTCTAGCAATGAATTAGTAAACCATGTACCTTTGTGTCTGTATCTTCATTCATTTGACAAATATATGACTAAAATTTTTGTACTCACTTCAGTCACTCTACCCATAATAGTATCTTTCTATTGCTTAGCTGCATGTTCAGTGGAAAAATGTTTAAACAGAGAAGAGAGATTGTGAATAAATGATATAAATGGTTAAAACCTTGATGAGTAAGTGGTGGTGTCCTCTGGATAAATCCCCCTAATGTCTAACAAGGGATGAGACCTAAAATAGTGAAGCATGGAAACAAAAGTTTATAGGAAGGCACAGAATGGCCATCAGAGGCGAGCAATCTGCTGGAGGACATTGGCCCTTTCCTTTGAATACTAGGTTTTTACCCACTTCCCTCTATCTAAACCTTACCTTGTAGACCCTGTTCAAATTCTACCACCTCAAAGTCCTTTCCAGCTGTTGTGATGGGAAATTTCTTTGTTCCTCATCTGAAGAGTGCTTATAATCACGGAGATGTATTTATTAGGCACATGGTACTATATGTTCCAGGCACAGAGGACACAATATTGAACACCATATCCCTGAGCTCGAGGGGTGGATGGTTTACTGATCGATGTGTCTCTATACTGTCCTGCCCAGGCTAGTTGATTCATGCATATTTGTTTTGCCTCTCCTTAAGGCAGGGGTTACTTATTCTATTACTTTCCTATTCCTCAAAGCACCCAAGGATCCTCCTTAGCTAGGTATTTGTTACCTGAGACCCTATAGTTACCAAATTGTATAACAAACATAAAAATAGTAACTGAACAGCTTTAAAATTAGTCTTTACTTAGTCTTTAGTCTTTGCAAGTTACCACTAGCACCAATCCTCAGCCATCTCATAAACATTGGTGATTGTTAAAGCAGATATGATATAAATAATAGGTCACAATGAAGAATTAGAAATCTTGGGAAAGATATAGATCTCCTTGAACCCAATGAAAGAGAGTTTAGAGAGAACAACTCTAATTCACACCTAAGGCTGTGAACAGCTGAGAACCTGACAGAGTCCTATCAGTTACCAGCAGAAGAAGGATGACGGAATGATGGGTACTTCCCAAGGAATATTTGATTGGAATATCAAAGGATGAAGAAAGGACCTTGGGAAAAAATGAAAAACTCTTGAAGAGTTTATGAAAGTCAATATGAAGTGAGGATGTTAAATGGTGCCATAATGCAATTTTGTCAGGAAAAAATGATGCCAAAAAATCCACACTTAATTTATACTTTGCTCATTAAAAAATTATGGCATGGTTACTATTTTAATTTATTTTTTCAAATGTAAAATACATTTTTTCATAATTTTTAGTTTATAAGATAGAATGTCAATCAACTTTTCCCACCCTCACTTTTACTATGCTACTTTCCCCCCCTTTTTAAAATATGGATTCATTTAAAGTGGATTTTTAATGGTATTAACTATCCATAAGAAGAATGTCTGGTATTAATATTCAATGAAGTGATAGATTGATCAGCATCATTCTTCAGAACCAATGACCAAGACCATAATAGGCAGAAAGAGTACAACTGACTTTCTTGCCTCTAATGCAGAAAGCAAAGGTCCATAGATCCATAAACCAGCCAGATTTCTCTTGGAATGCTGATGCCTGATCCAGCAAGAAGGTAATTTTGGGATAAGCCTGTTCAATGCCTTAAAAGGGAACTCTCAAGGCTCCAAAAGAAGTTGCTTACCCACAAAGCACCAGACGGCAAACCGGATCCATGTGATGGTGGAGAGCTTTAGCATGAGATAGATGTTCACCAGCATGGCAAAGGCAGGCACAAAAGGGAGGCAGGGGGCCATGTAGGGCAGCTTCTTGGGGTTCTCTGGCTGCTGCAGGATCACAAACACCAGGGCACTGATCAGCAGCACCATTAGAACAACCAGAAGGATGGCCCACCAGCTCTGCTCTGAGATGTAGTCGGAACCAAAGATGATGAAGGAGCAGAAGATGAACATGAGGATGAAGAGCAGGAGCACGCAGATGGTCACTGTGTGCCCTGTAGCTGCTGTGGGCCGGTCCATTTTGCCTGGAAGGCCCAACCGGATCCTCATGGTGTAGTAACGGGGCCCAATCAGCTTTTTTAACTTGATGAGATAAATGTTTTCAGATTCATCGGCTTCTATGCCTGTGGTCATGTCCACAGTGCCATAGTTGGGGTGGTTGACATTGTAGGTTGACTTGTCTGATTTCCCTATAAGCATCTCATTGTCTCCCAAGGATGGTAAGTTCTTGGCCCCACATGTGTTGGTGGCGGGGCCAGAAAACTCTTCCCCTTCACTCACAGGAGAACATACTTCCTTCTCACAGTCAGCCAGGATGCCCTCCTTCTTCTTTGTGTGCTCCTCAGACAAGAACTTGACAAAACCATCAATGTCACTTTCTGGTTGGTATCGAAGGAGCAAGACACAGACAGAGACCAAAGTGTAGGCGAGGAGTGTGCCAATGGACATCATCTCTATGAGGTCTCTGAGGCTGACTAATAGAGAGAGGAGAGCCGCCAGGAACCCCGACACAACGCAGGCCACGACTGGTGTCTCCGTGTAGGAGCTCACATGAGCCAGAAACCTGGAGGGTGAGCGAAGCACAGGGTTAATGTGGACTACCAATGGCGATGGACTCTAACACGGCTTAATTCCTCCCGGCCCTACCCCTCCAATTGACTTCCAGGTTCACAGCTTTAAATAAAGCTGACATTCCTACCCCAGGATTTGGTTCCTGGAATATAATTTAAAAAAGAATTCACTTTTAATTCCTTGGTTTTGAGATACACTTTTTATTAAAGTTCCTACTCAATTATGTGATGTAACGGGTTGATTGAGTCTAGGGGGCATTTCAGAAACCTAAGTGGAAACTCAGGCTTTGCTGAGAAGAAGTGCTAGCTGGAGAAGTCATACACCTGTTTGGGGTCCTCTAGACTTTTGTTACCCAAAGTGTGGCCTGTGCATCCGCAGCACTGGCATTGCCTTGGAGCTTGTGATAAATACATAATTTCAGCTTTCACCTGAAAGCAGCTACATCAGAATCTCTGGGAGTGGGGTTCAACAAACTGTGTTTTCAAAAACCTCCAGAATCTGATTTATGCCAAAGCTTGAGAAGCACTGCTCTACATCAAAAAGTACAGGGATTTAGCTGGTAAAATAGCACAGTAATTAATGCAGCCTAAATTCAACCAGTTACCAACTGGAGAAGATCAACAAGGGTGATTGAATGGCAGCTGCTTCCTTAGCAGTTCCTGTGGGCCTTGAGTAGGTTCCTGCTCTCTTTCTTCATGACCCCTCCTCTTCCGTTCCCCCTTATTTTCAGGATTCTCACAGGACAATAAACTGGACTTGGAGCCTCAGCATCTTTCCTCTTAATTTTCTCTGACAGCAGAAAAACCTTTCAGGTATGTGAAGTTGTCATATCTCCACCACAGTCAGATTCTTCCTGATCAGTCCAGTTCCTCAAACACCACTGGGACCTGGCTTGATGGCTTCAGGGGTAGGTTGAGGAACTGGAGCACAAGACGACAGATGATGACAGAGATAAAGTCCCTGAGCTGGATCCCTCTGCACCCCTAAGAGCTCTGTGCTCTCTGAGGTTTACTTTTGCTTTTGTGCACTGGGAGAATGTCTTCCCTGCAAGCCCTCACATGGTGGGCACCGAGAACCATGAGATGGGGCCACACCCCCTCTGCACTGTGGCCAGATAGGCCACTTCATGGTCAAGATAAGGGTCTGGAACTGTCACTAGACTGGTGTGGTTGAAGGTCTAGTCTTTGGAGTCAGACAATCCTGGGTTCAAATCCTGACCTCTCTACTCAGAAACTGGGGGATTTGGGGTAAGGATTTTTTTTTACACTCATCTGCAAAATAGAGTTATTGTGATGACTAAATAGGATACTGTGTACAAAGCACCTGGGATACACAAATATTCAATGAATGATAGCTTTTGTTGGTACTATATTAGGTCCTGTTTGGAGGGTATTTTTATTCTCTCTTCGATTATAACTTTGAACTTTTTCAACTTCAGAGGGGCTGTGTGGAGAGGGCCAGGTGCCAGGCCTCAGTATGAGGGCAGGACATAAGATGTCCCTGGGGTGGGTTCTTCCTTCCCCAGGCCACTCAGTGTTGCAGCTGGACACCCACTTATCTTTACAAGAGAATATACAATGTCAAATGGGAGGGGGATGGTTAGAGGAACAGATGGGTTTGTGCTAGATGTCAAACTGAGGGGCTGTTTCAGGAACTAATCTCTTTCAACTCAAAATCTATGTCAGGATATATGACAAATTCCACAGTCTAGGTGACAGGCATCGACATCAAAATTGCAGTCAGGCTGACAGCAGGTGACATTCTCCCTGTGCTGGCGTGGCAGAACAGAATCAGTTCCACAGAGTATAACCCTTACCTGAAAAGGAGCCCATCACCAGCCATGGCATAAATGACCCGTGGCATTGGGAAGAGGGAGCCCAGCAAGCTGACAGTCAGTCCTGCCACCGACCCAATGGCCACTACGAATTTTGCAGCATAGAACCCATGAGCCACAAACATCTCCATGAGCGGGGATTCTGTGTCAATGTCATAATATGGCACCATCAGAGTTAGGATCATGCTCACCTGTTAAAACAAGAGAAAATGTGGCTGGAGGTGGCGGGGACTGACAGCATGGGCGAATGTCCCACAGGAGAGCAAGAGCCCAGGGTCCGGGGTCAGAGGCCTGCACACAGTTTGGACCTGCCGCTTCTTGACACGTACCTTCACTTTAGACCAATCACCTGGCCTCTGGAGTTCTCAGTCTCGCTATTTTTCTCCCCACATGTAGACTTAGTGGGCTAGACCACACAGTCTCTAATATCTCTCAGTGGGCATTTCACATCTGAGGACTAAGTCTGCAGGGATTTTAGCCGCATGAAAGTGGAGCTAGACTGACAGTTCAATGCAGGGCAGACTTTACCAGGTGGGAGAGGCCAGGTCTGGCAGTGACTACGAGCACCCTGCCAACACAGACAAGACTCTCCTTTCTTTTATACTTTCAGGATCCTACAAAGTCTTACTAGTACTCCTCATCACCTCAAAGACCAGAGATCAAAACTCCAAAGACAGACGTGTAGGAGATCCATAGCTGATGAGACCCAGATGAGGACTCCTGTTTCCATTTCTTCTCTGTAGCTCAGTCCCAGGAGCCAGGCAGGTAAGCAAATAAATTATGTCACTGGGTGGAACCCAGTTCTGTTTGGGCTATATGACCACCAAGGTTTTGCTTAATCAGGGATCACTTAACCAGGACTTGTCTCCTCCTTCCCTTCAGAATTGGCTGCAGGCAACAGAGCCACCAATCACACGATCCAGCTCTCCCTGGCCTGCAAAGGCCAGTGCTGGCAACGAGAAGGGAGTTCAGAGCCTGAAAGGGAGAGAGTGCTGCACTTCTAGATCACTTCTTTGCCTATTCCTCAGGAGCTAAGATCCTGCACAGAAGCCATGACCACTAGGCAGGACAGCAGGTGGACTACTACAGCCCAGCAGTTCAGCTTCTTTCCTGGTGGTGGAATGGCAGCCTGCTGACCAGCACAGGACCAAACAGCTTCTGAGCATGGCTAAGACGCCTGCATTCTAAACGAGTATTTCCCAGCAATGTCACCACTTGCAATGTCCCTTTTGGGAGCGGGGTGGGGTGGGCTGGAGGAGAGTGGGGTTGATCTTATAGCAATTTGTGCTGAGTCTCCTGCCCACGTTAGATGAGGCTAGGCATAGAGTTGCTGGATGCATGGAAGTACTCTGTAGTCTATAAAGTGCTATTCTAAGGAAGGAACTATGGTTATTAACTTTACTGTGTCTGCTGCAAGGGTCGATCCCTGGAGGAGGGGGAGGTGTAAGGAAGGAATAGGAGTGGACATGCAGAGCTGAGTGTGTCTCTGCTGCTTCCCCCACAGCACCGCCCCTCCCTGAACACTGCCTGCAGGGATAATCAGGACAAAGATAAGATGAAGCCACTTGTAATGCCCGTGCATAGTGAGCGGTGGTAAGTGGCCTATCCACCAACGTTTGGGTGGCAACTGAATTTCTTTAAACCACATCTAAAACTGCTCTTGTGGTTTCCTTTGGTTCCAGGACAATCCTGTTTTGCAGCTTGCTTCAAAGATCAATTGCCCTGGCTTCTTTAGGTGGTTGCTAAAATTTTCCTTTTCCTGGGGGAGGGCAAAGAGGTGCATTTCACCAGCTACATCAGCAGGAGCCCCAGGGCTTACAGGGTGTATCCCAGCTGCGGACTTCTAGTTGTGGGACTGAAGTGAGTGAGCCCCTGAGGGCCTGGGAGCATTTGTGTAACCTCACACCTGTTGGTTTGTCAGCTGGTTCTCTCCATTGCCAGGGCTGAGGGGGATCTTGGATGTGGCCTAACTATCTCTGCGATAGAAATCCTAGGGTGGGAGCTGAGAGATGACACATTGAAAGTGTGAGGGACATCTCAGGGAGTGATCCTGAGAACACGAGGTGAAAGGCTTCATTCTGAGGACCATGCTTGACAGGGAAACCCTCGGGGGAGAGCTTGAGCTCTAGAAGGAAATTGCACTTCTCCCTGGGATTTAAGGGGAAGAGCGACTCCAGAGGACAATGTAATCTCTCTCCCGACTCTGGGGGAGCCTCGCATCTCCACTGCCGGGAAGCTCCCAGAAGACAGAAGGGCATTGAGGAGGGTGCACAGAGGCCCACAATGCCTCTGCTCGCACACCCACCCGTTACTGCCAGCCTATGATCTGAGCTCCTTGGACGGCAGCCCACTCCCGGCACACCGTCCTGGGCAGCAGCAGATACCAAGAGCCTTGGTGTAGGGCAGTTGGAGATAGAGAATCAGAGGCCGTGGCTGAAGTGAGGGCCAGGGACTTCTCCCATCTCCAGTTTGGAGTCCTGATTTTCATCTTGTCTTCGGTAGGTGAGGATATACAGAGCATGGATACATGCATACAAATGCTAAGGGCACAAGGAAAGGATCATTTCCTGGCAGAAGGGACCCCAGCCCCAGAGCCACATGTTAAGGTCAAACACGAAAAGGCCAGGAGGAGGGTCCACAAGCATTTGGCACTTACAGATACATATGCTGTCAGGCAGATGACCAGGGAGGCGGTGATAGCATAGGGGATGGACGTGTTGGGATTTTTGGCCTCCTCTCCAGTGGTGGCAATGATGTCAAAACCAATGAAAGCGTAGAAACATGTGGCTGCTCCTTGTAGCACCTGTAGGGATGATGACATCTGTCAGACTCAGAGTGTCAGGGCAGTACCACGGCCCGACATGTGGTACCCACAGTTGCCCAATGCCCAGCAGTCTTTATTGAGTGGCAGAGGGGATAACATGGTGGGACTTGTGCTAAACACGCCAGTTCTGATCTCTCTACTTTCTAGCTGTGTGACACATTTTCTCAATGTAAAATGGAGGTAAGAAGAATTATGCTCAAATCAGAATAAGACATTCAACACATTCAAATCATTTTTAGAAATAAGTGGGGTTAAAAAAATCACTAAGTTGGCCATCCCTAGGTCTTGGGGGAACTGATTAACCTTTCTGTGCTTTTATCCAGTGTTTCTCCACCACAGTCAGGGGCTGTATGTCTACCCCTAGGGGGTGTTTGTCAAGATGGAGAGGTACTTGTGACTGTCACAGAGACATGGGGTGGGTGCTTCTGGCATTGAGTGTAGTGGCTTCAGGAGTCTGCACAAAGAATTGTCCTGCCCAAATTACCATCAGTGCCTATGATAGATCATCTCTATGGTAACTTCTAGATCTGAAATGATATAAAAGATTCTCAGATCTTCACATATTCTATTGTCTTCTGTGAGAAGACAGGTAGAGATGGTTTGATTTTTCTGCTTTTTGGGGGGGCTTCAGTGACCTACTTGGGATGCAAGGCAGGAAAGGGTCTGAGGCCTGAGGTGGTGTAAGGCTGAGGAGGTGGTGGTGTCCAGTGACATCTGCTGGATGTCTCTCTGTCCAGAGCACACAGGACTGCATGGGTGGGTGGGGCTTGCTAAGTCAAGGTGTCAGTGAAAATCTGCCATTAAAGAGTGTGTTACCTTCTTCCAAAGAATCTACTGAAGTATAAATAAAGTTTCCCCATCTTAGTATCCTCATTATCAGCTGAAAGTAGAAAAAAATGCTTCTTTGAATGCTTGGGGATGTCCTTTTAAGGGAAAGTGAGAGAGATTTTTCTGGACTTGTGGGTATGGAATGAGGCCACTTTGCAGCATTTAAGCTCTAGCCAAGGGTCCAAGAGTGAGGCTCTTTGCAGACTAGACCTTTTGTTTAATTTTGTGCACATTCAATTTATAAGTGAAGAAACTCAAAACATATGCCGAGCAGATATATTTCCCTAAATTTTTACTCTTACCTTCTCCAATGACCTCTCAATAAGTAAAAAGCAAAATATTAAATACTAGAAGTTACAAGGTACATCACAAAGTTGAAAATCTCAAACCTTCACAAACAACCTTTGCTCATCTGCAGAATGAGTTGGCCTCTTCTACAGTCTCTTCCATTAGGACTCTAACATTTCAGTTCCCTAACTGAGAGTTCTTATCCTGGGGTCCATGCAATTCAGGGGTCTGTGGGTTTGATGAGAAAATATGGTATCCTTATTTTCATTAACCTCTGACTGAGTGTAAGCATTTCTTTCCATTATGAATGGGGGTGGTAAACTAAGGGTTCCTATATCTTTGTCAGTAATAGCAGTCATTTTCCTCCCACATTAGAGGTATTACCGAGAGCTTAGAATATCAGTTGTGTTCATTGCTATTTTCAAATGATCATAGTTATTAGATGTACATGTTAATATTTAATGTATAGTAAAGAAACACATTGTTATTATATCACAATTTGAAAATATTTTTATAACTATTTCAATGTAGTTGATTCCTTTTGATTTCCTATGTAATTAGGTCATTCATCTAAAAACACAATTCTCAGCAGGGGTTTACAGGCTTCACCAGAATGCCTCCCTCCACACCCAGAATCTAAGGACTCCTGGCCTATCTAACAACTCAGCCAAAGAGAATGCCCCAAACAAGCAGCTCCATTGCCAGAGAGCTACTTTCGGGGAGAGGAGCTAACTCCCAGCTCGAGCCCAGCCAAGCCCTTCATCTCAGGGCATGGAAATGTCTTTGACTTTCATACAAGGAGAGAAAACACATGTACATGGAAGCTCACAGGCTTGGAGATGTGCTTGTTTTCACTTATCTGGAAAATATTTCTGTTTTTAAGGATGAACACATGCTAGGCTTGCAAGCTTGCTTAGCTGCCTCAACTGAGATAAGCCTTGCTTTAAGACAGCTTCCAGAAAACAGGTCCTGCTTTATCGTCCTTTAACACCTGTCTACACACACCCCCCTCTTGTAAATCATACAGTGACCCATTGTGACAGTCAGAAGATGCATCACTCCTAATTAGGATGTCCAGGGCTACGGCTCCAAGCCTGTTTGGTGTGGTCAGTTCTGAGTCAATTCAAAAGGTCATCGATACTAGAAGAGCTCACTGCTGAAGAAAGGAGGTTGGGAGGGTCCTAAACAAGAATTTTTGGGCACACCTACCCCAGAAAAAGGTGAGAGGTCTGTAAATCACACCATGTGAGGAACACCTGGGGGTCTGGGGATGTCTAACTTGAAGAAGGGAAGATTCAGTGGAAGTCATAGGGACATCTTCCAGTTTTGAAGTATGGGCCATGCAGCAGTTGGAGGAGAGGTACTCTGTAGGCTCCAGAAGGGATCCCAGAGCCATGCATGCGGGCGGAATCAGACTTGGTTAGGAGTACAGACTTCATAGACTGTCAGACTTACGTTGGTTCTGCCACATACTAGGTTGATGAGCAAGAACAAATCCCTAACCTCTCGGAGCTCAGGTTTTTCTTTTTTATTACTTAAATGGAGGTAGTGATAATACTTAGCTCATAGGGTTGTTACAAGATTAAATGAGATTAATATAATACACTGCAATCCAAGAATACAGTAGTTGCTCAATAAGTGTTATATATTACCGCTAGTATTTTTTTTAACTATTGTAAGTTTTTCTAGACCAGATGAAATTGAAGGGCACAAACAAATTTTTTCTCCTCATCCTTCCCCTCCTTCTTTTCCTTGTTCTTGACATATATTTATTAACTATTTCCATGTACCAGGCACTGTGCTTGGTGATGTGGAGACAGTAATTAGCAAAAAGTACTATGACCTTGGCCTTGTGGGGCTTGGAGTCTCAAGAATACTGTACAACCCCAAATGCAGCCTTGACTGTAGTAATAAACTGAATAAGGTAAATAAATATCTATATATTTTTAAAAAAGAAATGCTACTCTTTTCCAAATGAGTGAAAGAATAGATGTCAATCGCTGATAATTGATTAGGTACCAGAAACTGAACTATAATCACATTGGGAAGAGAGAGAATAAGTTTGCAAAGAGAATGTCTGTTAGCCTGAATTTGCAGATATAGAACTAGAAAACAATTAGGTTAAAGAAAGACGAGATAGATCAAAGGTAGGATGGTGGGAGCTTCCACTGCATTAGGCAGGGAACAGAATTTAACTGAGATGGTTCAAATAAAATTATTTCAATGAGGGGATTCCAGGAGCTAAGAGTGAGGAGGAAATACTCTGGCCTTGCTCTCTTCTCACCTTCTGATCTCCGGATAATAGCTCCCACTGACCCAACAGGAAGCCATCGCAGGGGTCCTCTGGAGCACAGAACAGAGCGTGCAGGGTGGAGAATGAGTCTCGGGAGTGGAGGCAAAGGGAGAGAAACCAGCACACCTGACAAGATCAAACAGACCCTGGCCTAACAATCTATAGTTTAAATAAACAGATTACGGAGGAGAAGATAATAGAATTAGCAAATAAGGTCACCTTTTTACTTAAGTTAGTTTGAATCAGTTTTTCTTCCTTGCAAGCAAATGCAGGATCCATGGAATAAAACTGTGTATGGGTGTATCTCTACTCAAGTGACCACTAAAACTGCTTTCCACCTGACTCTACCCGGGTT
This sequence comes from Desmodus rotundus, assembly GCF_022682495.2. Lineage (NCBI taxonomy): Eukaryota > Metazoa > Chordata > Mammalia > Chiroptera > Phyllostomidae > Desmodus > Desmodus rotundus. The sequence continues at coordinate 32,263,348 of NC_071388.1, forward strand.
CCAACCTGGCCACCGGCATTTGTGCTTAGGTTACCCTTGCATGCATGAAGGGAAGTGTGGTACTTGGGGGAGCATCTGTGAATAAAATTGGTGGGTAGTATGTGTGTGTGTGTGTGTGTGTGTGTAGATGTGTTATGTCATCAGTACTTTATCCTAACTTTCCTTTAATGGTTAACATAAATAAAAATTAGTATTGACTTTTTATTTTGATGACATGAGGGAAAATTGTTTTCCAAAGGAAACCTGGTGTAGCTGCTCCGCCAGGTGATCCAGCTCCGTCTGTGCCTCTGTAGAGCTTTGTGGGGAAGCAGCATGTGCCTCAGTTGCTGGAGGGCTGCTTCTTAATTACTTGTCAAAAATGATGTCTTTAGTGGCCTGATACTCAGTGTGAGGGGTCCCTAAAAGCTGAGCCCCTATGCCTTGCTGATATTTGAGAGGCATTAGGATGAAGCAGAGCCTGCCCCTTCTAACCCCCATATCATGTCTTAGCCAATCTGCCAGGTGCCTAGGGGATAATTAGACACCTTTATATAATTTGCTCCCAAGGGAGAACAAGACAAAACTACAACTTTAATAGCATTTTTTACCATGCTCAAGATCCAGATCTATTAGCAGCCTGTTTACAGCAACAGTGGAATGTGCTAATAGGTTCCAACAAATGGATTCAAATGTGCAAAATGTGGAAAAGAAGTTTTTCTTTGGAAGGCTGTCAGCATTCCCCACAAATATTTTCTATGGGCCATTTTTCTGGGAGCTGTTTGTGCTTGTAGAGCATCTTCTTTGGTTCAAGAAAAGCCATAAGATAGCATCAAGAACAAATAACATACAGGGAACACACATCAACAGTAATCATGGGCTGAGGATTTGCAGATGGAAGCAGGGGTTCAGCTGAGGGCCAGCAGTTACTTGATATAGGGAAGAAGTGTTTGTTGTTCTTAAGCTCTTCAAGACCAAAGAAGCATTTGACCCAGAACCTGTAAGTGAATAAACCATTCCTTAAGCTATTTTCTTTGGAAAGAAGTAGCAGCAGAAGAGGAAGAGTAGGCTTATGAGGGGTCCGTGGCCAGAGGATAGAGTGCTCATTAACCCTTTCAAAGTATCTGAGAATTGTGTTTCTAGTCATGTAATGGTAGCCTTCTAACCCATCCCCTACACCATGGTTTCCTCCATCCCATCCTACCTAAAGCAAATAAAGTGGATTGGAACTCCGAACTAGTCTCCTTGTCTGGTAGGTCAGGTTTTCCCTAAGGAGTGAAGAAATTCGTGCAGCTGCCAAGCAAGCAACCCACTTTTGTCGACAATTGTTAGATAACAGAGTAGGGAGTGTGTTTATTAACGTGGTGGAAGAAATGCTCATGAGAAGGTGTCAGACCTTAAAACATTGGATCTATATTCAAAGTGGTCTTGCTGGACTGGAAAAGTGACCTGAAACCAAAGTTGAGAAAGAACAGGTCCAGGCCAGTTCACCAGGGAGGAAATTCACTGCGCAGAAATCCAAGGCCAGGCAGATAGCAGGGGGGATGAGTCAGCAACATCTTCACACTGGATGTCCTTGTGCTCAGATGATGCTTTCAGTCACAGCCACTGGGGCACATATTTGAATTTCCTGCAGGGAAAATGGATTTGCAGGGGAAAATGGATTTGCAGTGAAAAGTCCAAATCCCAGCCAAACGTTTTTGGTGGCCAATGGCAAGCCTCCTGAAGGTAGTAGGTTTGGGTTGGAGTGAGGTCCGTGGCCAAAGGTGAAAAATAAGACAATTGGTCCCATGTGTCCACTATGGTGGGGTGGGGGATGGATAGTAAAGGACATAAATAAGGCTTTGGTTTATCCAGGACTGGGATTGCATTTCAACTCTTTTATGATCAAGATCTATGGCCTAAGCTTCAGTCGTTTTGATGTAAAAGTAGAGATCATTGTATTTATTTTTCAGGGCTGTTGTGAAGATTAAAGGGAAACTGTATGTGGAAAAATTTGTCATAAAGAAAATGTTAACTGTTAGGAATGGAATTTTTCCTTTTTTATGGTAAAACTAAGGCTTTTATTAACAGTCTTTTCTTCTTTTATTATTGTTTATTCTGTTACAGTTGTCCCAATTTTTTCCCCTTTGCCCTCCTCTGTGCAGCCCACCCCCAACCCCCGCTCCCACAGTCAATCCCCACACTGATTTCTGTTCTTCATTTCTTGCTATAAAAGTTGGTGAGAACCCAGGATGTATAAATGGGGAGCCTCTAAGGCTGGCTTGATTAGCTTCTTCTTTGATGAGACAGACTCCTGAATGAGAAATGATTTGGAGCTCCCAAGAAGGGAAGAGGAAACCCCCAAAGAGAATAAAAACCCCAGGACATAGCACAGGAAGAAAGACTAAAAGACTCATCTTTTTCAGCATGGGCAAAGGGTATTTACAGGAGAACATGCACTCTTTCCAGTTGTCACATGGGGCCTGGACTTAGTGTGTGCCACTCAGGTAAGCTATTAGGAAGATTTGAAAAATTTAACATGATTCAAGTACTCAAAAAAAGTTTTTGAATTGTTCTGACATGAAGTCTTGGTAAACAATGCATGTTTGGCCTGTGCTGGTTTAATTATACTCCCATTTGAAGATGAGAGACCAGGCCATTTCGGAATGCTTTTCCCCATTCCAAGACTCTATGACTTTACGAAAGTTTAAAGGAAATAAAAATATAACATGTCAGATTAATTATCTTATTTAAGAAGGCTGAGAAGGGAGGGTCATCATACTCAATACATTAATGTGGTAGAAAAGGTTCTGGAGCCACACGGACCAGGGCAGGAATTTCAGTCCTGGCACCAACTAGCTAAGTGGCCTCAGGTAAGTAACCCAAGCCTCTCTGAGTCTTGGATCCTCAATCTGTAAGTTGGGTATAGCTGCACCTGCATTAGAGTTTTGTTGTAAGAGTGATATAATATACATAAAGAATAATGCACGATTCACAGAGCACCTAGGTAGTGGATAAATCTTAGCTCCTTCCTCCTTTCATGATCACTATTGCTAGCCACCCAATGTGCACATACAAACATCCAAGATTTTATTCTCTTTTGTAAACATTTGATACAATTAGTTTTCCCACTTGATAGCTGAGAAAGCCTGAAAGCACAGAAGTTAGCTGTTGGCCAAAGTCTTAGAGTAAGTCCATGACCCACTAATTTCTTACATTGTTAAGAAAATGGTAAGAACATTTTTTGTGTGCTATCACGGAAATGTAATTGAGTTCCGGAAAAACATTCTTTTTTTGTCATTCTTATAATTTGTTGTTTCTCTTATTCGACAGGAAAGGAACAATGTGTATCATAAGAAAATATAGTTTTGAGGATCTAGAATGGGGTCAGCAGTGTTTCTTTGTCTCGTCTGGTTTTAACCAGTCTCGGGATTTATTCACTTCAAGGAGGCAGAATGAACTCCGTGGTTCTGTGGAATTCTTACAGATAAGCAGCAGTCTAGAAATCTTGGCTGAAATTGCTTCTTTGCTTATTTCTCTGCATTGAACAGCATGGCATGGTTCAGAATAACAGAAGTTATTTTGAATGTTCTCCAAGATTGATTTCTGGTCCCTGAATGTCTTGGAGGAAAACAGTCTAAGCAAAAGCTACAAAAGCAAAACTGGTGGAATCCTGGACTTGCTTCTGCCACCAATTTAGACAGGTTTTGCCTTTTTTCAGCCTCAGTTTCTCTACCTGTTAAATGAGGGGATAGGACCTGGTAACCTTTAAGACCTCTTTCAGCTCAAAATTCTCTGGTTTATGTTCTACTATTAAAAAAAAAAAAAAAAGAATGGCCTGGCAAATTCTACCAATTAATCCATTAAGTGAACATTTTTAGTCAACCTAGAGAAAGAATCCAGGTGTGACTTAGAACTACCTGTCACTGAAAATGTCCTTGTAGTCTAGCCCACTCTTTTGCCAAGCCCCAGACCTCACCAGGTGGACTTTTCTGTGTGAACCATGCCATTGGAATAGAATTCACAACCCGAACCTACTGGGCCCACTCAACTGCCCTCAGACCCCTGAGGGACTACCCACCTTGGGTCAAAGGTTGGGATTAGATTTTAAAACTGTTTGTTCCCTAGCTCCATACCCAGGAAACACTCACCCCTTCCCCACCTGTCCAGTCTCCTGGCTTCCTTTACTGTCTTGTTTGTTTATGGACTGACTGTCATCTTCTGAATAGACTATAGGGAATAGACTACAGGTTTTGGAGTCAGACAGTCCTGGCTTTGGGGCTTTTGTGTTTATCTACACTGTATGCTTAATAGCAAGCCATCTGATCTCTCTGCGTGTGAGTTTTTTCATGTGCAAGACCAGAATGTAAATATTTTCTTGCAAGTTACTAGGAAGATTAAATAAGCTATTACATGCAAAGCAATTAGTAGGAGGCATATTGCAAGGGACCGACACACCAAATCTATCACTGTTATCTATAAAATAGGATCTTAATAAATGTTTGTGAAACAAATAAAGTAAGAGCCACTCTTCCAGAACATTCCAGTGAAAAGTGAGGAAAAGGGTGGCATGAAGATAATGAAACAGAGCAGCATTTTCTTGAAAATATGTCTCAGACCAGTCACAGGGTGGAAGGCAGAGGGTGCGACAGGTACACTAGGATTTAGGAATGAACTCACCCCTGACCAGCCGTGGGGCAAGAACTGGCCTTCAGCCCAGTATTTCTTATTGATGAAGAAGAGGCCTGCAATCATGATGAACACCCACACTGCCAGGTTCAGCACGTTGAGGACGTTGTTGAAGCCCACAGAGTTCTTCACCCCCAGCGCGACGATGATGGTGACAATGACTGCGATCACCAGAGCCAGAAGGTCTGGGTATGATTCTTCACCTTTACCTAGAGGGGAAAGACATGAGTTAATAACGTCCCGAGGGATAAAAGGCCATGCAAACTCCCAGCCCCACCCCGGTCATCTGCTCTCTGCTCTGAGAAGGGCGGTCAGTTTGTCACGGCCAGAGGAGAAACTCTGTGTGTGCATGTGTGTGAGTACACACATGTGTGCCTACACTGTGGTCTACAAGTGTCTATTTGCAAATGTGCAGGTTTTGGTGTATAGGTAAGATGACCTGATACCCTGGACTGAAAACTGCGTTACATGGTAGGACAATTACAAGAGTCATATGGAACCATCCTACAGAACATTTGAAGCTAGGACTGCCCTGGGATATTTGGCACATAGATACAGGTCCAACATGTTATTTGAAAGCTGTTTTACATTCATTTTTGTTTACTTTATAGTCCACAAATTTTCCTTTCCATTCCAGCAATGGAAAGGAAAATTTGAAATGTATGTCTTTGAAAACTATTGGAAGAAGGGTGCTCTTTCCATTTATGGGTATGTGGTTGCAGAGAAAATGACCTATGAACACACCCTGCCTGCTAGGTCTTGTCTGTTAGCCAGTGGACTCCTGCCCTCTATAGAGTGGAAAAGGCACAGCCTCAGCAGTCAGGCTCCCGGATTTCAGCTGTACTTTTGTCCGTAACCAGAGAGGTCAAATTAAATTAAATTGCTGTTAAGCACATAGTGTAAGCAAGCACACAGGACACAAAGCCAGAACTGTCTGACTCTTTGGGCAAGTGTCTCATTTCTCTGGACCTCACTTGTGAAGTTAAGGGCTTGGACTACCTGGTTTTGGAGGACACTTATAGACCTAAAAGTCTATGAAATCAGCATACAAGGAGATGGGGTTTTCATATATTTTTATCTTCTCCTGGTATCTGGACACTCAGCATTTTTGTCACTTCTTCAGAGACTGGGACACTGAAGTTAAATGACTTGCACTGAGCCACAGAACTAGTCCCTGGAAGTTCTGAGGCAAGATCCCAAAGCTGCCTCAACTAATGTCTAGCTTCCCACAAACGTGAAAAGATAAAGTCAGACATGAGGATGGAAAATGGGTGGCAAGTGCCTGAAGTCTCAAAGTAATTGTTATGTGAGCTTCTTATTGTGTGGTATTCACTCAGTTTCATTACCCAACCTTGACCTCTGCTAGACTGGAATCCATTTTGTTCCATTTTAAAAATGTATTTTCTCATTTAAGAATTAATACATGCTAACTTATGAGAATTTTAAGAATCTACTGAGGAAACCATTGAAGAATTTCTTTACAGTTCTTACTGCATTAGTTTTATTTTTATATAGTTATTAACACAATACATGTGTGATTTGCATCCTTTGTCACATATCTTGCATTAAAAACATTCCACACTATTACAATAATCTTCCAATAATCTTCCAATAGTCATTCTTTTAATTTCTAGCTACATAATGTGCTTCCACAATTTACTTAGTCATTTGCTTCGCTGTAAAATACTTAGGCTGCTTCTAATTTTTTGTTATTATAAATAAGGCTGTGATGAACATCTTTTTGTAGAAAGCCTTATGGAAATTAGACTGATTTGCTTAGAGTAGAAAAAAAAAGAAGAAAGAAAGAAAGAAGAAGGAGACACATGTAAGGCTCCTGATACGTGTTTTTACCGAATTGTGTCCTGAAAGGGGAACACATTTATTTGGCTCTCCAGTTTGCACGTTGGGGTGAGAGGCTGTGGCAGTCTCACCTAAGCCGTTGAGGGTTCCCACGCTGTTCACCATCCAGCGGCTGAAAGTGTGGTTTGCCAGCGAGTCAAACATGCTGCTCAGAGCGCTGGCGCCGGCTGCAGTGCCGATCAGGTACTCCAGGATCAGGTTCCAGCCGATGAAAAATGCCACAAACTCCCCGACGGTGACATAGCTGTAGGTGTAGGCCGACCCTGTGGTCTTCGGGACACGCACTCCAAACTCGGCATAGCAGACACCTGCATGGGACAAACACACGTGGGTGGGGACCTTTAGGAGATGAGCTAACCTCCTGGTGACTAAACATTTTGGGTAGAAGATGCTGGGAATCTCTGGGGTTAGAGAACACATACAGAGAGTTTTATGTATATGAATCAATTCAACGCCAGGAATGTTTTCAAAACCCACTCCTGAAAACTTTTTAACCCGAATGCCTGGAAGGCAATCTGAACTAATTTTCAGGAACTGTTAGAAACTGATCTTATTTATTTAGAAAAATTCCCATTTGTATTATGTTTTTCTGGCATTGTTCCTTAGGTGTTAAATATCCTGAGTGAATATCGGCCTGACTCATGATGAGCCCTACAACTGTTGGCACCAGGGTTAGATTACGTGTAACATTCTTCCCTGTCATGTTTACATATTGCAGAAGATGCATCTCATTTGAGAGTGATACTTGGAGTGATGCGATATCTAGGGGGCTGATGAAAATTTCAAATATAGTGAACGACTAGTTATTTTTTGAAAAAATTTTTAAATTTTTACTTATTGATTTGAGAGAGAGAAGAAAGGGTGGTAGGGGATATACACACACACCCACATTTTATTATATATACATATTACAAATATATATATATATTTGTTGTTCCACTCACTGATGCATTTATTGCTTAATTCTTGTATATGCCCCATCTGGGGATCGAACCTGAAACACTGGCATATCAGGATGATGCTCCAACCAACTGAGCAGCCCAGCCAGGGCTAAAAGGCTAGCTATTGCCAAGGAAATTTAGCACATGCAAAAGATAATTTAATGAACACTTTTAGATTACCTGGCAGGCTGCTAAGCTCTGGCAATAAAAAAAGACCAGGAAGACATAGCCTTGCCCTTGAGGAGAGATGCCCCAGAAAATCAGCACACACGGCAGGCTTTACTCAGCTCAGTGATAGAGAAATGTATAGGAATGAGAGCAGAGACGAGAGGCGTGTGCATGAGCTGGTTTGGAGGAATATGAAAGGAGTAATTGGACAAAGAGGTAGAACATGAGGTAAAGATATGGCAGAGGGAGACAGTATGAAATATTTGAGTGGAGGGGAATGTGTGTATAGGGGGTACTTGGAGGGTCAGGGCCCACTTCAACTAGAATCATCTGTTGAATTATAATTTTGGGAGATGGGTACCAGGAATCTGAATTTTAGTAAGCTCGCTACTTATATTTGAAAAACATTCATATATTGCCTCATTTTTTGTTTAATGGAGTTAGAGGTCAAATGAGGAAGAGGCTGGGAATGCATCAGACTTCTGGGGGTTGGGAGAGTTTCCTACATTGTGCTGGGAGCTCTGGATGTGGGGCCAGCGGGCGGGGTGCCTGGTTGGAGGACAGATATAGGACAGGTTGGAGGAAACACAGCAGGAATGGGATGTAGGAGAATGTCAGAGGGAACTCAAAGCAAACTTTACCTTCAGTCCCAGTTTTGTTAATGGCCAGCCCTGAAGCTCTCTCATCACAAATCAGGGAAATAGTTCACTCTTTTGTGACTAAAGATAGCAGGTTTCTTCTCCTTTAGAAAGGGGAGACATCAGTGCAAAGAAGCAAAAATAGTGATGACAAAAGCAATGACACAGTGAAAGATGAAACATGGTGATGCAACTCATCTTTTCCTTCCTCTCAGTGACGTCATTTGTCAGGGGACGTCCATACGGAAGGAGCCCTGGCCCAGTTGGGCTGCGCTGTTGTCTCAACTCTATCTCAGGCTTGTTCCGCCTTTTCAATTCAGTTTCCTTCTTTGTAGAAACAAAGGGATTGGACCAGGATGCTCTCTGAAGGGTCTTGCCACTTCATCACCCTAGGACTCTACCTGTTATATTGAATTTTGCTGTGAAACATATTGAGCATAATCTAAATTTTCTTTTACATTAATTACGGTGCTGCTCGGTATTACGGAGATGCTATGAGGGTTAGCAGAGCTGTTTGTCCCGACATTAAACAGCGCAGGCTGCTGTTTATTTTGAGTTCCTATCTCAGCTCCTTTCCTTTCACTTTGTGAAACAGTTTCCCATCTTCTTGGAGATCAGATGATCTGTTGTTTCTCCTTGTTGCTGTCACAGGGCTCACCCTGAGCAGTCAAACCTCCGCTTTTCTAAATTGCTGCTTCTAACACTTGACATTTGTATTGTTACAGGGAGTCTAGAATTAAGAGGATGTGGTCTTGGGAGAAAGACCTGAGGAACTCTTCCATGAGGAAATTGTAGGGTGTATAAACACCAACTATGAGGACCTGATGACATTTTCTTGCTTGGAGGACTTTTGTGCTTTCTTCCCCTGAAGAGAACTGACTTCACCCATGCAGAGTAGGTTGCTCTTATAGCGCAGCATGAGGAAGGGATTAGGAGGCAACTAACTTCTCCCCTTTGGTGTAGGATCCACAATTTTACCCATAACTCTTATATGCTATATGGGTGTCTTCTCTCCACCTACCCTGACCCCCTGATAATATATAAGGATTATAACTGGAATTTTTCCAAGCAACTTTTGCAGCAGGCATCCATTTGCAAATTTAATTTGGAGAGCCAGTATTGTGGAGTTTGTGCAATCAAACACCCTCTTCTTAATATTTGATCTGCCAAATCAAAATTGAAAATACTCCGTTCACCATCAGAACTGAATAGCCAAGACGTCATTAGGTCTTAGGGAGGGACCCACCTGGGAGGGACCCACCCCTTGCTGCCCTGAGTCAGATGGTGCACAGTGCAAGAGCATGTGGGATCTCAGCCATTCATTTCTGAGGGTCCTGCTTGGATCCTCGGGACTGGAGGTTGGGGGGACAGTGAGAAAGTCAGCCACTAACTGTGTAAATTGATCACAGTAGTGAATACCAGAGACACAACAGTAAGGAAGGCATGTCTCCTGACTGTGAAGCATCTATGTTTCAATCAGGAAAGAGTTGAATAAACAGATGATTCTACATGGCCAGTTTTAATGCTACAGAATATTTATGAGGTGCTCTTGGAGCTCTGTGGGTCAGCTTGGTTCTTGGGAATATGGGTCTTTGGTTGATGGGGGAGCAGAGAGGAAGGGGTATGACTTTTGAGCTGCTTCTTAAGGGTGAGCTGGGTTTTGCCAGGCAGAAAAAACATGAGAAAGGGTGGTTATAAATAGATGAAAGGCTTAGCTGGATTGACACACACAAGCCAGTTTGGGGATTGAGGAAGATGAGTCTGCAGAGGTGGACTGGGAGTAGGTCGTTGAGGGGGTGGGTCCTTTTGAACAGATGTGGGAATCTGGCTGAGAGAACTGGACAGTTTATCTACTTCCATAGTTTTAAACCTTTGTCTTGGTTGTAAAAACCCCTTTGCACACAGTCTTATTTGGGAGCCTAGGACCTAAATAAGTAAAGGTAAAGTGGCTGTGTTTGAAGAGAGCAGGAGACCTGAGGCTGGCCTGTCCAGGATCTCCCTCATCTCACACCTTCCCCCAGCCCCCGGCACTCCTCTGCAGGTGCACAGGTTATACTGAGCATGGCATGGGGACAGGTGTCAACTGCTCTTTGGGTTTGATGTGACTGAGCCCCAGACTGAAGTTGCACATTCAATTAAATACAGAGCTGGGCTAGAATGGAGGCCTCCTCGTATCCAGTCCTAGGAGCTTTGAATTCATTCCTTTATCCAAAAAATTTATAAGGTGCCATCTCTATGATTCTATTATATTGTCTGGTCATGTTATTGTTCATTATCATTATTAGTGTACATTATTGTACTTTTTAAGGAACTGCATCATTTATAAAATGATAATGAAGATAGTAATAATAATAATAATAATGCTCATGTGGCTGCTTCCAACTAAAGAATCCACAGGGTTAGCTGTTTCCAAAGGCTGCAGGTGACCTCAGGGTAACATCAAAGGGTAACAGTTTTGGGGGGGAAAAGACATTACAAAATGGAAAGGCAAAGCCATGTTTCTGGGCATCTACCTGTGCTAGGCCCTCATCTGGTGCTTAGGGAAGCTGTGAGGGAATGCCGAGGCCTCTGTCTGCGGCCCCTCTTTGCTTTAGGAGAGGCAGTGAGGTACCATGGAAGCCACCCACACTCCAGAGAGTGGTTATGATGATTAGAGATCATGCACACGGATCATGTTGCCCAGGGCCTGGCACACAGGATGTGCTTAATGAATGGCAACCAAAATTATTACTAACTGTGGCCTTGAGCAAGACGTCCAGGCTGCTGAGCCTTAGTTTGCCCATGTGGAAAATGGTGATGGCCACTCCTGCTGTGCAGGATCCTGTGGATCTTCAGGAATTCAAGCATGATTCCTGGCATATTGCAGGCCCTCCTCCCATGGGAGCTGTGGCTATTATTATACATGAGGAAAAGGAATCTTGGAGAGAATGACTTAGCAGTAGCCTCTGGAGTGTTTAGCAGGAGCCCTTGCCTTGGAGGTGGGATAAAGAAGCAGGAAGTAAGTGTTGCTGGCTGATGGTTTTAGAGACTCGGCATCTGCAGGGATATCAGAAATTACCTAGCGTCTAGACCAAAGCCTTGTGTGCTCGATTCACTTCTAAAACAGAACATGGAAAGGTTTCCTCCTAGGTTTTAAATCTTTAGTCTGGAAACAACTGTCTTATTCCAAAACTCCGGTTAGAAATGGTGAGATAAAGAAAAAGTTCCCATTTTCTTGCTCAAACTTTCTTTATGAGAGCTACAGCCACTCATCCAGATGACCCTCATAACTGGGCTAAAAAGGCTTTGTGCAGAAAGTAAAGGAGAGTGGGAGTCGAAATGACAACCAGCAATTCTCTGTCACCCAAATATTTTGCAGCTTGTCACTCTGCAGGGGTGGGCAGTGCCCCCATTCCTAAGCAGATGGAAGTGGCATCAACAACGATGACACACCTAAAAAGCTTCTGTGAGGTGACCAGGCCACCACCCCCTTGCCATGAGAATTTAATGGACAGAGTTAAAGGTGAGCACCAAGAGACACACCTGAGCACTCCTGTGGTCTCCTCAATCCATCTGCGGTGCAGGTGGACCAAGTTTCCACTGGGACAGGCTGCGGTCTCAGCAGATGTTCAGGAGGGTGAGACACAGCAAATCTTTTTTGGGCCTGGATCTGCCCTCTAAGGAGGACCTTCCAAGAGACATCAGAAACCCCTCACAAGAAGGGTGCCATTTTGACTTCTTTGCAAATTGGGCCAATTTGCAGGGAAGGTGGAGCTGGGCCAGAGACCCAGGATTGGAAGACTGATGGAGAGAATCTTTCAGGTCAGGGGGTTTGGTTAGAGCTCCTCCTTCTAGTTTTTCTTCTTCCTTTCATACAAACACCTACCACTTTCACCTTCCTCCTTCTCCCCTCCCCCTTTCTACTCGGTGGCCCTCAAAACTTGAGAATTCTATTGGGCATAAATATGGAATTTGTATTTTAAGGAATGTTGCCACCTACTGGTCTATGAGGATGGAAAGACGTGTGTGCTTGGTAAATGGTACCGTGCACAGTCCCTGTGTGAAGCTGACAAGGATCTGCAGGTGGCTGTTCTTCCTAAGATTCTCCCCTAGATGGTCCCGATGGGGTGTTGCTGAGGGAGCAGCCCCTCCTGAATGCACAGGTGCTTGTGGCATTTTAGCTGACTTTTCTGCAGGACAACTCTAGTAGAGAACAGTGACTCCCTTGGATATGTTGGTGCCTTCACGAAAGAGGAATTCCTCCAAGGAAAATATCAAGTGCTCTTGGCCAATTTGTAGTATTGCCTGCTCTCACAGTGGAAAACATTCTGAGTAATGTTTGCAAAGGAGCAGGCATTTGTATCTATGGTTCACAGATAAGAGAAATTCATTAGCTTGGTTATTTTCTTAAAAAGCCTAAGAAATTACAAGCTGGGGTATAAAGTTTCAAGATGAGTAAATATAGCCGAGAGCTATTAAATTTATTCCAAAATAAATTATCTTTTGAAGTCCTGAAAGAGTTAATAGGATCTAATGATATGTTTTTTTTTGTGTGTGTATATATATACATATACACACACACATGTACAGTTATACATATATGTATATATATTTTCAACTATTCTGCACGGGATTTTTTGGGGGGCCAGATCCATGAAAATGCCCATGGTAAAGTCTACTGTGAATGTTTGTAATGCATATTAGCAAACCATTCCTTTTCACATATATGCAGCCACTCGGCGCTCAGTAAAGCACAGGCACGAGTTGTCTCCAAGGCAAATGCATTCCTTGGGCTGTTAAATCAAAGATTCCTCCTACCGCTTGAGATTCCCTCTTCTCCTTGCAACTCTATTCTGTGAAATGGGGTGTCTGTCTACCCTACACCCCAGAAACTGCTACTTCCAATCCCCAGGCTGTCATGGCAGCGGCCTTTTCTGAGTATTTCTGAAGCTTGGAACACCAGGGCTTACCCCTTTGTTTCCTTGTGTAAGAAGTTGTTCTTCCTTCAGTTCTATTCCTACTCCTCTGCCCACTTTTTTCTCGTCTCCATTTTTGCTTCTTATTTCTCCCCTTTGATGGTAGCTATTTAACCAAGTTTGGCCCCTAGCTCTTTTCCACATTTTGCTTTGGTGATCTCACCCCCTCACCAGGGCCAGTGGAATTTTCCAGGAGCCCCCTGATTCCCTTGATGGTCATGGTCCCTTAGCACTAGCCTCTGCGACCTAGCAATGTGAGGAGGGCACGAGTGTTCGGAGCAGGTGGCCTGGCACGTGCAAAGCTCCTGAGCTGCCAAAGCCAGCCAGGCAGGCTCTATGAACAAAGTCTGCCTTGTCCCAGGTGTCTGAGGCAAAGGCTGGCACTTGGCGTAACTTCTCTTTGAGGGTTTCCATCCGTACTCCCATCTCAAGTGGTCGTTCCATGACCATCGCGCCTTACTCATCTCCAGCCCCTATTTCACTTTGCCGAGTTGGGGCTGCTTAAATATCGCTTGTTCAGAGACAGCGCTTTGCCATGGTAACCCTTTTAATGTCCTTATAGCACTACTCACAATTCATAATTATTATATGTATTTATTTGCTTGTTTTCTGAGGCACAGCCTTTCTGTATATTTTGAAGCACAGCATTTTTGAAGGGGGCTGTGCCATAGAGGTGGCAATTCCTCTTAGGCAAATATTTTCAGAAGTAAACGTACACTCTTTGCACAAGGTTCATCTGGAGAAAGGCAGAGTAGGAGGCAGGCCTGCTGGGTCTTCTGTGGGGTATGCACTGAGAAGCTTCAGAATCTGAACCAGGACCACTCATCTGCATTAAGGACACATGTAGCCTTGTTAAGTTGGGGACCTGGCCAGTAGTAGTGGTAGGAGAATAATAATAACACCAAAGACTACTGAGCATTTACTATGTACATCAGTTACACTGAGCACTTTATATACACCATCTTATTTTTATGAGATGGTTATAGTGCATAGGCTGTTAATATTTTCATTTACAAATGATGAATCCAAGGTTTGGTCAGATTATCAGGACTCCCCAATCTTTTCCACCTGACAGGACACACCTAGATAACGATACTATTTGTATGGTTAGGAGAAGAAGGTCATGTGTAAGGGGGTGAGGCTGCTCATAGGCAGAGTGTACTAGCCTGGGCCCTCTGCCACCTCCCAGCTGCCCAGAGGGCTGAGGGGTCACCATGTTGGCACATCGGTAATTTGGGGGAAGCTCTAGGTTAAGTGGATTTCCCAAGTCATACAAGTAGTCAATGGCAGAGCAAGGCTCAGCTACAGGGACTAATTGCTACATGAGGTTGGTGTGTGTGTGTGTTGTGGGGGAGTTGAGATATTGGATCTCTCTTTACAAATCTATCCATTCCTAGATTATTAAAAAACAACAACAAAACACCTAACTCATACAGGCAATGTAATCCAAATTCTTCATTTTGCAGAGGGAGAACTTGAGGTCAAGAGATGTGAACAATTTGCCCAAGGGTCCCTCGCTGTTGGGGGACAGAGCCGGACCTAGATCTGACTTCTGGCCCAGGCCCTGTTGTGTGCTACAGTGCTCACAATTGTGGCACGTGTGCCTGTCTTCTTTCTTCGTATCAATGCCAAGCTCTTTGTCTGAGTTCTTTCCTGTGATCCTGTGCTCTGCAGCACCTCAGAGCTGGTGGCCAGTCCCTCCCACAGCCATGCCAGGTGCTCTTGGTCTGCGCTGTCCACTCTACTAAGTGCTGCTGAAGGTGTAAAAGAAGCCCAGGTTCTTCTGGGGTTTGCTGGAGGAAACTCATTTTCACAATCAGCAATTTGAAAGCTCTAGTTTCTATTATATAAAATATGTTCACCTTCTCTGAACTGGTAACTGACATCCTTCCTACAGGGCTGTCAATCAGCCCTGTATAGAACAGCTACATGCACTTCACAACACCCTTCTCACTGCTAACAGGTGACAGAAAGGTGACAGAGCTTAGAAGTCATTTTCGTGACCTGGGTTACAGAAGTTTTGAGCTAAAAAAGCACTCTCCTAATCAATAGAATACAATGAGCAATGGGTTTTCTTTTCTTTTTTTTTTTTTTTTTGAAACCCCAATAAGAGTGAGAGTTTCCTTGACTAATTTGATTTTCTTTGGTTACTTTTTGAATTTTGGGGTGTGTGCCTGCAGGAAGCAGCTTAGGGGTACCAGTCTGGAGGCAGACATAATTCAGCTCAGACTTGGCCTTTGACACTGACTGCCTTGTGGCCCCAGACAAGTCACCAAAAATCTCTGAGCCTTAGTTTTGACATCTACAAAAGGAGTATAATAATGGCACTTATTTTGTAGAATTTGTTGGGAGGATTATGCAACTGGTATTTAGCTAGTGCCAGGCACATTGTAAGTCTTCACTGATTTAGCTTTTAGGATTCACCATAAAATGAAAACACTAATAGCTACCTAGCAGGGGGGTTGGGAGGATTAAATGAGGTGATAAATGCACAGTATTTGCCTAATAAGAATAAAAACAATAATAATAATCACAGTGCCTAACATTTATTGAGTGTTTAATAAGTTAGGATGTCTCAGAGACTTTAAAAATATCAGGAGTAGCTGTAATCATTATTAACATTTCAGCATGTGGCTGTGTATTTGAACATTATTTTGGAGTTCTCATCTTCCAGAGGCTTGAAGACTGGTGTGCATTTGCTGGTCTTTACCCTCCTTCCCCACCCTCTTAACGTTGCTCCTCTTCTACCTCCCAGTACGGTTGAGAGCAGTTCTCAGATACGTTTGGAGGAACAAATCAATGCAAGTTTGTGGAATGAACAAATGATCTCAGATCAGTGAGAAGGGGTTGCACAAGAACCGATCTCCTGATGTTCACCTCTCAAGTCTGGTTTCAGTTTAAGGAGGGAAAAGTGGTTTGCTCTTAAAAACAAAACAAAGAAACTCACCAGGCCAGCAAAACAGACCCTGAATCTTTAGAAATCTTCCTTAGTCATGAAAATCCAACCTGAGATGAATGCTGGAATGGGGAGACCCTGCTTAAACTTTACAAAGGTCCTCGGACCTAGCCCAAGGAGAACGTTGGGAGCCTCACCTGTGGGAAAGGCATCTGTTTGATAGAGCTCTGCTCCCCTTACCACCTCCCCAGGGACTCACTTATCATGTGCTCACCTGCTGGCCAATCAGAGATGCTAAAGAGCAAATGAGGATGGCAGGAAATATGAATTATAAACCCTAGTGCTAAACCATAAGCTAAGAGGGCCAAGAAAAAGACTACTCAGTTTGATGATTCTTTATTGCCTTTTAGGCCCTTCTCATTGATTGCAATTGTTAATCCACATCTAATGAGAAATATTGGCTTCCAAGATCTCAGGGGCAGCTTGCTGAAATAGAAGACCTTGAGTTTTGGAGTCCTACAGACTCAGATTTCACTTCTGGCTCTACAACGAAATCTCTGCCTGCCTCGCAGGAAGTTACTTTAACCTCCAATTGGTTGGCTCCTCATCTGAGGACAGAACTAAAATCACCCCTCCCTCCACTGTGTTGGTGACAGAGACAGCAGGTGCTACATGAAAGCACCATCTGCAGTGTCCTGCACGCAAAGGTTAGTTTACTATCCCCCCGCGAGGGTGCTCTGCGAGGGTCCTCTCTCTATACCAGAGTTTTCTGTTTCTACTTTCACTTTCGGTCACCAGAATGGTGTTGTAGATCAATTATTGTAATGACATTATTTCAAAAACATTCTTATTTACTATGAGTCTTTTCTCAGCTAGAAAGAGTACTTATCTTTTTTCCCCTCAGCCTCCTTCATCCACCCATGCTCAAATCCTCTCCATCTTAAGTTTCCTTCTATCCACTGTTAGGGCCTAGCGCTTCGTAATCTCTTGTCTGTTCTATGCAGTATGCATACAACCAGTTTCGTCACCTCTCTTCTCTTCCCACTGTTGCTAAAATACATACCTAGTCATGCCACTGAACTTCTCAGCACCTACAGAATAATATATAATCTTGGTTTGGCCCCCAAATCCCTCCCCTAAGAACCCATTTTGTTTAGTGAATTATCTTGATGGATTATTTTGTTTGGGATATCATAGTCTTTGAAAAATGATCAGGATGAACTTGGAGGGAGATAGAGATTAGCAAACTGCTCTGGATAAGACAGAGAAAATCTTAGGGCTTGACAGTGAACAGTCTAAGGAGTATGAAGGAGAAAGGCTGCCTATCAATGGCGCTGGAAGCTGGAGCCAAGAAGAGAAGGTTGGACATTCTCTAAATGCAGGAAGAATTGGAGTGTCCTATATTTAATTGTAAGCTTAGTGTCTGCTGGAATGGACTGCATGATATCTCCCACCTCTGGCCCAAACTTTCCACAAAGTCTGCTGTACATGCAACATTGCCTTGTTGATACTTTGGGGAAGAGAATTGGGGTCATCTAGTTGGATGAAGAGGTGAAGAAAGGGGCATTGGGAAGTGAAGTGCAGAGTGGAGACAGAGACTCCATGGAAGCGGGGATTCAGGGTTGGAAAAAGTATGAGAAAGGTGAGACTCACAACTCCCTAGGTTTATTAAAAGGGGTCTAGATTTTCTAATGTATCTTCTGATTGTGCATTACTGGGAATCAGAACCAATTTTACTTAAATATTTCATGACAAATTGACCTCAGCAAACTGGAGGGCTTAGGGGTTATGAATCCATTATGAATCTGGCAGTGACAGCCAGTTTTCCTTTTTTTCCCCATCAACAGAACCTCTATGATACTGGGGTTGACAATATACCCAGTCAGAAGATGACATTCTCAGCCTCACGTATGTGGCCAAGTGTCCAGGTTTTAGCCAATGTAAGTAGTAGTTACAGAAAAAAGCTCATGAGAAAGGCACTTATAAAGGGGACAGAAATGTGGGAAGTGACCTGCCCCAACTTCTAATCTCTTTCCTGCCTTCTGGAACTCAGACGTGGTGGCTGGAGCTGCAGCAGCCATTTTGGATCTCAAAGTCACCTTGAGCATGGAAGCCAAGCATCTGGATGGCAGAGCAGAAAGACCAAATAGCCTGAGTCCCTGTGACTGTGGAGCCACAGCAGCAGCTTCCCCTCAGATTTCTTTTACGTAAAAGATAAGTGAAATTATCTCTCACTTCTAGTTCTCTATTTTATACAATTGAACCTAATCTGAATCTGCTAATACAGTAGCAGAATAGCAAAGTGATTAAGGAGTGGGCTCTGGAGTCAGAATGCTTTCACTCTGTTGCTTGATCTGTCACTCGTAAGCAAATTACCAAACTTTTCAGAAGCCTCCCAGTTCTAATATTTAATGAAAGGAAAATAATACCACTTATCACATAGGTTTTGGGTTTTTTTGTGAGGGTTAATAAAATAATGTGCTAAGCACTTAGAACTCTTTTGGTACGTAGTTATGTGCTCAACAAATGGTAGCTATTGCTGCTACTATTGCTATTATTACTAGTGTTACTATTACCATAGTTACTTCTCAGGTTTGGTGTTCATCTCCATCAATAAGCCATGGGCCTTCTAGGGTAGAGATAATTTCTTATTAATTTTGGTACTGCCCCAGGACCGGTGGTATATGGTGAGTACCTAATACATCTTTATTGAGCTATAGCTTATTAGACTTTTGCCAACTGTTTCTTCTAAGTGGATGATAAAAATGACTGGCATTGTGCACCGGGCAGGGGACTGGTGCTGTCTCTGTGTGTGCCCTGTCATTTTATCCTTACCCAAACCATCTGTGATGCGAACTTGAAGGGTTATTGTAGAAAGTCCATGAACTTAGGAGTCAGGTCTGTATTCTTTCTGAGGTTCAATTTATTGATATTAAAAGAGAACTGGAAATAAACTTAGAAAAAAAATTAAACCAGCCGTCCTTTACAAGAACTCAAGTTTGTAGGAGCCTCTTAGGGAAGGTTGCTTTTAATGGCCAGATGTCACTGGCATGGTGGCTTTGCTCTGTGTTTCATTCCAGTCAGCTGAATTAGAGAACCTCGTGAACCATCTTCCCTCCATCCATCAGTCTGTCAACAGAGCTGTAGGTGGTAACCAGGAAGAAAAACTATTTTCCCTCACCAGTGTACTTCCTCTGGTACACACAAAAGGGTTTTTAGCTCTGGTGATGGGCATGGGGTGGGTCTGGTTGTGGTCTGCTGGGCCATTAAAGGGTGGATCAGACCTTTGGACAAAGGGCAAAGGTGACAGCACAAGCTGTTTCCTCTGCAGTTTCCCTCCACTGTGATGGGCTGTGGGCAGTTATGGTGTTGGTGCCGGACTGGTAGGAGGAGCATGGGAAGTTATTGTAACTTTGGGTCTTGTTAAATCGTAGAGAGAGTTGCTCTCTCTCCTAGTCAGTTTTGTTTCATGTTATAAGCAGGCTAGCATTGTATGGGGAATGAGGCCACAAGGCTAAGAAACTCTCTTGAGAATCTGCTGGCTAAATAGTTTCTACCCTAACATACGTTTCCTCTTCTTGTAGGTCATAGCTGTAAAGAAGGTAGGTTCTGGCTTCTATAATAAGTAGTCCTTAATCCTGGCTGTACATTTGAATCCTCTGGGGAATTTAAAAAAAGCAATCCAGGCTCTACTCCAGTCCAATTAAATTAGAATCTCTGGGGATGGAGCCTGGGCATCAGTATTTTTAAAAATAAATAAACAGAAATTAAAAAAAATTCAAAGATGAGCCACAAACTGGGAGAAAATATTTGTGAGAACATATCTAAGAAAGGTCTTGTATTCAGAATACATAAAGAACTTTAAAAGTTAGTAATAAAAAAATGAAGAACCCAATAAAAAAGTGAGCAAAAGATTTGAACAGACATTTCACTAAAGAAGCTATATGGAACATAATCAACAAAAGAAAAAAGCAAGCAAAATATAACCAGAGACATTGAAATTAAGAACAATCTATCAGTAGCCAGAGGGGAGGGGGGAGGGGACAGTGGGGAGAAGGGTTTTTAGGAACTACTATAAAGGACACAGGGAGAAAACCAAGATGGGGTGGAAGCAAGGGAGGAAGGTGGGTTTGGCTGGGGTGGGGGGGAGTGGTGGGAAGAAAATGCAGACAACTGTAATTAAACAACAATAAAATAATTTTTAAAAAATAAGCTATGTAGATGGCAAATAAGCATATAAAAAGATGCCCAAATAGTAATTAGAGAAATGCTAATCAAAACCACACTGAAATACCACTAGATACTTTTTAAAGTGGCAAACAAACAAAACAACCACAAAAAAACAACACATGACAATAGTGAGGGCTGGCAAGGAACAGAGCAGCTGGAGCTCTTGCGTACAGCTGGTGAGAATGGAAAAGATACTGCAACTTTGGAAAGCCATCTGGCAGGTTACTATGAAGTTACATATACACTTACCACAAAACCCAACAATACCACTTCTAGGTATTTACTCAAAAGAAATAACAACTTGTGTTCACACAATAACCTGCACATAAATACTTATAACAGCTTTATTCATAATGGTCGACTGGAAATAACCGAACCGTCATTCAACTAGTAAATGGATAAGCAAACTGTGGTAGAGCCATACAGTGAGATATTACTCAGAAGTAAAATGGAACAGCCCACTGATACAAACAATATAAATTTATATTGCATCATGCTAAGTAAAAGAAACCAAACTCAAAAGGTTACATATTGAATGATTCCATTTATATGACATTCTGGAAAAAGCAAAAATATAGGGACAGAGGAGATCAGTGGCTGCCAGGGGCTGGAATGGGAGGAGGGGAAACGCACAAAGAGGTAACATGAAAGACTCATTTGAGGGTGATGGGACTCTTATGTAGCTTGATTATGGTGGAGGTTACATAATTGTATGGGTTGGTTAAATTCATAGAATTGTACATTTAAAAGGGTAAATTTTACTGTATGTAATTATTATTCAATAAAGCTGACCACCTCCTTCCCCAATCCATTATTCAGAAAAAAATGTCTTCAAGAGACTTAAATTCATAGTCAGGGTCGAAAGATATTGTTGGCACAAACAAAATTGCATCTAGGTTTGAAATTTGAAAACAGAATCTAGGTTCTGTTATTTAAGTTTCAATTTCTTTATATGTAAAACTGGAGATAACAAAACCTATCTTCAAGAGATATGAGCTTTAAATGTGATACTATATGGTGAGCTCCTAATAGAGGGTTTAGCACATGATAGAAATAAACACTTATTTAGTGTTATGTGTCAGGCATTGTACCAGGCACTTTACAGGCATCTCATTTAGTCCTCACAACTCTATGAATCAGGTGTTATTACGACCATTTTCAAAGTGGAGAAACTGAGGCTCAGGGAAGTTTTGGAACTCGCTCAAGTTCTCATAGGTAGTCAGTGGCTGAGCCAGGTTCCAAGTCTAAAATTAACATTACTAATTACTGTGCCACCTATGGAATCTTAATTTCGAACATTCCACTCTCCAATGTCACTTCTACCCTCCAGCACACTTCTTCAATATTTTTATTTCAGTGATTTTTTGAACTCATTGAGAGCACCAACTTCCACTGACCTCAGCACTTCTGAATCACCTCTACCCTCGTGTTCTCAGAGAGAGACACCTGGGGACGTTTGGAATATGTTGAATTGAGGTGTGTCTGGGACATCCAGATGGAAATGTTTGGTAGGCAGTGAGGCTTGGAAGACATGTATATGGCTGAGACATGAATTGTTATAGGCATGGGGGTATTGATGACGGTTGAAAGCATGAGAGAGTACATAGTCACCTTGAAGGGAGTGTAGGGTGGGAAACACCAACACTTAGAGAGCAAGTAGAGAAAGGGAAGTCATGAAGGAGAAAGAGAAGAAATGATCAGAGAAGTATAAGAACTTCATATTCTCACACAAAGTCAGGAGAATATTAAATGTCTCAAGATAGATGGCATGACTTTGTCAAATATAGCAGAGTTCCAGTAAGATAAGTGCAGAAAAATATCAATAAGACTTGGCAAAGGGCATATCATTGGTGACCTCAGTAAGTTTCATTTCATTAGGTAGTGGGGGCAGATGCCAGAAAGCAGTGGGTTGAGGAATGAATCAGAGGTAAGAGCCACCAACGAGCATTCTTGAGGAGTCTAAATGATTAGGAGAGGAGGAAGACTGGAAGTTGCTAGAAGAGAATGTGGTCCTAGGAAGAATTATATTTTAGGATGAGAGAGACATGACCTGGGGAAGAAGCCAGTTGAAGAGAGGATGAGGACACAATTGGAGAGGGGGATTATTGAGAGTATAAAAGGATAAGGTTAAGGGCTCATAGAATTGATTGACTTGAAAGTGAGGATGTTCCCAGAGGATGTTTCCTCTGAAACTGGAGGAAAGGTGGTGTGTGTGGGTGATAGTATAGGGACATATTTAGTGGTACAATATTTAAGGAACTCATGGCAGGTATTTTGAAAGAATCAAGGCTGTCTGCTCTAAGTGAAGAGTTATAAATTGAGCAGGGCTTATGGAGAACAATGAAAGTGTAGAAAAACCATTGAGAAGATTTGACAAAGGGCAAGTGAAAGAACTTGTGGACCCAGCAAAGGGAGGCTGGAGACCTTAACTTTGTGGTATGCTCCTATGTGAGGTTGAGTGACCTTTCCCAAGAGCTCATTCACCCAGGTGCAGACTTGAGAAAGCAGATTCTGGGATAGATTTTACTGGGTCATTTCAGAGGCTGGATGATGGCCAGGGAGACAAAGGGGTTTAGGAGCAAGCCCAGTAAGGGAATGAGCTATGGTCAGAGAGCATGGGGTTTTCATTTAAGGTTCGTGAGGCAAAACCATTCTAGGTGATGACAATACCAGGGTGTATCCACAAGAGTGGTGGCTGATGTGGCACCAGTAGAGGTGAGGGTCATGGGCATAGCACTGCCCAGTTATGGCTAGGCTGTGGTGGTAGATGGGTTTATCTGCCTGGATATTCCAGTTGCCTGGGATTATGGCAGATGCTGGGCTGGAGAGGAAGACTGTGAGCAGTGACTGGGAGGTGAGGAGATCAGAATAAATAAGCGTTGTGGGCTAGGGGGCGTGAATTTTCATGGATGTTTGTTACTGACAGGCATTTCGCCAAGAGCTTTGCATATATTTTCACATAACAACACCACCAGTTCAGCTCTATTATTATCCCCACTTTGCAGAGGAAAAAAACGAAACTGAGAACTTTGAGAGGTTCAGTAACTTGCTGAAGACCACACAGCGAGGCAGTGGTGGAGCTTTGCTGTGATGAAGGAAGAACAGGGATCTGGAAGGGGCAGTGGAAGCAGATCCCCCTGACCTTGTGAGTGGGTGAGGAGTGTGGGAATGGTATCCTCCCCAGGTTGGGTGGCAGGGCAATGGTGTCCTCAGGGTCCAACCAGCTTTTGTTTCTGGCCAGAAGTAGAAAAGCACCCCATGATATGATTATTGTGATACGGAGAAGCTGTCAATATGGGCTGATGATATGGGAGTGGAAAGAAGACAGTGGAGGGGAACTTTCTTTGTTTAGTGACAAAGGATAATAGAGTGAGAGGCCTGGTTGAAGAAACCTGCTATAAATATGTTAACTTTGGCACAAGTTGTTTTGGTCCTGGCCCTGGCTGGGGCTGTAGGAGGAATTCTGGCTGGCCTCGGCAGGGAAATGAATCAGTTACAAGGTGTGCAGAAATGTTATGAATGTGGCCATATTGAAGAAGGGGTGGGTCCCTGGTTGGGGGAGAAGCAGGCTTTTCTTTTGGTGCACCTGTTACTGGGCAGCAGTGCCAGAGCCTTCGGTGGAGCTAAAACCCAACCATCGGTTGGGTTTTGCTACCTTGTTTTGCTACCTAAAAACAAGCAAACTCTGGTTTGTAGCATTTGCTGGTTTCCGTGGTATGAATACTCCCACCACAACTGACTTCAGGGTAACCACATGGCCTCACTCAGCAAAGCTGGAAGAAGGTACAGAATCAGGGCTCATGGTGCAGTGCAGTACAGCATGGACTGGTCCAATCTTAGACCCACCCGAGCAGCAGAAGCGTCTAGGTTATGCAGCACCCATGAGCGCTGCGACGGGGGCAGGCTGCCAGAGTGCGACTGGGCCTCGTTCTGGTTTCTGAATGTAGTGTGGCATCATGAAGAATAAGATGTGGGTGACTCATTCATGGAATCATCGTGACCTGGGGGACTGGGCCCCAATAGGGTGGATCTGGAGGAGACTGTGCAGCCTGTATGAACTGAGCAGGACTCTCAGCCCTCTGCCCTGTGCCGTCTGTAGGCCCCCGGGTTACAGGTCTGCCTTCTGTCTTACTGTGGCTGGTCTGTTCTAGATGGTGACACTTTTAGACCTATAATTTATGGTAAAAATCTGGTGCCTTCTCTCAAATAATTTCTTTGCCAAATAAGTTAGAAAATGATTGCAATCAAGTTAATAGAATTTTAATCATCCATGAAATTCATTCTAGGTGAATAATTTATTTTATCTATAAGGAAAAAAATCCTTTGTTCTGCAGGAAACTTAATTATTAAAATATTCATGCATATTAGAGAATGACTTTAGAAAAAGAGGTAGTGGTAAAACTAGCAGGGAAGTAAGCCATGACTGAAGATAGATAAAATCAGTCTGGAAATATTTCCCTCATCAAATTGAAAGGGTATCAAATTCAAATCAGCGCACTTTCTGGTTGCATGTCTCTAGTCCATGCATCCCATGTGCACAGACCATTTTGCTGGATATACAATGTGAACGCAGACTTTCTTGTGATGGCATGTATCAGCACACAGACCTCCCAAAGTAAGTTCGCATTCCTATGTCTCATGAAACATTTGAAAAGACCATGACATTCACCCCTTCGTGGTGGAGCCACATGATCCACCTCATGCTTTTGCATTACAACCATCGAGAAGCGGAATATTTTCCTTTTCCTTCTCATTCAAGTTGTCTGTTGACCTATCCCTGGCATTCTGGGAAGGTACTGTATGGAACACAGCTCAAGAGAAGAGGAGGGAAGAGGAATGGGAAAGCCATTTCACAGATGATAAACGCTAGGTCCTGGTACCTCATTAAAAAGCAGATAATGAGTTTTAGGATTCTTTCTCCAGGTAAGAGAAGGCGCTAGTTGAGCTACCTCTGGAGAATATCAGTCGGTGTGGCAGATGGTGCTTCATGGGTCTCACAATGGCTTTGCATTTCTAGCTTGGTTTCCTCCTGCTGTGGAGTTGCAGTACCAGTTTGAGGCTCATCAAATCCCAATCATATCAGATTTATTGACTTACTTTGCTACTCTTCCTAGCCTTTATTTATTATTTATATCCTAGCTATATTCACTGTCCCCCTTATAAAAGAACTGATCTATCTTTCAAGGGAAGGGAAAGTTAAAATAAAAATGGAACCATTAGGACATGACAGGGAGTAGGAAGTTGGGAGATGGCTGGGCACCAGAACAATTATTTGTATCCAGAAACCAATGAAAAGTTTAGCTACTACAGTTGAACCAAAACTCTAGAATTGTGGGATGAATGACAATAGTCCGGCAAGCATGCTTTCCACAGACCTTCCGCTGCATGGAGACCCTTACCTGATAATATGGATGCAACGGCTGCAATGATGAAGGACACAATGACACCAGGTCCTGCCATTTCCTTGGCCACCAGGCCAGATACCACGTACATGCCAGTGCCCACACAGCTGCCAACACCAAGTGAGATGAGGTCCACGGTGGTGAGCACCTGGGCTAGCTTGGTGCCATGTGCTGTGGTGGCCCCTGTTCCCTCCAGCATGGACTCCACTGGTTTGGTGCGCAGGATCCTGGAGTGCATGGCATACCAGGCTGCCCCCCATTGCACCCGCCGGGGGTCCAGGGAGGCCAGGAAGCCACTCATCCTGAGTGGTAGGGGTTCTGGTGAAGGTCAACTGATGGTAGAGGGCTATGGAAGCCTTAGTGGGTGCTTCTGGAGCTCATCGAGTGCACAGGGATCTCCCTTTTAGGAGAGGTCCAGAGGGACCCAAAGCAGCCTTCTCCTGGGCATGAATATCTGCAGGAAAAACACAAGCAAGGAGATGAGACTAAGTGGGGAACAAACCATGACTCAGAGGCATGCTGGGAGAACTGGCCTATCCTGTTTACTCTTACACAAGAGCGTTGCATTTTCCCCTTTGTGTCCCCTCCACTCCTGAATGACAGTCTATAGCTCACTCTGTGTTGCATAGTTGTTCTGAAGAGGCTGGACTGAGTCAGTGCACTGCCTCTTGCTTCTCTGGGACCTTCTAAGTTCCTTCACTTCTCTGTACTTCGGTTTCAATTGTACAATGGGGATAAGAAAGTCAGCCTAATGTTTATGTGAAGATTAAATTAAAGTATGTCTGAAACAAGCTTAAGACAATGCCTGGAACATGGAATGTGCTCATCTGTCTGAACTCTAAGAACTTTTTACCTGGCTTGGCCAAGACTTGATCTGTGATTCTTGGGCACATCCTCTGGGGACACAACATCCTCAGTTTTTACACAAGGATGTAAAATTAGTCTAGGTCTTGCTTTGGAACCTTGCTCTCAAACTAAATTAAAAACATGTTTTTTCTTTGTTCTACACACCCAAATATATTTCTAATGAGCATATTTTAGTCTAATAACCAGGAAAATACAAATAAATACAAATCAAGATTAGTTAAACATGTCATAATTATTTTAAAATTTCTTAACACAATGAATGATGAGCAGAGCTCTAATTTATCCATCCTTAATCATAGTTCACTCTGATTCTGTGTGAATTCACTCATAATTCATACAGAGGATGTATGAATTGAAGTAACAAATAGGTTGACCATTATGAATGAATAGTGTAATCAAAGTTTTCACTTGACCTAGTGAAAAATGTTTTGAACATTTTCTTGCTTTACAAAGATTGGGGATGGGAGAATGCTCCTGGCATTTGGTGTGTGGGCCCCAGAGATGCTAAACATGTGGGAATATCTCATCAGACATTCTTGTAGGTGAAAATTCTGGTTATGATGATCTGAACCTAAAACCTAACTCTGTTTTAAATATAAACACATGGGATTGGGGGGATGGTATTAATACACAATTTCATCAAATTTTTCAGGAATACAACTATAAAATAAATTGAAGGAAGGTTGTAATTTCTTTAGAGGAGGAGTTCCTCTCCATTTCAGAAAACCAGCCCCCCCCGCCCAGCAATGCCATGTGGTACTGCATCTCCCACGCTGTACCACACATGTAACAGCCTGCCATTTGGAACTGGCCCATTTGCAGTATTTCTTCATGTAGTGCATGCATCTGAAAGCTTCATTTGGACATGCCTGAGTGTTTACGTACTGCAGTATGTTATCTAGAGGCAGGTTCTCCGTGAGTTTTGCTTCAGGACATTAAAGAGGGGTGTGGCGCTCACTTATTACAAAAGAGATAGAGTTGAGAACTATTGTCTTAGATGATTTCAAAAGTTTTGTCAAGTTAGGAAATTATATGAAGCTACTGTCTTTGGAAGTCAGCAGCATTATAAACGTCTATAAAGGAAAATGTAAAGTACAGCTGAATATCGTACTGTGCTGATAAGCATAGGACATTTATGTCTATAATAAATACCAGCCCACATAATCTACCAATATTAATGCATACCACTTAGTACTTAACGTAACACTTGTCTGCTTCTAGAGCTTTTGCAAACACAACCTAATTAGGAGAATCATGTGAAATGTGGCAGTTTGGTTCACAGGAGTTGGGGGCATGGCCTTACTGCTTAAATTTCCTCCTGGATCTGACAGTATTGCTCTCTGCTGGGTTGCAATCCTTGACAACACCTTGAAATGCCAGTCCAGTTCGATGCCACCATATATGCCAGAGTCATTTAAAAGCCTAGACTGTCAGCAACATTCTTTTTTAAAAAAATATTTCTACATTTGTGAGAAAATGTGTCACACACGTACCAGGAAAGCTGAAAGAATGACTGCTTTGCTTAACCTATTGAGCTCTTGTGGGGAATCTCGCGTATTATCTGTTTAATTGCAACTCAGCCAGCCTATAGTGAACATCCATTATGTGCCAGGCGTGGGTTAGGTTCAGGGGTGCTGAGACATGGGAGCTGCTCTCACGGAGCTTCCCATCTAGAATGGGAGGTAAGCCAAGTCACAGCACGAAGGAGGGCTTTGTTTGTTCGTTTTTCTGAAAAGTTATTTTTCCTGTTACAAAAGCACAGCATGACTGTTGCAGAAAAAATCAAACAATATAAATGATGACATTCAGTGTGGAAAGACAAAGCATGTAACACAATACACAGGTAGACAAATAGAACCAGGTGGCTTCAGAGAGGGATAAGGGCTATGTTGTGGATTGAATTGTGACCCCTCAAATCCATATGTTGAAGATCTAACGTGCAGTACCTTAAAATGAGACCTTATTTGGAAATGGAGTCATTGCAGATATAATTAGTTAAGATGAGGTCATGCTGGAATAGGGTGGGCACCTAACCAATATGACTCCTTATAAAAAGAGATTTGGACACAGAGCCATACACAGAGAACAAAGTGTGAAGATGAAGGCAAAGGTCAGGGCCATACATCTGTAAGCCATGGAACACCAGGGATTTCTGGAAAAGCACCAGAGGTTAGGAGAGAGCCACAGAACAGATCCTCCCTCACAGCCTTGGAAGGAACCAACCCTGCCAACACCTTGGTCTTGGACTTCCAGCCTCTAGAACTGTGAGGTCATCAATTTCTGTTGCTTATGTCACCCAGTTTGTCGTTCTTTCCTATAGTAGCCTTAGCAAATGAATACAGGCTGCAGAGGAAATCAGACAGGGTGCTGAAGGGGCAGAGGGTTAGGGTTAGGCTCCTGACCCTCAGGAGCCATAGTGACACTGGCTCCTGAGTGCCAGTCATGCCAGATGTCACTCTTCCTGCAGGCGGTCCACAGTGGAAAACAGGAGTGGCTGTTCTGGGAACTGAGTGATCACGACTGGGACAGGGTGAGGAGGAGGATCTGAGGGCTGTGTGACAGCTTTACGTGTGTCCACTCATTCAATGCTTACAACAAAACCGCCTTTACAGATGAGGCAGCGGAGGCTGGGAGAGGCCCAGTCACTTTGTGGAATTCATGGGCCCATAAAGTCAGAGCTGGCGTGTGGCTCTGGGCCGTCCACTCACAGAGCTCAGTCCTTACTCCTGGCTCTCCTGCCTGATGTGGGCAGCGTCAGACTGCTGAGGGTCCCTCAAGCCAAGAGGAGGGGCTTGAGTTTATGCTACATACAGTGTGATGCCACGGGAGGGTTTTATTCTGGAGAGTGACACAACGTGATTTATATTCTTAAGAGCTCATTGTAGCTGCTGTGCAAAGTTAACTGAGCCTGCGCAGCGGTCCCCAGCCTTTTTGGCACCAGGGACTGGTTTCGTGGAAGACAATTTTTCCACGGACAGGGGTGGGGCAGTGGGAGGGGGAGGACAGGAGTCGGAGGAGCTCAGGCAGAAGCTTTGCTAGGTTCGCTGCTCACGTCCTGCTGTGTGGCCCAGTTCCTAACAAGCCAAGGACAGTACCAGTCTGCAGCCTCGGGTTGGGGTTGGGGACCCCTGAACTGAGGAATCATGCCCAACAACAAGTTGGTCCCAGGACGGAGGTACAAGGTGAGTGAAGCGTGCACCTGCTGCTGAGGGAGGCAGTGGGTCGCCATCCTGGCTGCACAGAGTTTCCCAGGGGTCTTTCAGAAACACTGGTGCCTGACCCCACCCCAGAAACCCCAATTTAACTGAGCTGAGGTGTGGCCTAGATACAGGGATTTGTTAGAGCTCCCCAGGTTATTCTAGCAAGGCAGGGTTGGGTCCACTGCCCTATACCACCAGGCATGGCTGAAATGCTGGGTGTGGAAAGCCACATATTGCCTGTGATGATGGATTTTTATGTGTCATCCTGGCTGGAATTAGGGATGACAGATAGCTGGTGAAATGTTATTTTTGGGTGTGTGTGTGAGGGTATCTCTGGGAGAGATTAGTGTTAGAATTGGTAGGCTAAGGAGATGACCCTCATCGGTATGGGTGGGCATTGTCCAATCCATTGAGAAGAAAAAGGCAGAGGAAAGGTGAATTCGCTGATTCTGCTTGAGCTGAGACTCTGTCTTCTCCTCTCCTTGGACATCGGTGTTCCTTGTTCCTTTTAAAGTCAGACTGGAACTTACCCACCGGTCCCTCCTGATGCTCGGGCCTTCAGCCTCAGAGTGAATTACAATGCAACACTGCCTTTCCTGGTTCTCCAGCTTGCAGACAGCTAATTGTGGGACTTTTTGGCCTCCATAACATGGGAGTCAATGCCTATAATAAATCACCTCATATATATCTGTACACATATGTAGCCTATTGATTGTGTTTCTCTGGAGAGCCCTGACTAACCATCGCCATTTTCCCCGTGGGGCCACAAGTCCGACAGACCCGTCCTGTTCCTCATCCCGGGCAGGCAGCTGGGCCTCTCAGCAGCTGTCTCCTGTTGCCAGTGACCACGGATGCTACGCTGTCTGGAGACAGCCTCTGGGATACTTGTCCTGATCAACCTTCATCAGAAAGTGTCACAGGGACACTGAGCAATGAACCAGGCTTGTTAGAGAGGTGGTGGCTTCTATTTAATAGACAATTAGAAACCATGGTGAAAAACACAGAGACTCGAGGAGCAGAACAGTTGAGGGTGGCGAGGATTCCTTACTGGCTCTGTTCCCTCCACGTAATTGCCCTCAGGGCTTGCCTTACTGTTGCAAGCAGGGGCTTGGGGCATTTCCTGTCTTGGTTGGAAATCTACTGGAGGGAACAAAATGTACAAGAGAAAACATACTTCTAAGTGGCTATTGACAATATCCATATTCATTACCCCCAGATTATGTTACTCAAAGATAGTTTTGGAAGCTCATTGCTGTTGTCTTTCCAAGATGAGCAATAAATGTGTGTGGTGCTTTCTCCAGCACTTTAATTCAAGTGTCTCAAAATACTTCACGGCTTTAACTAAGGAAGGCTTACAGGACCTCTGGGAGAAGAGAGTCATCATTGTGGTGTTTGCTGGGTTGCTGGAGGGTTCAGCAGGCTCTGAGTATAATGTCGGTAAGAGCAGGTTCGGGTGAGGATGAAAATAATTACGGCTTAGACGTTTGCTGAGGTAGGATTACTGAATTAGACTGGAGTCTGCCTTTGGAGGAGAGGAGAGGGAGGAAACGAAGGATAACAAAACAGTAAACAGCCCCAAATCATTCTTGCCTGATTTTGCAAATACACTAAGGGATTACTGAAATCCCTTTATGACATTCCCTGTGAGTAATTGTCCAGCCTTTGCTGAAACATCTGGAGCAGCAGGGAACATTGGCTGGTAGAAGCAGCCTCTTCACACGGTTGGACAGTTACAATTGCAACAGAATTCTTCTAATCAGTGTCCCCTGGCAAACCGAGTGAAAGGTGCCTGGTCTGATGAGCTCCACCTGGTTACTCAGGGTCAAGAGGAGCCTTCTGAGCTCCTCCCCCCGACTCCTGTATCCTGGGGTCCTGTGCTGACCCTTAACCCCTCCAACCTCACTGCTTTTCCTCCTCTGGGTTGAGCTCCTGGCTCCTGGTTAAGGACGTAATTCAGCAGCCAGATTCCCTGGGTTCAAATTCTGGCTCTGCCCTTACTAGCTAAGTGACCTTGGGCCAAGCCTCTGATGCTCCAATGTGGACATCTATGAAATGGCATAATAAGTGTACCAAGCTCACAGGGTGCTGGTAAGGAGGGAAGGAGGAAGTACGAGTGAAGCTTTCAGCACAGTGCCTGGCATGGCATGGCAGCCTCATCTCGAACTGCCCTGCTCTGGCACCTGACCGGGTCTCTTGGTCCCCAGCTGCTGACACCTTTTCCTACCACCTCCCCCTCCCCCTCCCCCTCCATAGGTAGCTCTCAGAGGACCCTTGGTCCACTGCCCAGTCCTTATCCAGGGCTTTTCACTGCTGAAACTCCTCTGCAATTCTGGCTGCACAATGAACCCCCTGGCACTCCCTCTGCAAGGGACTCGTGCTTACCTTTCTCAGGTTTGCAGAGAGTGGCTTTCTCCTTTCCTGTGTTTTGTTATCTAAAGGGGCATCTCAGCAGGTTTGCTTGGGCCTGTGGGGGTTATACTCCTCTCACTCTTCTACACCCTTGACTTCTCTGCCCAAGATGTAGACACACTGTTGGAGGGCTTGGCCTTGGGGCTTCACTTACCGTCAGCACCCTATCCCTGCAAGTGTGACCCCTTTCTGACCTTTATGCCTGTGACTCACTCAGCCAGTCTCTGATGGCAGAGTTTCCACTGAGGGCCTGGCTTCTGTAGCTCCTGTCGTCCTCCCAAGCTTGCCACTTACGGCTCTGTGTTTGCACCCCGACGGTGAGTGTGCTTGCCTGTCAGTCACTGTGACTTTACACGGGAGGCCTGACACAGGTCCTATGCATCTGAATCTCAGGGTCTGCCCGGCCCTCGCAAAGCGCCCTAGGAAGCTGGATTGATATCTATGTTCTGGTACTCTCTCCTGTTGCCCCCAGTTTTGTTCTCTGTTCTGTACATGTAAGGGCTAATCTGCCTATGGGAAAAGACTTCACGTTTTCGAAGGCAATGAACGTATCTCGGATGGAGTCTTTATCTTTCCCAGACTAAACATCTTCGGTTTCTGCAGTGACCAGCAGTGTCTCACGTGTTGAAGCTTCTAGAGCGGTCACATTCTGTTTTGTACGTCTTGGGCAGGCGCAGTTTATTGTGCTTGACAGTTTTGGGCCGTGACCGAGCGGTTAGGAAGATGTCTTGTCCTGTGTGCGTGCATGTGCCTCCTACATCACACAAGGTTGATTCCTGACAAGCTCACTCAGGTACATAATTGGCTTAAAGACCAGGGTTTCTGATTTTTCAGATAGCTAATCTCCCCAGTTATATCTTTGTTAAGCGTTTGATAGATCAAACCGATCCCAAGTATTTTTGGATCACCCACCATAGTACTTAACGATGTGTTAACCCATTTATATTGTACACGGAATCTCAGATACAGCTGGCTTTGATTTGCTCGGAATGCCTCTAAAGGGGAGTTTGAGTTTATGATGACTGAGTGGTTAGGCAAAAGAGGTCATACCAATTCAGCTTCCTTTTCAAAGCTTGCTGTTTCTCTTTCTGTTTCTAATAAGATATTGAGTGCACTAATCAGCTTCTGCTACAGTAATAAACAACCTCAAAATTCAGTATGTCACAACAATGACGTTTATGTTGTGCTGGGGTTCTGCCCCAGGCTGTGGACTGGCTTTGGGTCTCTTCGTCATTCCGGACTATGAGTCTCCACATCTGCTCAGCCTGGGATTTGAGCTAGAGGAGCAGCCCTACCTGACTCATGGCGCTCTCTCCTGCGCGGGCCAGGAACAAGGGCTAGTGGAAACATGCGCTATGCCTCTTCCGCTTCTGCTCCAAGCGGCATTTCCCCTGACTTTCCAATGGCTAAAGTAAGTCAAATGACCAAGCCCACAGTCAATGAGTGGGTTGCATACCCTTCCCATAGAAGGCATTTTTGTCACATGGCAAAAGGTGAGGTTGTATACTTTTCTTAAATGAAGGATATGAATAGCTGTGATGATTATATAACTCATCTCATTAAGCCCGTGCTACACACTAGGCAAGACAATTGCGTTTTGCTTTGAGGCTTTTTTCTTTTTTTCTGGCATGGGCAGAAGTCTATGCATCTGAGGTGTAAGCGTAAAGAGACTCTGCTGTGTTTGTTCCTGTACTTCCACAATTCATTCTGCAAAGATATAAATATTGGTTCCCTTTAACAACCAGTGTAAATCCAAAATTAATCTGCCTCTGACACCAAGCAGTACCAACCAGTAAGCAGTCATTTTAAATTTATTTGCTTGAAATAAATAATTAAAAAGAAAAACCGTGTGAGGATTGATTGTTACCTAGTCTGGGACAGTATTTCTGCTTACAGAAGTTTCCCATTCTGCTTCCTTGTTTGTCAACACTCCAGGAGGTGAGAATATCATCTGTGTGTTTATTTGGCAGAAACTGTTGTGAAAACACTTTCAAGAGAATGCCTGGCATCTACTTAGCGGGCGGAGTGCCGGAAGCTTGTTCAGAGATCTGGTTATTTAG
Source organism: Desmodus rotundus (assembly GCF_022682495.2). Taxonomy (NCBI): domain Eukaryota; kingdom Metazoa; phylum Chordata; class Mammalia; order Chiroptera; family Phyllostomidae; genus Desmodus; species Desmodus rotundus. The sequence goes on from NC_071388.1 coordinate 32,297,621, forward strand.
CACTGAGATACCACCTTTGCTCCCCAACCCCCTAAGCCAGGGAGGAAATCACAGCCTGCCGCTTCCTTTCACTCTTTTCTCCCACTCATCGCAGGTCCAGGATCTCAGGCCCTTGCATGGCATCATGTATCATGCATCGTGCATTTAGTAATATTAACAACAACAAACCCCAGAGCCCAGCGCAGGGAAAACCGCCCCATTAATCAGATTTCGATGGGAAAGTCCTCTTTTAGAAGAGGCAAATCACACAAGAAAATAATTTAGTCTTTGTATGTCACTGTAAGAGATCTAAGGAGTTCTATTAAAGAAGTCATTGCATGAAAGTATTTAATGAGTTCCTACTACGTGTTTAGCTCAATCGTGGCTGGTGTGGCCATACCAGAAACAATGTTTGATAGAGAATGTCAGGAATTTAGACACAGGGGAGCTTCAGGGAGTGTAAGTGGCCTCTGTTTGTTCCCCCTGATTCTCTCACTCACCTACTAGCTGTGTCCCGGGATGCTGCCCAGCACGGCCCACATCCAAGGCTCCCTGGCCTTCTGGTTGTATTGGTCAACGGGAGGTACCAGCAGGCAATTGGGAGGGAGGCTCAGTGTTTTATCTTCAGCTCCCCTCTGCTGGGTTACTGTGTCCATCCACTAAAGATCATGGCTCCTGCCAGGTGGCCCTCTCCACACAGCCTTCTCTCCCTGAGTCCTGATTACGCTTCTCTCCTTTTGCCCTTTCAGACAGAGTGTGGTACCTCCAAAAATACACTTTGCCTCCTCGTGATTGCTCTGCCTGCACCTTTGTATAGTATAGTTATTTTTATCACACTTTCTTCAAAGCACAAGATTTGCATGGGCCATCTGCCCCCCCGCTGGAATGCTGGTTGATCCATGGGGAAATCCTGGGGCCGGGAGGGGTCCAGGACAACCAAGCACACTGCCTATGCCTACAGAGACACTGGGGCTGGGCAGAACACTGAAGCTTAGACTCTGAATCTGCTGTGTGAACTTAGGTGAGTCTCAAAATCTCTGAGCTACAGTTTTCTTGTTATCTACAAGATAATAGTTATCTTGTAGCGTTGTCATGATTGAACAAGATGATGCTTGTGGATGCACTTTAGAAACCACAAGGCAGCTTATCAGTTGTAGGCATTGAAACAGTAGTCAATGCCTCAAAGGATGGCTGAGACACAGTGAGAGCCTTGGTGATTAACAAAAATGGACCAAAAGGTGTTTGCCCTGCTGGTCGTACCAAGGTAGGATAGCGAGCCATTCATGTTTGGAAAACCTCTGGACAGAAGAATAGTACAATACTTTTTCTGGTTCACACTTGGTTAGCCAGAAAAGTTAGCTAGAACATATTTCCTAAGTATTCCTAGGTGTACTAGGAGTTCAACTGCATGCAAAAGTTATTGGGAAATAGGGTGAGGCCACTTCTAAAACACATGCAGAGTTTTAAAGTTAACACTAAAAGGTGAGAGTGCCCTGTCATACAGTGAGCATATAACAGTGAATCTGGAGACCCCAGGCATTGTCCTTGGCTTTGTGACAAGCTATTGGTGAGATCTTGAGTAGGCCACAGCTCACTGAGGATTCTGCTTTCTTGTTTAAAAAATATGATAATGACTTACATTTTTAATGCAACTCAACAGGTTACAAAGTGTACTCATATGTGATGCCTAATTTTTCCCAGGAAACTTCTTATCTCCCCACCTCAAGTGAGATCTGAGAGGCCATTCTGAAATAATGAAATCCTGGGACGTTTGAGACACCCAGCACAACACCTTCATGTCACATGTAATTAATTTAAATGGTGCTCAGCCTCCAGAAGCCAAGCCGCACCCACTTGGGCTGGAAGCCAATCTCAGCATGTCATCGTACCCTAGAGAGAAACTCCAGCTACACTCCTGAGGGGAGCACACTTTACTGAAGCCTTCCTGACAAAAATGGAGAAATGCTATCCTATACCACACAGAAGTCCCTCCTGTATCAGTTCCCTGTGGCTGCTGTAACAAATGTTCATCAATTTAGTAGCATGAAATAATACAAAATTATTATTTTACAGTCCTGAGTCTGCAGGGCTACGTGCCCTCGGGAGGCTCTAAGGGCCAATCTGTTCCTGTTCCCTTGCCTTTTCCAGCTTCTGGAAATTAGAGACCACCTGCATTTGTTGGCTTGTGGTCCCTCCTTCATCTTCAAAGCCAGCAGCCTAACATCGTCTCTCTTCTCTGACCTCCTGCCCGCTTCTTGGAATTGTCCTTGTGACTATGTCAGTCCCAGCTATTTAATCCAGGATAATCTCAAGATTTTTATCTTAATCACCTCTGCACAGTCCTCTTTGCCATGGAAGATAACCTACTCGCAGGTCCTGGAGACTAAGACGAGGACATCTTCGGCCATCATTATTCAGCCTGCATAGCTATTAAGAACCACTCTTCAGACACATCCCCCTTAGTATTTCCATACTGTCTGGCAAACTTCCTCTCTTTTTTCTTTCTTTTATTGAAAAAACTTGGCTCAGCTTTCTCCATACCTTCTCTCCAAAATTCTGTCCCTAATCAAAAACAAATAAACCACCCCTCCGCCATTGCTGACCCAAAGTATATCTACCTACTGTTCCTCAAGAATACCCTTTTGTAAAGTCACCCCGTCGGCTACCTCCACCCGAGCAGCTCTGGAGCCCGGGCACTGAAGTGACCTATCCAAGGTCACATACCAGGTAACGGCAGGTCTGCTGACTTCCATGCTTTACTGCTCCATTTTATTTCTTCTTTCCTTTTTTTTCCTTCTCATAAGGTCTCACAAAACAGCTAAATATACCTCTGAAGACAGGAGGCAAAATAATGCTAGCTCAGAATTGTCTCTTCTCATGTGAATCCATCAACTGTCGCAGGTGGACAGAGCAGAGCTCACGAGAAGGCCTTGCTGCTTCACTTCTAAGAAGGCGAACAAGGCTGCCTTTGTTTACTATGTACGGGAGCACTCTTGTGACACCCAAAAGAAAATTGGTTATCTTATGCCACACAGAAGTCCCTCCTGTATCAGGTGATCCCTCAAAGAAAATTAGTTATTTGCCTGGTTGTTTATGTGGTAATGTTCCTTTAAAATATATTTTCCTCTTAGGAGCTGAGGCAAGGCATAGGGGTGTTTAAATGTTTCTCAAAGCTCTTTCTAGTGACTTGGCCTCAGCGGGAATTTCTTCATCACAGGAGTCTTCTGAGTGCTTTTATTCACATCCTTAACCAGCTGGCTTCCCCAGCATTGCTCGGGAAAATCCTTAAGTAGGTTCATCCCTGAAGCTCCTCTCCCTGCATATGCTACATAGTTGCCCCTGTGAGGGGCTCCCGCACAGATCAATAACTGCAGTCTGAACACCTGACTTTTTGCCTTTGGGTTTGAGCTTACATTTGAAACTACTTTTATTTTCTCTGCTCACTGTGTCTTATCCCATATTCAAGGCCTCTTTTGAACTTTGGATTCAGTTATTCTAGTGATTGGCCACCTGCCTTTTTGAGATTCCTTCCACTGCCCCCCACAAGGTATTTGTACTATTCTTAAAGGGTCTGCATCTTAAGTCAGGTAATTTAAGTAGACCAAGTTTTGATAATGGCCATTTTTTTATGTGATACAGCAATAAACAGACAAGTGGACGGAATCTTAACTTTACTGATGTAGGTAATTATAGATGCCGCATGAACTTTCAGTTCTCAACAAAGCTTGACTGCACATAACCAGCCCCACTCTACTCATGCTTTGCACTGTTCTCAACACACACCATCTGCTTTAATGAGTTCAGAGCGCCTAGTAAATGTCTGGCACCACGTATGCAAGATGCAGAGACAAGAAAGAAGAAGAAGATGCCCGTGCCCACTGGGAGCTCCTGGGCTGGGCAGGAAGACAGGCATGGCACTGAAGTGGCCACCCGATGTGATTCGGCAGGTCTCCCTACTCACTCTGATGATTTTACTTCTTAGCCTTTCTTTTTTTTTCTGTTTTTCTTACCTTCTCTCCCTCCCTATCATGAAGCTATTAACATTTTCATGTTCTTTGGGGACTCAGTTCTGTCCCATCTGTCATTAAATGTGTGTTAACCACAGGGGCCTCCCTTCCTGTGATTTCCTATGGGGCCCCCAACTCAGCATAAGTTAAATTGCCTTGCCCAGACTGTTTCATGCACTGGGATCTCCTTAAAACCCTCCAAATGGTCTTGTACCACAAAGAAGATGAAATCCAGATTCCTTACCCTGGCCTGGAGGGCCCGACACATTCTGGTGTCTACTTCATCTCTGAGTTCATCTCTTGCCACCATCCCTTTTGGTTCTGCCACACTGACCTCCTTTCTGTTCTTGAAACACACTGAACTCTTCATTATTTCAGGGACTTGGCACTCATTTCCTCTACCTGGAATCTCTTGTCCTGCGTCTTTGCATGTCTCTCTCCTCATGATTCTGGTCTCAGTAGACATGTCATCGCTGTGGAGGGAGACCTTCCTCTGCCACCAGAGCTAAAAGTAACCCTGTCTTTCATCCTCCTCCCCTTATGTTCTTTCTATCTATCTATCTATCTATCTATCTATCTATCTATCATCTATCTATCTATCTGTCTTCTATCTCCTATATTTTTGAGTAATTTATTTCCATTTGACCTTCATTTATATTTATATTTTCTGTATCTTCCCTCCATAAATTCCTTGAAGCTAGGGATTTTGTCTGTCTTAATTTCTACAGAATTCCCAGTGATTACAGCAGGGATGGGCACACTGTGGGTTATCCACAAATGTTTAGCTCCTCCATAGAGCTAAAAAGAGTAGTAGGTGTAAAATATTTCTTTATAAAAGATATCACTTACAATAGCAGTTTATAATAATCCCTGCTATCTTGAGACATCTATTACAATGTAATTTCTTTGTTAACTACTCTGTGCATAGAATTAAAAAACACAAAGCCTTAGAAATCATTTGACCCAAGTCTCAGATTTTTACAAATGAGAAAATTCATTATTTTCATTGAATGCCTTTACAGATCCCTTTGGGAAACTAAATGATCTATAAATAAGTTTAATTGTAAATAAATTATCTCCCTATATTTTTGAGCCTTTTATTTTACATTCATTAAGTCAAGGGAAGACAATTAAAAATCCACAGTATTATAACATTAAAATTTTAAACATGCAATTATTAAAATTTAGTTAAAGTTAGAGTTGTACCTTTTGATATAGACATTTCATGTAGCTCCTTGGAGACTTTAAACAGTGTTTTACCAAAGCTGAGGAGTAAAACCCTCCTAAACCACAGACTTTTGACAGCCTAGGAATGTAACACAGTTTTGAAAAATGGAGATCTGCTTGCCCTCGTCGTTTCTGGCTCCCGAGTCTACTTTGAGGCTGACACCTACGCAGAGTTGGTGAGTGGCAGGCCCTGGGGTACACTCTAGACCTGCAGCCCAGGGAACTGCTCTCTGGGGGCAGGTTTCTTCCTCAACTGCCACTGTGTCTTTCCACTAGGAAATCTGAAAGCTAGGAGAGCATCTTTTAATGCCAGGAGCCCTAAGTCACAGAGGAATGCCAGATTTCATTTGGGGACTTTTAAATAAATTTCTAACCTATGAGCTATTTGTTGGAGAAGTGCTTGCTTCCAAGCCGTCAAGTTAAAATTTTCCCAGATTGCAGGTTTTTAAGTTCAAATGTATTCCTCACAGAGCACCATAACATACAAGTATCAATGCAAATATAAGCATTTGATAAAATAGAGCAATGTGTCCATTATCACAAGTATTCAAAAAAATGCCAGATAAAAGGAGACATTTTCTCTTACTAACATGGCAAAGGTTTAAAAAAATAAAAATATTCATTGCTGATGAGGGGGTCAAAGAAGTGATACTTTCATATCCGGATGGTGGGATGCGAACGAACATATATGTTTTGGGAAGTAAATATATCATATGGAAATAATCAGGTGCAAAAAATTTTTCTCAGGGGCATCCACTGCAGTTTTATTTGTAGTGGTAAAAATTGGAGACAACCTAAGTGTTCAAAAATAGGAACAGAGTTAACTGAATTTTATGGCATCAAAGAATAAAATAGTGAGCAAACATTAAAATATTGTTCTAAAATAATACTTAGGGACGTAAGGACTACTCAGGATATAATAAATTAAAGCTAATACAACTGTACATGAAGTATGACGCAGTTTCATTTACGTGCTAACATTTTAAAGTGTGGATCTGTGTGTGGTGGGTTCAGGAATGATTTCTGTTTTCATCTTTCCTGTGGCCAGCATGTATTCCTTTACAATCCGGAGAACAAATTTTTTCAAAATAAAACATGCACCTCTCTGCGGCCAGGGAGAGATATCTTTGGTTTTGTGTTTGTGCTTCTATGCACCTTCACTATGCAACTGTTTTAGGATATGTTCCCCACACAGAATTAGATTAGCCAACATTATCATTATCATTCCATTCACTTTGAGGATTGACTTTTCAGGCCCAGAGAAAGCTCTAACTTGATTGTGAAATCAACCTCACACAGCAGGTTTGAATGACCAGGAGTCTGGAGGTGGGTGGGATTGTCCCAGCTGCCGAAGAGGTTCAGGCCAACATCCCTGCTGGGAAGATAAAATCTGTCCCTAAAGCAAATACCTCAGTCCTATGACCCTGGCTTCTCTTAGCTTGGTTTTCTTTCTTTCCATGCTTATCATCCACCAAAAGCAACTAATTCTGGTAATTCCACGGACAGTTCTAGGAATTCTAATTACTCTCAACAGGTTTTGTTGTGCAAAACAAGCAAAAACAGCATTCCTCCCACAAACCCCATGCCCTCTTCAGCTGTTGCCATGCTGTGGGTGGCTCTGCTTCGTCATAATCTGCCAGTTATCAGCCATCTCCATTAGGCCTTCCACGTCTTCCCTGCCACCACCAAAATTTCTTTTGCTGAGGTCATCAATGGTTTCCATGTTGCTAAATCCAGTGAACGCTTTTTAGCCCTCATCTCCATCACTTGACCTGTCAGAGGCATTCAGCACAGTTGTTCAAGTCCTCCTGCTGGCACACGCTCACTCCCTCTTTCGGCAGTGAGAGCCGTGGGCTGCGTGTGTTTGCCCTGTGCAAGCTACGCCGTACTCTCCTATCACTCTTTTAGGAATAACCTTTTGTGATTTCTTTTTCTTTTTCAGTATAATGGAATTTTGAAAGGAAGAACACGTCCTCCAGAAGATCCTTACTGCTGGTACATTTGTAGTTCTTAATATGATGTTAACTATTAAGTGGAATCACAATGATATTTAGATGTGGCCATGTGTTAGTGTGAATCAACACCAAGGAACTGTTATGGTGGGATGCCTGGGTTGTCTTTGCTGAAAGAGTGGTCTAAATGGGGAAAAGAGACTATCTAAATGCTCTTCAGTTCAACATAAAAAGGGGGGGGTTGATGGACAGATATGAACAAGAATATAAATATTCCTCAAGGTAGACAGACAGTCAGATGCCTTATGAACTTTTGGGTCCATCTGGACTGTTTGGTTCTTTGCACTTTGGCTCACACTTGGAGCTGACCTGAGACTGCTACCCTCCCTGCAATCTGAAGCTCAGGTTGGAAGTGTAAACTCCCCTTGTGAAGTGAGGCCAGTAGACCTGCTGCCCTAGTACCTTTGACCTCCTCCTTTCCCCTAGAAGACACCAGCCCAGTCTGATGTATTTTTCTATGCCTTCTCCAAAGGAAATGGTCATGATGCCTGATGTTTAGAATCAGCCCAAGAAGAGCCCACTTTACTATGTTCTGCATCAGTGAGGTCCATGAGCTCATGGACCTCTGCCCATAAGAAGTGCAATTTCTTGAGAACCAAGTGGGATGGGAAAGGGGAATGGGCCAAATCGCATTTCATACATGACCACTGAAGGGTATCCCGACAAATGAGCCTCTGTGTTCAGAGCCAGATTGACAATACTGAATGGGGTCCATCTGTCATAGCCAAGTGTTGACAGTGTAAGTCCTTCCTGCTTATGGTTTGAGTATGACCGGGACCCCCATTCCATTTGGTTAGTGAGAAATCTCTGAATAAGCAGGGGTGAACTCCTCTTGAGGCATATCACTGTATTAACACAGTCCCCTTTATTATTTTGAACTCTCACTTTCATTCTGTTGCAAGTAGATAAAGGGTAAAATAGACTAAAATAAAATCTTTTATTGTGAGGCTAAAAACTGAGATGTTAAATGCTTATACGTCTAAAATGCAAATCATAGTGCTTAAAAAAGAGTGTTTCCCTCTCTGTCTTCTATGTTTGCACATCTGAGGTAGAAATATTTGCTCATGCTCTCCGTTATGCCAGAGGCTGCCTAGAGAATATCTTGGGTAAACTTCACCAAAAAATTGTATCACTTACATATGCTTACTATGTACCAGGCATGATTTTAAACTGATTTATATATGTTATTCTTACAACAACCCTATGAGGGAGATATTATTTTTAAATATTTCCAAATTAAGAGTAAGGAAATGGGCACAGAGTAGTTAAAACATTTGTTCATGGTGACACAGCAGCTACCTGGCAGAGCTGGGATTTGAACCCAGGTAGTGCAACTCCAGAGTAGTGGACCATCTAGAACAGCCCTGCCCTGCAGAGCTATCTGTGATGATGAAAATGTTCTTATGCTGTCCAGTATGGTAGTCATAATCACAGGTGGCTATGGAGCGCTTGAAATGTGGCTAGTGCAACTGAAGAACTGAATTTAAATTTTATTTGATTTTAATTAATAATAACCACATGTGGCTATTATACCAGACAACATAACTGTAGAGTCTGTGTATAATAACTTCCAAAATAACATCAGAACAGTGACAGTATCCTTTACAGAAGAGGACGCTGGGGGCCAGAGAAGTTGGGGCATGTATCCAAGGCTCTGAAACTAGAATGTGGATGGGCCGGGATGTCAGGCTCTAAGCCACATGCTCTGGTCATCAGAGATGCACTGTCCCTGCTCCCCGCTCCCCACAACCAATTCATTCTCCTGGCTTTTCTTCTCTTTCCAAACAGAATCAGAAAGCATATCTTTCTTCCTCCCCCCTTATCCAAGTCCCTTTTTCCCTTCCTCTATTATTAACGCAGTAACAGTAGAACAGCACTTTGTGGCAGAACATCTCCCTGCATGTGTGGGGTGTGCGTCATGGCCCTGGAGAGCGGAATGGACCAAATTGGAACAGCTTAACTTAGTAGTAGGTGGTGTACTCATTCTTAACATTCTTAAGAGTTTATTACAAACTGTTCTTTTGTTGCCTCTTTCAGTTATTCTTCCCTTCAGTCTACTACAATTCTTCCATCCTTGGGAACAAAATATATGCCACATAATCAAAAGAGCCTTTGGTTAAAAGTACTAAGGTGTTATCTACTTCAAGTTTTGTTATTTAATTTGAAATTCTACCAGCTCCCCCCCTACCCCTGCCAAAAAGTCTTTCAATTAAGTTCACATTAGCTAATATTATTATTAAAGAAAAAAACCACAATTATTTATGGTTGAGGAGACTGTCAGTTTTTCTTAAGCATGGTTTTGAATAAATCAACCTTATATTAGCCCATGGTGAGCCAAGCACAGCGTCTTGTACCTAGTAACCGTTCAACAACTATTAACGTTTAATTGATTTGCCTTCCGCTACCTTCCTTTAGTGACTTAAGGAAGGACTCATCTGAACATGAAACCTCACTTTAACCACCTGGCATGAACAGAGAAAATAGACCTCTGTTCAACAACAACAAAAAGCCCAATTCAAATACTGGTGCACCCAGGCAATCCTATTTGACATTAGAAGAGAAGAAATGCTGTTACTTTGTCAGATAGCCTACTGCCCATCTGATTACAAAATACTATCACCGCCTTATCTGGAGATGAAAACTCACCGAGCTCCCAGACGGAAGGAGGCAGAATCTAATGTTTCCTGGTGGAGAGGAACATGCCAGTATTTCCAGTGACCTGGAAAGTAGGAGTCTGCTGGAAAGCAGCTTGTGAAGAGACCAAGGAGGACTCTTTTAAGACACTGAAAACACGGGGAGAAAGGGCATTTGTGTTTGGGTCTCTTTGATGCTTCCAATTCCACCGTGACACAAGCTGCGCTTCTTGGATCCTAAATCATGATTGATCTATGCCAGTTCAGCCAAGCTGATGTACTTAAAAATCCAGAACATTGACATAAATTAGTGTTCTCATTTCCACAGACTCACTTAGAGAATAAGTTCACACGGTGGTGTGAACAGAGAAGGCCAAAGGAAAAAGAACGCACTTCAAAATTTCTCAAGATATGACCTCTAGCATTGTACTTGTAAATAGAAGCTCTTTCTACTCCCAAGCAATCAGACCTTCAAGCCAATTCCTGGAGCAATCCCCTGTCAAACCATGCTGATCCCTGGTGTGCTCACCTACAAAGCAATCAGCAGGGAGGCCCCTCACACTGGTGGACAGCTGGCTCTGGAAGGTGATTTGGATCAGCCTTCCCTAGTCCAACTAATTTATTTTTTCTCCCTAAAGCCTGGACTTGAATTAATATTGCTGGTGAGGGCTGTTGCATCATGAGTAGTATCACAAGCAGGTAGATGATGAACAGATCTCCTTGGTCTTTGAAGTTAGACTCCCAGGGGTTCTCAGCCCCTTAGAATAATTTTGAACCATGTGAGTCAACTGGGGGCTTCTAAAAATACCCATGTCCAGGTTCACTAACAAAAGATTTATATTAGGTGGGAGCCCGATATCAGGGATGTCTCAGGGATCCCCAGATGATTCCAAAGTGTAGTCCACCTGGCTGGAGCAACTAGCAACCCCAGGTTGCCAGGATCCCCATCTCTTCCTCCTCCTCCCTCTTGGCACCTCCTCCTCATTGTCTCCTGCAATGACTCAATTTGCCAAATAATATAGGTTTTATGTTCTGAAGAGGAGGGTTTTATTTTCTTTATAGAACATGAAAACATTTTCCATTTCTTATAAACAAAACAATATATACCTACTGTAAATTCAGACAATTTAAAGAGATCTAAAAAATAAAGTCAAACCGCTCATTACCTTCCACTGGAGATAAAGACTTTATTTTGATATGTGACTTTCCAGGATGTTTCCTAGAAATATACATATTTCATATATATGTGTGATATATACATATTTGGTATCTCCACTTCTAGAAACTTAAGGTAAGGGATTATATGGAAATGGTTGCAAAATACATGTCTCCTGTAACATTGTTTATATAAACAACATAATGAGAAGAACTTCAATTTCAATTCAAAGAAAATTACACTAACTGTTGAATAACCATATGATGAGCAAGTCTTGCAGTCTTTAAAATGATGTATATCTACATTACTATCTTGGAATGATATCTCTGACACATTAAGCAGTCCACAATACATGGATTAATTGTGTCATTATTCATTAGAGTCTGTGTCCCTTTTAATCTCTGAGTTCCATTAAGGCAAAGCTGTGTCTTGGGCATTGTAGTGTCCCCAGCACCAAGCCAGGGCCCGGTGGTAAGTAGGTGGCCCTCAGAACAAAGAAATCAATAAGTGAGTAGATATATCTTATAAAACACTTTGTAAATGCTTTCACATTCAGTTATGCAAAAACTATAGGCATTAACGCCCCATCTTACATGAAAAAGGGAGGTTTGGAGAGTTAAGTGATGATACACCCTGCATCCAGACTTGGACAGTAGACCAGCCCCTCTCTGGCTTCCTAGACTGTTCCGCTACAGTTTTCATACTCAGCTTGAGCTGGGGAAATGTAACACTTACTATGGTCTCAGAAATTAAAAGTTCTAACAGCTATCCCCACCTGACATCCCAGGGAGAGGCATTTAGCTTGAACAGTGACATGAAGACTGCATTCTTTGAGAATAAACGATGGTTACCCCAGTCAGTTCTGGGATAACCATTGTACTTTTTAAACATGAGCAGGGGAGAAAACATGAAGGTCAATCAACAAGAATCACCTCTCCCCACACCATTCAAGGCATGGGCAATCTGAATGAGAATGAAGACAGAGAGCAATTTAAGCTCTTTACAAGGAAGTCTTTATAGTGGCAGTGCCAGAGGCCTGATGGGTGAGGGCTTGAGTTTAGGGAAATGCCAAAAGCTGGGGTTGCTGTGGTTTTACCTGTCTGATTTTACATGCCCAGGGGAAAAGCAGAAGGCCCTGGGTTATAGTTAAATGATGGTTGTGACTGGGCGTGTGTGTAATGAGGGGCTGATCTGAAAATTGGTTGATGGTCCTCAGTGCTATTATCCTCAGTGATACCTTTTTAAACAGTGCACATTACATTATAAATGTGACGGGATTCTACCCCTTCCTATACTGACATCAAATACATAGATAATAAAATCAAGCCATAATAAACATTAAAGAAAAATCAATATAATGCCTTCATATGAAGAAGAACTAGAAGGCAATTAATAATTTATAATAAAAATTCTCTCCAAGCTGTAAAAGCTCAAGCAAAATAAAATGCAGTACTCAAACTTGCATCTATGCCTAGAACCACTGGAATCTCAGCAGCCACAAAGATAAAGTTGTGGGGTGTTTCCCATTTAAATACTGATGAGGGGCTGAGGGTAGAGTGATTTTCTGAAAACTTCCAAATTCAACCTAATGCCACCTTCCCTTGTTTTGTACATTAGTTGTCTTTCTGAAAAAATCATCACATACACATTTTTTAAAATTGAGGCATGATTCACATACCATTCATCTATTAAAAGTGTGTACTCTTAGAGTTAGGTAGCCATCACAAATATGTAACTTCACAACAGTTTTATCAGCCTCCAAAGAAACCCACACCCACGAGCAGTTACCATCCACTGCCCTTCCCCCACCTCCTGGAAACTTTCTTGATGGTGTCATTTGCAATGCAAAATTATTTGGATTTAATGTAGTCTGATTTGCCTGTTTTTTTCTTTTGTTGCTTATGCTTTTAGTGTCATATCTAAGAAAGTATTGCTTAATCCAAGCTCACAAAGAGCTATGCTTATGGTTTCCTCTAAGAATTTTATAGTTTTAATTCTTAATTAGGTCTCTGATCCATTCTGAGTTTTCTTTTGTGTGTGATATGAGATGAGCCCCACTGCATTCTTTTGCACGTGGATATCCAGGCACCTCAGCACCATTTGTTGAAAAGACTATTCTTTCTCCGTGGAATTATCTTGGCACCTTTGTCAAAATCTATTGCCCGTAAATGTAAGGGTTTATTTCCGGACTCTTGACTCTCCCTCATGCTGCCCATGGCAGCTAATCTGGCATTATTAACCCCTGTCAGCTGAATGCCAGTGTGCTCTCTAGCTCTCCTAAGTTTCTAGAACACCCTCAGGAGGCAATGCCCCTGTGGAGAGCCACTTCTCTAAAATTACCTTCTGTACCCTTCAACCTATTTCTTTCCCTGACTCCTCCAGCCCATCTCCCACATGGCTAAAACGCATTTATTTTCCAGGTTATTCTGTGCTGGGAAGTTTTCAATGGCTCCTGATGCCCTGTCAGCTAAATATCAAACTATCCAACATGGCCCATCAGCTCCATACCCTCCAACTTGTCCTGTATACCACCTGGCCTGTGGAGCTGGCCTTGCTACTATGTGCTGCCCCTCCATCGGGCACACTGACAGCCCTTTGGAAATCACATTCATGCTTTAGGACCAGCTCCATCGGTTCCTCTGGAGAGCCTTGTGGGTCTCCTCTCCAGCTGGCGGTGCCCTGCCTTGAGTTCCCAAAGTGTCTTCAGGGGACCTTCGTTCTGGCATTTATCATTCTAAATACAAGAGCTGGATTCTTTCTGCCACTGGCCACAAGTGCCCTGTCTTGTTTATTCTGGCTCTGCCTCTCTGTAAAGCACGTTGCCTGGCCTCTGCTGGGGTCAGTGAATTTCAGTGGAAAGATTGAATCAGTGGTAAGTTCTTCCCGAGGAAACCGCTCCTGTCCTCTGGAGAGATTGCTTTGCCTTGAAGCTCACAGAGATTTATTACCATTTATTTATATAACACACATGCCTTTATTTGAGAAGAATGGCAGGGGTCTGAATGTGTAATTCTAGGGAGTAGGGAAGAAAGCTACCAGTTTAAATCATCATCATCATCATCATTATCATCATCATCAACAACAACAGAAAGTCTTCCAAATACTAAAAATTCTCCAGTGGGGCGTAGTCTTTTTGTTCCATAAGGAAAGAGGCACTTTAAAACCCAAGTGCCGCATGTGAGATATTCAAACACGGTGGAGATGCCTGGTGGAAGATAGGCAGAGGCTACGGAGAGATGAGGCTGCCCCGGAAACCTACAAGAAACCGTAGTGCAGAGGCACCTAACAAGGGAACAGTCAGAAGAATGTGTTTGTCCGAAGTGGCAGCTGCTGTGTTTAGGTGACAGGTTTGCAAACATTGTCACTGGTGTCAACCTCAGACATTGTTCCTCCTGCTACAGCTCTGATGCCCAAGCCACTGTTAAAAACTTTTTTTTTTGCATGACTTGACATTTTAAAATTACTTTTTTCTCTCCAAATCAATATACAGTAATATCAAATCTTGACAAGTATGGCTAAGTAAAAAAGAAACGACGTCTATGGCTATGAGTTCCACCCACCGCAGATGGCACTGTGGGTGTTGCAGGGTACCTGCTCCCAGGAACTCTGTTTCTCTCCAGGATTTACCCTCTCCGCAGCGTGACTCTGAGGGCCAGTCACTGAGTAAAAGTGCACACTTCAAAGCTCAAAACAAAACAAAACAAAAAGGTAAGTGCAAAAAGAGGGTACAGGAGGAATGTTGAGGAGTTTGCCAGCTCTCCTGCGTCTGGGAACCATGCTGGGCACGGCTAGGAGTGATTAGAGTACTGATTCTATTACCTCTAGCACTGCACAGCTGTGACGTCAGTAATGCAATTCAGCACGATCAGAATGAAATTAACCATGAGTCAGATGGCAGCTGCCGGCTTTTTAAGCTAAGGAGAAATGGATTTTGTCAAAGTTTATTAATTCAACATTTTCTCCTCTGTGTCTGTGTTTCATTATTCAGAACCAAGTCTAAGGGGCCATGTTGAAACTTCACCCTAATTGATGGTCAGCATTTCTTTCCCCTGACTGAAGGCTTTTCCTTCAGCTCCACAAAGGGCCAGCACCAAGCCTGTGCAACCTCTCTGGCACACCTTCCCTCCATTCTTCCCGCATCCACCCACTTCAGCCTTCAGCCTTCAGGGTCACAGCTGCCTTGACTACTCTGCTTTCAGTTCCTCCCTTTCCATTCTTGGCCTTACAGTTGATGCTGCTCCCAAAGCCCAGCCCGGGGTGTTACCGCTTTGCTCAGGAACCTTCAATACCAGGACACCTTGAAACGTTCCAACATCCGAATTATAGGGGTGCCAGAAAGAGAAGAGGAAGAACAAAAAATTGAAATTTTATTTGAACAAATAATGGAGAACTTCCCCAGTCTGGCAAAGGAAATAGACTTCCGGGAAGTCCAGGAAGCTCAGAGAGTCCCAAAGAAGCTGGACCCAAGGAGGAACACACCAAGGCACATCATAATTACATTACCCAAGATTAAACGCAAGGACCTACATCCAAGATTACTATATCTAGCAAAGCTATCATTTAGAATGGAAGGGAGGATAAAGTGCTTCTCAGATAAGGTCAAGTTGAAGAGGCTCATCATCACCAAGCCCTTATTATATAAAATGTTAAAGGGAGTTACCTAAGAAAAAGAAGATCAAAAATAGGAACAGTAAAAATGACAGCAAACTCACAGTTATTAACGACCACACATAAAACAAAAACGAGAGCAAACTAGACAAACAACTAGAACATGAGGGTTGTCAATAAGGGAGTGGGAGGGGGAGAGGGGGGTAAAGGTACAGAGAATAAGTAGCATAGATGATAGGTGGAAAATAGACAGGGGGAGGGTAAAAATAGTGTAGGAAATGTAGAAGCCAAAGAACTTATAAGTATGACCCATGGACATGAACTATGGGGGGGGAACGTGGGAGGGAGGGGTGTGGGCAGGATGGAGTGGAGTGGGGGGGGGAATGGGACAACTGTAATAGCATAATCAATAAATATATTTAAAAAAAAAAAAAAAAAAAAAAAGAGTGAAGTTCACACTCTTAGCTGGGTCCAGTGAAAGTAATCTCTGGAGGGGCTGCCAAGCACTTTGAAAAATATTTTCTCCCTCCCTCTCTTCCTTCCTTCCTTCCTCCCTTCCTCCCTCCCTCCCTCCCTCCCAAGGACGTACTTACTGATTTTATAGAGAGGGGTAGGGAGGGAGAGAAATATTGATGTCAGAGAGAAACATCGGTCGGTTATCTCCCGTACGGGCCCCACTGGGGACTGAACCTGCAACCTGAGGTATGTGCTGTGACAAGGATCAAACCCAAAACTTTGTGGTTTAAGGGACAATGCGCCAACCAACTGAGCCATACTCTCCAGGGCTCAAAAGTATTTTGTTTCTTTACCTAATTAGGAAATTTATACTTTCATAATACTCATTATGATAATTTGGAAAATCTGGAGAGTGTAAAGAAGGAAAGAATAATTACCCATGTCATACTGCCTACAATTAGCCAGTGTTAACTAATGTTTGGTGCAAAATGGTTTAAAATTATGCTCAAACTGTACATACAGTATTGTATTCTGTTGTTTTTACTGATTATGTTAGGGACATTTGCTCAGATCATTAAAATATTCTTATAAAATATTATTGGAATGGTTGTTCAGTGTCCCATTATATTGTTGTGTCACAACTGATATAATCATCTACCTATTGTTGGTATTGTTAGCCATTTAGGTTTCTACCAAATTTTGACTATTATAACTAATGCTAAAATGAACTTGCTTGCGTATAAATCTTTAATTACATTTTTGTTGTTTGCTTAAAAAGAGATTGCTAGAAGATGGCATCAAATAACTCTCCAGCCTATTGTTTTAATAATGGGAGCATTTGTTTTACCTCCCTTCCGAACGTATGTCTATCCTGTGCAACCTGGCAAAACGCTCTGCGCATCATGGGCGCACCACAAAATGATGGCCAAGTTAAAAGACAGGTCGCCTTCGTGTGTCTCAGTCTCACTCAGCAGTTTCCTTCATTTGTAAAGTAGAGGTGTTGAATTATATTATCTTTTAAACATGGCATTTTATGGTTTTCATGCCTTCAGAATTTCACTAATAACATATCTAAGATGTGATATTCACAAACAATTGTTTTCACAGCCCATTTCCTGTATGGATCATTGATTTCCCATGGGGTTCAGGAAGGCCTGCAGCCTCGCTGGTGGGGGGCAATACAGCAAGTTGGGAAGTCCATGCGGTTTGCATTCCCTCAGCCCTGGCTTCAGTTTGTCCTCTGTGTGACCTTGCATGCAGGATCTTAGTATCTCTGGATTTCAGGTCTTCTGTAAACCATGCCTACTTTGCAGGATTGATGGGAGGACTAAATTGGATAATTTTGTAGGGCTCTTTGTAATAGTGGATTTTAATTGTTATAGCTATTATTGTAATGCATGTTCCAATAAATCACTTAGGCATCCTGTGCCCTGGATGGTGACACAGGAGTTTGATAAACCAGGGTTATTCTTTAGGGAGGGCATCGATCCTCTTTTTCCAACATCAGCACCGTGAATGGTGAATTACTATGCAAACCTATTTTCTGCATGTGTATTTTTAATAGGAGAATCTAGACACAGGGCCTATTCAGGCATTCCTTAGAAAATCTAAAGGAACTGGGCATTGATTTTGCCCCATCATCGACAGACAGACACACAAAAGGAAGCCAATTCTTTGATTTTTCAGGTAAATTATTTCCAGATTGACACAGTACTCACTGAAATATAGTTTACTAGGCTCTCCCCCACTCCCATTACAACCTCTGTAGCAAAAATAAAATTAACACCACTAAGGTACTAAGGAGGAAAACAAGAGAAGGACCGTAGCAGAGCCCAGGGAAATAAATGAACAAATGGGAGCCTCGTTTAAGAAAGAGTACCTGTCCTACAGGGTTGTTGTGAGCAATGACATAAAATAATGCGTGTAAATGCTTATCAGAGTCCAGGCACTGTGGAAGTGCGAAAGAAACAAACCCAGATAAACCCCCAAACCAACTTTTTTATTATTTAAAATATTATGGCTTCAAGTCAGGAAGTTTTCAATCAGCCTTCAGCTGTAACTGCCCCTGAGTTATGTAATTCCATATTGATTTTAGGAACAGTGCATCTGGAGCTGCCTCATTTTGTTATCTAGAGAAGTACAATCCCATTTATCAAACTCTTAACAAGTACCGATTCTGTGTCAGGCTCTCTCCGGGGTGCGGGAGCAGGAGCTCAAGGGGAAGAGGCCCCAGTCCTCAGAGATCTTCTATTCAGTTGCTCTTAGTCTGTGTAGTGCAAATGCCATTAGATGGGGACAGAAGAAAGTAGTATGACATCATGGATAAGAGTGGAAGTCTGGCCCTGAATACCTCTGTTCAAATCCCAGTTCTGTTACTGACCAGCTATGTGATCTTGTAGCTTGAGCTCTCTACATGTGTTTGATTTTTTTCTTTTGTAAAAATGGAGTAATACCAGCATGTTCCCCCAAAGTATTATTGTAAGGATTAAATGAGATGTTCCACAGAACTTGCTTAGAAAATGCAGGTTTATAGTGTCAGTAAATATATACTGCTATTTATTGAGAGGCAAGAGCCCTGAATTCTAGTCCTCCCTTTTTCACTAAATAGTTTTGTAATCTTGGGCAAGACTCATGCCTCTGAATCAAAAGGGAAGGGTGGGTATCTGCCTCTTATTGGATGTATCATGTATGAATATTTTCTCTCATTCGGTAGGTCGTCTTTTGTTTTGTTAAAGGTTTCCTTCACTGTGCAGAAACTTTTTGGTTTGATGAAGCCTCTGCACAAATAAACACATAAATTTGTTTATTTTTGCTTTTGTTTCCCTAGCTTGAGGGGACCTGTCCAAAAAGATATTACTCAGACTGATGTTAAATACTTTACTTCCTATATTTTCTCCTAGAAGTTTCATGGTTTTAGGCCTTACATTTAAGTCTTTAACCAATTTTGAGTTTATTTTTGTATATGGTGTAGGAGAGTGATCCAGTTTCATGGTTTGGCATGTATCCGTCCAGTTTTGCTGGCACCACTTGTTGAAGAGACTGCTGTTATTCTACTGTGTATTTTTACCTATTTGTCACAGGTTTGTTGACTGTATAAGCAAGGGTTTATTTCTGGGCTCTCTATTCTTGTCAGTTTATCTATGTGTCTGTTTTTGTGTCAGTACCAGGCTGTTTTAATTATTATAGATTTGGATACCCAAAATATATAAAGAACTCCTGCAACTCAATAAAAAAATAAGCAATCTGATTGAAAAATAGGCAGATGACATGAAAAAACATGATTTTTCCAAAGAAGACACACACATGACCAACGGATACAGTGAAAAGATGTTCAGCATCACTCATCATCAGAGAAATGCAGATAAAAATCACAATGAGATACAACCTCACACTAGGCAAAATAGCTATTAAAAACTCGACAAATAATGTGTTGGTGAGAATATGAAGAAAACAGAAATTGGGATTCCTCAGAAAACTAAAAATTGATATACCACATGACCCAGGAATCCCACTTATGGGTACTTATCTAAAGAAAAGGAAAACACTCATTTGAAAAGATATATGTGCCCTTATGTTCACTGCAGCATTATTTACAATAGCCAACAAGTTGAACAGCCTAAGTATCCAGTGATGGATGAGTGAAGAATGTATTTTTATATATATATGTATATATATATATATATATATTTGCAATGAAATATTATGCAGTAATAAAAAATGATATCTTTCCATTTGTGACAACATGGAATGATCTAGAGGGCATTGTACCAAATGAAATAAATCAGGCAGAGAAAGAAAAATACCATGTGGTTTCACTTACATGTGAAATCTAAAATAAACAAATGGAATAAAACAAAAACAAACTCATAGAAACAGAAACCAAAGGGATGGTTACTGGAAAGGAGGGGTGGGGAGATGGGCAAAAAAGGGAAGGGGAATAATAGTCAATAATTGTGATGTTTATACAGTGATAGATGATTACTAGATCACATTCTAAGGTATAAAAATATGGAATCACTATAGTGTACCCCTGAAACTAATATAACCAATATAAGATGGTATGCCAACTAAGGTAAATTTAAAAAGAAAAGGAAAGGAAGGGGGTACTGTATTGGCTGGGCTGGTCGGCTGGACTATCAGGGGGAAACGGGGTTGTACCACTCACTGGGGCCAGGAAGGCGTGTATCTGGAATCTAGGACCTTCCCTTGGGCATGTTGGAACTCCCCAGTCCTCTGGTTAAAGTCGACGGGAAACTGCGACCATCCAGTTCAGGCAAGACTGCCGGAGCCTTGGTGTTTAGAATATAAAATTTAGAAAATAAAAGGGTGGGGTGGGAGAGATTAACTACTTAAATTTCCTCTCAGATTTACAATTCTCAAATTCTAAATCCCCACTCTACTTCTAGCTTGCTGTGTTTTGTACACCGAGGTATCTGGGCAAATAGCCAGTTTTATGTTCAGATCACCATGGTAGATGCGAACAGCACAGTAATAAGACGGTGTGGCTGAAAATCAAATAGAATTCACACCCACTTTGTATGAAAAATGTCAAATGACAATTAAACATGATGTTTTGCCTGCAATGTCATTCTGAATGGAGAATTACAAAGTTGGATTTCAATGATTGGGCTTTTATTCGGGCTATAAATATAAGGTTATGGTATAAGAATGGTGTGTTTAAGCTTCTTCTTGCACCTTAAACAGAAGGAGTGGCAGTTCCCTCCTGTTATAATAGTGCTTAGTGTTGGCGTAAATATTCCTCCCTGTGTGTGGCCCTGCTCAGACGAAGGATGTGAGCTGCTGATTTTCGTGTTGGTCGCTGCCTGGCTGAGCGATGGTCTTGAGAGGTGTATACAGGAGTCCAGCTGCATGAAAGTTTTCTTATGAAACCACAAGTGACAGACAGCGCTTTCTAAACTGGTATCTCACACACTTATTAACACGTCCTTAACAATTGCCAGTACTGATGCTGATGAAAGGCCCTATTTAAACAGCATATTAGTGGTTTCAAAGCCTTGTTTCAACTTTTAAATTTGTTCAGCGGGAGAATAGAGAATATAATTTTCTTTTTTAGAGTGGTGGATTGTTATTAATTTAACACTGATTTCTTAAGCATTAGTGAGATTGTCCTCTGGGTACCAGAAAAGATACATTTCTGTCAGTCAGTGGGACAAATTGGTTTCAGAAATGCAATGCTAGCCTTTTCCTTAAAAATGTTGTTACTACAAAAGTAATAATTGAAATTATTATAAAAATTTAGAAAGTAAGAAGACCTATAATCTACTACCTTAACATGCCTACTGTTACACCAATTTTTAAATTATTGTTATGTAGGACTTGTAGCATTCTCAGAGTAAATTTTTGTTCTTCTTTTCTCTGGTAAGTCTTTTTTTAAATCCCTGAACACTCATTAGTTTGCATTCTTTAAGAAAAGGATATTGATTAATCCGTGTCCTAATTAAATGCCAGATTTTAAAAAAGTACTAATTCTAATACCTGGGTTAAAAAACAAGCAAATAGACTAAACAGAAAACATACAGAGTTTCTCTCTCTCCCTTTTTCTCCTTCTCCTCTCTCTTGAATTTGGGAAACCACACTGAGGTTGCTTTTATTAAGTGGGCCTTTAGTCTCACACAGTGTGTAATTAACAAGCAAATCAAGCAAAGCCTTCCAGTTCACTGGCATTTCAGAGGTGAGAAGAATCGGCTTGGTCTTTGCCACCTCTCTCTCTTCTAGCTGAGTCACTCATCGGGGTCAGTAGTAACTGGGAAGAGGAACTTTATTTCATTACAAAGTACCCACAGCAGAGCCGCCAGGGTCCTGTCCTGAAGAAACAAGCACGTTTAGGATTGGGTTGGTCGAGTCGTGTGTGGGTTTTGCCTGGGTTGACTGATGGTCTTATTATTCCTCATTTCTCGTCATGAAACTGACCTCCAGAGAATTCCACTGTCTCTGATGGATTGATAGGAACACTTTAATCCCTACCACCTCAACAAGGCATCTTGCTGCTCTTATATGGGTCCAGGCATAGCACCTCTCCTCTAAAAGTCAAATATTAAAAACTTTAAATTTTGAAATATTTCAGACATAGGCAAAAGTATAGAAGGTGATATTATAGCCATTCTTCTTATTAACATTTTTGCTTTTGCTCTCTTTTCCTGGAAAGAAAGAAACGATTACCCATTAATAGTTAAGGCACTCCAATTGCCTCTCTTCCCTCTTTCTCTTGTAAACCCTAAGAAGAAATGTATGTGTCAAAATGGATTTCTTGTGGTTAACAGGGCCCAAGTTCATAGCCAGAGTCTAGCAGGCGTTGCTGACTGAGGTCTTCCATGTATCCGCATTTTGCAAAAAGCCACAGACTGAGTTTTCAACCTCCTATACTGCTCCTGCCGCCTAAGCCAACCATTATAAGGAAGTTCTTGGTCTCCTCTTGTGATCAATGAGCTGAGACCTGTTCCATCTGATCAGAACTGCACCATTAAATCCTCATTTGCATTTTTACCAACCAATCGGAATGCATGATACCAATGAATCAGAACTGTATGATTCGGACCAATCAGAAATGTATGATTTCAAAAACTCATTTGCATCAAATGGACCTTTCTCAACCTCAGTTTGTCTACAAAATGGGGATAGTATATCTGTTCTGCTTGCCCTACAGTATTGTGATAAGGATTAAATAATCGCCATGTGGAAAAGTAGTATGCATTTTAAAAAGTTATCCATGGTGTATTGTTGATAGTGTGTTGGTTTTTTATTGTTATTCTATTACAGGTGTCCCAATTAGGGAGCTGGACAGAAATTTTCTCTGTGAAAGACAGCCTCCCCTTTGCTCAGTGGAGTGCACTTACAGTTTTCCACCAGAGGCTGCGTCTCTGCAGTTTGCAAACTGTCAAATCCTCAGCCTTGGGATTTTTATACCATGTGGGTAGTGAGAACTTGGGTTCCAAACCCTTTCATGGAAAGGCTTGAGGTTTTGATTTCTCATGCAAACCTTTTTTTGTGCTAATGATCAATGGTAGGATTTCTAGGTAGGTAATAATCAAGGGGTAGGATTTCTCTAGTCCAGGGGTGTCCATCTCATTTTCACTGGGGGCCACATCAGCCTCGAGGTTGCCTTCAAAGGCCGAATGTAATTTTAGGACTGTATAAATGTAACTACTCCTTAACAGTTGAGCGGAGCTTGGCAGTGCCACTGGGTAGAAGCAAGGTGCTGGACTGGATGAAACAAGGTGGAGGGCCGGATTGGGCCTGCGGGCCTTGTGTTTACCACCTGTGCTCTGGTCCCTCATTTCACTGAAAGCAAGGTTCTTTGAGGGTCCTGGATCGAAGTAGTGGGTCTCAGTTTCAACTCCCTACCTCCCATGGGCCTAAATTCACAGTTCCTCCTGCATGGGTCTCCAAATTCAAGTCCATAAAATTAGTACCCTTTCCCGGGTCTCATAACACTTCTTCCCCTCACTCTTGCCTGCAAGCACATGCCCCTTCTGACTCTTTTACCTCTTAATTCTCTGAGACCAACTGGTGCTAATACTACTTCTAGTAATACATATTATGACCTTAAGTCCCTTCACAGTCTAGGCTCCAAGCTGTTAGCTCCCTGGGGACCTGACCCATGCTTCGCTCTTCTTCAGGGTTACTATAGAACCTAGGAAGCTTCTTGCAGCAAATATTTGTTAATTGATCCACCAACTCCCCAGGGTGTGCGATTGCTGTGTGTGTATCTTCATGTGAAATATATAAGCTGTTTTCCACTTGAACTGATGTAGTTGGGGATACCACAAACTTCAGATCCCTTTGGGTATTGTGGCAAAATCACTGGGCTAGGAATCAAAAATCCAGAGTTTTAATTAATCTGTTGTAGAAAAATTGTGTGTCTTTAGACCAAATATTCTACCTTTCTCAACATCAGTTTGTTTGTCTACAAAATGGGGATAGTAGATCTGCTCTGCTTGCCCCACAGTATTGTGATATGGATTAAATAATCGCCATGTGAAAAAGTAGTATGCATTTTAAAAAGTTATCCATGGTGTATTGTTGATAGTGTGTTGTTTTTTTTATTGTTATTCTATTAGAGTTGTCCCAATGTTTCCCCGTTGCTCTTGTGTTTTTATTTCTGAATAAGGACATAGTAAACCACAGAGGCAGTAATACGATTTCCTGATTCCTTCTGGGAAATATTGCTTATTCTGGCATTGTCTTGTTGTCAGCCTTGCTACAAGAAATACTGTTTTAGTTTGCCACACTGCCTTTAATGGTTTACATGTTGCCCAAAGGAGCCCTATTGATATTCTAGATGGCTTAGATAAAGTGTCATTTTTGAATGTTTAACTCAGAGAAACCCATTAAATGTCATACTCTCTTCTGGCAACATCTTTCCAGTTGTTCTCAAGTCAGTACAATATTTACCAGCTGACGCCTTTCTAAACAGAAACGAGGGTCACTTACGTTTTGCTTCTGTTTCCCTTCCCCCTCCCTCACCAGTGTGCACCCAGGCTCTCTGGGTTCATTCACACCAGCGGGCCTCCTGCCACACTAAAGATGAACTCACATCAGCTCAACAAACCCTGGTTCCTAAGGGTTGTGTGTAGAGCAAACTTTTGCAAACAGAATATCATATTTTCATATTAAATAACACATGTTCATCCTTTGGTTTTGATCTGCATTCGGTCAGTGTTGGATTTAGTATGTATCTCACTACCAAGTTCAGTCTCTGAGAGACTGCAAACATCCACTATTTAGATATTCTGGTGATTTTAAAAATTAAATAAAGAATTATTGCTGGTAATTATTTCCAGCCCTATCAATTGTTAATGTTCTTGTAATGGGTTTTCACATAAGAGGTACGTGTGGGTGTGTCATATTTATCTTTTCTTCCCATTTCACTTTTGAGTCACTACCTCTTTAAACACATGGGTGAGAAAAAAATTGAGTGCAGGTCCTCTCTCCAGGGTCATAAGAGAGTGCTGGGAAGTGGAATGCTGGTGGAATAAACAGTGATGAATGCCACCTAAGCCAGCCCTGACCAGTGGGTAATCACAGTCATATAAATGATAGGTTCTCCTGGAGAAAAGAATTATTTTCTGACTCATTTCTGGAGCTCTGAAGTGGCACTTTCTGTTGTTAGAGATCTATTGTGCTGAGGTAAGACTTCAGCTGCTGGCCCCCGTGGAGGAGACATGCAGGGACTAGAAAGCACACTCCCAGGTGCTGAATCTGGAAGAAATAATTGGACCTGACACTCTCATTTCCTGGAAAAGGAAAGTGAAACCCAAAAGATGTGCCCAGGGTCATGCTGCTGGCCAGAGGCTATAGACCCAGGACCCAGGAGGTCTGCCTCCAGTTCACTGGGTTTTATTTTATTAAGTTTAAGTTTTAGCAGTTTATTCTTTTTCAGAAGACATAGGCCATAGTCTCTGAAGTCAGACAGACCCATGTTAGAGTCACTGCCCCACCTGTTACAAGTTTCAGTCTTTCTGAGTCTTGGTTTTTTAATCTAAAAAATGGGCACAGGAATGCCCACTTTGCAGGATTATTGTGCTAGTTCATGTTAATGTATATGAAGTGTCTGGTACATACTAAAGTACAGATATTATTGTTATTACTCTAGGAGATGGGGTGGGCCAACTGTCACCTCTAATTTTGATAGTAATGCGTACTTGCTATAGCCTTCTTTTGCTAACTAAATCTTTTCTCATCTCTGCAGCTTTGGGCTCCATTAAATTCAGGTTTCACATAGACTTCTTTTGGGAATTATGTGTTTTATTTTTTAAGTATTTCTGGCCACCTAATAATCCAGTTCTTGTTGCAGAATCCTGGATTATTAAGAAAAGAAATCTCTGGTCTTCTCAAGCTCTGTGGATGAGGAGAAATAGATTCTCACTCCCTATACCAGCCTGGTTCTTTCTCTTCCGAGACAGTTGACCTTGAAATATTAACCAGGCTGGTGTAGGAAGTAAGATACCCAAGCAGTGGGTTAAGATAGGATAGCAAGGGAGGGGTGACCCTACCTGAGCCCAGCTTCAGCTGGGATGAACAAGGCAAGGAGCCGATGATTCTCAAGTGCAAGAGTACAGTTCGATGGACCAGAAGATAAGTGACTTATTCAGGTCAGGCACTTTTCTTGAAACTGAGGTCTCCATGACTTTGATGACCAGGGGGATTTGGGCAGGCCAAAGTCAAATAGAGGCAGTTGCAGATGGGAATCTGGGGCTGTGCATGTACATGTCATCTGTGTAGTGGTTACTGTCAAGTTAAACTACAGCCAGACTTGTGCGAATCACCTCCCTCTTTATTGCTTCTCCTCGGAAAAGGAGGTGACAACAATCACCTTGCTTGGCCTGTGGGAAGTAAGGGAGATGGTTGCCTAGAATATTTGGGAGTCTGCAGCTTGGCAGAAAACAACAGTGATAAAACAAGAAGTCAGAAAGAGGCTGAGTTCACCTTCCTCTTCTTGCTAATGTAGGGCTGAGGGTCCTGAGCAGAATGGTGTGGGAAAAGCTGGCTGGTTAGGCCGGATGACTCCTTGTCCTGTCAATAGATAGATGACCTTAGCTTCTTGTCCTGTTGAAACAGACCCTTCCCTGCTGTCACTAGAAAATGAAGAAAAAAATGGAAGTGGGGATAAATACAGCATCAGAAAAGTAATGGGAAAAAATAAATAAATGAAGGGTGGAAAAATAAAGTGAGGAAATCAAGACTTTAGAATCTTTGGCATTTTGTACCACGCTGGAATTGAATTGGATGTGAGCCATGGAATGCATCTTTAAATTAATAATATGCTGCTGATGTTATAAATGATCAAGTGGGAAAGAATGATGGTAATCATCTTATAGACGGGGCATCTCAGGTCCAGAAAAGCAAAGGTGGGGCACACACAGCCGGAGAGGAGCCGACCTGACTCCCCCATCCCGGCTTCATTTCCCCAAGGTGTTTCCTTGACAGTGTTCTGGTTCCAGGCAGGCAAAACTCATCTGGCTTTACCCCTCTCTGCACTTCTGCCCATCCCTCCAACCTGTTCACCACCAGCAGAGGGTGGCTGCTGTCAGCTGAAGTCAGGTGGGAGGGCAAGGAGAGAGGGGCAACCTCTCTCTGCAGTCCTCAGAGTTGTCTCATCTCAAACACGGTTTGACTGACATGATTCAACACCAGCCAAGAAACAGCAACTACGGCCTGTGATTCTACAGGTATGAGACACTCTTTTCTTGCACATTTTTCACAGTTTGATATCCTTACTTGACTTTTCTATTTCCACCCTCTGTCTCCCTCACCTATCCCAATCACTGTTGCCAGAACCTTCCAGCACTCTTCTGGTCACAACTGCTTGGTACTGAAACCTTTTGTGGCTCCCACTGTCTGTGACTTACAGTCTTATTTTCTTAGCTCAGCATTTAAGTTCCAAGAGAGATGAGTTTCACTCATCTTATAGCCATTGAACTGGTAATGAAATGCTTCTCTAAAAAAACTCCAAGCAGCTGAGCCCCAAACACATTCAGGTGAGTTCATTAAGAAAACCAAAAAGCCAACCCTGAGACCTTTACTTTATCACATAAAGCAAAGTTACAATGGACCACCTTGAGTAATGTGGTGCAGTCACACCCTCAGTGATACCTTAAACATTGCATTTGCAACTGGTATTTTTCTACGTTTTGACTAGAAATTGGCCCTGCATAAAAGCTGAGCTGTGAGATTAGGCTGGAAAATTTATTTCATTTTCTAATGACAGTGATTTCCCACTGATTTTTTTGTTTTTGTTTTGGTCTTTGGCTAGGAAAGGCTTACTGTCCTTTGCCGGAAGTGGAGAAAATCACCTTAAAAAGACAAATAGTTTGCAGAATATAAATTAGGCCTCTAGGCTTGGTGAAGTTGGGATCATTAGTTAATGACTTCATGATGATGCCTCTTGCAAGTGACTTTTGAAAACTGGGGACAATTCAATGATTCAGCAATGAGAAAGAGCCAATAGTTTATTTATGTGTGAGACATGCCTCTTACTCTCAACCCAGGGATACTGGTAAAAGCTTTGACTAGCGGGAAAGAAATGCATCTCTTTTCTCAGTGCCCAGGAAGTGCTCTTGAATCTCCCACCCCGATTCTCCCCGTTAAGGGGAAGTACATTAGAAAAAATGTAATTTCTTCCCCCTCCTTTTTTTGTTGACTTTTTTTTTGTTTTTACTCTCTCATTCAACATTTTCTTAATATGCTCTAGTTTATCAGAAAA
Organism: Desmodus rotundus; assembly: GCF_022682495.2. Lineage (NCBI taxonomy): Eukaryota > Metazoa > Chordata > Mammalia > Chiroptera > Phyllostomidae > Desmodus > Desmodus rotundus. Next base: position 32,325,922 of record NC_071388.1, read on the forward strand.
ATTAAACTGTAGAATTCTCTAAAGTTGAACAAAGTAGCTTTTCAAACCCCCCATGCTGTTTGCCTAATAACTATCCCCTCAGCCACCAGCTCTCCTATTATAGCTTGTTAGTCTTCCTGTGCTATGTCCGGCTTTGGGGAATCACACAATCTCAGCCTTTGCTGAGAGAAATGAGTCCCTACAGGCAAATGAAAATACTGACAGTTCTAGAATATTAATTTATTTTAAGTCCAGATGTGTAGCGTGTGTCACTGAGTTTAGGGCAAATTTTCCTACCTAAAACCATTCACAGAAACGCTGAGGACCTAAGCCACTGTTTTTGTAAGCAGAAACTTGCATGATATTGGTCCATTGGGCCTGTAATTTTGTTCATTTGACAGTTACACGAGAAGAACTCAAATCACTTCACTGATTAAGAAAACCAAACCTAAGCAACCAGTCTTGAATGCAACCCTCCAATACTCTAAGCAATTGGGACTTGGTATTGTTTTTATTTTAACAACAATATTCTGAACAGTGGCTCCTCTTTTTATTAATAGCTATTAGTCTGTGCTTTTCCCCCCCACTGTAACTCTGATTTTTAGCATATTTGTTGAATGAATAACTGAATAAAAAAAGAGATACTGTTTTTCTCTTTCTTAGATGGAATGACAGAGGCCTAGAAAAGAGATGACTTGCCCAGAGTCCCACACACAATCTTTGGGTCTCTGGGTCTAATGCTTTGACGGGACCATGAAGGTAGAGCTGCAAAGTCATTCTGATTCATGCAGGATTGGTCTCTTTCAGAGAAAAGTTTTAAATTGTGGATGGGCAGTATGGATGAGGAAGACTTTGGTGTTGGCATAGCTTTTGAATCTTGACCATAACCTCCTCCCTTCTCTGGCTATGAGATATTAGACAGGCAATTTAAATTCAATAATCCTCATATATAAAATTGAGGTGATAATATCTACTTCATAGGATGAAATGAATAAACGTAAGCTATTGTTACTATTATTAGCAGTACTGTGATATAGTTATCTAATTACCCTTTACTTTAAGAAGAACACTCACTAACTTGTATATTGGAATTGCTTGTGTAAAGAGGTAACATTGTAATGCTCAACTGACAGTTCTCCCCAGATTCTTAATGTACTGTGATGGCACCATTGAGTTTATTCATAACTGTAGTTTGTAATAGACGTGGAGCAGAAAGGAAGAACACAGGCTAGTCACTAAGATAGTATTAAAACAGAGAAGTCTTGTTTCTATTTTGACAGTTAAGGTCTATAATGGTGTATTTTATTTATCTGAATTAGGAATTTATTTCTGACACAGCAGTCCATGTTCATTCAGATATTTTCTTCCTCTGTGTTCTGATGCTGGAATAGAAATTCTGTGTGACTAGGAAGGAAGTTACAGTGAATCCCAAGCGGTCTGTGGATCTCGTGCCTGCTTGGAACTAGGATAACCTGCCAGCTCAAGGGAAAAATAAAAATAGTCAAATGGTTGTTTGGCCTCTTTCAAAGCAATGATGTTGTCTGGTTTTTAGAAAAACCTTTTGAGAGTTGATTCCTTTGACATTTTGTGGATGAGTCATAGTCACTCCATGAATGTTTTCTCATTGAGAGTGACTAATGAATACAATTTCAAATGTCAGTGTCCACACTTGGAGATTTCTGACAAGGATAAAGCAGCCCCCAGTGCTCTTACAGCATAGTCAGGCCGTGGTACTCTCTAAGGTGGAATAAAGAGAATCAGCACAAAGTACAAGAGATTTTCCCCTTACAGAAATAACCAAACCACTCGGGTGGTTTATTCATGATAAATGCTTAAACTGAGGCATTTACCAGAACTCCCTAAAGCAGACTAGCATGTAGCTAACATGAGATAGGCCAAGAATTAAGAAGTGATTACATGTCTAAAATAATATTCTAACAGAAGACAGGGACTGCAGAAAGATGAGGTAAAGTCTCTATCATCTGCCAAAAGAAGTTGCCGAAGTTTATCCAACCGGGGTAGAATTTGGGAGAAATCTCTAGTCTCTGTTGCAGGCTGGGTAGCACATTTCATGAGACTGTCCGACTGCATGTTGTGCTCACGGGTCAGCGTTGATCACTCGTTTGGTTTTCTCACTATCCGAATACCAGGAAGGGGATGACCTGGGCAGTGCTCACAAGCATCCCCATTGCATGTGGCTACATTGCAGCCACTCAGAATTTGGAGAGCATGGTTGGATTCTGCAGAGCTAGATGACTTTTTTTTTACAGGTATTTTTTATTTTTGAGAGAGAGGAAGGGATGGAGAAAGAGAGGATGAGACACTTAGATATGAGAGAGAAAAATCGATCTGTTGCCTCTTGTACATGCCCGAACCAGGAATTGAACCAGTAACCTCTGGCTTTGCATGACAATGCCCAACCAACTGAGGCACACCGATCTGGGTGAGCTAGATGACTTTTGGAAGAACCAATAGGATACAGTCTCTGTACCTAAAAAGACTGGTCACATTGTGAGACAATCCTGACCCTGTGAAATCCTGCCTGAGAAGCCAGTTCTTGGATTTTTCTCCCCTTTTCCTTAGTTCTCTTTTCAATATAATTTTTACTGAAACACCACCTGTTTTTGGCCTAAAATGATTCTTCAGAATAAATTTAAACAGAAAATGTGAGTTGCATAGATTTTCTAAGAAAAAATCTATCCTTGTAAATTTTGTGTATACTAAATTAAACTCACCATGCTGATCAATTCAGACAAAACACTTTTCCCTGGAAGCAGAAATGGTTTGGGAACTGTCTTTTTTCATTTCTTATCTACTACCAATCTCACTTAAATTCATCCAATTACCCAATTATTGGATCTCTGAGATCATGAATCGAATAACCTGCCACTTACAGTGAACTTTGGATGAACTTTGCTCTGTTATCAAATGATGGGAGGCATGGACACTACCTTCTTTCTTCATGGACACACTCTTTTCTGGGGTGATCTCCAGCGAGGTGATGGCATTGATCGGGTACAGGGGTGGGTAGAAGTAGGTTTACAGTTGTAATACAAATAAATAATACAATAATTAATAAGCAATAATGCAAGAATAAACTGTTTCATGTACTACAATTGTAAACTTACTTTTACCCACCCCTGTATATCCTTTAGACTAGAAAGTGTGTTATACTCATCGATAACCAGCTTCTTAATATGATAGATGGACCAATAACATGTGGGATAACAGCTTGTGGGTATTCTAAACAATGTCCTGGCATGAATCTCTGAGCACAGTGCAATCAGTCACTTCCATGGGGTTATGCAATGAAAGGGGTGTGGGGGTGTGGAGAGTGGGAAAATGCTGTATTATCTACCCTTAAGCAGCATCTTGGTGTGGAGGGAAAAGCACTGGACTTGGAGTCAGAGAATCTAGTCATAGTGCTACTTTGAGCTGTGCAAGTTTGGGCAAGTGGTTTTACCTCTCTGGCTCTCAGTTTCCACTCTTATAAAATGAATGGATAAGTTTAGATGATTGCTAATGAATGTGTATTGGAATATGGAGGAAAAACGGCCAGATAATGGAAGTAGTAAAAAACCAATCTCAGAAATGTAAATATGCACAGACTAAGATGACTATGAGGAGAAATTTAAGATCATAAGCCTAGATAAATTATTAGGAGTGTGCAGATGACTGAAAAATTTAGCCCTATCTACAGAGAGGGCTGGCATTCTGGAGTCTGAAATGGTATCTCTGATATGCTCTGTATGCAGGGAGCTTCATCTTTCTGAAGGCTCCCTCATCTAGAAAATAGAAAGGCAGTGATCACTTACACACACACACACGAACAGCACATTATTTCCAGAACCACCAGAGATTAAGATGTCTCCTGTTCAGGCTGTGCCTCTATAATCTCTAGCAGTTTGAAATGAGGAGGCAGGAGGGGGTGTGTGAGGTGGAGTAAACATGTCATGCCCATGTGTTGGTGTGTTTTTGTCTGTGTTTCTGAAGAGAATGCTCTCTCATCATGAAGAAGCGGTCCAGGATCTGATACATCACCTGGTTGTAATGAAGGAATTATATCTTAATAGTGAGCAATGGAAAACTTGGAGCTTCATAAACACTTAATCACCATATTGTGTGTTACATTGGTTATGTACCAATGATGAACAAAATTCCCAAAGGCAGCACAGAGCAGGGCAAGATGCATTGAAATAAGAGGATGGACTAGGCTCTTGTCCTCTCCCTGCCACTAATTTGCTGGCTGGCCGCAGGCAAGTCACTTAACACCTCTGGGTTTTTATTACTTCAGCTGTAAAACACAAGGAAAGGAGAAGTCCAGGATGATTTCTGAGGTTTCTTTTGTGAGATTAAACCTCCCAGTTCTTGTGTCTGCTATGAATCAAACCTGAATTCAATGATATTCCTAAAAATATTCATAAAACTCCTGTCCAAAAAATAAACTCCAGGCTGAATAAATATACCCACTCAGCTTCTTTCAAGTCTCTTCAGAGTCCTTCCAATATGACCTCCTATCATTCCTGGCCAGGTCTCTATCTAATCACATCAGCCTGCAGACAGGTCTTTACCTTCACACATGCAGCACTTGCTTATGCTGTTCCCATTTCTACAATAGCCACATGATAAAATATTATGTGTCATTCAAAGTACAGTCGTATTGTAATTTCTCTATGGAGGTAAACGGTTTCTTCTTCGAGCCCTTCTCATAACAGGTTTCAGCATGTGTCATGCTGCAGATATGATTATGGGGTTTCACCTGACTATCAGATTGTTGGTGACTTGAGGGTAGGGATTGTATCCAGTGCTTAGTTAGACCCATGCTTGTTGCAAGTAAAGGTCACAAAGAAACCCAACATTTCTTCAATGGACTGCAAAGGTGTTGGTTTTCAGAATCCCGATTCACTGATTTGGGGCCTGCAGTGCTGACCTTTTATCTGGGCCTAGGATTATGGGCATGTTAACCTATTGGGACCCCTTATGCTAGCTGAAGTTGGAGGGGGCTTCTTGTAGAAGTTTCTGAGGGCCAATTTGAAAACCATTGATCTCTGACCCCATATTTCACTTCTCAATATAATTATTGGAAGTTCAGTAATGATTCTGAGCTGCTGTAGACCTCACATGAATGTGGCTAGCTTTCACTTTGGGGAGAAAACCAAAAGTAAATTCTCTCAGTCCACATCAGTTGGGAAATCAGGGTCTGCTCACAACATATTCTAGCAGTATTTTTAAAAAAGATTTTATTCATTTATTTTTAGAGACAGGGGAAGGGAAGGAGAAAGAGAGGGAAAGAAATATCAATGTGTGGTTGTCTCTCTCATGCTCACTGCTGGGGACCTGGCTCACAACCAAGGCATGTGCCCTGACTGGGAATCGAACCAGTGACCCTTTGGTTTGCAGCCTGTGCTCAGTCCACTGAGCTACACCAGCCAGAGCTCTAGCAGTATTTTCCAGTGGAGGAGTGCTATTGGCATTTTGGGTGGGCTGTCTTTTTATTGTACAGGGTTGTCCTGCCTAGTGCAGGACATTTAACATTCCTAATCCCAGTTCACCCAAATCCCATCCCATAGTGTCTGTGATGACAAAAATACCTCTTAATGAGATGCTACTGCCCAGATCGAGAACCATTGATTTTAGAAGAAACCACGAGTCCTCCCATATTGTAAGAATCATTTTCTAGACCTGCAAGTTTAGGTCTACGATCTTAACCCTACAGACTTTGATTTAATTGTCAAACCTGGTTCGGGACTGGGTATCAACAACTTGAGAGTTACTTTTGACTAAGAGGGACTGGATGGAAAACTTATTTCTTTCTTTTGTACAGAATTTATAGTTTACAAGGAACTTTAACTAATGCCATCTCATTAGCCCTTCTTGTCATGTGAGGGATGGATTCCAATGCCCCTATTATAATAAAGAAGGTGAATGGTGCTGGCTCAAGTCTCACAGTCATTTCAAAGCTGAGACTGGAAACCAGGTCTCAGCTGACTCCTAGGTCTTCCCACTCCCCACAAATATCTAGAAAACTGCAGAGGTAGAAGTAGAGTTATATATTTTATAATTGCCTTTGGCTTTGGTGGGATATGTGGTTAGTTTATCAAGCTGGAAACTAAAGCTAAAGAATAAACAAACAAGCAAACAAGTAAATTTATTTAGCTGCTATGATAGTATAATTGTCTTATTAGCCATAGCATATTGTGTTAGATACTCATCAACAGATGAGCACACATTAAAGTCCACAGTGAAATAGATGAGTACTGTGTTGTATTGTATTTATGACTAATTTGGTAAGGTAGGCTTAATAAGAAAATAAATGAATTTCACACATGATTTTGAAAGTTTGAGTCTTACTCTTGACCTAAGCACATCAACAGGAAATGACACTGTGGAAGCTCTCCCGTTCTGCCTTAAAAGCTGTGTAGATTGTCACTTTGAGTCAAAAACCTAGAGCAGAAGCCAGAAGACTCCACCGAAAAGTAAAGATGTGGAAGGCTGACTTTTGTAGCCTTAGAAGGTGCTGGACCCTGTACCAGCAGATGATCCATTTTGGGCAATGCAGGTGGTTCACACATTCTGGGAAACAGTAGCAGAGTGGTCCTCATTGCATGCCGCAGCCTGCAAAGCACCAACATTCAATACTGAGCTGTTGAAACAATTGGTCAATGGTATCAATTACAAAATGACAAGAGCTATGCTGAAGAAAGACAATGCGGATACCTATACAGCTTCATCAGAACCAGAGAATCAAGGTTCTAGTCACTCTCTTGATTGTTCTTCTCACCTTAAAATGTAGGTAAAATGGAAATTCCCAAAGGAAGAGGCTTGTATGTTAAGTGTCCTTTAAACGACACACATCAGTTATCTGAGAAACTTGTGGTTTTCAAAGAGGCTGTATAGCATGATGGTTAAGAGCACAAACTTGTTAGCTGTATAAATTTGGGCAGATTATTTAACTACTTTTGGATACAGATTTATTGTCTGTAAAATGTGGATAATTACATTATTAACATTATAGGGCTTAGTAAATGTGTATAAGTAAATAAGTATCAGCTATGATAATCATCATAATCTTCATTGTCATTATTATTGTTGCTGGGTGAAATATTAGAGTGAAATGTCAGAACTTCCAATAAGTAAGTAATGATATAAAACTAAAAACTTTGATTTATTTTTGATTATTTGGTTTGAATGAGGCAGAGAATGAATTTACCAAGTCCTTGGCCTTATTTCATAGAACCATAGGTGTTATAGCTTGCAGGACCTGAAACCATAATTAATCCAAATTTTTTATTTTAGAGATAAAGATGATGAAGTTATCAGGAGTGAAATCCTTGCCCAAATTCTTGCAACAAGGATTCTGGGATTTTGAATCCTTTTCTTCTGACTCATAGTTCCATCCATGAAATTTTTACCAACTGACTATCCTCAACCAGTAGTTCTTTTACCTGGGAGTACAAAGGGAAATAATCCAAAATCCAAAAACATCTATTTTTCTACTCCTAACAGCTCTGGTTAAGGTTTGGTGGAAGAAGTTAAACTTGTTGACTAAACAACTTTTTATGACTAATAAAAAGATGCATGATGTCAAAAGATGCAAAAAGCAGTGGATTTGAGGGAAAGAAGGCTGAAGTCTTATTTCTGCCTTTCTTATAAGCTTGAATGACTATTCTCAGCTTCAATTTCTGTTTGTAAAATGAGAGTTGGGTTATATGATTGTTACAAACTATTGGCACAGTAATATATTCTATAAATATAATCTCTAATAAACAGTTAAATCATTACAATTATGAAGGCCATTTTGTCATTAGAATGTTCAAACACCTGAATGTAATTTTTAAAAATTTGTTGATTATTAAAAAAAGGAGAAAAACAATTTAAACAGTAAACAGGCTATGGAAACCAGCTCATTCATTTGTAGGACAGTTTATTGGGTTGGAATATTTTGCCTTTGGCAAGTGAGAATCAGTTAATTCCAGGCATTTGCTTATTGACTTACTAGAATAGAATGATCAATTTTTCTTCATTTTTTGTCAATAATCACCAGTTAAAACTCTTAAATGGAGGCCTAATTATCCCTGGAAAAGGATGATATTCTGTGACTTGCCAGACTGTGATGTCACCAGCTCTCCGCTAATTAATATATGTGCTCTCGTTCTAAGCTAAGTAAATGCCTGCAACAATCATGAAGGCCAATCAAATACTTTCTGAAGGAAATAACAAGTACTTCTTTAATGTAAGAGTGGAAAACAACACACAACTCCATTCAAGCATTGTGTTTATGAACTTGTCTCTTCACAATGAAATGAAAGACCCTTGGGTTGATATTTCCCTTGTTCCCTGGAGGAAGGAGGCAAGATATAATTCTTGGAAGCAGTCTTTCTTGGCCATCACCACCTATGTCCTCAGAGAGGCAAATAGTGATTGTCAGGGTAAGATTTGGTGCTCTGTGTTTGTCTCTTGTTTTATCTTCTAAAGGAAAATGCCACAGGGAATATTCCTTTATTGGTTAGATGAGTGCATGGCAGGAACTGACCTGGAACAATGGCCTGCTTTCAACAAATATTTACTGAGCACCCATATGCCAGGCTATAGGAGTTTTAAACACCACATGACCACAACATTTCTGTGCCAATATAGGACACACCTTCATCATTTTATTGATTAAATGAATGACTGTATGCCACAACCATCAGTTTCAAAGCCACACTATCATTTCCCTTTATTTCCTGGGATATAAGATCAGTGACATCACTCAAACTAAAAACAGTAAAAATTAAACTCTTTTCAGCTTTGAAGTAATGTATTTTTTCCCTTTTCAAAATCCAGGCCCTTCCAAGAGATAAACAAGTTCCAAGAAATAAATAAACCATGATTCCCAACAAAAGCTGTTTATTATTAAAGCCAGCATGATCCACTAGAGGCCAGAGTTGACAAGCTCACTAATTTTTCCTTTAGTAATATATTTCCATATGCAACAAAGGCCTGAGAATGGTATGCTTGAGCAGCGTCAGGGCTCAGAGTCTGTATCAGCTAAAGGCAAACTAGGTCTCTTAGAAAGGAAATAATCTACCAGAGCTCCTGGAAATAGAGATAGAAACTAGAGCCCTTGGCCATACTCATGAGATGGGTAGAAGCTCATTTCAATTAGTAATTAGTAAAAATATTCCTTTAAATGATCTCCCTTATCCACTCATAATGAGAAATAACCATAATACTTTTTATGTTTTCTCTAAACTCCTATTACTATGAGAAAATAATTATTGACAATTGATTTGAAACTGTTATTTAAAAGGTAAAAGTTGTTCCAGAACCACTGAGACATCATAGTTTGTTTGTTTTTTTTTCATCCCAAAGGAAATGTTCAGGGACAAAGAAACTAAACCACAAACAATATTTCAATTCATAGAACCTAACCAAACACAAATCTCATCAACATAAATGTTTTTTTTCTTTTCACTAAAAAAAAAAAGACAACAAAGGCAAAGAGCACTTATACCAGGAATTAAAAACATACACAAATGCATTTAGTTAATTACCCTATTTGTTGATTACAGCAATATACTCTGCTATACACTCTACATGACAGTACTAACCATTACAGATTCAATCATACTCCTTACAAAGTACTTCCATATATTATACTTTGAGTCCCACCATAGCCCTTTGAAATTGGTATCATTTCTCATCATCATTTTACAAATGAAGAAACTGAGCTCTGAAGGGCTTTATAATGTCACCAAGTAGTAAACAGTACACTTAGTACTAACTTCAAGCCCTGTATTCTTTCCATATTTATCATAGTATACTTATACTAAGATAAGATACATAATATACACACATGTTATTATATATATATATGATTGTATATAATCATATATGATTATACATATGAACTTGCATTCTGTGTAGAACTTACAAACTCTAAGTTGGAATTCAGGAAACCAGCAAGACCCATCTATGGAACATTTTTCTCTATTGGTAAAATGAAATCCATATGAAGCGAACCTCAGAAGGAGCACCAGCTCCTTCAGTGAGACATGTACTCTCTTTGCTACTCTATTGTTTTCACCATCTCTGGGCTTCTGAGGGTGTCCTAGGTACAAAGCGTTTTTTTCTGTTTCCTTAGCAGAAGTTTCAAAGCAAAGTCCCATGTCTTTTACCCAATTCCAAGTTCTCAATTGCTGTGAGGATGTTTTTAGCACTTAAAAAAAAGATTTTATTTATTTATTTATTTAGAGAGAGGGGAAGGGATGGAGAAAGAGAGAGAGAGAGAAACATCAGTGTGTGTTTGCTTCTCACATGGACCCCACTGGGGGCCTGGCCTGCAACCTAGGCATGTGCCCTGACTGGAAATTGAACTGGCAACCCTTTGGTTCACAGCCCATGCTCAATCCACTGAGCTACACCAGCCAGGGCTGTTTTTAGCACTTTTTTAAGTCAACCATGTTCAATAGAACTTTCTGCAATGCTGGAAATGTTCTGTATCTTCACTGCCCAATAAGATAACCATTAGCTTTATATACTGGTAGTTATTGAACACTTAAAATATGAATAGTGTGATTAAGGAACTGAATTTTTAGTTACTTGTGGCTAGGGACTACCACATTGAACATGGTTTTTCTGGATAATTTAAAATTCTGGTTCACAGGGCCCAGAACATCCAAGTAACAGCATCCTTGAAAGATCACCAGTGGGGGTCCAATAGAAGTTAAGTATTTAATTATGAGTTATGCTTTAATTGATTCTAGAGAGGGGTTGAAGCAGAATGTTGGCTTTAGCATTAAAAGGCATATGGGGATCTTTAAGTAAAGGGTAACAAATGGGGGCATTTTGTGGTAAATATTAAGAAATAAAAGAGCAGAATAGTACCATTTGAACTGAACTTGGATTTCCAAACTATACATATTTGAAGCAGAATAGAACTATCCAATTCAATATAAAAATTTCCTCCTTGCCAATGTAATTAATAGGGCTACAAAAATTCAATTAAAGAAGATGAGATTTTACTATGGGCTGAAATAGAAGCAAAGAGAAATGAATAGAGCATCAGGCTCTGCTGTTTGTAAGCATGGACCAGAAGTCTAGGACTACCTCCAGTGGAATTATCTACTTGACAGAACTGTGAATATTCAATAAAATCATTTGTAAAAAAACACAATGCCTAGCATGTGGTAAACATTTGACAGAACTTATAATGATTATTGATTTCTGCCTACATCTTTTGAAGGCTCTTCCAACTCCCTATGAGAACATAGGAAGATGCTTAAATTATTTTTCCAAAATCATTTTGGAAAAATTATTTTTTGGGAATAGATCATGGAAGAGGAAATATAGACAACATAAAGGCAAGTAGAGAAATGTCATGCTGTCACCCCCATTTATGAACTGCTGTCATCAGGAAAACTGTTATGTGGGAAGTGGAAAGTCTCAGGTATGTGGGGTCAGGCAACAATGGAATAGTGAAACCAGAGGGGAAAGAATAAAAAGAAAAAGTAATTAAGAGGACTGCTTACATTTTAGGTGTTTGTATATTTTTGACATCTTACTGATATAATTCACTGATGGGGATGTTTTTGTCAAAGACAATCAAAGAAGGCAGCATGAAAGAGGATTAGGTGCCAGGAGTACAGTGGCACTCCCCTGGGCACTGGCCCTGGAATCAAGTCAAGTGGGTTCCATTCCCAACATTCACAAAACAGACTAATGACCACCTTTTTGTCCTCAAATACTTGTAAAATAATAGTGCCGGATGACCTTAAGGTTATTCCTACCCTGAAACTCAAGAGTATAACTCTGAGTATGAAAACACCTCCAGGACCTAGTCCCCCAGATTCGTCGAAGCTCTGCTGCTCTTTCAGGCGAGCCTGCTGTTTTAGCCCTCTAATGTGTTTTTGTAATCCCAAAGCTCAAGTTGTGTGAATGGCGTTATCTCAAGCAGCAAGCACAAAAGTAGTTGGCATGGTGGGAGTGAGTTGCTGTGGGTGGGTAAACAGATTAAAGAGGACAAGGCTGGAAGAGAATGTTGTGTGTGAAAAAGAAAGCAGTCCTTTCTCTTTTGACATTCTCTTGCTGTATTTCTCAATAACATCTTTCCAAAGCCAAGTGCCAAAATGAGGGCATGAAAAATAACTTGAACTTTGGAGTTTAGCAGACCTGAGTTTGAATCCAAGCCCTGGATTTGAGATATCTAACTTTAGGGGGTTTTTTTGTTTGTTTTAATCATTGGGATTCTAATGGTTTACAGTATGAAGTTTAGATGAAATAATATTACCCAGCAGATAGTAAGTGTTCATAAATATTCTCTTAACTTTGCCTCTCAGAATTAGCTTCATTCTCTTCCCACCTTACCCATAATATAAAATATTAGTCAATTAAACAAATACACAGGGATGCTTAGAGATCTTATCTAGAGGATGTAAACAGCCTGCGGTGGGGAGAGAAGGGTGCTGAACAGAGAAAAAGCCATACCCAGGCACAGATAGCCCAGTCTCTCCGTTAAGGAAGCCTTTTCCTTTGGGTAGCCTCACAATTCTTTGGTTCCCCAAAGCCGCGAAGTGTTTATTAGAATAGCACTCCTAACTGCTTTCCCAACACTTTGCCAACAGAAAGATTCACTGTGCAGTCAGAGGAGAGAAGGAGGAACCGCACGTCTCGTACCCGCCCGAAGTTAGCTAAGCTGGATCCTTGCTCCTCTACCCGAGGGAGGCAAGAGCATCATCTCGCTCTGTCGCTTGCTCCACCTGACCCCTTTTATTTGGTTCTAACGCAGTTTCTGCTTGTGGGGAATGCTGGCAAAGAGCGAGCCGCCAGTTCTCGGGCAGCATAAGCTCCCTTCCTGGAGAACTTTCAGCACCGCGGACAGCTCCAAGTCCTCAGTCCGCTACCCGCCCGGGTGTTCTCCAGGACCACTTACCCCAAGGAGGAGGTGGGGGAGGGGTGGGGGCGGGTTACCTTGCCAGCTCCGGCTAGTGACTGTCTCCAGAGTTCGGCGAGAAACCCTTTACCAGAGCCGGTTCCTTTGCACCCTTCAGGTCAAGACATCAATGAACCAAGCTTTGCACAGGGAGTAGGGGTCAAGGGTGCCAGGAGCAGGCTTGCCGTTCCAGCTTTCCCCCTGTTTCCCCTTGGCCTTCCTTTCGCTTCTAGGCGTTTGGCGACTTTCTCTCTTACTCTTCAATCACGATACAAAATACACATTACGGACGGGGGCTCAGGAGGGAGAAGGAAGTTCGGGCTACCTCCCGCGAGGCCACTTTGCCCTACTCGGGCCCTCTGGGTTCGCAGAAAGCTGACGTGCTTTGGGATGGGGAAGAGGCGAGGCTCTGACCGGGTAATAAGTGAGAGCGAGAATCCTTCCCCGCGGCTGCCCATCATCGCCCCCCCCCCCCCCCCCCACTGGCTAGGGAGCGTCCCTGGACACTTCTCCATTACATCCTCCTCGTCTTCCCCACAGGTCACCTCTCCCTGGGGACAGATGCCCCTGGGAGCACACCGGCCAGGTCAGGGCACCGGGCTCAGCTGGAGTCCCTCTGAAGAGTTTGCTCTCAGGTAAAAGGGCAGACGTTGTCCCGCCCTCCCCTCAGGGCTGTGGCCGAAAAACGTCTCTTCCTTTCCCTGGGCTCCAGCCGAGGCCGAGAACCGAGATGCGGAAGCTGGGTGCCATAACTGCGAGGGTAAGAGGCGTCCGTGGGGACCCGGGCAGCCCGGCCACTGCTCGGGGCTCCCCTTTGCCTCTCGCTCCAGCGGCGCTGAGGCTGCATTTGCTTCAGCCCCGCCTGGCAGCTCCTGAGAGTCTCCAAACGCTGGACGCTGCCCGGGCCCCATTCCAGGTCAGAGCCTGAGAGATACCCCGACCCAGCTCCTTGCTTCTTCCAGGGTACCCCTTCCCGTAGGGCGAACAGCCTCCGCGCCATGTTCCTTCTTCCCCCCTCCCAGTGGCCCCGGCTCTCCGGTGCATTCAACCAAAGGCGATCATCCCATTTGCGGAGGTCCAGCTGGGATGGGGGGGGGGGGACACAGACTGCGGTGAAGGGGCACTTTCACTCACCGGAGGGCTGGCAGCGATGAACCGCCTGCGGGACTGGTGGCTGGCCGTCCACACTTAGAGCGCCTGGCTCTCTCTCCCACTGTGATGCGGGGTGCTGGTGGCCCAGGAAGCGAGAGGCAGCCGCTGCTGCAGAACAGCTCCTCAATTATTCAGATACCACCCCCCTCCCGCCTGAGGCCTGTCTGTCATCCCTCCAGCTCGTCTGTCTCCGCCTTCCTGAAGTCACGTGGGCTGGTCAACCCCTTACATTTCTGAGCCCAAGCCTCTCACCAGACAACCACCCCCAACACACACACACACACACACCAAACACACACATCAAACACACACAAGCAATCTGCCATTCTCAACGTCTCCCTGGCCCACTGAGCCTCCAGATGGGGCTTTAAGTATCTCAGGCTGTCCAGAGACTGAGGGGACCAGAGATGGGCCCAGTTCTCTGTCCTGGAAAAAACGGGAACAGACAGGACTGCAGTGTCGGTGTGTTGAGAAGGCGTCTGTCAGCAGCCCCTCCTCTGCTGGACTCAGCACTGAGGAAAGCTGGCTACTCAGACCTGCTTCCTGCCCTCTGAAAGCTTACCCACCTCCTCCCCTGAGCTCTTGCTGCTCTTACATTTCTTCCACCTCCCTCAGCATTATTGGGAAGAAAAGATGGGAGAGACTGAAATTTACTTTCCTTCCCCCCAAAATCAAGCTCCCCTCCTTCAAAGGTAAAGTAAGCCAAGTTTTCCTTTGGGTTCTCAACATCTTGCAAGATGATTTGAGATGTGAAGACCCATCAGGAATTTCAGTCCATGTGAGCTTGGTTTATTTCATTTCCTCTAGCCATTCTTCTTTCATCAGGAAAATGACCACTTCACAAGACTGTTAGGAGGATTAGAAAAGATAATGATCTTGACATTGCCTAGCCCAGCGCTGGATATTACATATTGGGAACTCAATAAATGAGAGTTCTTCTCCTGCCTCTGTTAAAAGTAAATTTCAGAAAATAAGATGGTCATGATTTGTGTCTGGAATGGAGGTGTCTTTTATAAACTTGGAAGGGGGTATCTGTGAGGTCAGACTAGGCAGATAACCAGTTTGAACGGGGACAGGAGAGGCACAAGGCTCATATTTCCCATCGGTTCTGTTAAGATAAATATTCCAGAGCTATGTTATATATTTAAAAGGTGAGGACTAAATGGTACCAACCCAGATGTGTTTGGCCTCATCAGAGAATTAATTATTTAACATGCATTGAATAGACTGATTTGGATGGAAAGTACCTACATGAATTTTTGCATCTGTAGTCCAAGACCTTAAGATATATGGGAGCTAATGAAATGTAACTCCCTGTCCTTGGAAAAAAATTCACTGCACTTTTGTTTGAGAATACTGGCTGACTCATACCCCCTCCTTAGAATGGAGCAGTTCAAAGCTACATTTAGGTGTGTGTTTTAGCTCAGAGGCCTTGGGTTCTCCCCAGAAAAATGACTGACCAGTGCCAGGACAGTTTTGGTAAAACCATTTAGTTCAAGCTTATTACTGCCTTGGACCAGCATTGAGGACTGAAGTCTTGGCACATCCCCTTAATTTAAATTTATGAGTCTTGCAGGAGCAAGGTATATCGGACCCAAGAAACTGTGAAACATTGCATAGAGTTAGAGAATTAGAAATTTGAAGTCATAGTTAAGGCCCTGCCAGTTACTTATTCTAAAATCTTTGGTAAATGACTTGATCTCTCAGAGTCTCATCTTTAAAATGGGAATAGAATGTCTACCTGCCTTCTCCATGAGACAGTTGTAATGTTAAAATGAAATAATGTATGAGAAACCACCCTGTGAAAGGTAAAGAGCAAACAAATGTAAACTACTAATGTTATGGACTGAAGAAAACCCTAAATTTATTCTATCCAGATGCGTTATGGACATAGAGGCATGGGAAGACGGGATTTGTCATGGAATGAGCAGCTACTAAAATGTCAGTGTATTTCTGTAAGCCTGTGTGTGTCCATGTAATTCAAGGGGTATAGTGTTGTGAATGCTGCATTTTTAAATTTTCCCTCTCTTCTGTGATGGATTTCTACATTAAATCTCATTTTTTTTCTCCAGTCTTTCAGTTGAGAATAGCACTAGCCACAGTCACAGTGGTTATGAGTATTTAATATCTCAGATAAGTTTGTGTCTGTATTTCAGGACAGCAGGGTTTAGAGTTTTCTGCCTCTGCTGGTTAAAATTGATTTGGTTTAAAATTCAAAATTGGTTGGATTTCAGGAAAAATATTCAGCATCAAAAGAGCAATTCCTGGTTACTCATCAGTACTTTGAATGGTGAAATGCCAGTAGACCTGTTGAAATCTGCACACAAACCAGGAAGTCCTGAGGAGCTGCCCCTACACTGAAGCAGTCCAGTTTCCTGGTTTACTTCTTTGTAATAGTCCTTAGAACGTTCAACCTAGATCCCTTATATTTAGGGAGACCAGAAAATACCAACCCATGCTTCTATATGTATCACTTAAAAACTTGTTCAGACTAAGTAAGATGCTGCCTCTGACTCCTACCCACCTCGATGTTGTCATGAGAACACATGAGAAATGGAAGAGTAAGCATGAAATAATTTAATGCCTCAAAAATGGTGCAGTTACTCAAATGAATATAAATTTCAGAATATTTTGGACAATTTCACCAGGAATTGCTCTGAGACTCTGAATAATTTTTTCAAATTCGTTTTAAATGCCCGTCAACTTTACCCAGCAAAGAGCAGAAAATAGAGCTTGAGAACAGATCTAGCATAGATTACAGTGGAAAGGTACACCTTAACAGTGATTTCTTGATAATGTTTCCCTTGGGTCCTACCCCTTTACTTGTAAGCTCTTATCTTTTACCTATTGACTATTACCTTTCTAAGCCACTATAGACACTTTCCAGTTGGTGGGAAAGCACTCACAAACAAATTAATAGAAATGCAGTAGATAAAAATGTAGTTGAACATTTAGAGACACACACAGGAGCAACAACTGATGCATATCTCAGTTTCAGGGTTGAACAATGACACCACAGAGTGACTGCTAATTAGATCTTGAAAGTACACTTCCCAATTTTATTGTTCCAACAATTGGAATATGGAGTTTCGATTCATTTATTCTCCATGTACTAGATACTTGAGAAAACAGCCATGAACAATACAGAAATGGTTGCTGCTCTCCTTGAGCTTACAGGCTAGTGGAGGGAGTCAGACCCTAAACACGTAAACAAAGAACTTGAGAAAAGTTCCTGATCAACACAAAATAGAGTGATATTATAAGGGGTGAAGGGCCACCATGTTACTTGAGTGGTGGAAAACTGACAAAAGCAAACGCAGGGCCCAGACACAAAAGTTGTTACTGTCCAAGGAAGGGGCAGTGCACTCTTACCTAAGGCCTTTTGCCAAAAGCCTGACATTTTCAGGGTAATCACTAAAATCATTCATGATTGACCAGTTTGGTTGGATTAGGGTTAGGTCATGAGGGCATTGGCCAGATGCCTTAGAAACAATTTCCTGTTTTTGTCTCATGATTCATGATGATGAGTACTTGATGCTTTCTTCTAGAAGAATTCTCACCTCATCAATACTCCTGATTTTTGACTCTGAGAAGATTCAGAACCTGACAAACCAAAGATACTGCAACAGTATGACCAGGGTCCAGTTCAGAACCCTTTAAAGGGAGAGATGGTTCAGAGCAGCAGAAGAGAAGACACAGAACCAGATCCCAGTCTCCCATAGGCACACAAAAAAGATATATTGAATAAGTAACCTGCTGTTAGTATCCTACCAATGTATAAGCTAAATTATCTACTAGCAATTATCATTTGAGTATCTAAATACTAAGAGAAAGAAAGGGGATGCTGACCTGAGAACGTTCATTTTATTCCTTCCAAATTTACAGAGAGATATAGCAACCCCCACCCCTGTGACACTACCCCACCCTTGCAGAGCATATACAGTTGCTTAATGATAAAGCTGTGGAGAGAAGTCAGGAGTGTCAGACCAATGGAGTTCCTGTCATGGAAGGAAACATTAAAGCAAACACTTCTTCATATTTATTACATGTTTTCTTTCTATCCATCCACTTTTCTACTTAAATAAATTTGTTTTAAAGAGGTTTCTAACATTATTTTAAATAGAAAACTGGTATCTGTTGCCATAAATATAAGATAACCATTTAAATAAACACAGTAAAAACAAAACAGTATTATTGTAGTCAAGCTAAATACTATTGCCTTCCAGATAATTTGAAACTCGCTTTCACCTTATTAAAAAAGAAAATCAGCAACTGTTAGAGAGGTATTAAAGACATGTTGGCATCAAACTGAGGCTTTCTCCATGAAGTAATCAGATAGACTTGAAAGGTAAGTGGAAAAGGTTTAACTTCCTAACTCTGTGATTATAGGCCATTTAGTACTGAGTCCTACTACCATCTAAGTCAGTATTTCTCTTAACTTTAATGTATGTATAAATCATCTGGAGATCTTGTTAAACATGTAGAATTGGATTCAGTAGGTCTGGGTGGGACTCAAAGACTTGCATTTCTAACACAATCACAGTGATGCTGGTGCTGCTGGTTGTTGGACCACTCTGAGTAGCAAGAAACTAAAGTACCAGTGATGTTATGTGTTCCACATTTGGGAATATGCTACCTCTTTTTTTTCACTTTTTAAAAAATATATTTTATTGATTATGCTATTACAGTTGTCCCATTTTCTCCTCTTTATTCCCCTCCACCCTGCACCACCCCTCCCACACACATTCCCTGTTCCCCTTAGTTCATGTCCATGGGTGGTCCATATATGTTCTTTGGCTTCTACATTTCCTATGCTATTATTAACCTCCCACTGCCTATTTTGTACCTACCATTTATGCTTCTTATTCCCTGTACCTTTTCCCCCATTCTCCCCCTCCCCCCCCGCCACCCGCTGACAACCCTCCATGTGATCTCCATTTCTGCGATTCTGTTCCTGTTCTAGTTGTTTGCTTAGTTTGTTTTTCTTAGGTTAGGTTGTTGAGAGTTGTGAGTTGTCATTTTACTGTTCATATTTTTTTATCATCTTCTTTTCTTTAGATAAGTCCCTTTAACATTTCATATAATAAGGGCTGGGTGATGACGAAATCCTTTAACTTGATCTTATCAGGGAAGTACTTTATCTGCCCTTCTGCTCTAAATGATAGCTTTGCAGGATAGAGTAATCTTGGATGTAAGTCCTTGCCTTTCATAACTTTGAATACTCTTTCCAGCCCGTTCTTGCCTGCAAGGTTTCTTTGGAGAAATCAGCTGACAGTCTTATGGGAACTCCTTTGTAGGTAATTGTCTCTTTTACTCTTGCTGCTTTTAAGATTCTCTCCTTCTCTTTAATCTTGGGTAATGTAATTACGATGTGCCTTGGTGTGTGCTTCCTTGGATCCAACTTCTTTGGGACTCTCTGAGCTTCCTGGACTTCCTGGAAGTCTATTTCCTCTGCCAGATTGGGGAAGTTCTCCTTCATTATGTTTTCAGATAAGCTTTCCATTTCTTGCTCTTCCTCTTCTTCTGGCACCCCTATGATTCGGATGTTGGAACATTAAAACATCTGGAGGTTCCTAAGCCTGTCTTCATTTTTTTGAATTCTTGTTTCTTTATTCTGTTCTTGTTGAATGTTTCTTTCTTCCTTCTGCTCCAAACTGTTAATTTGAGTCCTGGTTTCCTTCCCTTCACTGTTGGTTCCCAGTACATTTTCCTTTATTTCACTTTGTATAGCCTTCACTTTTTCCTCCATTTTGCGATCATATCCAACCATTTCTGTGAGAATCCTAATTACCAGTGTTTTGAACTGTGCATCTGATAGGTTGGCTATCACTTCATCTCTTAGTTGTATTTTTGGAGGTTTGATCTGTCCTTTCATTTGGGCCATCTTACTTTGTCTCAGCACAGATGTTATGTAGTAAGGGGTGGAGCCTTAGGTATTCTCCAGGGCTGAACAACCCACTTTGCTGTGTTGTGGTGCTGTATATGGGGGAGGGGTCCTAGAGAGGGAGCAATGCCACTTGCTTGGCTCTCAGCCGGCTTTCAGTCACTTCCCCTCCTACCCACAAGCAAATTGGGCCCTTTTGGTGTTGGTTCCCCGGTAGGTGGGTTTGTATACCTTCTAGGATCCTGTGGGTCCAACGAACTCTCCTGTAAGGCTGGGAGTTTCTCCTGCTGCCTCATCCCCCACAGGTTTTTACAGTTAGTGGTTTCGAGGCTTTATTTCCCCTCATGGAACCCTGAGTTGTGCAGTCTGTCTCACTCTCCAGTTGTTCCTCCTGGTTTATCTTCACACAAATGTGGGACTGCCTGCTCCACCAGCTGCTGCCTCACTCGATCTGCCACCTGCCGCCTTGCTGTGAGTCCTCTCTGTCCCGGGTGCTCATCTGTACCCATCCTGTCGGTCTGGATGAATGTTTCTTCTTTAACTCCTTGGTTGTCAGACTTCCATACAGTTCGATTTTCTGTCTGTCCTGGTTGTTTTTTGTTTTTAAATTTGTTGTTGTCCTTCTTATGGTTGTGTGAGGAGGCACAGTGTACCTACCTACATCTCCATCTTGGCTGGAAGTCCAAATCAGGATATGCTACCTCTTATTTTATAGGTGAGGAAAGTGAGGACTTGGAGATCGTGAATAACCTGAGGTCCTACAGTTAGTTGGTAGATTAGTTAGGAGTAAAACTCATTTCACAGTCTTCCTGCCCCTCAGTTTAGTGCTTGTTCCCCAGAAAGCTATAAGGGCACTGATGTGCTACTTGGGCCAAACAAACAAAACAAACACCCTTCCCCCCAAAAAAACTCCCCAAAACAAAACATTTTCAAAAGGCTATGACATGAAATCCAGGGTTTGAACTGCTATATTCTATGTTATGCCCAAACTCAGTGGCTTAAGATAACAAACTGTATTTGTGGGTCACAGTATGTCTGCACTGTGGGTCACTATGGGCTCAGCTCCATGTAGTCACTCTAGACCATTTTTTTATGCCCCATCTTAACATGATACTTCGGAGTTCACCTTGGCAGACAGGACCACGTCTGGGAAACCTTGCTCCATCAACTAAATACTCTGGCGTGGAAGTGGGGCACAGCACTATTGCCCACAGACCACTGGCCGGAACACGATGGCCCCACTCAACTGCAATTACAAAGGAGATGGAGAAGGATAATACTTCCATCTGTCGGGAATGAGAGTTGAACCAGATACCATGAACATTAAAAGTCTTTACCAAATATATAGTCTTTCTATCATGGATATTCTTAGTTTTTTAAAACAGATTTTATTTATATATTTTTAGACAGAGGGGAAGGGAGGGAGATAGAGAGGGAGAGAAACCTTAATGTGTGGTTGCTTCTCACGTGCCCCCTACCAGGGACCTGGCCCACAACCCAGGCATGTGCCTTGACTGGGAAACAAATTGGCGACTCTTTGGTTTGAAAGCCGATGTTCAATCCACTGAGTCACACCAGCCGGGGCGAATCTCCTTGATTTTGACATCTCAGTCTTTTTTCCTCTTTTCATGAGCTCCCTTATCCAAGTTTTCCAGGCCAATGAGGCCACTGTTAGTCCATTTTCCCTGGGTCCTTCTGTATCATACAGAAGGAAAAGGCAGTATAGTGGTAGAGGGAACACAGAACACCAGGGAACTTTGGTGATAGCAGGAGCATGAAAATAGATTGGCCAGTCAGTAAAGGTGACCATGGTGCCTAGAAAAGAGAGAGGGGCAGAGAAAAAGAAAAGTAAGGGAAAAGAAAGGAAATGTTCATTTCTTGAGGGCCTAGTATTAGGACATTTACATGATTTTGCCTTAATAACATTCCCATCAGGTTGTTAGTAGCCTGTTTTACACTCAAGCAAACAGATGCTCAGAGAGCTTCAATAACTTTTCGAGGTCAACATAAGAGTAAATCAGGATCAGTGTCAGACCATAAACTTAGTGTTTCTCCAAGGAATTCTAAGAAAATCACTCTTGCAAAGGAAAGCAGGTCCTGAAGAAGAGTTTACTTGTTCACACTGATATTAGAACTGAGGCTTGGCTTTGCTGTGGTTGGCACATGCAGACACATAGCTGAAACATCCTGATTTCATAGTGGCTACTGCATGGGATTATACAGTTTTTGTGAGAGACCAAGATTCTTTTGACTTTGTAACTGGATGTCATCACTGTCAGTCATCTTTGGGCATAAAAGAGGAAGTCAAGTCACCCCCTGAGAGAAGGCCAGAGTGGGTGTTGAAGAGTCTTCCTTAGGAGACTAAGAGTGATGGGGGCCAGATTGTTCCATGTGCTGCTGCGGTCATGGTGGGAAGGAGCAGGGGACTCTTGAGTGAGACAGACCTTGGTTTGCATCCAAAGTCAACTAATTATTAGTGACATGGTATTTGACAAATTATTCAAGTCTGTCTGAGACTTAGTATTCCAACATGTGAAAGTGGATAATGATGCCTAACTGCAGAATGGTGGTGAAGATCGGAAATGATATATGTTAAGTGCCCAGCACATGTCATTGTTCAGTATCAGTGGCTCTTCTTAGTGTTATCATTGATAAGAAGGTGGCTGTGAAAGAGGCTGGAGAAGCTCAGCCTCCAATTTCCTGAGTGAGCTCAGCTATGCAGTTTCCTGTTCTGAGCCTCCATTTGTTCTTCAGAAAAGTGAGGGAATAGGAGCAGATTTCTTCTATGAGCTCTTCCATAGACTCAAGTCAATGAGCCAGGAGTCATGTGGTTCTCCTGGGAAAGGATAGGGACCAGTCTTGGTGAGCACCTACTCACACACAGTACAGCAAAGAAAAGGGAAACAGCTTACGCTGAATGAAGAGGTCCAGGGACTCACTGGCAGAGTTCCTGAGCCCCAGACAGGAGCAAACTTTATTTTGTTGCCATTGCCACCAACCAATGACCCATTACAACAAGAGGCAAAGTTAGGGACGACTCTGGGTCAAGGGGTGGTCTGTTTAGCCACCATTGCATATAAGAAAGTCCACATCGCTAATAGAAGCAGTACTCACTCAGGCAGCAGCCACAGCAGAAGCTTTGAATACAAAACAAAAATGTCAATAAGCACCAGGGAGAATTGGAGGGAGAGGAATGAAGTTCACTCTAATGGGACTGTTAGCTTGCTTCAGTCTCGGCAGCCCATGCTATTGCCACCAAGTGGAAAATGGATTATACTGGCAGTGGGCCAATTATGTCCACAGCAGATTCCCTTCATGAGATGGGCAGGCAAATCACTACCCTCTGAGTAAGCATTCATCAGTAAAACAATGATTACTTTGTCAGCCTTTTAAAGATATGTATTTACCTGCTGTGTATAAGCTTTCTCTTGTTTAATTCAATGACTTTTATTTATTTGTTCATTTGTTTTTATTACATTTATTGGAGTAACATTGGTTAATAAAATTATACAGGTTTTAGGTATATAATTCCATAACGCATCATCTGTATATTGTATTGTGTGTTCACCACCCAAAATCAAGTCTGTCACCTTATATACCCCCACCTTTTACCCTCTTCTACCTCCCACACTCTCCTTTCTCTTTGGTAATAACCATACTGTTGTCTGTGTGTATGAGTTTTGGATTTTTGTGTTTAACCCCTCAACTTTTTTACTTAGCTCCCCAATCCCCAATCCCCCTCCCCTCTGACAGCTGTCAGTCTGTTCTCTGTATCTATGAGTCTGTTTCTATTTTGTTTGTTAGTTTACTTTGTTCATTAGATTACATATATATGTGAAATCATATGGTATTTGTCTTTCTCTGACTGGTTTATTAACTTAGCATAATACTCTCCAGGTCCATCCAAGCTGCCACAAAAGGTAAGATTTGCTTCCTTTCTAGGCCAAGTAGTATTCCATCATGTAAATGTATCACAGCTTTTTTTTATCCACTCATTTACTGATGGGCATTTGAGCTGTTTCCAAATGTTGGCTATTGTAAATAATGCTGTATAGAACATAGGGATGCATATGTATTTTTTGAATTAGTGTTTTGGGTTTCTTTAGATATATTCCCAGAAGTAGAATTGCTGGTTAATGACAGTTGCATTTTTAATTTTTGAGGAAACTCTGTACTGTTTTTCACAGTGTCTATTTGTGAAAATCTGCCTTTCCACATAGTACATGAAGGGTCCCTTTTCTCCACATCCTCACCAACACTTGCTTATTGATTTATTGATGATAGCCATTCTGAAAGGTGTGAGGTGATAATCTCATTGTGGTTTTCATTTGCATTTCTCTGATGATTAGTAACATTGAGCATCTTTTTAAATGTCTATTGGCCATCTGTATGTTGTCTTTGGAGAAGTGTCTATTTAGGTCCTTTGCCCATTTTTAAATTGGAGTGTTTTTTTATGGTGTTGTTGTGTAAGTTCTTTACGAATTTTGAATATAAACCCCTTATCAGCTGTATCATAGACAAATATGTCCTCCCATTCAGGAGCTGTATTTTCATTTTGTTAAGGGTTTTCTTTTTGTGCAAAACCTATTTAGTTTGATGTAGTCCCATTTTGTGTTTGTGTGTGTTTTCCTTGCCCAAGGAGACATATCAGGAAAAATATTGCTCTGAAAAATGTCCGAGATTTTACTGCCTATGTTTTTTTCTAGGATTTTTATGGTTTTGAGTTCTACCTTTAATTCTTTAACCCACTTTGAGTTTATTCTTGGGTATGGTGTGAGAAGGCTGTCTAGTTTCATTTTTTTGCATGTATTTGCCTAATTTTCCCAACACCATTTGTTGAATAGACTATCTTTACCACATTGTATATTTTTGCCTCCTTTGTCACATAATAATTGACCATAAAGACATGAGTTTATTTATGGACTCTCTATTCTGTTTCAATGATCTATATGTCTGTTTTTATTCCAGTAGCATGCTGTTTTGATTACTATGGCCTTGTAGTATAGTTTGATATCAGGTAGTGTGATTCCTCCAACTTTGTTCTTCTTTCTCAAGATTGCTGTGGCTATTCAAGGTCTTCTGTGGTTCCATATAAATTTTTGGAATATTTGTTCTGGTTCTGTGAAACACGCCATTGGTATCTTGATAGGTTGAATCTATAGATTACTTTGGTAGTATGGATATTTTAATGGTGCTATTTCTTCCTATCTATAAAATGGTATATGCTTATGCTTATTCATATATTCTTCAATTTCTTTCTTCAGTGTATTATAATTTTTCAAGTACAAGTCTTTCACATCCTTGGTTAAATTTATTCTGAGGTATTTTAATTTTTTTTGATGCAACTGTAAATGATATTGTTTTCTTAGTTTCCCTTCCTGGTTGTTCATTACTGATGTTTAAAAATGCAACTGATTTTTGAATATTTATTTTGTATTCTGTTACTTTTCTGAATTCATTTATCAGCTCTAATAGATTTTTTGGGGAATTTTTAGGGTTCTCTATTTACAGTATCATATCATCTGCTAATTCAATGACTTTTAGAATATGAAAATACTTCATTCTGTTGACTTACTTCTTAAAGCTTTTTAGAACACCAAATACTCTGTAAAGCATTCCAACATATTAAATAAAACTAATGAGACAATTTAGAAAAAGCAATAAAGTTCCAGACTTTATCTCCTGCAGGTCTCAGCTGGGGAAGGCCTAAATTATTGACTGAAGATATATGTTTTCAGAATTCCCAGTGAGGGGGGAGTTCATAGCCTACTGTCTCCTTCCACAAAATGTTATAGTGTTTAATTGTCTTTGCATTAAGGTTTTCTATGTCTCATTGTGCCAGATGCCAGAAGCCTTTACGATGAATCAAGGCAAGACTGAATACGCCCTCCTTGGAGATTTAGTCATCCTATAGCACTCTGTATTCAGATTGGCGGATCACTGTAGGTACTGGTTTTTGGTTCTGTGTTCAGCTTGGTCTGGAACACTTTCTCCACATGACTTAGGGCCACACTAGTGAACTTCCAGATCTCAAAATATGACCCGGTGTCTTAGGACAAGTCCTAAAGCAGACATCAGTTCACTACTTTCTACGTACTGACTCTGCAGGCCCCACTTTTAATAATCTTGCTAATCTCTGTGTTATTGCACAGAAATTGCACTGAATTTTTTCTTGTTTTGATTATGCTTATATATCTATGTTCAGTAGAGCCTTGGACCTCTATTAAAATGCAAATCCTGCAGGAGGTATTTGTTTAATCTATACTAATAACAACACTGCTGTGAGAAATAAGGATGGTTCTCTTTGTCCTTACCCTGTCTCGATAAGTAATTGCAGAGTTTTGCTTCATCCATGAGGTCAGTTTCTAGCCTTGAGCTTCTCTGCTGATTCTCTGGGATCTCTGCCTTTTGATGTGAAGATATGATGATGAAGATGATGATGGTAGGGCAGTAACAGTGTCTATTCCTTCCCATTCATTCTTTGTGCCTCAAGCCTCCTACTCTGGCTGGTTCAGCTGCTGCTCTTTTCATTATGTTTAGTCTTGGGAATATTTGCACCAATTAATTTATCATCAGAAGAAATACTTTAATCTATAATGGGAAATGAGGCAAACTTAATTCCATCTCACAATTGCTCAAAGAGTATAGTTGTTTTGTCCAGAACAGATGCTGACAATAGCTGGTTTAATAAGCAAGTGCCCGTCTCCTTTGAATTCTGTAAGTAGCTTTAACATCCCCGATCCTTTACTAAAACAATTCTTCACAAAATTTGATCCAATCAGACTGCCAGTCAAGATGGTGGCATAGGTAAACCTCCTCTCACAGCTACAGCAAAAATTACAACTAAACCACAAAACAAATATCACCCCAAATTGTCAGAAAACCGAGCTGTGTGGAAGTCTGATAACTAAGGCTTTGAAGAAGCCACATTCATCCAGACAGGTGCACTTTTTTACAATAGGCCATGCCACTAAGACAAAGCAACTCTACTTAATATACAGAAACAAAATAAAGGGAGGCTGCCAAAATGAGGAGACAAAGAAATATGGCCCGAATGAAAGAACAGAATAAAACTCCAGAAAAAGAGCTAAACAAAATAGAGATAAACAACCTATCAGATACAGAGTTCAAAACACTGTTTTTCAGGATGCTCCAGGAACTCACTGGGTATTTCAACAGCATAAAAAAGATCATGGCAGAACTTAAGTAAAATAAAGAAAAACATACAGGGAACCAACAGTGGAGGGGATAAAGCTGAGAATCAAACCAACAATTTGGAACACAAGGAAGAAAAGACACTCAATTAGAACAGCAAGGAAAAAAAGAATTCAAATATGAGGACAGGCTAAGGGACACCTTAAGATGTCTCTAAGATGTGCCTCTGGGACATCTCTAAATATATCAACATCTGAATCACAGAGGTGCCAGAAGAGGAGAAGAAGAGCAAGAAATTGAAAACTTATTTGAAAAAATAATGAAAGAGAACTTCCCTAATTTGGTGAAAGAAATAGACATACAAGTCCAGGAAGCACAGAGAATCCCAAACAAGATGGACTGAAACAGGACCACACCAAGACACATCATTATTAAAATGCCAAAGTTTAAAGATGAAGAGAGAATCTTAAAAGCAGCAAGAGAAAAGCACATAGTTATGTACAAAGGAGTTCCCAGAAAACTGTCAGCTGATTTCTCAAAAGAAACTTTGCAGGCAAGTAAGGACTGGCAAAAAGTATTCAAAGTGATGACAAGTAAGGACCTACAACTTAAATTACTCTATCCAGCAAAGCTATCATTTAGAATTGAAGGGCAGATAAAGTGTTTTCCAAACATGATGAAACTAGAGGAGTTCATCACCAAGCCATTATTATATGAAATGCTAAAGGGAATTATATAAGAAAAAGAAGATAAAATTGATGAACATTAAAATGGAAATAAATTCACAACTATCATTAATTGAGTCTAAATAACAAACTAAGCAAACAAACTGAACAGGGACAGAACCATAGATATGGAGATCATTTGGAGGGTTACAGTTGGGAGAGGGAAAGGGGGAGCTTGGGGAAAAGGTGCAAGGATTAATAAGCACAAATTGGTAGGTACAGAATAGATAGGGGAATATTAAGAACAGTATGGGAAATGGAATGGCCAAAGAACTTATATGCATGACCCATGGATATGAACTAAGGAGGGGATTGCTGGAAGGAATGGGGGTACAAAGTGGAGGGGGACAAGGGGGAAAATTGGGACAACTATAATAGCATAATCAATAAAATATATTTTTAAAAAACTTTGTTTACCTCACACATGCCAATGCTTTTTGCTGGTTAGTAATCCTCATAAAACAGGAGAAAAAGGGTCAACATAAAAGAGAGCAACAATAAAATATTTGTCCTATTTAGGAAGGTGACGTGACCTCTGGCTTTGACAGAGGTGTGTATCTAGTGAAGGGAGCTGCATTATATGTTTTGAGAATTAAGTCTTTTTCTATGTTGGATAAGTGAACCACGAGATAAAGAAATTCCAAAGTGCACATAATGTGTTTATGTGGGGAGTAGAATAAATGATTGCTATGCCCTGAGGCCTCCCCTTATGAGACTTGGGCAAGTTTAGAACAGTTGGGAAGGAGATGTTTATTTGAACAAAATGGGGAAAATGCGAGTAACAAAGGCATCTTTTTGGGGGATGATTTCAGCCTGGCCAAGAAGATCGTTAGACTTTTAAAAATAAAAATTATAGTGGCTAACATTTATTGGGTTCTAACATTTATCAGAACATTTATTCTGACAAGAAGGTCACAGATGTCAGTCATTTATTGACTAAGGTAGGTGTGTATTTTCAAGGAGAATTTCAGAGCAGCTGCCCTATGGAAAACTCATTTAATAAACATTAAATAGATATTTCCCAAGAGCCTACTATGAGCACAGTGACCAAGCTAGACCTCTGTGATTAAAGAAAAGAGCCTACATGAAAGGCTCATTGACTAAAAAGTCAGGGACTTGAAGCACAGCTGGATCCAGGTGCTGAAAAACCATCACTAGGTGTCTGCTGTCATCTCTCAGTTCTGTTTGTTTCTGAATTAGCTTTATTCTCAGCCAAGCTCTCCTCAAAGGTGGCTCATGGGCACCAGTGGCCCCAGGCTCACTGCTTACCAGGTTAACAACCCCAGCAGAAGAGTATCTTTTTCCTAATAGTTTCAGCCCAAATTCCAGGGCTGACTCTCATTGAACTGAGAGTTATTTGCCCATTTCTTAATTAATCATTAAGCTGAGAAAAAGGAATGTGATAATTGGCTGGTTTATGCCCTGTGCCCACCATAGTTCTGGAAGGTGGGGTTAATATCACTGATACCACAGGGCCTGGGAGTGGGGAGTAGGACAGAACACTGTTAATCAAAAGAAAGAAATAGATTCTAAGCAGGGGGAAACAATAATGCATATTCCAAACTTTATTGTCCATAGAATCCTTTTTCTTAAAATTATTATTCAGTAGGACACACTTGTGGAAATGCAGTCATAAGTAATTTGATGCTTAAATAATGTCTCATAATGAAGAGGGTCTTGTTCCTAGACATTCTTATCTGACCCTATTGAACTTGTTTGTCCACTGAAATGGAAAATGCATTGCCTGATTATTCACACCACTAGGAGCTGCCACGCCAACAATGATAATTGTGATTAAATTTCTTCTTAAAAGTACCACTCTGCATTTGTTTAGTGCTATACACTTTATCAAATGTTTCCTCCCACATAACATCTCATTAGTTCTGAGATACTATCGATTGTATTTAATTACTCCATGACCTAAGCTATCAGAAAACAGTCTTCTTGTCATTAGCTGTCAAAATATCATACCTGATTCCCAGATCCCTTTAGCTCCACCTGTTGTTACCTTGCTGGACTCAAAAACTATTTGTGAAGATATTAAGTATGCTAGTTGACTTTGCCTTGTTGAAAATATGTTTTATTTTAGTGCCATAAGATATTAGCAGAGGAAAGCACTGATTGAAGACTGGCCAATTGCTCCCAGCTGTCAATCTGAAAACAGAAGGCAACGGTCCAGGCCCCAAATTATTTATGCGCAAGAGCACTGGCATTGGGACGGCTTAGATGGGGCTGACACCAAGCACCGGGCAATTTTGTTTTACCCAAGAATGTATAAATGTATGTATGCATGTGCCAGTGAAGTTGCATTTGGTTCCAAGTAAAGGAAAGCTCAACTAAAACTGACTTGAAAATAAAGGGAACTTACTGGCTCTTATAACCCCATGTCTGCCTTAGATCTCTTTTAGGGCAAGAATGATAGGTAGCTAGATAGATGATAGATAGGTAGATAGATAAGAAAGAAAGAAAGACAGACAGAAAGACAGAAAGACAGACAGACAGACAGACAGAAAGAAAGAAAGAAAGAAAGAAAGAAAGAAAGAAAGAAAGAAGACATAGGGTGGAGTTAAGATTTGTTTGGTCAATGACTTGACGCAGTCATCGCAAACAGCTTTTTTTCATGGCATCAAAATGGCTTCAATGGTTCCAGGCTTCATATCTGCACCATATACCATCCAGAAGGAGAAAGTAGCCTTTCTTTCCTGTGAGCCCCCAACAAACATCCTCTCCAGTCTCATTGGTTTGAATTAAGTCTTATACCCCTTCCTGATCAAGAAGCCTCATCAGATATTTGGATTATATTGATTAATATTCTACCCCTGAAGCCAGACGTGGGGTTAGTTTCCCCTCAGTCAGATGGGGGTTGAGTAAACTGGGTGGTTTCCAAGGAATGGGAGTTAGATATGGGGGAGAAAACTCCAAACAAAGCTCATTAGTCCAGAATGGTATCAGTGTAGTTTCTCTCTGTCTCTCCTTTGAATATTATCTACTTATTCTAATTCTACAAAGGATTTCAAGCAAGTAATGGCCATTATTGGTAGGGATTGGAAACAACACAAAGAGCCTTAGATTTGGAATTCAGTGATGCCATATCCCATCTCCATGGCCTTGGGCAAGTCCTACATTTGAAATTCAGCCTCTCTCATTGGTAAGTGAGAATAATATTTTCTCTATCAATCTCACAAGGTTGTTGTGATCAAAGAGAGGATCATGACTTTAGGAGCATTTTCTAGTTTACAATAAAAATGTAAGTTATTATTATTTTTTTTCATGGCTGGCATCACTTAATGGGGAATACATATTTCAGAGCAACAGATTTGCTTTGAAAAATGTTCTATCCCAAATCTCCAGTAGGATAAAAAAGGAGCAGCAGTGGCTTTTAGGTATATGGTGCTAAGCATATGACTTAGCACCATATACCTAAAAGCCACAGGAAATAATGACTTTGGAATAGCTGGAGAAAGACCAGATGGATGCCTCTGTGATCAAAGGAGTTATTTTTAGAAACATGTTCAGTATCCTAGGACAATGTCATGTGGGGAGAAATTATGCTCTTCTGTATAAAGTACTGTACTAGTTATTCCCCTTGGAATATCCAGAGGTTAAAAACATGTTTTTCTGGAACACACAGACACCAAATTGTCATGTAACCTTAGGTCAATCATTAACCTTTCATTCAGATCCTCAGTTTTCTCATATGACACATGAGTAATAACACTGACCTCATAACATTTGAGAGATGGTTATACTATTAGTTGGTGACTGACTATACAGCGCCAAATGGTGCCTGGAGCATAGTAGCTGCTTTCTAAATGGCAACTCCTCTGGCTGCCTCCATTAACCATGAAATTTACAAGGGGCTAATAATGGGAGGGCCTTATCTCTGAAGCTTCTTTCTCTAAGCCTCAGAAGTTCATAAATATTTTAAATATAATTTATATTCTTGATCCTAGGAAAAATGATTTGGAAATTACACTAGGATATTTAAAGCTAGACAGTGATTTCTGAACCTTGTAAAGTGTCTTAGCAAACTTGGTTCAGTGTCTAAATTGATTTTATTACCAGAGTGAATTGTATATAAAAATGAACAGGTAGCCATCTATTTAGTTATCAATATATCACCTTGTATGTCTAGTTCTTACCTTTTAATAAGTTTGCAGAGCTTCTTTTTAGAAATATAACCATCATTCATTTTAAAATTCAAGAAAACTTAATGGTTATTAGAAATTTAGAAAATCAATTTTGGTCTTTATATACGGGAAATTTCATCTGGTTGGTACATCTATGAAGTAACAGTTCAGTATTGGTTAATGTCTGTAATGATGATTCTCAAGATATAGCTGGTACCTCTGAGTCATCAGACATAGGCTGAGTAACATTCAAACAGCTTTAGTGTTAAATGCATTTTGTTCTATTTGAATCCTTTGAAATATGTATTTGTGGCACAAATTTTATCTTTTGCTAGACATTTTCATAGGTTGAACTTGAGAACTTTGTCTCTGGACCTGGAATAATACAGAAATCTCAATCCAATTAGGGATTTCAAATACATTTTTTACTCTAATAAAAATTATAGATATTATGCAAGTGAATGGAAGTTTATATTTAAGGAAGACTGTGAACATTTATAAACAATGATAATTACTTAATACTGTGGGTTAGTAGAAAGGTCACAGGATAAGAATTAGGAGGTATTAGTTTTAAACCCTAAGTTTTTTCATAACTTTGGGTAAATCACTTAACCTCCTTGATTTCAACTGTAAAATAAGGAAGTTGAACTAGATGATTACTGAGATATCTTTAGATTTTAAAATTTTATGCTTCTATTCTCATATATAATATATAGTGTGTTTTTAATAGAGAACCAAATTAGGCTACAGTTGGAATTTTAATCTCAACTAAGACAGTATACCTTTAAAATACAACCACTGTTTAAAATTACTGAGTAAGGACAGACTTCAAAGAATAAACTCCAAACTTAGAGCTTATTATTATTTCTAAGATGAAAGTACATTATTTAATATAGGCAATTATGGCTATAGCAAACTACATTGATAACTGAAATACAAACAGGCCTGTTCTGAGGATATTTGCTAATATTCTTTCTTTATTAATAAATATTTCATCAAATGCTTCCTTCAATCTTGAATAAATGAATAACTTCAATTATAGACACTATTATCTATATATGTATTTGCTGTTATGACAGATGTCCATCAACTGGCTAAAATTTGTTAATAATCCTCTAATCAATATTTATGCATTTATTGACACATCTGCTTACATCCTCTAATGGCCTATTCCTTACTTAACTATTAATCGTAAAAATACCTAGCACAACAAAAAAAGCTTTAAGATGTTCAATTATGATAAGCATTGGGATCAACAAACATCATTGGATATGTAAATAGCCATCAGTAAAGATGGTTTGTGTACAATTGTAAAAAGCCAGTCATTGGTAGATGTTAACCTGTTGGTGGACTTTGGTCATAGCATATTTACTCAAGCTGCGAGAGTGTTTGTGATGGAAACTCCTCCAGGAGCAAATGTAGCAGCATTGATTTCAGCTGATTAGCTTGCTGCCTTAAATATGTGCCAACAAGTAACAGTTTATGGAGACAGCTGACATCCTACAGAAGCTGGAGATCAGACACAATGAGGAATGTATTTCAGACACAAGTAATGGGAAATCAAGAGATTTCCAATCTATGTCAAGCAGCAAAGCTGACATCATTGTTGAGGTAGAGAAGATAAGCTTTGACCCTACTATGACAGCTGGCTTTTGGTGGAGAAAGATCTGTGAAAACAATAAAAGGAAACTTTGATAATAGTTACTACGATGAGTAGCTAAATATGGAAATACAGTCATAACTTAGAGGCAGTGCAGGTTCAGGTTCAGACCATGACAATAAAGCAAATATTACAAGCAAGCAAGCTGTAATTTTTTTTGCTGGTGGAGGGGTTTGCCTTCAATCTGTATAAACACAATAAAGCTAAGTGCGAGGAAAGGAGGTATGCCTGCATCCTTAGGGTTAGCCTAAATTCAAGAAAGCACCTATTATTACTCATATGACCTTTTGGATGTTATTTATTTTCAAAGTGCTGCAAGGCCCTAGGATGTTAATGATATGGCTCTCACTGTAGAAAGAAAAGAGGTCTTTCAGGATGGGGCAGAAAAAACGAAGTGGGATTAGTGTCAAACCAGGTGTGTCTGACAAACTGACAACAACAAGAGCCACCAAACTGAAATCATTGTTAGGAATAAAGAAATTTACCTAGAATCCAGACATAGGACAGGCCACTATGATAACTCAATCCATTTATTCCATCCTTGTTTTCCTGTTGTTTCCTTGGTTCTTCTCTCCTCCCTGCATGGTAGCTTCATGCTGGTATTGACAGGTTACCCTAGGATTAGACGTCATGTCTACTAACAGGAGAACACAAAAGGAAATAAAATATTGCTTCTGGGACTCCTTCCAGAAGATCAAGGGATAACTTTTCCAAAAGCCATGAGGAAACTTATTTTTCAATTTACTTGATCCAGTTGATATCATGTGACTAGTCAGGAGTCAGTTATAGCTAGTGAGAAGGGATGATGAATCAAGAGAGCTTAAGTGAATCAAGCTCTCTGGGGCTAGATGTGTGGACAGCTTCTGTTAATACCAGGGCACTGTGTGTGGGAAGACTGGATACCTGGAGAAAATCAAGGCTCTCTTAGGAGAGCAAAAGAGAGGGGGAAGTGGACGCCCAGACACTAGTCCAGCACCTGTTCTTACCAGCTGATGAGATTGGGCAAGGTAGCTAGCCACTTTGGAGTTTATTTTCCTTAACCAAATAACAGTTCTACACATATACTTGATATTCATTTTATCTTCCCTTAGTAACAATGGCTCCTTTCTGTTCTGGTTGAAAAGATTGCCAGCTAAAGTCTATAGTTTTTAGCATACTCTGCCTATCAGGCTTTGGGGAATTGCCTTAAAAGGTGAGCTGACAGTTGATATGTGACTTTCTGGTCTTTCTTTGCTTTATCTTGTTTTCTACTTTGACTCAAGAGGTAATTATTAGAGTTCAGCAGCCATTTTTGGAGAGGAAGGACTCCTGAGAATGGAGACCATGTAGAATTGCCAGTTCAGCCCTGAACTTCCTACCTAGACCTTTCTTTTATGTGATAGAAAAACTAACATATAAATCTTTTAAGCCACTCTTGCTTGAAATATTTGTTGCTAGTCTTAGAACTCACTATTCAAATGGTCTTTTCCAATCATCAGTGTATAATAATTTGCTAGTAAAGTTGAAGTCACTATGACAAGTCATGGCCACTCAAATGGATGACCTTTCAAAGTTTCTATATGTCCATGCAGAAAAATTGTTCTCTTCCAATGGAAACTTTTAATGAAATAAAATTCTAATCAAATTAAATCATCCTGCTTTTTATTCATTTCACATAAGAGCATGTATGAGAGACTGAGTTTGCTGGGAAAATGAGTAGAACTCTCCATATTGCTTGACTCTGCAACAATCTGCAGGAGAGTTTATGATTCATTCAATACTTTAGCACCAATACTTCATGAAAAAGTGCGTCATTTTGGAGGGGAGCACTTGTGGACTAAAACTAAGTGAGCAGCTCTTAAACTGTCTTGTCACATTAAATTTGTACTGTGTGTCTGTAGCCACTCAGTGATGGCAGAAATAACCAAGTGTTGTGCATAAAAAGTTTCCCTAGGCCAGGGGTTATTTGTAAATTTTTTTTCTGGAAAAATTACATTGAGATATTTGCATTCAGTTTCCCTTCAACTATCTAGATAGATGGCACCCATGAATGGAGAATGACTTGTGTTCTCCTTCATGCCTCCATGTTCAAAGATAATGACATTCACTTGTGCTTGCTCTTGTTTCCATTTTACTAACTGAATCTGCACTCTTACTTCATTACCTGCCTGTGGGTCCTTCGGCTTTGGGTATGTTTCTGGAATTTTTCACAGAACACTCTCATATGCTTCTTTTACTTTCTATGATTTCTCTTTTGACTTTGGGAGTTGACATTACCTTGAGTGAGATCATTACTCTTTAGCTCCTGGCCCATGAGTTTCCCTTTCACCATCTTTTCAACCACACTCAAGTCCTAGACCATATTTTTGAATGAATAAAAAACATCTTATGATTCGTCTTTCAGTTTCAGTTGGTAGCCTGAGTGAATAGGGTGGGGAAGGCTTGGGGTTGGGATGGAAGCCAAGAAAGGACTAGGAGTGATAGTAGAATTTAGCCCTTGATTTTAGTTTTAAAACCTTGTGCATCTTCTAGGTTTTTATTTAACTCATCATCAAATGCTAGATGTCATTTATTTAAGCGACCATTTGTAGAGTCTCTATGTACCCAGTTCCATGCTAGTTACTGGGAATAAACAGGTAGAAGATACAATCTATGCCTTCCAGGAGTTTACAGTCTTATGAGGGAGGCAGTCAAGTACATGAAAATAACAGTTGTCTGGGGTGGGTTCTACTGAAAAGCTCTAAGAGAATCAGAGATAGCATAAAACAATCAGTGTGTGTGGCTGTGATTTCATGGCTGGCTTGGAAATAAAACACAGGTCGGTCAGTTAGGCAGGAATTATCATACAATATGCCTGACAATATTTATAAGTCCATGTCACCTGCTGAAGACATTTTCCTTAAACTTGGTGTATTTCCTAGAACGCTAGTGCTCCCCCCCCACCCCCCTAAGAAATTGAGGGTTGCTGTCCTTGGTGCTGAAACAGATATTTGTGTAGGTAAAGAAAATAGTATAAACGGTGTTGGCTTCTAAAGTTAGGGACAGGGGGCAGGAGGATGCAGATACTTATCTAGAGGGCAGGCTGACCATAAGCTAGGTAGCCTTAATTTTGACTAATAGATAAGGAAGTGTTCATGAGTGTTGGGAACCCCTGCCTGGTTTCAGAAGCTGTAAACCCTCATGGCTAAGGCTGAGTGAGAGACCTTGGGACCATAAGCCATTAAGGAGACAAAGCTTATCTCCCTGACAGGGGCACTGCCCCTACCCACATTACTTTACCCTGCTTGGCCCTGAGCCTGAACAGTTAGCCAATGACGAGTAAGATTCCTCAAGGGAGGTACGACATAAGGACAGGCATGGTCATGAAGAGGACCACAGGGAAGGACTTGGGGGGCTATAGAAAAAGGGGGTGATGGACCCTTACCCCTGGGCTTTGACACAGCCTAAATCCTCATTCTGTCTGCAAGAAGTCTCTTAATCTCTTGGCTGCCTTACTTCCCCTGCCTGACTTAAGCCTGAAACAATGACAGAGGGCAGTGCAGCCCTGTGCTGGAAAGGGCAGATTCCCCACGGGGTGATCAGGCCTAAGGAAGAATACATAAAACCCTGTGAAACCTGCTTTGCTAAGAATGCTCTCAGTGTTCTGATAAGCATCCAAGAATGAAATGAGTTTGTTTCCCAAAGTATTATAGCGCTTTAGCTAAGGGACCCTGACTCAGAATAAGCCCTCTTAGTTCTTTGTATGTCATCTATTGTTTGATCTTTACTGCCTGACAATGAATGATGAGCTTTACCTGTATTCCTGTGCAAATTGAACCCAATAAAAGCCCATTGAGGAAAAGGCTCTTGGCCCTTCTCCTTTGAGAGATTGGCTCCTTTCCTCCCCAAGCAGATCATGTCTTGGTAGACTTATTCTCATCCGTCCGTGGTGGCCAGGGGGGGCCCTGTGGGCAGAGCCCCCCCCCAACATGAGCAGTCATTACTGAGAGGCAGAGCACAGATCCTTCGTAGTCTTAATTCCTTTCATGATTGATTGGTATAAGGAAGGCTCACCATACTAGTGGCAGGGGGTGGGGTGAAATCACAGGAAATGGAAGTGCTCTTGCCCCCACATCCTGATGCAGCAGATGCCATAGTTATGTATGAGCATCTCGGGGAGGAGAAGTCAGTGTCTGGAAAGACACAATATAGCAGCTGTTTTTGGTCCCACTTTCCCAGTAGCCACTGTCAGTGTTGAGACTCTCTTCATAAATGCACCAATTCTGGGATCACTTTTTAAAAACATTTTTAAAGATGGAGCTGCATTCCATCCCTTAGTCATATGACTTCTAGGTTTTGGGGTTTTTTTTTTGTCTCAAAGTGCTTGTATTTATTTTTTTAAGACTAGTATGGAGGCAGCACAATGTAGTAGAAAGCCAGACAGACCTGGAAGCTCAGTTTATTTATTTGCCAGCTATATGACTTTGGGGAAATTATTCTTTAAACGTTTGCTTTCTAATACATAAAATGGGTGAAGACCCCAGCTGGTGGCGCTCAGTTGGTTAGAGCATCATTCCCATAAACCAAAAAGTTGTGGGTTTGATTGCTGGTAAGGTCACATACCTAGGCTGTGGATTCTTTCCCTGGTCAGGGTGCATATAGGAGAAAACCGGTGTTCCTCTCCTCTCTCTCTCCCCCTATCTTCTTCCTCTCTCCCTAAAAGCAATAAAAAATGTCCTCAGGTGAGGATTAAAAAAATTTGTTAAGAAAATGGCAGAATAGTAGTGAAGCTTCATAGGCATAGTACATGTAATGTGCCAGCAGTTACTGACTAAGGGTACATTCCCCATAAATGGTAGTTATTAAACTTAAATATTGTTATTTTCAGTGAGTTTTTTAATCTCTTGGGGGATAAGTATGTGGGCAGAGATGCAGAAGATATATTTTTTCTGATAGGAGCACATACAGTCACCTTTATTTCTCTTTAATTCTTTCTGGGAAAGGAGCAGACTGATAGGTATGTGGCAGAGGCAAGGGAAGTCAGGCATGAGCCTTTGATGGCTTTGAAAGCTAAATTTTCTTCAGGGTAGTCTTGAAGTGGGCCACCCGCTATTCTTGGATTTGTTTATCTTCTTTTGCACTCTGGATTACAGAACTGAGTTCATCATACTTACTCCTAAATTCATGCCTCACTATCATCATAGATTCATAGAAAACCCTTCCTTTTTGTATTCTATTTCAGTATTTCTCTCTTCTTCCCCTAATTCAATCCTTCTCTCCTTCCCCTAATCCAATCCCTCTCTCCTTCACTCAAAGGCACCCACCATGACTTATTTTATGAATGTCTTTCTATTTTGCTATTCATATATCTATTTATACATATGTATATAAATAGAAATTCATAGTTTTATGTGTATTTTAAATGTACAAAAATTGATTTTTGTCAAGAGTCTCATTTTGTTTCTTAGCTTAAAGCTCAGAATTATGTTTTGAGCTTTATTTTCATTGCACTGTGCAGATCTATTTCACTCTCTCAGATTCCGGCACATGTTTCCTTCTTACACGTCTACGGCACTTTACATATAAGATCGCTTGGTGGTTGACTCTTACTCCTTATTGTTTTAAACCACACTCCAATTAACATTCACTTCCATGTTTTCTCATGCACTTGTCTGAGAGTTTCTGTGGTTATACATCCAGGAATAGAATTACAAAGTTGTCAAGTACAAGCATGCTCTGCAGGCTCGATTACCCTACAAAATGCCTGCTCAAGTTTGCATTTCCACTAGCAGTGCAAGAAGAGGGTTTCTGTTTTTACATCCTCATCAGCACTTGATATTATCTGCTTTTCTAATTTTTGCCAGTCTGATGTTTGTAAAGTGGAATTTTACTATTGTTCTATTTGAATTTCTGTGATTACTGCTAAGATGGATCATTTCTTTATGTAGTTACTAATTGTGCTTCCTTTTCTGTGAATTACTTTCTTATTTGACCATTTTTTCCAGTTGCTTATCTTTCTTTGTGTTGCAGAATTCTATGTATAGTTTAGATAGTAATCTACTGTCAGTCATGAAAATTATAAACATCTTCTCCCAGATAGTCACCTGCAGTGTTAATTAATTGTCTGCAGTGTTGTTTTAAAATGAATAAAAATGTTTGTATGGCATAGTTGAATTTAGAAAAATTTTCAGGTTGTTTTATAATTGAAATATAACAGATATAGAATTTTGCACAGATCATAAGAGTACGGGTTAGTGATTATCACAAAGTGAAACCTCCTCTGTTCACCTTTCAAGACAAGGAATAAAACATTATGAACGTCTCTCTTGTGCTCCCCTTTATTTATTATCCCCTTTTTGTTCTCTGCAGTTAGCAACTGTCTTAGTTATTTCTGCATCACAAATTATCCCAAATTTAGTGACTTAAAGCAATAAACACTTATTACCTCATTCAGTTTGTCAGGAATCCAGGAGTGGTTGAGTGGGGTGTTACCAGGTGCTCACAAGACTGCAGTCAAAGATGTGGGCCAGGGCTGAAGTCATGTGAAGGTTTTACTAAGATGTGCTTCCAAAAAGGCCCACTCATGTGGCTGTTGGCTGGAGCCTTCCGTTCCTCTCTGGCTGCTGCAGAAGGCACTTTAGTTAGTGAAAGTGGTAGATGCTATTTGTGCCCTGCTCATATCCACTGTGAATGAACCAATTCTATGCATGCTGAGCTGGCTACCAGGATCTGTGATTCTTGGCCCTGGAGTTTTCTCTTGTCCTTGGAGGCTCTTCTGCCTGTTTGTATGTCAGGCTGCAAGTATCAGAGAATTAACACATTTCATCCCTGGAGCAGCCCTCAGCCAATGACTGATGGAACTGGGAAGATCAAGGATCCAGTTTCCTTGCCTTCTGGGTTAGGGGTGGGAGGATAAAACTGAGGCATGTGTTCTACACTGGCTCCCAGTATAACTAGTGGATTAAACACAAGAAATGCAAGTTGCTCATAAGGACAATTTGCCTGAAAGCGCTCTTGCTTCCTTCTTTTATTCTCGTAATTCATTCACTTGCTAGTGTTTTCTAGAATCACCTTCAGAATAAATCATTGCTCATAAATCCTTACTTTGGGGTCTGATTTTGTGGTATTCTCAAAATAAGAAAGCTAACATTTCCATTTGAATTTTGTATCTATGTTCAAAAGTAAAATCACCCTGTAATTTTAAATCTTATATTACCCCTTTCCTATTTTATTATCAAAATGATATAATACTAATATAGTATGATAGCCTTTCTTTTTCTCTTCTTGAACAACTTATATTAGAAAGTGATTATCTTTAAAATTATATAGAACTCATACACAAAGTCATCTGTGTGTTATGCTTTCTGGGGAGGAAGAGGAGACTTTGATTGCAATCGCAATTTCTTTAATGGCAGTTGGTTTATACAAATTTTCTATTTCTTCTTGTGTCAATTTTGCCACATTTTAGGTTCTTCAGTTAAACAAGGATTTCAAGTATATTGGTTTATAGTTGTTTAGAACAGTCATTAAGTAGTATGGTGGAGCTGGCCCATGCTGGTTCAAGAAAGCTGATGATTATTAAATTTTCAAGAACTTCATAAGTGATTGATGTCACATTGGTAACTTGTCACAACCGGTAATTGGCCATGGTAGGGACATTTACATTATGGAGATTGGCAAACACTATCTATTGTAATTTCCCCCCTGGTGAACTTGTTATAAATACCAGAACACCACTGGTTATTCTCATACTTCACTGGCCCCTTCCTCTCCATCTCCTTTACTGACTTCTCCTCTTTACCTTGATTCTTAACATCTCAATGTCCTGTTGTAGTCTTTGGTCCCCTTCTCTTCTTCATCTCTACTGACTGTCCTTGGTGATCTCATCTAGTGTCACGGCTTCAAAACCCACATATATTCCCATGAATCTCAAATTCCTATCTCCAGTCTGGACATTTTTCCTAAATACTAGACTCACATATCCAGTTGTCAACTCAACATCTCTTACTTGAGGTCTACGAGACATCTCAAATTAAACATGATTAAACTGACCTCCTGATTTATCTCCTCGGGCCTGCTCCACTGGCAGCCCTCTCCCTCTCAGTTGATGGCAACCCCACATTCCAGTGGCTCAGGCTAAAAGTCTTCTAGTCATTCATGACTTCTGTTTTCCCTCATCCCCTATATCTAATCCACTAAAAAATCATGTTAGCTGTACATTAAAAA
Source organism: Desmodus rotundus (assembly GCF_022682495.2). NCBI lineage: Eukaryota > Metazoa > Chordata > Mammalia > Chiroptera > Phyllostomidae > Desmodus > Desmodus rotundus. The sequence continues at coordinate 32,367,704 of NC_071388.1, forward strand.
TATACACATCTGGCAATTTCTCACTATCCTTGCCTGAGTCCTTATTATTTCCTAACTCAATTATTACCATATAATGGGTTTCCTAATGGAAACCATATAATGGGTTACCATATAGTGGGCTTCCTAATGGGTGTTCTCACACCCACCCTTACCACCCCCACCCCTAGAATCTATTATCAAGTCCTTCAGGTAGCCAGAATGATCCCTTTTTAAAGATCACATCATGCTATTCCTCTGCTCAAAACCCTTTGATGGCTCCCAGTTACACTCAGAATATAAACCAGAGTCCTTACGATAGGCCTCCCCTTTACCTCTCTAATCACATCTCTTACTAAATTCCCTTCCCCTAGACACCTTGATCTGTTCATTGCTCTTTAAAAACACAAAAACAAGACAAAACAAAACAAAAACTAGGCAAGCATCTGCCTCCTGCCTGGGATATTCTTCCCTTAGATAACAGCACAGCCTACTTCTTCACTTGATTCAAACAACATATTGTTTATTATCTCTCTCCCCCCACTGAAGTCTGGGCCCTGTGAGGGGAAGGACTTTTCTGTTCATTCCCTGAGTTATCCCAACAGAGAAGCAGAAGAAGACTTGACATACTGTGATGATCAGCCCATATCTGCTGAATGAATTATCTGCTTACTTAGTGAAGAAGTGGCCTTGCCAGCCTTGTTAAGTTTCAGGGCTATCCTTGTCTCTCCAGGATATTCTCATGTAACAGGACATGTCAGTCCTACTTCCACGGTGCACCTTGTGAGAGCTGCTCCTATGCTGTCCTTTCCCCTGACTGGAGGGAGCTGACATAGTTTTTTTAGGAAATCACAGGCAATGGAAAAACCACTTCGTCCCCTCCTCACCATCTGTCAGCAGGAAATCCTGTTTGGAATGAGAGGAAACTTTACTCTTCTTTGGCTGTGAGCCCCACTCCCTTTTGGGACTGCTTTGAGACAAGGAGGATGGGAAAGCAGAATTAAAATGATAGCTTAGTTAGGTTTTACCTGTGCTTACAGGCCTATGTTCCCTGAATTCACACTCACTATTTAAAGGAAAAAGAAATTGCTTTTAAGTCCATCCTTAAAATTAGAAAGTTAGTCCTTAATCAGGCAAATACAAACAGATAATGATTCAGAAGTAGGTTTGACAATTTGAGGAGATTCAGCTCAGTAAAGTGTAACAGTTTTATTTTTTCCAATTAACACTTTAAACTATGCTCTGATAAGTTCTCCATTTCCTGTGTCTTAATAGCATCTTCCATAACTTCTTGTCACCTTTGCTAATTAAGAATCCAGTTCAATTTCAAAGCTTATTTAAAGCTTACCCTGTCTCGTCCCCACAGCACAGGACTGAGCAGTGACCTCTGGATGTTGGAAGCAGAGGAGGGGAGACACACACACCCTGCCCTCTCCTGTCCTAGGTCTCCATCCTCTGGAGTATTGGGGGCTAGGAGAGATGGTACAGGCAGGGGTCATCTTCTACAACTGTCCACAAGTACTTTGATCTGGTTCTGCTTGGTGCTGGTGGCCTCTGCTAACAGGGTGGTTTGGCATAGATATTATTCAAGGTTTCTTTGAGGGTGGTGTCAAATTTTGTCTGATTTCCACTCTTGGTGCTTTGGATTCTTTAGAGAGAGACAATTGGCTCTTTTTGGCCCTACCAGTGGTCCATGTCTCCACTCTCATCTCCTGACAGGGTATCACCTCACCTGGCCTGGTGGCTGCCCTGGCAACCCTCTAACTCCTCTCCTGCTACAGTTTTTATGCTTCTTTGCCATCAAAACCATGGAGTAACATTCCACACCTTCTGAGAGTCCTGGGCAACTGGGCTGAGGCTGTTTCAACGATCATTTTCTTATATGGCATAATACATTATAGTTCCTTCTCTTTCCAATAACACTCCTTTAGAAATATCCAGACAAGAAGCAAGCACCAGTCTCTAAATTTAGAAGCATCTCCTCTCCCCATCTGTGGATGTATGTCAAGATGCCCTAAGAATTCTGTCCCCACACTCTGACCCTCTCTGGAAGGCAATATCAAGCAAGGAGTCAGATCGCAGCTCAGCCAGCATCCATCTAGGGGGTGAGATGATAGGCGCTACTCCTTGTGGGTGCCTCCGGTCTCTACAATTGATTCTTTGGGGGCCTTCTCTCCATTGCATGGCACTAGGTAATGTGGCAATTGGGAATAGATGTCCTCTAAAATTTGTGCTCCCCTTCCACAGTAGAAAGATGTCTCTGGGAGACAGCTTCCTAACCGGAGGCTAGAATTCCCCACCCCCTTTGTGTCTAGGTCAGCCCACATGACTGGTTCTCACCAATGGAAAGTGAGTAGCAGTGAAATGGGACACTTCTAGGTGAAAGTATTTAAGAAGCTGACGTGCTTCCTCTAGGCACAATTTCCATTTCCAATAGTTGGTCTTAGATGATAGAACCCAAGAAATGGGTAAAATCACAGGATGGAAGAAGCCAGAATCCCTGAGTTACTTAGAGATGAAAGTTCTGTGTTGAACAGGAACATCTGCTTTGAACTGTTGTATGAAAAAATAAACTGTTGTGTTTGAGCTATTATAGAGCTTGGGTTCATTGGTTATGGCAGCTAATGTTACATGAACTATTATATGTGACAAAGAAGCACCAATCTTTTTCTGCCATGATGGGAGAAAGAAGCTATGGGAAACCATTCCAAGTGTGGGAAATGTGGCCCAGCCCCCACACGGAAAAGCCAGTGGGGAGTGAGGTTCCGTGGGCAGGACCCACACCCATAGATAGGTTCTCCCATGGGGAATCAGGCCCTCATTTTACCTAGGCTGCTTTAAGACTTGCTTTTTGCTATAACTCCCTCACCCTGAATTGAGGCAGCAAACATTTACTGCATATCTTTAAAGTAACTTCCTAAAATCTATGCTGAACCTTCCAAGGACCAGTGTAACCAGCTTAACCACTTTTCCCTTTACATTTGCAAATAACCTTACTCTTTCATGTAATTAGCAACACTCTCTCCTTTGTTTTCTGTAACCGCCTAAAGCGAACCTGTGCGTAGTAAATGAGGGTCATCCTCAATATAATGTGCCCAGAAAAGCAATAAAAGTCTGTCAAGGAAGGGTCGGGGCTCTTTCCTCTTGAAAGAATGGCCACACAATCCCTTTTCCTCCACAGGATTTGGTAGTCCGTGTGTCTTTGTCTATTCCCGCCACAACACTGGATCCTGTGGGCCGGGATCTGCATCAAGAAGACTCTAACAATGAACCTGAACTCTTTACATGGGACAAACCATTTTCCTTCCCAACTTCCAGTCTTATATAAACAGAAGGCTGGAGTGAAGGTCCAGAGTGGGAAGGGATGTTTTGTTGGCTCTTAGTTTGTCATGGGGCCGGTGTGTGGCCCAAGCATTGATGGCTTTATTAGGAAGTAAACATACCTAGTCACCAAGTCTAGGAAATAGAAAATGTTTCACTCAGCATGGCACAACAGTAATTTTTGAAAATATGAAAATGTGTTCACGGACCACTCATAATCGTCATCACAAAGCATTGAGGGACCCAGAAGCCCCAGATTGGTAGTGATACACGTGGACTCCTTGCTCTGTTCTTTGTCACTGGCATGATGGAGTTGAAACTGATGGAAGGACAGCTGTGGTGATCCCCATGGTTGAAGAAAATGTCTTATGGTTTGATGGCTAGATGAACTATTTATGGAATATCAGCCAGGCCTGGCTTTGGTGTCAGCAACTACTTGACTCCACAAAATGTCTGGTGCTGAGCTGGGGTGTAGTCGGTGCCAGCACCATCAGAATGTGCTTAACTGGGGTCAAGACACCAGTGGGGAGTGTGAGAGGCCCAGTCAGCTAGCAACAGGTAGCAATCCAGACAGGTAAATAGTGGGTCACAAGGAGGTGTTTTGGGAGGCTAAAGGTGAATGCTCTGGAAGGTGGGAGAACTGCGGCATTGTTTGATTTATTAGAAGAAGAAGGAAAGATAAGAAATCCCAGATTGGGAGTCAGGAGGAGGACTCCAGTGTCCAAAAGGTGGGGACTTGTGTGATGGTAAGTCAGGTTTTAGCAGAAACCTGCAGAGTAAGAGAAACCAAGACGGAGGCTCAGGCATTAGCACCTATAGGAACCACAGGAAACGACTGCATGGAACTATTTTCAAGGTTGTCTTGGTTCTGAGTCACTGAGTGTCTGTTCTGGTATTATGTAACTCCTCCTGGTGAGAGAGGAATGGTCCCAGGGCCTGGCGAGGGCTGAAACCACAGAAAAAGTTTAGGTGATCCAAAGTGGAAAGCTCAGATGGCCTTAGATGCAGGGAGGTAATTGATCAAGCAGATCAACATGTTGTGGTGTCTGAAATTCCCATCATTAGAGTTAAGGCTTTAGGTTAAACTAATGTACGAAGCCATTATTGAAATGCAATATATCCCAAGAGAAGTAATTAACATCAGCACATCTGCATATTAGAGTATCAGAAGGCTAATTCTGAAGGGATGAGAATTTCTTTGATAAGTCTCATATGTGAAATGTGGGAGGGAACTAATTTATCTAGTTTCTTGTATATTATACTCATTTTTAAGTCCATATTTTACTTACTCTTCCTATCATCGATTCCAGGTTCATATCATTATTCTCCCCTCATAGTAACTTGCAAAAGGATGCACAGTTAGTAAGCGGCTGTGTTAAGTTGTATTATTGTTCACTACATTTGCTGTCCCTCCTTGGGGATGGGTAAACATCCCTGCTGTGCTGGTGACAGACCGGGCCATAGAACTCATTTGGTCAGTAAAATACAAATGGAAGCGATGCAAGAGGAACCTTTACAATCCAGCATATGGGCCCACTATCTCTTCCCCTTTTCCACAAGATTAATTCCCCAGGTAGAGGCTGCTCCTTTAGCCTGGGTCTGGAGATGAAGGCAACATGGAACAGAGCCACAACTGACCTATAATTGATATGTGCTCTGATATGAGTGAGAAATAAACCTTCATTATTGCAAGCCACAAGGCGCTGAGTTTGTTTGTTACCATAGCATAACTAAGCTTACATTGGTTAGTACAGTGACTGACAGAGAATTCAAGCCCAGGCCGGTCTATCTCCAGAGCCCATATCTTTCCCCTCTCAGCACGTGACCCCCCAGCAGGAAGGACTCAGAGGCTTAACCATCATTGCCATGCATCTTGGGGCATCTCCTCCTCACATCTTCCACCTCCTTCTACAAATGACCAGTAGAAGCTTGAGAAAGTTTCATGAGTGTGGCCATCCCCAGAGGAGCCCCCCTAGAGGTGAATGTACTGTACCTGCACAGCAGATCTGGTACCCCAGTTTCCTCCCCGTTCTGGGAAGCAGTAAAGCAGGGGAGGGAATAATGATGACAGTGAGAAGTTCTGTGATGCCGGAGTGCTTTCCAGAGACTCTCTCTGGCTCAGCTTGGTGGGAACTGGTGCCATCTGGTAGAGATGGACACCCAGACTGGAGAGTTGGGCCAGCATTTCACTCCCAGTTTTCTCCCTACCCCTGGAGTAACTGGGAAGTCCTCCATCCCAGATTGGATGTGGGCACTTTCCAGTAGGGGAATAGCCCAAGGGCCTTTCATTCAAAACAAATAGGCTTTCTAATGAAAACCAGAGTGGGTCCTCAGGCAACATGGGATTTTGCTACTTAGATTGGTCAATTCAGGTCAGAAGGAGGAAACAAACAAACCAACAAAGCAAGGAACTCAGCTAATCCAAAAAGTGTTCTGATGTTGCCGCTTTCCTCCTCTCCCCCCTACCCTCACCCCAAACACCAATGGCATTTTTCCTCCAGGGATTTAAACTGAGAAAATGGACTTGACCACCCCTTTCTTTGTTTGAATTTCTCCCTAGGGTTCTGTGTTGCAGGGCAAATCCAGCCTGGGACAATGGCCTGGGGAATTGTCTCAAATAGTCATTTCCCCAGACATCTGTCAGAGGAACCAGGTGATTACGGGGCAGCCAAGGCACCCGGGGCAGAGAGCAGTGCAGCCCGAGTCCACTGGGTCCGCTGCGAGCCAAGCTTCCGTTTCCAGGGGAGGGGATCTGTGTAGTCAGCCTGCAGGCCAACAGCTGCAACATTTGTTTTCCTTTTAAACCGTCTTTGAGCCACTGCATAACAATCCTCCCCGAGTGACTGATCACATTCAGGAGCTGATTGGCACTTGAGTTTCTTGGGTTTCTTTGTTTTCCTGGAATTCAGAGCACCAAAAATAGCATTTTGTTCTGTTTTACAATGAATCCTTTTGAGATGTGTATGGAACAGGAATTTTGTAGAAAATCTTAGAGTTGATCCTGATTTATAAATAGTTTACAAAAAGCAAGAAGATACAAAAATTCCCTTTGTTCTATGATACGTATGTAGGTTTGCTCCTGCGTTTACTGGTGAGGCTTCCCCTCACTACATGGCTCCTCGTTGCACCATCTGAGGGAACCGAAGCATCTTCTTTGCCCTGGTAGCCAGCTGACCAGTTCCAGTGGATCCATTGTTTTTAGTTCCCCACGGTAGTAAGAGCCAGCCTGTGTCGAGGGCTTCCCTGCTCCTACAAGGCTTTTACATGCATTGCCTGATCAAACCTTCACCATTTCTTCAGAGTAGATCGAGCAGAATATTATTAGGAGCCCCAGGATACAGCAGGTCAACACTGGTTTTACTATCGCATTGCTTGGATCTGGGAGGTCAGGGGCCAAGTTGCTTTGGTGTGGTTCTGGATTATGTGCCCTTTTACCTATAAAAAGGGTGCACAGAATGAGACAGAAGTGAGTAAATAAAGAAGAGGAGGGGCAATTGGGTAAGAGGAAGCAAGGAAGGAGGATGGGCAAGGTATCAAAATAAGAGGTAAAACATGTAACTGACAGGAAGCTCCACTTGGCTGGATTAAGCGCTTATGGGGCAGACATGAGGCTTCCCTGCCCTGGTCGGAAGCCCCCAAAGGTCCCGAGCACCTTCTAGGGGCACTCCCTTCAGCATTTGCGCCTGAATTAATGGGAGTGATTTGTCACCCCCCCTCCTGGATGGAGGAGTTCTTGTATTGTTGTGTGTATGAACCCCACTCTCCTGTTTCTGTCGTAGAATAACTGGCAATAAATAAAACATTCCAACAATCTTATTTTTTCTTGCCTAGACAATTTCAAATAACACCTGGGGTAAGATTTTTCCACTAAATTGATTTTATTAGCGAGTTGCTCTAGTAACACGCCTGTTGTATTATAATTTCGCGAGCTGCTTGTTTTCCCAAACGCAGTGCAGAGCCTTGCTCAGTGCACAGCGTCTGTGTGAGGACTGACTGTTGTCTTCCTCCTCCTGTGTTTCTGATCTTCATTTTCTCTCTTTTTTTAAATAGGAGATTGTGCCTGGGAATCTTTAGAAAATCTTCCCTCATTAGCTTTTATATTTTTATCCACCTTGACATTTAATTATTTTCTGTCTTTAACATTGTTTCTTTTCCTTTTTTGAAGCATGTATGACTCAGCACACTGGCTGAATTGAAAACTCCTCAAGGATAGTCTTGTGTCACCCCAAATCCATATGTTAAAGCCTCCAAAATGTGACTGTATTTGGAGAGAGGGCTTTTAAATGAGATTAAAAAGTTAAAGTGAAGGTATCTAATCTACTCTGACCGTGTCCTTAGGAGAAGAGGAGATGGAAGCACAAAAAGACACCAGGGATGAACAGGAAGAAAAGGCCGTGCGAGGGCACGGCAGGAAGGTGCATCTGCAAGCAGGGGTGACAGGCCTTGGGAGAAACCAACCCCGCTGACACCCTGGTCTTCCAGATTCCAAAACTGTAAGAAAATCAATTGCTGCTGCATAAGCCACCCAGTCAGTGTTCTTTTGTTATGGCAGCCTGGGCAGACTAATAACAGATGCTGACATCTGATACTTCTCTGATATATCTCTGCCCCGTTGTGCCTGACAAAGTGCGTAGCATACAATTTGGACAGCACTTAGTAACACCAGTTGCATTTGTTTTATTTTTTATCTTTTCTGTTTTAAAAAAGATCTGTCAATAAAACATATTTAACAATTCACTTCACATGCACTTATTTTGATTTGTTGGGGAACAGCTCTCTATCTTCATATAAAGACGTAGTCACTTGTTTGAGTAGATAGGAACTGCCCATGGTGAGCATTTTTAACATTATGAAAGATTATATGGTGAAAGGTAAGCCTCACTCACCTCAATCCTTCAGGTCTCTTCCCTAAAGTCTCAGCATGCTGACCCTCATTCCGTAGATGCTCTATAGAGATACTGTAAAGTAAGGAGCTAGAAGACACCTTTGGAAGCATCAAGTCCAAGCCTTTTATTTTACGAATGAAGACACTAACTCACCCACAGCCACCCATGAATTGAAAGGTATTTCAGGATTTATTTCACCAACCACTGACAACTGCTTTGATCAAGGGAAGCCCATCAGCCTTCATTCAGCCCGAGAGATGACATGCTTACTGTGGCCCCTTAAAAAAGATGATTATATTTCCAGGCCCAAAGCATGGATATGCTGAGAAATAGCCTACTAATACTGCACTTTCCCTCAGCCTGAAGAAATGAGGTAGATTCTATTATCCAGGATCACCTCCAGACAGAGACACTGAGTCCGTGGAGGCTCAGAGTGTGCTATATTAGGAATGACCATCCAAAAGGGGCAGGAGGAGCTATCAATTAGAGAGATGGGTTTTGTATTGGCATAAGGAAACCCAAATCCTACATAAAAGCCACCCTCTCCACATGGCAGAATAACAATAGACTGACATGTTAAATAATTGATAAAGCTTGCTCTTCCATAAATACCGGTTTTAAAAACAAGAACCAGAAGATGAAATGAATCCAGTGGGAAGAGACACTGTGTAATCTTTTCTGAGAAATGTCTGATGAGACAAACACATGTTATTTTCTGATTCTGTGCCTGACATTTTACACGTGATTCACGCGAAGAAGTGTCAATGCCTGACTGTGATTTCAGCGGATTGAGGCGTATACTCTTCTTTCTAGAATGTCAAGATGCATAGATTTGGGGGCCAGCAAGAACATTAGAGGTAATTCAGTTCATCTCTCTTCCTTTCTGAAGATGAAACTAGAGAAGTAAGGGGCGTTCCCAAAGTCACACAGTGGTGAGAGATGCCTGCCATCCAGGGCTGAGGACAGACAACACTGCTTTTGCTGCTGTTTGAATTCAAGCTAGTGGAGAGCTGCTTGACCCGGGTAAGATTCTGCTTTCCTTGCTTATATGAGTTTGACTTTTTATTCTATTCAAAATCGTTTGGTAAAAAGAAAAAACTACCATGCATGTGATTGCTGTTAGCACTTTAATACATTGCTTCCCAGAGTTTTTATCTGTGCATATGTAAAGTAATTACTATTTACTGCATATATAATTTTCATTTTGTTAGCTAATATATCATAAGAATTTCTAATGGATGCAGAAATTCAGGCAAATCAATATACTACCGGTCATGCATGTTTCTGTTGTCGGGCATTTAGGATAATTCCATTTTTTGCTATAACAATATGATAGCAAAAATATTAACAATATTAAAATTCCATTTCATGTATAACAATATTATATGATATTTAAACATCTATGGCATATGCCTTTTCAGTAGATTATACTGTTAATATAGAAATTCAGGAACAGAATCAGACAGTCGTGGTTCCCACTATTTACATAGTCACAGGGTCAATCCGATTTGCTATTGCTTTACAACACTGAGTGATACCATTGCAAGTATTTGCTAATGTCCTCATCGAAAATGGCACTTGTTGGACTTCTTTTTTATTTCAAGGCTGCTGAGTCCTTCTCTGGACATCTTCACTCTTCCTACTCTAAGTATTTTAGCTTTTTTTTTTTTTTTTTTTTTGCGTTTTAGCATTCTGAATTGCTCATAGTTCCCTGAGCAAAACAGCCTGTTCCATGGATCTTGTTTGCAGGTCTCTCTTGACCAAATAGGAACCCCTTGAGGATCTATAGGTTCTTAGGGTCTTGTGTAATGCCTGGCACACAGTGGGTGCTCAATAAATGTGTATTTAACAACTGAATAAACGAATGAATGAATACATGAGGTTGAACTTGCCCCCCATGTTTGTTCAGCAGCTGTGATTTCTGAATTTATTGTCCTTTGTTCATTTCCTTATCAGTGTCAGATTTTTATTGATTTTTTTACTAGTGTTTGAATATAAGATATTAACTCTTCTGCTGTCACATTTGGGCTGATAATTCCTTCCAGTCTATGGCTTACTCCATATTTTAAAATAAAGAGTAGGAGCTGGACTAATAAATGTATCATCTCCTGCTGTATTTTCTCTACTTAAAAAGTATTCAGAAGGTGGGGCTGGGGTGGGGGAGAAAGAGAAAGAGAGAGTGACAGAGACAGACAGATTGATTCTAAGACATTGAGTTCTGAATTCTGAGAAGAGTCAGAGAATTTGGTTACTCTCTTTAAACAGATCTATGGGTTGTTCATGTGGAAAGAGGAAAAATGTTGGTCACATTTCAGGCTCTCTGAAGCTGAAAAGGTCAACCAGCCCCTGAATGCAGTGAAGAACTAATTCTCCTCTTCCACACAGAGAGGCTGGTTTCAAATAAAAGGCACACAGAGTGGCTGAGTAATTTCTTAATATATTCCGTTTGTAAATGGGAAGTGAAAACACTCATTAGTAATCCTTAAACTGTTGGTGAATCAGCACTGTCCATAGGAAACAAACATATACAACCCTGCCTACATTGAAAGAAGAAAAAAAAACACCTTACTTTTTCCCTCCCTTTTTTTTTTTTTTGGTCAGATATGCTCTTCACGTTTTTAAAAACATATCAAAAAGGGATCATCACATTGCCCCTCTGAGTCTGTTGCTGCATTTGCAAACTGTAACATTTTTCTGGTTAATATTTTATAAAGCAGACAAACTCATAAAATGCAAGCTATCAGGAGCTTTCAAGTTAATAGCGGCTCCCTCTAGTCAGAGTGGAAGCTTAAGCCACATGGCTGGAAATAAAGAGAAAAGAATACCAACTTCCCAAGGTTGTCAGGCCTATTATTCAGAAGAGGTGATTTGGATTCACCAGCAAACCAACAACAACAACAATGACAACAACAACAAAACCCATCTCCAAACTGAAAAAAGGCTTCTTGAGGTTAAGGATCCATTATGGACTTGTCAGTGTATCTCCAGAACCTAATGCAGCCTCTAGGAGATGGCTCTGAACACATGTTAGAAAGATTAAAAAAAAAAAGACAGGGCAGCCCTGCCTTGGATTGTGGATAACTCCTGTGCGTACCCTAGACCCACTCTGCACCCTTGACCTGTTGCTCTGCCGGGGACGTTGACCCACACAGGGCACGTGATTGGGCATCTTGGGCTTTCCAGGGGAGTTCAGCCAATGAGGACTCTCAGAAGGAGTTAGGAGGAATGAAGGACACTGAGGTTAGGTATTTATCCCCTTGACTTCTTCCCTCTGTGATTGCTTGCAGTTGGCCGCTCTCCAGAGATCATAGTGTTACAGAGCAGGGGGGGGGGGTGGTTCCTTCACCATAAATTATTACAGAAAGGATTCCCCCTTTCTGTCTCTGGAGGTTCCCTCCCCCACACCCACCTGCTAGGTTCAAAATGCCCACCGCCAGAGGAAAGACGTCTCTCAATGCCAGAGACTGGTGAAAAGGAAAGGAATTGTTTATTTAAAAGTTACACAAACTTAGAGTAATGGCTTAATGTCTTCAATAAGATACTAAAGTCCTCTAGAATACCCACAGATGCACAGTCCTTCCCTCTCCCTGTGCCCAGTCCGGGGTACCGTGTCTCAGGAAAAGAAGTAGAAGTCCGTGATTCAGGCTCCCGGCACCATCAGCTGTGTGGCTGCTGCAATCTCCAGTTAATCTAAAGCCATGCGGCACCTTCTCATGGCCCACCAGCAAGAGTCCTTTCTCCCCTTTCTCTATGGCTGCAAAGTCTCTCCTGCTGCCTAAGCCGCGTGGCAAGAAGAAGCACTGCAAAACCTCGTGGTCCTCTCTACTCTCCTTCAGAACCGTGTGGTCCTTTTCCCCACTTCAGAACCACATGGACCTCTATCTATCTACTTGCTTCAGAGCCTCGTGGTTCTCCCATTTACTTTGGAGCCACGTGGTCTCCTCTTTTCTCCCCCAAAACCTTGTGGTCCTCCCCACTCTTTGAAGCCGCGTGGTCTCTTCTTTTTCTATGGCTGCCGGGCCTAGGTTTAAATCCCAGTGCCCATCTTCCTTTGCAGCCCCATTTCTGACTCCTCCTACAGTCAGCTACACCTGCCAGCATCCCTGTATTCTTCCAGCTTTACTGGGCTGCCATAGTAAGTCTGGGCAGGTGTGGCCCCATGGCATGGAGCCAATCATCTCCACGCTCTCACGCAGGCCCTGTAACCAGGGGGAGTTACTTCCCAGTCCCATGCTGGGTGGAATTTGGTCCCATCCCCCTGGCTCAAAGCATGGCCACAGCTACTTAACACATCCATGAAACCAGTTAAAGGTTATAGATATGTTAAATGACTGTGCCAGGGGTTAGCTGCAAAGCTCTTGCTACCCAAAACAGCTCTGAATGGCCCTGTTCCATGTGTCCCATCCCCCTTGGCTCAGGCCTGTGGGGATGAGGACATCCTATACACATTTTTCTAATATTTCCTGGACACCCTGAGTCCTGGACCCCATTACAAATCCCTTCTTGGGGCCCTCCTCTTGGCTGCACCCTGCTTCAATAGCACCTGTCAGGCGAACCCCTTTGCCCCATCCTTCTTTCTAATAGCACCTTTCTAATAGCACCTTCCTCCAATAGCACCTTGACCCTCATTCCCTCAGCCTAAGCATTGTGTGCTATTGCTTCTTGTCCCTTCCTTCCACCCTGCCCACACCTTAGCAAATGTCCCTTTATGAAACTCTCCTGTAATCACCCTAATTTGAAAGTGCCATCTACTTCCCGCTGGTCAGGAAGCAGGATATAGATGGTCAAGGGGTATGTGCATGTTGGTTTAGTGGCTGCATCCTAAACTTCAGTCTGCAATCTGCTCACCACGCTGCATGCCCCACAGGAAGGGGGGCCTTTTTCCCATCACATACTGTGTGGGCTGGTGCCACCTTCGGCTCCACGTATGTATCTGAGCCTCAAATTATTAAAAAAAATGGCAATTTGCTGATATATTCCTTTTCTCTGTTCCCCCCACATCCCCCCTTTATCCTCTGAGTTGTAGCTTTGCCTGTGGGCTGAGTGAGTCACCTCCAGCCACAGCTGCAGCCAAGAAAGCAGTAACAAAGGCTCTCCAAGTGTTGACTGCTTTGGCTGATCCCACAGAAGAGGAAAGACCACAAACCAATGATAACAGCTCCTCTGGACACTTGGTGTTTTTGTGGCTGTTTCTACTTGTTCCTTCATTGGTGCTTTTGTGCAGACTCACCCTCCCTCCACTCCAGGGAGGCATGTGCGATTCTGGGCCATCAGCACAGTTGGCAGAACCTGTTCTTATCATTCCCATCTTTAGTGTGAATGAGAGAAACAGATCTAAAGGACAAAGGCTACCCAGTGCAATGAAATGATCTGCCTTATCTCTTGCCCTGCCCCTGTGGGATGTGAGCCCCAGTTCTGTGCAGTGTGTTAGACATCCTGCTACTTTGTTGTTCAACTTTCCTAATTTTAATCGACTTCACAACTTCTGCCTCAGCACCTGGAATGCTTCCAAGTAAGGGTGCTATGAATCGCATGTCAGAAATGGGATGTGTCAATCCTCCAATTGATTCTTATGTCTTCAGTGACCTAGACTGTGCTGGGAATGGTGAGTGAAGGAGACATTCATCTCTCCTCATCCCCCAAAGGCATTGACAGTTACCTGGGCTACTAGGTCAAGCTAGGGCCTCTAAATCTGCCTTGATGGTTCAGTTCAGATGTTGCTTCCTATTTTTCTCTTCCCTGTGTGTTTTCAAGCTTATCTGATCCTCTGACTATTCAGCTCCTTGTACAGAATGATCTTCCCCTTAGAATGCTAGACTCAAGCTGATTTTAGATGAGAAGCCAACAGAACCTTTCAGCAGCACTCAAAGAGATGAAATCTCGAGCTGCACACTGTCCTTGCTGCCAAAAGAGACTGGCTCAATTTGAGCAGCAATAATTAATTTAAAATTTTTTCCAACTCCAGGCCTTTGCATCTCACTAATTATTTTCAAGATAAATTGAATTTACCTTTGCAGTAACTTCCTGCTCTACCTTGCAATAAGCAATTTACCATGAAATTGCTTAGCTGTACTTGCTCAATCCAGCCAGGGATTCCTAATTCTTCTACAATTCAGAATTACATCCTCTTTGGGCTGCAACAGAGTTTTCCACCAGCGTAATTACCACTTTCTTTATTTTCACCTGTACCGAGCAGCAGCGTTACTTCATGAAGTGCGCAGGAAAGCTTCAGCTACTTGCTGAAAGTGATGGAATACTAATCACTGACTTCTGTGCTGCGGGTGGGTGGCAGCAGTTTACAAAATGAAACTGCAGGTCATTAGGGTGAAATATTTCAATGAATTCCAGCCTTGGTGATGTGCTGAATCTTAAACCAGAAAATAAAAGAAAAGCAAACAAAAATAGGTTGTTTTTCATTTTGAATGAACATATAGCAACAACTTTAAATGCTCAATCATGCAGGCCTGAGCCCTCTCGGGTGCCCCTGGGGGACTGTCATCTGATCTGCCCATCAAGTCACTTGGTTTTCTGCTCTCCGAGCTTCTTTTCTTTCCCAGCTTTTATTCAGATATTCTGCTGTGATTAATAGAGAGTCAGCCTTTATTTCAAAAACCTTCCATAAATATCACAGCTATATCAGTTATTTACAAATCAATCTAGCAGACAACTTAATATTGTTACACCTGCACGGCGGCCAGTGACACCAGGAATCCCTAGACTTTGACTTATTTCTGTTTAGCTGTAAGTTAAATTATTTGTTCTTCAAAGGTTGCTAAGCACATTAGGAAGTGATCCTTTTGGATGCTCCTTGCTCCTGTGTGTGGAGAGAAGCGCATGGTGTGTGCAGGGGATTTAGGTCGATGGTGAAGGAAGAGCCTGCAGTCCAGCAGGAGAGAAGATCCACAAGTTGAAGACGTGCTCTTGACCTGAGATGGAACCCCAGGCGTTTAAGAAGGGCTCCTGCAAAGAGGGGCTGAAATTCTGAGGAGGCAGAGGGTAGGCTCTCAGTGGCTCTCAGCCAGGGCAAGTTTGTCCCCCTGGGAAACTGTCTGACAATGTTTTTGGTTGGCCCAACTTGTAGGGGGGAGGGAGTTGGGAATGCTAGGCTCAAAACAAGTGTGTGACTTATGAGGTCACACACAAGGAAGTGATGGGGCCAGGCATTTAATCTCCTCCCCACCAGCTCCTGCCTATCTCCCTAGGTGCAAAGGGTGCAATCATTCTAGGGCCAGCTCTAATTCCTCCTCTTCACTTTTGACCTTCCCACCCAATCTCTAGCTATGAGTTTCTCAGTTCAGTACCAGGAACCCTGTAGTTTTGCTGTGGAGGGGTGTACTGTATATTGTAGGATGTTTAGCAGCTTCCCAGACCTCTGTAAGCTACTCCCTCCTTTTGAGCCTCTGTTTCCTCATCTGTTCAATCAGTTCCTTATTGACAACAAATATCTGTTGAAACTTTACTAGGTTCTGGAAGCTGTTGCAGGCTTTGGAGATACCACAGTGAACAAGATAATATCCCTGCCTGTAGTTAGCTTATATTCTGCCATAGGATAAACAATAAAAACATAATTAAATAGAAATTTAATGCATTATCAGGCAAAGAGAATAACAATAAATAAGGTAAAACATGGAGAGTCATATGAGCTGTTTTTGTAACCAGATGCATCAGGGAGGGGCACTCTGAGGAGGTGACATTTCAGCAGTCCTGGATGAGTGAGGGAACAAGAAATGGATTTGTGGTGGAAGGACATTCCAAGCAGGGGAAGAGCAAAGGCAAAAGCCCTAAGGCAGGGTGGTGTTTGGTGTCCTCAGAGCAGCCGGGAGAGGGGGTGGCAAGGACTCTGTATTTTGTTCTAAGTGTAAGGGGAAACTTTGGGAAGTTTTGAGTGAAATACATGAGTTAGAGGAGTGCCTTCTGCGACTGAGATTCTGCTGGCTGAGGAACAGTTGAAGTTAGTGATTCTCAGCCTTGGTGGCACAATGAGGTCCACTGGGCTGTGGTGCAAAGCATCCATGTGCAGGTTCCAGCCAAGACCAGTTAAAGCCAGAATCTTTGGGGGTGAAATAATCAACATTTTCTAAAAGCTCACCAGGTACACTAATGTGTTGCCGAAGTTGAGAGCCTCTGCTTTAGGTGAACTCAGTGGCAGAGGGAAATCACGTCAGGAGGACTCCAGTGGTTTCTTCTGCAGGGAGAAAGTAGAGGCATCTTAGCTGGGTGGGAAGCATTTGGATTAGAGAGCAGGGCATGGTGGAGGGAGGCAGGCTACTGCTGATGAGACAACAAGCTGACTTTCTGGGCCAGGTGTGGGGACCACTGCATAGCAACACCACAGAGCCTGGGGCAGGGCTCACCCTGGGAAGCCAGGCCTCTGTAGCAGGACGTTGAAGCATTTTTCAGTTTCAAAGTTCCCATTCCCTTAATTGCTCAGCTTGCACTTAGCTCCTCACTTGTTGCTGGTTTTTCCTGAGTTCACCTTCCTGACAGGGGCTGGCTTTACTTCTCTGCTCCTGCTGGAGCTCTGGTCATTTAAATTCTGGGGCCAGAAGCACCCAACCAGTAGGTATTCCCTGTACTGACATCTTCTGGTCCCAGCTTCTAGCCCTGAGTCCAGAGGTCCTGTCTGTAATTAGGGAGCAATTAATATCTTCTTCCGGGCTGAGTGAGTGGTTAGTCGACATTAGTGATGAAGGGGGCTTTGTATAGATTGTGATAATGTGTACACACACACGCACTCACTTGTTTTTCTTGCCTTTATAAATATGAATGGCAAATACTAACTGGTGCCATCAATCACTTCCCTTTCTCACATCCATGGCAGATCGGATTTTCATAACTGAGATTACGACTGTCCCAGCAGCCAATGGTAATGGCCAGGCAAGATAAACCCCTGGCTTAAAGGGGCCATGACCTGCCTTGAAGAGCAGCCTGTTGTGGACACATGCTGGAACAGTGGTCTACCAGGAATGGAGGAACTTCCCAGCCACAGACTGAGAGCAGACCTCAGCTTCACAAATGTAAGAAAATGAGACATTGCTCTTACCACACAGATTACAAGTAAGTTCATCACAAAGAGATTAGTCATCATTGTATAGTTCAAACAGGGAGCCATCATGATTAGAGCTGTGCTTTAGGAAGACTGATCTTGCAAATACAGTACATGTAGGATGAGTGGTGTATGTGGGGAAGGAATACATTAGATAAGCTAGGATGTGCACACACTTGAAGGAGCTCGAGGGTATGTTGTTCTAGACTGCCTGTCTGTTTTGGGGCCAGGCAAGTTGTGGGACTGAGTGAAGGGGTTGCTATTTCCAAATGCTCTGAACCCTGTCTTCTTTATACACATCCAACAGCCACAAACTTCAGGAGAAGGACCCAGTGCTTCCCATCACCACACAGCACATGCAGCTAAAGCAGTAGTGTAAATGGAAACATTCTTGCTACCACAAATTAATCACCACCTAATTTGCATGGCCTGTTGATGAATTGTGCATATGGCCAAAAGTCCAGGGCAAAGCTTCTTTACTGATAGCTGGTGACAATTTTCCACTCGCTCTGGAAGAACATGAGCCCAAGATGCTTTACTTAAGCTTTACATCAAGCTTAGTGCTTGATGACCACTCAAGCCAATGGCAACAAAGGAAGAGGCTGGGATGCTTCTCACCTTCCATCCTTGGGCTCCAGGCTCCCACTCTGTGATGTCCAGGACTTGGCCAGCCACCTGTGTGCAAACTGTATTTATTTATGGGTCTGAATATACACTTCAACTAAACACCAATTTATCAAGTATCTTGGTGTGAAAAGGAAACATTTTTACTTCAGACTATAAAGACTCTGAAACCCATAGCACTCCATGGATTGCACTTAATTAATTATAATAAAATCCACTTGTAATGAAGGGAAATTAAATGAATAAGCACAAGTCTGTCTGACGTTGTACCCTCAGGAGTAACGTCATTGCTACTACAGTTGGTCACCATTATGATGCTGAAGCCAAAAGTGGCAGATGTCTGCTGAGAGAAAGAAGGGACTGGGAGATTCAGGGGTGATGGGTTGGCATCTCATCTCCCTGCTAAAGTGGATCTGGGTCTTCTTTTCTTAAAGAACTTAGGGCTTGGCTTCAAAAAAGACTATCAATAAGCTGGCCACTGATATATAGAGGAGCCTGTCACCTGATCTTAGCTTAGTGAATCTAGTTTCTTCCTATTTTTACAAGAAAAACCTTTAGTTTTATTTGCATGAAATGTGGAAGTGCCTGACTATCAGCTGGACACTAAACCCTATGGAAAATGAATGCCACTTGGAACACCATGATGGCCCAAGCCAGATCCATTGTGGGCAACACCTATGCACTCAGTCTGAGATGGAAAGAATTTTGAAGATTTTGGGGGGAGGAAAGTAACTAAGCCTAGATCTTTGGATGGTTGATGGAGAAACTTATCCTTACAGAGTTTTCCTAGAACTAGTAGGGCCTCCAGGGCTGGACCACAGCACAGAGAACCCAATGTTGCCAGTCCGCTTTCCCAGGACCACTATTGGATCAGGTACTCACAATTTGGGGCTCAACTGAGGCTTGAAAAATGATGGAACGAGAATGGGCTAAAACCTAGAATAGGGGGATGTGGGGAGGAACAGAGTTAGTTTTACAGTGTAGAGTCTCTGTAGACCATCGTGTGACATGCTTGAAAATTGCTGGACACTGTTCTCTCCATTTATTCTATAATTAGTCTGCATCATATTATAAGCCAATGCCTCCTTCTCCTTTCCATATTTATTCACGAATGAAATCTTTGCCATGGAAGATTCTAGTGACAATCTATATTAGAAAAAAAATTTAATCAGAAGAAGTGATAATAGTCAGAGGGATGTGAGGCCTGCATTCCCTGCCCACGGCCCTCTGGTGGGGTCCCTTCTCCTCTTCCTACCCTGCTGTGACAGAAGGAAGGCATCTTCCCATAATCTGTGAGACACTGTTGGAGATGGCAGTATGACCTCCTCCCTCAGGTATGCCTGTTCCACATTCTACAGGCCTGCGCTTGAGCTGAGGCCATGTCCCTGTCACCTGTAAGAGGAAGTAGTACCAGCCGGGAGTGGAAGGCTCTGGGAGACCAGAGCTCCCTTGGTGCTCAGCTGATTCAGCAACAGGCACTTTGTTCCCAAGAACTTGTTCATTGCAGTATCACTCTGTCCTCTCTCTGCACATAGGGACTTGCTGTGTCCAACTAACACCTCGGATTCCTTTACCCTGCTGTCAGACAATACATGGATGGAGGCAAGCCATTTGAAACCCCTGGGATTGTTTCTCCTTCAGGGTGAAGAACTTTTGCCACCAATAAGACTGACACTTCAGATCATGTGACTCAATTCTGGCCAGACCTCCGTGGGACTTCAAGGCAGCCATACAGTGCCCCCAGGGTTCCTCTGGGGCCCCTCAGCCTCAGCACTTAGTTGTAACTTTGAGTGCAAAATAGGAGCTGGGCTATGGGAAAACAGAGGTCTTTCCTAAGTTTCTCGGTGCTTTTATGTTAGCGTGTTGAAACAGAGGCAGAAAGTTGCTTCTGTGCTTTACAAATGAGAAAATGATGACTGAATGAAAGAACCTTGACCCCAAAAAGTGTGGGGTAGGGTACGGGCTTGGGGCTTGCTCTTCAGCTTTTAGGAAACTGTAGCTTCATTCTGTATCACAAGGGAGCGAAGATGGGGCACAGGGCCTGACTCCCCTGTGACTTTTCTCTTCTGCCGTGAAAAGGTCAGAGCTGAGGAGGGCAAGTATTTAAAGTGGTTTTCTGATGGGGAAGTTCTCTTCACTGTGAGGAGCACATTTATAAAATGGAAAAGAGTGAATGGCTGACTTAGCAGTAAGTCCTGCCCAGGGCTGAGCTGGCAGCAGCCGCAGGCTGGCTCCAGTCAGTGCCTCCACAAGGTGCTGTCAGACTTCTGATGGAGAAACGAGTGCCAGTTGGAGAGTGTCGCTCTCTCAGGAGGCTGAGAGATTAGTGCACGGCAGTGTTGGGTGAGGCTGGGGTGTTGCTGGAGTGTTGCTGGAGTGTACGCGGCATGGCAGGAGCAGCTGCCCTGAGGGGGCTTATGCTGTGGGGTTTGAGTTGAGGCCCGTCGATGTCTGAGGAATGTGGGTGGAGTATGTGGAGACGGTTTCTTGGCCATGGTGTGGTCTGGTGGGTTCGATGACCCTTTCACAGAAGGGCACCAGCTCTAGCAACCTCTTGCCCCTTCCTGGCATGCTTACTGTTGCCATTTAGCAAAGGAGCCTTGGTTACAGTGACTGTTGAACTCCAGCTACTTCCAGTGTGTGAGGGGCACAGGCTCCAAGTCTGTCATTAGCTCTCGCAGGACTCTGCTCATAGCAGCCTCTACCTCCCACTGTCCATCCCACCGCCTGCCTTCCCCTCTCCCCTTGTCTTTTCTGTCCACTTAATCCTATTTTACCTTTTTTCTCCATTTTCAAGTCTCTTTCTTTCTTTTCTGATTTGACCACTTTTGTCTTTCCAGGCTTTAAAGAGTGTTTTGGACAATTATTTTGTATGTGCGTGTCAAGAGTAAGGAGGCCTGTGTCCTAGGAGCTGCTCTGCCATTGGGCCAGCTGTATCACCTTGGACAAGTTACCTGGCCTCCAGTCTGCCATATGGCCTGTATGATTATTTCAGTTTTTGAATACATAATACTATGGTTCTAAAACTTGAAAATCCTACCTCTCATCCCCAGCCATGCAGTTTGCCACTCGGTAGGCAAACAAGGTCAAAGTGTCGTCTCCCAGAGGATAAACACACATACACGGAAATTAATGTTCTTTTCCTCCAATTCAAACCAATAGTAACACACATGCACATGGTTCAGCACCTTGCATTCTGCTTTAACATATTTCAGGACCTTTCTGCATCGGCACATAGACCTGCCTCCCTCTTTCTCCCGGGTGCTTAGTGTTCGATTGAACAGTCAGTCCTCTATTGGTGGACACTGAGGCTGTTTCCAGTCTTTTCTGTGCTTCAATGCTGTGGCGAACAACCTTGCTTATAGACCCCTGTGCCTGTGTGAGAGCAGATCTGTGCTATAAAGTCCCCAAAGTGGAATTTCTGGGTCAGACAGAAAGACAGAGACAAGCACATCCTACTGTATATATGACCTCGGAGAAGACAATTGGTTTATCTGTCCCTCACTTTCTTATTTGTAAAAAGGAGGGTTGGCCTAGGTGTTCTGCAGGTTCTTTCCACCTTGAGAGTTCCTGAGATTCAGAAGCTCCCCACTGGGAGGAGTTTGGCTATGAAGATGCCTCTGGCCTTTGTGATCTGCCCACAAACACAGTGTCCCTGGGTCCAGGCCACCAGGGCCAGCGGGGAGCCAAATTTCATTCTGTGCACAGCTAACAGAGCAGAACTTGAAGACACAAGTCCAAAGGTCAGGCCTGACTTCATTTGTCCTCAAATGATGTCTGTCTTCTGTTCTGACCTTTTACAGGTAGCTGCATCAGTAGGCATTTTGGTTCAATTTACAAAATTGAAGGGAATGAAAGGGCTAAACATACTTAAGATAAATGGAAGGGAGCATTAGCCAGAACACTGGGCATACAAGGACAGTAACGAGACATTTAGCTTATTATTCAACAGTATAATCAGCCAACCAATGCATGTTTGTTGGTATATTGACTAAACACAAGCCTGTCTGATGGTTTTGCTCTCACTGACTATTGGATTTTGTGGCTGCTAGGCTAAATCTCAGGATGGCCAGGGTCCAGGTATGAGCGTCCTGCATGTGCTCTGACGCTCTCTGCTATCATCAATCATCGTGAGCGTCAGACAATGTTTGATTTGCAAGACACTCTGGAATCATTCAAGCAAGCATCCAGCGTGCGTGCAGATGAGAAATGGAAACCAAAATGGGGAAGTCGCCAGGGCTGTGGCCACTCTGTGGTAGGTAGAGAAAGGTATTCAGAAGGCCCTGCCACAGGTCTTCCCAGTAGCATAGCTGGCATATGTGAGTGGCCCAACAATACATAGAAAATCAAATTGTTAGTAGGGGGGACAGGGGAACTCAGAGATCCAGGCAAAAGTCCTCAGGAACCTCTGCTAGAAGGAAGAGGATTAGTGAGGCTTTCAATCTCAGAAGGCCTAGATAGCCCTGGGCAGGTTGTGGAGTTACAAATGTGGGCACAGGGCAGGAACAAGGCAAGGACAAGATTCCATGAGGCACCCCATGTAGACAAGGCAGAAGTGCAGCTGTCAGAATTGGGGACCTAGCAAGAGTGATTTGATTTGGGGCAGTAGCTCTTTGTACCACCATGTCTTAGGGAAGTAAACTTGCAGATAGGAGTACTCCAGCTCAGAGTGGGGAGAAGTGAACCAGGAACCAGGTAGTTCTGATGACCCCCGCCTTGACAAATTCCCCTGAGATTCTTCCTTCTTCTCTCTGCAGGCCCACCACTGCCCTGGTTCAAACCCTCAGGTCCCTCTCTAGGACCAATGAATAGCAGAACTGGTGACCCCTTGTCCATCATTTCCTTCCTTAACCCGTTCTCCACCTGGCAGCCAGATCTGACGTGTCCCTCCTCTGCCTAAAACACTCAGTGACTCCTCACAGCTCCTCCAAGTGCTACATGAGGCTTTAGTGACTGGTCTCTCCTTCCTTTTCAGCCTCACCTCTTGCACTTTTGTGCTCCAGGAATGCTAAACTGCCATGGTATTTCTAGCCTCTGAATCTGTGTTTGCATTATTACCTTTGCTTAGAACTTCCCTCTCTACATTACTTACCTGGGTGATTTTTATTTTCAAAACTAAACTTTGGCTTTTTCTTCTCCAGAAAACCTCTCTTTCCCAAGAGTGACCTGATCCCCTTAATCCCTCAACTTTGGCTGTGTGTTCAAATGGAGAATTTTTAAAGCTATAGATGCCAGGGCCCCACTTCAGACCTATTAAATCAGTAGGTTTGTGGTCTGCATGCTGATGCTTTTAGCTGAGGTCATGATGTCTCAACAGGATTTACCAATGATCCAGAAAAAAATGTGTGTGTATTTCTATCATAATATGTGTTTATTGTACTCATTCTACCTTGTCTGCTTGAAAATTTTTAAATAAAAAATTGAGAAAAGAAATGATTAGTTCTGTCCAGCCTGGCCTGGCCATCTATCTTTTTACAAAGCTGCTGAGTGGTGCTTCTGCACAGAGCTGGTGAGGACTACCGCATGCATCACTTCCTGTGCTATTTGATGGTCTCTTTGTTTTAACTCTGACTTCTCTAGGAGACGGCCAGATCCTTGAGGGCTGGAGCCTCTGTCTTTTATACCTTTGCATCCCTCTGTCTCCCCAGCCCTAGCACGTGCCTGGCATGAAGTGTGTATTTAAATCCAGGATATATACATATAGCACATCTGACTTGTACTAACCATGTTTCAAGTGCTTCAGAGTAATATGTGCCTTACAGCTACCATGTTGGACAGCACAGGTATTTAAATACAACAAAGGACATTATTTTTTAATTTAAACATTTTTTTTTGCTGTTTAATTACAGTTGTCTGCATTTTCTCCCCACCCCTCCACCCCACCCCAGCCAAACCCACCTCCCTCCCCCTTGGTTTTGTCCATGTGTCCAAAGGACATTTTCTTTTGTGTTTGGATACTCATATTATTTCAGACTGCAGCCTGGAGATGACAAATCAGAATAAATAGTGAAAGTCCTTCTGAGTTTTACTTGCAAGACACTGAATCTTCTTCTTCCTTACTCTTGTTCCAACTTCATCAAAATGGGGCAATTATGTATTTTTAAAAACTATGACAGTCCAGTAATTAACTTTTTCACTCTCAATTTAACTTGAGCACAGCTTTCAATAAATCATGGCATGACAGCTCCAGACGCTACCCCTCAGTCACCACCCAAGGGAACACACAACTTCTGAAAGCCCCAAGCTCCCACCCAGATGAAGGCAAGAGTCCTGTGATCAGGCTGCCTTGCCATCTCTTTCCATGGTGAACACGTAGCTGCTTGCCCTGAATCTGCTGGAGGTGACCTCGTAACGCCTCCCAATGCCTCTTGAGCCAGCCGGCATCATCCCTCCTCTGCCATCCCAAGACTGGGGAATGGAATGGAAGCTGAGAATAATTAGTGACCTGTCTGAGGTCAGGCAGCAATTTGTCAACACTGATGGAACACAATCTGTTAGGCCCTGGGTGGCCTTTTGAAAATGCTCTGCCGTGCAAGCATTGTGCATTCCCAGTGTTTCCATAGAATGGTGCCCAGGATGATAATGACTAAATTCTCACCATGCTTAGTGCCTTACCTGATTTAATCTTCACAGCAGCTCTCTGAGGCTGTTACTCTTATTATCCCCACTTTACAGATGAGGAAACTGAAGCAGGGAGAGCTACATGGTTTGCCTAAGGTCACACAAATAAAAGATAAGGAGGAGTCAAACCCCAGCAGAGCCCAAACTCCTCACCGCACCACTGTGCACCTTTCAGACTTGGGTTGACCCACTTGCATTTTCTTCTTATCAAGGAATTAGATTCCGACTCTGTCTTCAGCATCTACTAGGGTGCCTGACACTAAATGCTCAATAATTATCTGTTGTCTGTCACCTGTTTGCTGCTGGTGATGTTCAACCTCAGGTCTAGAGCACAATTTAGGCTAAGGATTGCTCCACTTAGCACCTTTCATCCTGTATTTGAACTGACTTTGATTTGTGTCTTGCCTCCTGGTGTGCAGTTGACTTCTTGGTCTGCGGCCCCTCTGTAAACAATCTGAGTCCTGCTCTAAAGCCAGAGATGTGTTCACTCTCAACTCAGGCTCAAGACAGGTCTAATCTTGGCACGAGCACCACTGAGTTCCATTTCCCCACCTGCTGAGTGAGGAAAGTAGGCCAAATGACCTTGAAGGAGCACCAAGCTTCCCATCCTTTTGATCCTGGCAGGCTGGATGGCAGTGGGGGAGGAGTTGGGAGGTGGGAGTAGAATAGAGGCTTAGGTGACAAGATTTCTATGTGTAAGAGTGTGCACTGTGACAGCCATCATGGGTGGTGGCAGGGAGGAGAGCCTGGCATGGCTATCCATCCACTGGCCTTCAAAATCCAACCAGGTTCCCATTTTCCCTCCTCCTCCTGCCCGAGGCTCTAACCCAGGTCTGCCTGACTACAGGCTCCATTTGTTTCCACACTAGTTGATGGCAGCAGGCCTGTCCTGAGAAGTCACCCTGTGCTTCTCCACTCACCCACCAGTACCTCCTTTTCTGCATTAGAATAACTTCTCATGTGCCTGCAGCAGAATGCTAGGCCTAGAGACCACCAAGGGATTCTTTAGTGGTAGAGGGTGTCAAAAGGTGCAGTCTTGGGAGGGCCCTGGTGAAGCAGGGGTTCCCTTGTCAGGGAATCTGCAGCCCGGTTGCTCCTCCTGGGTAGGCTCAGATCCCAGTCCCAGAAGGTGTGCAGCCCTCACACACCAGGTCTTGGGCCTTCACACTCGTGTTTCCTGCTCTTGGTAGAAGTAAGTGGTCTCAGGAGTGAACACCTTGAACTTTTTGGGGAGATGCTGGAAAGCTGGGCTGTGGATAACGGTGAAATGCAGGACCGGCTAAACCAGGTTCACATGCAGGTTTTTTCCTTGCCTTTCATATCCTTTGTTTCTCAAATGAGAAATACTTCCATGATACCACAGAGTGATGTCTGACCAATTCTATCTCTCCAGGTTTTTTTGTCCTGGTCTCCGTCTTTCTCTGTCTCTCACTCTTCCTCTCTCTCTCTCTTTCTCTCTCTCCCACACACGTGCACACTACCAGGACCTAGATGTGAGGTCTTCAGTAAGAACCTGAGGAATATCATTCAGCTGTGAGAAAGAAGGAAATCCTGCCACTTGCAATGATATGGATAAAACTGGAAGGCATTATGCGGAGATAAGCCCGACAGAGAAAGACAAACACTTCATGGTATCATTTACGTGTGGAATCTAAAACAAAATCCAAACTCACAGAAACAGTGGAAAAGTGGTTGCCAGGGGCTGGGCTGGGAGGTGGTGCTGGGGAAGAAATAGAGAGAGGTTGGTAAAAGGGTACAAACTTTGAGCTGTAAGATGAATATGGTCTGAGGAGCTGAAGTATAATGGTGATGATAGTTGATAACACTACTATATAATTCAAATTTGTTAAAAGAGAGTGGAACTTATGTGTTCTCACAAAAAAAGATAAATATGTGACGTGATGGATGTGTTAATTAGCAAGATGTTGGAATCTTTTCACAATGCATACGTATATTAATGCACAACATATACTTTAAATATCTGACAATTTTATTTCTCAATTATACCTCAATAAAGCCAAAAAAAAAAAAGGAAAAGAAAAAATGGACACAAGGGGCAAGCTTCTCACAGGATTTAATGTCACCCTTCCCAACCTGATTAAACAAAGCCATCTGGAGACTTTCTCCCAGGGACTGTTACTCTTTAACTCCCTCCAAGGCACAGGTCCATGGTGCTAAATGCAGAGTGACATTTAGTCAACCGAGTAACATCAGCCCTGAGAGTTGAAGGCCTTGACGGAACAGCCAGCTTTTACCTCAAGCATTAATGGACACAATGTGGTCTGTGGAACATTTACATGGTGCTTTACATGGTCAGGGGCTATCCATCCTCTCCAGGGACCTGCTGGTCAGTCAGGGTATAGACTGCAAACAGGCCCCTCCCTCACTACCTCTAGTAGTTCAATCTTCAAAGGACTTCAGCACTTTCATTCTCTTCCCACAGAGACAAGTGAAGTGAGGAGACACAGACACATCCTGCCTGAGAGACACAGCGAAGTCACTCTACCAGGCTGAGGAAGTGGCGGGCTGGAGATGGAGGCAGGCCCTGGGCGCCGAGGAAAACAGATGAGGGCAGTCTGCCACAGCCTGGGCTGGGTTTCTGGAGGAGGTCACCCAGAGCCAAGTCTGGAAGGTGAGAAGGAGCCAGCCAGCCCATTCCCAGCACAGCAAACAAGTGTGCAGATGCGGTTGCTGCAGGGTCAGGCAGGACACACGTGTCTAGAGATGAGCTACAGCCCCAGGAAGAAGCTGGCCGTAGAAAGTCTTGTGTGCTGTGATAGACAGCTTGGACTTCATCCTGTAAACAATGAACTTCTGGTAGAGAGTTTTAATGAAGGCAGTAATATGGACAAACAATCGTAGTGGATAACATTTATTGTATGCTTTCATATCTAAGGCATGGTTCTAAGTGCTTTCTTTGTATGTATGTATGTATTAACTTATTTAATATTTACAACAGCCCTATAGGCCATCTACTAAATTTTTCCCACTTCACAACTGAGAGAATTGAAGCATGTAGTGACCCTACAGTTATGGAGCTCCTAAATTATGGAGCTGGGATTTGAACCTAGGAAGTTTGGTTCCTGAACCAAATCTCTTAGGCACTCTGCCATTATTTATAATTTTATAGCCATCTTTTTTTCAAAATGGATTTTAGGTGATTTATAACAAAACTACATATATACAGAATAACAAATTAAAATGAAATTTAAAATGAAAGAGAGCACAGAAACATAGAAAAGCAAGGATATATTTATAGCAAGTTCAAAGACTGGCAATCACAGATTTTAAGCTCTAATCTCCCTAGAGCTTTCTGACAAGAAGAGTGCAGACTGTGCCAGCATGCAACCTTCTTATTCCTTGTTCAGTAAGGGGAGCTGGAGAGACACGCTGCTCCCTTGTACTGAATTCTAGAAGGAAATTTGTTGTGTAATCCCTGATATTAACTGTGATATAAGATACCAAGTGTATTAGTTTCTAGGGCTGCAGTAACAAATTACTGCAAATTTGTGGCCTAAAACTACAGAAATTTATTTTCTCAGTTCTGGAGGCCAGAAGTCCAGATCAGGGTGTTAGCAGGGCTGGTTCTTTCTGGTGGGCTTCAGGGACAATCTGTGCCTCTCTCTTGGCTGCTGATGGCTGCAGGCCTCTCTCCTAGCTTCTTGGCATTCCTTGGCTTATAGATGCACCACTCCAATCTGCCTCCGCCTTCACATGGCCTTCCACTCTGTGTCACAAAACTCCCTCTCCTTTCTTTTGTAAGGACACCAACCATTGGATTAGAGCACAGCCTAAATCCAGGATGATCTCATCTCAAGATCCTTAACTTATTTACCTCTGCAAAGACCCAGTTTCCAAGTAAGTCATGTTCATAGGTTTCAGGGGTTAGAATTTGGACATATCATTTTGGGGAGCCACTCTTCAGCTCACTACACGAAGCATTTAACAACAATTCTTCAAAGTAATTAGAAGTATTTTTAATGGATGTTTCTTACAGTTATAGAAGACAAGGATAGATTTTTTTATTGCAATTCAGCCCACTCAGGATAGGTAACTCCATTTAATTGCACCATCAACAGTTTATCCATCCTCTGGTCCCTGAGTAGAATGTCTTGTGAGTGGTCATTTGGTGGAAAGAACTTCCTTGTAGGTAAAGTGACAAATGACAAATTGACTCTCAAGTGACAAATAGGACTCTCAATATGAAACAGAGTTTTGGCCAGCACCCAGCCAAAATGAATATTGGTGGGAGGCTGCCTGATCTAGTAAAGAAGTTTCTGGTACCTGAGCCACTGCTGCCAAGTCTGGATCCAGTGCCATGTGCCACCGACACACATCTGCCGCACACACCTGATTCCTTTTGGTTCTAAGTCCAATATGGCAACTTTCAAGGATCATGATTGTGAATCTTCTTAAGGAAGAACAAACCCCCCAGAATGAGATTACAGTCATTGGGGTTGGTGCTGTTGGGATGGCCTGTGCCATCAGTATCTTAATGAAGGACTTGGCAGATGAACTTGCTCTTGTTGATGTTGTGGAAAACAAATGAAAGGGAGAGATGATGGATCTCCAACATGGCAGCCTTTTCCATAGAACACCAAAAACTGTCTCTGGCAAAGACTACAATGTGACTACAAACTCCAACCTGGTTATTATCACAGCTGGGGCATGCCAACGAGAGGGAGAAAGCTGCCTTAATTTGGTCCAGTGTAACATGAACATGTTTAAATTCTTCATTCCTAATGTTGTAAAATACAGTCCCAACTGCAAATTGTTTATTGTTTCCAATGTAGTGAATGTCTTGACCTACATGGTCAAGAAGATAAGTGGCTTTCCCAAAACCGTGTTATTGGAAGTGGTTGCAATCTGGATTCAGCCTGGTTCCATTACTTAATGGGGGGAAGGCTGGGAGTTCACCCACTAAGCTGTCATGGAGACTTGAGTGTGCCTGTGTGGAATGGAGTGAATGTTGCCTGTGTCTCCCTAAAGACTCCGTGCCCTGATTTAGGCAGTGATGCAGATGAGGAACAGTGGAAAGAAGTTCACAAACAGGTGGTCGACAGTGTTTATGAGGTGATCAAACCAAAAGGCTACACATCCTGGGCCACTGGACTGTCTCTGGCAGATTTAGCAGAAAGTATAATGAAGAATCTTAGGCAGGTGCATCCAATTTCCACTATGATCAAGGGTCTCTATGGAATGAAAGAAGACGTCTTCCTTAGTGTTGCTTGCATCTCGGGACAGAATGGAATCTCAGATGTTGTGAAGGTGACTCTGACACTGGAGGAAGAGACCTGCTTGAAGAAGAATGTACATATACTGTGGGGGATCCAGAAAGAGCTGCAGTTTTAAAGTCTTCTAATGTTCCACCTTGCTTTTTAGGCTACAATAGGATTTTAATTGGAGATTGTGCATCTTGTCACTTTTATCTGATCTATAACTAAAAACATCAATTTCCTAAAGATAGAAATAGTAATGGTTCATAAAACCCTGCATCTCTATCCTGATGCTGGATGGTACTTACCTTGTGTGGTCCTAACCTGGTTAGTGTGAAACAGTTCCACTTCCTCAAAGGCACCACGGCCAATGTTATACACACTACAGTTGCCCTTCAAACTACATGTGTGTTCACTGTGTGTTACATAACTTGTGGTTCCTTTACCCAATGTACCTAGTCCAACTTTTTTCTCTCCAGTCAATCACATCCTGGAATCCAATGTATAAATCCAATATTGCGTGTCTTGTGCATAACTGTTCTTAAGGATCTTATTTTGTGTACTATATGAATCAGATTATTGTGCATTGCCATATAATGTGAAAAGAAAGTGAACATATCCATAATGCAGCCAACTATCCAAGTTTAATACCAACTAAAACACCAAATAAACCTTGAACAGTGAAAAAAAAAGAAGTTTCTAATTAGAGGTATATGTAAGAATCACCAGAGGAGATTTTGCAAAGTGCCCAAGTCACACCCAAGGTCAATGAAGCAGGATCTTGGACATTTAATGTCCTTTCTTTTGTGTTGACTTTTTAATGGGACTCTCCATTTGTGATGGAATAGTTGGTAGAACACGGTCCAGGCTGCTGCTGGTTTCCTTTCAGTCTAATAACATGGAGAGGGGGAAATGGGGGGCATACAGTCTGTCAGAGCTCAGGTAGCCCTAAGATTCTGTCTGGGTTTGCTTTCCTGGCTTCTTTCCAAAGGACACATCTGTCCTCTGGACTTCAATGTATCATCTAAAAAATGGAAAAAGCATACTTAACTCAGAGTTGTTATCAAGATTAAAAGAAACATAGACAAAACATGGAACACAGTGTGGAACACATGATAAGGAAGAGAGAACTGTGTGAAGGTCATTGTTGTATGTCTTAGAAACCATTAGTGTCTCGGAGATTTCTGGTGATGATTACTCTGGTGATAAGCTCTGAAGAAAAGCCCTAACCGCCTAGTCTTCTCATTTCTTTCTGAAAAGGTTATTGATTTTATATTTGTTCTTCAGCAATCATTGTTTGCCAGGAAGAAAATCTGTTTAACGAGACTCCTATGTCCTACTGGAACAATGAGTATTAAGAAGGGGGTGTTAGGGGCTTCTGGTGCAAACTCAGTTTCTCCTAATAAGCTAGACTCTCTGCTCACCTGCAGACTTAGCCTGGACTTCAGAGTAAATCACCTGAAGCTTGCATATCTCAGAGCTAGAATATCATAGGACAGATTTTCCAAGGATGTTCTGAAGGCCGCAGCTCATTTTCAAATATGGGTTTTCCCAGAAATAACAAGCATATCTTTACTTTGAATCTTTCTTAGGTGGAAGCCAAAATAATACCTCAGGCATCATTATAAAAACTATAATTCTTATAAAATATCATCTACCCAAGAACTTTCACTCTAAGCCTTCCAGGATCTAACCTACCTTCTGGACTCAATTATTATCTACCAAATCATACTACAGAGTGGCCAAGTGTGATAGTTAGCTCAGGCCACCATAATAATATACCATAGACTATGTGGCTTAAACAAAAGGAATGTATTTTTTCATAGTCTGGAGACCAGAAGTCCAAGATCAAGATGCCAGCATGGTCAATTGCTGGTGCAAGCTCTCTTCCTGGTTTGTGGATGGCTGCCTTCTGTCTGTGTCTCTGTGTCCTCACTTGGTCTTTCCTTGATGCATGCATGTGATGGAAAGTGGTCAGGGGAAGGGGTTAGGGAAGGAGGGGGAGAGAAAAAGAGAATCCTATTAGACCAGGACCCTACCCTTATGACTTCATTGAACTGTAACTACTTCCTTATTCTAAATATAGCCACACTGGGGTAAGGGGTTCCAAATATGACTTGTGTTATGGACAGTCAGTTCAAAACACAAGTTGCTGATCCCCACACAGCGCTTGGGGTGTCCTACCACCACGGCTTGGCTCCATCTGTTTTTTCTACCTGGAATGGCTTTTGCCCATTCAACTCATATTCCAATTCTCCCTGCGAAGATGCCAACTCCTCCACAAAACCTTCACGGACTCCTTTCCCATTCTTCCCCCAGGTGGACACTGGAAGTTCCCCTGGGATGTTTTTGAGTTCGTATAACACTTCCTCTTTATCTTTGCATTTTTCTTCACATATTGTTGTCCTTGCCTACTTTCTAGACCTGTGCTTCCCAGCCCTGGCTGTGCACTTACTTGTAGAGATTTTAAAAGCTCAAGTGCTAAGCCCCACTCCAGACCTCCTAAAGAAAAGTCTTTGATGATGGGGCCGTCTGCGTCCTGAGACGGGACCACAGTGATGTGTGGCAGTGGTGAGAACTGCTGTACGAGGCTGTAACACCTTGAGAATGTCATCCCTGTGGGCACACATAGTGCCTCTCTGGGCCCCGTATTATTTATTAACCCTTTGCTGATACTTCCTTCAGTAAGGCATCTCCTAGACTTTCTTGCCAGATGCAAGTTTGGTGCCAGACACAATTTTGTTTCTGCCCGTGAGATGCACTATGGGCTCATCTCCATTTTGTGGGCCTTGGGAGAGAGCAAGCAAACTTAACAAAATATTGTCAACCAAAGAAGAATAGGAGATGTTATTTATTGGATGCCTATCAAGTACTGGAAACTGTACTAGGTGCTTTACATATTTTATTTGGTAGTTGTGTTAAAACACATATAACAAAATCCAGCATTTTATTGTGTGCAATGCAGTGGCATTTAGAACGCTCGCAATGTTATGCAGCCATTGTTACTGTCTAGTTCCAGAATATTTCCATCATCCCAAAGGGACACATTAATCAAAAGTACTGATTAAAAAGTCATTTCCTAATCCTCCCTACTTCCAGCCCCTGGCAACCACAGATCTGCTTTCTGTCACTATGGATTTACCTATTCTAGTTATTTAATATAAATGAAATCATACAATATGTGGCCTTTTGTGTCTTGCTTCTTTTACTTAACATAATGTTTCCAAGGTTCATCAATGTTGTAGCTTGTATCAATACTTCCTTCCTTTTAATGACTGAATAATATTCCACGGAGTGGATATACTACATTGTGTTTATCCATTTATCGACTGAATGACATTTGGATTAATTCCATCAATTGGCTATAGTAAATAGTGTTGCTATGAAGATTTGTGTTCAAGTTTTGGCTTAAACTTATTTAAAGAATTCTTTTTTATTAAAAGTAAATATAGTTCCTATTCTATTTTACAGGTGAAGAAATTAGGCCTACAAGATTTTACTTGTTCAAGGCACATAGTTAGTAAGTCACAGAGTTGGAATATAAATTCTGGTTTCTGTATCCATAGTCTAGAGTATCTCCATGGCTCTATGAGTGGCTTCTGAGAAGTCAGATCTGACTTGTCCCCTATGGTAAACCTGGAGTTAGGCTTTCTTACTTTCTGTTCTCAACCACAGAGCAGTCTTTTCCAGGCATCCAAGACCCATTCATCATGTCTGACATGAGCTTGATCTGTCGCATCTCTGTCCCCGAGGAGCAGCTGGGCCTGAATTTATCAAGGGAGAAGATTTGTGTGAACAGCAATTTGAACACTTTATTGTAAGGGATTACATTAAGTGTAGTTATTCTTTAAAAATGTGTACATATGTATCCCAAATTGCCATTATGATAAATATTATACTTCCTCCTTTATCATAATAAATGTACCTTATCCTTCTAGCATCAACCCTTTATTATGCTTATCAGTGTGGATGTAGGATACCTGTTTACTTTCATAACCAGGCAAACATAACGACAAGACCCTGGAATAACTGTCATCTGGAAACTTGAAGGAAATGATGGTAAATGTTGAGGAAAGACAGGAAATGTGAAACCTCTCTAGGAAGAGGTGATGGGAAAGGATTTTGGAGATGCCTAGCAGTGACTGGAAGCAAAGAGAGAAAACAGTGTCCCTGCTGAAGAATAAATGTTTCCTTGTTATCTGATGAGGGCCAGCAAAGTTGGGGGCCAAGAATAGGGTATTCCAGGAGGTTTTACCCTTGAACTGTGGAGGCAGAAGCTTGAGATTTTGGGGTACTGCCAGGAGGAAAATTGCCAGGTGTATTGGGGGAAGTTGTACAGGGGAAAGTCCCCAAATTCTCAAGGACAAAGTAGCCATCTGGAGCTTGCGAGAGGTGGGCCTGCATAAGCCGCACTTGATTGTTATGCTTTGCCAAGCAGTTTGTCCAGTTTCTCTATTATTGCAGGAGAAAAATCACCTTAAAACGGTGGCTTGAAACAGAACCTTTATTATTTCTCATAGTTTCTGTGGGTCAGAAAGTAGGAGACAAGTCAGCTGGCTGGTTCAGGCTCTGGATGTCTCATGCAGTTGTGGTCTCTCAGCTCCAGTTGGAGCTGGAATTGGCCGGGGTGGGGGATTGTTACTAGAGCAACTGGGAGCTGACCAGCATCTCTTTCTCTTCAGGTAGTCTCAAGACTTTTCCATGTGGTCTTTCCACCATGGACTAGCTTGGACTTCCCCACAGAATGGCAGCTTTGGAGTTCACACATGACAACTCAATGTTCCAAGTTAAGTATTAAAGAGAGAGAGAGCCTGGCAGAAGCTGCGTGGCTTTTTAGACCTAGCCTTGGAAGGTCATGTACCATCATATCCACCAACTCTCTATGTTGAGGCAGTCCAAAGGCCTGCTCACATTTAAGCAGAGGGGACCTGGACTCCGTCTCTTGATGGGGCAGTGGCAAGCGTTGGAAGAACATGTAGAACTGAAAATATTGTTGCAGACATTTTTGGAACTAAGTATTTTTTTGTGATTTACATTTTGTGTTCTTCTCTTTTACTTCTTTAAGATTCTCTGCACAATAATAAGAATGATGGTGGAAACCTCCATGGGGGTCGTGGGGAAGGAGAAGACCCAGTTGCAAACCCTGGTCATGAGTCTATAGAATTGCCATGTTTATTTACTCATTCATTCTTTAAAAAAAAATTTTATTTTTTAGAGCAGGTTTACATTCATAACAAAACTGAGCAGAAAGTACAGAGAGTTCTTATATACCCCTTGCCTGTATGCATGAATAACCTCCCCCATTAACATCCCTTGTGAGCGTGGTGCATTTGTTACAACCCACAAATCTTCATTAATCCATTGTTATCACCCAAGGTCCATAACTTACATCAGAGTTCCCTTTTGGTGTTATACATTCTATGGCTTTGAAAAAATGTATAATGACATACATGCACCATTACAGTATCATGCAGAATAGTTTCGCTGCCCTAAAAGTCCTCCATGCTCTGCCTATGCATTTGTCTCCTCCCTCTTACCTCTGACAACCAATGGTCTTTTTACTGTCTCCATAGTTTTGCATTTTTCAGAATGTCATATGGTTGGAATCACACAGTATGTAGCCTTTTCCAGATTGGTTTCTTTCACTTAGTAATATACATTTAAGGTTATCATGTATTTTCATGCCTTGGGAGTTTGTTTCTTTCTAGTGCTGAATGATACTCATATTCCATTGTCTAGGTGTTCCACAGTTTATCTTTTCAACCACTGAAAGACATCTTGGTTGCTTCCAAGTTTTGGCAATTTTGTATAAAGTTGCTCTAACTATCTGTATGCGGGTTTTTGTATGGACACAGTTTTCAACTCCTCTGGGCAAATAGTAAGGAGTGAAATTACTGGATCATATGATAAGAGTGTTTTTAGTTTTGTAAGAAACTGCCAAAGTGGCTGTACCATTTTGTATTCCCACCAGCAATAAATAAGACTTCCTGTTGCTCTACATCCTTGAAAGCATTTGGTGGTTCAGTGTTCTAGATTTTGGCCATTCTAATAGGTGTGCAGTGGTTCATTCATTCTTTCAACAAATAATTACTGAATGTGTGCTATGTGCTAAATAATGTTATCAGCCCTTAGATCATATCAGTGATCAAAACATAGATCCCTGCTCTCATGTGGCTTCCATTCCAGCAGAACACTTATTAAGCATGTTCTGTGTTCCAGGTTCTAAGTGCTTTACGTACATGATCTCATGTAATTCTCACAACAACTCTATGAAGTAGGCACCAATTTTATCCCATTTTACTCTGCCACAGAGAGGATGAGTGGTTTGCCTGAGGTCACATAGCTACCAGGTGGTAGAGCCACAATGTGTATCCAGGTGTTCTGGCTCCAGAGTCCCTACGCTGTGCTGCCTCTAGATCTGGAAGGGATATTGGAGATTAGTTAGTTCCTCCCTTTATTCCATAGATGTGGACTCAGAGGTACCAGGTAGTTAGGTGGCTTGCCCAAGATCAAACAGCTAGTTAATATTGGGAAAGGGACTAGAATGTTATCTTCAAAAATAAGATTCTTTTCATTGTACTCTTACATTATTTGGGCAAAGGAATCTGTGAAGGGTTGGGGCTTAGCCGCATCTTCATCCCCCTCCTTGTTCTTTGGTGGAAATATACTACTTTCACTACTGTTTTTTTCTGCATTGTCTACTGGTCAACAGTCTTTGCTCTGTTCTTCCATGGGTGGAAGATGCTCTGCTCAAGTTCACAAATGGTGTTTTCTAGCATTTCTCTTCTGAAGGTGCATTTCCTGATCAAATGTGGGACAAATGCTCCACGAGGGTCTCTGGGACCACCATCACCCTTGCCAGTTTCAGTTTCTCCTTTCCTCAGCTACCAGTGAGCCCCAGGTCCCCCCATGGCATTGCCACCTTGGCATGCTTACCAAGGGTTAGGAAAAAGGAAGGCACAGGGATCAGTTGTCCCTTGTCAGGCAGCCATCTCTGTGCATGAGAAGTCAGGGAGAGGGAGCACAACAAGGATGGTGCTCTGTGCAGCTGTCGTCGCCTTGTCAGAGTCACCTTAGACACCAGTGGCCTCTAACCTGCAAGGCACCTGCTAGGCCTAGAGAGCAAAATGGGGAACAATGTTCCATCACGGGGGCCTGGAGAGCAGAGCTGCAGGATTTCAGTCTGGAAGTCAGAGTTTGGCAGCCATCCTTCTCAAATTTTCCAGAACAGTTCCAATTTCATGCAACATAATTTTTTAAAATAAGGATCGCTCATTAAATAAATAACTAAATGTGATTTAATTCCTATGCCTTTTTACAGGGCTTTTCATTTAAATAAGCTACCAGTCAGAAAAACAAAAGCCTTCCTCGGTGCTAAGAGTATGTGTTTAGGCTTTGGAAATATATTCCCTCTTTTTATGGATTATCCTGACTGGAAGGGAGTCAAAGAGCAAGTTGGCTGTGTTCAGATCAGGGAGTTGGGGATTTGGAATCACACACCTCCCCTGATTAAATGAGGGTTACCCCATATGGTTGTACAGGTTGTGCACCGTACAAGGCTGCTATTTATAGGGGTCTTCTATTTGCATTGCAAACATCACTGATCTGTATGTTTATTACAACAATTTTGTGATATATGGAGAGACTATTTTTGCATAGTCAGTTTATAATATTAACACAATTTCAAACAGAATGAAGCAATATGTCTTGAAGGAGGGGGTACTGCTTTAATTTACACTATAATGTCCTATGGATCATTGGGGGCCTAGACTGAATGTCCATTCTGACACAAACCATGGGCCTGGGTAAAGCAGCCAGGATGCAGATCAATAAGGGGAAAGTGAAGCTGCTAATCTCAGGACCTTGGTTAACCTGATAGGTAAGTGAATGGACACATTATTCCAGTGGTGCTCAAGTTTGGCTACACATTGGAATTTCTTGGGGAGCAGTTACAAAATACTGATGCCTAGGTCCTACCCCTGAGATTCTGATTGAGCTGGTCTGAGTTGTAATAGCCTGGACACTGGGATATTGAAGGTTCTAATGAGCTGCCGTACCGTGACTTCCACAGTTGAGTCAACACATTCTTGAGAAGATATCATTCCAAGCACCTCTGTTTGAATCTTTTACATTGCTAAACACTAATAAATGAAGAGTTTCATTTAGGTAAAATAAAAAGATGAAAGTGGTCATTCTTAGAAGTGAAAATATTGATTCATCATCAGTGAAGTGAAAAATGGCTTGTTTCTTAGCCTCAGGTTAATCGAAGAGCAAATGTCATTGTACACTGAAGAACAGCTCTTTGGATGATTTTGTATTCTGATGGCAATGACTCTTGATCTCTTCCTTGTCATCTACCATGGCACCCCAGATGTGTGACTATGCCATCTTTTCCTACCCTGCATCACGTGAAAGAAGATATGCATATATGTCTAGTTGGGTTTACCTTGATTCTGGGATTGGGTATCAACTTGGCCCAGGGAATGGCAAAGAGAGAGACCAGCTGATGGTATTGAGTACTGCTGAGAGATAATCCAAGTGAAGATTTAACATGTATGTCTGCTTTCCCCTCTGTCACACTGGACACCTGAACATTGATCTAAGTACTCTTTTCATCTTAAGCACAAAGTCTCTCAGCAAAGGTCTAAATATTTAGACATTATTGGGACCTTTAGGAGCCAAGCAAGTAACATAGATGAAATGAAGAAGCAGAAAAAATAAGATATCACCATAGAAAGGAAGAGAAGGCAGTGGCAAACACGAGTGCTTGCTTAACCTAAAGGCATGCACATTTATTTATTTATTTTCTCTACAGTATTCTTATGGTCAAATCAAACATCGCCTAGTTGATTTGGCTGTCCTTTCAGGGAACTTGGTGCCATCCTTTTAAGCAGAGCCACACAGGGACATACAGACAAAACTGACGCTTGTCTTTCTGGGCAATACTAACACTTTTCTGATGTCAGCTGCTTTCAACCTTAATGCATCTCTGTTAACATTTCCTTGCAAGATCCAAAAGAGGAGAGTCTTCCCTTGGAAAGTAAGAGCTCTGGATCCCTGAAGTTTACTTACTTGTCAAAACCAGTAATAGCTAACCTTACCTTAGGCCTAGATATTGGAACTCAAATTTTACTAACCTGGCACAGTTACAGTGAGGACTGCATGGTTCACCTGTTGGCCTTCTTGAAATAAATTATTGTAAGTTGTTTAATCATGCCTTGATTTATCAATCAAGATAGACAAAGTTATGTTGCAGTAAAAAAACCCCACAAATCTCAGAGGCGTAACACAAGTTTAGACCTCCCAAAGATGACCATACATTTCTGAAGTGTGCCTGTTGACCTGTTCGCTCTCAAATCGCCCAGTTTGTAATCCTAATTCTCCATTTGGCTACACGTCCAAAGCAGGTCAGAAAGGTTTAGCCTATTGGAATCTCAAACTGGTAGGGGCATCATGTTGACATAGGCGTCATCATTTCAGCAGTGGGAAGGCAATGTGGCCGACTGCCCACTGACTTGTAAGGTTCCCGCTCACAAATCAAGGACTGAAGGTAGTCACACGGCCACATCAGACTTCAAAGAGGAAGTGAAGTGCAATGCTTAGAAAATGAAAGCTAGAAATAATTTGTGAATTTGATCCTAAATGACTACCCCATTTAGGATCAAATGTTTTATTTAGCATTTGGAAACCACCAATGAAGGTGAAGTTTATAAATGTTTTATCTAATTTTCGTTTAAATATTTAATCATATAGATCTTGTCTAGCCTAATCTAATAAACCATGCCTCCTACTCCAAAAACACTCACAGGATGTTGTGAAAAGATGGTGCTCTGGGATATACCTCCTATTTGTGGCTCCAGTTTGGTTCTGCTCTCCTCTGCTCATATCTCACTCATAGCCCACCTTGCATTCAGATTCTTCCACTACAGTTCATACTATTTCTTTAGTCATTTTTGCCTCCCCCTTACCCTTAAGAGTAGTAAGCTATTTCATCCAGTACCTCTCTCTGCCCATGGCTCCTCAGGAAGAAACATCTCTTCAAATTTATCTGTGCCCCCGCCCCCCTGGGATTCCTGGCCTTCAACTCTCAGATTTTCCCTTTTACAGTGTGATGAATTACATAAGCCATTCTATCAAGTGTGTTTTACTAAACAATAAGGTCACTAATGAAGCAATTTCTGTTGTAGTTTGCACAGAAAAAAAAAAAAGGAATATTCAGATGCCAG
The DNA here is from genome assembly GCF_022682495.2 of Desmodus rotundus. Classification (NCBI taxonomy): domain Eukaryota; kingdom Metazoa; phylum Chordata; class Mammalia; order Chiroptera; family Phyllostomidae; genus Desmodus; species Desmodus rotundus. The sequence continues at coordinate 32,407,620 of NC_071388.1, forward strand.
AATGTAAAAGTCCTGCTGCTACCCTCTGTTCTAGTTAAACCCCAAGTTTAAAAGGGGACCCTTGAGTGGACCAGGAAGGGACTGTCTCAGAAAAATAAAAGTATAGTAAATGTGGTTTAAACACAAGTGGAAATATCTAGGAGATTGGTAAGGTAACTAAAAATTAGGACGGTGCAAACACAATAGGAATTGTCTGATCCCTGTCACTATTTGAAGTGCCCTACCGAGTATGATACTGGTATTGATACTGTGAGTGTGATACTGGTATTGGTACTCTGGGTGTGGTTCTGGTATTGCTACTCTGAGTATGGAACTAGTATTGATCCTCTAGGGTGGTACTGCCACTACTATGATTGCTACTTCTACTTATTGTGATTGTTGTTGTGGTTTCTTTGAAAAAAAATTCTTCCGATTTTATTCAGTTGGCTGTTTGTCCAAAGTATAAAAAGAAAGGAATTTTTGAAGGGCACTGGAAAATCTTCATTATCGCTAATATCAGGAGTCAATGATGAATGACTTCTACAGCAATTTGGTATGAGCTGTTTATTAAAAACACATCATAGGACACGCACCTTGCCTGGCAAGGAACTATAATCTGACCCACAGGGTTTGACTTTAAAAACCTTAGGGAAAATTTTACATCATTGATGAGAGAAGAAGTACTTATTAAATCATTTATGACCTCCAACAACTATGTTAATTTATGGTTATATCCTTTCACAGCTGCTGGGCACAACCATCTCAGACATGCACTCAGAAGCTTGGAAATTGGCCAAAGCAGTTAGGCAATGAAGGCCATTATCAACGTAGACATGTTTTTTTCTCAGTAGAACTATTCATTTCCTGCTGTGGTTTTAAACACCAAGTATGTAAATAAAGGGACAACAGGATGACATGAAGAGTGATACATGCTATACTGAAAGGCCTTCTTAGAGAATAACAAGCAATCTTACATGCCTTGGTGTCCTAAATTTGGAATTCAGTCACTTGGTTGTTTAGAATCTTAGCAACGTTGCAATGATGTAAAATTTTAATGCTTTATTGTCCTGGCTGATGTGGCTCAGTCGGTTGGAATGTCATCCAGTAACCAAAAGTTTGCAGGTTCAATTCCTGATTAGGGCATATATGGGAGGCAACCAATCAATGCTTCTCTTTCACATCGATATTTCTCTCCTTCCCTCTCCCTCTAAAAACAATGAAAAAATGTCCTCAGGTGAGAATAGAAAGTAAAATAAAATGATTTAATGCATTACTGAAGGGATGAATAAAAATCCATAAATAAGAAAATAAAAATCTTTACTTTTCACCTTAGCCATTTTCCTATCCAGTCAATCCTTTGGATTAGGCTTAGCGCTCGAAAGCAAAATGCTGCTTTCTCAGTCCCAAAGGGATACTGTTATCAAGACATGAACTAGAGGGCTGTAAGTAGAATAATAGGGAGAAATCACAGACATGGAAAGTCTACTACTTGCTAGCCATTGGATAGTTAAGAGCTGTCTACAGCATAACACAAGTTCATCCTTTAAGTCAGTAGAACTCTCAAATTCCCACACTCCTCTTCACCTTCTCTCTTTCTCTTACTTTGAAGGTTTCTTATACTTTGCTTACCTTGTAATGTAGGATGCTCTTGGTTCTCTTTGGTCCTTTTCTCTTCTCATACACCATTTCCTTCTTTGGTAATCATATATATTTCCACAACTTCAACTGTCATCTCCAGGCCAATGATTCTCCATAACCAGTGCCTTCAATCCTAAATGCTTCCTTGGGCTCTAGACCTACATTTCTACCAGCCTTCTTGATACAATAACTCCATGTGGTCATTCCATGGACATCTGAATTTTGCCATGTAGGCAAGGGTGTCTGGCCTCTGGGAGTCTGCAGTGGATATATATCATAAGTCTAAGGTCAATGTTCATGGAGTTGAGGTGGGAGACCCATGAGGCAATGTCTTGTAGAGAAGCTAATTCAAAACATATAGATCATTCAAATCACTCATCATTTTGAATTATCTGGGCAGAGAAGGAGAACCTGGATACTATGAGAAAGAGAATAGCCAAATAACAAAGAGTGTGGGAGCTGAAGCCTGGAGGCATTTACCAAGGTGAAGAGGGTGGGTATAAGGTTTTCTCTGGAGCTTCTTTCTCACTGCAGTGCACTGGTCAGAGGTGGGAATGCAAATCAAGACATGGAAATCGATGACACCATTCCAGCACTTTCAGACTTGGAATCTGAAAGGAACACAAATAGTCTCTCTCTGACAGCTGAATGCTACTGAATACCCTGCTAGAGAAGCAGGGATGGTCAACAGAGAAAGAGGAAAAGAAGGAAAAGAATTCTTAGCAGCATTCGAATCCCTGGTCTCAGTTGACTCTGAGACTCCACTGCATTCACTGCCTTTTTTAATATGTAGTTTTTCTATAATATAGCACCAATAAAATCCATCTTCGCTTGAAGGCTAGTTAAAGTTCATCACTGAAACCAAAAAATTTTAATGAAGATAGTCAACCCATCCTGTTGAAACTCTTCAATGACTGGGTTACATGTTCTTGTATTTCCATTTTCTCTGCTGGATGATGTGTCTCTGGGGTGCACAATGGTGTCTTGCTTATCTTGATGCACTATCCAACTTAGCACAATACCTGGCACAGAGAAGGTACCAAATAAGCCTGCATTGCAATCATTTCCTGCAGCACACCCCAGTGGTCAATCTGTGTGTCTCCAGCACTCTGATTCAGAGATCACCTGCAAGTGTCTTATCACCAATGATTTATAGTGGCAGCTTGACTAGGTTATAGAAACAAGTGTGTAACCTTTAGGGCCTGGGCTTGATTTTGGCTCTACTATCAAACAGCTTTCCATTGTTGCATTTGGTCCAAATTTCTCACCACTCCTTGTCCATGCTAACATGGTGAGGCTATGTCTTCTCAATCAGTTCTGTATTTCTCTCTAATAGATTTTTTAGACTAAACAGTGAGAATAACTTTAAACATAGAATGACAACCTAACATGTCCTCTCAGCATGCATTGTACGAAGAAGACAGGAAATATGGGGAAAACAGGAAGAGCAGGAAGATACAGGCAGGGTGGGCTCTTGGAAAATCTGTCAGAAAGACATACATTTCATATCAAGGTCTTCTGTCAGCCCCTGCCTTCTGTTGACCAGAGGGTCGAGTTCAGCCTGTACTCTTCTCTGACACTCCCTCCTCTCATATTTCACGCCAGGGCATTTAAGCCCAATGATTTGTTTTGGAAATGCTATCATTTGTTAGCTTAGCTTTTATCTCAGTTGGACGCCTTTCCTATTTCACTGCTTTCCTTTGAAGGAGGCAAAGTCAACACTTGACTCTGGAGTTTTATTCAACACACCCCTGTTGTTAGATGAAGCTAAAGAAACTTTGATTAACAAGCCTGCCCAGGTTCAAGGATGGCCCAGGGTGTGTTTCTGCCACCCTCTGCAGCTGAAAGAGAGATGAAGTGAATGGAGCTTCTGTTTGGAATACTGGCCTAATAATAAATCCCAGCAGGGTGAGGTGTCTATGTGAAGCAGCTGCCATTATCAAAGTTGTTCCAAATGGTGATGCTGCACTTGGACTAGACTTCCAAGATCCCTGTGCTGCCCAGGGCTGTTTCTGATCATGCAAACTTGGTCTTCCCAGGCAATGCAGAATTCCTCAGTGTGATTCTGAATTTGAGAGCTAAGGAGGGAACAAAAGAGAATAGAGATAATCCCACTTCTGGATAGGAAGAAGCACCTAGAAATTCTTGGTAAACAGAAGGGCTGTTGGAAATACTGACAATCATCATTGTTATCCACCTAAAACTTTATATTCGAGTAGTGTTTTTATATTTTTTTAAATTCATTTTTACAAATTCCTTTTGTAATCATTAAACCACTTAATCTTACACAACATTGAGGGCTAGACCTACCCAGGGAGGGGAGACCATGGTATATTGGCACTGGTAACCTATACATGCCCTGGAAGGTGGAATCCATCGCCTAGGCTCATCACAGGTAGAAGGGAGAGAATTGAAGAGCTAAAATTTAAAAATCAAAATATCATACAAATTGCAAGAAAATATAGGACACTAATTTTAGCATCTTGATGGGAAAGGAGGGTAAGTTTTGCTTATCAGTTCACAAAATTCAAAAGTCGTGCAGGAGAAGATGAACAGATTTATCAACACCGAGACTTTTTTTTTAAGGTTTTTCATTTTTTAATCTTTCATTATGAGGCTTTCATCAGATGTCTGGGGCTTCCTTTTCTATCTGTTCATGATTATAAATAAAGGAAAGAGCCGATCAAAAACTGAGTGCATATGCAGGGTTAAGTGACTTTGCACTTCCCTGTTGGGTGACCTGGGTGGGCCATTTATTGATGAATTCCCAGTGTCTGTGTGTTAGTTTCCTATTGCTGCTCATATATATACGAGCTTGTACATATGTAAGCTTTTGGCCCATTCATTCTGTAAATATTTCATCCAATCTACTTATTTACAGTCATGGCGTGCACTTTGATAGTCTTTGTGTTTTCTCTATATTGTTTTCAATCTTTAGGTTGTTTTCTTCAGGGATCAGCCTGTGCTTTTAGAGCTTCTTATGACTATGCAGCACAGACCACGCACAAAAACTCTTTGATGAGGAGGATTGGAACTACATAAAGAGGGAGCCTTCAGACTCACATGTATTTGGACAAATCTCAGAGAAATGAAAAAAAAAAGGTAGTAGAAAGGTTTTTTTGTTAATGGTGTCATTGTTGTTTTCTAATAAAGCACAAGTCTTTTTGTATCCAGTAGTCTTGAGTAATTTATTTTAATTAAATAAATAAAAGGAGATAGAGTCAATATATACAAAAAGGATAAAAAAGTGTAGATACAGACTTATCGTGATGATCATTTTGTAATATATAAAAATATCAAATAACTGTTGTACACTTGAAATTAATATAATATTATGTTAATTATAATTCAATAAAAATAAATAAAAATGAAACACCTGGATAAAATCCCAATTAGAGTTACTAAATTGAACATATACATTTAATTCCATTTCCTCCAAAAAAATCCCATGGAGACATCAATAAGATTATTTTTAAAAAGCATAAACTCACAAGGAAAAGAGACAGCTATAGCAATACGTTTTTGAAAGTTGAAAAACTAAAGGAATGAATGACAGCTGACCTTAGCAGATCTAAGAAACCTGAATCCTGAGCTGACAGAATGAAAAGTTAAGACAAAAAAAAAACAAAAAACTGGTAGGCCCCTCACAGGGCTCAGGAGTGGAGGGCACCAGACTCTAGAAGTGGGCGTATGTGTGTGATGGAAAAGGACGTTAACGAAGCAGTTAGATCCCGAGACCCTCTCCCCGAATCCAAATGACTGGCATCTGCGTCTCTTCCACCCTGGCTGAAGACTGGAGATGGATTCTCTGGATACTGTGACAGGCCTCTGGCCTGGGGGACTTGAAGATACTGACCACTGCAGTTATTACCGCTGCATATCCACTCACACTCCTGCCCCCCACCACATCGGCAATAAGAAAAAAAACAACAGTCGTATAGAATGACAATTTTATTAAGCTCATAGATTCTGTGAGTCTGTTAATTCAGACAGTGCCTGACCAGAACAGCTCCTTTCTGTCCCATGTGTCTGGGGCTTTTGAAGACTCAGTGGTTCAGTGCTGAAATCACTTGGAGGTGTCCTCACTCAGTGTGTCTGCTGATCAGGCCTCAGCTGGGCTCAGTTGGCCAGAACACCTATATACAGGGTGGGGCAAAAGTAAGTTTATAGTTGTTCTTATGGAAAATAATACAATAATTAATAAATTATAATAGAAGAATAAACTCTGTTTTGTATACTCACAACTGTAAACCTACTTTTGCCCCACCCTATATGGCTCCCAATTTGGTCTCTCTACCTGGGCTTGTTCTGGCTTCCTCACAGCATGGTGGCTGGATTCCTAAAGCAAGTGTCCATGAGAGCAAGAGGGGAGTATATGGCTTTCTTGTTATCTAGTCTCTTTCAAAATATGGTACTTCAAAGAATGAACCCAATTTATGGTTTTGGATTATCTGCCCATATCTCAGAACAAGCAAAAATCACAGCAGCATCCTTTGTGTATGGGGATTGCATTTTTCTCAGAGGCCATTTCGACTCTGATTCCAACTCTGATAATCCCATAAGAATTCTTATTTGACTTCTGTAGTCATTTTGGCAGAGACCTTAGTTCTCATTAACTGCCTTCAGAATTCAGAGAGAATGGTTTTCCTGCAGTGCTTGAAGTTCCGTCTTTGAGCTGTTTTGATCATTATGGGATCAAATTATTATTACTCAGATAGTACCTTTTGTCATTTTATAATTAGGTTGCAAACTCACCCCTTAAGAGTCTGATAATCCCAACTCCCTTACAGAGTGTCCTTGTAATTTGGATATCCTGACTTACGTTTACTTGAGGTGTCTTAGTTTGGGTCACGGAGTCTGCACAGCAAGTTAGTGAATTGAAAGAAACCCCACTTTTCTACCCAGCCTTTGTTTTACAAAATATGATATTGAAATATATTTAACAACATTAAAGAATACTATATTTAAACATGCCATTTGTACAGAGCAAGATTTAAAGAAATAAACACCTTATTTTTAGCATCTTATTAACTAAGCCTCATTAATTATGGTTTATAACATTTTTCATGCTTTTCTGTAGACAAAACCCTGGCTTTTTTCTCTCCCCTTTTAAATTTGCCATTAAAGTCTCTCAACTCATAGGAAGCTTAACTCTGTAATGAAATGGAGTAACGTAGTTGTTCTTATAGCAATCCAGAGTTGCCCTCTGTTATTTTAGTCTCGTTCCCATTCATTAAACTGAGGAAGAACTGTGAGTAGAGCAAGAACGATATAGCATCGCATCTCCCCTGCTTGGAGGGGTGCCTCTTTGTTTTTTCCACAGAGCAAAACCAGAAAAAGTAACACGGTGGGCACACGATAGCCACACAACAGTGTAAATACTTTTTCTCAATCAAAAAAAATGTTTCTTGAGAAGCTCTCACTCCTCCCCTAAATTCATAAACAACTCGTCCTTTGAACCTAAGGTGGTGATATTTCCAGCCATTGACCGTCCCTCTGCTGCCGTTTCCTGAGTCCTCAGGGACATAGAACACAGAGTCCAAGAGACTGTCCGATTGAGACTGGTATCTCAACAGGCTTTATGGCATTAGCAGGATAGGATGCAAATGTTAAGACACACCACTTGCACCTTGTTAGGGAGCCAAATTGAAATCAGGAAAAATAACTTCTAGTTCTCTGTTTCAGGATCACTGCTCCTGCAGTAATGGAGAGTAACGTGGCCACGGGCACCTGTGAGAGAGCAAATTTTACCGACTTGATTGAGGCCATCCTCCTCTGTATTCCTGAAGCTCCCTGAACATCACACTGCCCTCTAATTAATTGTCTATTGCTTGCCTTTCTTCTCCACCTGGGCATGAACTTTTGGAGGGCATGCACCATGTTTACTTCATCTTAACCCAATTCCTATACAGTTCCTGGCCCAAGGCAGGCATTCCATACCTGTTTACCAAATGAAAGGTTCTATGGGTGGAAATAAAACATAATAGAGAATTTGTTTCTTAAAATCTAAATTTTGAGTAGGCAGATCTCTTTGCTACATGTAGAATCATTGCTTTTTTTCCCCTTTTTTTTCAATTTAGAATCATCATTTTTAAAGCATATCTCCCTTTTCAAGAGAGGTTCTCCTTTATTTAGAAAGCCTGATCAAGGAAACTATAAAGCCTAATCATGTTGTTATTAGTCTTCTACTGTTCAGAGTTTGAAGGATGTATACGAGAAGAAAGCCAATGGGGAGGCAGCCAGGTGCGAAGATTGTTGTGTACGTAAAATTAAACCTAGACAACTGAGGGTCAGGCAGACAGTCTGTCTCAGGTTTGCATGCCTTTCTCCCCAGCCTGTCATCTTCCTAGGGCAGGGGCTGAGTCTTCTCTGCACCTCCAGCACCTGGCACACTTTAAGCAGAAACAACTGAAGATATTTTATGTTTTGAGGCAGACGGGGTATGGGAAAGTTAGGCAATATGCAGAAATGGTGAGAAGAAAAGGCTCTTTCCCAGAGGGCCCCTGGCGAGGGGGGGAGAACAGAGGAACATGAGTTCTGCTGAGCACTAACTGTATGTCAGACACTGTGTATGTTTTCACATACATGGCAGAAAGCAATTGTTTTCAAAATTTCTGAGACTTGATTTGTCTCAGATTAGTAATACCTCTGAAGTTTAACTTCAAAGAGCAAAATGATAGAAAAAGAATTCTCCAGGTCAAAAGATGTAGTAAAGAAACTCACTTGAACAAAAATTGTGTTTTTCAAACTTTTATTTTACGTAAATACATCTTATAAATCAGCGGAAGAAGGCAATATGTATCTACCATTAATTTTCATAGATTAGAGACACCTTGGTGTTACAGAGAACAGACTGATAGTTGCCAGAGGGGAGAGGGGTTGGGAGCCTGGGTGAAAAGGTGAAGGGATTGAGAAGTACTGATTGGTAGTTAGGAAACAGCCATGGGGATTTAAAGTACAGCAAAGGAAATACAGTCAATAATGTGAAAACCAGGTAGGGTGCCAGGTGGGTACTGAAAATATCAGGGGGAAACACCTTGTAAAGTAGAGGATTGTCTAAACACTATGTTGTACACTTGAAACTAGTATAAAATAATATTGAATGTAAATTGTAATTGAACAAATAAAAATTAAAAGAATCATTAGATGTATCTGAAAAATAGCATGTAAGTATGTACATAAAAATAATGTGTTCTATTTAGTATTTCTCATAATGAAAACCAAGAATTTAAAACACCCACTCATCCCCTTAAAACTGGTGATATTTTTACACATACAAACACACATGAAATTTTTATTCTTCAGAAATTCTTACTGATTTGTGGCAAATTCCCTCACTCTTGGGAGTTGATATAATTGCATCTGAAGAAACAAAAGAGAAGATGATGCAATAGCTTCTCTGAGAAGATTTCTTGGTACCATCTGTTTCCTTTAGCAGAGCCTTTCCTTTTCCAACTCCCTTCTCAGCTTGTGTCTGGGATGTCTCCATGAAGTCTGTGAGGTCTTCCCAATGTCACCCAGCCTGGGTGGAGTCACTGTGTCCGGTCCATCAGGGTTCCCTTCCCTTTGACCTGGTGCCATGGTCACATCGCCTCGTAGCCTGGAAGTGAGGAGATCCCTCTGGAAGCCTGCTCTGCTCAGTCTCCCCAGTCAACAATTCTTTCTTGTCTGACTAGTCCTTACATTAACCTCCAGTTTGCAGATGAGACAACTGAGGCTCAAAAGAATTTGAATACTGTTAATTTGCCCATAATCACACGTAGAATAGGGATTGGAATCAGGAGAGTTAAGACCTGAATCAAAGTCTGTCTGATTCTAAAAACCATGTTCCCTTTACTTCACCATTCCGAGAGATTCATTGATCAGAACAACATGGTATTAGGGGGATCACTAGGCAAGGGGTACAACTTTCACTCCACAAACTCGAGTGTAGGAGAAATGTCCGTACTTCATTTGTCTATAACTCAACAGAATTTGTATGACAAGACCTCATTCTACCAGAAGCAGAACTCTCAGTCAATGAAGATTTCCCATCTCCTGACTTCTCTGGTTCCACCCAAGCTCTGAGAGGACTTTGGAGTGGGAGGGAAGGCATCTGCTTCTCAGTTGTCATCTGCTTGCACTGGGGCCCACTAATTCATCCGTCTTCTGGTCAGGTCATGCCCAGCATTTCTCATTCTCATAGGAAAATGCTTTCCATGCCTAACCAATTTATCTACTGCTTTCGTGCCTCTCTTGAGCACATGATACTCATTCCGCACCACCTCTGGGAATTGCCTGGGACCATTCTTCACTTGTGGACCAACTCTGTGAGGCTCTCTGAAGCTCTGTCTGTCTAGACATACCAAATAGGTGTTTCTTGTTTGGGGCACTGCTGCCTCCCAGATTGTCTATTTAGATAGCAGCCACAGGTGTCCTCTGCTCTCAGATCCCACTTTCTGGTCAGAGGTTATATCCCTTTTATTAGACTATAAAGTAATCTCCTTACAGATAGGGATTGTGTCGAATATGCCTTTGTATTGTAGTGCATATCATCAAGACTGGCAGACTAAAAGACCCTCTATGAATGCTAGTGAAATTAATAACTGTCACCTTACTAGATGCAATCCCATACCTTCTTTCTCCTGTTGGGTTATGGTCTGTTTTTATGGCTTTTTCAATATTCAGTGGGTATATAACAGGATGGAGAGCATGAATTTTAGATCATGAATGTCCTCTTTTAAGAATTGGCTTGTCACAACTTAAAACAACAACCACATTCCAGGAATTCAGCTGTGTGATCCCTAGTGGTCACCCCATGCCCCAACCCCTACAACGTCAGTGTATGCCAGCAGACTTCCACCTACCAATGCCTGCATTCTTTTGCTTGAAAGAGTTCCTTGGCCAAAGAAGCCATGTTGCTCTCCTGTGGCACAGGAAGTGCCATGGTATTGACACTCTCTAGCAAGGGCTTTTAACCAGCGACTAACAGGATTTGGTGAATAAATACCCCAGGTCCCCTGTCCCTAAAGTGGCAGATCTCTGAGGCATAGGTTTACACTAGGCTCCAAGTGGTTCTCTCAGAGGATTAAGTTCCAGTTATCCATATATTTTAACTGGCTCAATAGGCACCCTTTATTGTCTTCCTTATCTCACCTTCCTACTCCTTCAGCCACAGGCAAACTACTTGCATTTGAATCTTTTCCTCATGGTGCTTCTTGGGGAATGCACTCTTAGAAACAGATTTACATTTACTAAGTTCCTGAGCTAACTTTTTCTTCTGTGGCTACTGCATTATTTTAGGAAGTTATACAAAGTCTGTCCAGAAGGTATCCAGCCATGTAATATGAAAAATAGAGACATTTATTAAAGAGAATACAGATACAAGAAACATTGTACATAGGACAATGATGCCTCAGTCTCCTTCAAAGTAGGCAGCTTGGGACCTCACACAGTTCTCCCAATCGTCATCAGCTGCCCTGTCATATTTTCCTGAATCTCATCAATGGTCTGAAATCCACTTTCAAAGACGATTTTAGTTTTGTGAAAAGCTAGAAGTCGCAGGGCACCAACTATGGGCTGTAGTGGGGCTGAGTCACCTGGGTGATTTGATGTTTCAACAAAAAACTGCACCTGACGTGATGCACGGCACAGGGCATATTGTCATGATGAAGCTGCCAGTTGCCCATAGCTGTGGCCTTCTGAATCATCCAAATAGTTTCTGCAGAGGAATGTTCAAGTTTAATGCAAAATTTGATGTAGATTCATTGTTCTACTTGCTCAGTCATTTTAAATGCAATGGTCACACAGTACGCATGCTCACTCAGTGGCATCTACTGTCCCCACTGACTAGTGCAGTGAAGTTGTCATTGTTCACACATGCATATTCCAGTCCACTCTTCTTGGCTGCCACGTCACATTGATGTTGTGCAAACCATTCTCGTTATATTAATAATGGCTACATTTTCCCCAGACAGACCTCAGTATATAAAAATAATGGGAGAAGTATTGAGGCAGGAGAGAATGAGTCCAGAAGATTACTGTAGATTGCCTACAAAGAACACTGCCCAGCTTTCCTTGGGTAGGGCTTAGAATGGCCTCAGAAGTGTTTCTTATAGGTATGTACCTCCTGCTTGCTATGTATAAAAACATGGTTGCTTACAGTTTCGTAGCTCTTTGAGAATGATGACTTCTTAGAGGGAGGCTCAGAAGAAGGTGGAATTAGAGAGGGGACAGTGTGTAGTCTAGCCACGAGGGCAACACTAATGTGAATGTCACAAAATGAAGAAACAGAAAGGAAATCGAAAGGATTCCCATTCAGTGGACTCTGCTCCCCACCTCACCTCGTTGGGCTGTGTCTGCACCCCTGCCTCAACAAAGGAGTGATTACAGTGTCTACCATTAACTACATGCTTAAAGGTCACACATGATCCTAGGTGTTTTAGGAACATTATCTATATTATTTCCAACAACCTTTTGGGAATATATCGCAGTCTCCATTTTTTGAAATATGGAAAATGAGAATTAGGATGGTATCGGCAACTACCCTATGATCACTCAACTATTATACAGAATTAGAACTCTAGTGTTTCTGTTGCTTAGGAAATCGGTGCTAGGAACAGAAAAATGACCTTTCTTGCCCCCAGTTTTATTGAGCTATAATTGACACATAACCTTGTAAGACATAGAATGTGCTGATTTAATACCTTTATAAATTGTGAGATGACTACCACTGTAGTACTAGCTATCACCTCCACCCCATCACATAGTTACCATGTCTTTTTCTGTGTGTGAGAAGAAAAATGATCTTTCTTATATGACGGGGTCATGATTACTGAATTCCAAAATAAGACCAGGGAATGGTGTAGCAACAAGAACTTAGGAAGAAAGTCTTTCTAACCCATGCTGGCCTGGCTCCTGGTGTGGCCATCTGCAAGGGGACCTTGTTCTCATCTTGTTTCTTTTAATTATGTATGGAACTGGCAGTAGACTTGCCACTGAATATGGCACAAAAGCTTGGCCTTTCCCTACAGCTGAGACAATTCTCAGGGCAGCAAACAATCACCAAAGAGGAATTCCAGCTGAGAAGTGTGCATCCAGCCACATGCCAGGGGCAGCTGCCTCTCTGGAAGGATGTCTTCTCTGGCTCTAAAGAGATGCAGCAAGTTGGCCGAGTTGATTCTTCATGGCTGGAGAGAAGGGATTGTGTGCATCTTTCCTCCCAGCTCTGTTCAGTGACATCCCAAGGGTAGCTTGAAATCAGCTATGATATGGGTATTTGTACCACAAAAATTGCAAACACTGGAGATGAGGGGTTTTCTCTTGATTATGGAGCGTGTCCCTGAAGGACCAGAGGCTGCGCATTAGACACTGCCATCTGTCCTGTTGTGTCAAAGACAAGGCAGTAACAGAGTGGGTGATACCAACTATGTTTGCAAACCTGTTGGGGATTTAGAGAGCCTGTAAGTATAACCCTTTTCCTGACCCAGTTTTGAACTAATTGGGGTATACAGAACAATCAGGGAGGTGAAGACTAATGTATCAGCTTTTATTGCTGCTAAAAGCTATGTTGGTGAATGTGGGTCAGGTGCAGCAAGAAGGAATTTCCTAACGCCGCCCTCCAGCATCAGGCAGACTTACTTACCTAATCCAAACTCATCAGGATAACCACCAGCCTTTCCATAAGGAGCTCTCCTAACTGAAAAACTTACAGCACAGAGACCCAACAGAATGCTTGCTTTCTGTGAACAATTGGCTCCCTAGCAGAAGGAGGGAAGAAAGGACTGATCTTTCTTTGCCTGGTTCCTCTCTCAAAGTCACCAATAAGTAGTCACTCTGCCCTGGGATGGATATATATATATATATATATATATATATATATATATATATGTATATACATATATGTATATATATGTATATACATATATACATATATATACACATATATATACATATATATATGTAGGTGATAATAAATTAAAACTGGATTCTTTTTTCCTCCAGGTTCACAATTTATTGTATAAACTGAGTATCACCTGATAGGTTGACATTAGCTTCTCCAGGCATGGGAACAAAACAGATGAGGTACAGACAATTTAGAATTCATATGTTGCTTTCACAGCTGGAGTTTTTTAAGACCTTAACTTGAAGTATAAACTCATCAAAGCAATACCCCCATTTGTGGTCAGTACACAATTCATTCTACCTGTGGAAGTGTAAGAGTTGAAATATTTTTTTAATACCAGTAAAATGGAACTGGGCATCCATTTATGGACCTGCCATGATTTCTCTGGACCATGCAGCTTGGGAAGGAGAAGCTCTCTTAACTATGCGACTTGGGAGCAGAGAAGGCTGTACTGGCCACACAGTTTGAAAGGATGCAGAAAGACCCCCCCCTCACTGGCCCTCCATTAGGATGCAGTTTTGAATTAGGGGCAGGAGTCTTCCATAACATGTACAACTGGAAGAAGCCAGAATACAGACGGGAACCTGCCTAGCTAAGCTACAGTCTTCTATTTCTTTTCCTGAGAGGCGGTACCTCTGACTGGCCTGCTTTGGCAAGGGGAAGGCAGGACTGTGTGATTATGGGTGTTTTTTGTTTCTAAAGGGAGTGGGATTTAATGGCGGAATTCTACCATTGTTCTAAATCTGTCTAATGTTTGAATAAATAGTTCCTTTCCTTTTTATAAGACTCTGGCATTGGGAGTTATGGTTTTTTGGTGGCAGGCAACAGAACCCAGAGGAACAGAACGCAGAGTGGTTCTGTTTCAGTACCTGCCAGAGATTAAGCTTTGCTTTCCCTCTGCTCTGTGAAGCTTTTACCCAGAAGCCTCTGGATACCCAGACTTCACCCTGATACCACTGACTTTCACTCTCTCCACGATGTAGCTCACTCTGGCCGGCAGGCTACATAAGGGGTGGCATTCTGCAGTGTCTTTGGGAAATTTTTCTTCAGTGCATGTTCCCCCAGTTCTCATTTGGCAACTGTGGGAATGTTTTGCCCTTATCAATCTACTGGCATCCTGCCTACTAGAGCAGTCTAGGCCTGAGAAGCTTTGAACTGTGTGGAGGGGGCTGGTTTCCAGACTTAGTTCTTAGCTCTATTTCCATTACAGTGAAACTGCCTAAGAACAGGCTATACGTTTAGAACAATGAAAGGGATATAAGTATTGCCACAGATCCTTTGTTTAACGTGAAAGATAATAGTTATTCTTGATGTGATTTTATATATCCACGTCTCTTATGGGGCAATATTATTCAGGATGCTTACTGACATTGATTAGGACATAAAAGAAGAATGTCTCCGGGGCGAGTGGGGTCATGATCTCTGCCTCCTTCCACTGGCCTCGCAAGTCTGCTTCTGTCACAATATGATCTAGAATCTCTTCGGGGTCTAATTAAGTTTGAACTATAATTTCTAAAGCTTTGGAGTTCAATTAAAACCAAAATGGGAATGCACTTTAAATTTTATGGTTAGGACCTCCTGATTGATTGTATTAGATTGTTAAGACCTCCAGAGAGTCTCTTATTTTATTGAACATCAGCCTGAACTTTATACTGAAGCTCCGTGTTTGCCTCTTAATCTATTCAACAGCTGCTTATTGAATGCCCATCATGAGCCAGGGTCTACGCTGGGCACCAGGATTAATGTAAACTCACATAATGGGATGAGGAGAATGATATGCTCACAAATCATTACACTTTAATCAGTATTACAGTGCTGCATTGCCAGAAAGAGTGGAAAGATGGAAGAGATACATAGACTCTGGGGGAGTCATGATGCACTTGAACTATGAGGAATGAAAAGACGTTTTTCAAGAGGACAGTTAAGGGAAGAGCCTTCCAGGCAGAGCAGAAGGCACCGGTACCTTAGAGGACATGGCATTCCGGGGAACTGAGGGAAGTTCGGTATTGTTGGAATCCAAAGGACAAAGGAACAGGGAGTGAGGCTTACAGCCAGTACTGTTGTAACTGCTAATTTCTACAACACTATGGGTGTGGCACTATCAGCCCCATTTTACAGATGAGGAAACTGAGGCTCAGAAGGGTTATATAGTTTGCTCAAGGTTACCAGCCTAGTAGATGTTAGAGCTGAGGTTTGACCCATCCGCCAGAAGTGACATTATTTTTTTTTAAGATTTTATTTATTTTAGAGAGATGCGGAGAGAGGGAGGAAGAGAGGGAGAGAACCATCAATGTGTGAGAGATCCATTGATTGGTTGCCTCTCACACGTCCCCAACTGGGGATCTGGCCCACAACTCAGGCATGTGCCCTGACCAGGAATCAAACCTGTGACATTTTGGTCCAAAGGCCAGCACTCAATCAACTGAGCCACATCAGCCAGGGCCGGAAGTAGCATTATTAATCACTACACAAAACTGCCTCCCTGTGCTTATCTTCATACTCTAGATCATAAACAAAATTTTTCAGTTTTCTGTCTCATCAAGTAGCTGCCAAAGTCCCTGTTTTTAATAAAGATATTTTTATCCACATAGTTAGCAAAGATAGCTGGTGTGTGGAATGCAGCCATTTTACATCATCATTCTTTGGCTAAAAGGAATGCAGATCCAACCCCATTCGTCCAGACACAATGCCCACTGCATGGCACAGGAATTTCAAGTTCAAATCTGAGGCTCAATAATCATCAGTTATCAAAGTGTAGCTCTGCCAAAATGTGGACCCACCCTTAAAGTAGCTTTAGTAAGGTCTGAACTATTGAGAGAGTTTTGGAGAGAGCTGTTTGAAAGTAGAGGAACAAGTATGTTTATTAAAAAGCATGACAAAATCAGAAGTCTTTGGTGATTTTGCCACTGCTTCCCACGAGTCTCTACGTTTGCCTACCACCTGCCCTGTGCATGAAGAGCCAGGCTGGCCTGACGGAAGTCCCAGCGAACCTGCAGTCTAAGATCTTCAGTTCAGTCACATAAGACACTGAAATTTTGGGTAAGAAACCCAAAATTGGACTTTCCCCTTTTAAGGAAAATGTCCTTGCCTGTGTAGAAAGTGGTTAAAGTGTAGGCTCTGCGGCCAGGTCTCCGGAACTCGAATCTGAGCTTTGCCATCCCCCAACACTGTGTGCCCCTGGAGAAGAAATGGAACTGCCTGTGCATTGGTGTTCACACAAATCAGGGGTAGTAATAGCACCTACCTCACGAAGCTGTTGGGAAGAGGAACTGAGTCCATTCACAGGAGGATTTTAGAAAAGTGTCTGACAGAGAAAGGACACATTGAATGTGAGGTTTCATTACTGTTATTTTCTTCTAGCTCTAGGCTTCCCTGCCCCATTCAGCGCTAAGTGCTCCTTCCTGGAGAAAATTGTTCTTTCCCTTTAAATATTTTTTCTACTTAAGGAAGGCCAATTTAAACTTCTGTGCATTGTAATCCACTTGCTGGCATTGCATTGACGTGCAGATCTGCAAATGCAGACATCCAGCCTTGGCATGACCCGTCTGGCACTCGGTGTCCTTGGCTGCAGCATCTCAAGGCCAGCAGAGATTCATTTTGTTCCAGACAAATAATGGTGACCTTATTTCCTGTTTGCTCTGTGGTCAGAATTATTGTCTCTTTGCCATAACCAAATCTTACCATCTTTGTATAATGGAAAAACAAATATTGATGAAATTTTAACTTGTTTCTTGTAATGAGGGGAAGCCTATGATGTTAATTTCACAAATTCTACTGGAAATAAATCCTATTGCTATGGAAACCTGTCCAGTCACCACTGAGATGTGATTGCTATATATATGTTCTTTGAATGTACATGTTTTAAGCATTATATTTTAGAGTATATTTGACTTGCAATTCTGTTTCCATAGTGTTAGACTGGAGCTCATCTGCCAACTGCTTTCCTGTTCAGTCTTTTAGGGTCCCTTGCTATCTTTGGGAATTTGAATCTTGCGGTGAAAACGCAAAAATCTTGTCATTAGTTCCAGCTACGCTACTTCTGTCCATGTGTCTCAGGGCAGGCTTTCCAGTCATTCTGATCCAATACAATTATAAATTCTTTAGACTATAAAAATGAAGATAATAGCTCAAAAGGCTTGAGTGAAGCTCAAATAGGATGATATGCATATAGGTACTTAATACATTCTCAAATGCTGTGTAAAGGTAAACAGTTTTGCTTTTCAGAAAAGCTACCCACTGCATAAATTACATAGCCAAGTAATCTTTCTAGGTCCTATTTCTCCTTTAGGGTTCAGTTATGAGAAGTATGAAGATGCAGGGGATGAATGCAAACCTATTGGGATAAGAATCCCAACAACACAACTCACAATCTACATAACCTTGGGCAGGTTACACAACCTCTCTAAGCTTCACTTTATTTACCTTTAATATAAAAATAATAACATTTATATCCAGGTTTAGTGAATAGATTAGAAAAAATTACATGTCAAACACAGAGGTTAGCAGGTGGCAAGCACTTAACAATGGCACTCACCATTGGAAATAATGGTGCTGTTCTCAAGCTGATAACAGTAAACAAATTCCAAACTACTCAGCGATTTGGACCTGGTTTCTGCCAAAGGGAATGCCATTTTCAATACCCCCCAATTTTTACACTTTCTTAAAGAGCATTTGCTTAGAAATAATAACTACTCATGAATTCCACAACAAACATTTATTGAATTATCTACTGTGCATCAAAGTGCATGGAAATGATGTACAGAAAGTGCATCGGAAGATGGGTAGAAGGACAAGGCTCTTTTGGAGAAATCTAGGAGACTCATGTTCTCAATTGTCACCCATTTCCCAGATGGCCTCTGAATGGAGCTGTTTCGCCAACCTGGTCTCTGAACTCAAAGGAAGAGGTGTTTAGACAACAGTTACAGATGTGAAAGATGCCAAAGGAGCAGGTTTTCAAATTGGGGTGAGCCAGGATAGAACAAGGATATAGGCCAGGGGGTCAAAAAGGGCAGACTCAGGATACCAGACAGCTTGGAGCTGGATGGGGTATAGGAACTGATGGTCAAAGAGAGAGCAGAAGACAAAGGAAGGGGTTGGCACCAAGCCCAAACAATATGAAACGTGGGCAAACAAACTTGAAGGTGGGAGAAAACACAAAACCTTTTTCTTGTTTATTCACTTGTTTATGTTAAAATCTACAATTCTTGAAACAGAGCATAGTTCAACCTGTGGGCCTGCCTTCCTTCTTTCCTTTCTTCCTCCCTCCCTCCCTCCTTCCTTCCTTCCTTCCTTCCTTCCTTCCTTCCTTCCTTCCTTCCTTCCTTTTTTTCTTCCTTCCTTCCTTCCTTTCTTTTTTCCTGGAGTAGGAATCTCTTTTTGGTCACTATAGGTGTGTCCAGTTCAGGCCCTGGGCATTCACAGTGTGAGGCAGTGCCGCCTAGTAGACAGAGAGCAGTCTGGACAGCCATTCAGTTCTTGATGTGAGTCCTAATCCAATCATTTCCTGGCTGTGTGTATTCTGGCAAGTCATCCACCCGCCTCCAAATCTCAGTAACCTCATTTTAGAGTGGCAGTAATCATAGGTGATCCTAGGAAGTTTGTGAGGCTTGAATGAGGTAAACTGTGTGAAACTTGTGAAATAGAGGATGTTCTCAATATGTGGTAGCTACTTACTGTTGTTATTGAAATTGACCCCATGTCACAGAGCTCTTCAGAGACCTCCCTATGAGTTGATTCTCCTGGGTGTGGAAGGCAGTCCAGGGTGCGGTGAACAGTCTTGAGTCCACACTAGTCACTTCCATCCAAAGGCATTTCATGGAACCAGGAATGAGGCTGCCATGGCTTCATAGGAGTGGCAGATGGCGCTGCTCCCCTCAGCTATATGGGGAGCATCTTGGCAATGGGAAGTACAAAGAGAATTTCTTCACACATTCCCATCTTGTGGAGAAGAGCTCTAGCCCCATTTTCTTCTGGCTTCTTGCTCTTTGCCTTTTCATTTTAGACAGCCTCCTGATTGTCCACGAAGAGTTCAGAGCAGCAATGTAATCTGTAACGATGAAATCTTATGCCCTGCCATTTCCCTCTGCCCAGAATGGAATTTTTAATCTCAGGTACAACACTCTGAAATGGCTGGGCTCCCATTTCAAATTCTTTTTATACTATAGATAACATCTTGTCATTATTGTCTATCTGTTAAATAAAATAAAAGGAAAAAAAATCACTTAAGTCATATCTTTGGTATCCCCTTATAAAATGAAATCCTTTTAGTCCTTAGGACCAAATAAACAGACTATCACTACCACCTTCATTATAATCACTACTACCACCAACAAAAACATAGAAAAAGAAAGTAGGAGCTCTAGACTCAGTGGTAGGCCATGGCCAGATCAGCAGTAGGGTGGATGAAATGGTAAGAAATAAATGCAGAATGTAACTGACATAGTGTAACTTTCCTGAGTGATAGGTGATAGTCCTTGAGAACTGATGCGACCACTACTCAAAGCCTAGGATATAAGAGGCAGCAAGCCAAGGGACTGTTTTCTTGTTCCAATAGGCAGCCTTGACCGCCTTCAGAGGTAGTTTGCTTTCTCTGAATCTTAGTTGTCTTACTTGCCCAATCTTCTAATTGCACTCCAACCTTCATGGACTGGCCTGGCTCAGAACAAGAAAGACCTGGGTTTACATTCTGGCTCTGCCATTTGATGGCCTATGATTATCTGAAAGTTATTTAACCTTCTAATCTTAGTTTTATCATTTTTAAAACAACATGCACTTCAAAGAGTTTTTGTGAGCACTGAATGGCATAACTCGAAGTGTCTAGAGCACCCACACAAGTAATGTATCAGTAACTGTTCATTTCTTCCCACCTCTTCCACAGAGAACCAGGGGAAAATAGCCGTGAACTTCATCTATGAATTAATAATAATCCCTATTTTGTTGATTCTAAGGCATTGGTTTGGCTGAAAAGTCCATGTGATTTTTGCCATAAAATAAAAGACATGTATCATTTTCACCAATAACTTTATTGATTTGGGTATTTTGAGTATGTCAGCCATCTCCCACATGGTATAATGTTGATTGTTCTCCATTAATGTCTCAATTCGATCACTATCAACTTCAACTGGTCTACACAACCGTGGAGCATCATCCAGCAAGAAATCTCCAGCACAAAACTTTGCAAACCACTTTTGACATGTTCAATCAGTCATAGCACCTTCTCTATACATGGCACAAATCTTTTTTTGTGTGTTTCGTTGTACTTTTACCTTTCTTGAAATAATACAGCATACTAGGACAAAAATGTTGCATATTTCCTTCCATCTTCAAGGTTAAAATTCACCAATTTTGATAAGTTTTTTTTTAAGGCACACTGATATGACAGCTGTCATGATACAGTCTAAAAAAATGGTTTCAAATGAAGTTAAGGACAACTAAGCGCTACTAGAGCCATCTTATGGAAAAAAGAACAAACTTTTTGGCCAACCCAGTACCTTTTGCCATTTTAACATTTTGCAATTGGCGGCATCTTACAGTTTGAAGAGGACAGTTGTGACATGGCTGTTATTGTTTGTGAACACGTGAACTTATTGTTGTTCCTGAAGGCTTGACTGGACAGCTGTAACTCTCACCAGCTGAAAACAATCTAAGGAAGGGTTGTGAGTCCTGGATGCACGTGGATAATTTTACACAACTTTTGATAACATAAAAATCAATGTCTTCCTATCAAACCTAACAAAATGGGTATCAGCCACAGGAAAGAAAATATCAGAGACAATAGTGAAGCATTTTTTAAAGAAGAGCAGAATCACAAGTGCACTTGATGGCTTAGAGGGCAATATCAAGGGCAAAACCACGGGTATCTTTGTACCAGTAGAAATGTAATTCCAAAGATCCAGACTCTGAAAGTGAAGAGGTTTTCAGAATATGTAAACTAATTTATTTTTATATATTTTCCATTCAGCGTACATATAAAAATTATATATAGTAAAAACCTATTCCTGAATAAGTCTAAGAGTGATTTTTTGATAGGTACACAATAAAAGCTAAGTGATAAGAGAATATTGTATCAAAGTTTAATTGGCAATATTCTTCCTACCTTAATGGTATGTAAAAATAATGGTTCAGCCTATAACTAATGGCGTATTGGATTCATGAACTGTGGTAAAAACAACACCAACAACAAACCTCTCTGGTTTGTTACAAGAAATAAATGAGACATTTATGCTTTCTCATATATATACTGTCCAACACATGTTAATTTAATCTCATTCAGAATCGACGGTCTTGGACTCTTAGACTAGGAAGTGACCTCAAAGGTCACTTTTCTTTAATGATTACATTCTTCTGTCAGTTGCATTGGTGCCAACCGTGTCTATAGACCATTTTGAGGAGTTTCTCAGATGTAGATATCACCATCCCCTGGCTACATTTGTTTGGTGTAGAGTCTAGAGCACTCATCTCTGTACTGATGCTGACCTGGCACTAGAGCTCCACCCAGCAGACATACTCTACAGGTAACCACTGATCTGCTAGAAGATGCCCTGACATGCAACATCTGATACAGACTCAGCCAACAGTAGAGTGCAGAGAAAGAGACAGAAAACAAAAGCCACCAGGCAGTCGAAGCCAAGACCAAAACAGACCACAAGGAAGCAGAGACCAAGAAACAAAGTAGCAGAGGAATAAGAAAAGCAAGGAGAGAAGGAAGCAGAGATGGGGCCTTCTGAAAAAGCCAGTTCACCCACACTCAACCTGGAGTTGGCACTCAGTGGGAGGCATTCCTTATGAGATTTTTTGCAAGGAAATAAAGATATTTTTTTAGCTGGTTCTTTATAACTCTCTTTTCATGTCAACTGATTCAGTGGTCTTCCTTCTTAAAGCATTTTTTTAAAAACCTGTAGAGATTAAGCTTATAGCCCATTATAATGCCCAGGGAAGCTAAATAAACCAATCAAAATATTTCCATATCTGTAATTCACAATAGCCACAAAACACTTTACAGATCACATTTAATTTTCAGCAAATTGTCTTAGGCAGCAATTCTCATGCTTATGAATTTTGGGAAATGGTAACTTCCCTTAATGTATAGCACATTTACTATAATTAAAAGCATATACATGAGTATTTTGTTCTCAGTTTAGTTTCCAAAAGCACGATGTTACGTTGATGGTACATTGAACTTACGTAACACATTATAAGTAAATTTGTGTATACTTTGTATACATCTCTACACATTAAATGTGAGGACATGTATTATGTACATCTGAATGTTACAGGGACTGGAGCTACCCATTGAACAGAATCACATGCCATGCACTGAGCTAGGGATTTTATATTTGTTATTTTCGTCTTTGCAAAAGTCATGGGAGGTAGATTTACCTTTTGTAAAAACTTTGATTGTTTCCTTCATTTCTGAAAAATTGTTTTCCAGGTCTTTTAGAAGCTACTTCTAAGGGACAAAAACTTGTTGTCAGGTTAACATCGGTACCATCCTTCTTAGCTGCCCTCCATGGGCCAGGAGGTGAGGAAACAGAGGCCAGAGGAGTTATCTTTGAGTTTGTAATGATTTGCCTAATTCTGAGCGGGACTAAATAGGAACCAATTACCTGGAGAAGGAGAGTGCAATATATCATTTTCAATGCTCAGCATCATTCAATTACCAATTCCCATTATAATCAGATACTTTCAATTTTTTAAGGCTTTAAATAGGTTTACTTTTTTTTTTTTAACCAACTTAGGTGTTCTTTACACAGGAACACGTAATAAAAGATGTGCTAGATTTTGTTGGGATAGAAGGTAGTTGGAGGATGTTCAAGCATACATAGGAGTATAATACACATTTCTTGCCTTCATTAAACTGTAGTCAGGACAGGACTATTTAATCACAGAGAAAGATAGCTATTAATTCAAGGTAGCCTTTGATATACTATATGAAGGCTTAAAGCAATAAATAAAGCCTATAATAAATAAAGAATGCAGAGGAGTGGAAACGTACCAGGGCAGAAAGAAGATGCCAGATTCAAATTGGGAATTTGAGGAGGCTTCAATTTTTTCAAAAGGCTATTTACAAATGTGAGTGTGGCTGGGTGGGTGAAAACCATAGACAGACTTGAGGATTGGGGAGGAAAGGGGCCAGTCCCTGACACTCACTCCCTGCCTGGGGCAGAGAGCAGGCTGGGGAGGGTGGAAAGCGGATCTGGAAGGGCAAACCGAAGACGGTAGTCTGAAAGAATCACTGAGTGTAGCAGAGCTCTGATGAAGGCTGTGGGGAGGTGAAAATGGACCTGAGCTTTGAAGGAAGAGGGGCAGACTATCAGCCTAGAGCTGAGGGCACCACCTGCAGAGTGAACATGGGTCATAAAGGTTCTAGGGTGACAAGAGTGGCGTAATGAGACATAAGATTGCAAAATAGTTTGGGGCCAAATTGTGAAGGCCTTGAATGCCAAGCCAAAGAGTTTGTACTTGATCCTGAGAACAACAGCCAGGGAATGTTTTTAAATCAGTAGTGATGCTGGAGTCTTAGGAAAATTAACGCACACCAATGAGAAAACTGGTTTAGGAGAAAGAGGCACAGTGGAAGAGTGCTCGGCTTAAATACAATTGCTCGGTGTGAGGTCAAGCGACCAGTGGGACTGAAAGGAGAAGAAATAGGCGTGGGACATGAGGGAAGACACAATCCACATAAAGACAAGACTGACATGCTTCTGGGAAGTTCTTTCCCCACAAATGGTAATCCTGTTTGAAATGCACCACCAGTAAGCTTAGACAAATGCCCCATTGAGCTGACAAGATTCCCTCAAGTTGGACTCATAAATATAGGGCTGGCTGGTTGAAATGTGAAAAAGGCCTGACTTGGATCCAGAATATTGATTTGAATCACCACTCTGTTACATATGAACTGGACATCCTTGAGCAGATCACCTGAACCCTCCAGCTCACATCCTCAAAGTAAGATACTGATACAGATTACATAGGGTAGTTGTGGGAATTCAATCAATGAGATTTGTAGATCATGGAGAACCATAATGGGGGGCACAGGGAGGACCACACAGGAGGTGGGAGTGAAGGTGGGGATAATGTTCTGCCTGATCCCTAGGAAGACCTTGTCATGCTGGGCAGGGCAAGGGAACAGGAATTAGACTCTTGCCAAAACAACATTAACTTAAGTCTCTGATCTCTTCCTTGGCAAAGCTGCTCTGTGATCAGACATGATTGATTACTATAAGCCTCAGCCTCCCAATTATCCCTCTACTGCTGGGTAAGGCAGTATATTTTATCTGACAAGATGTTTTTGCTTTTTCTAAATCTTGGTTTGTTATTATTCTCCCAGCCCATGACCCCAAAAGATTTTTTATTTTTTCTGTTGTTTCCCTAAGCTTGTCACTAATACTAATTCTGGCTGAAAATCATTTCCCCCAATGCTTGGTACTTTTTGGCCTGAGTATTTAGCAGCATGCTGAAATATAGATTAAAGTGGTGAGCCCATTTAAATAAAATGGGTGTAAAATTTGGGATTTATTTTTTACATTTTTGAGGTTTGTGTGCCGACACCTCTATGGATTCCCCAATGAAAGTACTGCTTTCATTTTGAGGTAATTTTTACTAATACTTCATTTTCCTCACTTCACAGAATGCCTACAGATCTGATGTAGCTGTAAAACGACATGGTCACACTGAGATGTGGAGTTATATAGCTGGCTGGGCTCACTCAGCAGCTAAGGCTCAAAAGTATTAAAACCAAATTTATGCTTATGACCTCCTGCCATGGAATTCTATGGTTGGCTTTGAATAATTGAAATGATTACTTTAATCCCTCTAAGGCCAAGGATTCCCTTTAGTTGAACTTAATGGCTTGGCAATAGATGGAGGGGAGGGTATTGCAGGAAGTAGTAGTTTATAGGTAGAAAATCAGAGTCTCATTGCCCTGGTTTTTCTGTAGTCCTCAACGGTTGAACTTTTCGTTTACCACTTATTCATGAACATCAATGAAGCCCCTGCTAAACCTACAGCACTGTGCTAGATGGTTGGGGAGAAGGGCAAAGACTTACTAGATATGGCCCCTCTTCTCTACATGCTTAATGGGGACAGAAGACCCAGATAATGTTGACTTTCCTTTGTCTCGCCTCCGTCCGTACTCCATAGTCATACGCTAGAGCTGGCCTTTTTGTGCATCCCCCACTCTCAGACCTACTGACCCTACCTTTCCAGGCCACTTCCTCCAACACTCCAACTGCAATAATTCTTCAACCTCACCAGGACCTACAATCCAACCCTTTCACTGTCTCTGGCCTCTCTGGAGTCTTTACTCCCCCTACTCAGTTTGCATTCCATGGTTCGTCACTAACATTTACTGTCCTTAAGTGCCATTCACATTCCCTTAAGTCCCTTTTCCTTCATCACATCTTCCTGGTAAAACCCTGCTGAAATCCAGCTCCCTGCCTATCCTTCACCTGCAGTGTAGCAGCTGGCTGTGGCTGCAGAGACCATCCACACAACACTGACAACTCGCGCTTTAAACTCATGACTCCCAACCTCTGTGGGCTCTTAGAGCTGCTAGCCACCTTCTACATTGTTAAGATCCCATTCAGTTCTCTGCTTCTGATGATCCCTGTTTTACATTCCTCTTCTCCATCCTTTTACCTCTTTCTATTTTACTAGATAGAAAAAAAATAAAAGCTCTTGTAAGAGAACTTTCCTATTCTGCCAACTCCTACTTCTCCCAATTAACACTATCTGTACATAAATGCCCTGCTCTCCCTCTTGTTGCACTGGGTGATCTAGTTGGGTACCAACCTAAAGCCAAACCTTCCACTTTACAATGATCCCACCCCTTGTCGTTTATCACAGATGTACTTCCAGCAATTATCTCTTTTCTGATCAACAGTTTTTCTTTTTCCTTCTCTAATTTTGTTGTTACTTGAGTACAGTTCTCTGCCATTTCCCCCCACCCCAGCCTAACCCCCAGCCCTCCTCACCTCTCTCCTGTTTCCACCACCCCACCCCACCCCCTGTTATTGTCCATGTGTCCTTTATAATTGTTCCTACAAATCCTTCACCCTTTTCCCCTGAAATTCCCTCCCCTCTCCCCTCTGGTCACTGTCAGCTTGTTCTCAATTTCAGTGTCTTTGGTTGTATTTTGCTTGCTTGCTTGTTCTGTTGATTAGATTCCTGTTAAAGGTGAGATCATATGGTCTTTGTCCTTCAGCGACTGGCTTATTTCGCTTAGCATAATGCTCTCCAGTTACTCCATCCATTCTACTGCAAAGGGTAGGAGCTCCTTCTTTCTTTCTGCTGTATAGAATTCCATTGTGTAAATTTACCGTAGTTTTTTGATCCATTCATTTACTGATGGGCACCTAGGTTGCTTCCAGTACTTGGCTATTGTAAATTGTGCTGCTATGAACATTGGGGTGCATAGGTTCTTTTGTATTGGTGTCTCAGGGTTCTTAGGATATAATCCTAGCAGTGGAATTGCTGGGTCAAAAGGCAGATCCATTTTTAGTTTTCTGAGGAAATTCTATACTGTTTTCCATAGTGGCTGCACCAGTCTGCAATCCCACCAATGGTGCACTAGGGTTCCCTTTCCTCCACAACCTCTCCACCACTTGTTGTTTGTTGATTTGTTTATGATGGCCATTCTCACCAGTGTGAGATGGTACCTCATTGTGGTTTTAATTTGCATCTCTTTGATACCTAGCGATACTGAGCATTTTTTCATATGTCTCTGGACCCTCTCTATGTCCTCCATGGAGAAGTGTCTGTTCAAGCCCTTTGCCCATTTTTTAATTGGGTTATTTGTCTTCTTAGAATGGAGTCGTGAGTTCTTTATATATTTTTGAGATTAAACCCTTGTCTGAAGTATCATTGGCAAATATGTTTTCCCATACGGTTGGTTCTCTTTTTATTTTAATACTGTTTTCTTTAGCCATGCAGAAGCTTTTTATTTTGATGAGATCCCAATTGTTTATTCTTTCCTTTTTGTCCCTTGCTCTAGGGGACATATCAGTGAAAATACTGCTGCATGAGAGATCTGAGATTTTCCTGCCTATGTTCTCCTCTATGACTTTAATGGTGTCACGACTTATATTTAAGTCTTTTATCCACCTTGAGTTTATTTTTGTGTATGCTGTAAGTTGGTGCTCAAGTTTCATTTTTTTGCATTTAGCTGTCCATCTCTCCCAACACCATTTGTTGAAGAGGCTATTTTTACTCCATCTTATACTGCTGCCCCCTTTGTCGAAAATCAATTGACCATAGAGACTTGGGTTTATTTCTGGGTTCTCTGTTCTGTTCCATTGGTCTGTCTGTCTGTTTTTATGCCAGTACCAGGCTGTGTTGATTACAGTGGCCTTGTAATACAGTTTGGTATCAGGTATTGTGATCCCTTGATCAACAATTTTTCTTTTTCCTTTGGGTCATTCCTAACAACTTGCAAACATGTTGAATTACCACTGTCTTATAAAACTGAACTTCCCTGGATCCCACTTTCCCCTGTGGCTCCTACCCTCCTTTCCAACAAATCTTCAATAGGCCTTCTCGACTCAGTACCTCCAATTTCTCAGGCTTTTGTTCTCAAAATTGCTCCCCCCAAACTGCTTTTATCAAGATCTTCAGTGATCTCCATATTACCAAATCCGATGGCCAATTCCCAGTCTTCACCGTATTCAACTTATTGGCAGCATTTTACACAGTGGATCACTTCCCCTTTTTCCAAATACTTTCATCACTTGGCTTCTAGGACACCACTCTTAGTTCTCACTGGTTGCTCCTTCTCATCTCCTTTCCTGGTTCTTCCTCATCCTAACACGCTCTGACTGCTCTTTTGGTGACCCCCAGTCTCACAGCTTTAAATTTCAAGCCTGGATTTCTCCCTTGATATCCAACTGCCTAATAGGTATCTCAAACTCATTACATGCCCAAAGGAACACGATTCTCCCTCTACCCCAAATCCACTCCTTCCAATCCTCCCCATCCCCCCAGTGTACAGACCAAACACCTTGGGGTCATCCTTGACTCCTTTCTTTCTCTCACACATGTTCTCAATCTATCAGAAAATCTTTTCTATTCCTTTTTCAAAGTCTGTTCTGATTCCAAACCCTTTTCACCACCTCCATTACTACTGTCTTGTCTAAGCTACGGTAGCACTGCCTCTCACTTCTTACTGCAAAAGTTTCTTAACGTTGTCTCTCCTTCTGTCCTTATTCCTCTGAAATCTATTTTTAACACAGCATATGGAGTGAGCAATTTAAAATATCTAAGTAAAATAATGTAATTTCCCTGCTCAAACCCTCCAATGGATTCCCAGCTCACTCAGAGTAGAAAATCAAAGTCCTTTCCATCACCTACCAGATCCTATTTTTCTGACCTCACTTCCTACAGCTTTCTCTCTGGCTCAGTCTGTTCAGCCACACTAATGTCCTTCCCAGAACAGGCCAGGCTTTCCCTTGCCTCAGGGTCTTTGCTCTGGCTAGGCCCTTTACCCTAGAATTTCGTTGACAGGTTCCTCATGGTTTGCTTCCTCTGCTCTGGTATCACCTTAGTAAGGCTTTTCTTGACTATCTGATATAAAATAGTATGCCCCCCACTCTAGCACTCTCCTTTTGTCCTATTGTATTATTTTTCATAGCATTTATTACTTGATTTACTACATATTATTTATTTGTTTATTATCTCTCTCCTCATACTAGAAGGTAAGCTCAGGGAGAGCAGAGACTTTATTCACACCTGTATTTTTAGCGCCTACAACAATGTCTGGTACAAAGTAGGCACTCCAGAAATATTTGTTGAATAAACAAATAAATAAATTGATTAATTAAAAAAATGTACACCATGGCCTTTCCTGCTGTTGCAGAGAAGGTAGAGTATCACAGACTGAAGTCAAACTGAGATTATAAATCCAGACTGGGGGCTGATAGAATTTTGGTAGGGCTAGGAAATTGCATGCAGGTGAGGAAGCAGATTAAAAACCAAAAGCTGAAGAAAACCCCAACAACGTCTATGGAGCACCTACTACATGCTGAGTACTTAGCATTCGCTGTTTTGTATAACCCTTGTGATCCCCATAGCAGAGTTTTATTACATCCATTTTGTAAATGGGAAACTTTGTTTCAGGGTCTCCGCTGCTCTGGGCATTCAGGGTGATAAGTAGTGCATACTCAACTCTGAGTATAGTGGTGACGCTTCATTCATTCATTCATTCATTCAGCCACAAATACTTACTGAACACCTATTACAGTCCAGGCATTTTTTCTACAAATAGGTAATGAAGAAGTGAGCAAAATCAAATCAAGTCTTCACACACTGACAGCCCAGTACTCACTCCAAGTATTAAATGCACAAACAAATAAAAATGTACAATAAAGTACAAATAAATTGCCACTGTGGTGAGCACTGTGGAGCAGAAGCAGAGGTCAGTGGTGTTGGGAGTGTAGCAGAGGGCAAACCTGATCAGGGTGGATGCAGCACATGCTGTGGTGCCTCCCAGCGCCCCCTACAGGACACACCGCTTGTCCTCAGCTCCTAATGGAGCTGATGGCTGGCTACCGAGTCTTTCTGCAGGAATCGCCCTTACTCAGAGAAAGTCTCCCCGCCCAAGGAGCACCCTCTCACATTTAATGTCTGATCCATGTTGGGAAGAGAGGGTTTGAGGCATAAGTACATGGCCTCCCTTCCGTAACACCTTATGCACAGATGGGACAACTCCAAAGGACCATTCCAGCTCCAAGTTGTCCTTGGAAGCCCCTGAGCTCTCCATGCGAATGCATCAGAGTTCAACTCCTCCTGCTCTCCCATCTCCTTCTGTCACTCCCCCACAGGTGTTGATCCTGAGGACACTGCCCAGTGAACTTGCTTAAAATAAATCTGCACTTTCAAGGGCTTGCAAGGGCTGTCATAGCAAATTATCATAGACTGGGTGGCTCAAACAATGGAAATGTACTGCTTCACAGTTCTGGAGGCTGGAAGTCTGAGATCACGGTGGTGGCAGGGTTGGTTTCTTCTGAGGCTGCAAAGGTTTCTGTCCTTGATTTGTAGATGGCATCTTCTCCTTATGTCTCTTCACATCGTCTTTCTCTGAGTGTCTCAAATTTCCCCTTTTTGTAAAGACATCAGCTGTATGGGATTAGAGTCCAACATAAACACCTCATTTTTACTTGATTACCTTTGTAAAGAACTTCAGTCTAAATATGGCCATAGTCTAAGGTACTGGGGTTAGGGCTTCAACATACAAAATTGGGGGCCACCGTTCAACCTAAATACTACCTAACTCAAAACACTTTCCCGGGACACAGCATTTGAAGAATGGTATTGCCTAGGTGAAAAATAGGAGCAGTGGGCAGGGGTGGTGAGAGTAGACTTCCAGGGAGTGGTAACATTATATATAAAGGTGGAAAATGAGGCAGGAGCAGGACGCAGCCATGTCCTGTCTGTGGGAGGAGCTTGAGGCGGAAAGGATGGTCCTGACCATTCATTCACAAGCCATTCACACAGCAGCCCAGGAGGGGCTGATTGCCAGGGCAGTACCCAACAGTGTCCTGGGGCTTGTCGAATGGAGAGGATGTTCCCTGAAGATGGCAGACTTGTGTCTATGTGTATCCTGACTGAGAGGAGCTGAGTTTGGCTGGGCGGGAAGAAGTGAGCCTTAGGCTGGAGTCAAAATACACCAATGGGATCATTGAGCCCGGAGGATAAGTAGAGCCAGGCAAGGGGTGAGGTTGTCATGAAGACAGCAGTCCTTAGAGGACAGGCTGGACGACATGGAATAATTGACAACTAAGGCTGAGAATGCCAGCATGCCCGCACACCACAGGCCTGAAAGGAGGAGAAGGCGGGGGAGGGCTACAGCTGTACTTCCCGAGTCCACAGTACTGCCTTCCCCTGGCGCCCACGGAAAGACAGACTGACTACAAAATAGAGGCTTGTAATCACTAGCTAATGTGGAATAAACTGTCAGAAGGGGCCAGACAGAAAGACTCAAAATAAGGGCATCACTGAGTGAAGGGCTGGGTCTTAGTTTCATTTTATTTGGAGCCTTTGACACACAACACAGGGTCTGGCATAAGGTGGGACTATGAGGAATACTTGGGTATTTGCCCCTTTGGCTACCTAAGAGAACATCCCGAGGATACCAAGAGTCGCCAGGTGCATCCTAGGAGTCTATCCCCAGCCTGGGAGACCTTCCTCTGGAAAGGGACAGATTATTGCAGTTTACTCCAGTTCCAAATATTTTCCATGCTGATTTGGTTTTTATGTATTACTACTGCCTGAGGCTTTTTAATGAGACTGAAATCACACAACACCCAGGTCTTAAAATTTAATCATTCTTTTCCAAGAACGAAATAAGATTCTTTCTAAAAAATAATTCTAAAAGACAAGGACAACAGCTATATGGGAAGATATGGCTATTTTTAGAGCATATGTTTTGAATTTTATATTTTTGGTCCTATTTACCTGGCTAAGTCACATTTTTCACATTCCCCATTTTTGGCCTTTAACCTTAAGTTTCCTGTGTCTTTGAGGAGGTTTGTTTAAAAGGGTACCCAGAAGGCAAATCTTCCCATCATTAAACTGCTACACTATTTATCAAACATACTATTCCTGCTTTTTGTATTGGGGGACACCATAATATCAAGAAATTGTCAGACAAGCTATATTATTTACCTACAAAGGAGCAGCTCTGAGTAAATGGATTATAAAGAAATAGCAGGGGGGAGGGGTTGTAGATGACTTTGTCCCACTGTTCTCTAAAAGGTAGCTTCAGACAGTTTTAGTAGGAGAGCTGGGAGAGAGGTGAGGCCGGGAGGGTCCTGAGGGAGAAGAAGGCTGGTGGAGGTAGGAGCTTCTGAGAGCTCAGAGAACATGGCTGAGATGAATGCAAGACACATTTAACACCAGCCATCTAGGGTGCATGAGGAATAACATGCATGGAGGAAGAGGAGTGCTGGATAATTTCTGACTGGATGGTAGACATTGCCAATTTTTTTTT
Organism: Desmodus rotundus; assembly: GCF_022682495.2. Lineage (NCBI taxonomy): Eukaryota > Metazoa > Chordata > Mammalia > Chiroptera > Phyllostomidae > Desmodus > Desmodus rotundus. Next base: position 32,440,103 of record NC_071388.1, read on the forward strand.
TTTTAATATATTTATTGATTATGCTATTACAGTTGTCCCATTTCCCCCCCCACTCCACTCCATCCTGCCCACCCCCCTCCCTCCCACATTCCCCACCCCCATAGTTCATGTCCATGGGTCATACTTATAAGTTCTTTGGCTTCTACATTTCCTACACTATTTTTACCCTCCCCCTGTCTATTTTCCACCTATCATCTATGCTACTTATTCTCTGTACCTTTACCCCCCTCTCCCCCTCCCACTCCCTTATTGACAACCCTCATGTTCTAGTTGTTTGCCTAGTTTGCTCTCATTTTTGTTTTATGTGTGGTCGTTAATAACTGTGAGTTTGCTGTCATTTTTACTGTTCCTATTTTTGATCTTTTTCTTAGGTAACTCCCTTTAACATTTCATATAATAAGGGCTTGGTGATGATGAGCCTCTTCAACTTGACCTTATCTGAGAAGCACTTTATCCTCCCTTCCATTCTAAATGATAGCTTTGCTGGATACAGTAATCTTGGACGTAGGTCCTTGCGTTTAATCTTGGGTAATGTAATTATGATGTGTCTTGTTGTGTTCCTCCTTGGGTCCAGCTTCTTTGGGACTCTCTGAGCTTCCTGGACTTCCCGGAAGTCTATTTCCTTTGCCAGATTGGGGAAGTTCTCTATTATTTGTTCAAATAAGTTTTCAATTTTTTGTTCTTAACAGACGCGCCAAGACAAACAAACAAAAAAAATGGCCCAAATGACAGAACACTTCAAAGCTCCAGAAAAAATACAACTAAGCGACGAAGAGATAGCCAACCTATCGGATGCACAGTTCAAAGCACTGGTTATCAATATGCTCACAGACTTGGTTGAATCTATTCGAAAAACAGATGAAAAAATGAAGCCTATGCTAAGAGAAACAAAGGAAAATGTTCAGGGAACCAATAGTGATGAGAAGGAAACTGGGACTCAAATCAATGGTATGGACCAGAAGGAAGAAACAAACATTCAACCAGAAAAGAATGAAGAAACAAGAACTTGGAAAAATGAGGAGAGGCTTAGGAACCTCCAGGACACCTTGAAACGTTCCAACATCCGAATTATAGGGGTGCCAGAAGGAGAAGAGGAAGGACATTGCCAATTTGACCTTGTTGAACACTGGATATTTTTGTGTTCCTATACCCATTCATGAGATTTGCTCTGGTACACAATTAAGTTACCTAGAAACAGTTTGGTCCTTGTGGGTCTTGATTTTTAGGTATTTTAGGTGGAACCAGAGCAACGTTTATTCTAGAGCTAATTTTGCTTCTCTCTTTAAGCAAAGACCTTTCAGTTCTGATGTCCTGTGAATTATGAGGTTTTTCACTCTAGCTGGTGGGATCAGAAACTAGTCCTTGCTCTGACTACATTATGCATAATCCTTTTAGCTGGTTCCCTTACTGAGCCAGATGGTTTTCTCTCCTACATGTGCCAATCCATTGAAGCTAAAGACTCAAGGGGGACCTTCTGTAGCTCTTTGGATTTCTCTCTGTGTACAGTTCTCTCCTCTCTGCTGCTCTGCCCTGAGAACTCTAGCTGACTCTGCCACTCTAGACTCCCCACTCCATCTCCCCAGCTCAGAGAGGTCCCTGGGACCACCAGCATTCTACCTGCCGGGGCCACAGCTTGGACATTCTCTCCAGGCAGGAAGCTGGGGCAGTCACAGCACTCATGGTCCTTCGTTGCTGATGTCCATTGTCTTGGTTGCTTCATATATTTTGTCCAGGTTTCTTTTCTTAAGGTTGTTTTTTCTTTTTCAGGTGGGAAAGGAAGTCCTTTCCCTACTACTCCATCTCTGTCTGGAGTGGAAGTCATTCACCTGCTTTTATGGGCAAATCCAGAATCATACTCAGAGCCAGCTTAGGTCATCCTGTGCTGATAAAATTTCCTTTATCACGGCAGATTTTGTTTTCTTGACATTGCCTTATCTTTGTCTTTAGTTAATAATGAACAAAAAATGGTCTACAGGATCTCTGCTGATTATCTTCTCTGTTTGTGTGATATCCTTCCTAAAAAGACTAGTTCTAGGCAGCAGTACTTAAGTAATAAAATAGATTATTCAGATAGACAAACCAGGCTTTCATTACTGCCTCTATCACTGTCTCTATCAGCAAAACTGACAAGGTTGTGAGAGATGAAATGTGTAAGAAAGAGACTTTCAGTTTATACTACACATACCCCTGTACTCTGTTACAAGGAGGATGCATTGTTTTGTAATTTAAAATAGCAAAATACACAGTAAATGGTGGTGATTTCTGATCCACAGGGCTATCATGAGTATTAATTGAAATATGTATGCTCAGTAAAGTGGAGCTATGATTTAGCTCATCTCTCCACTGTTTCAAGTAGAGAGGAATCATACTTTAAATAGCCAGTTAAATTTTACAGATAAAACTATGTCTTCTATAAAAGTTCCAGTGTGCTTTCTTTATCTTCTACAAAACACTGGAAGCATTTCTAAGGGCCCAGGGGGGCTCTTTAAGAATAGTCTGGACATCCTTAAATGTGTGTGAACATTGCTGTACGGATTTCCACTGAATGACCTTTGATTAGACAAACCTCAAAAATGCTGGTGGAAGACCACCTCGAAAATAGATGGGGGCTTGGATTCATGATGGTAACTAGTTGAGGAAAGATGGAGGAAGCCTAGTTAGGAAGCTGGTGATTAATATTGACTGTGCAATTAATCTTGAACTAGTCCTTCTTACCTCATTCTTTGAGTTCTTGGGTCATACCTTACTTACTTTCTTCAATATCTTAAATCCTGCCATAATCTTTGAACAGGTATCACAAATATGTGGCACATTTATTGCTTCTCCCCTTCTATGGGCAAATATTGCTAATCTATCATGGTACTCTTTCTATCTGGTCCTTAAAATGTCCTTCTCAACACAACAGTCCAGGCAACCAGAATATTTAGTCACGGTTGCCATAAAATCTAAATCCTCTTTATCATCATATGAAGGTGTTAATGTTCATTTAAGAGACTCATTCAATAACCTAGCCTTGCAATTCCTAGACCTCCTCCTTTGAATGACCTCTTCACTTCAGTCATCACTCCCACCCTCGAAACTGCCATCAGTTGGAACAATTGTCTGATATCCTTCTAGGTGACAGTAATCTTCAATCTTCCAATGTTCTCGAGACTCCAGTTCTTCTGCCTTTGTTCTTTGGCCATGACATACCCATTTTATCCAGAAGCTCCTCTCCTGGCTTTTTTTCTCAACCCTGGATCCCACGGAGAAAGCATAAACCACTCTTTGCCAACATCTTGAAATTCCTTGCCACCACCCATTCCCCCTGTCTCTTGCTATACTCACCCAGAAAGGTACTCACCTGGAAAGGTACTCACCTGGAAGTGTGGCTACTGCCCCCACAGTCTAACTGGAGCTTCTTTCTTTAAGGCTAACGTGAATAACCCACAAAGCCAAGTGTCTCTCTATGCTGTTATTCACCTAAAACTTACACTGAAATATCTGTATTTTTATCTTCCTCTTTTTAAAAAACTTTTCTACTCTAAAATAAGATATTCATGTAAAATGTGCATACCACATAAATACGCAGCTTGGTGTCCAGGGCATCACTTCCCAGGACAAGAAATTAAATAGTACTAGCATCCCAGGAGCAGGCTGTGACCCTTCCAGTCCCCATTCCCCCTCCCGAGGACAACCTCTACCCTGACTTTACATCAATTACTTACTTGCTTTTCCTTATTCTCCTAACACTGCTGTACAACTCCAAATAATTAGTTTCACCTGTTTTAAATAAATGGAACCACATGGTATATGCATTTCTAGACCTGGATTCTTTCACTTAACATTATGTTTGTGAATTTATCTGTTTTCTTGTATTCAGCTGCAGTTTATTTATCTTCATTGCTCTTATAGTGTCCCACACTATGTGACACAATTTATTTATCCATTGTACTGCCGATGGCCATTTGGGCTGTTTTCAGATGGAGGCGTATGGAAAATGCTGCTGTGAATATTCTTGCATGTCTTTGGATGCGTGGGCATGCATTTCTTCTGGGGCTGTGCCTAAGAGTGAAACTACTGAGATACAGATTGCATGGATGTTAGTTTTTCTGAATCTTTCCCTTGCATTCACAAAGCCAAATGGGAAGATAGCAATTTGATTAAAAGACTCATTCACTTCAGATTTTCCCGTCCTATGGGACCGATAACAGGGTGTTAAGGGCCTTATACCTAGGCGTTCTAGGGGCCCCAAGGGATCAGCAGACTTGGTCCTTTAAAACAGGGACAGAATGTTTGGGTCCCCATCAACTTGCTCAGTGGCATATAGCAGTCACCTAATAAATGTTGTTGAATGAAAGAATGCTCAATAATGGAGGGACTTCCAAGCTGAGTGAAAGTGTGGTGGTCAGGTGATGGGTGGGAGAATGGGGAAAGCTTGGAAGCAATTGCCAGGAGCTTCTGGTGTCCTGCATGATGTCTAACGAATACAGATTCCAATCAGAAAGACTGGGCTCCGCCAGAGACCTCATGCTGCTCCCTCTCTTTGAATGGGTGCCCGCCACCCATTTTCCAGTGTTGTCAGAACAGCAGCACCTAAAAGGATATTGTGCCTGAGGCCATTTCTAGAAGATGAGAATAGAGTCGTTCCTGCCCGTCACTGCTGCTGCTTCAGTTTGAACAAGCAAAAGATTCAGGAGTGAGCAAACCATTCATGTAAAAACTAAAAAAATCAGTGTGTGAAATGCTCTGACCAAGAACTCCTGAGTGATGTTTTGAAATGGATAAAATTTAAAGCTAACTTTACATTATTGTTACTGGTTTAGAATATTTTGTCATCCATTTTAGCTCACTCAAGTTATTTTTTTTTTACCTCAAGAAAGTACTGAGAAATCTACTACTAGCCAAAGATTTAGAAAGTAAATATCTTACCTTCACTGAAAAGGAATATAAAATAGGATATGACAACATCACTTGTCTCCTTTTAATACACAAGCAAATTTGCTTTGGTTTTTATACACTTCATAGCCTGTGATTCAGGTTCAGAAAGAAAGCAGCAGCCCACCAGGGACGTGCTCCCATGGAAGTGCACTTATTATACTAACTCAATTAGATCCGCATTAGGATCTGTTCTCCACGTGGAAGACACAGAACAATGGCGTATAAAACCACCGTAATCTGAAGTCTGAGCAGCATCCTGGGTTTCAGAATGACTCACAGAAAATTAATGAACAACCTCAAGCTCACAAATGAGGACAAAAATAGATCTCCATAATTCTTTCAATACGGTTTTGTAACAAGATGTTAGAAGTAGCCATAGAAATAATGACTAATTTAAGATGTTTGTGACAAGGAGAACAAGCGGGGGAAATAGTCTATGATTCTCGATTCAATTGGCAAGAGCCTGCCACACGTTGCCAAGTAAAAGTGGGGAATTCAAATCATCATCAGATGCCGTTGAACTATTTTCTTATTTACTCATTGCCTTTGGAATTTATTTGCAACATTTTATCTACCTACATTGACACTGTCAGTGGCAAATAAATTAATTTGGGGAGGGATGATAATGGTTCATTCTGAGCATACAGGGGTGGGCAAAAGTAGGTTTTCAGTTGTGAGTACATGAAACGGTTTATTTTTCTATTATTATTTATTAGTTAATGCATTAGTTATTTGTATTACAACTATAAAGCTACTTTTGCTCACCCCATACATAAGCAATGCATACATACATGCATATATTTGTGTGTTATGCATACACTTATATACACACACATATATATTATGTTTACATATGTACACATACATGTGTGCATTTTTCTTATTGTCCTTTCTTCTAAATACGTGAGGAGGAAAAACTGTGCTGGCAAGCCTTAGTCCTAGGTGAGATATGTGTAGAGTGCCACATCATCATTTATTCCAGTTTTGTTGTCTTTTCTCCCCCTGAGAAATTTCTGGAAGAATTAGATATGCAAACCCAGAACACTAAGAAATTGCTGGTCAGAAATAAATGGCTACAATAAAACCACTCTACTGATGAACTCTGACTTCCTAAAATGAAACAAGAGAGTTGCATTAATGTGTTGGCTTTGCAATTTCTTCACAAATTAAAAACGCTCTTTCTCTCGAGCAGATGTGAAACTTCTGCATGCCTGGTTTCTAAACCAGTTTTCTGATTAAAATGGTACAGGCCAGCCCTGAGGCAGTTCTGGCCAGGGCTATGGCCAGAAGGAAATGATCACCCTCCACCCTAAGTAACAATACCCATTAAAAAGTTTGCGGGTTTGACAACGATAATGATTGCTTTTGGACTAACTGTATTTCCTCACTAGGTATGTTGAAGTCCTAACCCCTCATACCTGTGAATGTGACCTTATTTGGAAGTAGTGTCTTTGCATATGTAATTAGGTGAGATCATGCTGGAGTAGGGTGAGTCTTTCATCCCATATGACTGATGTCCTCATGAGACAAGGAGAAGAAACACAGACGCAAAGGGAAGATGGCCATGTGCAGACAGAGGCAGTTATTGGATTCATGCTGCCGCAAACCAAGGAACGCCTGGGAGCGGCAAGGAAGGATTTTCCATCAGAGACTTTGAATGGGACCTGACCCTGCTAACACCTTGATTTTAGACTTCTAGGCTCCAGAACTATGGGAAAACAATTTTTTAAAGCCACTTAGCTTGTGGTACTTCGTTATGGCAGTCCTAGGAAACTAATACAATAGAAACAATAATTAAAGTAGCTATGTCCCATGTATTGAGGGTTTTATCTATGTGCCAGTAACAATTCCAAGTGTTTACATGTACTAACTCATTGGTCTTACGGTAGTTACTATTTATTATCCCTTGTTTTACAGAGGAGGAAGCAGGCATGGAAAGCAAAGGAAAGCCTGACTAAAATGTGCAATGGGGAAATGGTTTTCGTGTAAATAAAACAAACCATCTAAGTGGGCCTTCCCCAGTAAGCGTCTTTCCAACACAGGCCTCCTAGACAGGATGTGGGGTGGGGAGTCAGGAGACACTGCCTCTGGCCTTGATTTTGCTACAGACTACCCAGCAGTGCCTCTTGGGTATTCATCTACTTATCTGTAAGGCCAGGGGAACTGGATGATCTTGAAGGTGGTTGCCAGCCCTGAAACTCTAAGCCTCCACTAGAAACTTGTGATTCCAGTGATAGAATAGTGGTGACTTGCTAGGGGCTGAGATTTGTCCTGAAGTCAGGGATTGACATTCTGTGGGACTGGCTGAATAAAGTCTCAAGGCACAAAGCTCTGTTTTCCACTCAGGCCTTCAGGCAAGTTCTCAGATCATCTGGCCCTGGTTATCTGGCCCCAGGACTTGAAGGATCAACAGGGCCCAGTGATACCATTTGCCCTGCCTTGGCCAGTGTCCCTTTACCATGTGGCCTTGAGTAAGTAGCTTCTCTCTCAGCTGGCTGGGGGAGAGACTGATTGGCCTCAGGAGGTGGGGATATTCCTGGAGATCATGGGGAGCAAGCACAGAAGGCCCAGTGTGTGCAAGTCTGCAAAGCCTGGTGATTGGTAAAATTCTTTTGGAAACAATGGCTGTTCAACCTCTTTATTTATTTCTAACCTATGCCATAGCATCATCCAGGTCCACTGAACCCTACCTAACAGATAAAGCTCTGGCCAGTCATGACCTCTTCTTCTGGGAAAGCCCATTTGATCTCCCAGCCAAACTACAGCACCAGACAAATAATCCTCAAATGTAGAAGACGTACCTCAAATTCATCGCCATAGGCTGTGCTGCAGCTCTGGGCCTTAGGACTGGGATGTGCTGCTGTGAATGCCTCCTTCCATTCACTGGAGCCTCAGAAGCTCTAGTTAGAGTACACAGAACCAGTGTTTAAACTGGGGTTAAACATATTGGGTAAGAGGCATCTTGGGGTATAAACTAGACATAAACAAGCAGATACGGGGGCAAAACCTGCTCATTGAATCCAGCGATACCTGGTTTAGAAGGTAATTTGGTGGAGGTGGCATAAACAACAGAAATTGATTGTCTCACAGTTCTGGAGACCAGAAGCCCACAATCAAAGTGGCTCCTTCTGAGGGCTGTGAGGGAAGGATCTGCTCTAGGCCCCTCTTAGCTTGTAGATGGCCGTCTCCTCCCTCAGCATCTTCCCATTATTGTCTTCTCTCAATGAGTGTCCGTGTATTCAAACTTCCCCTTTTTATAAGGACATCAGTCCTGTTGAATCAGGGACCCACTCTGCTCCAGTGTGACCTCATCTTAATTTAACTAATTACATCTACAATGACCCTATTTCTAAAAAGATCACATTTAAAGGCACTGGGCGTTAAGGCTTCAACATAAGAATTTTTAGTACACACAGTTCAATCTGTAACACTCTCCAGCTTCTTAGAACACTCCATGCTATTAGATGTCAGCAGAGGTGATTTTTAAGACTCTCCACAGGAGTGAAGTCCTGGGCTCAGCTTTCTCAGACCACATGGATCTCTCACCTGGCTATGTAAGGAAATTGGAATCTACTTCTGCAGTATTTCTCCTTTACCTTTCCAGGGAGGCTGTAGAACATAATCCATGTGGGCTCTAAAGTCAGACTGCCTGCCTTAGAATCCCAGTTCTACCGCTTGCTAGTTCTGGGGCCTTGGAAAGTTACCCAACTCCTGTGGGCCTTGTTTCTACTTCTATAAAATGGAGCACAAAAGTACTTTGTTAGGGCATGGATGTTATAGACTGAACTATGTCCCTCCAAAATTCCTATGTTGAAGACCTAACCCCCTAGTACCCTAAAGTGTGACCTCATTTGGAAATAGGATCATTGCCAATGATGTAATTCATTATGTTAAGGTCATATTGGAGTAGAGTGGGCCCCCAACCCAATCTGACTAATGTCCTTATAAAAAGAACACCATGTGAAAAGAAAGATACACAGGGATAATACAGCCATCTGCAAGCCAAGGTGAGGTGCCTGGAACAGATCCTTCCCTCACAGCCCTCAGAAGGAGCCACGCTGCCAACATCAAGATTGAGGACTTTTAGCCTCCAGAACTGTGAGACAAAAGTTGTTGTCTAAGCCATGGGTTTGTGGTACTTTGTTATGGCTGCCCCAACAAACTAACGCAATGGGTTGGTAGTGAAGATTCAATGAGCTATTTCATATAAAGCACTTAACATGGTTCCTGGCACTAGCCAAGCAGTATACAATTGAAAGCTGTTGTTATTATTATTGTTTTTGTTGTTGTTGTTGACACACTAACACACTATGCAGTCAGTAAGTGGAGTGACCAGGCACTTGTGCTGGATCTTTCAGGCACCAGTCCAACCCTGAGGCCCAGGAATCTTCAGGGTATTTCCTGATTCTCTCCAGCTGACATGACTCCTTGCTCAGCTCTTCTCACTCTTTTCACTGTGAATTTACTTTAGTTTAGTGCTTTTTATAAAAAGACTTTATTTATTTTTAGAGAGGGGAAGGGAGGGAGAAAGAGAGGGAGAGAAACATCAATGTGTGGTTGCCTCTCGAGCACCCCCTACTGGGGACCTGACCCCACAACTCGGGCATATGCACTGACTGGGAATCGAACCAGCAACCCTTTGGTTCGCAGGCCGGCACTCAATCCACTGAGCCACACCAGCTAGGGCTACTTTATTTTAGTTTTTAATTAAAAATTGATTTATGACCCTGAGAGAAAACTTTAATTTCCAGAAAGAATAAAAACATAAAAACAAACTCCTTTAATTGCTCATGTCTCAGAGGCAGCCAGTTATGCTATATTTCTTTGGGATCTTTTTGATGCTTTTCTTACACAATTGGCTTCATTCTCTGCACACATACAATGCGGTGCCCTGGCTTTAGCATTATATCATAAGTATTTTCCATGCCACTCGGACATCTCATAAGCATAACTTTTAATGCCCACATAACAGTCCATCTACGCATATACATGATTTATTTTTAGCTTCCTTCCGTTGTTCATTTACTATGTGTCTTTTAATTTCCAAGCTGTTTTCTTCTGTGCCTGAAGTTAATGTCTTGAAAATTGATTTTTAATTCTTACCTCTCATTCTCCTTCTCCCTATTGATGTCTTTCTCTCTCTCTCCCTCTGAGTCTCATCCTGCTTTTCCCAATATCAGCTTTATAACTTATATTTATAGCATCTTTTATTAATACCATTTTTGCATTTGAAAAGTTGCCTCATATTCTCCATTTTATTAGGTGGCCACAACAATCCTCTGGTAGAAGCAGGGAATATAGAAACTAAAATGCAGAGAAGTAATCTGCCCAAGGTCACTGAGACCCTTCATTAAGCACCTACACAAGACCGCTCTATATGAAGGTTCTTTTGGACACATATTTTAAAAAGCAACACTAAGAACACATAGGTTTATGAAAATAGCTTTTTATTGTTTATATTTATTATGTGTCTCTCACTTAACAATGGTTATAGGTTCTTCCAAGAGTTTTAAAAATTAAAAAAAAAACATAATAATTGCCACAGATACATGTATGGTCTTTCAAACCTTAGCAGCAAACATTGCACTGACCTTGACAAAGAACCCTCCACCGGGCTTTGGACTGACCCGCACCCTTTTTCAGAGAAGCAAAATTCTAATTTGTTAATGCGAATTGAGGATTGTCTCTGGTCACCTCCGTCCAGCTCTGTTACGTTCTCCCCCAAAGGAAATAATACCCCTCATAATCACCCCCTTAGCTCTGTCTGTCCAGATTTAAAAAGCGGTTTTGTTCAGTTCTGAGGTCAGATTTCCCTTTGAACAGATCTTCCGGGGCCAAGGGGCTCCCTGAGGAGAGTGAACATAAGTAGATTACCTGGTGCTTCTTCCTTCCCCAGATGGTGCCCCCGACAATTGCGTCTCTGAATTTCCTATTTCCTTGTTAAAGAAGAAAAGAGCAAATCGTCTTAGTCTATGCATAACCAAATTTTAAACCTTTTCTGCTCCACGTTGATTTTTACCAGTTTTTCAAGACAATGTTTTCAAAGCCACAACTTACTTCAATAGCTGGCATAATACCAGTATTTTCTAAAATAACAGAAACACATGTCCAGTGCTTGTCTTGTGCCAGGCACTGTTCTGAGCAGTTTATATTAACTCATTTAATCCTTACAACAACCCTACATGGTAGATTCAACTATGGCCCCATTTTACAGGATGGCAAACTGTAAACATGAAGTTTTACGCCGTGCCCTAAATGACACACGCAGCCAGGAGCCTGAGAGGAATTTGGAAACAGTCCGCCTGCAGTCTGTGTTCTTACTCGCCGCGTCATGCAGACCTTTCAGGCCTCGTGCTAACGCCCTGAAGCACATCGTCGTAGGCAATGCCCACGTGACATAGGGATATTACTGCCCCCACTTTGCAGATGAGGACAATGAGGCTCAGCGGGGTTAAGCATATCGCCCAGATCGTGCACGGGTAAGCTCAGAGAAGAAAAACCGATTACCTTCCTATTTCTCTGGTTTATGAAGCCATTGACCCAGTGATGAGACATCTCAGAGAAGGATGTGAATGTTGATCATGGGATCTTCCTAGAAATAAAGTGGTGCAGTCATTACACAAAGTCTAAATGAGGCTTCTCAGCCACTCAGCTTTGTGCGGCTGCCTGCCTTTCTCCTTGGAAAATAGCTTTTAGCACCACCATACAAGGCTGAATGAGTCACCAGGGAGTTGGGAAGCAAGGGGGAATTAATGACCATCTGCAAATAGACACCAGAGAGAGAAACATTTTAGGGATGGGCTATTATTTTCAGATTAGGCAGAAAAACAGAATGGTGAGGCAACATACAGAGAGATGCTTTGACCTTGACCTTAGGCAGGAAGTAAAATTAAGTTCAATCACTCACTTAATAAAAGACATTCTTCAAAGAGACCCACTCTTTCATCATTATTTCAGCAGTCATCTTGCCCTTGTGGAAAAACAAGCTTGGCTTCCAAATCATTTTAAGCTGGCTTGTTAGTGCAATGGGGAGCTTAATTTGGGAGGTAATGAGACCACCGGAGGAAATGAGAGCCATTAACTGAGGCACAATTTAAAAAGCACAGAGCTGCTGGTGAAGGAAAATGATATTTGTGGAGCTGTGGGGTTGGGGGCAGGCGGAGATGAAGAGAGCAAGAGGGAGAGGTGACTCCTGAGCCTGGTTTCATGAAAACAAGATTCTTAAGCACAGAGGAGAATTTTTTTAATACAACTTTACAAAATGAGGTTACAGATTATTTTTCAGTTAGTGTCAGGGAAGATTTCATGTGGCAACAACTTTTCGGTCACAGCTGGAAACACATTCTTTCAGAAGCACGGATCCTTTGGTGGTTTTATGGCACTCCAGGGGGTATTGCTGAAAATAACAAGCTAGATTTCTTTCCGGGTACCTGGGCTTGCACTGACTCTATCCATCTTAATAGAATAAGCAGTTGGCTTGAAATCTAATCCTGTAATTTCCCTTCTATAAGATTTCCTCCCAAGATATCCCAGTTAGCCCATACTTTCCACTCCAAGGAAGCAGGATCCATTCTTAGCAAGAAATCTTGCCCCTTTAACACTTCAGAACTGAATCAGGTCCCATTCCTCACACAGGGTCATTTGCCCCATCGCAGGGCTCTGTCCCAGGGGACTCAGGCTGCCATGGTATTCACGTGGGGCTATTCATTGGGCGCCGACAGAAGTGAGTGAAAGTGCAACTCCAACCTTTTAGGGGAATGCACTCCTTGGGCTCCTACAGAGGAGCAACGGGGCAACAAGAACCGGTTTTCCAGTTGTGCACAGATTGTGCTCCGAGTCATCTGGACACTGACAGGAGAGGCTGGGGTTGCTATCAGCTGACCTCTATTCTTAGAGGGTCTGGTTGGCTGCTCGGCAAATGTAATTGAATGAGGGCCATAGAGTGAGGAAGCCAGACGTCTGATTTGAGTCCTCCGAAGACTGACCTGGCTGCTCAAGTCACACGGTTTAAGATTCTGATGTTTGGAAACACACGGTGTGTTCTGGGGCACAAGCCTGGGGGTCTCATGGCATCGTAGCACTTCAGGGGGCTGTGTGAGGTCCTTCCGTGTTCATGCTTAACTTCCAGTGTGGTCTTCACAGCACCCAAGGAGGCAGGACCACCCATTGCACAAACCTGACCCTTTTCTATTGAGAAATCTTCCTTTGTGTAGCATCTGAAATGCCGGCTCTCTCCTTTTCTCTCTTATCTTTTATTCTCCTTGTCCCTTTTCCTGTGTTTCACATTTTCTCTTTAATTTGATGTTTTTTTCTCATCTATATCCAACGTCTTTATTCTCCTCAAAGTTTAGAACAACCCCTTCTTAATAATTTGGTATTGCCTTATATATACACCATGAAAGATTAATGTTTATTCATTTATTCACTTTTGGGCCCCTACTCTGGGTCCCGCAAATTTCAAAGACAGCTTCACACTGGTGACCCCTATTCAAATCACATCTGTTTCCTATTATTCTCTCACTTTATAGCTTGAAGTGTGGGGAGCTACTTGAGTTTACCATCAGGCACTTCTTACACTTGCAATCACACTTTTTTTTTCTGATTGTTTTGTGGTCACCCCTTCCAAATTGTGAGGTACCTAGTAGGTATTTACCAGCGTCGAAAAACTTAGGATGTACACTTTCAATTCTATTATTTAAATATTAATTTTTCAAAAAGATGCTAGGACAAGTACGTTCTCCAAGAACAACTTGCATGCTCCTTGAAGCTTAAGATAGACCCCAATGTTATTATATTTGCACAAAATAGCCTGTGAAGTGTCATGATAAAGCTAAAATAAAGTTTAAAAAACAGGGTAAGGGGACATAAAGAAAATCACATCGCAGACAAGTTAATACACAAATTGTGCTTCAGGATCATGTGAAGAAAGGTACAAACCCTGTCTTTGGAGTTACTGTGAAATTCAGCTGTATTCCACTCTACTCCAATAGCAGATCTCCAAACAGAGCAATCATACAGAAAGGAAACAGGAAATATGAGAGCATTTTCCTCCCAACTGCTTGTGTGTTTCAGCAGGAGTAAGAGCTACCAGTACTGTGTCAGATATTTGCAAGTTGCTAAGAGAGTACATCTTAAAAGTTCTCATCATAAAGAAAAAAACCCATTGTGACTATGTGAAGTGATAGATGTTAACTAAATTTACAGAAATCACTCACAATATATACACGTATCAAATCATCGTGTTGTACACCTAAAACTAATACAATGTTACATGCCAATTATATCTCAGTGCAACTGAAAAGAAAAGAATAGCTACCATTTACTGAGAACTTCCTATATGCTTTCATTGTTCTAACTGCTTTATACACATGAACTTAATAACTACAAAAAGCTTAGATCCTAAGTATCTTTATCCCCTTTTTACAAACAAGATGATTAGGCTGCAGACTTACTCAAGGTTACACAGTTAATAAGTGGTCAGGCCAGGATTCAGCCTCAGGCATGCCTGACACCTAACCCCATACATGTCACTTCCCAGCTTTTACCTCCTACTCTTCATAGCCAGTGAAATCTTTCCTCACGATTAACCAACAAAACATCACCTTGCTCCGAATAGGTCTTCCCATTTGCAGTCAGTCCCTCCCCTGCCAAGCCCCTAGGCCTGGGCAAACACCGATCTGCATTCTGTCACTGTAGTTTTGTCTCTTCCGGAATTTCATAATTCCAACGGGGTCCAACAGTTGGAGGTCCGTTGTGTCTGGCTTCTGTCATGTTGCATAATGCTTTTGAAATTCACTGATGCTGTTGCTTGTATATGATGGGTATTTTCCTCTTTTCTTTTAGGCCACTATACCCATCTCTCATCTTAAATGCAAAATACAATGAAACAAAATAAATAGATGAATAAATAAATAAGCCTCTTGTGACTCCACAGCCTCCCTCCAGCCTCCTCAGCCTCTCTCTCCTCTTTGTAGCCAAACTTTTTAAAACAATCATCCCTTCACTTTGTCTTCTCCCTCTCATTCCTCAATCTGCTGCATTCTGGTTTCAGCCCCCCCCACACCTCCGAAACTCCCCTTTCACCACATCCGTACCCTTCTTATCTTTTTAGGCTGGTTTGATGCTGTTGGGCACTCCTGTAAGCTCTCCTGAGCCTCTTCTTTCCTCTCTGACCCCCGCTTCTCAGCCTCCCTCTGTAATGTGCCTTTAACATAGGCGCTCCCCAAGGTGCGAGTCCCACGGCCTCTGCTGTGGTCTTTGCATTGCCTTCCTGGACAATCCCCATAGTTTTCTCTAGCTCTGATCTCTTTCCTGAATTCCGGACAAATGTATGCTTTTATCTAATAAACTTCTGTATTTGAATATCCCATAGATACCTCAGAACCCTATTCAAAAAGAAACTCATCATTTCAATGTCTCCCCTCAAAAACGAAACAAAACAAAACCAAACCTTATTCTTCTACCTGTGTTCCCAGTTTTAGTAAATGGTTTTAATGTCAACCATTTGTCCGAACCAAAAACCCAGATTCATCTTTCTTTCATACTCCCAACACCCTTGTTCAATAAATGCTGCCCCCCAGGTCTCAGAACCTGGGCACCTCTCTCCATCCCCACTCTCAGCGTCTGTTCTAGCCACCTTACATCTCCCCATGAGCGCTTTGCTGCCCTGCATGATTTTCATCGCTGTGTGGTTTTTCTAAAACACAAATCTGATCTTTCACCTTCTTGTTTAAAACCATTAGGGTCTTCCACCCCCAGTTCCTAAGAAAGAAAAGTCCTCCATGACAGGGGCCCTATGACATTCCCTGGCCCCAGCTCACCACCTCAGTCTTTACAGATAATCAATACCTTAGGTGTCAGCCACTGAAGAGAGATCATCTGACTTTTTGTCCCTTGGGTCCTAAATAGGAAAAACTAGGAATGTAACAAAGTGATAGGTTCTTGGCCATTTCCCATGAGGCTGAACCTTGGCAGATGACTGAGCTGTCTGCCTCAGAGGAGGTAAGGCCCGCAACCCAAAGGCAGAGGAGCTATGTTCAGGCAGCAACAGAACTTCCAAGGGAAGTGAAAGACAAGACAATGGGAAAAAGAGAGGAACTCGAAGGCCCCATCCTGGAAGTGTGGGGCTCGAGCCAATCAACAGAGCTCCCTTGTTCTGTCCCTGTTTGGGAAGGACCTGGTCAAAGGGCTTCTAATGAGGCCAAAAGCATTACTGATCTCAGAGATCTTCTCATCGTCATTAAGACCATCTTTTTAATCAGCCTGAGTTTGGGGCAGGGCAAAGAGAGCCCATAAGGCAGATGCCTTGCCCTTCTCAGCTGTCTGGCTGGAAACGAGGACTGGAGACCCAAAGTGAACTTGACCATGGGTCCAGTTTATCATTGAGTGTTTGTGGTTACCAGTTTTCTGTCAGGATGCCTCTCCACATCATACCTCACACCCCAACTCCTCTTCTCTGACAGAGCTACCTCTTTGCAGAAGTGCCCCAGCCACCAGCAGGACCCTTACAGAAAAAGCAAGACCATCTGTCCAGTGTTGAGTTAACTAGGAGGCAGAGCACACACACAACTCTAGCATTCTGTAAATCAGGGGCACCAAGAAAAAAAAGTTAAAAAAAATGGTTAGTATTGCCAAGAAAAGATGTCAAAACAGTCATTGTAGGAAAAATGAAAACTTCATTACACCTCCTAACCCTCTGAGTTTGATACTGTTTTAATTTTACTTGTTACACGAAGGTACAAACAGAGTCCAGCCGGTTCTGCTGTATGATGCGCTCAGAGATCAGCCCACCTCTGACAGGCCCTGAAAGGAAGTCAGAGCAAGACATGGTGCTCCTGGGCCAAGGTGTTTTCCTCTCGATGACTCATAGACACAGCTGGAACAGTTGAGAGGACATTAGAGGTCACCTGATTTCCCCTATGTCCCATTTTACATTAAGAAAGGTGAGTGTGGGTGAGATCAGGTGATTTGTCCAAGAACAGGTGATTTGTTCAAGGTCAGGTGACTTGCCTGAGGTCAGGTGACTTTCTCAGGGTCACACAGTTAAGCTAGTATCAAAGTCAAGATTGAAAACCTGGTCTAACTTTGGGATAATATTTTCCCCATAATATCACACATGGTTCAATTACTGTGCACAGTCCCCTCCACACCTTTACTCCCAAACAGCAGATATATCCATCCCACTTGGGAACTCACAAACAGCTTTTGAATAACCAGAATCGGTGAATCTATTGTCCTCCCAGTACAGAGCTGGTTCACATCATTTCCTTCTCTTTTGGGGGAGGTGGGTTGTGGGGGGCTGATGACTTCACCAGGAATCATGCAGTGAGTCAGAGCCTGAGCCAACTCCCCAGATTTGTCTTTCTGTTCCTGAGTCAACCGAGCTAGTGCAGCCTCCCACGCTGTGAACACACCACAGCAACAATGAGGCTGCTTGTTTAGAAAAGACCTGCTTCCCTGCGGAGTGTCACCACATGTCTCTTTTTATGCACTTGAACAGTCCATTCTTGCCGTTGGCTACTAGGACAACAGGCAAGAAGTCTGACTCTAGCTAGAATGCCCCCTTAAAGGGACTTGCTCCCGTGTCCTTGGTGACAAAAATAAACTCACCCACCAGAGTCTGAGGTGGGAGCATGGTGGGCAACAAGCTGAAGTGGAAGCTGTTAGGGTCTAGAGCCATATGTGTCTGCTGGATCACGCCGCATAAGACACAAGCTCGGGAAATAAACATTGAGTCTGCTCTGGAGAAAAACTGCCACCTTTCATAGCAACACGAGAACTTTAGCTTGCCCTGGCCAGTGTAGCTCAGTTGGTTGGAGCATCACCCTGTAACTGAAAAATTGCCAGTTTGATTCCCGGTCAGGGTCCGGTTGCATGTGGGAGGCAACCACTCAATGCTTCTCTCTCACATTAGCATTTCTTTCTCTCCCTTCCTCTCTCTCTAAAAGCAATGGAAAATGTCCTCGGGTGAGGATTAAAAAAAATAGCTTGCAAAGTAGCCACAAAGGAGGGAAAGATCTACTCCCCTTAGGCAGATTTTCTCAAACTATAGTGAGCTCTTCTTCAACATGCAGATATTTGGGCCTCACTCTTAGAGGAACAAAGCAGGGGGGACAGGGCAGGGTGCCTGGGCATCTGCATGTCTGGTAGGCGCCCTCAGACCACACTAAGGTGCACTTCCCCATTACTGCTGCTGCCACTGGGTGGCCTCTGTGGGGCGCTGCCCATTTATCGCTCTTAACTCAAGCACCTCCCTTTTCAAACAAACCTGGAGCATTTCAACAAGGTTGTGCTAAAGGCTTTGGAATGAAAAAAATGTAAATAAATAGAGACTAGCTTGCGACTAAATAATCTGGTTTACAAGACATGGTTTTCTCATTGTCAGTGTGGATTTCCCTACACAGTTATCTCCCAGCTGGACTCCAGCCTGGTCAGGCAAGAGAACATATTTTTTGCCACCCAGGTGGGCCTGTCTTCATACATATGGAGATGCTTCGAAGCCCGGACCCAGGAGAGGAAAGCTCAGCAAGAGCCAAGACTTCCCTCTCCAGTCTATAAAACTACCCACCTCTTCCCTCGGCAATTGATTACGGGAAAATCTACATCACGGAGGGAAGAAGATAAAATCCCCTAAGCACTCATGATTTCACCTAAGCCAGTGTTACATCTGGATAAACATCAGTTCTAGAAAATGAAAACGAGGGAGAATTTGGAAGAGGGTGGAGGTAGTAGAAGGGTCAGTTCATCTCAGCTCATTCTGGACAAACTTAGTGATCAGATCTTGGTGACCACAGAGGCAGCCACTTGCAAAGTAGGCCAGGTTTGACATTTCAATTTAGCCTTCTGTTCGTTTAACCAGTATTTTGTTGAGCATCTCCTATAGGCTAGATTTCATGCTAAGCGCTGTAAACACTGTAGCATAATTAACAACACAGGCTCTTGCCCCTGTCTTCGAAGCACTTAGAGCCCAGCAGGAAAACAAACAACTAACAAAAGCCAGATCTGATGGTCCACAGACCACATTGGGGCCTACACAGCATGTTAAACAAGGGGCGTTTCCCATAAAGATCTGGATTTCTTACTTCTCCTTAAAAATCAGAAAAGATGGCAAAAGTGGGTTTGTATTCTCCAATGACAGCCCTTGTCTAGAGCTGAGAAGTGACCATTTATTGAGAGAAGCACGCACTCTGGTTCACCACTCTCTCCACCACTCCCAATTATCTCAGAGAGGGCTAACTACACCCATTTGACTTAACTGTCCTGCACCTAGACGCATCTGAGTTGAAGACTGGTGTGGAAGCGCACGGAAGAGGACCCAATCTGATCTGAGGAGTGAGAGGAAAGGGACTCCCAGGTGATGAGAGGTGAGGAAGGGGGTACATTAGCACCGGGAGGCAGAGGAAACAGTATATGCAAAGCCCCAGAGGTGAAGGTTGGAGAGTCTGTGAGCAAGGGGCAGGTAAGTTTGAGGAAGGCAGAATGTTGCTCACAGCTGGAATTCTCAGTAAGAGGTGAGAGATAAAGCTTGAAAAATAGGCAGGGATAAGTCATATGAAAAATGCTAGACATTATCCAATGTTACAAAGAGAAAAACATTGAAGGGCTTCAGACAGGATAATGACCACCCCACCCCTATCCGACTGTTTTCGGAAGGTGACTTGGACTGTTGCATGGAGAGCAAGCCGGAGGGAGCAAGACTGAGTTGGAATAGGTATTTTGGAATAGGACATCAATAAGCAGTCCTGGAAAGAAGCCATTCAGGAATGTTAAAGGATTGTGTTTTATTTTTCTCCTTCCTCTGATCATCTGCCCCAATTGCACAACAGAGTCCCAGGCACAGAGTAGGTTCTGACTCAAGCTTCTGGCAGACACCGTGACAGAAATGTTTCAGCCCACTGATCACCAGGCTGTGCACAAAGACGATGCTCTCTGCATTGCATGGAAGCAGAACCTTTCTCCTTGACCCTATGGGAGGATACATTTCTTAAAATAATAACAAAAACTGAAGCCATTCTAAAGTCATTGGCCTTCTCTGCCAGTTATTCAGCTCATCTTTGCTTTGGGTGGCCCCTCTGTCTTGGGCAGGGCTTTCCCGAGAGGGAGCACACAAGAGCTGCCAAGTCCCCCTCAAGCGCTAAGCAGGTTTTAGGAGAAGGCATGAAACTGATGAGAGGGAAGAGGTGCAAGTGTTCGAGTGAAGTGGAAGTGACCCCCAAAGCTAGAAAATTGCCAGATTTTCTGTATTGGGGGCGGGGGGACTACTTCCAAGCAAAATTTTTATTTTTCATCCTGACACAACTGATTGGGCTGGAGGTGTAGATCCATTAAAATTCGATTTAGAGAGAGAAGATACTGCTGATTTCAAAAATACAGCTCTCCGACCCAAGCCCCGTCCTCCTCCACCACAAAGTGTCAAATCCCGGCATGGGAGAAACCCATTAGAAATCTACTTTATAGTGCTGACTGTGTCTGCTTAGATTTCATCTACTGGAGTATTTACTTTGGATAAAATTCAAGTTCTCTGAAGCAGATGGGGGAATTACAATAGATGGAAAAAGCTAAGTGTTTTATAGATGAACCTGAACCCCAAGTGGTATGTCAACTAAAATTAATTGACTCTTGCACGTCCATAGTCCCCTTTGTCTAATATTGGGTCATCTGTTCTTCATTCTAGGATCTCAAAGCTCTTTATGAGCAGATATTTTTCTGCTCAAATTATTGCAGGGACTTGAAGTGTGTTGCAACCAGTCAAATCAAGATGTCCATTTGTCTGACCCTTTCTTCTTTTCTTTCCCTCTCCCCCTCCTTCTCTTTCTTCCTTCCTCCTTGGTCTAAACCTTTGCTTACTGAATAAACCTCTCCCACCCCTTTGTTCTGGGGTAAATGCACCAATGATAATAAATCTCAAATGCTTTTGTGGTAGGACATTTCCCTCTTCTGGGACCTGGTGGGCCCTGAGGCAAAGGGATAGAAAGAAGGCTTTTGTATCATATCTTAAGGTCAGAAGAGAGGCAGACAATGTTAGCACAACGGATACAGCTTATCCTAGTTTGTCAAAGGGGCTCTCCCAAGTCAGGATCTGAAGAAGCAGATCCTCCCGGAGCAGAGGATGGCGGGTATGCTACAACAACATCAGATTGGAGGGAAGGCAGGACCTGGGGAATGGGGAGTAGGTGACAAAAGGCCTTTAAAGGGCCAAGGGACCCTGTGTGTGTGTGTGTGTGTGTGGTTGTGTGATGATTCAAGGAAGATGGTGCAGGAATGTTGAGTTCTGTGTTCTGCTGATGGAGGGCTTAACACGAGGTAGCCCCCAAAAGTCTAGGGTGAATTCCACCTGTCTATGGATGGATCTGGAGACAAAATGGATGGCACAGAAAGGCTATTTCTGAACCTCCACCAAGTTCCCCATGCATGCCGACCGCACATCCTTCCCTTGTTGGCTCAGTATGGAAAAGATTATCCCCTGAACCCAGAGAGCTGAACTAAAAATTTTCAAATTCTTCATATTTGCTTGTCTCACTGATCATAACCCTTTTTGGTACTGACAGCACCACCTCCTCTTTCATGTTAAGGATACATTCTTAAAGCAAGACTACCTAGAAGCTGGCATTCTTGTTTTTGAGAATAGAGCGTGCTGAGAGTTCTTTATTTTGCTTCTCTCTCAGCTTTTACCTACCTCTCTCCATCTGTAAAAATCTCATATACACTTGTAATAGCACTTCTAACTCCCTTAGCATTTGTTAGGTTAAAATGAGACATCATTGTCCCTTCTTAGTACCAGCCTGAAAATAATTCTATTCATTTGACTGAGAGGTGTATTAACAGCTGTCAACTGAGTTGCATTCTACATCTTTACAACCTAACTGCAGTGTTAGTGAATCTACCTGCTATGTCTGCATCTTTATTTTATCAAGCCACCTCTTAGCTACCAGCTCACACACACACAAGTCACAGGAAAGCCTCCTTGCACTCACTCAAGGAGTGAGAGTTATCATGGATTAGTCTGAGGGACACCTGTGTAGTGTAGCTAAAATCTTGCTTGCAGTGTATAAACTGGTAACACTGACTATTATCAGGCCACGCCTTGAGTAACCCTTTGTTTGCCAGAGACAAAGTGACCCTTGTATTGGCCGATTATATGAGATAGAATTATTACCTTTTGGTTGTCAGGATATCCCACCCAAATCTGGCATATATGGATTGCACATAATTTCTCTTATTCTCTTTTAGTGGGAGGGATATCCCTTACCTGAGAAAGTCCCTATCTGCTTGAGCACTGATTATTACCATTAAGTCTTGTTGTCACTAGGTTAAATTCCCTTTTCTGGCTCTCGTTTCCTAACCATTTACCTGCTTTAGATACCTCTTCCCTGGGCCTCCACGTAGCACTCAGTACTGTGATCCATAGCCAACTACTATCTTACAATTCTTTGATCTAGATGATAGGATGCAGATCAATTGATTATATAGCAAGTTGGACTATGTACCAAGAACCTCAGGGACAGGTGGGTACATAGTTTTTCTGTGCCTGAGCTCTGATGGCCAAGGTAGTTTGGAAGAATTCTTACATATTTACCTGAAAAGAAGCGACTGCCCCCATAGAGGAAACAATGCCCCTTCCCTGGGAAACATATAAGAGCCTCCCAGTGGCTTTCTCTCCAAAGTGGGAGGAAAGCCACTGGGAGGGTCTCATATGCTGGACTCGCTGCTACTTCCATCCCAGTTGGAACTGCTTTGTATAATGACAGATGTTACTGAGAGGAGCCCATTATGTATATAAAACTTCTGGGGGCATAAAAGAAGTTGAGATCTCAGACTTATGATATGGGCCAACAACACAGATTAAGGAAACTGAAATGCAAGAGAAGCAATAGGACAGTCTCACTCTAGCTACCAAGGAGTTCCAATGGGTTCTACCAAATTACTCTCTCTTGGGACTCCACCAAGCTAATTAGAGCCCCATCGAGTCCAAATCAGCCAGCTGCCCAGGGGAACACCCAAATATGAAGTTCAGCTGTGTTTCCAAGACCACTGTAGTTCCAGGGTCCATTCTGATCCAATCCAACCATTTCAGGTATAATAGTAGGTAATACAATCAAAGACAGGCTGACCAAACATCCAGGTATACCCAGGGCTTAAGGGCTACAGGACTTTCAGTACCAAAATTAGGAAAGTTCTGGGCAAATCAGGATGAGTTGGTCACCCTGTGAAATACCATAATTGTGTTAGTAGTAGGGAAGGTGCCACCCTTCCATTTCCAGTGCTGTTAGAGTTCCAGGGAGATGCCTTACTTGACTATGGAGAGCCATGGTGCTCTCATGTAAGCTATATACACTCTGAAGCTTATTTAAATAAAAAAAATGTTAAGGTCTCTTCTGCAAATACTTGGAACTCAATCAGTGATACTCCAAAATTAGCTTTAAGTGATAACATTTTATGTAATTGGACAACCATCTCTAAAATAAGTGATTAAGTGCTTCAATAAAAAAAAAGGAATGGTCTCAAAACAAATCTCTCAGGAATTATAAATATTCTCGAAGATATTTGGCCAGTTAGAAGCTCTTTGAGTCTTGTTTTTATATTTCTTGCCAACAAATGTTGCTTAGCAACACTCAGCCATCTCTTTTCTCCCATTAGTTTCTGCTCCTACCTTTGTAAAATGCAGACTAAAGAGAAGGAAAGCTACTGCTCTAGGATGACCTCCTGTTCTCAGCTCATAAATAAAAAAATGAGGGTTATTTAAGTGTAATGGTATCTAATGCTTATATCAAGGTTTTACATCTGAAGGATCTGTTACTAAAAGAAGCAATATTCTACTGGTGTCTTAAATCATTAAAACCCATATAGGAGTGAAAGAGGTTTAAGCACCAATAATACTGGAAAGGCCATTGCTTTATTAGCCTGATATCTTTGTGCCCCAGAATCTTGACCCAATCATCAGCTGATGGAGGGAGATGGACACTAACATTGTTGAGGGCCAACTTTGTGCCATGCCTTCACTAGGTGCTGGTTTAACTGGGCCCTTAGAATTGGACTTGGACGGGCTCGAGGGGAAGAGAGAGAGAGAGAGAAGAGAGAGAGAGAGAGAGAGAGAGAGAGAGAGAGAGTGAGAGAGAGAGAGAGTGTGTGTGTGTGTGTGTGTGTGTGTGTAGGAAGGCGGGCAGAGACAGAGATCATGCAGGACTCAAAGAGCAGGGAACATGACAGGACATAGCCTTATGTAGTCTAGAATGACAGTCTAGTCATCTTTGGAGACCTCAGCAGAAAGATCTCACTCAATTTTCCTCTACTGCTCCACCTACACAGAACATTACTGTTCTCTGTCAGCTCTTCTTCTGTGGCTAATTGAGTCTCCTTTGGCATGCACATACTCTCTACCTTTATCCTCATCACAGCTCTCAACTAATTCAAAACTCAGAGCTGCTGCTCCCATATACCTGGTGTACTGAAGGACCCTGTCTACTTCAGGGACTCTCCCCCTCTCTCTGTGTTTCTTCCAGCTTCAGCTCTTCCTACTAACTTCCTGATGGTCTCTAGACTTCTCAAGCCAAATACCCAAGAATGAACATTCTAGTGTAGGCAATGTCACAGGTCAATGGTCAAATGTAAATCAGTTGCTCATAGATCAAGTGCCCAAACCTGGCTCAATCAGCTGATGCCAGGGTGAAGGAATTATTATGGGTTAAATCATATGTCATCAAAATTCATATATTGAAGCCCTACCCCTCATTACCTCAGAATGTGACCTTATTTGGAATTAGGGTCATTGCAGATGTGGTTAGTTAAGTTAGAATGAGGTTACACTGGCATGGGGGGAGTGCCTAACCCAACATGACTGATGTTTTTATTAGCTGGGCAAACTTGGACACAGACATGCTTACAGGGAGAAACCTATGTGAAAAGACTCGGGAAGACAGCCATCTGTCTGCAAGCCAAGGAAGAATCCTGAAACAGATTCTTTTCTCACAGCCCTCAGAAGAACCAACCCTACCAACACCTTGATTTTGGACTCTGGACTCCAGAACTGTGACAGAATAAATTTCTGTTGTTTAGGGTCTCCCAGTTGGGGTACTTTGTATGGCAGCTTTAGGAAACTAATACAGATTTTGTTACCTTGAAGTGAGGTGCTGCTGTAACAAATATCTAAAAAATTTAGAGTTGGCTTTGGAATTGAGTAATGGTTCTGGGCGGAAAGAGTTTTGGGGTGCATGATAGAAAAAGCATGGATTGCCCTGAAGAGACTGTTGGGGGAAATATGGATGTTAAAGGAGATTCTGGAGAGGACTAAGAAAGAAAAGAGCTATAGAGAAAGCTTTTATTGTCTCAGAGAATACCTATATCATCGTGCACAGAATGTTGCTAGAAAGGTGTTTTTGGTGAGATTGTCTTAGTCAGCTCAGGCTGCTATAACAAAATATCACAGACTGGGTAACCTAAACAATAGATATTTACCTCTCAGTCCTGGAGCCTAGAGAGTCCAAGATTAAGGTGCCAGCTGATTTGGTTCCTGGTGAGAGCCCTCCTCCTGGCTTGCTGATGGCCACCTTCTCTCTGTGTCAGCACATGGTGGAGAGAGAACTCCAGTCTCTCTTCCTCTTCTTAAAAGGACACTGATCCCATCATGCAGGCCCTGCCCTCATGACCTCATCTGAACCTAATCACTCCCCAAGATCCCGCCTCCAAAATATCATCACAGCAGGGGGTAGGGCTTCAACATATGAAATTTGAGGGGGACAAAAACATTCGGTCCATAACAGGGGTCTCTGACAGAAACAAGGAATGTGTTATTAGAAACTGCAGGAAAGGTGATCCTTGTTACACGGTGATAGAGGACTTGGCTGAATTGTGTTCTATTGGATAGAAAGTAGAATTTGTAAGCAATGAACTCTGTAATTAGCTGAAGAAATTTCTAAGCAAAGTATTAAAGATGTAACCTGGTTTCCCCTTGTTGCTTATAGTAAAATGCAAGACAGAAACAACTTTAAGAGGGAACTGCGAAGCAAAATCAAACCAGCACTTGATGACTTGGGACATGATCAGCCTATTCAGATAGCGTGCTCTGGAAGCAGAGCCAAGAGTCTGGCTGCATAGCCATTTCCTAAAAGATTAGGCATGTGACTCATGGATCTAACCAACCATCTCAGCAGAGGCTAGGGACAGAGATGTGGTTATCCAAGAAAGATCTGTGGAAGACCCTTTTGTTTGATGGCTTGAGTCCCCATGAATTTTATGAGAGGCCAACATACAATCTTATATCAATGGAAACAGTGGCAGCCTGAACTGAGAGGAATAGAGATGGGGTGAAATAAAGGAAGAATGACTTTGAGGGCAGAGCCATAAATGATGAGGCTGGCAGGACCACCACAGCCAACAGTCCTAAGGACCAGACCATCTTCTCCTGGGCTTCAGAGGGCAGGCTGCCACCCAGGGCCAAAACTAATACAGAAGGTTATGCTGTTCTAAACATGACAGACTCACCTGTCAGTAGGAGATTTGGCAGGAAGATTCCTTTAGGGTTGTGGGCATGGAGAATATCTGGTACAGAAGCTTCGTGTGCTTTATTAAATTTAGTCTTCACAGAAGCCTTGGGCATCAACTTTTACTCCTCATTTTACCAGCTTGGAGACTAAGCAGTTTTCTTGAGGTCTCATGTCTGGCAAGTGACAGAATCCTGATGTAAACTCGGGTCTGATTTCAAGGTCTTTTCAATTCACCAGAAGGGGTATTGAACCGGGAACTTTGTAATGACAACAGAGATGTTAAATAAATTAACTAAACTCATTTACTGGAATGATAACTAAATATACTTACTATTTAGAAAACGTAATGCCTGAGTGTATCTGTATCTTTATGTATGCCCATATTTATGTCTGTATCAATCTGTGTGTGTGTGTGTACACATAAAACAAATAATAAATAGCATAGTCCTGGTAATAACTTCCAACCCTTCAACCTTTCTTCACTAGGGATTGCTGAAACCCTGAACCATGGATGGTCAGGAGAAATTATTTTTCCATTTGTTGTCATTCTACAGATTCTCTCCCTTTCTAAAGGCATTCACTACCCTCACCAGCTGCATTTGAAATGGCCACTTCCTTATAGAAGAGATTTTAATACTGTTTTGGAGAATTGGCAAATCTCTTGCAGCAGTAATTTTTAAAGCTCAAGCTTTAAGTCCCATTACATGTTAGAATTTAAGAAGATTTACTCTTCCTTAATAATATATTCTGCAAAATGCCAGCTGAAGTTGCTTATCACCTAAGAGATAGATGTCCTGTCTCTATTTAAATGGCACGGCATCTCTCTGTCCTGTCTTTTTGAGCTTTGTACTGTATGTTCCGTGCCACTATGCAGAGTGTAGGGAGAGTTTTATAAACTTGTGCCTTTTAAGCTGAGGGACAGGCTAATTCCAGGCTAATTCTCCCAATGAAAATATTTCCCAAGCATAATAGTGCCTGGATTTTATGCTACTTCTTGATTCAACCCCCAATGAATACCCTCCCGTGTGCAGAAAAGCAGCATTTCACAGTTTATACATTTCCTGGCCATTAACATATGGGCTTCATGAAGAATCAAAATAAAATTCCAAGAACCAGATAAAACAACCATTTCAAGATCCAACTTCAAATAATCACAGAAAGTTCATTTCTGGTCTTAATTGCAGTCTTGCTTTTGTTGTTTTATTTTGTCCCGTTTTGTTCATTGAGGTTTACATGGTTCCCTTTTTTTGTGTGTGTCTGACAGTGCTGGGTTCCTGGGCTACTTGCAAGGGTTTTGTCATCATTGTTGTTGCTGTTGTTGTTGTTTACATCAGTGAAGGTGTACCATGAAATGTCAACTCCAGTGTTCTCCTGGAAGTCCACAGACAAGTCTTCTGGAGGTCCTTCCATTTGAATGGTGGTGATCCTACAATCTCCTATGCAAAGCTCCGTGAGAGTTTACTGTGTTTACTTGTATATCCCCAGTGACCAAAGAGGCACTTGGCACCTAGAAAGTTGAAAATGAAGAGAAATTTTTTTAAATTATAAATTCTAAAACTTCCATAAGCATAACCTACAAACCTAGGACTTCTAATAAATTCAATTTTAAGTGATGTTCATCGAAAGAAGGAAAAATATATGCTACATTTATAATTGTTCATCCTGTACTATCAACTATATTTTTGATAGGAGAGAACTTCTGGTTTGACTAAGTGTTAATGAAAATGGATTCCTTTCTTTATAATGTTATACATCTGATACTCGGAAGACTCCACAGACTCGTTCTCAGCTCCATGTATTTCAAACCATGTGTTTTCTCCACTGTCCACCCCCAGTCCTGGGCCCCAGTTGGACGCATTTGTTCACAGTATGATCTCTGACATTGTATCTTCATGTCAAGATGTCAGAAAAGTTGGGCTAAAGTCCTATGGGGGCATTTCTGGAGCCATTCCTACACCATTCTCGTTGAATGGCATATTCCATAAATACCTCAACCATACATGCAAGTCACTGCAAAGTATGCAAATATATCCCACAAAAGCCAAACAAAATGTATGCTCAACTCCCGGCTGCTAGACAAATGCTGATGGTCACTCAACATTGCAGGACACAAGGAATGTGTGATGGAGGGGAAGTTCAAGTGGAAAGACATATGACTAAAATGTTTACCTTGGAAAATCTTGCAGTGTAACTTATTTATCATAACAAGGAACAAACAAAAACAAATGGGACTATATCAAACTAAAAAGCTGCTCCCCAGCAAAGGAAAACAACGAAATGAAGAGACAACCTACTGAATGGGAGAAGATACTTGCAAGTGATAGATTTGGTAAGGGGTTACTATCCGAAACAAATTCAGAGATCTCCTCTGAAAATGCTTATGTATCCATCTCTCTTTGACCTATTACTTCAGTTAATGAATCACATTCTCCTAAAAAACAAAGAATTTCTTTCAAGGGAATTTGCAGGGTTCTTTGTGAGCTGTATTTATACCCTCAAAAATCCCAGGGTAGCATTCAGTAATTTTCTGCACCAGGACACTAAATGAAAGCTGAAAAAAATAGTAAAACTCATACCAGATGTTCTTCCTCTAATGTTTTTTGAAGGGCATAAACAAAGTAGCTAGCGCCTTAATAAAAAGTTTAGCCATCGACCCTGAAGCTAGAGATTAGTTCAGTCTAGAAAGCATGTGAATTGACTCACTGCCATCATTTGTACTTAAAAATGAGTCACACTAGAGAGAATCTTGAACACAAGATGGTGATTAAGTTAGAAATAACTATTTTCATCCCCTAGAATGTTTTAAGCTTTTAATAATATAATGAGTGTTCAGTTCATTTCAACCAGCATTGATTGGTCATCACCTATGTGTTAGACATGAAGCTCCAGGTACAGGGGATACAATGATAATTAAGACTAATCCCAGCCCTGAGGAGGTCACAGTGTAAGGAAACATGTACATAAATGGCTCTTTTGGGGAGTCAGGTAAATGCTATCCACGAGGTTCTGGAGGGGCACACATGTTAGGTTAAGCTGGAGTTGAGTTTTGAACAATGTGCAGAACTTATCTAGGGAAGGGAAGTTGTGGGCAGGGGCAGGGTGTTCCCAACTGCCTTCTAAAAGAGGTGGCTCTGGCTAAGTATAGAAATTTTATTTTGCTGAATGGAGTTTGTAGCAAAAAGAATTGCCCCAGACAATAGAGACTCAGCCAAATATTGTCTCTGAATCGACTCTCTTCCCCTTCTTTTCTTCCATCAAACACTCAAGTCCTCCTTCAAATATTAGAGGGCAAGTTGTCAAACAAATGTTTAAAGACTATCTGTCTGGTGACCTGACAAATCAGCACTCCGCCTGGGGTGCCCACCTAAAGTGTGCACTTTTAAAGTAGCAGTATACAGAACAAGTACACAGAATAAGCAGACAGGAACATTAGCAAAAAGGGATAGTGGCAAAGACCAGGCAGGATTGAAGTGGAACCACTCTTCTGTGGATCAGAAAGTACTGCAGGGGAAAATGCAAGTATAAGGGAAGAAAAAACCTCAAAGAATTGCTGAGAACCCCAAGGCACAAGTGGATACCCTTGAATAGCCAAAGAGAGGAGGTGAATTTGTCTTCTAAGAATGATGTTTAGTGAGGATTTAAGAGTCAAAAACTGTTTTTTAAAGCTGTAAGAACTGGAGAAGCGGAACTTGTATTTTTTTTCCAATTTTTAAATTATTTTATTGTTGTTCAATTACAGTTGTCTGCATTTTCTCCCCTCCCCTCTACCCTACCCCAGCCAAACCCACCTCCCTCCCCTGCTTCCACCCTCCCCCTTGGTTTTGTCCATGTGTCCTTTATAGTAGTTCCTGAAAACCCTTCTCCCCGCTGTCCCTTCTCCCATCCCCTCTGGCTATTGTTAGATTGCTCTTAATTTCAATGTCTCTGGTTATATTTTGTTTGCTTTTTTCTTTTGTTGATTATGTTCCAGTCAAAGGTGAGATCATATGGTATTTGTCCCTCACCACCTGGCTTATTTCACTTAGCATAATGCTCTCCAGTTCCATCCATGCCATTGCAAAGGGTATAAGCTCCTTCTTTCTCTCTGCTGCATAGAATTCCATTGTGTAAATGTACCATAGTTTTTTGATCCACTCATTTGCTGATGGGCACTTAGGTTGCTTCCAGTACTTGGCTATTGTAAATTGTGCTGCTATGAACATTGGGGTGCATAGGTTCTTTTGGATTGGTGTTTCAGGGTTCTTAGGGTATAATCCCAACAGTGGAATTGCTGGGCCAAAAGGCAGTTCCATTTTTAGTTTTCTGAGGAAATTCCATACTGTTTTCCACAGTGGCCTCACCAGTCTGCATTCCCACCAGCAGTGCACTAGGGTTCCCTTTCCTCTGCATCCTCTGCAACATTTGTTTGTTGATTTGTTTATGTTGGCCACTGTGACCTGTATTTTTAACCCTAGGATCTAGAACTGTTTAAACCTTATAAAGACTTCACATACTGAGAACCTGGGATTGCCTGTCTTGAGAAGGAATGCTTGAGGTGGGATGGGGTAAAGGATGTCACGTGACCCAAAGTCCTCTACTTTAACTCCTATTAAATCTTGAATACTTAGTGCAGACATTTCTCCTCCAGAAGGACAGCTGCAGGAACGTGTGCAGGAACAAAGCAGACTCATAGATAGAGAGAACAGACTGGGAGGTGAGGGGGTGGGCGGTAGGGGTGAAAACGGTGAGAGGATTAAACACTACAAATTCATAGCTACAGAATAGTCACAGAGATGTAAATTATGGCATAGGGAATATAATAACATTGTAATAACTGTGTATGGGGCCAGGCGGATACTTGAAATGTCGAGGAAACCACTCCGTACATAATTTTCTAACCACTGTGCTGTACATGTGAAACTAATATAAAATAATATTGAATGTAAACTGTAATTTTAAAAATTAAAAATTAACAAAAAGAACATCCCAAAGGAGAAAAACCAGAACCTTTATGGAAAGATTTTTAATATCTCCCTGGTGGAAGAGAACTGGGAGCGAAAGCAAGGTCTCAGCTGACCTTAGTGTCAGGAGTCAGGACAGGATGATAGGCGGGGGAGACCCAAACAAGTATGGCCCCATCTCCGGCTTTGGAGGCAGGGTTCCCTCGAGGACAGGTGAAAGACCCGGTGTTGGCCCTAGACATTGACTCAAGTGGACAACACCATCCAGAGGCGAGGCCTGACTGAATTTGTAAGACGTCACGTACACAAAGGAAGTTAGAAGGTTGTTTCAGCAGCAGCTACCGCCTGGAGCTGACTGCCCAATATAGGGGCTGTCAATTGGGGATTGTTAGAAAACGTATCCAAGCTTAGAGAAAAGGCAGACAGGTAATTGCATATCTTTTGAATGACATATTGGAGCATTGTCTAACAGGCCCACCGAGAACTGTTGAATACTTTCAGGCAGAGGTGAGCAAACTGTGGCCCATGGGCTGGCCCCACCTGTTTTTAAAGTTTGATTGGAACACAGCCACACCCATTTGTTGGATATTGTCTATGGCTGCTTTTCTGCTACAACACAACTCCAATGGCCTGCGAGCCTAAAATATTTACTATCTAGCTCTTCAAGGAAAGTTTGCCAACCCCTGCTCTGGGGAAGTGCACTCTTTCATGATTTAGTATGTGTTATTGATTAGGGGCCAGATTCTGTAAAGTTATGTATTAATGTGGAAGATTAATATGTTGCAGATGGATTTCTGCCCAGTTGAAAGGAAAACCCAAAGGGTGACCATTCGTCTTAATTAATTTGGGCTGCTATAATAAAAATACCATAAGTTGGGAGGCTTTATAAACAACTCACAATTTATTTCTCGCAGTTCTGGAGGCTGGGATGTGTAAGATTCAATGTCTGGTGAAGGTCTGCTTCCAAATGGCCATCGTCCCCCCTGTAGCCTCACATGGCGAAAGAAGGGAGGGAGTCTCTTGGTTCATTTTTTTGGAGAATAGTATTGAAAACCAAGATCTGGGCACAAAGTGTGTTTGTTTCTACTGGGATGTCATTTTTCTAGGCCCTCACAGCTGATAAGAGTAAGGAGATTCATATGTGAACATACTTCCGTGTGTATATATTTTCTTGTGTATGTATGCATAACTATAAGTATTTCTGATGTAGCATTGTGTATGTATATTAGATAAACATAAGTTCATGCTGATGCCTTTAACTTCATCCATTACCACAGAATCATTGTAACCTCTCCCCCTGGTAACCTCTTACTCCAATGGTGAGAATGTTGGCTCTCATCATCTGCCATCTATTTGCTTATTAATTTAATTCCAGTATACATATACATTGTTTTCAGAATTATTAATTTCTACTTCTGTGGGACACATTATCCATTAAACTACTGTGTTTACATACAGTTTGTTTTACCTTCAGTTTTTACAGACTCCACTCATTGCCAAAGTTAATAGATTAGAATTCTTTTCCCTTACCCCTTTGAGTGAGATGGTTTCAGATACTTATAATAGAGTTAGACTGCTTTGTCACATTCTACATTCCATCCTCAGACTCTCTGACCTTGTAAATGATTTTTAAAATTTTTTATACATTAGGCCTTATTTTTGTGCTTTAAAATTCTGTGGGTTTTGACAAATGCTTAATATCTTGTATTTGGCACAGTGTCATACAAAATAGTTTCACTGCTCTAAAATATCATCTGTACTTTACCTGTTAAAATCCCAACTCCCAGAACCCCCTGTTAAACCCTTAGCAACCCCTGATCTTTTACCATCATTATAGTTTTGCCTTTTCAAGAATGTCATAAAATTGAAATGCTAACAGTATGTAGCCTTTGTGGACTGGCTTCTTTCCCTCAGTAATATGCATTGAAGAATAGGTTTTTGCATAGCTTGACAGATTATTCCTTTTTATCACTAAATAATATTCCACTGAGTATATGGGTCACAGTTTATTTATTCATTCACCTATTGAAAGATAAAGATGGTGTCATTGTTTTCCGTTTTTAGGGGATGATGAATAAAGCTGTTGTAAACATTCACATGCACAGTTTTTATGTGGATGTGTTTTCAAATCAGATGGACGAATAGTAGCGTGAATACTGGATCACGTGGAGAACAACTTTTTCTTTTGTGGGAAAAAGCCAAGTTGCCTGTAATGTTTCTGTATCATTTTGCATTCCAACAAGCAATTACTGTTGCTCTGTATTTTCACCAGCAACCAAAATTGTCAGTTTGGGGGATTTTCACCACTCTAATAGGTATATAGTGACTTCTCATTGCTTGTTGTTGTTGTTGTTTAAATTTAACTTATCAGGTGACATTGGTTAAAATTGTGTAGGTTTCAAGTGTACAAATCTATAATACATCATCTGTACATTGCATTGTATGTTGTTTAATTGTTCATTGTTGTTTAATTTAGCATTCCTTAATGGCAAATAATGTTGAGTATCTTTTTGTATGCTTGTTTGCCATCTGTGTAATTCTCAAGTGAAGTGTCTGTTCAGATCTTTGGCAATTTTTTAAGTGGGTTGTTGTTCCTTTTTTTATTGTGGAGTTGAGTCCTTTGTAAATTTTGGGTGAAAGTTTTTTTTATCAGATATGTGTGTTGCAGGTGTTTTCTCCCAGTCTATGGTTTTTCATTCTCTGAACAGTGTCTTTTGCAGAGCAGAAATTTTTATTTTTAAGGAATTGTACTTCATACTTTTTACTTTATTTCTATTGGTGTTATAATTAAAAACTCATCATCAAAATTAAGTCTATGTAAATTTTCTTCTACTTTTTCAAGAAGTTGTATACTTTTGAATTTTACATTTAGGTCTGTGATTATTTTTGAGTTCATGCTTATGGAAAGTGTAAGATCTATGTTTAAGTTCATTTCATGGGGATGTTCAATTGTGCCAGCACCATTTTTTGGAAAGGCTATCCTTTCTTCATGGAATTTGTTCTTTTGTCAGAGATCAGTTGACTATTTTCATGTGGGTCTGTTTCTAGGCTGTCTGTTCTGTTCCACTGATCTACGTGTCTATTACTTTGCTTATAATATGTAAAAAAAAAATAAATAAAATACTTAGAAATAAATGTAACAAAATGTGTCCATAATCTGAACATTGAAAACTACCAAAAATTCTGGGGATCTAAATAAATGGAGAGATGTGCCATTTTCACAGATCAGAGAACAAATTGTTTTATGTCACTTTTCCTATATTATTTACATATTTGGTGTATTTCTACTCAAAATCGCAGTCCATTTTTGTGTAGAAAGTGATATGCTTATTCTAAAATTTATGCAAAAATATCAAAAATATGCTAGAATATCCAAAACAATCTTGAAAAAGAATAAAATTGGAGTATTCACACTTCATGGTTTCTAAACTTTATACAAAGGTTCAATAATCAAGACAGTGATGTCAGGGCATAAATGTAAGACTTAGAGTGCTAAAATAAACCTTTGCATTTATAATCAATTAATTTTCAATAAGGATACAAAGACCATTCAATAAGAAATGAATATTCTTTTCAACAAATAGTGTTGGAACAACTGGATATCCACATGCAAAACAATAAAGTCAGACCCTTACCTCACACAAATACAAAAAAAACCCCTCAAAATAGATGATAGTCTTAAGTGTAAGAGCTAGCACAATAAATCTCTTAGACAAAAACATAAGAGTAAGTCATTGTGAACTTAGGTAAGACAATAGTTTCTTATACAGGACACCAAAAGCACTAGCAATAACAGCAAAAAAAAAAAAAGGTAAATTGGATTTTGGCAAAAATAAAAATTTTGTGCTTTGAAGGACATCAAGGGAGTGAAAAGTCAACCTAGGCAAAAAATTCAAAAACCGTAACAATACCAAATGCTAGCTAGGATGTGAAGCAACAGGAACTTTCATTCATTGTTGGTAGGAATTACAAGGGTACATTGACTTTGGAAGGTAGTGTGACAGTTTCTTACAAAACGAAACATACTCTCTGTATAATCCAGTAATCGTGCTCTTCGGTATTTACCCAAAGGAGCTAAGACCTAATGTCCACACAAAAACCTGAACATGGATGTTTATAGAGTCTTTAGCATAATCACCAAAACTTGGAAGCAGCCAAGATGTCCTTCAGTAAGTGAAAGAATAAGTAACTGTGGTACATCCAGAAAGCAGAATATATTTCAGCACTTAAAAGAAATGAGCCATCAAGCCATGAAAAGACAGGAAACCTAAATGAGCATTATTAAGTGAAAGAAGTCAATATGAAAAGTCTACATACTAGATGATTCCAGCTATATGACAATCTGGAAAAAGCAAACTAGAGGCAATAAAAAGATCAGTGGTTGCCATGGGAAAGGGGGAGAGAGGGAAGAATAGCTGGAATGCAGAGGACTTTTTGGGCAGTGAAACTCTTCTGTATGATACTGTAATGGTGGCTATATGCCATACATTTGCCAAAATCAATAAAAGGTACAACTAAGAGTGAGCCCTAATATAAGCTATTGACTTTGGGTAACAATGAGGTGTCGACGTAGGTTCATCAGTTGTAACAAATGCACCACAGTGGTACAATGGGGTATTGATAGTGGGTGAGGCTGTGCATGTCTGGAGGCAGAGAGTATATGAGAACTCTGTACTTTCTGCTCAATTTTGCTGTGAACTTAAAACCTCTAAAAAACAGTCTATCTTTTTAAGTCAACCTATAGAATGGGAGAAAGTATTTGCAAATCATGTACCTGATAAGATGTTGGTTTGCAGAATACATAAAGAACTCTTACAACTCAATAATAAAAAATAACTCAATTAAGAAATGGGCAAAAGATTTGAATGGACATTTTTCTAAAGCAGAGCTATAAATTCCAGTAAGTATGTGAAATAATGCTCATCATCGTTAGTCATTATGTAAATGCAAATCAAAACTGCAATAAAACACCACTTTACATCCACTAGGATGGCTATACTAAGAAAAACAGGTAATAACAAGTGTTTATGAGAATGTACAGAAATAATTGGAGCCCTCATACATTGCTCTGGGAATGTAAAAAGGTGCAGCTGTTTTGGAAAATAGTTTGGCAGCTCCTAAATGTTAAACAGAATTACCATATGACCTAGAAATTCCATACCTGGGTATATACCCAATATAATTGAAAACAGGCGTTCAAACAAAAGCTTGTCCACTAAAGTTCAGAAGCACAATTCACAATAGCATAAAATGGAAACAACCCAAGTGTCCATCAGCTGATGAATAGAAAAACAAAATGTGGTACATCTATACAATAAAATGTTATTCAACAATAAAAAGAAATGAAATATTAATAATTGCTACATGGAGGAACCTTGAAAACATTATACTGTGAAACAAGCCAAACACAAAGGCCCCGTATTTTATGATTCTATTCATATGAAATGTCCAGAATAGGCAAACCATAAAAATGAAAGATTAGGATTGTAAAGAGCTCGCTGGAGGGGGAATGGGGAATGACTGCTAATGTGTACGGAGGTTTGAATGTTCTGAAATCAGATAGTGTTGAAGGTTGCACAACTCTGCATACACTAAATACCACTGAACTGAGTGCTTTAAAGGAGTACATCTTACAGTATATGAATTATGTCTCAATAAAGCTTTGTAAAAGTAACTCTGACTGGGTTGGCAAAAACTCAATAGCTAGAGGGTGGTAATAGTTCATTAAATATCCCACAGATTCCAGAGGATTATAAGTATACCTACCATTTCTAAGAATATTCATAGTTGAGTTAAATAAATCAGGTAAAGGCTTGATTTGTGTTTTAAAACATCTTGAAAGTGTATATAGCCCAGGTCCCTAACTACTCCACAAAAGTTTTTATTTGATTTACTGTTTGGCAAAGCTTACTATATTTTGCTTATCGGGGTGGTTCTTTAGACAGATTCTATAGAGCTAAGAGTGTGCCAGAGAATTAAATTCCCTAAAATCCTATAGAAAATTTAAATGGCCAGCTTTCACAATAGTTCATTTAAAAAACTCTTTAATCATCACTGAGTATAAAGCCATAAAACACAGCCAAATTAAGTAAAAATTTTCTTCCCCCTGGATCTCCACTCAAGAACATAATTTAATGCCTGATCAGCCATGTCTATGAGCTAGTCACCTTATCAAGTGCCTTTAGAAAATCTCGGTGGAAAGTCTATCTATAGTTTGCATCTACTCACCCCATTGTCTCACTTCTTGTTGCTAGGATACCACTTTTTGGTGGTGTGAACCTATTGGAATATTAAAAATTTATTTCTAGTCAAGTTTGTTTTCTACATGGCCTCAGGAGAAGAAGAAATCAAGTCCATGCACACATAAAACAGGTTCCAGAATGACTTTAAATCTCTGGTAACAATTCTAAAGACATTTTTTATTTAAAAATCGAAAACCTCACTTTGTCATCAGAATTTCAAGGTTTAGCTTTGTATATTAGTTTGTTCATAAGAGGAAGGGGAGGTCACATCACAGAAACTGTTCCTTCCCTCTAAAATGGCTGACTCATCTTGTCTCTCAAAGACAAAACTTGCAAGGTACAGTAAAAGTCCTCCTTCACTAAAGATTCATTTTCTCCTTATTTCTTAGAGCTCCCAGGTTCAAAACTAGAAACTGAAATAATTTATTTTCCTGATTAGAAGGTTTAAAAATTAGTATTATTCAGCCCTGGCCAGTGTGGTTCTGTTGGTTGGGCATCGTCCTGCAAACCAAAAGGTTTTAGGTTCGTTTCCTGGCCAGGGAACCTGCCTGGGTTGCCGGTTCGGTCCCTAGTTGGGGCACATGCAAGAAGCAACCAAGCAATGTTTCTCTCTCAGATCGATATTTCTCTCCCTCCCTTACTCCCTCCCTTCCTCTCTCTCTAGAATCAATAAAAGAAAAATTAGTATTATGCGATTAATTTTGATTCCAATTAATTCAATTCAGTATTGTGTATGGGACACCCACTACGTACAAGTCATTGTCCTAACCAATTTGGAGGGTGTGGAGATGGATAGGCAATAGTCACTGTCTTTAAGATAGTCATATCCTAGTGAAGAAATGGACAGTACCCAGTGTTGGCCTCTGGAGGAGGAAGAAACTGAATTGCTCCAGACCCAGCAAGCAGAGACCCAGCATCTGAAGAAACACAAGTCCAGAACCTGCATTAGTTGAGCATGAACCAAAGGGGCAACTAAGATATGCAGCACTGGCAGGTGATAGAGCAGCACCATAGTAACAGCTCAAAGGTTACCACACAAGGAAAGCCAATCGTGTGAAAGAATGCATAAGTCAGAGCTCAACTGGGCATTCCTAGGTAGTGCCTATGGTCTCTTCCCCAGACACCATGGGGTGGGGGAGAAGGGGTCCTGGTAAAGAAGAATATGACCCAACCCTGACCTGGTATAGGATGGTAAATACCATAGGGCAGGGCAAATCTATCTGACAGGAGAATGGATGGGGTTTAAGAAAGGTTTTCAAGCAGCGTGACAGTTAAGCTGGGCCCTACAGACTTGGTTGGACTTCATTAAGCAGAGGAACAAGGAATGGGTATACAAAGTACAAGGAAAAAGGGAAACAAGGCATGAAAGCGGGAGGGTGCTGCTGTGTGAAGGCAATGGCTAGCTGTGGTGGACCAGGAGCGAGGAGTGTATTCAGCTGCAGGGTGAGGGGAAAGTAGGCCTGGGAGGTAAAGCTGGGACCTTGGGCCAGATTTCGAAAACCCTTGAAACACCATGCTAAGTACTTTGAACTTTAGTTTGTATGTGCAAGGAGGATCCATCCAGGCTTGTTGAGTAGTGCAATGTTGTGAAATACTACTTTTCAGTAACAAGCTGACTGATCAACTCAGCTCAGTAATATTTAAAATGATTTGCTTTCAAAGGTGTCCTGGTTACTCTCCAAGTTCCCCTCAGATGCATTCTTCACCCTGTCTCTCCTATGCTGGGCCCAGGAAGGCTGACTTTGCTGGGCTGCCTTGCTCTCTGCCTTTCTGTAGGGTGTGGCCAATGGAAGACACCAGCAGGATGTTGGAGGTCAGGAGGAGAGAGAGGTAGCTATGTGTTTGGTCAGGGGCTGTGTTTCTCTGCCAAGACCTTAGCACTTATAAAGTGTCTCCTTTCTACAGCTATGGCTCTTGCCAAGCTCCCTCCTCCTGCCCCTTCAGGTCTAAGGGTTGATGGCCTCTCCCTGCTGCTGGTCACTGAATGCATCACCCCTCTTCAATATGCTCTCTATCTAGCTTTATGGGATGGGGGGTTCCTAAGATCACTTCCAGGTTAGGTCACTCACTAAGAGAACACACACATGCTCAAAATATAGTCATACTCATGGCTAAGATTTATTCCAGCAAAAGAATACAAAGCATGCAGCAGAAAGAAAGAAGGAAATCCTACCTTTTGTGACAGCATGGATGGAACTGGAGAGTATTATGCTAAGTGAAATAAGCCAGGCAGCAAAAGAAATATACTGTAGGATCTCACCTATAAGTGGAACTTAATCAACAAAACAAAAAAATGAGCAAAATAGAACCAGAGGCATGGAAACAAGGCACAGACTGACAGCCATGAGAGGGGAAGGGAAGGGAATAAGGGGAGAAAAAAAAGGGAAAGGACTAGTCAAAGAACACACACAAGTATAAATGACCCATGGACATGGACAACAGGGTGGGGATTAACTGTGGGAGTGGGGCATAGTTGGGGCAGGGGAGAGCAATGGGAGAAAATTGGGACAACTGTAATAGAACAACAATAGAAAAAGAATACAAAGCAAAATCAACAAAGGTACAAGGCACATGGTTGCAGTCTGAAATAAACCAGGCACAAGCCCTAAGAGAGCTCTCTCAGCAGACTCACACAGATGCACTTGATTCTTCACCACAATGAGTTGTAGTAGCACGTGTGAAATATCTACTGGAGAAGCTCTTAGAACCTCAGTGCCCAAGGTTTTTAAGTGGGGGCTGGTCGTTTAGGCACCTGCTAACTGGCACACACCCAAATCCCAGACTCCAGGAAGGAAAGCCGCTGTTCAGCAAAAGCCATATAGGCACAGTGAGCCACTCTTATCAGGGAACAGTGGGAAGCCTCCCTAAATCCAAATTCCCAGGTGCCAGCCAAGGGCTAAGTTTGCAAGCAGACCTTTCTAAGGACAGCAGTTTACTATGATAACTTTTTCTGCACACCTACCCACATTTCTGCAAACAATATCTTTGTTGGAGATTTTTTAGTCAAACCCTTTCAAGTGGACCATCTGTTTCCTCCTGGGAGCCTAATAAATACAAAACAATTCTATGTCTATCTGTTATGTGTCTGCTCATGCACACATATAAATTAATGAGCACTCACTT
This sequence comes from Desmodus rotundus, assembly GCF_022682495.2. Lineage (NCBI taxonomy): Eukaryota > Metazoa > Chordata > Mammalia > Chiroptera > Phyllostomidae > Desmodus > Desmodus rotundus. Next base: position 32,480,807 of record NC_071388.1, read on the forward strand.
CTGCAAACCCACCTCATTTCTTTTCAGGTTTACTTTAGAATTTCCCAGGTACGAGACCCATCAGGACATGGGAGGAGCCAGGGCACCCCTAGGCCACCATGCCACAGCCTTCACAGCCTCTCTCATGTCACACACATGATTGAGCTTCTCCCTCCATTTGTCCTCTAGGTCCCTTGTAGGATGGACTGTGTTCCTGACTTCCAGGCCGTTCATTGGAGGTGCTAGAATACTCTCCACCACTCAATACCTCTTCTTCTGGGGCTGGGCCCTGCACAAACCAGACAGAAGGCAAGGAACCCCAATGCCCCATCCCTGACCTGACTCAGTTTAGCCCCTTTTAGAATCCCTGCCCTGCTATCCCTGACACTCTCACTGCCTAAATGGACCTTCAGTCTTTGAAGTCTCAATAGATGCACAATTAATTGAACTTTTAGGTATTTGACCTATGTCATGATACCCGTCTTCCATTTGGGACAGTCCTTTTATGACTCGTCCACTAGTGTCTGTCTTTTTTGCTATCTTGCCTTAGGTCCATGCCCTCCTGAGCTTCCTTTCCTGCTACTGTGAATATTATTGTTGCATAAAAAGCTACTTCAAATTTTAATGGCTGGAAAATGCAACTGCAACCATTTGAATATACCTCATGCTTTTTTAGGTTGGGAATTTGGGAAGGGCTTGGCTGAGTCTTCAGCTCCACATGGTGTCAACTGGGGCCACTGACTGGTATTCAATCAGTAACTGGACTAGGTTGAAGGGTCCAAGACAAGTGGATGTCTGGCACAGTGGGGCCCCTCTCCACATTCATGTAGTCTCAGGGCCTCTGCAGGTAGTTTCTCCAGCAGGTTAATATATTTATTTTTTTTCTTCTTTTTATAAATATATGTTTTATTGATTATGCTATTACAGCTGTCTCATTTTCCCCCTTTATTCCCCTCCACCCTGCACACCCACTCCCACCAGCATTCCCTCCCTTTAGTTCATGTCCATGGGTTGTACATGTAAGTTATTTGGCTTCTACATTTCCTATACTATTCTTAACCTTGCCCTGTCTATTTTCTACCTACAATTTATGCTACTTATTCTCTGTACCTTTTCCCCACTCTTTCCCTGTCCCACTCCCCTGCTGATAACCCTCCATGTGATCTCCATTTCTGTGATTCTGTTCCTGTTCTAGTTGTTTGCTTAGTTTGTTTGCTTTTTAGGTTCAGTTGTTAATAGATGTGAGTTTGTTGTCATTTTACTGTTCCTATTTTTGATCTTCTTTTTCTTAGATAAGTCCCTTTAACATTTCATATAATAAGGGCTGGGTGACAATGAACTCCTTTAACTTGACCTTATCTGAGAAGCACTTTATCTGCCCTTCCATTCTAAATGATAGGTTTGTTGGACAGAGTAATCTTGGATGTAGGTCCTTGCATTACATGACTTCAAATACTTCTTTCCAGCCCCTTCTTGCCTGCAAGGTTTCTTTTGAGAAATCAGCTGATTGTCTAATGGGAACTCCATTGCAAGTAACTATCTCCTTTTCTCTTTCTGCTTTTAAGATTCTCTCCTTATTTTTAATCTTAGGTAATATAATTATAATGTGCCTTGGTGTGTGCTTCCTTAGGTCCAACTTCTGTGGGATTGTCTGAGCTTCCTGGACTTCCTAAAAGTCTATTTCCTTTGCCAGATTGGGAAAGTTCTCCTTCATTATTTTTTCAAATAAGTTTTCCATTTCTTGCTCTTCCTCTTCTCCTTGTGGCACCCCTATAATTTGGATGTTGGAACGTTTAAAGTTGTCTCGGAGGTTTCTAAGCCTCTCCTCACTTTTTTGAGTTCTTGTTTCTTCATTCAGTTCTGGTTGAATGTTTCTTTCTTCCTTCTGCTCCAAACTGTTAATTTGAGTCCTGGTTTCCTTCCCATCATTGTTGGTGCCCTGTACATTTTCCTTTATTTCACTTTTCATATCCTTCATTTTTTCCTCTAATTTGCAACCATATTCAACCAATTCTGTGAGCGTCCTGATTACCAGTGTTTTGAACTGTGCATCTGATAGGTTGGCTATCTCTTCATCACTTAGTTGTATGTTTTCTGGAGCTTTGATCTGTTCCTTCATTTGGACCTTTTTTTTTTTTTTTGTCTCTGTGCACCTGTTACATTTAAGGGGAGAAGCCTTAGGTGTTCACCAGGGCAGGGCAACTCATGTCACTAGTTGTGGCACTGTGTGTGGGGGAGGGGTCTGAGATGGAACAGTGGTGCTTGCTCCGCTCTCTGCCAGATTTCAGTAACTTCCCCCGCTACCCACAATCAAATTGGGCCCTTCTGGTGCTGATTCCTGGGTGGGTGGGTTTGTGTAGGTTTTAGGATACTGTGGGTCTCTCCAACGAGCTCTCCTGTGAGGCTGGGAGTTTCTCCCACTACCTCAACCCCCACAGCTGTTTTCAGTCAGAAGTTTGAGGCTTTATTTCCCCATGCTGGAACCCTGGGTTGCGTGGTCTGTCTCATTCCCCAGTTGTTCCTCCCCGTTTATCTGCATGCGAATGTGGGACCACCCAGTCTGCAATCTGCCACCTCACCCTCCCTGGTCCTCTAGCCACTGCCTCACCCAGCCTGGTCCACCAGCCACTGCCTTGCCTCCAGTTCTCTCTGCCTGGCTGCCCATCTGCCTCTCCCATTGGTCTGGATGAATGTTTCTTCCTCAACTTCTTGGTTGTTGGACTTCCATACAGTTCAATTTTCTGTCAGTTCTGGTTGGGTTTTTTTGTTTTTAAATTTGCTGTTGTCCTTCTTTTGGTTGTGGGAAGAGGCACAGTGTGTCTACCTACACTTCCGTCTTGGCCGGAGGTCTCAGGTTAATATATTTCTTATATGATCAACAATGGCTCCAAGAAACCGCAACAGAAGCTGCCAGTCCTTTAAAGGCTAAGCCTGGAATGGGCACACATCACTCTTGCCATATTCGATTGCTCAATGAAATAGCAGGCCAGCCTGGATTTAAAGAGAAGGCAAACAATGCCTCCCTCTCACTGGGAGGAGTGTCAAAGAATTTATGGCCAGATTTGGGAAACTCATCAGTTAGAAGAGGTCACTGAAAACCGTAGCAGCTAAAGCAATGTTGGCACGCAGCTATGGCCTCCATAAGCTCTGCTCCTCCATTTCCTTCCTCTTCCCGACATCACTGTGTACAGTGTCATCTCAGGCTAGAGAATCATTTTCCCCTCCAGGCATGAAGTCTGAGCTCCCTGTGGCTACTGCCACCCCAGTAGGGTTATAAATCACAAACATGAGATTGGGTTTTGCAACAGAACTGGTGCTAAAAACATTTTGGCAGTGACTCTTTCTCGCCTTGTCTGTGTTTTTTATTTCCAGAGGAGTATCTGCCAGGAGAGTGGGGTGTCCTTCTGTGCTTATGGTTTGCTTCCCTCCTGGGTCAGCCCAGGCCACTGCACTGCAGATGTGGGATGACTGTGACCCTCTGGGAGCCATACCAGGAGTCTGTGTTCAGGCCTGAGCCCAGGGTTGGAAAAAAGCAAAACCACCAAACAGGAATCCTCCTAGAAAAGCCCATGGACAGGACCCAGAATACCCTCTACGGAACTGCATTTTCTAGAGGAGACAATGCTGGGTGAGGTTCCAGCATCCTCATGATTTTCCCCTTCAGAAGGCACATGTGCTACTCGGGTAAAATTGCCCAAATGAAGCATAAGACAAATCAAATAAATGAAGGGGGAGGAGATTCTAAAGGAGTCTGAACATACTACTGAAATGTGTGTATTATTTCTACACACACACTTTTAAAGTGGAATAATCGTCAGAATTATTTGCAGCGTGAGCACACCCAAAGCCCTGTCGTGGCTGCACTCTTCTGGGACTTGCCTCTGGTGCTGTGTGAGCTGCAGCCTGCTGTGCCAGTGATGAAGTTCAGACATTTAAATCAATGGCCCAAGGTCTTTGGTAATCAAATTATACATAATAACTTTAAAGCAGAAAAAAGTGGATGCTCTCATTTTTAACTCAAAAAACCAGAACAACAAATTAAACCTGGGTTTCAGTGTTCTATAAGTAGAAATTTCCTATCATCCACACCTTGTCCCTAAATATTTCTTCCATCCAAGTTGCAAAGCACCTTCTCTTCCTGTAGCACTCCACACCGTTGTACTGGGGGGTTGTCTGCCAGCTGTAGGTTCACACCACGCTTACAGAAGTAGGCATAGCCAAAGGGAGATCTGTCCCTAACAAATGATAGTGACAATCAGGACCAATCTGAGTAATTTTCTCGGGGGCTTGAACTTGAGGCATGGGAAGGGGTGCAGAAGCAGAAAGTCATGTAGAACGAAAGCAGTAGCACAGGTCATGAGCAGGTCATAGAAGACATGCATAAGTAAAAGACACAGAGGAAAAATATTAGAAGGCAGAAGCCATTAAAAAAGGAAGAGGAGGAGAAGGGAAAAGGGGAACAAGAAGAAAGAACAAAAAAACAAAAAAAGCCTTGAGTAAACAGCAGCTAAAGGACATATATTAGAGAGGAAGGTGGTTGGTTGGGATTGACTGAAGAATAAAGGACAGAGTCAAAGAGCTGCGTCCCTATAATTGCAGAGCACCTCAATTGGGATTGACAACTGCAGCTGCTAAGGGGACATACAGGTGACTCAGCCTCTAGAACTTCAGTGGACCCCAAGACAACTCAAAGTTCACAAACCTGTCTTCCTCCTCTCCCTATGAGGCCTGATTGAGCAACTATTCCTGGGTTCCCATGGGGTCTGGCCAATCTTACTTATTCCCATAAGTATTGTCACAATAAATCTTTTATTGTTTGAAGTGAATAAGGTAAGTGCCTATTTCACCCTACCAAAAAGACTAACTAACTAACACAATAGTTGTAATAAAAACTCACAAGTATATTCTTTATAGACTAGATACAAGAAGAGGAAACACACAGATGCTCTTAAAAGTTTGGTTTATCTTTATAAGGCTCCATTGCATTGTGACGATACAGGTTTAAGTCAAAATACATGTCAGAAATAAATTTTATACCTTTTCCTCAGCTATCCTAGTGATTATCAGTGATACCACTGATAATCCAATATCCCAGATTAAGTCTCTATTCAACCCAGAGCCCAAAAGAGCATTCTCTATATAGCATGTGTTCAATAAATATTAACCATTGCAGATAATAGGAGATATTGAAGATACAATCTAATAGAAGTTATGAACCAGAAGCAGTACCACCCCCTCCAGGGGCCATCTCAAAACAAGTTAGGACACTTTTATCTGCCAGTGATTGAGGTCAGCTGATGGTATTTAATGGGGAAGGGGCAGAAATTTCAAAATTCCTGCAGTGCTCACGAGAGTCCCATACAATGAAGAATTATCCTGACAAAAATGCAAATGCTGCCGTCTTTAAGGGCCACTAGACCTTCATACACGTGTGTGGTGACCAGACTAAAACTTCTAACTTGTCCCCTGATCCACAGTCGGACCACACAATAGCCCAACCCACGGCCAGACAGGAGAACAGCATACTTTAAATCAGAATTAGCCCAGAAAAGTCCTAATGTGCTAATCTTGCTGCAGGCCCGACCCAGAGCTTGTGTTCTGGGCTTCCTCTTGAAAGACAACAAACTCTTCCTAGTAGCAATAAAGAAGACAATAGACAATAAAGAAGAACATAAAGGTAATTTGTCAAGGTAAGAAGATAGAACATACGTTGTTTTAACAGTTTGATAGCTTAACTTATTACCTGTAAATATTGAGACTCTTGGCCTGTGGGCCTGCGTAAGTTAAGGGTGAACTTGCTCACACCCCAATTAGCCAGTCTGGATGTACCTTAAAGAAAAAAGACAGGGCATATGATTCAGAGATATAATCATTGCTCTTAATTTGTGTGATTTACCTACAATTTAATTCTGTTCCCTGAGGAAAACTGTGGAGACGATCTTTTTTCCAGATCACAAATGCCCTCACATTCATACTGGGGGAAGCGTCATTTTTAGAAGGCATGCAGGCTTTTACAGGGGCTTTTTGGGAGTCAGCTATGCCTCTGCCCTTTAAGTCTCTGCCTCCCATCACAATTTGAGAAAACTAGTCTTTTGTTCACAAGCAAACTACATGTTCCCTTATTTTTGATGAAACAGCTGCATGCCCATCACCCATACATTAAAGTACACGAGTTGAAAGTCTGATGACTGACTTGCCTTTTAATGGCATTAAGAAAAAATTCTCAAGTGAATAAACCAAAGCTTGCTAACATTTATATTAGAGGATGGGATGGGAAGCAATTTTTTTCCTTGCTCTTAAGAGTTTACCTGGTGACCAGAAATGTCAATTTCAATTCGGCTTCAATCTTGGAGTGATTTTTTTTCTTTATGTTTGTTTACAGCTTCAGTTTCTATTTGCTTCTTCTGATCACCCTGAAGATTAATAAATAAATAAAACTGCAGTTAAATTCTTTTTGCTCTGCGCCTTAATGCACAAAGTATTCTTCCTACTTCAGAAAATACCTAAAATAGCCTCTTTATCAACAATCTAACCATAGCTTTGATGCAAGTAATTATCTTTTTCTTTTCACTATTTTTTTAAAACCATGTGTTGTTATGACAATTGCCACTTGATTTGAAACAGACTTTGCAGTGCAAAAGTGACTACTTTCTAAGTAACAATAAGACTGCAAAAAGGTTCCGTGTCTGTGGTCTATAGCTCATAGCCAGAGCAATGAGTCAGGAGTCAGGAGACAGTCAGACCCCAGGTAGCTGTGGGACCCTCAGAACAGAAGGGAGCCAGAGTTGTCAAGGTCACTTTTAAGCTCAAAGGTCTGTAATTCCGCAGGTTAATCTCTTCATTCTGGAGGAAATCTATGGAAAGTTCCAGAGAGGCTCAGTCCAGTGCTTATAACAGGGAACTGGCTATTTTTTCCCTGCAGTTGTCCAAGAGAGAAGAAAATTCAGAATGAGATGCATAAAGAACAAGTTCATGCCCTGGCCAGTATGGCTCAGTTGGTTGGAGCATCATCCCATAACAGAAAGGCTGCAGGTTCGATTCCCAATCAGGGCGCATACTTGGGTTGTGGGTTGGATCCCGGTCCTGGTGCATGTGGGAGGCAACCAGTCAATGCTTTTTTCTCACATTGATGTTTCTCTCTCTCCCTTCTTCTGTCTCTAAAAAACAAACAAACAAACAAAAAACATTAAAAAGGAGGTCATTTTACCACAAAGGCTCTTAGTAGAGATTTCTTAATAATATCAAATACTCACATAGTTTCCCACATGTGCCAATAACTGTTCCAAGAGTTTACACACATTAACAGGGGCACTGCTGGAGCCCAATGAGGAGACGATGACAGCAGCCACCAGGGAAGACAGGACAAGTCCCGGGGCAGGCGTAGCTCCACACTTGAAGCAGTCCGACACATCTGAGCAGGATGAAACCTTCACAATCATCTGAGCTATCCTCCCCTTTTCCCAGTGAAATGAGAATGACTTGTCTGAGGTCTCAAACGGGTCGTGAATGAAAATGTTATGGGTCACCCCTCACCACTCAGCTTCAAAACAGGTGTGGTATGTAATAAAAATGGACCAAGACAGAGTTGAAGGCAGCTCTGAAAGGTAGCTTCCAGGGACAGGCAGGAACTTGTGATTGTTTCCTAAACAGAAGAAGGTAATAGAAGGAAGGGACATAAAGAAAACTTTAATCTGTGTGTTTAATCTAGGTTGGAGGTTGGCGGCCCTATACAAACTAGAGCATTTAGCCTTGGAGTGAGACCACCTGCATTCAAGTCTGTGGTCTGTCACTTATCATCTGTGTGGCTTTAGGCAAGTCATTGAACTTCCCCAATCTTTATTTAATAAATAACACATTAGAAATTCTAATAACCTACCTCAATAGAGCTCTTACGAAATTCTAAGAAGATGTGTGTTCAGAGGAGCCTTGTTGTTCTCTGAAATATTGGAGCAACGTCAACAGTGGTCCTTATTATCACCTATTAAAATAATGTCAGTAAAACGTGCACTTCCAAAAGGGAATAATGTAATAACTTCAGAGAAATGAATGATAAAAGAATCAAGTGTCTTTGCCAAGTATTCCAAAGCACCCATATAAGTGACGATGTCTTATATAGGCAATATCTCGTAGAGTGAAGAAGTTGGGTTAGTTGTTTCCAGAGTTTTCGCATAGGTGACAAACAAAGGAGAGAATAAATTAACAGAAAGTTTCAATATCTCCCTCCCAAGCAAATGCTCAGGGTATTGACAAGACACATAGGGAGTTAGCAACAGCCCTCAAACGGCACTTTTTCCCAGTTCTATTCCTTTCTGGCTCTACAGGTGCTCCTGTGGCTATGTCTTTCTACCAACGCCCTCTCAGGAACAGCTCTGGGACAGGCTCTATGGTGGAAGCTTATAGCATGAGCCTTAAGTCTTAATACAGCTGAAACGCAGTTTGATGCTGGAGAAAAACTTTGTTGACTTGCCAAGAATCACTAGGACAGTGTGTTCCTGGTGGTATCGTGTGAGTAATGAACTCTCATAGTCGTGAGATTAGCTTGCGCTTGTTTCTCTCCTGAGGAACAGAGGTAGATTGTGATTTAAATTCCTCAGGAATAAAAGCCTTTGTCTGCTCAGCAAGTCCTTCCTATGGGGAAACCGAAGTCAATGGCCAGTGGCCAATTTGGCTCTGAGGTTGGATTTGGAGCACCTCTGAGATGCATAAATACTGAACAAAATAGCAGAAGCCATATTCCCTGACCACCGTGGCCCTAGACACACATCACATAAACACCTGTGTCTGCTCCCAGACAAAGGAGACAGGGTGGGGAGGAGAAGCAATCTAACTGGAATGCTGAGCTATTTTCTTGGTTCTGTAGGGGAAAGGGAGAGGAGAAGGCAGGTTACTGTGGCTGAAAAACCTTGGGGAAGGCAGGGCCTGGGAGAGTGAGGACTACCAGCAAATTTGTGCATGAGCTGCAAATTTGGGTAAGGAGCCAGGAGAGAATAGGGGACGGCTGGGGGCCTGGGGCCTGGTGTTCCCTGTGATCCATATCCCCAGCCTGGTGACTCACATCCTAACTTTTGGCAGGCTAGACTGATACACAACTATTTGGTGAAATGTAAAAGCTTCCTGCAGTATAGGCAGCATTTTCTCCCCAGGTGTATTTTCAAAAGATGACATGATTTGGACACAACATGTTTTCCAACCTGAAGCAACATTTGCACAGTGTGTTAGCGTATTTCAGTCAGTAAGCATGTTCGGTAGCATGTGTGTGTGCATGTGTGCGTGTGTGAAGTACTTTTCCATGTGATGCACAACACGCTCGCCTGTGTAAGTTAGTTATCTTAAAGCGGATGGTTATTTGTTTGGGCTGTGACACCCAATAACTATTCACCAGCTAGTCTGTGGGGCCTGCTAGGTTTGCAGAGGTTAAGGTCAATACACACTATATTACTACTTAAATAACTAGGTCTTTGAAACAGCTCCTCCCCCAAACAAAACAAAACAAGAAACAAAACTATAACAGCTTCTAACCCCCACCCCCAATACCACACTGAATGCTCCACTCTAAAGCCTTTTGCCCAGAATGCTGGGCCTTGTGTTTCTTCTCTTCTGAGAGGGAGGCTGAGTGCGCCCCCTTGTGGCTCAAGGACCGTAGCTGCACTACCAGGCCTTTTGTTCTTTGTTTACAAACAATTCTGCAAGCGAGGCAATCGTCCAGTTCAAGGCCTTTGGGGCTGCCCTGTGGCGTTTACTTGTAGCTACTGAAGCACTGAAAGGCCTGTGGGCCTATGGAGCATACCGCTTCCTGTGTTTGGTGTGTCTGTGGCATTTCTTCCACACTGGTGATGTGTGAAGGGCCGGGAGCTTCCTCCTCTTGCCACAACTCTAACCCAAATGTTCTCACTCCAAAGCCCTTGCTTCATCCTGTCTGCCAAGCGTCCTCTCTACTCTTACCTGCAGCTATGGTCAAGGAAATGGTGTAGTGCAGTGACAAAGGTTATCATCCCAGAAGGTCAGACCCTTGGGAACTCAGGGCAATTCTGAGTTTAAGTTTTGGTTTGATTGCCAAAGTTCATTCTCAGCTCTTTGAATTTCCCAGAAACTCATCTCATTGATATCTTTTAAGGCCTTAATGTACAACTTTGCCACACCAAAAATAGCCGCACCACCCTCATCTGGAGTATTCGTGATGTTTGCTTGCTTAAGGTATAGTCATCAGAATTACCACCCAAGGTGAGATCTGTTTCCAATGGTGCCCCGAAGCTCACTGTCTATCTTGCTACTCTAGTGGCTATGGAGTCAATCCCTAGATGAAGAGCTCTGTAAGGCAGGACTGAAATTTCTGGATGAATTATCATTCCTGGTACTTAGCATGGGGCCCAATACATGTTATGGACTGAATTGTGTCCCTCTCCATATCTGTATGTTGAAGCTCTAACCCCCAAAGTGAGTGCATTTGGAGATAGGCCCTTTAAGGAGGTAATTAGGGTTAAATGAGATCATAAGGGTTGTACTATAATACAATAGAACTGGTTTCTTATAGGAAGAGGAAGAGACACCAGAGATCTCTCTCTGTTCATGGGCACAGGGGAGTGGCCACGTGAGGACGCAGAGTAAAGGTGGCCTTCCACAAGCCAGGAAGAGAGGCCTCCCTAGAAACCAACCCTGCATGCACCTTCATCTTGGACACACAACCTCCAGAACCATGAGAAAATGAATTTCTGTTCTTTAAGCCATGCAGTCGGTGGCATTTTGTTAGGGCAGCCTGAGTAAACTAGCACAGAAAGGAAAGTTCTTTAATGAAATTTCTACAACCAATTTTTACGACCATAACATGGTTGTAAATTCCAAAGAAGGAGGCAGGACAGAAACCAGCTTGCTTTGAGAGCTAATGACCGAGGCAGATCTGTGCCAACTGCTCCTCAAAGACATCCAGCGATTGTCTTCTTATCTAATAAGCGCTCCTGGGGACACTTGTGCTCACCCATCCAAGCGCCCACGGTGACACACCTGCCCTGGATTGTTTCCCACTAGCACTCACCCCAGCTGCTGGCTGCCAGTGATTTCACAGGGTTGCGGGCTTAAAATCAATGTTCACTGGGTGAGATGAATCTCAGCAACACACAGCCCTCCTCCCCCAACCCCAACCAGGGGTTGCTTCCTCTAAATGTCCCCATGAGCGTCTGCAAGCGCCCAGGAGTGACTGCTGTGTGTCTCACACTGTGTTGGATTTTACGGCCTTTGTTTCATTTTGATCAACAAAATTTAGCGAGAAAACCCAGCTTCCTGTGAGGAATGAGCCAAAACCAGTGTCAGGTTTTCAGCATGAACCTTGTCTTTCCCTTTAATAACGGACATCAGACCACCTGCAAAAACATATCCACGATTACCAAGGACTTTTTAAAAAATAAATATGCACCACAGATTTTGTAAGGAAAGACAGGCTGTTGCTTCTGGACTTCAAGGGGGCCAATGAGAATCTTTTCATCTTTATCATGGAAGCAAGGCACGTGGGTAAGAGCAGAGAGCAGGGAGCCTCACATCCCACACAGGGCTCTTCTGGAACTGCCACCGGCCTTGAATCCTGAGTGGGCTTCACCAGTTGCTGCTCGTGAGGCATAGAGCAAGTTACTTAACCGCTTCGTGTCTCAGTTTTCTTATCACAAAATTGGTGAGGATAATATCATAGTGAGGATTAAAAGAGGTAATAGATGCAAAGCACTTGCAATAGTAAATACCGAAGAACAAGTGTTCAGTAAATTACCGGGTTGGCCAAAAGTTAGTTTGTTTTTTTCCCGTAAGACGGCTGTAGTAGCCCTTAGTTGTCTTTAACTTCATTTGAAACAATTTTGTTAGACTGTTTTTTTAAAAAATTTTTATTGTTATTCAATTACAGTTGTTAGACTGTATTTTGACAGCTGTTATATCGGTGTGCATTTTTTTAACTATCAAAATTGGTGAATTTTTGTGTAGCCATTTTAATATTGGTGATGGGAGAAAATATACAACATTTTCAGCATATTATGCTTTATTATTTCAAGAAAGACAAAAATGTGACTGAAACACAAAGATTCGTGCACTGTATGGAGAAGGTGCTGCAACCGATCAAACGTGTCAAAGGTAGTTTGCGAAGTTCCGTGCTGGAGGTGTCTCTCTGGACGATGCTCCACGGTTGGGTAGACTGGTTGAAGTTGATAGCGATCAAATCGAGACATTAATTGAGAACAATCAATGTTATGTCATGTAGGAGATAGCCAACCTACTCAAAATATCCAAATCAATAAAGTTATTGGTGAAAATGAAAAATGTGTCTTTTATTTTACAGAAAAAACCAAATGGACTTTTTGGCCAAAGCAATAGTAGCTACCTTTCCATCAGAAAGAGCATAAGAGGAGGGAAAGTGATTATTCAAAAAGTGTAACCTTCTCTATGTAAAAAAAGAAAATTCTAAAAAGATTTTTTTCTACCACTTTTTAATGTTGGTTTATTATAAAAAATATGGAAAGAACATGTGCCAAGATAGTATTTTGAGATGCTAATCCACATTTTCCCCCATGTTTTCTTAAAAGAACTCCTCCCATTCTGTTGGAGGCTCTCCCTGAGCCAGGTAAGGGTGAAAGTGGAGAAAAGGAGAAGAAACCCTCTGGTGGGTAAAGTCAAAGTTTTGACTTGTAAATCTTAGATCTAGACAGGAAGTCCATGAATAAACATTAGATTTGAGAGAATGCAAGGTGTTATAAGAGGCAGTGTGCCTGTCCCAGAGGAGCAAAAAATAAAAATAAAAAACACTGGGGGATAGAAGCTCAAAGAACAGCACAGAGAAGGGGCTCTGCACTCTGCCCACTCCTGCCCCAGCCCCCCACCCCCACCAGCCCCAGGAAGCGGGAGATGACAGAACTCACAGGAGGCTGGGGCATCTGGCAGAAGCTCAGGAGGGCAGCAACTGTTCTGTCCAAACCGCAAATGCAACGGGTAATGGCTTCAGGAAAGTCCAGGTGGCTAGGGCTGAGGTGGCCTCATGGAATTCCCTGTTTCCCATGGAGCAACTGGATATTTCCCAGAAGAGCTTAGAAGTCCTCAGAGAGAACCTGGCCTGGAGAAGCTGTGAACCAGGTAGGAGGCTCCAACACTGGTCTGATCCATCAACTGCCTTGGAGGTCCAATGGGAATCAGGGCACCTTAGCAAGGACAGCGTGAGTGATGAAGACTATGGAGACTCCATACCCTCCTTGGCCCCCTGTTAATCCAGGGCCACTGTGAAAGCTTCCTGGAATTTACATCAAACTTTGGATAAAGAAGTGGGGTCCTAAATTAGCTCAGCCCAGGACCGCCATACATAGGGCTGCTGGTTGTTCTTTGCACCCAGCCCAGAAAACAGGTGGAGAGTACAGTCTAGTTTGTTGTCTAACATCGCACCACATCTGCTGGTGTGTGGCTGCATTGGCCTGGTGGAGCACCTTTCCCAATTTGCACAATGGTGTCCCCAACTTTTACATGAGCAGCTACTAGAGGAAAATGACGAACGGGAGGAAGCAGGCCCAGTGTCGCACAACCGTCCAAGGCAGAAGATCCCCTGCAGGGTGGCCAGTGTTTCCATGTGTCCTCAGGCAAGATGAGCAATGGTTTCTTTGCTTCAGCTGTCTCTTTCAGAAAATGGGCTTTTTCTTTTCTCACATCCGTAGTATAAAAGGGGTTCCTAAAGTGATTTGCAACTCAGTACTTCCTTTTGTGGAGCCACAGTGTTATGAAATACTTGTTACAGCTCAGGGACAATGACCGGCTGTGCCAATTGCAATCCCTGGGGTCGCCCTACCCCAAGGCCTACCAGGTACAGAATCAGTGGTGCCATAATAACGAACAAACACTGGGATTTGGCCCACCCTTGGTTGTTTGAATTTCCGTGCCAGGGGTAGGAGGTCTGAAAAACATGAAAAGAAACAGCTGAATTCCAAGGCACTCCTTCAGATAAAGTTTCCTTTCAAACATTTGTACCATTCTTCATCAATATTTATAAAGCGATGACTAGATACAGCTGCATTCCTCTTGGGCTATGTCTAGAGCACACCCATAATGCCTGATCAAAACACAATTGTTTGTTTATAAGCAGGCTTCTTGGAAAATGAGAAACCAAGTCAACCCCACATAGCAAGAAAGATATAATATGACAAATAAAATAAAATAAAATCACTTACCTGAACACAAAAAGATGAATGCAGTTTTTAAAGGGCATCATGATGCGTTAGAGAAACTGTGGGATTTGGAGTCCTGCCTTTGGGGCCCAGGTTCCTGTGGCAGAGACTCTGAGCAAAGTAATCAACAACGCTGAGCTCTGGTTTCTTCCTCACCAGGTACTATGGAAGTTACGATCGATGCAGAGAAAAAGAGAACTATTCCAGAAGTAGTCAGTGGTGTGTCTGGCCTTTCAAGCAGGCTAAATGTCAGAAATGCCTGCCAACGTGTTGAAGATTGAGGACCGTTAGGGCTTCATCTTGTGTTTTGTCTAATCTTTGAGAAACACCAGAAATACGTCCCTTGGTAGGTGCCACATGGTGCACGGAATTTCCACATGACTTATCTTTGGGGCCAGGATTCCCATCCCTTGCTTATGTTAGAATAGCTTGAGAAGAATTTTTTAAATGCCAATGTCCAGGCCCCCCACCTCGGCCGACAAAGGCCATGCTCTGGAATTGTTTACAAAGCTCTGAAATGAGTCTGTCGCCCAGCCTGAGCTCAGAGCCGCAGAGTTACAATCTTAAGACGCCTATTGAAAACCCAGGGCGGGTAAAACTCAAAGTCATATTTCTTGCAACAATCCCAGTTTCAAGCAATTTATCACGTTAGCTAGCCAGTCCCTCAGCAGTGCAACGCAGGATGGGACATAAACAGGTGATTCTGAACGTCCAGATGATGTGCCATAGAAGCACCTGCACCTCTACAAAGAGTCAGGGGAGGAGGGAAGAGGCAACATGATAATGAATTTGTTCATCCCCAACATCATCAATTACCTTTTACTGAGTCACTACAACGTGCCAAGTACCATAGGCCAGGCATTTCACGTTTGACTCTTACAGTACTGGTGTGGAAGCTGGAGACAGGGTAGGGGTAGAACATATGGAGTAGAAATATTGTGTGGCTTTTCTGGAAAACAATTTGGCAATCTGTGCCCAGAGTCCTCAAGATGTTCACATTCTTTGGCCAAAGAATTACACTTGACGGTGACTATCCCATGGAAAGGGACACAAATGCAAATGGTGCTTTTGTTCCCAAAGGTGTTCATTGCAAAGGGGTTCATATTAGTGAGAAACTGGGAATAACCTAAGTATCCAATAAATGATGGTGACCGCATAAATGTTGCCTCATTATACACTGGAATATAACGCAACCATTACAGATGTTTTCCTCTCTGAATAATTTTATGATAAGGTGTGTTTTCTGCTATAAAATATTTTTTAAAGATTTTACTTATTTATTTTTAGAGAGAGGGGAGGGGGGAGAAAGGGAGGGAAGCATCGATGTGTGAGAGAAACATCGATCGTTTGTCTCTCTCACGCACCCCTGCTGGGGTCCGGCCCACAGTCCAGGCCTGTGCCCTGACAGGAATCAAACCAGTGACCTTTCACTTTTCAGGACAATGCTCTACTATAAAATATTAATTAAAACAAAGTAAGATTTAAAATAGTAGCTATAGTCTGATACGAAGTTCCACGAATGGCAGATAACTTGCTGCATTACAAAGTTGGTTGCGGTTGGCGGACTCCGTTTGTACCCACGTCTCCTCCAGAGAGCAAGCTTCGGACGGTTCAGAAGTGCATGGCTGCATGGAGAACCTGCTCACAGCGAACCCTCCGGCTGAGCGTGTATGTGCCCTGCAGCCTTCCTGCTTTGGTCCATATGCGTGCCCCCTCTGCAAGTACAGCCAGGCAGGGAGGCGGATGTCAATTGCCAGGAAATGGAAAACAAACGGCAACTGAGTTGTAATACAACCAAAATATTTGTTTCACAAGTTTTTCAGCGCTACTGGAATCAGGTTCTCTGTGGGTGTGAATAAAAGAGGAACTGAGAAAGAAGGGAAGATTTCAGAGGAGAAAACAAGAGGAAGTGGAGAGTGGGGAGGAGGAGTGGGGGGTTGCTGAAGGAATTTCGAATCTCCCAAACTATTATGGAATCTGTCCCACAGCTGGGTGTACTTTGAGGATGTTGCCATTTTCTGGCATTTTGCATACATTCTGGGGACAGCCTGAGCAAAACTGACCACACCGCATTTTTCAGGGCCACGCTTCTCCTGCTGCAAGCTTCCTTCTCCCTCTCTAATCCCAAATCCCCATGCCTGCAGCCCCTGAGCTACCCACGCCTTCCTGCCTTCCCAGCTCAGGACGAGACTCCAGTCCCAGGTGGGACAGTCCCAGCCTGTTCCAATGAGACTGCTGTTTAATTTTTAGTTTTTAAAAAGGACAGGGGTTAGCGGAGAGGAAGGCCTGCCCTCTCTATTAGAGCGGTTGTGCTTGTATCACCCACTGATTGAGGACATCTAGAATGATCAAAGCTACCAGAAATTCAAAACTGATGAATAGTGAAATTGCATTTTTAAGAATCATAACAGCATCCATATTTTTTAAAAAATAGAATGTGTGGGGCATTTAGTTTATGCAGTCGGCAGACAATGCTGGACATTTAAAAAGTTTCAGACAGGTGAGGACTCTTTTACTTGCTTAGTATTGTTGCCTGTCTGTCCTCTTCTCTCAAGGCCTAAGGAAGAGATGAACACTTGTGCCCCTATCCTGCCCCTCTCGGGAACTGATTAGGAACCCTCCCAGGTAATTGCCCTTTCACCAAAGGGAGGGAGACACTAACACGTATTCAGCCTGTGCTGAGTTCCACACACTGTGTGAAATAGTTACTCTTATAGCTCCATTTTACAGACAGGAAAACTGAGGGCGGAAAGATTAAGCTAGTAAACTGTAAACCTGAGATTTTGTGACTTCAGAGCTCCTTGACCCTGCAACGTATTTGAATTGTCTAAGGTGTTACCCTCTTGTACTGTGTACTGAAGGGGGATTTGGGCACCTGAGCAGAACTATTTTTGCAAATCATACCACGGATGTGGGCATCTGTTTTTGGGTCTGGTCATTTTAGGCATCCTGGACTGCTGATTCAGGGTAGTTTTATGATGCATATGATATATCATAATGATAATATAGGTGATAATTATATAATAAAGAATGTAATTATTCTATATCATAAAATAGAATAGCTCTTTCAGTTCTACAGTCTGGATTCAATGAGGGCAGCAAAACTAGAATTATAGAAAGCTGAGACTCAAAAGAAAATACAGGAATTTGATCTTGCTTAGGGGTGCTGTGCCTTTGAATATAAAATTGCTCTCCGAGTACTTCAGGGCCAGGCAGATGATTTTTTACTCTAAACCTAACTGGTTAAATTAAATGAGGCTTTGAGGGCCTTTGAGAATAACAGTGTTCTTTAAAGATTTCTTGTAATCCAGATGTTTAATTCCCTGTCCAAATCTCTGGTCAGGGTGAATCCACCTGGGAATATTTCAAAATGCTGCTTTCCTATGAGGTTGTTCTCTTTCTCCATCACCTCCTGGTTCCTATTAAGCGAGAGCCCTCCCAGTCAGGATAATGGTCCTCTTGTTTCAGGCAGGTCGTATGTACATTTAAATTAGTTAGAAGAGTTTATGAAAATTGCACAAAGGATTCAATTCTCTTCTCCAATGTAAAGAAGCAGCACTCTCTCCAGCTTTGGGGATTATCTTTGCTTTTAAAGGCCAAATGAAATAATTATAAGTTTAGGAAATCCAGTGTTCTCCATAGTTTTCTGGGAGAACTCACATCATCCGGGGGCTCACCCGTCACCTCCCACTCCAAACTACCACTCCTGGTCTCATTTTTGTCTCCTTTGCTTTCCTTGTCACTGCTCTTATCAGCAGCTGTCCTCATTATCGCTTTGTCCCCAGTGTGGGCACACTGCCCTTTTCTGCATTCTCCAAGGCAACGTGTTTCAGGCAATAGGCTCTACTAAATGTTTGGAGGTAACAAAAAAGAATCACAGTGCAGACTGAGAACAACTCCAAGTGAGATAAGCAACATCAGTGTTTGTGAACTTCCTTGGGCATTCCGATATTGCTTTCTCCACTTGCTTTCTTGCCATCTGTTAGTAACAAGGATGGAACATGAGGTGTGGAAGAGTTAGAATAAAGCCATTATCACTTCTGCAAGACCAATTCTGTGTCCTAAGTAAATCCCAGGATGCACTGAGCCCAGACTCACACATTACATTCAAAGAAACAGTTCAGGAGCAAAAAGATGCACCAATCTCTATCTGCATCTGTTGAAGAATATGAAAGACATTTGTTCACAGCCCACTGAACCTTTCTCTCCTCTCCTGTCTTGCTCTCTCACCCCCTGCTGTCATGCTGGAGCCACTCCTTACTCCCAGGTCTCCTCTGTGACTCTTCCCAATGCCTAGCCAAAGAGGATTTTTACTCTATCTCCTCTTCTTTTAACACTTTACTGCGTACATCAATTTAGCCTCTCAGGCTTCCTTTACTTTCTCTGGGAGCCTAGTTCCAGAATTCAGTACTTTAGAAAGGGACCTTGGAGTTGACCATGAAGCAAGAATTTCCCTTCACTAAGAAGCTGGGAAGGGGAGGAGGAGCAGGGGTGGTAGAAGGGAAGAGAAATCTGAACAATGTATATACAATGATCATTCCTGTCCCTAGTACACTTTTGTGTTTCCTTTGCTATAGTTCAGTAGACAGGCCCGCCTTAGGGAGTTAGGAATGAGATAATGACCTGTTGGGAAAGAGATGTGAGGACTGTCTGTCTAGCAGTGCTGTTCTATTGGCTCCCCCATTGCTAGATAGTGGTCCCTGGACCAGCAGCAACAGTACTGCCTGAGAACTTGTTAGAAATGCACTGTCACAGGCCCCACTCCAGACCTACAAAATCAGACACTCTGGGGTGGATCCCAGAAGTCTGTGCTTCAACAAGCCCAATGGATGATTCTGAAGCCTCTAAAGTTTCAGAAGCAAACTCTGTTTCCTAGCCTGGACTTTTCCAGGCAAAGGAACCCATTGAACTCGGTTCTGGTTTTGGTTCTGCCTCTTTCCAGCTCTATGACCTCCCAAATCATTAAACTTCCCCAAGCCTGGGAGGAGACCACATGGAGCTTTCTGCTACAGAGTCCCAGCACTCTTTCTCATGTCAAAGTCTGGCCCCAAAAGGATCATGTTTTTGCCTTTCACCCACAGGGTCTCAATGTGCCTTCTTCCTCCCTCTCTCATTAGGGAACTGCCATCACTTGCTCTGTCCCTTGGGGTTCCTTTCCCCAAGTTGGGAGACCATTTTAATAATGGTGATAATAATAATAATGATGATAATGATAATGATAATAATTTCCAACCAATTTGTCATAGTGACATTGAAACGACAGCCCCAGAATCCACATGGTCACCTTGATCTTGGCCAACAATGGATCAAATTTGCTTCCCAATGCAAGGATGCTCCCTGAAAAGCAGCCTCCTTGGAACTGGGGTGAAACAAAGCACTTTGACCAAACACAGACATCCTGAAGATAAATGGCTCACGTATTTTAGAACTAGAACAGGACCCCGGCAAGGGGTTAAACCAAGGAGTTGAAATGCTTCAACTTTAAAAACATATCTCTCTACTTATGACTTTCTAACCTCTCCTTTTCTCCAGCAAGTTCCCAATTATTATTGTGGGTTAGAGTCTTCAGTGGCCATTTCTTCCATTTAACTCATGTCAAACTTGCTCTAGGAGTTCTGTCACTGGGGAACACAGTCTTAACACTTTGTCTTTTGGTGACCGACCAGCCAGGAGATTACAGTGAAATGGAGGATTGTTTCTGATTTCGGATTTCCTGGGTTTTTGCAGGAGAAAGTGGCAACTAACCCCGGTCAAATAGAGACCCATCCTCAGATGCTCAATGAGCCAGAAGCCACAAAGGGTGCCATTCCAGAGTGCCCAGAGGTACCCTGTCCTGACCAGCACATGGGCTGGAAGGAAGAAGGGCAGGAAATAGAAAGTCATCTCCACCCCCTGGAAATGTGCTCACACTCTCCAGAAGAAATTTTTTGGCTACCTAAATAAATGCTTCTCCAGTGTTCATGTGCCTATCAATCACCCGAGGATCTATGAAAATGCACGTTTTGACTCAGCAGCTCTGAGGTGGGCCTGAGAGCCTGCATTTCTAACAAGCTGATCCTACTGGTACACAGACCACAACGGGAAGAGCGAGAACCTAACTCCCTTTCGTGAGGTCCTTGGCTGAGCGAAGGAACTGCAGAAACACAAGAGACTGGTTATCTGGGACTAACAGTAAGCACGTCTGCTGAGTGTTACCTTTTCTCAGAAAAAAATATTTTAAGAAGTAGGTATGTGCTCTCGTTTTGTGTGTGTTGGTATGTATTATATTTCCATTTTCTTAGCTAAGTTCTTGCTTAAAACTGATATCAGGGAGCACGATATAGGGACCAGTGTTACTCCTCACAGGGCAGTGGCTTGTGCACAAAGCACAGAGCCAGATGGGATTCCCAGCCTCTGCCAAGCTATTTCCCAACACACCACCATGGCCAGTGCATCTCAGACTTGCCTGAGAGGTTGGGTGCTTGGAAATGATGGTGCTCCCTATGTGGTACAATGAACAAAATATTTCTATAGTTTATGTTATGATATGATACAATTTTACTGGCAGAAAATATGGCTCTAATAAGTAAATGCAACATAAAATAACACCCTGCCCTAAGTTATGTTGGAAATGAGCTCAGTTTTATTATCGGTAAAATGAAGGTAATAACCCTACCTCACAGAGGGAGAACTCTGGTCCTTGTGTTGAATCAAAGACATGCCCAAGATCTTTGCTTTCGGTGCTTACGTAGCAATCACCGTGAGGCATGCCACATGGCAACCACGCCTCCCACTGCTACCGACTACTGTTAATTTAGCATCTACCATATACCGGATACTATTTTAAGGGCCCTGCAAACATCTCATTAAACTTGACAACAACTCAGCTAGGTAAATATTTGTATTTTCTCTAGGTTACAGATGAGAGAACTAAAGATGAGATAGGTTGAACCAGTGGGCCCCTGATAGAGGTCATTGGCAGAGTTCACTCCTTAGTCATTTTCCTATGGGCCACTGACCAGCCCCTGTTCCCAGCTCCTTCTCCTGTACTAGGAATTTGCTTTCCTCCTCAAGAAATTAACATGTGGCTTTTGACCAAGTAAGTCTCCCTGGCAGTATTAATCCTTTCTAGTCACAATCCCTTTGATTATCCAATGAGGGCCATGGACCCTCTTCCCAGAAAAATGCACATAAGCAAACATACCATCTTGCATTCAACTTCAGGGGTTTGTGGGTCCCAATCAAAGAAATTCTATCCTACAGAGCTTAGGAACACAAAGAGGGCTTGTTACAGCTTCAAACTGAATAGGACCCGCTATTCCAAGTACTGTTCTAAAATGTTTTTCTTAGCCATTTTCCTGACCATTTTATATTTCAAATATTTATATTGATGAAAGATTAAACAAACCCTAAATGTCAAAAATATTCCCTGGCACCAGGGTGCCTGTAGAGTTTCCAATTTTTTTTTTTTTTTTTAGATATCAGTCATCAAAGAGACCAGCTTTTTTTATTAGTAGGATAATATCAGTTCAGATTAGTGGACATCCAAAGAATGCTTGTTTCTCTTTCTCTTGGTATCTGAATGAAACAAGATACTTAAAGCAAAACAACATTATTGCTCCCTCCTCATTTTTTGATATAAGAAGAGACTTGAATTGTTGACAAAAAATACAGAGGTAAGAAATACAAAGTTTGGTGGTTTCTATAACATATATATATTAGTGGGAAGGGAGGGAAAGAGGGAAGGAGAAAAGATAATTAGATATCCATACTTAGAATAATTAAAAATTAAACTATTGTGAAACTTTTTATTTAAAAAATATATTTATTAATTTTAGAGAGAGAGGAAGGGAGTGAGAGAGAAACATCAACTGGTTGCCTCCCATACATGCCCCGACTGGGGTCGGCAACCTAGGTATGTACCCTCACTGGGAATCGAACCCCCAAACTTTCGGTGTATGGGACAATGCTCCAACCAACTGAGCCACAGCAGCCAGGGGCCTTTGTGCATCTTGTGCTGTCTGGAAGCAGCAGGAGCAGCATCACTGGGAGCTTGTTAAAGAGGAAAATTCTCAGACCCCACCACCGCAGGCTCGTTGCACAGAAGCTTTAGAGCTGAGATCCGGCAGTCTGTCCCCAGCAAGCCCTCACAGTGATTGCGAGGCACACTAAAATTTGAGAAGCTCTGTTAAGGACAGATCTCAGACAGGAGCAGCCCTCCCTGCTGGTCCTAAATCAAACCACTGGCCCTGATGAAAGGGGAGCGCGAAGAAGAGCACAGTGGTGAGGAAGCGGGTGCTCGCTAAGCAGTAACTACAAGTCCGCCCCTGCTTGCTTATGATCTCACTTCAACCGTCCATGAGCTTTCAGAAGCCTTACTCCTGCCTCCATTTTAAAGGTTTTTCTTTAAAAGAGAGAAATTCCAAGAGGTAATGTAGCAATTCGAGCTTACGGACCTACTGAGTCGTGGGCTCCCAGTAGGGAATTGGAGAAATACAAAGGGTTATAAAGAAGAATATAGGAATTACCCACAATCCCACTCAAAACAATCAGTATTAGCATTTAACATACCATAGTATTTTTCCCCCTGTGTATACCTCCTCTGGATTTAAAGGCGACTTTGTGCCTGCTAACAGAGTTTAGAGAACATCCTAGAGAACGTTCCTTTCTCTGGGATCTGAAGACCCAGGAACTAATGCCCCAGGTCCCAGTTTTATCCTGATCTTGTTCTAAAAGCTGATGCCTGGATCCTTTGGTTCTTCCTCCATTCCTGCGCGTGATACGAGACAGAGGTAAGAGTTTAGTGAATTAAACAAGTGAGCTAAAGCAAATTCTGAAAGCTGCCCTAAAATGAAAGGGAGCTAAGAGCCTACTCGCAGAAATGGTCTTGGAGTCAGATGTAGAGCAAGCTACTTATGCTCAGTTTCCTAGAAAATGGATGGAGGCTTCTTCTAAGACATGCGCATCTTGTGCTGGGGGCTGAAGAGACTGCTGTTTCTGGCACACACTGTAAGTGTCTGTCCTGGGCAGGGCAACGCAGTCTCTGCACCGGGAGCCAGGCATTGTGCACCGGAGTCAGGGAATGGAAACCATCAACATTCTGGACGGTGTTTGTGATGTTTGGATGGTTCTCTCTTTAACCCCCTGTGGAGGCTGGTGTGTGTCTGTTTCATGCCAGACTCAGAGAAAAAAATAAAGATAAAAGACAGAAGGCTTTGGCTTATAGATGTTGTTTTTGTAAAGCATTTGTTTTCCTTGTTGTTAAGACCAAGTGAATCATTTTAAGTTGCATTTTATTAAAGTATCTCCAAGACAAAAACAAAAAAACCCCCAAAACAGAATGTTTTTAGAATATATAGCTATTGGACCCCAAACATAATGAGTTTCCTCTTTTGAAAAAAATAAAGAAAAAAGAAAAGAATGGTTAGCCTTTTCCCCCGAATTTGCCAGATTCTATGAAACTGGAAGCCATTGCAGTCCCCTGACCCCCCCCAAACGCTTGGATTTCACCTAACACGAAGTCAAAATGAAGATAGCCTGCAAAGATTTTGTACGACAGAGATGTGTCATATTTAGCCTGTGGATAATTGAAATGTACAATTAACAATTTTGTCAGAAGAATGCCTTTTAGTCTCAGGGGTTCTTTATTATGTATGCTAATAGGACAATTTAAGATAAAGGCAGGAAATGAATTTGAAAAGGAAAAGCACCATTATGTAAGTTAAGGATTGATACAAGATACTCACTTATGAGACAAAAGTTTTAACATATTTTACTTACCCGACTTTCAAATAGACAGTGCATTCTGTAGTTCACAATTCAGACAAAAGGACAGAGAGTGAAAAGAATCCTTCCCTTCACATCCCTGTGCTAAGTGCCCGTTTTCCTCTCCAGGGGTAATTAGAGCCGCCAGTGTTTCATGTTCCATCAGGTGTCTATTACACATAAACAAGCAATACACCTATATGTATACACCTGATTTTCTAATGCAAATAGGAACACACTGTTCAACACACACTCTGCTATACCTTGTTTTACACCTAACAATGTCTTTTGAATATGTTTTCATTTCAGTATTATAAAGAGCACGATCCCTACCTTAAAATTATGCTCCGTAATAACGGTTTCTTCTAATTGTCCTTGTTTGTCTATTTGGTCCCCTTATTTTATGTTTTTGTCTCTGCTTTTGCCGTAAGTCATCTTTCCTAGTCCTCTTACATTGTATCTGGCTGAAAGAAAGCTCAGTTCATTGTGCTGCAGTGACCCTAAGCTTCTAACAATTCTAGTGAATGCAGGTTTGAAAAAGTTCCTGAGGTTGATAGCTTGTACCTTTCTGGAGAGACAGATATGCAACTGGATGTAAGGAGCAAGAAGTAGGGACAATGGGAAATGCAACGGACATTACTAATCATTGGGGAAATGCAAATTAAAACTACAATAAGATATCACTTTGCACCTGTCAGAATGATTATCAAAAAGTCAACAAATAGCCTTGGCTGGTATGGCTCAGTGGTTGGAGTGTTGTTATGCAACCAAGGGTTTGTGGGTTCGATTCCCAGTCAGGGCACAAACCTAGGTTGTGTGTTCACCTCTGGTCGGGGCATGGCACGTTTACAGTCCCTGTCCTGGCACAGACCCTGGGTCTGGTGATTCCAAAGGCAACTAATCGGTGCTTCTAATGCATCCATGTTTCTCTCTCTCTCTTCCTCTCTCCTTTCTTCTCTTTCTCTCTAAGAAAGCAAATAAAAATGTCCGCAGGTGAGGATTAAAAATAGAAAAGAAAAAAGTCAACAAATAACAAGTGTTGGTGAGGATGTGGTGAAAAGGGAACCCTGATGAACTATTGGCACAGGTATAAATTAGTTCAGCCACTATGGAAACCAGTATGGGTATTCCTCAAAAAACTGAAAATAGAGAACTACCATATGACCCAGTTAATAGCACTCCTCTATATTTATCAAAAAAACCCCAAAACACTAATTTGAAAAGATATGTGCACCCCTATATTCATTGCAGCATTGTTTATGATAGCCAAGATATGGAAGCAACTTATGTATCCATCAATAGATGAATGGATAAAGAAGATGTGGTACATGTATCCAATGGAATATTACTCAGCAATAAAAAGAATGAAATCTTGCCATTTGCATCAACATGGATGAACCTGGAGGGTATCGTGCCGAGTGAAATAGGTCAAAGAGAGAAAGGCAAATAAATACATATGATCTCACTTATATGTGAAATCTAAAAAAAACAAAAGAAACAAATAAAACAAATTGGAAACAGACTCACAGGAACAGATCAAAGTGATGGCTGCCAGAGGGGAGGGGACTGGGAAAACTGGTAACCAAGGTAAAGGAGAACATAGTCAATAATATTGTGATAACTTTGCACAGAACTTAATGTGGTGATCGCATCGTGAAGTATATGAATGTCAAAGCATTATGTTGTACACTGAAACTAACACTGTGTGCCAACTATACTTAACAAAATAAGGTAAAGGCAGTTTGAAAGAACCAAACATTTGAGATAGTATACCCCAAATATACCAATCATTGATAATGATGAGATGACCTAATTAGGAGAGCTGATGTTGTATGCGAGGAGTCTAGTTAATGTGAAGAAGTAGCTGATATTTTAAAGTAGTAGAAAAGGTTTTGTGCTGGATGGACAGACTGAATTGTACACAGTAAGCTATGGAAATCAGTATAGTCTCTCTCTATAAAAGTGACTGTAAATCAACAATTGTAGTGACCCATTCAGAAAAAAATATATATCAGAAGAACCAAAAATGCACATACCCTATGGAATTGTTCAGAAACTCTTATTTTAAGGATGCAAGAATGAACAAACTCATCACCTTATTTAAAACAAGAAAAAATAGAAACCATCTAAATATCAAACATAAGAGATTAAAGTCATAAATGGGTACATCCATGAGCTGAAATACTATCAGCTATAAAACAGATATGAGAAAATGTTCTCCATAAATTTCTAAATTATAAAAAATTATTACAGCTAAAAGGCTCCCTATGTGTATTTACTTTAATGTAATAATAGCAAATGTTTATCGTGACTCACCATGTACCAGATGCTCTTTGCATCATTTTAAACATCTTAACTCATTTAAACCTTACCTCAACACCATAAATTAAGAACTATGATTATTTCCAGTTTGCCCATGAGAAAACTGAGCCACAGAACAGATAAGCAACTCGGATGAGATTGTCGTTGGCAAGTGGGCAGCTGGGACTTGGGTCCGGATAGTCTTACTACACCCACACACTCAATCACGTGTGATAATGCCCATTTATGTATCAAGAAACCTAGGAGATAAGACAATTCGAGGCTGTTTTAGTGGCAACCATAGCACAGGAAAGGCAGCTCTGCACAGAGAGAAGTCGTCCTGGGAAAGCAGCTCTGAGAGCACTGAGGAAGGTGAGTGCAGGGCGGGTGGGCCTGTGTTGCAAGAGTTCAGATACGGCTGATGTGGAAAACTGAAATCAAAGGTCAACAAATGAATCCAAGGAGACTCAGGAGGGACCAAAATGCATCAACTCAGCGTCTTAAAGATAATTTACAAAATGTGCCACAAGAGCATCGGGATTAAAAAGGCAAACTACACAAGTAGATATAAATCTGACTTTGCAAAGTGATCACTCATTTATTTATTTATTCACATAATAACTTATTTAGGCTATAATGACTACTTAGGATGCCCTTTAAAAGTGAGCTCTCATGGTGCACTTAAATTAAAATATTCAAAATAAATGTAAAATGAAGCCCTTTGTTATAAGACAAAACAAAGTCCAAAAAATCCCAATATTTTACTTACATATTGAAAAACTATGTGGGGGAGATGGGTCATATTTTGTAACTTTTCCTTGGCAATGCTTTCAAGACCACTTATGTTTTTAGTGTATTTACATTGTTTTTAACAACAACAAAAATAATTTTATCTACATCATTTACCATATTTGTCACCAAATGCCTGTGTTTCGAAACGTTCAAACCCATGGACAAAGGACGGTAACCTGCCACACAGAGGCTGTTTTAGAAAATGGACTGCGGCTTTCCAAGACTCAAGAGACATTGTCCCGACATATTTAGCAATGTCGACAGTGTTGGGATAAGTATCTTCCTAAGAAGTCTCCTGAGAAATTCTTACCTTTTGTTTAAAGACAAAATTAGTCTTATTATAATGCACGTAACTTTGAGTTTAAAAATCTATTGTATAAATTGAGTTAGACTTGTTTACACGTGTCTACAATTTATTTCAAGGCACGTGAGCACTGTACTCCTTAATGTACAATAAACAGCATTTTCCTCTCCAGCGCATAACGGCCTGGGGCCTTGAGCAAACTCAAATAAACCACACTAATTTTTCAGTTGTACGTTAAAGCCTTAAATCCACCACATAAATATTCCAAAACCAACTCAGAGCGGTTAGCTGATGGCCGGAGGGAAAGCGCAGGGGATTATTCTAAGACTTCAGGGAGACGGGTTTCTTGACCTTCTGTCCTGAAAGACTCCTTTTCATCTGGTTTCAATTCTCTTGTTTGTGCACCTTGCCATATTTATTATTGAATTCCTGATTTCTTCTCCTTGTTTCATGTTGCATGTTCCAATGGTTTATGAGAAATTGCTGATCTAGATGTTATCTTTGGCACCCGGCGGGCGCACAGAGCCCCTTAAGAATGCTGAGGGATAAATGTGTTTTGAGCTGCACAATGCCCAGGCTGCACAGATGCCCATCAATGCATGAAAAGTGCCAGCTGAGGATGCTTTCAGCAGACACATTTTTCTTCTTAAATACAGCAGTAACAGGGATGTTTTCAAAATCACAGGTTTTTCCCCCTTTGGTGATGCTTGTTGTTAGAAATGATAAAAGACTTGGTTGTAAAATGGTGATTTGAGGAGAAATCAGGTCAAAGATAGATTTTGGGTTTTGTTAGTTTAGTGCAAGATAAAGTGGCATGTTTTCTGTATCAGGGACCTGTTATTTGGTTTGAATAAGAAATGAAATGGGCTAATGGCATTTCACTTCAATCTGAACACCTCCATAAAGATGCTCCAGTTTATAAGTGTATAGGAATGATGTTTTTTTTAATGGTGACCAGCTTTTTCTCATCCAAGTGAAAACCAATTAACAAGCCTAATGTGCTCAGAGAGAATCATCTATTTAGGTAAATTTGTAGTCTAATCAAAATATTTGGGGAATTTTCTCTACAGTGTCCACTGGAGGGGACTAAACACAGCCCTAGAAAACATTGCGGTCACTGAACCTTATCTTTCTAGGAAAGGGTTCTGCATTATCAAAATGTTCAATCAAACACCCTAAAGTCGACATGTATACAGATTCCTTGAAGGCCTAGTGCTTTGTGAGTTTACCCATAGAACTCAATCATTCTTAAGTGTCTACAGTGTGAGGTGGCTCGATGTATCAAGTCCGAATCATTAAAAGTCGATTCTTTATTCATTTCCATTCTATTTCTCAGAGTAAAATCAGAAAGCAACACACAGAGTGAGAAAGCACGGAAGGAGGTTAAAGAACACTCTCATAAACTGCACACTTGCATTGAAAGGTATATAATAGTGAAAGGAGAAAAGAAGTCCCCCTTTTCATGAAAATAAGGGAGAGAAGGGATAGTTTTCCCCACTTCTTCACAGGTTAGCAGTGATAGAATACTTACTTTGAGAGGCGAACAAATTAAGCAAGAAAGTAATTAGCTAAAGATTATTTTAATAAATCAAATGTCCTTTTCTAAAGTTCCAAATTCTTTAATTCCAGGGTACATATGGAATAACTGGCCAAATCTAAAGACTTCTATAAGTCTGAAGAATTTGTAAAGGACGTATAGTGTACAGCAATCTTGGCTAAGGGCAAATCGTTGATTTCCAGGGTCGTTCATTATAGAGCTCATCAGCTTAATTTCCAACCTCAAAGTTAAACACTGTAGGCAACAAAATGTCTATTTCTGGGTGGCGGGATTAAGTAAGATTCTCATTTTCTTCTTTATACTTTCCTATTTTGTATTGTTTTTCTAGTGATTATTTTTATAATGTTTATTACTTTCATAATTTGGGGAAAGGATATTGAAAAAATCCTGGGTTGCTGAGCAAGTCCACGGCTCAGTGATGAAGCAGTGAGTTTTGCCCAGACGGGTTTTCATGCGGATGGCTGCTTCCCTACCGTACATCCCGAGATCCGGAAATACAGCCATAAATGTAATCTTGTATTCATCTAGGTTAGGTTCCCAAGTGTCTTTTCTAAGAATTTTATTAATAGTTTAATTAAGAAGAACAAATCACACACTAAGAAATGATTTATGATAAAGTTAATATACATTTAAACAATGCCCAAAAGCAAAACAAAAACGATAGTATGTAAATAGTATACCAATAAACTGTTTTATCCACAAACAGTTTTCTTTAGAATATAGAAGACACTATGACTATGGTTGCATCCAGATTCCTGTACTGTCAGCCCATTCGTTATCATCCACTGCTACCTCTGCGCCCCTCGCTGAACTGTATCACATGCTGGTCTGAATCCTCAAACATTTCGGTTCTTTATACTGTGCTTGAATTCTTAGTCTTTCTGTCTCCAATCGTTCACGTCTCAGACTTTAAGAAACAGTGTCTTCTTTAATTAGATTGCTAATTGCCAGCTACTTCAGTCTCTAACTGCTGGATCACAAGCCTCTGCATATAAAACTCTGTTCCAATGCCATAAATGCCCACTGCTGTTCTCTTTCACAGACCACCTTCTCTCTCAGGCAATGGGTGCAGAGGAGTTTTTAGACCCTTGGGCCTGCCAGGCAGTGCACTGTTTTCCTCTATAATGAAGTTACAGACTGTCGCTCATCCTTACAAGCTGACTCTGTCCCTGCCCAACACCAGTAATTAGGCTCCTGCCCTGTTTTACACAAGAAATACAGTCATTCCCAGGTTTTGAGACTTTTCAAAAATTGACTTTCCTACAAACTTCACAGGGGAAAGAGAAAAAAAGTCTTGCATTACATATCTTCATGAAACTGCCATAAACATCCAACTCAGAGCTGACTCTTCCCCACTCTCCAGCTTTGTCACCCGTCACCCCCCAGAGAGGCCCCCGGTTCCCTGTCCCTCCTCCACCTCCCATCCACAACCTGCATACTTACATACCCGGTTATCAGCACATTTAAAACCTTCTCTACAAGCTGAAGGGAGATTGTGAATAACAATTCTATTTTCTCCTGCTACACCCACATTGTGTGCTCACAACAGGCCTTCGTGGTTTCATCATCCCCCGTTTACATCAAAGGAAGTCCAGGGTACAAACCCAGGTTCTCTCTCCAGGCTTTCATTCGAAACTACTATGCCATGATATTTCCTTGTCTGATCATGAGACGTCCATGTAACCCTCACATAATGAGCGGGACATACCCAAACATCAAAATCCAGGCAACTACAGATACAAGGGGTAGCTTTTATCATGCAGAGAAGAAATAGCCACAGAATTAAGTTTCAGTTTGTTTGTCTCTTTGTTTTAACAAGGAAGGAGAACCTCTCAAAGTCAAGTCCAACTTTGAAGTTGTCTCCCTTCAAAAAAATTGCTGGGACAGCCTACATATCCTACCTGTCAGTCACACAAAAAGAAAAAAAATCATTTTAAGGCATGAGACATGTGTGCAGAATAACATTAACTATACATTCTTAACCGCCAGCATTCATAAAGATTC
Source organism: Desmodus rotundus (assembly GCF_022682495.2). Taxonomy (NCBI): domain Eukaryota; kingdom Metazoa; phylum Chordata; class Mammalia; order Chiroptera; family Phyllostomidae; genus Desmodus; species Desmodus rotundus. The sequence goes on from NC_071388.1 coordinate 32,511,666, forward strand.
ATGTTTGGTAAGTAAATTATGTGGTGGGGCCCTGGAAGTAGAAATATAATCGGCAAAGATCCTACACTTTAATATCTAGACTTGAGAACTGTAAAAAGAGAGACTAAGAAATCTGCACCTTTACTTTCAGTTCTTATCAAGTGAGGGAACCTTGACTTGCCTGAGATGTGAGCAACCTTAAGATGTAGAAGGATAACAATGGATGAATGAACCTGGACGAAGGTCAAAAAGAGGATCAGGCCTAGTTATGGGGAAACACCAGTAAAAACTAGTCCTGATGCAAACTCTCAGTGTCTTTCCCTGCATCACACTCCCAGCTGCGCTCCTCTTCCTTGCACAGAACCAAAAAGAACTTCCATTTTCTTGACTTTGAAAAGAGGAAACACAGTTGATAAAGCAAAGCTAGCTTCGATGCGGGAAGGGAACAGATGGCTTTCGCGGTTTGCAGGAGACAGGGGGCTGCACAGCAATGAGACGCACCGCACCGCAGACGGGAAAGAAAGCTCGCGCCCACAGGCAGCCGGGCTGTAAGGGCTGTACCCGCCAGAATGGGCGAGAGTTTGCTGCAGAAATGGACTTCAAACATCTCTGGGGCTTAAAACAACAACGTTTACTTCTCGCTCACATTTATGTATCCATAGCAGGTTGGCTCACTGGATGTTCTGCTTGCTGAGCGATACAGAACCCAGGCTTACGGAGATGCCATCTCCACAGATACTCCTCCAATTACTGAGGCACGGGAAGGGGAAGTGGCAAAACGCACACCGACTCCGAAGGCTTCCACCCAGAGGGACATCTGTCACCTTTCTCTCACATTTCATTGACCTGAGCAAGTCATGCAATAAGATTTTCGGTTGATTTTTGAAAGTTGGAAGATAGAGGCAAAACATATATTTATTTATTTATTTTATATATTATATACAGGGCCTGCCTGGCACACATCACACCCCTTTTTTATTAAAAAATCGTAAGCATGTAATTCTGTAACAAAACAATGTCATAGTCAAGCACACCAAATGACATTTTAGATGAAATGTTCAAATTAAAACTATAAATTGTGACACCCGTAAGCAGGCGTTACTTTTCCGCTGGACCTTGTATATGACAAAGGGAACACTAGCTAATTTTCAAAGTTATTAAGAAATTGATTCAATATAAAAAGAGTTAGCAGGAAAAGACCTTATAGACATATTGTAAACACTAACTGTTCTGGGGCATAATTCTTGTATGTGCATACACATTAAAAATGCCTATGAAAAAAGTAATCTTTCTATACATTATGCCTATACTACAACAATGCATACAAGATTAAAGCTAGCTATTTTATAATAATAATAAAGCTTGGTAAATGGTTACAATGGAAAACTTTTGAAGGGCGTTGAGACTGGTGAAGCTGGAAAGAGAAATCTGAGAAGAGCAATCAACAGATATGTACCAAGGTAAAGGCAGATTTGTGAAAGTGTAGACGAGCAGTGTTTTTCGGGGTCTTTAACACTGACTCTCTCAAATCTCTGTTGAAAGCAGACAGATAAGATAAATTAGAGGGCACTTTCGCGAGTAGCAAAGTAACAACATTCTGGAATATGATGCTGAGGAAGCCAGGCAGTCTTCGTCCAGGAGGCCTGTTTTGTTTGAAGGACAGTGAGGATGCTGCCTCCCTTTCGTAGGCTGGGGTGGTTTGGTTTGGCTGGGGGCGACCGAATGATTCGTCCATTGTTTTTTCAGTGTGAACTCCAGGTGCCCTGTCCTCTGCATTATCTTTCTGACTTTTTTGAAAACAGCAGAAAGTCAAGACACTCTTTGCGAAAGGAGATTAGGGCCCTTACTGGTGTGGCTCAGCTGGTTCAGCATTGTCCTGCAAAGGGTCCCCAGTCCGACCCTGTGTGTGCGAGAGGCAATTGGTCAATGTTTCTCCTTCATATCGATGCTTCTCTCCCTCTCTTTCTCCCTCCTTTTCCCTCTCTCTAAAAGTAAATAAATAAAAATCCTTTTTAAAAAGAGGACATTAGGTTTCTTTTCAGGCTTATTACCTATAATGAACTAATTTTGGACCTTAAAAAATTTCTTATGGTACCTTCAGATTAACATTTGTACACTCGTTTTTCTCGCTCACTACCGAAACTTATCACAGGTTCATACTTTCTTCTCTAAAAGTCTTGGAGACAACTAACTGTATTTTGGAATTTAGTATTTTTTTATTTTAAAAAGATGGTATGGTACAAGTATCAGGTGCTACGGAACACCCCTGCTGGAGTCCGGGCAGCACCTGTGATCAGATACACTAGTATTTTGGCAGTGCTACACGCAAATACTCGCCCTCAGTGGGGTGAAGACTGTAACTAGCCTCACACCAATTTAGGTTACATTTTCCCCATCAACTAAGTTGCAGAAATCTGTGGTTTTCACAATGGCTTGCTAGATAAAATACAGAATGCCCAATTAAACTTGAATTTCAGATAAAAACATAATTTTTAGTATATGTCCCAAATATTGCATGGAACACATTTATACCAGTAAAGTTATTCAGCGCTTATCTAGGATTCAATTTTAACTGACTTACCTGGTTTTTTACTTGCAAATCTGACTTTTGGGATTTCAGAATCGCAGACAAGTGATTGAGAACATGTATCTAGAAATATACTAATTGAAATACTATTACTAGATGTTCTTCTAGGAGTACAATTTAGTTTGGGTCTTAAAAAAAGTCACAAAAAAGCCCCCACAAAGTTTTATTAAATATGCTTTATGTCAACAATATATAAGTCCTGTGAAAAGGCACCCACATTAACAGTTCATGATATTTCAAAAGTTGGAAATAACATAGCTATCCTAAAAATTTTAATTTACTGTTCTTCCCTGTTCCACCTTAAAATTCATCATCTGTAAAACATTCCTTTTATAAAATTCATAATACCCTCCTGTAACAAAGATATAGCTCCATCTAATGGAAAGAGTATCTAATTACAGTCCCTCATGGAGCTAGAAATATGTCCACAATTATTAGTAAAATTGTAAAGTGAGGGTAGAACCCCCCCTACACACTCGTACACACACAACTTGTACACACACACCAGATAATTTTTTCTGTGCCTTTCCTTTATTTGAAGGCAGATAGGACCCAAAGGTACTTAGCCATAATTTTTGTAAGATCTACTCTTTTCCTTAGATTTGGACTACGAAATATAAATATATTTATATGTTTCACCAGCATTCTAAGTTCATTCTTACCCTATCCCCTATTCACCTATAACATGTAACTTTTAAAGTGTTTCATTATCTGCCTTTGAGAATCATGGCCTCCTCAGAGGCGGAAAGAGCATTAGAGATGATCTAAACCAGTGGTTTCCTACCCTGGCTGAGACTTAGAATCACCTGGACAAGTTAAAAAACACACCTGTCTGGGCCCACCTACATAAATTCTTACTTAAACAGTCGGGGGAGGCCCAGGCTTGGGTGCTGTGTAGAAGCTCCCCTCGGGCATTCTATCGGGCAGCCAGGGGTAGGCCCAGTGAATTGTTGGCTGACCCACACAGTCAACATTTGAGGAAACGAGCCCCACTGAAGGGAAGTGATGCTCTAACCTGGAATGTTAGAGACACTGACATATAAGAAATCACAATTCTTCCCTTTGCATCACAGTATTCTAACCCACCCTTTCTTTTATGTTAAATTTTCACCTACGAAGATATAGCAGGGAAAAACTGAAACTCAATGACATGAAATTAGAAATAAGAATTGTCTTCACTTCTGAGAAAGCTGACCTCCGGGTTCAAATTGTTTTCCTTCATCCCTCTCCCCATTCCATCATCAAGCCTGCTGGTGCTTCCATAAGCTCTGCACGAACTGGGCCTGGGTCCAGTCATGTGGCACTGTAGCCCCTGGCCCTGACGACCATGTTTGGCTTGCGGGAGCCCCTCAGTAAGTATTGGCTAAACAAAGTAAACGAAATCAGGGTGCCTCGAATCCACTCACTCCTTCCTCTCAAACCAAACCCTCAATTCCCCCTGCCTGGGAAACTCTTACAGTCTCTTTGCTACTTTATTTTTTTTTTTTTTTCTAATTTCTCAGCCTTCATTCTCTCCCAAATACTACATTCTGCATTTTACTTTCAGACTAAATTCCCTAAACCATGGCCTTCATCATTTCATTTCCCTGCCCCCAACCACACGCTTTCATTTCAGTTTCATCCTTACTCTCACCCCACCCTCGCCATCCAACCCTTCTCCTCACTGGCCCCCCCCATTCGCTTCCATTCACGCCCCATCCACAGCTCCCTTTCCCTCTGCCCACGCAGACTGCGGTGCCTTCCCGCAGCGGAACACACAGAGGCCAAGCAATCAGACCGGTTCTAGTGGTCCAGATTCCACCTTGGCTACTTTACCACTCTGCGCCTCAGTCATCTCATCTATGAACGTATAATACATATAATATAAGGAGAATGGAGCCCTGGATTTACCTTCTGCTTAAGTCAATTTGGTTTGGGTTTTCTGTAATTTGCAACCTTGAGAGTCTTACCTCTTGAAAAAGAGAAAAGCAGCCAGGAGCTGGCTTGGCATTCACAGGCAGACCAAGGTATTCCGTTAAACATAACATGTAAGTTCACGAAACCCTAACATCAGTCAAGGTTGCTCTGCGACCATGAGAGAGCAAGTCAAAAACAAGGCCATTTAGTAATTGCGTCTGAGCACAGACTAAACCAAGAACACTGTTCAAACCACAAAAGCGATCGAGTATCTCCCTTTTCTGGCTAATATAAGGGGCTGTTGTTGCTTTATCATTACAACTTTAGCCCAACTTGTTCTTCCCACCTTCTAGGGAAGGTTCATAAAGAAACCCAATCACAGAATCACTCCCACTTCCTGGAAGCACCCAACCTTGCTCAAATTCCTGCTGTATTAAACCCTCCCCGATTCACCTAACAGAAGCTAGGGTCCCTTTCAACACCCTTCTAGGGAGATGTCCCCGCCGCCCCTTGTGCTGTGCTGACTCTCTCACTGCAGCGCATGAGCCTCCGAATCCAAATTTGCTGGACTGCAAATGTGTTTCTAGAAGTCTTTGCACTGATGGGCATCAACATTCTATAAAGCGTTTATTGAAGTGATTATTAGTTTAGGCTCTGGAGCCAAACTGCCTGATTTTGTATTCTGGCTTCTCCACTTCCTGGTAAGTCACTTTAAATCTGTGCCCCTGTTTCTCTACTCATCAATGAGACAATAAAAGTCCCCAAAACTGTTATTACAGGTAAAGCCTCAATAAATATTAGCTATTCCTTAGCTGAGCTCTGGCCAGAGACCCTTGCATATCCCAGGCCAAGGGCTTTAAGGGCCTTTAAAGCCTCATGAATTTGGAGGGGTACAGAATATTCCACCCCCAAATATGCCACTTTGGCAGATTAATTATTTAGAATTAAAGTTACTTGAGAAACAGCCTGTTCAAGAAGGACTCTCTGACCTTCTTTGTTCCCCTGAGAGCAGGAAATAAATCTCCACTGTGAAAGGTGCCTTCCCTGTACCAGGAGAGGGGAAGGCATCTTATCACCAGGGATAGGGAACTGAGAGCCCAGAACGCTGTGTAAACAAACCTTGCTACTTCACTAATGCACCACCCTCAGCCCAAACCCCTTTGCCTTGTCAATTCCTCACAAATTTATTGTTTCCTGCCTTGGTCACTTCTTTGAATCTCATATTTTAATGGGGCCCCCATACATGCAAAATTAAATTTCTTTTTACTCCTGTTAATCTGTCTTATGTCAACTTAATTATTAGACGAGCCAAAGAGTCTAGAAGGGAAGGAGGGAAAATTTTTCCTCCACTATAAATTGTATGAAAAATACTGTGTGCACTCTTCTGGGGAGGAATCTAGAGGCCTCATTAAAGGACCCCACGACCAACTAAAGGTTACAAAGCTTTCCCTGTTCTGCCACCTGTTTCCCCCACAAGGGCTAAGCCACCTTTGCTCTAATGTCTTCCCAGCATGACCCAAACTAACCCTGTACTGGAAGCGCCCTCTCAGCTGCCGGCTCTGCTCAGCAATGAAATACTGAGCCTGAACCAAACATAGGTTTCACTGTCAACAAGAAAGAGCCGACCCATGTGGTTTACATGCATTTAAAAAAAAAACAAACAGCATGATCTAACAGAGGAGAAACCAGGGGCAGAGGATAGGGTCACAGAGAAAAGGACACCAAAATAAAAAACCCATTCCTTCAAAATTTTGAGTTTATCTCATTAGCCTTTTGGTTAAATAAGGATAATTGAGTTTTCTTACTGATTTTATTATGTGTATTTATCACATTACTTAGAAAGAAAAACCTTTCATTCTGGAAGTACTTTTGGATGGCACTCCTCAGTACTAACATTATATACAAACAAGCATGTTTTCTTTATTTAAGTACTTGAACTAGAATTGTTACAATCAAAGGTCAATTTATTTTGAAAACATCTCCCTCTTGAGGGCATTACTATTTATGCATCAGTATATTGTAAACTTGAGTACTCTGATACATACTGGTGGGTGGACTCAGAGGTAAATTAGTACAAACATCTTGGAGGACAATTTGGCAACATTTATTAACATTTTAAAACCCACAAGTACTGACTTCTAGGCAAAAACAGTCACAGAAGCGCTATGTGAAGTCACAAATACTGTGGGCCACCTGAATGACCTGTACTTCGTGACTAGTAAAGTGTGATAATGCAGATAGTTAAATAATGTGTAACTATTAAAAGTTAGAAAATCCATATTTATTAACATGGAATTATCTCCAAGACATGCTTGCACATACATATTTGTACACGTATGAAAATAGCTACAGATGAATGCTAGTAATTGTGGCCTTTGAGAGAAGAAATGGGTCAGGAGGGGTCATGGAGAGGAGATGTACTTTTCACTGCATAGCCTTATACATATAAGCTGAATTTTTAAACCATCTATACATATTATCTGTAAACCACAAGTCCAATAAATTGTTTTGTAAAATTTAGAACTTCTATACAGAAGTGCAAAAATCGTAAGAGTAAAGGACAACAAATTTTTTCAAAGTTAACACACCCAGGTAACAAAAACTGATATCAAGGAAAAAAGCACTCTTAGTATAAGACAATCCTAGACATTTGATTGTTTTACCTGTAGGTACAGTACTTCACCCCCTTATCAGCAGGAGATATTTTCCAAGACCCCCAGCAGATGCCTGAAACCACAGACAGTACAGAACTCTAGATATATGGGTTTTTTACATACATATATATCCTATAATAAAGTTTAATTTAGAAATTAGGCACAGCAAGAGATTAACCAAAATAATAAAATAGAACTATTATAATAATATATTGTAATAAAAGTTATGTAAATGTGGTCTCAAAATATTCTACTGTACTCACCTTTCTTCTTCTTGTGATGACGGGAGATGACAAAATGCCTATGTGATGAGAAGAAGTGAGGTGGGTGGCGTAGGGATTGTGACATAGTGTCAGATTCCCAGTCACCTTCCCAAGATACCTGACAAGCACTTTACGGCTCCTCTTTGGCATATTCAAATTGCCAGCTGCACTGCCCTTGAGCTTTGGGACCACTGTTAAGTAAAATGAGACTTACTTGAATACCAGCACTACGATACCCCGGCAGCCAACTGATAACCTAGCTGGATGGCTACTAAGCGACTGATGGGCGGGAAGCACACATGGCGTGGATAGAATAGACAATGGGATGGTTCAGGTCCCAGGCCTGACGGCGCAAGGTGGTGAGAGACTTCATCATGCTACTGAGACTGTGCAGTTTAAAAGTTATGAATTGTGTATTTCTGGAATTTGCCAGTTATCCATGGGTAACTGAAACCATGGAGAATGACAACTATGGATAAAGCGGGGAGGGCAGCTGTATTTCATTATGTATCTCTTGTAAAAGAAATTTGATCTAAAATGGGACTAGATGATATAAAATGGAGAATCTCCCACACACACTCTCGGGAAAATAAAACTTAGGAACAGAGAGACTGATTTCCCATAAATGCCTAATTTACAGAAGATAGAAATGTATCTCTTATCCAGTTAATATCCACCAAGAATCTTTCCCCATCCTCAAGCTAATGAACCTGTTGTGGATTCTGCCTAGATTTCCCCCTTTGCCCTCCTTGCCCATAACTACAGTCAGCTCACCCCACACCCTCAGTGGAGGTAGCTTGCTAAAGCATGGGTTTTTCATACTGTAATTCCTCTGTTGTCTGAATGAACTCAATTTCTGGTCATTTAAGCTTACCTCAGTTTACCTCTTTATTTAGGTTGGCACTCTTAACAGACAAAAATAACCAAAATACCATTATCATACCCAATAAAATTAACAATAATTGCATTTTAAAATATTAAAAATGCATGTCTACATTTGATTTGTTTTAATCATGATCCAAAAAGGTCCACAAATTATATTAGGTTGATTCTTCTCTTAAATCTCTTCTGTAACAGTCTCATCCCTTTTGGTTAATGCTACATCTTTGTTATTGAAGAAACTGATCATATTTATCTTGTAGAATTTCTCATATTCTGAGTATGGCTAATTGATTGAAATCTCCTGGTGCCATTTAACATGTTTTATTCTGCTGCATTTTTTTTTGTAAGCCAGTAGATAAACCTAGACTCAATATGCTTTCTTGAGTTGGTAAATAAAAGTGCTCTATGATGAATTATGTTTGGGAAATGCTGCCTATTTTTTGTAAATCAACCCATCAAGATTCACAGGTGAAGATCTGAAAAGTCCCAAAGCAGGAAAATGTTTAATTTTGCTAAACTGTGCATTTCCCATGGTTTGTTGTTGTTTTGTTGTTGTTGTGTACCTATTACATTCACATGAACTAGAGTCCTGTTTTACACACTGATAAACACTGGAGTAAATATGAATGGTCTTCTCAGAATTCTGTATTTATATGGTGCAAGATACACTGCAGCTGCTCATAAAAGTTTGCTGATAGATTGATCCCGCAGATATTTACTGTGTATTTTCTATTTACAGAGTACTATACTTGGAAACACTGTTCCTGTTCTCAAGAAGTAAGATCGAATGAATGAATCAGCATGTATCCAGGAAGTGGATGCACACGCTCACTTAAAGCATAAAGCAGTAAAACATCAGCTGTGTATGTGGCAGGGTCATAAAGTGAAGGGGCCTAGTGGGGCTCATCAGGTAAGCTCCACGGGCAAGGTCAGCTTTGGAGATTAGCAACATGAACTGGCAGGAGGTCAGAGCTGAGAAGACCCCAGAGATCCTCCGGTCTGGTCTCATTTACACAGGACATGAAGGCCCGGGAACAGGACAGGACTCCATGGCTGATAAGTGATACAGGTGAGGTTTAAAACCCAGATGTTCCTGCTGCTGAACTTATGAGACCCCTGGGTAGATCTTGTTGAGCTAAAAAAAAAGCTCAAACCTGGCTCTGGTTAGTGTGGCTCAGTGGATTGAGTGCCAACCTGTGAACTGAAGGGTTGCCGGTTCGATTCCCCATCAGGGTACATGCCTGGGTTGCGGGCCAGGTCCCCAGTAGGAGGTTCTTGAGAGGCAACCACACATTGATGTTTCTTTCCCTCTCTTTCTCCCTCCCTTACTCTCTGTCTAAAAATAAATACATAAAGTCTTTTTTTAAAAAGTTAAAAAATTTTTTTTGCATTGGGATTATAGAGGGAATGTAAGAAGATCACATGAAGGTGGGAGGAAGCGATTTGGGGATGGGGTTATAGGATAGTTAAAATTATGTGCTCTCTTGGGGGTTCTGTAAGGGAGCACTTTAAAGGAGTGTTAACCAGGATGCTCAGAAACAATGCATACGACTTGCTTAGGCAGAGACAAGCCCTTTAGTAAAGCAGTTGTGTGCCTGGGCCGTGGCTACTCACCATGACCTGCTGAGTTAGGGATTATCATCAGATCACCCGAAGAGGTTAGTTTCCATAGAACCCCCCCTTTTTTTGGTCCAGTCTCATTCAAGTTTATTTCTTTGTAGGTAAACTATTTTGTTTTCCATGAAGCCTTTTGGATTTTCTCTTTATGCTTTGGAGTGCTGAAATTTCTTTCGGATGTGTCTAAACATGAGCTTTTCTCATCATATTGCCTAATGTACAGTCAGCTTTTTAAATAGGACTAACTTTCCTTAGGCTGAGGGAAACTTTCTTCTGTGCCTTGCATTTCCGTTTCTGGGTCCATTGTTTGAATTTGTTCATCTCAACCATTTTCCTTTGATGTTGTTTGTTTTATACATTGTAGGTACTCTTTGGTTGATCCTTCCACATTTACGAATGAGAAGCAATGTTATCACCAGGTTTGGGATTCTTTTGTAGTTGTAAGGGTTTGTTTACCCAGAAATGCACACAGAGATAAATGTGACTTTGAGGTATTATTCACAGTCTAATGAGGGATGAAAATGTGTAAACTGAAAATTCAGCTGATGTGTCAGAATGTCTGGGGTGCAGCTTAAGCAAAAAGAAAAGTTGGTGGTATCAGCTAGTGTGTCAGGAAATTTCAAGTGTAGGAAATAGTGTATCCCACCCAACTTCAGTGGTTGCCTTTGGCTCCTCTGAGGTTGGGCTGGGAAAAGGAAGAGGCAGAATAGTTCCTACTTAAGAGCTGCAATTTGTCACACCTGTCAGAATGGCTGTCGTAAAAAATCAACAAATAACTAATGCAGGAGAGGATGCAGAAAAAAGGAAGCGGTCATGCATTGTTGGTGGGACTGTAAATTGGTGCAGCCTCTACAAAAAACAGAATGGAGGCTCCTCAAATGATTTAAAAATAGAACCACCATAGGATCCAGCAGTTCCATTTCTGGGTATTTATCCAAAAAAACCCAAAAACACTAATTTGAAAAGATATATGCACGCCTGTGTTTATTACAGCATTAGTTACAACAACCAAGACATATAGAAGCAAACTAGGTCCATCAATAGATGCATGGATAAAGAAGATGTAATATATATAATGTGATATTATATGTATTACATACATATATTATATATAATGGGATATTCCTTGACCATAAAAAATAATGAGATTTTGCTATCTGTGACAACATGGATGGTCCTAGAGAGTATTATGTTGGGTGAAATAAGTCAGCCAGAGAAAGACAAATGTGATATGATTTCACTTACATGTGGAATCTAAAAAACAACAAAACAGAAAAAGACTCACAGACACAGAGAACAAACTGAGACCAAACTTGCCAGAGGGGAAGAAACAGAAGGAGGGGCAGAAAAGGTGAAGGGGATGAAGAGGCAACCTGCAGTTACAAAATGAGGGTCACTGGGATGCAATGGACCGCAGGGGGAGTACAGTTCAGTCACTACTGTAGTAACTGCATGGTGACAGATACCAAACTTATTGTGGCAACTACTTTGAAAGGTACAGAAATGTTGAAACAATATGTTGCACAGATGAAATCAATATAATGTTCTTATATGTCAACTATACTTAATTTTTTAAAAAAGAGCTACAGTTTGGTGGTGTGGCTCTCTGGTCAAGAAGAAAGTTTAAGTCTTTTTCTTTCTCCCCAAATCATACATTTCTGCATCTCCTGATGATTATCACTGAAAATCTTAACTGTAACATCTGTGATGCGGCCAATGCCTTTTCTTAGATTACACGGACTACCTACAGCCCCTGAGTATTTGGCAGTCTATCCTACACAGATTCTGTGTTTGGGGTCCCACCTCTCCTCCAAGTAGTCCTCTTAGGTGGACCTAGGCCTGCTCCCTCACCATAGACCAGATCTGGTCCAGAGGAAACACTCACAGAGGTGTCCAACCCACGGCCTGCGGGCCGCATGCAGCCCAGGATGGCTATGAATGTGGCCCAACACAAAATTGTAAATTTACTTAAAACATGAGATTTTTTCGTGATTACGTGTCACAATGTATTTAATGTGTGGCCCAAGACAACTCTTGTTCTTCTAGTGTGGCCCAGAGATGCCAAACTGTTGGACACCCCTGCTGACTAGGGCATTCTTGCATCAGTGGAAACACACCTCTCATTCCTTTGCTGTAAGTAAAATGCTCCAGGCATTGCCTTTGGCATTAGTTTCTGAAGGATGAGCCAGACACTCAGGAGTCTTCAGTTCCTACATCCTCCAAGTAGGTGCCAACTAAGACTAACAAACCAGAGTCCGAGCACCCCCTTTGCAAGCTCTGCAGATTGTAAACACCTCACTTTGGAATTTGGCACCTTTAGTTTCATTGTTTTTCGGACATCAACTAAAAAGGGAGAGAAAAAGTCCTATTGTAAAAGCTTGTTTCACACATAAAAATATAGGAGTGAGGAAATAAGGACCCTTCCATGCTGTTTCCAGAAAGCAGGGCGTCAACTCCCACAATTGACTTAGTCACAACAAAGATGTGTGCCAATCCCTGTTAAGATCTGGTCTCTGGGAGGGGGGAACAATAAAAAAGGCTTAAAGCCAGTTGAACGAGCACCACTATAAGAAAGGATTGCCTGGAAGGGAGGATTGCAAACACTTACACTAAGGCACTTACAGAACATGAGCACTGAAGTCAGACAGACCTGGGTTTAAATTCTAATTTGAAACCCTTGGTAGACTGTCCGACAATCTGAGCCCTTGGTTTTCTGATGTGTAAAAGGAAGACAATAGCTACCTTGAAGGATGGCTGCAGAGCTGAAATGAGATGTATGTAGATTCAAAAACAGAAGGCCCTCACTGAGTGGTGCCCACCATCACGATTCCTCCTCAGCCCGAGGAGTAATCCCTTCCTCCTTCGCGGGCCCATTAATTCCCACTCTGCCTTAAAGACAGATTGGGATCAGCCACCTCTTCCAGAAAGCGTCCCTGGGTGGTATTTCCCAGTCGTTATGGTAGAGGCGTGCTGTGGCGGCAGTAAGCTGATTCACACGGACTACAGAAATCCTGCGGTGGGGGGAAAAGGGACAGCATGGCCACTCTCTAAGTGAGAGAGGGCAGGAGGGCCAGAGAGCCCCCGGGAAAGCCCGACCCCTGCTCCGACAGTCTTTTATTGCCTTTCCGGGCACACTACATCAGGGATGGTCCTCCTTGACTGTGCACAGGTTCGCCGCAGGTGATTACCTTTTCCAGACAACCAAGGGCAGAAGGCAGTTGCTTATTTCAAAGAGAAGGATGTTACACCTCAGGGGGGAAAGTGGTTGAGCTGGTTACCCTCCATACTTGGGTGGTTTAGCACAGCCTTTAGGAAGTTCAAGATACTCAGTGAACATTTGCTGCCTCAATGCCGGGTGAGGGACTTTCAGCCAAAGCAAGTCTCGTAGCAGCCTAGGCACAGCGCAGGCCTGATTCCCCACAGGAGAACCCATCCGTGGGTGTGGATCCTGCCCTTTCAGAACCTGCTCCCACTGGCTTTTCCGAGTGGGAGCTGGGCCACATTTCCCTCCCGTGGAACAGTCCCCTGTACTCCTTCTTGGCCGGAGGTCCCTGCTTCTTCCCTTTGGCACTCTGCCTTGATGTGTGTGGGAGACATGCTTGGAAACGTGGTCTCCAGAAAAACGCGTGGTTCTCTGGAAATGTTCCCTACAGAAATGTTCTCTGTATTTCCCGCCTTGTTTAAGTTAGGACTGCTATAGATCCCACAAAGCTTGCTACTTGCTGGTCTCTCACACGACCCCGTATAAATAATTTGCAAATGCAGCGAAGTACACAGAGCATTGTTATAATCAGTAAGCAACCAGTAGCACCGAAACCCACATTCTGGTTCAGTTCATGAAACAAGTTTTTTGGGTTTAGCCAGCTGAGATTATCACGGAGGGTTTGAAAAACCTCTTGCTTAATCAAGCATTAAAGGCTTGCAGCTGCTGATGTAATTCTAGCTGCAATTTATCAATTTGTCCTTTTAAATTGGTAGAAAAGTCCCTCTAGGTGATGCTGACTATCACTCCAGGAGTACTGGATGGAACTGCACTTCAGGGTGGGTGATGCACAGCTTGGAGAATCCTGGATGGGAAGAGTCCAATGGGGTGTTGCTGGGTCGCTGCCAGGGAAGCCTTTTCTGATATGGCTTCACCCTCCTCGCCAACCACTCAAAGGGTCCTTCTAGAGAGAAAACAGAAGCATACCCTTCTCCCCAAGTTAATAGTGCAACTGGGCCTTCCCATTTTCCTTCCCCTAGTGGGTCTTTGTATAAGACCAATGGGTGTGGGACTGCAGGCCTGTTTTGTCCAAGGTGTTTGTCTATGGGTGACTTTAAATTACCATCACAACTCAAAAAATTGTATGTATATATTGCCAGCATGGTTAAAATCCTGGGGGATAGTGAGTAACTACTGTTTGCCAAATTATTTGAGGTTGCAATCATCTGGGGTTAGCACAGAGAGCAGGAGGCATTCCCCAGAGTGAGGAGGTCCCTGCCCCAGGTATTAAGTGGGGCAGGGAGGAAGTAAGGCTGAATTCGTCCAACTTGCCCATTTGGACCAAAACAATTAAGAGTCTACACACTTTTCCAGGGTTGAGAAATGTCCCCATTCTAGTCATAGAAATGTAAACAAAATAGAAATCCCTTTTTCAAAACTAAGCATGCTGTGGCCTCCCAAAGTGTGGGGGCTGTTCTTTATCTCAGGGGTGACCTGGCTGGAACTCCCCTTGGAGACGTGCAGTCTGAACCAGTTTTAAGTCTGCTGCTAGGCGCCCGCCCAGGCTGGGTGCTGTGCGGAACTGTGGCCCTGGTGTGGCCCCAGCGCTGGGTGCAGGGAAAGGAGGTGAGGGGGACAAATGCCTCCTCCACCGCTGCCTGTCCTTGGCAGAAAAACCGGCCCCTATACACTGCGAGCCTGCTTGCGCTGGCGCCCCCGCTGTGCTGCAAGCTCGCGCACACCTGAGCCCCAGCTGAGCTCACTGGGAGGGTTGTGTTGCTCTCTGCAGCTGGAGTGAACTGTGGAATGGGCCCAGCTGGCACGCATCGGCCCCTTCCTCTTTTCGTCCAAGCCTTTCCTGACTATGAGGGCTGCTCTGCCCTGCTTTTCCCCATATTCCAAATCTAAAGACCGCTTATCTGGGAGACATCCAGCAGCCTTAAAAAGCTGCTGAATTAGCCGAAAACATTGCTCCTGTTCGTTAGAGATCCTGTTCCCCATGGTAGAGGATTCTTAGAAACCTTTGAAGAAAATTTTTTAACAATTAAAAGAACCTTTCTGAAATTCCTCCTGCCGTAAATGCAGCGATTATAAAACCAGTTTCAGTTTTGCTTTTCACTCCGTCTGCACCTTTAAGTCCTACTTCTCGCTAGTGAGGAGAGTGTAGTGGGTCGAAATATGCTGTTGGTGAAAGACTGCCAGGGAGAGGGGCACCAGACTTTCCAAGTATCCTAACCCTATTTTGGGGGTTCAAGTCCTCCCCAAGCATTTAGAACTGCGAGGATGGGGCTTGACGCGCTAGGTGACCAACCTTTATATCGCACTTCCCTGGATGAGCCAGAAGTTAGATTAGGTGATATTGGAGGTCCCTATAAGGCCCCTGCATGTCTTGGGAATTGATCCCAGACACCCTCACAAGGTTCCGACTCACATGGGAGCACCCGATTTCTTGGGCCGTGGGGAGGAAGTGCCTTTTGCCTTCGGAGCTTGGCGAATGCCAAAAGCTCTCATACAAAACCTAACTAAGAATTTAGTTAGCTAAATTCTTCTGGAAAGCTGTCTTCGGAGTCCGGTCGAAACCGAAACACTCATTCACTATCCGCCTTTCCTTATACAGGCAGACAGAGGGAAAGGCAAAATTGAAAGGACCGCAAGAGGAGGCCTGAAAGAAAGAATTTGCTGAGATGCTTTTAAAATATCCAGTTGCTGTTTTTAAAGCTGATTAAAGGCAAAGTCTTTGCTCTTTCTCCCAAGCCTAGACCTAGTTGGGGGTTGTGCCACAGGGGTGGACTTGTGAGTGTTTTTACAGTGTGCCTCTCGTTGCGTGGACTTTTGCTTGCGGCTGACGAGAAACCTAGTGTTCTGTCCCGGTCCATGTCCAGCTAATCCTCTCATGGCGAGTGCCCTTGTGGCTTTTAACTGCTCCATCCGTGCCTGCGAGATTGCGGCAGATGCTTGGGAGAGAGAGCAAGGCTCCTGCTTACTAAAGAGGGTACAGATGTAAAGCGGTCACAAGAGAGGGCAACCTTGGAAGAAATCCCTTTTTCTTTTAAATCCAACACACCCTACAACCCTTCCGAAAAGCAGTTGGTGTCATCTACACTTACCTGGGCTGATGCACGCGCTCCAACCAAGTTCGTGTGTTGAACACAACTGCGGCCCGTAGCCCTGGGTCCCTGTTCCTGGGTGCCAGATGATGCGGATCCTGGCCCACAGGATCCTGTGTTGTGGCAGCAATAGACAAATACACACACACTACAGAAATCCTGTGGAGAAAAAGGGACTGCATGGCCATTCTCTAAGTGAGAGAGAGGGTGAGAGGGCCAGGGAGAGCCCAAGAGAGTGAGCTGACCCCTGCCTGGACAGGCTTTTATTGCTTTTCTGGGCACATTACATCAGGGATGGTCCTCATTTACTATGCATAGGTTCACTGTAGGTGATTACCTTTTACAGACAACCAAGGACAGAATGCTGCTAATGACTTCAAAGAGAAGGATGTTATACCTCAAGGGGGAAAGTGGTTGAACTGGTTACACTCCATACTTGGGAGGTTTAGCACAGACTTTAGGAAGTTCAAGATACTCAGTAAACATTTGCTGCCTCAATCCAGGGTGAGGGAGTTTTAGCAAAAGTGAATCTCATAGCAGCCTAGGTACAATGCAGGCCTGATTCCCCATGGGAGAACCTATCCATGGGTGTGGGTCCTGCCTGCCAAACCTTGCACCCACTGGCTTTTCCAAGTGGGAGCTGGGCCACATTTCCCACGTGTGGAACAGTTCCCTATAGAGGTGCTTCCCAAACATCTTGTGGTCTTTCTATCGTGGCACTAACCACACACTCAAGTTGTTTGTCCTTATGTTTGCTTCCCCTGTTAGAACTGTGGACTACTTGGGTGAAGAGACCACATCTAAGTCATTGGTACGTTTTTAGGACAGAGCCTGGCAGAACAGAAATCAATGACCATTCCTTCGTAACATCTGGGATCTGTGTAACTGACACCCTCTGGACTCAGAGGGACAGGGAAAGAGCAGTTTATAGTCATGGTTCCCTCCCTTGGAAGAAAACATATTCGGTCAATCAAAATCGAGATCTCTGACCCCTACTCTGGTTCTCTGAATCAGACTTAGGGCAGGAAAATGTTTTAGAGAATGCCTCCTCATGGGGAGGGGCAGGGCTTCTGTCTTAAGAGAATTAAACATTGTAAGTTTATATTCAGAAAATTGAAAGAATCTTAATTTGTTGTTTGAGAATAGAGAACCTCCCAAACATTGGCTGGTGGGGGATACATGTCCATTAGTCGTATCACGGAGATGGAAATCAGGACTAGGACAGGAAAACGAGGTATCTGTGTTTATTGAGAGGAAAGGGAGTTACTGAAGTCTGACCAACACCAATCTACTTCCACTCTTCTTTACATACAGATGAGGAAAGTGAGGCCCAGAAGTGAAGAGGTGTGTTCAAGGTCACATAGCTAGTAGGTAGCAGAGGCAGGACTCACAATGCCCGACTGGGCTCCTCCACTGCGTCATGGCCTGACCATGGCCTTGGGTGGTGAGGAAGTAGCACAGCCCCAAGGTGGAGGAGCACTGGATGAAGACTGAGGTGATGGTATGGTGTGATCTTGGGGAAGCCAGTTTGAGACCCAGTTTCTGTTTGTGCAAAACAGGGAAGATAATATCCCACCACACTGCTGAAGGATCAAAAGAGATGAGAAAGCCCTTTATAAACTGCAACATATTTAAAAGTGGCCCTTTGGATTTTAAGTCATCCAGCTTGTAAAAAACAGAAGCACACTGAAGTTGTAAATGTAGACTCTCCAACCGCTTCAGCATAACCACAAATAAGGGTTTCCAGGTAAGTAGGAAAAGCAGTGTTAATCAAAACTTTCTCTGTATTTTAGAATCAAGAGTTAATGGTTTATAAGTGGGTAGCAATATGGGAAAAAGAAAGGTAAAATTAGACCTACTTCTTAAATTGTAAACCATAGTAAATTCCACATAGAACAGAGACCTAAATTTAAAAACTGAAATCATGTAAGCACTAGAAGAAAACATGAATGAATTCTTCAATAACCTGGAAATGAGAAAACTTTTCTAATGGCTCAAAATCCTAAAGCAGTAAGGAAAACTAATAGGTTTAATTGCATAAAAGTAAAAAAAAATTCTGCTAGAACAAAACAAAAAATACCATAAATATGGAGAAAATACAAACGACAAAGTGAAAAGAAAATCTGCAACTTAATCATAAGGGTTTAACAGCCTTAATATAAGAAGTTTTAAAAAATGAAATCCCATATATATCCTAGAAATATGAAAGGTAACCCCCCCAAAAGAAATACAGATGGCTCTTTGTGACACTCAACCTCCCTCACAACAGAAATTCAAACTAAAATTATCCTGAAAGCCACGTCTTACCTATCAGACCAAAAAACTCAAACTGGACAATATAATCTGTTGGCAAGTCTGTGGGAAAATGGGCATTTTCAGTTATTGTTGGTGGGAAGGCTGGTGGGAGGATAAAATGATATTATTCCTCCCTCACTATGGATGGAAATGGCAATGTATATTTAAATCACACATTCCAGCCCTGGCCAGTATGGCTCAGTTGATTGGCATTGTCCCATAACACCACAAGGTTGAGGGTTTGGTCCCAGATGGATGTCTCTCTCCTTCTCCCCTTTCCAATGAGCATGTCCTTGGGTAAGGATTAAAAAAACAATAAACTACACATTCCTTTCTCGTCTGATCTAGAAGTCTCACTTCTAGGAATCCACTCCACAAATTTAATGGCAGATGTAAGAGAAGATATGTGCCCAAGGCCTTTAATTCAGCACTATATAGCAGCTTGGAAAGAATTCAAATGCCCATCGGTTGAATAAACGATAAGCTGGTTGAACAAACTATAGTACATCCACACAGGAGTGACCCATTGACTACAGGATATTAAGGGAGAAAACGTAATGTGGACAAGTGAGCACAGCAAGCTATCATTTAACTAATGGTGTATATAAAGGCACAGATAAGCCATAATTTTCTTTTTAAATGGTTACCTGGAGGGGGAAAAAGGAAGCAGAATGGAGGGAACTAACAGGGGAATTAGATTCTTTAAACATGTATTTTTTAATAAATGGATTTCCCTGTCTGAACTAACCTGCCAACTCCTTAAAGGCATGGTATCTTATTTGGCACAATACACCCACGCACTACTACACAATAAGAGATGTTAACTTTGAAGAATTTTAAACATGTGAATAACACAACCAGATGTTTTTGAAAGGTTATCCTAGAGAAGTAATGAAAGAAGCAGTTGGCGTTTGCAGTGATGTTCACTCCACACGCTCCATAGGCAATTTTATCCACACCCACTGTGACTACCACCTACAGGCATAAGGTTAGCAGACATCATCACCTAATTCCTTCCTCTTACCTGTACACCAATATATTCAACCTCATGCCTGATGTCTTCTGGACCTCAAACTCAGCATGGCCTAAACTGAACTGCTCCCTTGTTGCCTTCTTCCATTGTGACCAAACTCATCAAATTCCACCATCTATCAAGTGCATCACCCTTGACACTTCTCTTTACCACCAATGTCCATCAGCAAGCCCCACAGATTTTATCCTATAAAAAAAAAAGTCTAGGGGGGAACCAAGATGGCGGCGTAGGTAGACACACTGCGCCTCCTCGCACAACCAGAACTGACAGAGAATCGAACAGCAAGGGGGACTGACACCAAGGAAACAGAAAATAATCATTCATCCAGACTGGTAGGAGGGGCGGAGACGGGCACCGGGGTGGAGAGGACTCGTGTGGCTGTGGCGGGACTGAGACTGGCGAAGTGTGGGACAAATGGCGCAGGCAGTCCGAGCACTAGCAGACCCTGCGGTCCCACATTTGCACAGATAAACCCAGAGGGCTGGACTCAGAGTGGCAGAGAGTGGGGCAGGCAGAGTGGCGGGTAGCACCTTGCGGCACCACATTCGCCCACAAATAAACCTGACGAACGGCGGGCAGCGAAGCAGACCGCTGCGCAACCCAGGGCTCCAGCTTGGGGAAATAAAGCCTCAAACCTCTGATTGAAAGCGCCCCTGGGGGTTGGGGCGGCAGGAGAGACTCCCAGCCTCACAGGAGAGGTTGTTGGAGAGACCCACAGGGGCCTAGAGTGTGCACAGGCCCACTTACTCGGGAACCAGCACCAGAGTGGCCCAGTTTGATTGTGGGTATTGGAGTGGAAGATTGAAATCCGGAGGAGAGTGAGGCGGGCGCCATTGCTCTCTCTCGGCCCCTCCCCCACGTACAGCGTCACAGCGCAGCGACCAGCATTACCCCGCCCTGGTGAACACCTAAGGCTCCGCCCCTTAAAGTAACAGACGTGCAAAGACAAACAAACAAAAAATGGCCCAAATGACAGAACACTTCAAAGCTCCTGAAAAAATACAACTAAGCGACGAAGAGATAGCCAACCTATCGGATGCACAGTTCAAAGCACTGGTTATCAATATGCTCACAGACTTGGTTGAATCTGTTCGAAAAACAGATGAAAAAATGAAGCCTATGCTAAGAGAAACAAAGGAAAATGTACAGGGAACCAATAGTGATGAGAAGGAAACTGGGACTCAAATCAATGGTATGGACCAGAAGGAAGAAACAAACATCCAACCAGAAAAGAATGAAGAAACAAGAACTTGGAAAAATGAGGAGAGGCTTAGGAACCTCCAGGACACCTTGAAACGTTCCAACATCCGAATTATAGGGGTGCCAGAAGGAGAAGAGGAAGAACAAAAAATTGAAAACTTATTTGAACAAATAATGGAGAACTTCCCCGTTCTGGCAAAGGAAATAGACTTCCGGGAAGTCCAGGAAGCTCAGAGAGTCCCAAAGAAGCTGGACCCAAGGAGGAACACACCAAGGCACATCATAATTACATTACCCAAGATTAAATGCAAGGACCTACATCCAAGATTACTGTATCCAGCAAAGCTATCATTTAGAATAGAAGGGAAGATAAAGTGCTTCTCAGATAAGGTCAAGTTAAAGAAGCTCATCATCACCAAGCCCTTATTATATGAAATGTTAAAGGGAGTTACCTAAGAAAAAGAAGATCAAAAATAGGAACAGTAAAAATGACAGCAAACTCAGTTACTAACGACCACACCTAAAACAAAAATGAGAGCAAACTAGGCAAACAACTAGAACATGAGGGTTGTCAATAAGGGAGTGGGAGGGGGAGAGGGGGGTAAAGGTACAGAGAATAAGTAGCATAGATGATAGGTGGAAAATATACAGGGGGAGGGTAAAAATAGTGTAGGAAATGTAGAAGCCAAAGAACTTATAAGTATGACCCATGGACATGAACTATGGGGGGGGGAATGTGGGAGGGAGGGGGGTGGGCAGGATGGAGTGGAGTGGGGGGGGGAAATGGGACAACTGTAATAGCATAATCAATAAGTATATTAAAAAAAAAAAAAGAGTAAAAAAAAAAAAGTCTATAACTTATCCACCTCTCCTCCTCTCCAAAACGTTAATCTGCCATCACCCACAGGACATTAACATCCTCTCCCCTCACATCCAATATAACATGAACTATCCCAAGAACAAGACAGATGTAATTGAGAAAGTTATTACAATCATCTGGGAAAGAACCAGAGATGCCACACTAGGGCAGTAAGTGCATTCGTGTTGGGGAGCTCGTAAGAAAATGATCACGAAAATTAAAACTTATTTCAAACACTCCCAAAACTGATTATGTAAATCTGTGTACTAGAACAGTCAAGACCTATCTGGCAACAAATGCTACTGGTATCAGGGCCCATGGTCCACCTACGTACCTTAAGTAGAGACACTGCCACTTTGGGTTAAAAGTAGAGAGACGCCACACTACTTGAGACCACTGGAACATCAAGAAATCTATACAGTGGCTAGCACCTTCCTATTGTTCTTCTCTTCTGCAATCTGGACTTTGCCAAACTATTCTGCTTAAAAGAATTCTCAAACGCCTCTTAATTTAGGGGGGAAGGTCCATCCACTGAGAAGTTCTAAATAATTAATGGATAACCTACATTTTTAGAATGATTGTGGTGGGGGGGTGCAGAAAAGAGTTAAGGAGACAAAATGCAACGGGCTGAGTAAATTATAATTTTTCAGACAAGGAACAGATTTAATGGCTAAGACAGAGTTCAGGTCTGGTTTTCTGTTGCTAATGCCTAGAAGGGTTCTGGTTGGCAATTAAATATTGGTTTAGAGCAATACCATCTCATCCAGACTTTATGCTAATTAGAAAGTCAACACCCTCTGAAGCAGAGGGCAGGAAGGAGTCAGTGCTGAGCACTATGTATAAGAACTGCTCTAGGCACTCAGGGTTACATTTATACACTGTACACAAATATTTGAGACTGTCAACAATTTTAAATATTTCACTACATAAAGCTATACCCAAACTGTGCTTTATTATTTCCCATACAGCACTACATATTTTAGCCTGAGGACATTTGTAAAAGCAATAAAAGTTCCAGAAATCCTGGGATGAATTCCACTAGCTAAAAGATATTTAAATAGCGCTAACAGAAACTACCAGATAGCCGGCATCATGTAAACAACAAACACGTAAAAAAAGAGACAAACTTAACATACAGAATGCTTTTTTTTATTCACAGAAAACTAGAAGTCCAGTTCTAGACGTTTCTCTTGAATACTTCATGTGTTTTGCTAGTAGGCAGAGCCCTATAAAAGGCGGCCCCACCTAGTCCTCAGACTCAGATCCATCCTCATCTTGACTAATCTGGAAGTATCGAAGTTCGTAAGTCTCCTTGTCAGATGCAACCACTCGAAGCCAATCGCGAAGACTGTTCTTCTTAAGGTATTTCTTGGTGAGATATTTCAAATATCTTAAAAACAAAAACATGAATTTCATTAAGAAATAATACTATGTAGAGGCATACTACATATAAGATATGCACTGTTATATTCATCTTTTGGATTCCCAATTCCTTCCAAAATACATTGTATTAACTACTGTGCGACACCGCTAGGGATACAAATAAGGTAGTCTCTCAACCCCAATTAGCATCAGTTTATTTTCCACAAAACCCTACTCCCATCTCATTAAATCTAATATTCTTATGTTAGAAAAACAATATGCAGGAGAGCAGTATAGCTTTTTCTTCCATCTTACTGCCACAATGAGATTTTAAAACTAAATACACAATTTCATTCTTCAAATGTATCATGCACCATCAACCTTCAAACCTCAATCTCACTTTGGATCAACAAGGGGAAACCTGTCAACAGGTTCCACTTAAAGTTTAAGATTATTCATAGCCTTGCAACTAATGCACGGCTGCCCTTTATTAAAAAAGGCATCAGTATGGTTTAATTTCATCACACCAGCCATTCCCTTCCATTTACACTTCACAGCATTCCTAACTACCCAATCTTATCCAGCCTCCCTGCCCTTTGCTAATGCTGCTCCCTCTACACTCCACTGGCAACACTACATTCATTTTCAGGTTTTCTGCTAATTCTTGGGCCCTCCCTATCTCACTTTATATTTATCTGCATGTCCACAAGACCCTCGAGGACAGATACTTCCTTTCATCTCCAAACTCCTAGTGATTAATTTATATACAAGTTGGATTACAGAGCCTAGGATTTAATGGACAAGAGGCCTGGACTTAACCTGTCTGCTGTATTTTCATAGTAAGTTACACTCATTGACAATCAGCCTAAATAACCAGAACTGTTAACTAAATACATTTTCCATTCAAATAGGCCTCATTAAAGTTCAAAGCACTTTTGATATATCTCACAGACATCAACATATCTATTCTTACATATGAATAGAAAATATTAGGATTACATTCTGTAATTATTCCACTGAAATTACCAAAATTTCAGTAAAATATTATGAAAAACAAATACTAACCTTTTAGAGAACTGTTTCTCGGAAACAACTGTGATTTTATTCTTGAAGCGTTCAATGTGAACCACATTCCCAAGATTTCCAGTTTTTCCATTGACTTTAACCTTTTCCCGCAGAAACTGTTCCTATTTTAAAACAGAAAAAATGCAAAACTAGGGAAGGAAACCCTAGATATTCACTAGGGAAGGTACCCTAGGAATAGAGCTTAGGTTAAAATCAAATACTACATACTTAATCCCTTATTAAGAACTCTACAAAGATAAAAATAAACTGAGTAGAGTGATACTTACAAAATTTGCGGAATCAAAAATTCCATCTTCTACTGGGTGAGTAAGGTCCAAGCCAAACTTCCAGGTTGTCTTCTTAGGCTTCTTGACTTTCTGTAACAGAAAGTTATCATAATTATGACTTTCCAAAAATATCCATTCATTTTATATACAAACTTTAAAAATCAGTGCAATGGTGTACACTACTATCAGATTATATGAAATGGTATAAAACTCTAAAAAATTGCTTAACATCTATCAGACAGACACTCCTTAACTTCATTTAAATCAAGTTTTTTGCAAAATCCAATGGAGATTTCCCATTTGTCATCCGAATGTCTCACAAATACAAAACTCAAAGCAGGAAAATATATGGTGAGCTTCCTTCATCAGAAGATTCCAAAGAAATCACATTTTTACAACTGGAAAAGATTAAGGGGATCAATCCACCTTCTTCCGCCGAGTTAAAACTAGAAACACCCACTCAGATATTTGAGCCTTTAATCACACTCCCTTTGTTATGTTACGGAGAAAAGTTTTATGGCCTTTATTATTTCCCATGTCCAGTTTTAAACTACCAGGTGCTTTTTTCTATAGGACAGGTGCTGCTTTACCACTGCCATCCCAATGCAGACGGGGAATAGTATACCACCTAGTACAAGCTCAGTTACAACCACTTAATAAATCCAGAAGATTCAATCCTTATGCTGTTATAGGTGAGAAAAGGGGAGGGGGACCTTTGGTCTGGTAAAGATTTTTTTTTAGTTTAAAAAACACAAGTAACTTAAGTTTTCCAGACTCAGAACTTTTAGACCAATACCATGTAATAAGGCTACACAAATGAAATGAGGCTATCAGCTCCAAATTAGATCTACCCAAACGGATACTAAGTACTAAGGCCAGTTTTCTTTCTTAGGTAGTTGAGGAACTTGTGCCAAGAAATATTATCCCAAACTTTATATTGGTAAAAAAAAGGATACTAGTTGCTGGGCTCGACTGCATGATTTATAGCTCTGTTGGGGCATTATTTAATTTAGGAGATGCGAAGAACTTCTGTCCGGTGGTGCAGATAACCCAGGGGGCCTACGACCCCCTTGGACATCTCCCAGTTTTGTATATTTTATTAACAGAAATATTACCCTCCCTAACGTTTTTGAAAAATTTTCCGACACAACCCCAATTTCTCAAATGCTCTCTGGACCGATTTTAACGTCTTACTGGTCCCCTTAGTAATCAGTAACGTAAATAAAATCTTTAAAGCACATTCCTTTTATATTTTCCCGAGAGTCGTAACTTGTACCTTTAAAATAATTCCTTCCTGAGATAATAAACAAACTTCTTCGCCCAGTTATTTCTTAAGTTCTCTTTAGTAACACGGGCTATCGCGGAAACGCGCGCCTCGGAGCTCCGTCCGCCCTCGCCAGGCCGTCGGGCCCGCCCGATACCGACGTTTCCTTTCTGGTGCAAGTACATAGGAGCAGCATCGGCATCATCCGGGGCGAGGGAGGAAAGAAATGGCCCAAATGCTGTCTGTGCCACCAGCCCCGCTCACCGTTGTGCCTCCTTCCCTGCGCTCGCACGGCCACCCATCCTAAGCCAAGGCCGGGCCCACCCCGAACTCCACAAGACCGCGTGGAAAACCACCTTGAGGCTTAACGTGCGGGCTGTTTTCCTGTCCCCGTTCCCATTTCTACCCTCCCTTTATCTCTAATGAGACAATCTCGACCCTCCAGACGCCTATCGTGTACTGGGGGAATAAGACTAGCTCAGGTAGACCACGCTCACTCACCGGCGCCATCTTGCCCGTCGTCCGAGAGACCAGAAAGAAAGCGGCAGCCGCCCGCACGTATTTATAGTTAAGCGTGCTGCGTCACGCGCCGAGAACGTGAGATCTTTGTCTGCCGGAAGAGAATTTGGGGAGGAGCACGGCTGCGGATAACCCAGAAACCGAAGGCGTGGCCCGGGGAACGTGTAAGCGTAGGCAGTCGCGTTTCTTGGGAGCGCCCTCCAGCGGCGGCATTTGAAATGACTCACCGTTTTCCGCGGGCGACGGCACGTTCTCGTAGGAATCATCTTCCACGAATCGCCAGGATCTTCTTTTCAATCAGGGCAAGGGATTGTCTGAGGTTGCTCTGAGATCTCCTGCCGTACACAACAATTATAATCCTCCAGTGAAAAAGTTATTTCTGTGTCTATGATTTGTTTTCTAGATGACTGTTGAGGGAAACCAGTGTTTCTGGAGTCCAAATAAACTAGGTTTCCGGGCCGGGGTTGCGGGAGGCGGCACGGTAGGGGGAGGGGGGTGGGGGTGAGGGTTGGTGGGTGGAAGGCCTTTAACAGAAGGTTACTAGTGCTTACTTGTTCATTCGTTGGGTATAATTTATTCTGTGTTACCATGGGTTTTACAGTTAACCCTAAAAATCCTCACTTCCATCCAAAATGCCTCCCAGTTAAAATTCACCGAATATTTTCAAGACCTAACTTCGAAAATGTATAATGCTCACAAGAGTGGGTGGTGGGGGTGGTGACCATCTTGATGATAAAAGGAAAAAATAGCTTTGGAACTTTGAAGAATTGTAATTGACGTCGGATTGTGAAAGTGTTTTGCCTCTCAGAGTTTTGCATTGGACAGTGACCCTAGAAAGTAACAAGGATGTATATATCCTTTTTGACAGCAATTAGTAATAGTGGGAACTATGCTTTAATGAAATATACAACGTGTAGGGGTCTGAATAAAGGTACCAAATTCCCAGATAGCCATTTCAAGAAGAAATTTTGGGTCTTTGCCTTGAGTACCACAATAATTTCATTTCTTTTCCAAACATTAAGGGGGTGGGGAGAGGGGAAGAGAAATTAGTATCTCCTTTTCAAGGGTTGCTCAGGCTGCAGAGAAAAGTAATCTTTGTAGTATTAGATATTTTTGGGGAAAAGCAATTAATTGAGGCATTTACTATTTTATTTTGCTTGTTTTTGGCAGCCTTCCATGTTCCGACACTTAAAAAGAAAAACACTTAAGAACTATTAAAGCCATTTGTACAAACAGGATGTTAAAAACAACACATTCAAAATAACTAGTAATCCCAAAGTAACTAGTTAGAAACTATAATGGAAAACATTTTTCTCTTAGGGGAAAAACTTAAAACTATTAACCAGAAGTGTGCAGATGGTAAGATTAAATATAAATAACTCAATTCTTCCCAAACTTTACACACAGAAACAGTATATATTAATTAATGCCTATCAGTGCCCCACAGATATACATTTTGACAACAAATTCTAAACCATATGAAATAATAAGCGTCTGAAAAGAGCCAAGAAAATTTAGAACAATGAGCGGAAGTTGTCTTTCCAGCTATTCATATACAAGATATTGTAATATATGACAGGCATATTTCTGATATATTATAAACTTCAGTCACTGGATCTACCTGATGTTGCAGCCTGAATAAATCAGTAAAATAAAATACAGATATGGCATATTAAATTCATAGAGAAATCCCCTCCACATATAGCCACCTCTTAAAAACTGGTTAAAATATGGTTTTATAGATAATTACTATGGTTAAGCTGGTGGAAAACTAAAACAAATTTCCTTTTGAGTCAAGAATGACAAGCCCCCATGCTCATCGGAGTTTGGGGGGTAGAGTGAGTTTTGCTCAAATAGCATGAAAAACCTGCAATCTAAAAATGTAGTTTAATGTGTGATTGGATTGGTAGTGCCAGACAGAAGAAGCGAATGCAAATGACCTCTGGAGAAATGAACTTTAAATACTAGCACTAACTTGGAGCAATAGAGCTGACAAAAAAAATTTTTAAGCGCTAAATAACACAGGGACTAAAATGAATTTCATCCATGAATGAACATAACTTTAAAAAAAAAACCTATACAATCAAACTCAAATATGAGATTGTTTATATGGAGTAGAGCAAATGGAAGAAAGGCAAAATTTAGAGAAAAAATGACTAAATTCTTAGATTCGGGGATCCCAATAAACACCAGGCAGGCATGGTAATTTCAAAGAAATGCACACCCAAAAACGTTGTAGTGAAACTTCAAAACACGAACACAGAATTATTTCAAAAGCATTCATATAGAAAAGACAACATATTCACCAACAGGAGTTATATTCACAGCCGACTGCACATTAGCAACAATACAAGCCAGAAGTGGAGGATTATTTATTACCTTCACAGTGCTGAGAGAGAATAACTGCCCACCTACAGCTACAAAGTACAATATAAAACTATGTTTCAAGAGATTAGATGCATTTAGATATTTTTAGATAATAAAAGTGGAAGTTTGCTACCAACAAGACTCTCAGGAAAGGAATGCTGAAAGATATACTTCAGGAGGGAGACAATGATCGTAGAAAAAAGGTCAAATGGCAAAAGAAATAATGAGCAAAGAAAATGTCTAACTTTTGTGAGTAAATATAAAAAGCAATAATTGAATAAAAAGTAGCAATCGTATGCCAAAATATGACAAATTAGATGAAATGAATGCCTAGAAAAATACAAGTTAGAATTTACACGAGAAGAAAAAGAACATCTTAATACTTACGTCTTTTAAATAAATTGAATTTTTAAATAAAACCTTTCCACAAGAAAGACACACAGACAGCCCAAACATTTGAGAAAGAAATAATGCCAATTGTAACAAATACCTTTAATGCTCAAACTCACATTCTGTCAATTTATCTTTTAATCCAGAAGAGGAAAGCATATATCCAGTTTCCTATCCCCATTGGCTGACGATGGTCTGTGGGATGTCGACTCCCTCCTACTTCCAGGTTACACGCGGGTGAGTGTTGGTGGGGAGGTTCCCACAAGTCTTCCATGCATCATGTCAGAGAAGCCACTGTTAAAAAACTGTACCTGCCCCAGACGGTTGCTGTTACCTTCTTTCTCTTGAGTGGGCAGTTCAAAAGTATATTCATCAGTGCATGGAAGATCCCAGCAGGATTAAGCCTCATTTGTCCCCAGCCCATTCATTTTTGCGTTCGCTCCTTCCCAGTTTCACCCTTTCAGTTCCTTACATCTGTTACCTGGGATCGTTTCCTGAAACAAACCAAATGCATGTGGCCAATAGGCTAAGACACCAATTTTACATACTTTCAGTCATCAACTTTCTTTAAAAATGAGGCCAGCAGAACTTTGACACTAAAACCTGTGTGTAAAGGACGTTGTGAAGGAAAAAGTCTCTTTCATGAAAAAAAAAATGTATAGGATACTTTATATATATATATTTTCACAGATACATTATTAGCAAACATATCCAGCAATAGGCCATGCAGCAAGTTGTGTGATAATGTCATTATTTGTAGTTTATATGTAATTGTACAAGTACAATTTAAAAGCATCTGCAGATAAATGATCAGAATTAGTATGTGGATTTATCAAGATTGCTGGATACAAAGTTCATGTAGAGAGATCAAGTGTATACTTAAAAACTAGCTATAAATTAGAAGATAAAAGAGTTAAAGATATTTTTAATAATGTAAATATTATCAAATGTTTAAGAAAAATAAAAGGTGTATAAGACCTTTGTGCAGAAATAAAGACGATAATTGAGAGAGCTTAAAGAATACCAAATAAATAGGGGGACATTGGATTGGAAAAGCCAATATAATAAAGATGCCAATTCTCCCCAAACTGGATTATAGGTTCAATGTGATAGCAAACAGTAGCTTGATTTCTTCCTTCTCATCCTTCCTCCCATTTGCCCTCCCTTCCTTTTCTTTTTTCGAACCAGTTTGAAAATTTGTGTGGTAACAGAGATACCAGAATAGACAAAATATATTTGAAGGAAAAATGAAGTGGAAGGACTTGTTCTACAGATTAAGATTTATTTTAAAGATACCCTAATTAAAACAGTTGGACATTGTTTCAAGGTTAAACATATAGACCAATAGAATAGAACAGAGAACCCGGGAACAGACATGCACAAATGGGTTTTGTCACTCAGGGCAAAAGGATACTTCAGAACAGTGGAGAAAAGACAGTTCTCACAGTCCTTATTATTTTTCTGATTGAACACATGTAAATCAGTGTACACTTGCAAAAACATAAGCCTTATGCTTAACATAAAATTTTAAAATTTATCTACACTAGCATTTTGTACTGGAAAGATTATAGATATTTTAATGAATGCTTGTGATATTCTAATAAACATTTATCCATGTAAGTACCAGTATGGACTTTGAACCATGAAAGACTGCTGTGACATGTAGCCAAACTCTGACCAGTGTTCTGGGTCACGCTGCATTTGCATTTCATATACCTGCCCCCGCAGCTGTCTCGGGTACCTCCATCAGGAAGTTTCTTCCAGGGGATCAGATGGCGTACTTTATTCCACTGTTCTCTCTCGGAAGACCTCAGCTCGGTTAGCATCACAAAGAATCCCGCTACAACACAGAGAGTACAAAGTGTCTGCACCCCTGATATTCAGTTTTATTAAAACCCGTCTTACTTGCCAGTAGCTAATTTGTAAAACAGGAATCTGTAAGTATCCCTTTACTCAAACTTTCCAGTCATCAAAGCTATCACTTCATAAGGGCTGTTAAAAAAAGAGAGATTTTGTATGTGTAGTAAAAATACCATCTCACAGTGTTTTTTTGTGGTATTTTCTCTTTTTCTGGCATGTGCCTCAAAGTGGAGCATGTTGGGCATCACGAGGCATTGTGCCACCCATCTCCAGAAAAATATACCTGAAAGACAACGCAGCACACACAGTCTTATGAAGGCAAACTTAACAACTTTGACCATGGCTGTGCTACAGCCTTCTTACTACTGAAGAACCTTGCTTTTAACACTTCTGACCTATGGATATTTCGTTAGATACTCCTACATGAAAGCCAAGGGTACCAGGAAGGAACAATAAGACCTCAAGTCACTGCTGCCTGCCCTTTCTTCACTAATTTGATTAGAGAGCATTAAAAACTATGATTACAAAATTTATGTCCGCTTCAATGCATCTTCCCTTTGTGTGTATTTGGGAAAGCCTTATTGTTTTTGTTATTTTAAACAAATGCAGTTTCAGAAGTAAGATTTTCTTGTTATACAATGCCACAGGTTTTTTGATTGATCAGTCTTTAAAAGAGAGCCAGTATCTCTGTCCATTGCTTACTTGTATTACTTGTCACTTATAACTTAGTTGTTCACCTATTGGTGGCCATTTAGATTATTTCCAGTTTTTCTATTATAAACAATGCTTTGAGGAACTTTTTAAATTAACACAATTAGCTTCTTATGCTGAAAGCAATGTTCATGAAGGAAATGAGAAGGAAAAAAGAAATTGCATAAAGATATCTAAAATCCCACTTACTCAGAAATTGCTGTTTAACATTTTGGGGCACGTATGTTTGTGTGCATATACGTCCTTTAGCTTATGCAAGCTATTACATACATTTACACAATGGAATGGCTCTATACCTACTTCTTTGAATCTTAAAAAAATTTTATTTAGAAATTATTTTAAACTTACCAAAAATTATAAAAAATTCAAGGAACGCATCACCTACATATGAATATATAAAAATCTGAATGAAGGATATAGACATATATTTATATATTCTTTATCTAGATTTTTACCTATTAACCAACATTTTCCTCCATTTATTTACATTTGTTGTCTCTTTCTCTCCATCTACACCCCCTTAGTCATTCTAGTCATTTGCGGGGGCTTTTAGTATGTTTGAATTTCTGGTAGTGCTAGTCCCTCTCATAGCTCTTCTTGTGTTTTCCTAGCTACTCTCTCATGTTTATATTTTCATATAAACGTTTTAGCAACTTGTTTAACTCCATAAAAAAGCTTGTTTTTTAAATTAGGACTACTTTAAATTTATAAATTAAATTAGGTAGAACTATTGTCTTAATAATGTTGCACTCTCAGCCAAGAATAATGTCTTTCTATTGTTTAAGTCACCTGTGTGTCTTTCAGCAGCCTTTTATACTTTTCTTCACGTAGATTTTGGACATTTCTTTGTATTTTTATTATTATATTTTTATCTTTTTGCTGCTATTGTAAATGAGGCTTTCTTCCATTATATTTTCTAATTGGTGAGTATTTTTGTATAAAAGCTGTTTATTTTTGCTAATCTTATATCCTGCTACTTTAGTGAATAATTTTTACATTAGCATTATCATTGATTATCTGGGATTTTCCAGGTATACTATCAGGTCACCTGAAAATAGAAAAGTTCTATTTTTCCTTTTACTTTTACAGTTCTAATATGTTTGTTTTCTGTTGTCCAATAGCACTGATTAATACTCCCAGAGCAATGTGTGGTGGTCTCGCCTAGTTCTTGACCTTAGAGAGAATGACTTTAGTGTTTTTCCATTAACTTAAAAGACTCACTTTAGGGATTTTCCACATACACACACACACACAAATATACATATATGCATACAAGAGGGGAACTCCCCCAAACCCAGTATTTATTTAAAAATTGCATATTTATCCTTACATGTTTATACTTCAGTCACCTTCAAAGTACTCTCCATCTGATGCAATACACCTATCAAGACTTTTTCCCACTGCTCAAAACAGTTTTTGAACTCATTGATTTTGGTGCCTTTTAGTGCTTCTGCTGTTTTTTGTTTCACCTCTTTCATATTGGCAAAACGTTTCCCTTTGAGGACTGTTTTCATCCAGGGAAACAAAAAAAGTCACTTTGGGTGAGATCAGGTGAATAGGGAGGGTGGGGCAGGACCATCATGCTGTTTCTGGTCAAAAACTGCTGAACACCCAGCACGGTGTGGGCAGATGCATTGAAAGTCTTCAAAAAAAAAAAAAAAACAAATTCACTGAAGCCAAACGCAGCCTCTGGAAACATCACCAGCTGGTGCACTGACACAGATGGGTCCCTAGAACACTCACCTAACAGTGCGGGAAACCTGTACTACAAGGGGCCCCTCTCATGTACACACACATGCACACACACACCCATACATGTTATATATACGATGTTAACATATATAGACATGTTTTCATTCGCCTCAATATTCGAGGGTTTTTTTAGAATGAATTGTTTTATTTAAAATTTTTTCAGTATCTATGGAGAAAATATCTTTCCCTTTAAACTTATCAATATAGTAACACTGTTAAGATTTCCTAAGATATTATTTTCCATGGGAGTGAATTATATTAATAGACTTCCTAATGTTGAACTATTCTTGCATCTCTGATATAAACTCCATGTAGGCATGTGTATTTTCTTCTTCATGTGGTATTTGAGTTTAATTACTAATAGTGTATTAGGGTATTTGCATGAATGTTTATATATTTTTGTTTTTAAAAAAATCAACTTTAGGATAAGAATTTTATACTTTTGTCATAAAAGAATTTAGAAGTTCTCATTTCCTATGCTTGGAACCCCTCTATCTAACTTTGGGAAACCATCTGGTCCTTAGGGTTTGGTAAATTCCCCTGGGAAAATATCTGGGCCTGGTCTTGGTTTTGGCTGGTTTGTTTGGACTTTTTTGTGGAAGTTTTTTGATAACTTGCTCTATTTATTTTATTAAAATTGTTCTAAGCTTTTTGTTTCTACTGAGGTTGATTCTAATATTTTCCAAAGAAATTGTATCATGTAGGTTTTCAGATTTGATAGAATGTTTTATTTTTATTTCCTCTGCATTAGCCATTCTTCCTTGTCATTTTCTCATTTTTTATATTTGTTTTCTTCTTGTATTTACCTTAAATGAATTAGCTAGTGGTTTATTTTGTTAATTTTTCAAAGAACCAGAATTTTTTTGAATTGGCTATTTTTCTATTTACCTCACTTTCTGCTGTTATCGTTCCTTCCCTTGTACTCTTTTAGTTTATTTTGCTGTTATTTTTCTAGTTGTCTGGTTTAGGAATTTAATTCACTTATATTGTCATTTTTATTGATGGAGAAGCCAAGCCTATGAAATTTCCCTCTATATTGCTTTACATAGGTTTTGATGTATAGTGTTTTCATTATCACTATTTTTCAGGGATTCTTTATGATTGTAGTTCCCTTTTCATTGTAGAATTATGTAATAGGATTTTACATTTTCAGGTAGAAAAGTCTTTTTATTTTTACTTGTTTTCAATTTCACTTAGGATGGTATTACAATGTTAATAGTTCTAATTTATAGAAACCGGTACTTTCTTTGTGCCCAAGTATCTTTTTTTCCCTGAAATTTCCATTTGCCTTTGAAGAAAGATATATATTTTAATATGAGGGTGATTATTTATATATACATATGTAAGTATATATTTTCTAAATAATTCATTATATATATACACACATATATATATTCCAAAATACTTCTCCTTATTGTCAGCAATTAAAATGTACTAGGGTGAAATTTAATTGAAACACACACATAATTGTGAACAAACAAGGCAGACACACTGCCGATGTTGTACAGATGAAACTCCTTTCTCCCAATTAGAATCTGTGTTGGGAATCTGGTGGCAACTGAAGTTGCCAAGCCTTTTTCGCCCTTGAACACTGGGGCACAATCACTGTGATGCTAGGAAGTGCCCACCGTGTGGCCCAAAATTATTTGACTGGATTTAGAAATAACTCTCAAATTGGACAATGGATTGAAAACTTTGTAGGTGGGTCCGTTGAACCTATACAGATCCAGCAGTTCTAACTGATACTTCTGAATGTACTGTGGGTAAGATGTTTTAAGTTTCCAGTGGAACGCCAGCAGAACACACGTTAGACAAGCAGCATGGATTCAATGTGGCAAATCTACAGGACACCCTCTATTTGGACAGAATGTTTAATTATGAGGTTGGGGCCAGGGAAGAAGACTCCGACAGGTTGATAGATAACACACAATTAGCCCCTTTTCACTGTCCCCCCGACACCCGCCCCCTTCCCAGTCCTACCTCTGGGAAACAGAGCTACTGGTATTTGCAAGTGGCAATAAAGAGTGGGGCTGAGGGGTGGAAGACTGGTGCTTCTTTTACTGCCCAATTATGCTTGCTGGTCCTGAAAGGTTAAAATATCAGTAATACCAATCATGGATATAAAAGTGACAACTGCCATAACAGTCTTGGCATGGCTCACATCTCAGGGAATGAGAGAGATGTCCTAGAATAGTATAATGTAGAAAAGGAAGAAACTACTGAGCCATGTAGGGATGAATCTGTCCCGATGGTGTTGTTGAGACATGGTGAGGACTGGAGAAAGGGTGAAGGGTCTGCTTCAGAGACTCATCATACCATCCGTATCACTGTAGAAAGAGAAGAGCAACCCTGGTAGGGCAGGAACTCCTCAGACCCTGGGAGGTCAGGGTTAGGGCAGGAACATCAACCTTTCTTGCATTAATATGTCTGGAAGGGTACACAGGAAGAGGATCAAGATGAGATGTTTTCACTCTTGTACCTATAGAATTTTGAACCACGTGACTATTTACCTATTTAAAAAGCTCCTAAAATTTTAAAAATAAAAACAGTATTGTACCTGAATCTAGAACTAAAATTTAGAAATTAATATTCCAGGCCATAAAGCTAGGACACTCTCTAGAAAGGACCTAGAATACAAAGACACATTAAATACAAAAGTTAGACTTTCTTTTAACAATGGTATACATATTAATTCATACAGTTTTCTAGTATGAAATTTTTTAGAAATGTATATATACAAGAATACTGCAAGCTGTTAAATTTATTTTTATTTAATATAACCGATGAAGTTAACAGACAAGTATATTTTAATGTAACAAAAAGTTATAATTGATAAGTTTACCATCTACATTTCAAAGAATTTCAACATTTTAGTATAGCCAAAGACTTAACATTTGAATTTTACCCATTTTTGAAATGTAAAATGCACAATTATAATACCCATACTACATTTCTTATAATTTTAAAATTTTAGCTAAAACATGAGTCTCTGCAAATAAAAGCAAGAGTTCTCCTACACCTAACACAAATAAAATGCATTACTAATAAAGTGCCATTGGATTAGATAATACTATTTTAACTATTTTATTTTGGAGAGGATGACAAAAGCACATAATAGTATAGAACTAGTCATTTTCATTATACTAGTGTAGAACTAGTAATTTGCATTACACTTTGTAACAAGCATGAGTGCTTATAGTAGATATTAACCATAATACAGGATTCTTCTCAAGAAAGATCACAACTATGACTTATGACAAACTATATCATCATCACTGAACATAGTGTCCAGAGTTTTTAAAAAGTGCAACCGTGAACTAAGATCAACCTAAGTCTACCAATACAAAGAAACAGTTTTAGGGACTTCATATAAATAAAAGAACCTCTCTTTCAATTGTAAAATAGGTTTCGACCTGTTCTCAGGAGGGAGGGATAGTGGTGGATGGTCAAGTCTGGCAATAAGCATGTTTCTAGCAGGTAAAAGCCTGATATGCATTGCTGTAAGATGCATCTTTCACAGAAGGATAATGTGCTAACTAGACGTGACGTACACAGCACTTTTCAGGCACTTGACTTCCTTGGTGGTTAAATTGATGTTCAGATATTTATTAATGGAAAAACATTGAATTATATAGTGACTTCAAGCCATGTTCCTTCCCACAGAACATCTGTGTTCCGTAAGCTGAACCCAAATGTTCCCTGCTAAAATCAAATAATGATGCCATATACCCAATTCAGAGAAAAAAATTTAATAAAGTTAACAAATTGAATTTTCTCAGTTTTAAGATTTTCCACAACTTTTTCTTTTTTACTACTTGTCTGAATGGTAGGAGAAAAAAGGCTTGAAAACTGTGAATGAGTATGCCTAAATGATATTAGAATATTTTAAACCATCGATCAGTTTAATATATATTTATGGAAATATGCCTACAGTTTGCTCTTACCCTTCTTAGGGGCCATATTTACTCATAGTAAATCTGTTCCTATTTCATATTATAGAACTTAATATGTAAACATTTTAATGTACCTAAAAAGAGCTTTATGAATTTCAATCTGTTGTCCCTAATATGTTTTGTCCCTAAATATGTTTGAGAACCCATACATCAATGTCTGGCTCTGAAACTATCTTTGGGGTCCAGGCTAAAGAAATGCTTTCAGATATATCATTAAGAATAGGGTTCTAAGGTAAGACTACCAAATTCTATTCTAAAATGAAAAAAATATGGCAAATTTCCAGTATAGATGTCACTAACGTTCCCATTTTTTTGAATACTTACTATATATAGTTTAAGAATTTTGATATTAAGGATTTTTTATTTGTATGTATTACAATTTGGGAAAATTCTGCAATATACTTTTAGGCAGTTAGCTTTAAAATAATAAGACTTCAACTCTTAGCACAAACAGCCCTGAGAACAATGCATTCAAATTACAGCTCAACTAGAAATAATCTAATTGAGAAACTTTAAAGTACAAAAACAAATTCTGGAAAAGTTATAAATTAAAACAAATTTACCAACATTTGAGGCACTACCAGACTACAGTACTTTTAAGAGTTGGAAGGACTGTGTAAAAAGAACAAACATACACAGCTGTGGTGCACATGCACACACATTGTGCTATAATGAAGAACTGTGTCCCAAAATTGTATAGACTAAACGTTTTCTTGTAGCAACTCCTATTAAGGATTATCATGTTCTGGCTGCAGGAGAGTTTTGGTAATTGTTATAAGTCACTGGTACAGAATTTTATATCATCAATGGAAGTGGATTCAAGAGCTTGGTTCTTATCAATTTCAGCTGACTGACAGCCCTTGGAAGGGAGCATAAAAGAAACATCATAATTATGCTTATGATGCAAATGCTAAATCAAAGTAACAACGAACGGCTTGATCTATTTGCTACAACGACTTGTAGCAAATAGGGAATAACAAAAGTCTTCAAAGCAGAAATAAAATGTTCTAGATAGAAACACATATTCCACTTGTTATATAATATTGTATATCAGTGATTTTCAACTGGTGTGCCATGGCAGGTACACTGGTGTGCCGCAAGAATTTTGAAAACATGCAATACTTGACTATTTAGTCAGGGGAACAGACCTCTCTTCCCTTATATTGTCAAATAAAAAGAATGACAATAGCCAACACAACAAGAGCTGTCTGGTATGAATGAATCAAAATTATACCTATTTTTTTGTCGAATGGCAAAAAAACTTTTTTTGGTGTGTCACACAATTTTAGTAATAAGCTTGTGTGTGCCATGAGATGATAAAAGGTTGAAAATCGCTGTTGTAAATAAATTGGTGAAATGCCTGCAGACAAAAATGGTGTATCACTGTGTAATCAATCTATCAACAGGACAGTCTCCACATTCTACACCTGGTAAGTTGTGATATTTACCATTTGCTCCAAAAATGTATAATACTAGGAATCAACTTTTAACATTTCTGATGTCAAAAAAGGATGAAGTCACTTCTGTTTTATGTTAGAAAATGTTTCCCTGCTTCTTTTTAATACAGTTTATAAAGCTTTACTAAATGAAATATTTTGTTCTAGAGAAGTGTACTGACTTATGCAAAAATACACAAACAGTCCCATATCTTTAAAATCTATACTTATATGTCAGAACAAGTATTTATAATTTTTATAGTAATAAAATGAAATATTTATGCATAAATAGCTTTTGCCTTTCAAGGTATGAAGATAAGAGATGCATTATTATAATTTACATACACTTAATTCTCAATTGAAAATATATTTATGTGAAGTTTGTTAAGTTAGGAATAACAAGGGCATGCTGATACAGATTTAATAATAAATCAGAACACTAGTATGGTTAACTGGGATCATACACATGACCAGCAAGCAGCACAGATTGATAACTTTCTAGAATTCCTGTGGATAATTATGTCAACCAGTAGCAAGTGAGATGCACATTATAAAGTATTAAAAAACTGGAAGATTAATGGAATACTGGAAAGAATTTAGCCTAATTCCTAATTGTGCTTTAGATGGGCAAAAGCTAAATGTTACACTAAAATGATTTAACTACAACCTCAATATTCCTTGTGCTTTAGAATTCTCTTTATATTTTCTTAAAGGACCTTGCTTCTTCTCCAAATAGATTTGCTGAGGCTAACATAAGATTTAAAAGTATGGGCAAATTAAGTAACTAAAACTTTAGGATCATCTGTTTCTAATGCTGTTTCTAATCACTGATTAGATTAGTTGCAACATCACATATAGTTTCTTCTAGATGATAGTAATAAAGGCCTTGTACAACTCAAGGCATGATGGGAGAGGTCTCATAATCAGTCTTGGAGAATGAAGGTATTGCTCAAATAGTAACTTTTTTCTAAGTTTCACTCTGATATAATCATTGTTATTGAGTCAAAGGTCCTCACAAACCCTATGGCAATGTTTAGAATTCTGGAAATAAGGTATATATGACCCAAACGACTAAAGAAAAATGTAGCAAAGTCACAAAAAACACTTTTAAAAATAATTCAGATTTATAGAAATCTTTCCTAGTTATATTTCATAGGAGTTACTGAATTATACATGACAATCAGAAAAAAAAATACGTATATGTACTTCTTAAATTAATGATTATCACATAAAGTACATTTTCTTCCATAATTCACTTTCATTTCACTTTAGAAAAAATGTACATAAGTTTAACAAATGTTCCAAATCAATTTGAAGTAAGAATGTCCAGTTTTTGTCTGACAAATAAATATTTTGATGTCAAAAAAGTCTACTTACAAATGGTTGGAAAGGAATGACTACTATAAATAACACTTATCAACATAATTTATAAACATAATTGATAAAAAGCAGTGCATAGTATCCTATAAAGCAGGTCACTCCTTTAAATATACAGAGAGACAAAGAGGAGGGGGAGAGAGGGAAAGAGGGAGGGAGGGAGAGAGGGAGAAAAATATGAAAGTTATAAGCAAAAGTACATCTCAAAACTTTTCTATTTTTATGCTGATTACAAAGGCTTCCAATAAAAACCTATAGCTTTAACCAACTCATTTTGCCACTGTCCCTTGTACCTTCTTCACAATGACCTGCTAACAGTTACCCAACAGTTTGATGCCTGTCAACCATAAGCAAGTATGAAAATCACCATATATAAGGTTTTATTAAGTTGGCCAACAATTTGGCAAAGAACAGTAAGACTGAGGTAATACAGGGTGCTGCACATGGCTACTAAGATAACCGACACTTTTTGATAACATGATTTTTGTTTAAGAATTTGTGCTTGCCACACATAGGCTGAAACTGTGACAGTTCCAATGCATAATCTACTTACTCTGTGATATTAGATCTGAAATTAATGCAGAGCAATCCAACTTAAGTGTGGTACTTTAATACCACTAGATGCTACATTGTTTGATTGAAAACCCTGGTTTATTTATCATTTAACTAAAATTCAGGAATGATTTGCTTAGACAAATCACATGTGTTGAAACTACCTTGTCTGTTTCTTGGACTCACATACTGAAAAACCACAGGAATGTTACAGGAAAAATACCTACAAACTAATTTAAAAAAAAGAATTATATACCTTGATTATTTTTTTAAGTTACCAATTGTCAGCACAATTTCAACACAATGAAAAGATAAATGAGGTTGCTTATGAAGGCCATAGCTTTGGTGACAACTTAGAACCACCCTTGAGATCTGCAGTTGACACAGACCTAGACAGTTTGCTCACGCCCGATGTTGCCGTCTATTTGCAGGGCTTTATGGCTACAGCATATTCTTCACTCATTGCACACATGACAGACACCTACCGGGGGAAAATGCAGGCACAAGTTATTCAGAAGGCAACACACACATAAGATATATTTAATTCGTGATATACTGTATATTTGTGAATATTTTATACATATTAACTTTGGAAAGAGGCATTCCAAGACCAAATAATTTACTTTCTTAATAGTTTCCTAAAGCAAAATGTCTCACATTGTGGTTTTTAAGATAACTTCCAGGGAACGGGGACAACAAGAGCTATGCATGTTTCAGTGCTTAGTAGATGCTATGTATTTCCACAGCATTCCTTCTCACACTCAAAAACCGCTCAAATGTTCATCTCTAGGGCAAATTTGAGGCTGACAGTATCTATGTAGGAAAAAATTTAACTTTGATACTTTCTTTGATAATGGGTCAACATTTCAGCAATATTTAAAAGCTACCTTTCATGTAAGTATTTCATGCAAACTAGTTGAGACCAAATTTTTATAAAATGATTTTAAAAAATAGTCTCCCCATAGGTCTTTACCTGTACATCTTCACCTGCATTGTATTTTCCTTCTATTTCTTTGCCTAGTTCACCTTCTGGCAGCTTAAGATCCTCACGAACTTCACCAGTTTCTGTCAGCAGGGAAAGGTAACCATCCTGAATGCATATCAGCTATTTAAAGGAATTATATCATTTGCACTGATTAGATTACATCCACTCCTTTGTAATATTTACATAGTTAAGTTGCAAACCACATTAATTAGTGTAAGTACACAGTAATACATTTAGATATGTTTTGGTGCTTTAAAAATGGAAGACATACAAAACTATACAATATGTATAGACTAACAAGTTCATTTCTCCCTGCTCTCCTCCTGCCCCCACGTCTCTACATTATCAAACAGTTTAGGGTTCTTTATCATGTATCCTGAGCACTTACATTTATGTACACAATATAAATATGAGTATTTAAAGAACCATAAGTAAGTATTTTTCAGCAAGTTGTTTTCACTTGATATCATGTCTTAGAACTCTTTTCAAACTGGAAAATATGGACTTACCTCAGTCTCTTTCGCCACCTCACAATTACATACATATACTGTAACTGATTTAACCATTTTCCTATTACTGGGCATAAAGGTTATCTTTAGTTTTTCATGATTACAAACAATGTTTTTTTAGTTTAATTCTGAACAAAGTAAAGTAGAAAAATTTTAGTTTCCAACTCACTGCTCCAGAATCTCGTGGTGTAACTCACTGCTACCACCACCAGGTTTTTTAAAAAAAAAGTCAAACATGAGGGGGTCTATGACAAAATGAAACATACCCAGTCATCAACCTAACTTGCAAGAAGACACAGTTTTAACATAACTGAGTTTCTTTTACCACGGGCCTGAGGGAATAGGCAGGCTGCGTACATTATTCTAAGAGCATGTATACTGTCAGTGTCCTAGAACTCTACCAGGTTTCATAGAAAACAATCAGTTGCAAACCAGATGTTAGCACTGACATACACAAAAGGAGTCAAAGACATGGCCCCGGACCCTACTGTTATATTCCAGTAACGACTGTAATATAACA
Organism: Desmodus rotundus; assembly: GCF_022682495.2. Classification (NCBI taxonomy): domain Eukaryota; kingdom Metazoa; phylum Chordata; class Mammalia; order Chiroptera; family Phyllostomidae; genus Desmodus; species Desmodus rotundus. Next base: position 32,554,149 of record NC_071388.1, read on the forward strand.
CAGGCGTACTGTAGGGGTAGAGTTTCAAACTTCTCCTTTTTGGCACTACCAAATCCGGCTATGGGTTTCCACACTAACTCCAACTACCACAGGAGATTTCAGTTTTGCACATGTCTAAAATCTCAGAAACAAACAAACATAAGACACCTTACAAAGCAACCACAAACACTTTCTTAATTAATCTTTATGTCCTCAAATATTTGTGAGGTGATTAATAGAGAAGTGGGGAGTAAGGAGGTTAAGATAGAAATATAATTTTTTAAAAAGATATTTTCGAACAATTGGGGGGGAACCAAGATGGCGGCGTAGGTACACACTAGGCCTCCTCACACAACCAGAACTGACAGAGAATTGAACAGCAAGGGGGACCGACACCAAGGAAATAGAAAATAAACACATCCAGACTGGTAGGAGGGGCGGAGACGGGCACCGTGGTGGAGAGGACTCGCGTGGCTGTGGCGGGACTGAGACTGGCGAAGTGTGGGACAAATGGCGCAGGCAGAGTCTGAACACTAGCAAACCCTGCGGCCCCACGTTTGCACAGATAAACCCAGAGGGCCGGACTCAGAGTGGCGGAGAGTGGGGCAGGCAGAGTGGCGGGTAGCACCCTGCGGCACCACATCCACCCACAGATAAACCTGATGAACGGTGGGCAGCGAAGCAGACCGTGCAACCCAGGCTCCAGCTCCGGGGAAATAAAGCCTCAAACTTCTGATTGAAAGCGCCCCTGAGGGTTGGGGCGGCAGCAGGAGAGACTCCCAGCCTCACAGGAGAGGTCGTTGGAGAGACCCACAGGGGCCTAGAGTGTGCACAGGCCCACTTACTCGGGAACCAGCACCAGAGTGGCCCAGTTTGATTGTGGGTAGCGGAGTGAAAGATTGAAATCCGGAGGACAGTGAGGCGGGCGCCATTGCTCCCACTCGGCCCCTCCCCCACATACAGCGTCACAGCGCAGCCACCAGCATTACCCCGCCCTGGTGAACACCTAAGGCTCCGCCCCTTAAAGTAACAGACCCACCAAGACAAAAAAAAAAAAAAAAGGCCCAAGTGACAGAACACTTCAAAGCTCCAGAAAAAATACAACTAAGCGACGAAGAGATAGCCAACCTATCGGATGCACAGTTCAAAGCACTGGTTATCAATATGCTCAAAGACTTGGTTGAATCTGTTCAAAAAACAGATAAAAAAATGAAGCCTATGCTAAGAGAAACAAAGGAAAATGTACAGGGAACCAATAGTGATGAGAAGGAAACTGGGACTCAAATCAATGGTATGGACCAGAAGGAAGAAACAAACATCCAACCAGAAAAGAATGAAGAAACAAGAACTTGGAAAAATGAGGAGAGGTTTAGGAACCTCCAGGACACCTTGAAACGTTCCAACATCCGAATTACAGGGGTGCCAGAAGGAGAAGAGGAAGAACAAAAAATTGAAAACTTATTTGAACAAATAATGGAGAACTTCCCCGATCTGGCAAAGGAAATAGACTTCCGGGAAGTCCAGGAAGCTCAGAGAGTCCCAAAGAAGCTGGACCCAAGGAGGAACACAACAAGGCACATCATAATTACATTACCCAAGATTAAACGCAAGGACCTACATCCAAGATTACTGTATCCAGCAAAGCTATCATTTAGAATGGAAGGGAAGATAAAGTGCTTCTCAGATAAGGTCAAGTTAAAGAAGCTCATCATCACCAAGCCCTTATTATATGAAATGTTAAAGGGAGTTACCTACGAAAAAGAAGATCAAAAATAGGAACAGTAAAAATGACAGCAAACTCACAGTTATTAACGGCCACACATAAAACAAAAACGAGAGCAAACTAGGCAAACAACTAGAACATGAGGGTTGTCAATAAGGGAGTAGGAGGGGGAGAGGGGGGTAAAGAGAATAAGGGGGTACAGAGAATAAGTAGCATAGATGATAGGTGGAAAAAAGACAGGGGGAGGGTAAAAATAGTGTAGGAAATGTAGAAGCCAAAGAACTTATAAGTATGACCCATGGACATGAACTATGGGGGGGGGAATGTGGGAGGGAGGGGGGTGGGCAGGATGGAGTGGAGTGGGGGGGGGAAATGGGACAACTGTAATAGCATAATCAATAAATATATTTAAATTAAAAAAAAGATATTTTCTTGTTTTTTCTTTTATTTATTTCTTTTTAGAGAGAGGGGAAAGGAGGGAGAAAGAGAGGAAGAGAAACATCAATGTGTGGTTGCCTCTCACATGGCCCCCACTGGGGACCTGGCCTGCAACCCAGGCATGTGTCCTGACTAGGAATTGAACCGGTGACCCTTTGGTTTGCGGTTCACTGAGCTGTATCAGCCAGGGAGAAATATAATTTTTAAACAATTAACTACAGGCTTACATTACAAGGCAGATCTTTTTGATTTCGGCTCTTTCAGTAATTCCCTGAAGTGGAACTTGTCTATTTCAAGAGTTAAAGGTTCTCACTGCCATTAATGACTGAAACATAGAAGCCTAATAATAGTATTGGTATTTTGATATTTATTTATGTAATGGCGGCACTTTATTTTTTGAGTCAAGAATTCATAAAATAAACTGTGGAATAAAATAAAAAGCATTTCAAGTATAAAAATATATAAACATTGTAAAACATCTTGTAAATTGTATTTATAATTAAATACTTATTAAAATAACTTGATTTATGAAATACAATTAAATTTTTTAAAAATAAAACTAAGCTATAGAAAAATAAAATTAAATAATGAAAATAAATTATTTGATCTTAAAGAAATTATTTTAAAATTTTAGATATACAGAAAAGTTACAAAAATAATGCAAGAAAACCACGTCTTTTACCTAGATTCATCCATTCATTCATTGTTCACTTTTCTCTTTCTGTATATATGGAATATATAAAGTAAATACCATACATTCTTATTCTTTTCTTATTTTTACTGAACCATTTAAGAGTAAGTTTCACACATGATTCTCTAGCAATAAATACTTCACTGTATTTCTCCTAAGAACAAGGACATACTCTTATATAACCAGTTTAGTTTTCAAAATCAGGAAATTCAACACCGCTAAAATATTATTCAATATTGAGTCCATATTCAAATTTTCCAATTGTCCCAATATTGTCTTTGATAGCAACCTTGTCCTCCCAACTCCAGGCCTGTACCCTGCACTTACCTGGCTGTCGAATCAGCTCGGTTTCTTTTCTATCGGACAGTTCCTCCCCCTTGTCTTTTCTGACACGGACATTTTTGAAGAGTACAGATTCACTGCATTACAGAATGTTCCTCATTTCGGGTTTGACTAATTATTTCCTCATGATTCAGATAATACATTTTTGGTAGTAATACTACATAAGTGATATACAGAGTATCATATCAGAAGGCAAATGATGTCAATTTGTCCTGTTATTAATGAAATTAACTTGATCACTTGGCTAAGGGAATATCTGCCAGATTTTTCCACTCTAAAGGTACAATTTTCCTTTTTAAATTTGTAATCCCCCAAAAAGTTATTGCTGGCATTGTTGAGTTTTAAGCATTTTTGTGCGATTTTTTTTCCATCTTCTCTCAAAGCCCTCTCTGACTCTATAGAGTTGGAAGGAAGGATGGTGAGAAGATAGTTATTAGTCAATTCTAAATATTTTCTTCTGATCCTTCACCTTTACAGAAATCTACTTATTTGACAAATTTAAGATGTTCTGAACAATTTTGGGGGGTAAAGAGAGCATGTAATCATTAGTTACTAGCAAGCAGAGACATGGGAGAGGGCAGCGTCAGAAAACTTGTAATAGAGGTGTTAGGCATACAGTAGTGTATCAAGCTGCTGACTAAGAAATGAAACGATAGTATATCCCCAAGATATTGGCACCAAAATACTAGTAGTATTATTTCCTATTAAAAGAATCCAATGTATGTTGCTGTTTCTCCCACAGGTGCTATTTCTCTGCACAAGGTTCTTTGAAAAATGAATAATTTCAAGTCCAGAGGAGGAAGTATACAAGATGAACCTGGACCCAGCTGTTACACTAGAAAGCATGGTGCTATTGAAGACCACTAGGCCCATATTAAAGGGTCTCGCCCTGGCCAAAAACAGGCCAATTTGAGTACTGATAACAACTACAATGAATTGAAATATAAATATGTTTAAAGTTTATAGTGAAAAAAACATTTGATGGTTCACCATCAGTAAATCCTAGGGAACCAACTCCATTTGAAAACTGGTAATTAAAGAAAAGGAACCAAGCATTTATACTGCCTTTCCTATTATATATTGTACCATAGCGTAAAGAAACAAAAAATGTGATGAAGGGAATTTTTTCTTTATAGAAGTGTTATGGCTAAAAAAAATGAAGAAATGACAAGTTTCTTCTCCTCTAATAAATTAATAGGTTGAGACAATTACCATATATCTAATAACATCACAAAAAGGGAGACGGTCAGACTTATTTACCTGATGGTTGCATACAACATCACCTATGAAGTCGTTTGTATTAAAGAAAGAAGAGGAAGAAAACAAAAATCTAAGCTGAATCTGATTAAGCCTCTACATCTAATTATCAATTTTCAAGAAATACATGGGACACAGGAATATGTTAAACAACAAGGAAATACAATTAGCAAGATACAGAGTGTGGGGAAATCTACAGAACAAATTATGTAGTTTCTTCATCAAAAAATTGAAGGGGAAAAGGGGAAGGAAGAGAGAGAACTACAGTGCATGAGAGAAGGGAACCTATACATTAAAATAGATTTCAGAGATACACCAACCAATTTCAGTACATGGAGCTTATTTGGATCCCGATTTAGACAAGCTGTAATGCAAAAACAATAACCATCACATCCATAAAAGGAAAAAAATACAATTAGGAAATGTAGATACTGACTGGATATTTGAAGATATTAAGGAATTATTAATTTTTAAGTGCCATAGTGTTCTGTTTTTTTCAGTTCTTATACCTTAGAAATGTATAACAAAATACTTTCAGATGAAATCATAAATGATATGATATCTTGTATTAGCTTTAAAAATAATCAAGAGGGTAAAGGAAGAAACCATAGGTGGTGGGGTACAATGAAACAGACTGGCTACATGTTGATAATTGTTGAAGCTGGATGATGGGTAGATGGAGGTCATTTTATTTTGAAAATTTCCACAATAAAAGGTAAAAAAGAAAAATATTATGGCATATTAGAATTTTAGAAAGAACACTTTAACCACTAAATGGATGAAAGCACAAGGAGCTGAAGAAGCAAAGCTTGAGCCAAAAGGAAGAATGTGGGGAGAATTAATGACTAGATTCTTTCCATGATATGGTCAGAATAAGAACACTGAAAGGGGGAATTACCGAGAAACTATTTTTGCCTGTATTTGTATTATTGGTATACAACAGATGGCTGGAGAAGGCATATCATCACTACAGGTGCCTTCTTAGCCCTTATTTCTGAGTTTAATTATGCTTCTCAATCTATTTCTAACAACCAGACTTGTAAGGCCTCCTTCTATTTATTCCTCTTCCTCTTTCCCCAGCCTCTCAAGCTACTTCCTTAGAGCTGCTGTTCCCTGGTAGAGACTTAATGCTTGATCAATGTTATTATAAAACCTAAGTGACTTCTGGTCAAGATGGCAGTGTAGGCAGACATGGCTCACCTCTTTGCACAACCACATCAAAATTACAACTAAAATATAGAACCACCATCACTCAGAACACTCAGAAATCAAGTTGAATGGAAGTCTGACAACTACAGAATTAAAGAAACCACATCCATACAGACTGGTAGGAGGAACAGTCTGGTCCCTTATCTATGTACGTTGGATAAAAACTGGGGTATCTCAGGAGCAAGGAGTTCCAGTCCCACAGCAGGCCTCTGACCCAGGGTTCCAGGGCCAGGGAGGTAAGTTCCCACAACTTCTGGTTGCAAAAATCAGCCAGGATTGAGTCTGTGGAAGAAGCTGCTAAAGCCTCAAGAATTTCCTCTTAAAGAACCCACACATGGACTTACCTATACAAACTCACTCCTTCTAAGGTCCAGCACTAGGGTAGCAGCATGAAAAGGCACCAGTAGTATACAGGGAGAAACTGGAGTGTTTGGCATCAGAGGCCATTGTCCCTTTTCTAAACCCTAACCCCTCAGAGCCAGCAAGCTAGTGCCATATCTGAGACTCCCATCAACCTGGCTAACACTGTTTGGCCCTTCTTGGAGGTCCCTAGAAACTCTGTCCCACCCAACTTATGGGACCACCCAAACTGCTTTTCCATATGAATGGCTGGTCTTGCCTCATGCTTCACAACTTTCTAAATCCTATCAAACAAACAAACAGTTGGCCTCAGTGAGCCCCAGGACCAGCACTAGCAGCAGCCAGCCTAGATTCACAGCTTGGCTTTGTCTGGGAATCTCCAAGCCCAGCACAAGTAGCAGCCGTCTCAGATTGCTTTATAGCTCAGGCAGGGTGACCCTGGTCAAAAACATAGGTGGGGGCTGACCTTGGCCTGTACCACCCAGGAAACCCCAGGGCCTGTGCACCCAGTGGACAGCTATAGAACACAACAGAGCACCATCACTCTGATCCTTCACAGCTGATCCTCCATGGGGGGTGGAGTTTGGTGGTAAGTGGTCAGAGCCAATCCTTGCAGCTGAGCAGCCTGGGTAAATCCCTCTCCTTTATCTGCCAACAGCAATCAAGACTCAACTACAAGAGAAGGGTGTATTCAGCCCACACAAAGGATGCACCTTTTGTACCCAGCTTGGGTAATAGGGGAGGCTGTGCCACTGGACCCTACAGGACACCTGCTACATTAGGTGACACTGCCAAGACAAGGAGTCAAAACAGTTCTACCTAATACATAGAAACAAACACAGGGAGGCAGCTAAAAATGATGAGTCAAAGAAACATGGCCCAAATGAAAGATCAGATCAAAACTACAGAAAAAGGGCTAAACAAAATGGAGATAAGCAATCTATCAGATGCAGAGTTCAAAACACTAGCTGTCAGGATGCTTGAGGAACTTAGTGAGGACCTCACAGCATACAAAAGATCTAGTTAGAAACAAAGGATACACTAATTGAAATAAAGAACAATTTATAGGAAAACAACAATAGAGGGGATGCAGCTGAGAATCAAATCAATGATATGGAACATAAAGAAGCAAAAATAACCAATCAGAAGAAGAAGAAAAAAGAATGCAACAAAATGAGGATAGTATAAGCAGCCTCTGGGACAACTTCAAGAGGTCCAACATTTGCATCATAGGGGTGCCAGAAAGAGAAAGAGAAGAACAAGAAACTGGAAATCTATTTGAAAAAATAATGAAAGAAAATTTCCCTAATTTGGTGAAGAAAATAGACGTGTAAGTCCAGGAATCACAGAGAGTCCCAAACAAATGGATGTAGAGTCCAAGACACATCATAATTAAAATGCCAGAGGTTAAGGATAAAGAGAGAATATTACAAGCAGCAAGAGAAAAGAAGTTAGTTACCTATAGGGGATTTCCCATAAGACTGTCAGCTAATTTCTCAAAAGAAACTTTTTAGGCTAGAAGGGAATGGAAAGAAATATTCAAAGTCATGAAAACCAGGGCCCTACAGCCAAGATTGTATCTCTACCTAGCAGAGATATCACTTAGAATCCAAGGGCAGATAAAGAGCTACCCAGACAAGAAAAAACTAAAGGAGTTCATCATCACCAAACTATTATTATATGAAATGTTAAAGGGATATTTAAGAAAAAGATCCAAACTATGAACAATAAAATGGCAGAAAATACAGATCTATCAACAATTGAATATATAAAAAGCAAACTAAGCAAAGAAGAACAGAGACAGAATCATGGATACAGAGAGCGTGTTGATGGTTGCCAGATGGGAGGGGGTGTGGGAGAATGGTGAAGAGGTGCAGGGATTAAGAAGTACAAATAGGTAGTTACAGAATAGCCATGGGGATATACAATACAGCATAGTATAGGATATGGAGTACCCAAAGAAGGACATGAGCAATGGTGGGAGGATTGCCTGAGGGAATGGGGAGTGCTGGGTGGAAGGGGGGCAAAGAGGGAAAAATCAGAACAACTGTAATAGCATAATCAATGAAACATAATTAAAAAAAAAAAACCTAAGTAAATAACACTGTCATCAACTAGAGCGTTATCTGACCCACCAAGCCATGAAGTTGGGTATGCACAGCAGCATTCCACTATCAGGTAGAAGTAGCATACATGAGATCAACTTGAGCAGGTCCTAAAGGCACAAACAAATTGTAAAAGAAGTAGCTTAGACTGAGAAAGCACCTTCTTCTGCTACATCAACAAGTTCTCCCTCAATTTATACCAATGGCTTTATGGGGAGTTCCCCTATGACCTGCTAACTGTAGAAGAAATAATTCTGAATGGTTTCCAGATGGTTATGAATGATCTGATGAAACTATTCAGAGATGACCATGGAAGGCAGTAGGGGTGAGAGCTTCATGCACTCGACATGAAAGATGAGCGAACCAGAGGTTTGGATTTACACTGATTATAGGCAATGCCTAAGAGTTTAGATGGAAGGTCAAGGACACTGAAAGAGCAAGATAGGAAAATTGGTAACAATAATGTCTGGGGAAGGGGTAGGTGGAAAGACTTCTTCACATAGAGAATGTGCCAATATGAATGCTTACCAAAGGGGATCTGCTACAGAAAAGGCAGATAATTAGGTGAACAAGATGATTCTTTTTTCTTTTTCCATCTGCTTTCTACCCTCTTCTAATCCACAGCAGTCCTAGCCAGTGAGTGAGCAGGATCTTCTCTCCCTCCTATCTTGGGGCCAATGATGTTCTTTGAAAACCCAGGGCCCTGGACTTGAGCATTTACTAATACCCCCTATTGGATTATTACTGTTCTGTTTGCAAGGTCCTTTTACTTCTGTTACAGGATGGGTCTTCATACCATCCCTGGCTAGGTTCACACCCTATTTTACAGATGGGCAATGGCAGTAAAGAAAAAATGTGGCTCTGGGTGGGTGCTCAGCTGGTTAGAGCCCCGTCCCTGACAGCCAAGGTTGTTTTCCCTGGTCAGTGCATGTACAAGAATCAACCAATGAATGCATAAACAACAGGAACAACAAATCGATGTTTCTTCCCTGCCACCCCCTTTTCTCTCTTAAAAAAAAAAGAAAAAACAATACTTGATGTGTGCTGGGCACAATTCTAAACACGTACATACTAAGCCATCCTCACACCAATCCTAAGAAATCGATATTATTACTATTTTCATCCTCCAGAAGAGGAAACCAAGAGAGATTTCAACTGATGAATGCCAGAAGTAGAACAAGTAGTTTCTTAACCAATGTCTTCCTTGCTTTTATTTTTTAATATTCTGAAAGCACTGCAAACCATTCTCCCTGATAAATGAAGTCTCTCCATCCGCTGTCTCCCAAACTGCTCTCCCTCTCCAGAGGAAATGACTGTCAGAGTGCAGACCTCAGTTTGTGATTTTGACCCTTTACTACATTTCCAAGTTTTTGTTTTAATATATCAACTTCATCTCTTTTAATTTAAAAAAACTGCATTTAGGCATGTACAATAATATATTCAATCTTCAATTATTTTCTTTTGATGGATATTCAAATACTTTCCTAATTTTCACGTGTGTGTGTCTGTCTTATTCTGGATTGGAATATTCTGGATATATTTTCTCTTTTTTTAAATCTTTATTATATATTTTTTCCATTACCAATTAGACCCTGTATATCCCCCTCCCCCCAGCAATCAGCACACTGTTGTCCATGTCCTTGAGTCCAGATGATTCTATCCATAAATGTGTTTTAGCTTCTTTTTGTAGTCTTCCCAATACTCGCTCAATTGGCTTATGAAGAAAATGGTCATGGTGGTGTGGGCTCAATGGCACAGGCTTTCTCTCATCAAAGCTGATCTGACTACAGCCACTAGTGAGTACCTCACAGCAGAAACCAATACAGACTCCCTGATATGGCACCATTTCCCAGGGGAACAGCTAGCCACCTGGTAACATCACAGAAGAGGCAGCAGTTTGTGCTCATTGCATTAGACTCTTACTCTACATATGGATTTGCCTTCCCTGACTTCAGTGCTTCTACTAAAATCTCACACAAGGCATGTGCCCCAACCAGGAATCGAACCGGTGACCTTTCGGTTCTCAGGCTGGTGCTCAATCCACTGAGCCACACCTGCCAGGGCTGAAGAATATACTAAGGTTTAATATTCATAGTTTTGGCAATTCACCAATAATTCTAAAGGTCCACAATAATTACATTTATTTCCGAAAAATAGACCTCACATGACATAAAACTTTAGTGAATGCAGAAAAGGCCTTTAATTTATGGTGCAGTACACAGGAACAGAGCACTTTCTAAAGAAACATGATTTAAATGAGTGTCAGAGTCTGAACAAGCATTTCTATATTTAAAAACTTGGGTATCCCGAAAGGTGTCTGGATATATTTGAATTTTACACCATCACTGAGCCAACTATAGTAGTTACTAACTATAGTAGTTACAGACAACTATAACTACTTTGGGGAGGACTAATGGAAGTTAGCAATTCTAACCCTAACTACATCTTGCAATGGAAGTCAGGAGAAAATTTTTCTTTCATTCTAAACTTATTTTAAAATATATAAAGTTGAAATTATAAATATTAATGCATTTCTTTTCCTAAACAAAGATTTACTTTTTAATTTTCACCAACTGCCAAACTGGCACTTGAAATACCAAATAAAGCAAATACAAAGGACTACATGTAGCCAAACAGTAAGAGAAGGAGGAATTTAATCAAGGCACTTATCCAAGTGAGTGAAGACCACCACAGCACAATAACTATACCTGAAAAGGCTCACAGAGCTGATTTTTAACAAAAGAACAGAAATAAGTATTCTAGAGCGACTAGATAATAAAGGGATGTGATCGCTGAGTATTTATTCTGCAAGGCACTGTTCTAAGTATTAACTTATTAAACCTTACAAGGATACCATGAGGAATTATTCTTACCCTCATTTCATAATTAAAGAAAAGAAGGCAAGAGGTTAAGTAACTTGCCAACCCAGGTCACACAGTAAGTGCCAAAGCAAGGATTTGTCTAGCTTGAGTCATTCGCTTATCCAGTCTGCAGTCAGTCTCTTATCCAAGCTACATACCAAAAAATGGGACTAGAGTGAGGCAAGTGAGGTATTTGTCTTAGGTGCAAAATTGAAGGTGGTGCCAAAAGAAACATCAGTGACCAGATAAATATTTTAATACAGTATTTTTAAAAATTAGAATTAATGCAAAAATTCCACAATGAGCAAAATATCAAAAGTTTTTTAAAAAAGCATCAGAATTTGGATTTTTCCTTTTGCCTTAGTCTCCTATGTGGCTGGCATTATTACTGTATTTTGCTGTGTATAATATGTACTCTTCCGCCAAATTTTTGAGGGAATAATAAGGATGCTCATTATACATGGGTATCATGATTATATACCATGGATATAATAATGAGTATAATAATCCGGTGTATAATACACACAAAAATGTGATGTGCATTATACACGGCAAAACGCTGTATCTGTCTTACCTTTATTTAAAATTCTGTGCTCTAGGCAAGAAACTCACTTTCCTCATTCCCCTCACCTGAGTCTGGGCCCTGTTATACCTGCAAATAAAAACCCAAACCAAATCTTTCCTTTATGTTAAATATTGAGTTCCAATCAATGATTGACTAATTTGGTCACAGTAGTAACTATCTGAACTACTGATGCCATCATTCTGAAATACTCAAAGGCAAAAGCTTTCTATGTTGCACATTAATGAATATAATGACTATTGAATGATCAAAGCATTCACGTATTAAGGACAAAAATGGAGCCCGGGCTGGTTTGGCTCAGGGTTTTGAGCAACGGCCTGTGAACCAAAGGGTCATCAGTTGGATTCCCGGTCAGGAAACATGACTGGGTTGCAGGCCACATCCCCAGTTAGGGGAGTGTGAGAGCCAACCGATCACTGTTTCTCTCACATGTTGCTGTTTCTGGTTTTCTTTCTCCCTTTCCCTCTAAAATTAAATAAATAAAATCTTTTTTAAAAAAGGATGAAAATGTAAATCTCTTTTGGCAAAAGAAAATTCTATGCTTAGCCTTAGTTGGCTGCACTAGCCTTACCTCAATGAGTAATTAGTCATGCATTTAACAAATGTTTATTGAGCACCTACTATAGGCCATGTCTCAATTAGGTGCTTCAAGAATAATGGAAAGATTAAGTGAAATTTCCATAAGGAAAAGGGAGAGCAGAAAAGAACTACTTTTTGGTGTATATCTATGTAGAAGGTAATTATAGGGCATATTTTTTAAATTTAATCATCACATTATCCCTCTTTTGTCGAAAGACTGAGGCTCAGAGAGATTTCATAATTTATGCAAGGTCATCCAGCTAGAAAGTAGCAGCACTAAATCCAAATTCATACTCACTTGACTAAACAAACAAACAAACAAGCAAACAATACTTGCTATTATTATACTAAGACAATTCAAAATTCTACAAAGACTTTGAAGCAACCTAGAAAAAACACTTATGACAAGTGGGAAAGTGAAAATATAAAACTGCTTACTAGATTAAAACCATGTAAAAACATGTTTCCATGTGGACAAAGAGTAAAAGGAAATCATTGGGTAATTGCTATTGATGGTAATAGTCTTTAAAAATTACACAGTACAATAAAAGGTATAAAGGAAATCAGTTTAAACTGGATAAAACAAGTCTAAGTGTCACACTTGTATTTCTCACTATGTAAAATGAACAGAAATGAGTCCTATATATGGTATGCTTAACACAGAAATTAAAGACTTTAGTTGTGATTAATCTGAGCTCTTACATCCTATGATGTCAATGGTTTGGTTACTATCAATACTCCAAACAACAAAATGCTATAATTAAACATGCAGTATCCAAATGTATAATTGGAACTAAAACTTGAATTTTATACCTATAATTTAACAAAAGGTCACAACACGGTCACTGAATATAAATAAAACAAGTACATAGTTTTTGTATTTTCTTCACCATATTCAGTGATAATGTACTGGGTAGGCCAAAAAGTCCATTTAGTTTTTTCTGTAAAATAAAAGACATTTTTAATTTTTACCAATAACTTTATTAATTTGGATATGTTGAGAATGTCAGCTGTCTCCCACTATTGGCTTCTAATGGGAAGATGCCAGAAGTGCTGCTAAATATCTTCCAATGCATGAGACAACCCCACAGCAAAGAATTATTTGGCCAAAATGTTAATAGTACGAAGGAACTTTGCAAATCACTTTTGACATGTTCAATCAGTCACAGCACATTCTCCATACGCACAAATCTCTTCTTGCATTTCAGTTGTGTTTTTACCTTTCTTGAAATAATAAAGCATAAAACTGAAAATGTTGTGTATCTTCTTCCATTTTCAATATTAAAATGGTTGCAGAAAAACTCGCTAATTCTGATAAATTTTTTTTAATGCATGCTGATATGACAGCTGTCACAATACAGTTAACAAAATTGGTTTGAATCAAGTTAAAGACAACTACGCACTGCTACAGCCATTGTACGAAAAAATGTAACGGACTTACTGGCCAACCCAATATGTTATCCTTTATATTTAAGGATTTCAACTTATTTGAAATACCAAATTCTAAGTCACATTCATTAATACACAAACTTGGTTGGTGGAACATGAATTCTAATAATTTACTGAAAATCGTAGTTCTGATAAGTAAAAAAAAAATAAAACATCTGGGAGGGAGTTCTCTAAATTTGAAGTATTTTACAACAAAGAGAATAGTAATTTTACTAAAAATTAAACTTATTCAGACACAATATGCAGTCACTTAGTCTGAGAACAGTAAGTTTCAACTTTTTAAAAATTCAGGAATGTTAAAATAGTAAATTAGCAATAATCCTAGATAAGATACAACTGTTAAATGTTACTAATTCTCCATTTTTTAAGATAAATGGTCTAATAATTGGTTAGAAAAACCTACAAAACTACTCCTGGTTTTTGTTAAATCACAATTAATAACAGAATATATTTACACCTTTAAGAAATAAGCAGCACTCTAAAGGAAGTTAGTACTTACCTGATAATCATTTCTCTTAATATTTGGAACATCCATGTTGTGAGTAGAAGGGCAAATATCTTCATATTTTTTGCCCGTGAAAATATCAATTCCAACAAGGTGAACCTAACAAGGGAGAACAGGAAACCTGTTTAAACTTTGCCAAGTACATCAATCATTACATTCACAAGAGCACAATACCAAGGCTGATTATGACAGATTCTTTCTCCTTCCAAGGTCATCTAATTTTACTTTCCTTAAAAAAAGGTAGTGATCACAGAATTGATAAGCAATGAAGAACTAAACATATCATGACATATCAGTACCAAATCATACACAGTCTAGTAATTGTCTAAGAGGGCACATGAAGTTAGATTTTAGAATTATGTTAGAACAGGTTTTCTCATCTGTAAGCTGAACAGATCTTCTAAGTCACTAGGACGCAGGAAAATTAATGAAACATTATAAGGGTCCAAGAAGAAAATTCTACCTTTCAGTATTCAAAGTAGCAGCTGATCTACCAGTAACAGTGGGAAGAAAAAGAAGTGCTGGAAGTGCTTTTTGCACGGTTATAAGTTTAGAAATCTCACGTGCTGTAATGAAATACAAATGATTAAAATCTCAAAGCAAAAGTAGAGCTGGAAGGGCACTTACCTTGGCATGGCCGTGCTTTCCAGTTTTGGAAGTTGACATCTCTACTATTTTGCACGGTCGTCCTTTGAGCACCACGAAGCCGTTTTTGCGCAGGGCCGAGCACTGCATAGGGTATGTGCTTGAAGCCCCAGCATCTCCAGTAGTGAAATCAATTTCATCTGCCATGGTGGGCTGGGCAGATGGTAGCTTTCCCGAGGGAACTACGCAAAAAGTTTGTTTGCTTTTTAACAGGCACACAGGTAAGGAAACATCTCATTTTGGACAGGTTACATGCCAAGCATCACAGATCAATTATTTCTGCATTGATAAAATAACCACGAAAGAAGAGTGGACACTTTCTAACTCCGGCCTCTACAAACTTTTCCATACACTGATGGGGAGGTGGGTGGGAAGCCCCAGGGGAGTTCGCTGGAGTGGAGGATACCCGCCCTGGGTGCTCACCCGTACAAGGAGCAGCAAATTCCCTGCCCCCGTCGTCCCACCGCAGGAGAAGCCGGCGACCTTCCCGCACCGCGCCGCACCACCCGGCCCTCCGCCGCCGCCCAGATCTCCCCTGCGGGGCTCCAGCCCAGGCCGCACGCCCCCGCGAAGGCTGGGGATAACTGGACCCGGCCGGCAAGCACCTGGCCCTCGAGCATCTGGCGCGCATTCCGGCCCCGCGCTGCGGTGCAGTAGTCACGGCCTCTCAGACGCCCAGCTGTCCAGCCGGCATCCCCGGCCCGGCACGGCCCCACACGGGCCTTAGCTCTGATGGGTCCCGCGCTCGCCTCCGTTCCCTCATCTATCCTTCCTCCTTCGCTCGTTAGTCCTCGGCTCCGGCCGCCTTTCCCTGCCCTGCCTTGCTCCAGTCCCAGCCCTATCAGTTTTCCAGTTTTTCCCCATCTTCTCACCTTTCAGCGAAGAAAGCAAGCCTCCCCTCGGCGCACCGGCGCCGGTCCCACTCAGCTGCGGCGACGGCGGCAGCGGTGGCGGCCGGGCTGTTCCAAGAGACTGGGCGGGGCCGCCACTTTCCACACCCCGGCCTCCCCGCCCTGTCCCGCCCCCATCTCAGCCCCACTTCCGGGATAGGCCCAGCGCGTCACAGGCACCGCCCTCTCGTGCTACCATTGGCTACAAGGTTCCTCAGGACCCGCCTAGTCACGTGAAGAGCACCCTGGCAACCCCACGTGCTGCGGATTAGTGCACTTCCGGCGTGAAGAGCACTTTCTGGAGGCCAATTGGTGAGGGCAGAATCGGTGGCAAGAAAACTTGCCGCCTCAGACTTTTAGGTTGGTTGCATTGGGGTCTCAGTCAAAGTTAACAAGAACCAAATCACTTGCTCTGTGGACTCGGTCCTCAGGTGCGTGCCTGTGGTTACAAGATGGATGTCAGCTCTGGAGAGGCCCGCGAATTCAACAGTGTTCCACGTGACTGTGGAGGGAACTTTGGAATTGAACATCAGCCCTCTTTGGGCTCCTCCTGGAACCTCAGCCACCTATGATCAGTTTATGGCAGCGATTGCCACTGAGTGTCCCGCTGGGAATCAGCAGCGCTCTCTGGGGTGGGAACTCAAAACATCCTAAAAAGCAGCAGTGGAATGGTCTAGCTCACTCCTGCCTCCAGAGGCTGTTACGAAGTTATAGAGGTGAATGGTGTCTGACTCCTACCACATTGTCCAGTTCAGAAAGGTGATCTGTCAGACTCAGCTCTTCTTTCCTCCTGGCGTTGGCATTTCATTGAATTGGAGGTATGTCTATACCTCATTGGAGCAGATGGGTTGTCTTCAAAATCGACCTGGAGCCAATAGACTTGCATAGGATTAAGGACCAAGGCTCTTACACGATATGTGCTCCCCTTTTCACAATGCACCACATTTTCCTACCTTGGGAAGGTGACCTCCACACCCCAGTTTATGTGGCCCTGTGATATTGTATTGCTCTTTCATAAATAGTCCTATTTCTCACATTCCCATGTGGCTGTAAGTTTACACAGATATTTCACACATTTGCTAACTTAACCTTTAAATAAAGTGAACTCCCATTAACAGCTCAATTTCTAGCTATATATTGATCGAAAGAGCCAAATTAGAATCCTGGTTCATGAGACTATTCTGCTTTTCCTTTAACCACCTAACCCTTCTCTATCGTTATTAGAATGATTACTACTGTTTAAAGAGTATTTATGTAAGCAGGAGATGCATTAAGTGTTTTATGTGTATTATTCCTTTAATCTTGACCTTGACTGTTACTCTTTTTATAACCTTGTATATTAAGTTTAATATATACAAAGTAAAATTTATCTTTTTTAGAGTTTTGAAGAACATAGGCAGATGTGTAACTAGCACTATAATCAAGATAGAGTATTTCCCTCATTCTAAAAGTTCCCTCCTGCCTTTTTGTGGTTAGTCCCCTCCCCCCAAACCACCTCCTGCTAATCATTAACAACTATTCTGTTATATACATTTTTAGTTGTGGAAAAGAGCAGAGAAAAATTAATTCCCCCAAATCACACAGCTAGCGTGTCAGAAGGCCAAGATTGGCAGTTTGGCTCCACAGTTACTGCTGTAACTACCACCATATACTGCAGCACATAAGATTTGGATTTGGAATAAAATAATCTGGTTTTATTCATTTAGCAAATACAGTAGATTCTGGAACACTAAATCAATAAATACAGAACCATTGCTTCTTAGGGAAATACAGAGTTAGGTTACAGTGAGCCCCTGGTCACAACATCTTCATCAACTGACCAATATATCATCTTGTTTTATGGTGTTTCTGTTTAAAGACCTTATTTAATATGTATTAATTAACATTTAACTCACTATAACCAACAGCACTATAATTCATGCCCAAAGGTGGCTTATCTAACACATGTATTTTCTCTGTAAACTACATCACAGCCTTCTAGTGCTTAAAAAAACTGGACAGCCCTTCAGCACTATATTTGGAGGCCCTTTTAAATAGCCAGTTCACCAACAACAGTCATAAAAATATGAAAAAGTGGCAATAATAGACTGAAAAAGATTTTACTCTTTGACAACTGAAACAAGAAAGCAGAGCATCATCGCCTCATTTGACTTGGGCCAGGAAAATGTGTGTGGTAGGACCCAGATTTTTCACTTCTCTGTGCGTGACCACGAAAGATCGTGAAAGCATCTGAAGTATTGATTTTGTGGTTAAAAGTAAATTTAGCAAGTAGGGAAATTCACAGATATGGAATCTATGAATAATGAGGATTGATTGTTTTTATTTTAGCACTCTAGTACTAAAATTGCCTTTTAGGTTGGTTTGACCAAGACAGCCCCTTGCTCATTAGGTACTTTTAGTCTAGTGCAGGATACAATCTAGCAGTTTATTTTTTTTTAATTAAGCCCAAACTATTTTCTATATTTCTTCTATTTTTTAGATTTTATTATTTTATTTATTTAGAGAGAAGGGAAAGGAAGGAGAAAGGGAGGGAGAGAAACATCAATGTGTGGTTGCCCCTCATGTGTCCCCAACTGGGGACCTGGCCTGCAACCCAGGCATGTGCCCTGACTGTGAATCGAACCGGCCCTTTGGTTCACAGGACCGTGCTCAATTCACTAAGCTACACCAGCCAGGGCCAATCTAGCAGTTTTAACACGATAATAAATGCTAGTAAGGAAATAATTGTAGGGCACTGAGAAAAGGGGCTCCATCTCACCTAATCTAATTGTTGTCTGATTGAAATACAATGCAAGCCACGTGTAATTTTGAGTTGTACTATAGTTACATTAAAAAAGTTAAAAAACATGAAATTAATTTCAATAATATTTTATTTAACCCAATACACCCATAATAGTATTCCACATCTAACCAGTATAAAAATTATTAATAGATAATTCTATATTTTTTAATACTAAGCCTTAAAGTTTGGTGTAGAGTACATCACTATTCATATTAGCCTCATTTCAATGCTCAATAGCTAGGTATGACTGGTAGCTATCATACTGGACATCACAAGTCTAGAGGATTTCAAGACTTCTCTGGCAGTGATATCTTAATTTTATATCTGAAAAATAAGTAGAAGTTAGCAATAAAGATGGGTTTGTAAAAGGCATTTTAGGCAAAAGGATTGGGGATATAGATGCCTCTCCATGGCAGTATTGTGGCATCCTGGACTGCAAATTGTTTGTGATTGGTATGTACTGTAAAAACAGGTGGATAAATTTCTATTTTCTCCCAAAGGCAATAGAAAAACATTGAAACAGTACATAGTAGAAAATGACAGGACATATTTTTTATTTAGAAAGATCATTCCAGTTATGATATGGGTACTCTTTTGTAAAGGCGGAGAAAATGTTGGATATAGGAAACCAATTAGGAAGAAATAGTTAAGGTGGTGAACAAAAGTGGTGACTGTGAGAACATAGAGAAGACAGTTTCAAGAGAATTGAAAGGGAAGATAGAAAGAATGTGATAATTTAATGTTAAGGGTCAAAATGGGAAGGCTGACACAGGATGTGAAGAAGAGGAAAGCATCAAATTAAAAACTAGGAGGATGGTGGTACCATTTATTGAGATAGGAAATAAAAGAGAAAAGCAAGTTTCCAGGGCAAGTTGAGTTCACTTTTAGCCATTTTGAGTTTAAGCTTACTGTGGGAGAGAGATATGTCTTACATAGACATTTGGGAATCATCAGTGCATAGATGATGGCTAATGCTAAAGCAAGAGACTCTCCTCAGCTTTAAGGACACACACAACCTGAAAGTAACAGGATGGAAAAAGATATTCCATGCAAGTAGAAACTAAAAGAAAGCTAAGGTAGCTATACCTATATCAGTCAAAATTAGACTATAAGACAAAGACCGTAATAAGAAACAAAGAAGGTCATGTAATGTTATAGAGGTCAATACAACAAGAGAGTATAACAGTTGTAAATATTTATGCACCCAACATAGGAGCACCTAAATATATAAAACAAACATTAACAGATCAGTTGATACCACAGAAATACAAAGGATCAGAAGAAACTATAAGTGATTATGTGCCAAACAATTGGAAAACCTAGAAGGGACAGATAAATTCAGAGAAACATTCAGTCCACCAAGACAGAATCATGAAGAATAGGAAATCTGACCAGACCAATTACAACTAAGGAGGCTGAATTAGTAATCAACCCTCCCATGCCTCCCCCCCGAAAAATGTCCAGGACCAGATGGCTTCACTGGTGAATTCTACCAAACATTTAATATGAAGAATTAATTGCAATTCTTTTGAAACTTTTCCAAAAAGTTGAAGAGGAAGAATGACTGGTAAACTTATTTTACAAGGTCAGCATTATCCTGATGCCAAATATCAGAAAAGGACACTACAAGAAAAAAAAATTATAGGTCAATATCCCTGATGAACATAGATGCAAAAATCTTCAAGAAAAGATTAGCAAACCAAATTCAGTAGTACAGGAAAAGGATCAAACACGATGATGGAGTGGAATAAATTCCAGGAATGCAAGAATGGTTCAATATCTGCAAATCAATGTGATACACCACATTAACAATAATATGAGGGATAAAAATTATATGATTATCTCAATAGATGCAGACAAAGCATTTGACAAAATTCAACATCCATCCATGATAAAAACTCTCAACAAACTGTGTATAGAGAGACTATATCTCTATATAATAAAGGCCATATATGACAAGCCCTCAGTTAACATCATACAAGGCTATATATGACAGGCCCTCGGTTAACATCATACTCAATGGTGAAAATTCAGAAGTTTCTCCTCTAAAATGAGGAATAAGACAAGGATGCACACTCTTGCCACTTTTATTCAACCTAGTCCTGAAAGAAATAAAAAGAAATAGAAGTCATCCAAATTGGAAAAGAAAATAAAATTATCTGTATTTTCAGATGACATTTCTATGTTACATACAGGAAACCCTAAAACTCTACCAAAAATGTTAGAATAAATGAATTTAGTAAAGTTTCAGGGTAAAAAATGAATATACAAAAAGCAGTTGTGTTTCTATACACTAGCAATGATCTGTCAGAAACAGAAATTTAAAAAAATTCCACTTATAATTGCATCAAAAAGAATAAAATACATAGGAATAAATTTAACCAGGGAGGTGAAAGACCCATACACTGAAAACTATAAAACTTTGATGAAAGAAATTGTAGAAGACACAAATGGAAAGATGTTTTATGCTCATGGATGGGAATAATCACTATTGTTAAAATGTTCATACTTTCCAATCTACAGATTCAATGCAATCCCTATCAAAATTCCAGTGGCATTTTTCACATAAACAGAAAATTCTAAAATTTTTATGGAACTACAAAAAGACTGAATAGCCAAGTAATCTTGAGAAAGAATGCATAGTACTTCCTGACTTCATACTATATTAAAAAGCTATAATAATAACAGTATGCTATTGACATAAAAACAGACATAGAGATCAATGGACCAGAAAAGGAACCCAGATATAAACCCATACCTACATTGTCAGTTATTTTACAACAAAGGAGCTAAGAATTTAGAACAGGGAAAAGATAAATGGTATTGGAAAAACCAGATAGCCACATGCAGAATACTGAAATTGTAGGTCAATTCCTATAATTGATCCCTATCTTATAGGAATTCTATCTTATACTGGATTCCTATCTTATACCATACACAAAAATCAACTTAAAATGGATTAAAGACCTGAACACAAACTGTAAAACTCCTAGAAGAAAACTTAAGGGTTAAGCTCCTTAACATTGATCCTGGCAGTGATATATTTTTTTGATTTTTCACTAAAAAAAAGCAACAAAAGCAAAAATAAACAAGTGGGGCTACATCACACTAAAAATCTTTTTTATAACGAAGAAAACAACAAAATGAAAAAGCAGCTGATGGAATGGGACAAAATATTTGCAAGTCATACCTCTAATAAGGGGTTTATATCCCAAATATATAAACTCACAATTCAATAGCAAAAAAATAAAAAAAACAAAAAACAAAAAACATCAATTTAATTTAAAAATGGGCAAAGCACTGAATAGTCTTTTTTTCCAAAGAAGATATACAGATAGCCAACAGGTAAATGAAAAGGTGCTCAACATCACTAATCACCAGGGAAATGCAAATTAAAATTACAGTAGTATATCACATCAGACCTGTTAGAATGCTTATCATCCAAAAGATGAGAGATAACAAGTATTGGCAAGAATGTGAAGAGAAGGAAACCCATGCTGCCCTGTTTTAGGGAATGTAAAATAGTGCAGCTGCTGTGGAAATAGTGTGGAGGTTCCTCAAAAAATTAAAAGTAGAACTACTATATGACCCAGCAATACTATTTTTGGGTATATATCCAAAGGAAATGAAAGAAGGTTATCTGAGATATCTACCTCTATGTTCATTGCAGTATTATTCACATAGTCAAGATATGCAAATAACCTAAATTTCCATCAGTGAATTAATGGTTAAAGAAGATGTGGTATGTTCTAACAATGGAATATTATTTAGCCATGGGAAAGAAGAAAATCCTGCCTTTTGTGACACATAGATGGGCCTTGATGACATCATGCCCAGTGAAATAATCCAGGCCAAGACAAATGCTGCATTTTATTCCATTATATGTGAAATCTAAAAATAGGCCAAACTTACAGAAGCAGAGAATACAAAATTGTTGTCAGGGCCCGGGGATGGGGAAAATAGAAAGAGGTTGGTAAAAGGGTATAAAATCCCAGCTATAAAATGAATAAGGTCTAAGGATCTAATGTATAACATGGTGACTATAATTGATAACACTGTAATGTATAACAGAGTATAACTTCAAATTTTTCACCAAAAAGATAATTATGCAGCATAATGAATGTGTTAATTAACTACATGGAAAAAATTTTTCATAATGTATACATATATGAAATTATCACAATGTACACTTCAATTTTCTTACAATTTTACTTACCAATATACCTAATAGAGTTGAAAAATGTAAAGCATCTCATTAATATTTTCTTATATTGATTACATGTAGAAATGATATTTTGTATATGTTAGATTAAAAAGATATTATCAGTTTCAAAGGAATCAGAGGAAGCAAATAGAAAACAAATAGCAAAAATATAGACATAAGTTTAACCATACCAATAATTACATTAAGTATAAATGGATTAAATATTTCAATTAAAAGGTAGAGATTGTTGGACTGGAGAATCTCACAATACCCAACTGTATGCCATTGACAAAAAACACTTTAAAAATAAAGATAGATGTAGGTTGAAAAATAGGGGGATAACAAATGGGTGCCATTCAAACAGTAAGCCTTGAAATGCTGGAGTGGCTGTAGTGACATCAGATAAAGTAGAAACCAAGACAGAGTATCACCAAAAGAAAAGAGACATTTCAAAATGATAAAAGGATCAGATTATTAGGAAAATCTAATTTGTGTGTATATGCCTAGAAATAGAGCTTAAAAATACATGAAGCAAAACCTGACAGAACTTAAAGAAGATACAGACAAGTCCATAAGAAAAGCTGAATATTTTTAAATACCTTTGCCATTAATTTATGAAAAAAATACACACAATGTCATTAATAATGTAGTATATGTTAAGATCATAAAACACCTTATTTAATGGATATTTCCAGAGTGCATTGAACCCAAAATCTACAGAATACACATCGATTTCAAGTACACATTGATCATCGTCCAAAATATGCTAGATCAATTTTCGGAAAAGATTTGTAATTAACATTTGTAATCAATGGAATTGAGTGGGAAATCAAGAAGATATATTTAAAAACTGTAAATATTTAGAAATTAGGATACATTGGTAAATAAGCTGTAGGTCAAAATAGACAAATAAGAAAATATATTAAATTGAATGACAAAAATACAATACATCAAAATTTGTGAACTATAGCTAAAACAGCTTTAGAGGAAAAAATGATAGCTTTAACTGCTTATTTTAGAAAAGGAGAAAAGTTTTAAATTAATGGCATAGGTTTCCACCATAAGAAGCTAGTGGAAGAAGGGCAAAGTAAACCTATAGCAGAGGTCTGCAAACTGTTCCTGTAAAGAGCCAGGTAATAAACATTTTAGGCTTTGTGGGTCATGTACTCTTTGTTTTAACTACTCAATTCTATCTTTGTAACCTGAAAGCAGATATAGGCATTATGTGAATATATACGCATGACTGTGTTTCAATAATTTTTATTTATAAAAACAGTTGGTGGCCTGGATTTTTCTTATAGGATGTAGTTTGCAAACCCATGATACTCACA
Organism: Desmodus rotundus; assembly: GCF_022682495.2. Classification (NCBI taxonomy): domain Eukaryota; kingdom Metazoa; phylum Chordata; class Mammalia; order Chiroptera; family Phyllostomidae; genus Desmodus; species Desmodus rotundus. Next base: position 32,578,082 of record NC_071388.1, read on the forward strand.
AAATGGATGTTCCAAATATAAAAAAAATAAGTATCAAGTACTAATTTTCTACTCCTAGGTACATACTCCAAAGAATTAAACATAGGTGCTCAAAAAACATAGTTGTATACAAATGCTTATGCAACACTATTTACAATAGTCAAAAGATGAGATCTCATTAACAAGTGAATGGATAAACAAAATGGGTACATACATGCAATGGGATATTACTCAACCAGAGAAAGGAATAAAGGAGTGATACATGCTATAACATGGGTGAATCTCAAAGATACTATGTTATCTAAAAGAAGCCAGACACAAAGGTCACATATTCTATGATTCCAGGTAAAGTAAATCCATGGAGAGAGAAAGCAGATTAATGATTGCAAGTGCTGGAAAGAGGGAGGAATGGGGAGGGACTGCCTAACGGGTATAGAATTGTCTTTTACAGTGATGAAAATGTTAGAAATAGATAGAGGTAGTTGTTGCATACATTGTGAAATGTACAAAATTCCACTGACTTGTACACCTTAAAATAGTAAATTTTGTATTATATGAATTTCACATCAATAAAAAATGAACTTCAATCTTCACCATATATGCTACATAGAAATTAATTGAAAATAGATCATGGACATAAACATAAAATAAAACTTATAGAAGCAAACATGGTAAAATATTTTTGTGTCCTGGGAGTAGGCAAAGAATTTTTAGGCAAGATATCAAAAGCAAAAACCATAAAGAAAATGATATGTTAAACTTTGTTAAATATAAAGCTTCTTATCAAAATAAATAGTCAAGCTTCAGACTGAGATAAAATAAGAAGAAAAAAATAGATATGTAGCCAAAATACATTTCAATAGGTCAATGAATAAACCAACTGTTGTGTATTTATACAATGGAATATTGTTCAATAATAAAAATAAATGAGTTACAAAGCCATGAAAAAAAGGATAAGCTTTAGATACATATTGCTAAATGAAAGAATCCAGTTTGAAAATGATTCCATTTAAATGACCTTCTGGAATAGGCAAAACTATAGTCAAGGAAAGATCAGTTATTGCCAGGGGTTTGTGCGGAAGTGGGGGCTAAGTGATTTAGATCAGTATCAACAGTGATAAACCATATTGACAGTAACTTTGATGTGATATGAAGAAAACAGCACTTTACTTCTGTGGTCTTCACCCCCCAAATCCATATCCCCAGTCTAATCAAGAGGAAAACATCAGACGAATTTTACTAGAGGGACATCCTACAAAATACTTACCCAGTACTCTTCAAAAACAACTGCGTATATGAGGGAAAATAGAAAGTCACTGTGCATGTCCAGGGAAAAGGCTCAGTCTCACGCTCAGATAAAACATGTGATCTTCCGCACAGACACTACCTACAACAACAAGAAAATAAGCAAAAACTAAAAAAAAATAGCAAAACCCAAGATAAGGGGGGGTGGAGAATCTGATCTACAGAGTTACTATATTTTTAGATTCAAATGTCCAATTTTCATCAAAAAAATTGAAAGGCATAAAAGACACAGGAAAATAAGGCTTATTCTAAGGTGAAAAAATAACGCAACAGAATTTGTTTTTCAAAAAATCCTGATGGCAGAGCTACTAGACAAAGACTTAAAGCAATTGTTTTAAAGATCCTTAAAGAACTAAAGGGACTCCCGGTCAAGATGGAGGTGTAGATAAACACATTTCGCCTCCTCTCACAACTTCAGGAAAAAATTACAACTAGACCTCAAAACAAATAACACCCAGAGCTGTCAGAAAATCAAGCTGCATGGAAGTCTGACGACCAAGGATTTAAAGAAGCCACATTCATCCAGATGGGTCGGAGGTGTGGAGATGCTGAGACGGGTGGAAAGGCACAGAGACAGGTGGAGAGGCGTGGAGACACTGTGGCATGGAGAGGGGGCAGAATGGTCAATCTTACATTCATGTGTGGTGGATAAAAATTGGGAGGAATATCTTGAGAGGGAGGGATCCTAGCCCCAGGCAAGACCACACAGCCCAGGGTTCCAGCACCAGGAAGAAAATCCCCATAATTTCTGGCTGTAAAAACAAGTGGGGATTGGAGCAGTGGAAGAAACTGTTGGATTTTCAGGGGATGCTGCTTAAAGATTCCACAAAGACTTAGAACTTATGGAAACTGATCTCATCTGGGATTCAGCACCAGCGCAAGAGCTAGATGGACACCAGTCACATACAGGGAGTAAGTGAAGTGACTGGGAACAGGGAAAGTGCTGGGCAAACCTCCAGAAGCCAGGCAGCAGCATTGTCCTCTCTCTGAGGCCTCCTCCAACACAGAACCATAAACCAATGAAGTGGTGGACCCACCCTGGTGATTACCTAAGCTCCCCTCCCATACAATTTACAAGTATGCTTTTCCACAATAGGCCATGCTATAAAGATAGGGAGTCAAAGCAGCTCTACCTAATGCACAGAAACAAACACAGGGAGGCTGCCAAAATGAGGAAGAAATATGGCCCAAATGAAAGGATAGAACAAAACACCAGAAAAAGAACTAAATGAAATGGAGATAACCAACCTATAAGTTGCAGAGGTCAAAACACTTTTATTATCAGGATGCTCAAAAAAATCATTGAGTATGGCAACAGCATAAAAAAGACCCAGGAAGAAATGAAGGTTATATTAAGTGAAATAAAGAAAAACCTACAGGGAACCAACAGTGGAGGAGATGAAGCCAAGATTCAAATCAATGATTTGGAATATAAGGAAGAAATAATCGTTGAACCAGAACAGCAAGAAGAAAAAAGAAGTTTAAAAAATGAGAATAGTTTAAGGAGCCTCTGGGACATCTCTAAACGTGCCAACATCCAAATCATACACATGACAGAAGGAGAAGAGGAAAAGCAAGAAATTTAAACTTACTTAGAAAAATAATGAGAGAAAACATCCCAAGTTTGGTGAAAGAAAAATACATACAAGTCCAGGAAGAACAGAGATTCCCACACAAGATAGATCCAAAGACGACCACACCAAGACACATCATAATTAAAATGCAAACGGTTAAAGGCAAAGAGAGAATCTTAAAAGCAGCAAGAGAAAAGCAGAGAGTTACCTACAAAGGAGTCCCCCTAAGACTGTCAGCTCATTTCTCAAAAGAAACTTACAAGGAGCAGTCTTCAGGCTCAGGAGCCACAGCCCTGGCGGGCTGGCTCCTCTTCTTCTGGGGAACCCTGCTGTTCCCCAGGACTGGTATAAACACAGGGACAGGGATGCTTCTTGTGGCTGGTCTGCTTCTTTCTCCCCACTGGACACAGCTGAGGATTTTTTAAATACACAAGCCCGTAATGATACCTCCGACTTCAACCCACCCTCACGGCATTTTCCTTAAACTCTTCTACCCAGAGTGAAAACCTCATTGTGTTCACTCCCTGGCTCCACGCTGCGGCTGGGCAAACCGTGGGCAGAGCTGTGATGAAACGCCACTCCCACCTGGTTTGTGATCTTCTCGGAGGTCCCGCACCCAGGAGGCACGCCCTGGCTTGCCTGTTTCCGGGGCCTGTGGGGTGGCCCCAGAACTCCGTGTCTCTGCGCCGCCCTGCTTATGCTTAACCCAGGAGGCAGGTGGCCCGGACTGCCCACAGCCCTTTGGTGAACAATTTAATAGCTTTTGCTGGGGGCTATGGGGACCGATGGACTTTTATGTTTTAGTTCTCTGGCCGAAGCCCATTTAGATGGCACGGGATCCGCGGTCTTTGATTTCTGATAAATGCTGTTGGGTTGAAATTCTGATTTCCATTAAAGGACCCAATTATCTCCGTGTCTTCCATCCCTCCGGGCAGGGTCACTGGGGAAGGCAGTGCCCACCCTTCGGCACCATGGAGCCCCCCCCTTCCACTCTGGTAGCTTCCGGTGACACTGAGGTGCCCCCACCACCACCTTGGGCAGTGCCCTCCCCTCCCCATGCCCACAGTGCGACTGTGGCCCGAGTAGGCCCAGCCTGGGGCGCTGCAGAGACCTGCATTCGTTTGGAACATATTCCCGTGGGACCCCCCACACCCAGGTTTTCTCACCAGTCCTCGTCTCTCTGCTTCCATGGTTGTAAGAATTTCTGTCTTTTAAACCCCAGGGGACAGGTCTTTGGAAGCAAGAAGGGTGAAAATAATGACATAGGCCTTTTGTGGTTGAATTTGTGTGTGGGCGAAAAGGTAGTGAACTTGAGCCAACTGTTCTGGTTTGTACCAGTACAGCGTCTGTGAGGGACATGTGCCCCCACCCGGGGCCAGGCTGATCCTTCACCCCGCTGACCCCACCAAAAACATCTGGGATTGGGGATTTTTTTTTTTTTTTTAAAGCAGCGAGTTGCCACCACACGGGGCCTGCGTGAGGACAGCGTTGGAGAGAGCATGGTGAGACGGGGTCTGCTGGGGCCAGTCCTGTCCAGGGCGCCTGCCTTTCCGGCCACCCCTGCAGAACGGGGTGCACACACAGCAGGTCTCTCCCGGGGACTGAAGGAGGCTGGGTCGCCCGAGCTTCATGGTCCTGGATTTGTCCTATTGCAATAATAATAATAATAATAATAATAATAATAATAATAAATAACTAATAATACCTCTCATAGTCACCCCCGGGCTCGGCCAGCTGTCTGTGGAACCGCTGAGGAGCGTTTGCGTTAACATTATTTTCCATTTGTTATGTTTTCTGTACGGAATCCCACACAGATGTGACACTAAGGGGGAGCCACTGTCCTAGCCTGGGTGACCAGGGCTCGCCAGGGGTCAGGTCAGATCTGGCAGACTCCCACCTGGCCGGGACACCCAGCATGCGTGCATCCACGGAGGTGGCTCGGTGGTGACGGGGGTCTCCAGTATGCTGTGGCCTGAGCGCGGGCCATGGACTCCCACGAGCCAGCCTTCAGCTGGCAGCGATGGAGGCGGAATGAGGTGAGAGAATGCAGTTCGCTCCTCCTGGTCAGCCCGAGGCCAACCACCCCACAGGGTTTATTGCGGGTCAGAGGGACGACTTTGCAGGCATAGGAGGCCCTGTGAGTGAGGCCTGTGACCCCCTCTCCTCTGCAGGGAACACTGCTGGGGTGGACGATCCCCTCCGGGAAACCATCCACACGTTAGTGATGCGCTGTTCCAACCAGGTGCCTCTGACCCTGCACGTGGGCTCCTTGGAAGACCTGCGCTGTTGTGTCCTGCTGATGCCCGGCGGGCAGCTTGCATGGGGGCTTGGCCAAACCGGCAGAGGCTTCCTGTGCGTACATCATGCCTCCCCAGAGCAGACTTCTACTTTATTTCCTGAGACAGAGTAGCCCAGACTGGGCAGAGGAGAAGGAAGGCCTGTGTGCATCTGTGGGTAGCCTGAAGGTCTTTAGTATTTCACTGAAGATGTTAAGCTTTTACCCTATGTCTGTACAACTTCTAAATAAACAGTTCCTTTCCCGTTCTCTCTTCTTACCAGTCTCTGGCATTCAGAGCAGTCTTTAGTCTGGCTGAGGGCAGGGAGAACTCAGTAGGTGCAGGGCCGCCCCAGAGAGGAAGGGGGCACCTTTTGGGAATGGTATGTTTTTCACCCCCCATTGGGTCTGTTCTGTAACAGGAACGTGACGTTCAGGGCCTCATCACATGCTGTCCAATCGTGTTCATATCCCGGTCAGGTGCTCATCAATTGCTGTTCAGGTCCCGTTCATGTGCTCTTCACACACTGATCACAAGCCCTGCTGCCCTGGTCACCTGCTGTTCATGTGCCATTCAAGTCCTGAGCTTCTTCAGGTAATGCGCTCATCACGTACCATCCATGACCTGTTCAGGTGCTGTTCACAGGCTGTTCACGTGCCATTCAGGTGCTGGTCACGTGCTCTTAGCAAGCTGATCACGAGCTGCCCATGCCCTGTTCACGTTCTGTTCACGAGCTGATCACGTGCCCTTCAGGCGCTGATCACGTGCTGTCCACGCCCTGTCCACGTGCTGCTCATGAGCTGATCACGTGCCCTTCAGGCGCTGATCACGTGCTGTCCATGCCCTGTTCACGTGCTGCTCATAAGCTGATCACCTGCCCTTCAGGCGCTGATCACATGCTGTTCACGTGCTGCTCACGAGCTGATCACGTGCCCTTCAGGTGCTGATCACGTGCTGCCCATGCCCTGTTCACGTGCTGTTCACGAGCTGATCACGTGCCCTTCAGGCGCTGATCATGTGCTGTTCACGTGCTGCTCATGAGCTGATCACGTGCCCTTCAGGCGCTGATCACGTGCTGCCCATGCCCTGTTCACGTGCTGTTCAGGTGCTGATCATGTGTAACTAGCCTCTGGCACGGTCATTCTGCATCTGTGCCACCTACAAGTGGTTCAATGGCAATGTAAACTAGCTTTGTCCTGCTTTCAGCCAGGGGAATGGAAGTGCCCTCCACCTAAGAGGTAACTGGGAGGCAGCTCCCCCTGGTGATAGCCCCTGCGTGAGAGCTTGGAGACGATTGACTCTATGCCATGGGGCCATGCCTGCCTTGACTTAATATGGCAGGCAGCCCAGTAGAGCTGGGAGAATAGGGAGTGCCTGCAGGTGTAAGTGATTGTCGGAAGAGTCTGAAATGGGGCTGCAGAAAAGGACTGACTCTGGCATTCAAACCAAGGATCAGCAGCCACGCCAGAGAGGACCACTTGGCTTTGGCCAAGTGGGTGGAGAGAACCACCCAGCTCTGCCAGAGTGGGCATCCCATGGCGGTGACACAGCCGATACTGCCGGGATTCTGAATGACAGATTTCTACTGGTTTTCCTGAGACAGAGTAGCCCAGACTGGGCAGAGGAGAAGGAAGGCCTGTGTGCATCTGTGGGTAGTCTGAAGGTCTTTAGTATTTTACTGAAGACGTTAAGCTTTTACCCTATGTCTGTACAACTTCTAAATAAACAGTTCCTTTCCTATTCTCTCTTTTTACCAGTCTCTGGTATTCAGAGCAGTCTTTAGTCTGGCTGAGGGCAGGGAGAACTCAGTAGGTGCAGGGCCGCCCCAGAGAGGAAGGGGGCACCTTTTGGGAATGGTATGTTTTTCACCCCCCATTGGGTCTGTTCTGTAACAGGAACGTGACGTTCAGGGCCTCATCACATGCTGTCCAATCGTGTTCATATCCCGGTCAGGTGCTCATCAATTGCTGTTCAGGTCCTGTTCACGTGCCATTCCCGTGCTGATCACCTGCTAGAAATGCGCTGATCATGTCCCGTCCATGCCCTTTTCAGTTGCTGGTCATGTGTAGCTAGCCTCTTGCATGATCATTTCACATTTGTGTGACCCTGAGTGGTTTCTTAGTTATGTGAAATCATTTTGCCCCTGCTTTAAGTTAGAGAGATGGACGTGACCTCCACCCAAGGTGTAACTGGAAGGCCACGTTCCCTGGCTACAGTCCCTTCGTGAGAGCTGGGAGATGATTGACTCCACGCCATGGTGCCATGCCTGTCTGGAGTTAGTATGGCAGTTCAATAAAGCTGGAAATATGGGAATGCTTGCAGGTGTAAGTGATTGTAGGAGCAGTCAGAAGCCGGGCTTTAGAGGAAGACTGGTGCTGGGATTCAAACAAAGGCACAGCAGCCGTACCAGAGAGAGGGCCACTCGGCCTTGGCAAGGTGGGGAGAGTGAAAAACTGGGCTTTGCCAGAGTGGGCATCACAGCTGATACTATCTGGAGGCTGAATGATGCACCTTGAATCATTACTCTAAATCTGTATAACTTGTAAATAAAGAATTCCTTTACTCTTCACTTTTCTTATCAATCTCTGGCATTGAGATATGTCTTTCTTCTAGCGGTCATCAAGGAGAATTCTGTAGGTGCTGGTGGACCCCCCAGAGAGAAATGGGAGGGTCCTTTTGTTAACAGTATATTGTTAATCCTCCTTTGGTCTGTTCTCTAATAATCACGTGCCATTCAGGCGCCATCCATGTGTTGATCATGTGTGGTACATGCCCGATCACGTGCCTATCATGTACCTTTCACATGCTCTTTGAAAAGGTACTTCAGTTTTGGAAAATTTAATTTAACTCATAGCCAATAAGCTTAGCAATTAATGCAGGGAAAAGCTTTGTTCTAGGAACTGCAGGTGTGACCCACTTCGAATTTAGGAGACTATAAGCAATTCTACTTTTGTTCCTCAGGAGGATGGCAAGCAATTCAAGATGGTATCTGAGCCATTGTGCTCCAGGGTAAGATGACCACCGCCCAGGACACAGTTAAAGACCACCGCCTGGGGCACGGCTTAAGACCATTGTCTAGGGCAAGAATGCTGAAGTTGTTTTTTTTTTTTTAATCCAACTAACTTTTCTTTGAATTCCAAACCCCTTACCTACACTTTCTTCTCCTTATAAAAAGGGCCATTTTGAATGGAATTTAAGATGGTCTGTTAGGGTATGAACCCGCCATCTTCTCAGATCACTGGCCATCCAAATAAAGCTCCCATAAAGATTCAAAAAAAAAAGAAAAAAGAAAAAAAAAACTTACAGGCAAGAATGGTTTGGCAAGAAGTATTAAAAGTGATGAAAAATGAGAACCTAATGAAAAATGAGGACCTGCAACCTAGATTATTCTATCCAGCAAAGGTATCATTTAGAATGGAAGGACATAATAGTACTTCCTAGACAAGGTAAAACTAAAGAAGTTTATCATCACCAAACCACTATTATATGAAATGTTAAAGGGACATATTTAAAAAAAATAAAAAAACTATGAACATTAAAAAGACAACAAATTCACAACTATCAACAACTGAATCTAAAAACCAGACTAAGCAAACAACCAGAACAGGAACAGAATCATAGGTATGGAGATCATTTGGAGGGTTATCAGCTGGGAGGGGGAAGGGGAATATGGGGGCAAAGGTGCAGGGATTAAGAAACATAATTGGTAGGTACAAAATACATAAGGGGATGTTAAAATAGTATAGGAAATGGATAAGCCAAAGAATTTATATGCCAGGAAATATGTAAGAAATACAATAAATATGTAAGGCCAGGTACCCAGTAAAGGGTGTGTGAGAGGCAACCACACATTGATATTTCTCTTCCTTTCTTTCTCTCTCCCTTTCCCCTCTCTAAAAATAAATAAATAAAATCTTTAAAAATTAAAAGCAACCAGAAAGAAATCTTAGAGCTGAAATGTACAATAACTGAAATGCAAAATTATTTAGAGAGATTCAAGGACAGATTTGAGCAGGCAGAAGGAAAATAGAAAACCTGAAGATATGACCATGAAAATTATCAAGATTGAGAAACAATATCAAAAAAGATTTTTTAAAAAATGAACAGAGCCTAAGGGACCTATGGGCCTCATCAAGTGGACCGACATGCAAGTTGTGAGAGTCCCAGAATGAGAAGAGAAAGAGAAAGCAGCAGAAAGAATATTTAAAGAAATGGTGGCCAAAAACTTTCTAAATTTGATGAAGAACATGAATATAAGTGTTTAGAAGACCAACTAACTCCCAGTAAGATGAACTCAAAGAGACCCACACTGAGACACATTATAATGAAACCTTTAAAAGACAAAGATAGAATCTTGAAAGCACCCAGACAAAAGCATTATAAGCAGTCAAAAAGAAGTGACATGTCACATCTAAGTAATCTGCAATACAATTATCTGTAGATTTATCATCAGATATTTTGGAGGCCTGTCCAGAAGGCAGTGGGATGACACATTCAATGTGCTAAGAGAAAAAAAAAAACTATCAATCAAGACATTACATTGCTTTTATGCCTTTGTCAAACAGTTGTCTATTTATGTTGGCTTTATTCCTGGACTCTCTATTCTGCTCCATTATACTCTATATGTCTATCTTTTTGTTAATATCATGCTGCTTCAATTAGCGTAGTTTTATAATAATTCTTGAAGCCAGCTAATACTAGCGTTCCAACTGTGCATTTGTTTTTCACAGCTGTTTTGGCATTCTAGTCCTTTGCATTTCCATAATGAACTATATGCATGTATTTCATATTCTATCAATACAGTGGCAATCCTTCCACAGTTAAGTTTTTCAATGTCTACAGCCTGCTGGGATTGTGATTGGGATTAAATTAATTCAAAGAATCAATTTAGAGAAAAGTAACACCTGAACAATATTGAGTCTTCCAATCCATGAACAAGCTATAGCTGTTAATTTATTTGGATCTTGTTAATTTCATCTCAGGAATATTCTGCAGTTTTCAGGTTTTTCATGTTTTTGTCAGATATGTTCCTAAGCATTTAATATTTTTGGTGCTGTTGTAAGTGGTGCACTTTTGTTTCAATTTCAGACTTTCTTTGCCTGATTATAGAAATTGAATCTCCTATTATGCAACTGTGCTAAAGTCTAGAATTTTTTTTTTTACAAATTCCATAGTATTTTTGACATGGACAATAATGTTTACAAATAAAGCAGTTTATCTTCTTACCTTCCAATATTGATGCCTTTTGTATTCCTTGTCTTTCTTTCCTTTTTTAAATCACACTAGCTAGAATCTCTAGTTCAATGTTGAATAGAAATGTCAACAGGGTATTCCTGGTCTTTTTCCTGATATGAGGGGGAAGGCAGTCAGTGTTTCATTATTAAGTAAAATGTTAACTGCTGGTATTTTGTAGATGCCATTTATCAAGCTGAGGATATTCTTTTCTGTCCCTAGTTTGCCAAGAGTTTTTAATTAGAAATGAATGTTAAATGTTGTCATGCCTTTTCTACATTTATTGCCGCATCTATTTCTGTATTGATTATATTTTTTAGTCTGTTAATCTAGTGAATTACATCAATTTACTTTCAAATGTTAAACAAACCCTATATTCCAGGGATAAACACTACTTGGTCATTATGTATTTTTAAAAATATATTGTTGAATTCAATTTGCTAAAATGTTGTTTAGAAATTTTGCATCCATGTTTATGAAGAATATTTGCCTATAATTATCTTGTTATAGTTTGATTTTAGTGTCATGCTGGCTCTATAGAATGAACTGGAAAGTGGTACATTCTCTTTAATTTTTTGGAAGAGTTTGTATAAAATTCATATTATTTCTTCCTTAAATATTTGATAGAATTCACCAGTGAAGTTGCTTGAGCTTTGAGTTTTCTTTTGGGGAAGGCTTTTAACTACAATATCAGTTTATTTAATAGATAACAGGATTATGCAGGTTATTTATTTCTTTGTGCATGAGATTTGGTAACTTGCCTTTAAAATAATTTGTTCATTTCATCTAAATTGTTGGCTTTTTTTGCCTAATGTTCATTCATAATCTTTCCTTATTATCCTTTTAATATTTCTGATGTTGGTAATTTGGATTTTTTCCCCTGATCAGTCTGGCTAAAGGCTTTAGTGATCTCAAAGAATTATCTTTTGGTTTTATTGATTTTTCTGTTTTCTATTTCTTTGATTTCCACTTTGATATTTCTTATATCTTTTTTTCTCCTACTCACTTTGTTTTAAGTTGTCCTTCTTTTGATAGTTTCTTAGGGCGAAAACTGAGATTCATGGATTTAAAGGCAAGAAACAATAACAAAGAAATGGAAACAACATGATTTAAAAACAGGCAGAGAGAGAGACTGAATAGAGATTTCTCCAAAGAAGAATATGGCCAATAAGTGCACGAAAAGATGTTCAACATTACTAATCCTTGGGGAGATGCACATCAAAACTACCATTAAATACCACTGCACACCTGTGAGGATGGCAGAGAGCAGGAGGACAGTAAGTGTTCATGAGTGGTGGGGATGTAGGGGAGTTGGAACACTTATGAATTACTGGTGACACTGTAGACACTGGTACGGCCATTGTGGAAAGCAGTACAGTAATTCCTGAAAATATTAGATATAGAATCACCATATGATCCAGCAACTTCACCGCTGGGTATATACCCAAAAGAAGTGATAGGAGGGATTTAAACAGATATTTGAATACCCATGTTCATAGCATCATAATTCATAATAGTCAAAAGGTAGGTGGAGGAAAGTCAAGTGTCCACTGGTGAATTAACAGATACAAAATGTGAAAAATGCAAAGGACCTAGAGTATCCAAAGCATCTTGAAAAAGAATGAAGTTGGAGGACTGAATCACTTAACTTCAAAACTGGTATAAAGCTACAGTAATGAAAATATTGTGGTACTGGCAAAAGAATTGACAAGTAAATCCAAGGACAGAATGAAGGGAATTAGACCCAAACTTACATAGTTACTTGATTTTCAATAAAGATGCCAGATCATCTGACAGGTAAAAGAAAATCTTTTCAACAAGTGATTCTGGAATAATGGATATCCATATAGAAAAAATTAACCTTAGTGCCTACATGTCATACACAAAAATTTATATTAGGTAGATCATAGACTTATTCATAAAAGATAAAACTATAAAGATTTTAGGAGACTATCTATGACTTGTGGGTAGACTTCTCTGGGCAGGACATAGAATAGCAATACCATAAAAGAAAATGGATAAATTGGACTTCATCATAAAGAGACATCAAAAGACACTATTAAGAAAATAAATAATATAGCCGTAGAATGGAAGAAAATATCCACAGGACATATATTTGATAATGAACTTGTACCCAGTATACACAAGGAAATTTGACATCATCGTAAAAATCACAAACAATGTAATAAACACAAGCAAAAACTTTGAACAAGCACTTCACAAGTAAGGTATGCGAATGGCTGGGAAACATGAAAAAACAAGATCTGGGAGCGAGACATGCTGATGCTACTGGAATATCATTGTTTAAATGATTAGCAGACAGAACTAAGAAGTAATTTTTCTTAAATCCTAAGGTAATATTGATACTTCTAATTCAAATGTAACATGGCAGCATTTTTCATACCTAATTTTATTTATTTATGTATCTCTTTTCTCTTACAGTGAAATCTTCGTTCTTAATATCATTAATATATTTGCTTCATTCTACAATTACATTAAAAAGCTTCAGAGTTACAATACCTATATGGTTACTCATAATATACCAACTAAGCAAAGTTTAAGATTTCTTTTAGTTCTTTTGGTCTCTAAAGTACCTCTAACTAAGCCTAAGACACTTGATCAAAATCTACTTGAATTGCAATTATTTCCTCTTTCATTATTTTGTTAGTTTGATTTATAGTTAGGTAAATTCATTTTTGTTTCTGTTTACTAATACATATAAAAAGAAGGATAGAGATAGAAAATAATCAGTTTGCTATTCCCAGGGCAACTCATTCAAATAAAGATCATCGATGTATGTTAAAACCTTTGGGTAAAAATTTGTTGGGGTCAAGATATCCACACAGTCTCAAACTTACACCCCATTCTTGACATTAATTACATAGGCTAAGTTTTGTGATCACCACCTTACCCATGTGATCAAATTTAGCAACACCAACAGCAGAACAACCTGACATTATGTAACCTGAAATGATGCAACAAAAAAATACACAAACTCACCTATGAAGTATTCTTGCTAAAATGTTTAATATCAGTCCACTTATGGGGGTAATAACCAGCAAATACAGAATGTGAGACATTCTATAAGCTAACTGGCTGGGATGCTGAAACAATGGCAATGTCATGAGAAGGAAAAAAAGGTAGTGAAAATTGTTAAAAGAGGGAAGACGTAATAAACAAGTGCAAAGCATAAGTCTTGATTAGATCTTGTATAAAAAACTACAAACACAAAAACATTTTTGTGACAGTTTGGGAAATTTGAGTACATAGAGCATATTTTATGATGATGTAAAACCATTGTTGAGTTTTCATCTAAGGCAACAGTATTGTGTTCATACAGAGGGTATCTTTTTCTTAGGAAGTTCAGGCAGAACATTTTGGAGTGTCCTAGTGTCTACAATTTACTTTTGAATGGCTTAGCATATAGACACATATGGAAAGCGCTAAAGCCATCGTGGCAAAACATTAATAATTGAGAAGTATTAGGTAATAGCATAGAGATATTTATTTTAATATTCTTTCAACTTTTATGTATGTGTGCATTTTTTTTTTCAAAAAAATTTTGGAAAAAAAAAAGGAGGGAACTCAGGACTAGTGGAGGGGCAATCTTAGTTTTTGCCGCCAGGTGGTGCTGGTGATTTTCAAATGAAGCTAAATAAACAGAAAAACAGACCACATGGATGATTTAATGTTTACTTAGGAAAAGACTGGGTATGTGGGGAGAGGAACACAGAGTATAAATCCAGCTCTTTCCAGTTTTTACTTGCTTGCTTTGGGATATTCTACGCAACTTGATCAGTTTCAGCTATACATTTTCTGGCTCTCAGAGTTAGCCTCCGCCCCCGCCCCTTCCCGGTTCACGCCTTTCTTTACTTCTCACAGGGCTCCCACAGTCATTTCCTACACCAAGTGACACTTTCGTTGGCACTGCTGGCACAGTAACCTTTCTGCAGCACTCTTTCCTCTTCACCAGCTATCCATTTCTCTCCAGATTGTTTCCACTCTTCAGCAAAGTGTTAAAGTTTGATACCAGCCTGCTTCCCCCAGGTATTTTCCATTACTGCCTTGCATTATTCCTACCCGGTAGACACCTTGATTGTTGTCCTTTTAAAAATTGAATGTCATATACTTTCTTGGCCTTGAGTATTTCCCTTCATAGTTCTCCTCACCAAAGATGGCCTTCTGCCCACTGTCAAAGTCTGACCTTATCCTCATCAAAGCCCCGATTAAATGTAACTTCCTTTATGTAACCGTCCCAAATACCCTATTCAGAAATATTCTTCTTCCCACAGCACTTTGTGATTTTCTTACTGAACTTACCACATTTTGTGTTCTGTGATAATTACGTGCAAACCCTAAATTATTAAAACTTTCAAGGTAAGCAGTTTATAGTCTCACATTGTGTTTAGTACTATGTGGCATTAACTAAAGCTCAGTGGAATTGAAATTCAGGATTATTTAAAACTAGTTTACAGTAATGGTTAAAGTGCTGACCAATCACCGGCAATTTCCAGCCTTACTCTGGCTTTTCATTACACAATCATGGGCCATTATAGTGAGACACCAACATGGATAAAGATGTCCATGGCTTATCAATACCCACTAACTAAAACATTAATCAATATGAAGTAAAATTGCCATTCAATTTAAAACTCAAACTTTTGCATGTCATTTGATTCCTATATGCCCTGTCTAGGTAAGAATGTCATAAGAACACTCAAAGATTTGCTTTAAGATTATTTAGAAGGACATGATACAAAAGATAAAAATTAGAAGCAACCTAATTGCCCAACAGTACAGAGGTGGTTAAATAAATTCTAATACACCCATACAATGGATTACTATAGAGCCATTAAAGATAGAAAAAGGTCCCCAATGTACATGGTTAAGCACAAAAAAATTTTACAGGATAGTGTTGACTTTATAATGCTTTTTAATGCAAGAAGAAATATATATGCATAGAAAAAAGACAAAATGATAGCAGACATATCCTAAGTTTGGAGATTTTCAATTTTCTCTGATGCTATCTTTTCAAAACTTTGAACAATGAACATCTATATTAAGAAAACAAAAGGAAAAATATTTTAAAGAAAAAAATATAGCCCCAAAGTTATTCTGTTGGATACATAAAGTCCATTGATGCAGAAGGGAATATCAGGTTCTGGCACTAGCCCTTGGGCCTCGCCTGTGGAATCAGGGGCCAGGAAAGGCCAAATGACAACACAAGAGAAGAGAGTGTCAGAGGTCAGAAAAGGTGGGGAACCCAAGCAGAAAAAGATGAGGGTTAAGGAGTGTGGTTACCATGTTCAGAAACAGGACAATTAGGAGAACCATAGGAATCAAGCAGGTGCCAAGAGTGTAATATAGACGAAAGATAACTATACTTAGAAATCTAGGTCCAGTATTTAGTAAGTGGATTCCCACTACGTAGGTGGTCTTCAGTAAATCATTTCTATTTTCAAACATCAGGAAATGCTTTGAACATATTTTTAGTCCCATTTTTACAAGTGAGTACAGTAGCTAGTACTCAGAAAACATAAATCAAGTTATATAGACACTAGCACACCTGGCATTTTGGACCACATGCATCTTTGTTGTGGAGAGCTGTCCTAGGTGAACAGGCACATTAGTATGGAATAATAAGTGATGAGGTAGATTTAATAAAGAGACAGAGAGTTGCCCAATAAAAAGGAAAGCAGATAAGAGGCATTTGTAGTTAATCGAGAAACTAGGAACAATAGGTCATTTTATATAAAGCCTCTCTAAATAACTCAGTATGTATCTGCCAAGGAGTGCTCTCCTCTGGTCAGGGACTGGAGAACTTCAGTATCTGTAGTCGACTGGCATATGCCCCAAAGCTATGCAAGTCAAGTCAAGTCAAGCCACCAGCAAATACAGCACCTTCTGTGAGTGATTTTAAGCCAAGTCTGCCAGAAAGGGGTCTCATATCCTTTCCACCCATGCAGAGGTGGGTCCTCATGATGGGTGGGCCTGAGGGTGTCCAGATGTGTGCAAATGGGTGAGTTATTGTCCCAGACTTGGAAATGGGGCAAAAAGGATAAGTAAAGAGGTCCTGACCTTGGTGGAGCTATTTGAAGGAGGACTCTAAAATAACTCTTCAAATCATTTTACTATGTTAAGATCCTCCAAATTTGGAGGGTTGTTTGTTTTAATCCCATTTATTTTTTAAGAGAACAGTCATTGAGTATTATTTCCACAATTCACTTCAGATTTATTCCAAAGTAGCGATATGAATTTAATAAAAATGGGATAAAAATTTAACTTCATGTTTAACTTAATTCATGGATTTCACTTTCGAAAGCAAGTTTTTAATATGCAATTTAAACATTTTCCTATTTTAAAGATTAGAAAATACAGTAAACCAAAACAACAATAAAGAGAATAAAATTTATACTTGACTTCATCACCCAGATAGACTCAATATTCATATTTTGGCATATAGTTTTTCTTTTTTTAAAAAGGATTTTATTTATTTATTCTTAGAGAGAGAGAAAGGAAGGGAGAAAGAGAGGGAGAGAAGCATGGAAGCATGAGAGAAACATTGATCATTTACCTTCCATGTGCCCCCAGCCAGGGACCAGGCCCGCAACACAAGCATGGGCCCTGACTGGGAATCAAACTGGTGACTTTGTGGGATGACATCCAAGCAACTGAGCCACACGCATCAGGGCTGGTGTATATTTCTTCAGACTTTTTAAATCAGTAGCTCTGAGTATATATTAGCTTCACCTGAATAAACTTTTAAAATGTAACCATGACCAGTCCCATCCGAGAACAAGTAAAGCAGAACCTGGAGGTGGAGGGGGTGGAGCCAAGTATAGGTGATTGTTTTTTAAGCTTCACCAGTGATTCTTACATGCAGACAGGGTTGAGAACCACTGTGTTAAATGAATGGCATCATAGTAATACTGTTTCCAGCTGAAGCATCTAGGCCACACTAGCCACAGTAAAATATGCTGGTGGCTACAGCTAAGTGGTGCTCTGGCTGTGGTTGACATTGGCAGTGAGGAAATGAGAGTGGTAGAGAGTTCATCTGGCACGCAGCAATCTTCAGTGGCCTGGCGCGTCCAAGCCACACCACCACTGTCCGTGCTGAACACTAGTCAGTAACTGGGGCAGAAGTAGCTGTAGACATGTTGCAAACAGCAAGCTGTTGACCACATGTGCAGTTACTGTATTCTTATTTTAATTTACAAAGAAGTCAGAATTTATCACCAGAATGTCATCTTCAAACACACAAATTCAAATGGCCTGATGAACTTTATGAAGGGCTCCCAGGTAAGCTAAGTGATGAGAATGTGCGGAGAGTGCAGACTGCTTTGCCCTGGCTCCAGTGTGGCAGCTCATAGCGGGTTCTGGAGAACTGTGTGCATAAAGGGCCAGGGAGGTGGTATGGGAGAAACATACTGTAAGATCTAATGAACGAAGCGTCAGTCATCCAAAAATGTATATCCATCAACTCCTGCCGATGGAAGGGAGGCAGCACGTTGCTCTGTGGATGCCTCACAAGCTGCCTTTTTCACGGTGGGGTCTGGCCTCAACTTTGTACAGCCCAGAGATGGGATCGTCCCAATCTTTCCAGTGGACAATCAGCTCTCAGGACAGCCACACACAGTAATGCTGCAGCATTAGTCAGAGAGGAAAGTATTTACTAGTCGCCAGAATTATTTGTGCTTATTACCCAAAAGACTCTCTCCTTCCTTGGAAGGGAAACTGGAGATAATGAGTGAACATTTACTAAAATGTCAATGTGTCAGTTATTTTACATTTCAGTATTTCATTTACAGGTAGGAAACTAAGGCATGGAAAACATGCCCAAGTTCCCAAAGCTGATCAGTGTGGTGAAGGCGAGGTTTAAACCCTGGCTTCCCTGGCTCCAGAGTAGTGCTAACCTTCACAGGAGAGGAAGCGAGGATTTGGAAGGCTGCACAGGAAACTGAGAAAAGGGAAAGGAATGATCCTGACTCAAATGCCATGAAATGTGTCCTAAGGGGGTGGGGCTTCTCTGCTGATCAGAGGGATTTAGGTTGCCAAATATGGTGTATCTCTTTTGGAAAGTGTTGTATAATACTTAAAATAGCTTTCTCTCATCCCTTAATTTACTATTCTCACATACAGAAAAGTGAACAAATTTTAGATTTCAGAGCTTATCTGTACTACAGGTGGACTCCAGAATGCATTTAGAAAGCACATCAACACAGACACATTAACTCTGAGTTTGTGCAATAGTGATGCTCATTGGCAAACCCAACTTGAAATTACAGATTTGCGTCAGAATATGAACACATTTTTCCCTCAGTGAATTCCATAAAAAATTAATATTTCCACAGCACTCAGATTAAACTTGGCTCTATAACAGAGAATTGGGGGACCATTCTCTTTTGTCACTCGTAAATCAATCAATACTTATAATGAAATTTAGATTATGATTTTGGCAATCAAAACCAGCCTTCTACCAGAGACCCCTCAATCTATTTTTCCTGCAGTGAAGTTATCTTAAAAACAAGACAAAAAGAACTGTGCCACATTTTGTTAAGCTAGTTTTCAAGGCTTAAGGGAAATAAATATGCTCACTATTGAGAGATTATCACCGTAGGTTTTCTAGTGGGAAATGTTCATGACTGATTGTGGACCAATGGAAACAACTAATCTTTGGAACAGAGTTTAAGTGGGAATTGCTGAGCACTTACCAGTTTTAAATTGATTTACAGTTCATGTAGCCCTTCGATAGGAGAAAAGAATGAGGACTGCATGAGGTACCTTGGTGAAGGCCGCAGGGATAATCAATAAAGGTCAACAGTCAATCAAGTCTATGACTGGAGTCTCCCAGGAGCCTAATACTGCGGCTCATGTGGCCATTTGGTAACATGGAGGGGCCGGCCCCTCCCTTCCTCTGGTATTTTTGAGTGTGTCAAGATAATGTGAGTTATATAACTGAGCAGTTGTTTATAATAACCCGACTGAGCAGTTGGATTATTTCTAGTAGTAGTAGGGTCACACTACTGTAATTCCTAAGAACTCTGTAGAGATATGGAGTTGATAAACAGAAGTGGTATAGCATAGGATAACATTATATTCTGGGGCTTTTTTTTTTTAAAAAGATGTTTGGGTTCTCCACTTTTGGATGGGTTAATCACCTTTGAAGGGGCAATTTCTTTGGCTCATTTAACTCATAACTAACGTCCTTATTTTCCTTTTGCAACCAGTTCTCATTTCTCAGTGAGGTTCAGCGTTGTCTATTTAAGCCAGCCAGGCTCACATCTGAGTCTCAAAACTGTAGTGTCTCATGATTGGACCTTACAGGGTCCTTCATTCAATCACCCATTTGATACTGAAAGCCTTTTCTATCATCTAATTTGTGATTTCCAATGTATTTGAGCACCTGCTGAATACCAGGCACTATATTCATTCTACTGAATAATTATTTCTGCCAGATACTGAGCAACGTTGGAAAGGAGGAAGATATAGTCATAACAAGGCACAGCCTGCCCAAATAAAAGAGACAGCTAAGAAGATTTTAGTATGATGTAGCAAGTGCTTTGCAGAGGTTTATGTGGAGAACTGGGAAAGAGAGGAAGGGACCCTAGCCAAGAAAAGGCTCCAGGAAGGGAAGCTGGGCCTGCTTTCTAGAGTAGGGAACACTAGAACCTAGTTTTGAAGGATGAATAGGAGTAATCCAAGTAGCTGGCAAACAAGGAAGCTTCGAAGGCAAAATTTCAGAAAGACTGTTGGGGACCACTCTGTGTGGTTTCTGAGATTGCAGCCCCATGAGAACAAGCCCTGAAAGGGGCTAGTAAGTCTCCCTGGAAAACCAGGTAAAAATGCAGGTAGCAAGCATGACCTGACTCTAACACCGAGGGTTCCTGTGGGAATCAGGCCTGAAATGTACGTTGTATCCTTTGAAGCTTGCTCTGCTTTGTTTCGTACAGCCCTGGTGATTTAAACCGGATGTTTAAGTTCAAGGCGTAAGGAGTAAACTCCTTATCTCACAAAACACATCTTAAAACCCTCTGGCGTCAGCATGACTGACAGACCCTGACCTATGACAAATCTCTGTGTCCCTTCAATTGTTATCTATACATAATACCCGTTTTTGTATGACTATAGCCTTTTTGACATTGACTGATGAACTATGCATATGTGGTATATACATCTACACATACCGTTCCTAATAAAAGCCATTTGGGAGAAGGGCTTGGGACATTCTCCACTAGAGGGAATCGCCACCCCCTTTCCCGCCGGAACAGCAAGATTGTGTCCAGGACGACTTATTTACCCTCCACAGCAGATGGGAGGATTCTGTGGGCCGGAGTTCCTCTCACAAAAGACCATATCTCTCTCTCTCTAAATCTTGGTTTCCTTATCTATAATAGTGTTTACTTTATAGGAATGTTTTGGAGAATAAATGAGAGAATCTATAATGGACAAAGTAAGTGCTCACTGTATTATTATTGTAATATCATCATCATCATTATGTTATTATTCTTACAACTGCCTCAATAGATCAGTGCAGAGAAAAGCAAAATAACCATGTAATGACTAGAGGACTCTCAAGGCCCAGAATTCTTGCCTGATAAATACACTAACATATCTATAGGAGGAATGTTCCAACCTTCAACAGTCTCAGAGCCTAGTGCTACTAGGCACTTAAGCCATCACAATAACATTCCATGTTCTTTAAGAATGGTGTTGCTTTGGCTCCTCCTGGGGCCAGGTCAGGTAAAAATGAGTCTCCAGATTGTTCAAACACGCTGTCTACTCACTGTAAAATAATTTACTACTCTGGTATTATGATCAGTCTCTTATTAGTTTTGTAATAAAACTCACGTAGTACTATGCTCCAGACCTGATCCTAACACTATTCATACAATAGTTCAAGTTAATAGTTTAATGATCCTAACTCATTTAATTTTTATAATAGGCCTAAAAGGTAGCTACTATTATTGTAGCAATTTTTAAGTGTGGAAACTGAGGCACAAGGAGTTTAAGTAAGTGGCAGCCAGTAAAGGGTAGAGTCCAGATTCCAGCTGAGGGAGTTCGGCTCCAGGGCCCCTGTACTTTACCTCTGCGTGCACTGAGCTCCTGAAGCCAGGCAGCTCTGAGACACTACAGGACTGACCTTCTGAGCCCACAAGGGCTGAGGTTGGCCCCTGACATGGTAACTGCAGCGAGATAAACAGTACTTTGCTGGGTTTGTCTGGGTGCCTTTGGGAGTTGCTCTTCTGAAGTGCCTGAATATCGGCCTTCTCCTTGGTGTTTAGACCTCACAGTCCTTCCTGAACCGACTAAAGAGAGTGGTGGGTCACCTTACATTCAAGATACCAAATGCCCTGGCCTTCACTGAGATTTCAGCTTGCCCTGCATTGGATCTAAATTTTGCCCTAATCTAAACAAGAAGGGCCCTTAGTTTTGAAAAAGAAAATCTTTGAACACTTTATCAGCCATATCCTTGATAGGAATTAACATTTCTTAAGTTTAGAAGTTGTTATTCCATTTCCACAATGAATCTTATGGTTTGAATTTTTTGTTCTGATGAAAACTGAGGTGACCAGTGGCCCACCCTGACAGTCTCCCTAAGAGACCTATTCGCAGAAGCAACAGCCCAGAAAACATGTTGCCCATTCCTATATAACTTTGACCTCACTCCTGTGAGACATCCTGGTCTTGCTGAACAAGGTAAACTGTGAATGAACCAGGAAGACTCCTTCTTGCCTTTTTAGCATACGGCCAAATCTGAAAACAGGTCTCTATTGTTCCTTCCTCAAAGCCCATGCTCTATACTTGACCTTTGAGGTCTTACCACACTGATGACAAAAGGAAATAAGGATGGGTGAATTGCTAAACTGCAGAGCCCCCTCGCTTTACCTCCCTGCCTCCAGGCCTCTCCAGGGCATGGGCCCTCTCAAGGCAGGGCTCAGACCTGTCCACCAAGCTAAGAACAGAGAGATGCTGGAAAGAAAGAAAGGACCCTTCCTGTGAAAGCAGGTTTTACTTTTTTCTGACCCACTAAAAGCTCCAACTCCTAACAACATGCCCTCAGAGAGTCCCCTCCAATGTTCCTTGAGGGGAGGATGAGATTACAGTTGAGTCAGGGTGGAGGTGGGAGGGGATGGGTTTGGGGGTGGGTTGGCACTTGATCTTCCCTAGACGTTGGCTTGTGCTGCAAACACCTTGTAAAGGAAATAAGGTCGTGGCCTCATCTTCTCTGCTCTTGAAATTCACAGAAAACACAGGATACAGCGTATCATGTAGGTGAAGAACAGGGACTCTGCCCCCCCACCACTTACCAGTTGTGTGGCTTCGTGCCAGTTACTTAACCTCCCCATGCCTCTGTTTCCTCATTTTTAAGTGGTAATTATCATAATAGAGTTTAGAGTGGCATACATTTTGGGGAGAGGTATGTAGGATGGTAATACAGGTTAACAAAGAGGCAAATGCCGTTACACTTGGAGGCTTTGATACTCCTCTCTCAATAATCAGAGAACAACGAAAGGGAAATATCTTCAGTAAGGAAACAGAAGACCTGAACAACATTATCAACTTAATTTGACACCACTAGACAACCTGTCCGGAGCACTGGGAGCAGGCTGAGGGCGAGGACAGGAGGGGCTGCCGGGGAGATAGAGCTAGGCTGTGGGAATGGGACCTGGGAGCCGCTTGTGTACTGAGCCACGCTCCTCTGGGACGGAGGGGGGAGATTCCAGTACTGAGGATGTGTTTGCGAACCACCTGGGGCCACCACAAGGACACTAAGTTTTGCACCACAGTGCTAGGCTGCTCTTTCACGTTGCCCCAGTGCTGCCTTGCAGATACCCCCTCCCCGCCCTGGGTGTGGACAATCAGCCACTGGCTGCAGATGCCCTGCCCCTCCTGCTGAGGCCACCCTTGGCTCTGCCTGCAAGGCTGTTGTGGGGTTTTCAGAGTTCTTTTCTCTCCTGGTTGGGCCCAGAAGACAGGCAACTTGCTGTGTGGGGGGAGTAGGGCATGGGGAGCATGGAGTTGATAGAGCACTATGGGAATCTCCCTGCATCTGGCCAGGATGGCAGAAGGGGGAGGTTCTTAACACTGAGCATGTGAAAGGCTAGCAAGATAATTGGACAAGGGGAAAAGGCTTTGCCCCTGCCTTTCTGGGACAATACTGGGAGTGGGACCAGGGGAAGGCAGGCACATGTGCAACAGAAGTTAAAATGGTGGCAGGGGGAATGCAGGACCAAAGAGGCCTGTTAGTCTAGCCTGGGGAAAAAGGGATTGGTTGGGAGGGTGGACCCACTGAAGGCTGAGAAAGCACCTGATCTGTTCCATACCCAAGTGGATAGAGTCTCAGGGGAATAAAGAAGCTCTTCCTTGCTTGTTGCTCACTACTCCGACCTGCACTTGGACGACACACTGGCCTGTCTTCTCCATGGGCCATGTGTTTTTAGTAGCCGTGTGGTCCGTGGCCTCCCGGAGGGAGTCTCTCTCTCTCTCTCTCTCTCTCTCTCTCTCTCTCTCGCTGATCTGGTGAAGTATTCTCCAGTGTGTTGGCATGACCTTCCATCCTTAGCAACCGCATGGCCTATGGCTATGCAAACCCTGCATGCAGCCTCCAGGAGGAATCCTGAAGCTGGACAGCAGCTCAGAACAAGCTAAGCTACCTGCAAGACTGCTTTGCAGCTGCCTGCAGGCTCCAAAGGATGGTACCTTAAAATAGAGTAGGACCTGTGGGCATTGCCTTTTGCTTTGGTCTTGATGAGGATGGCTGTGCTTTGTCTGCGTTTTGTGGAGGGAATGAGCTATGAGACAGGAAGTCCCCCTTTCTCTCAGATTGTATAGCATCAGAATAAAATCTCTTTTCTTTTGCATCAGCACCTGCCTCACGAATTTGGCTTTTGTGGTGGCAGGCAGAAAAACTCCCCTTTTCTGTTCAGTAACAAACTGACCTGATCGACATGCATAGAACACTATCCCATAACACATACTACACAAGTAGACTCTCCACCATGTGATCCAAACCAAAAATATTAGAGGTTTTCTTTGTATATAATTTCTAACTTGAAAAAATGTAATTTTATAGTTGCAGAACCAGTGAAACAATGATTCTTGCTTCACAGTATGTATATGTGTATATGTACATACACACATATAAATGTAAACATCACACTTTTTTTCATTCTGATAATTCTATCACACGTACATGATTCAGTCACCTTTTACTTTTGGAAAGTGTGATGTGAGGGACAGGTACCTCACTCACCCCTTTTCTGCCACTGCCCCGAGAATGTGGCTGGTCAGTGGAGGATGGCAGAGATGGAAAGGGGAACTTGAGGATGAGCTTGAAGTTCCCCAAAATATTTCTCTGTATGTTCTTAGTTGACAATAATGATGTATGTGAGAGATGAGGATGGGTCCTTGGCCATGTTGTCACACCATTGTTTGCTGATATTTTGCTTAGCTTTTACTTACTACTGTGGTTTCAGAAAACTATCATCATCCGTTTCTTAGTCCACTGAAGTTGTATTAGGTGACATAATAGTTAATTGTATAGCACATCCAAGATTGCTTTCCCTACATACAAAATATGCTCTTCAGCACCAATTAAGAATAATGTGACAAAGCAGATTCTATACAGAGGGAAGTAAAAATTTTAGAAACAAAACAATGATCAGTGAGAAGAGCGTGAGAGAGAGCAAGCACATGAAGAAATCGTTACTGGGGTGGATGAATCATTGCCCTGTTTCCCCTGGGTTTGCTTGCCCAAGCCCTCCAGCTGAGATAGATGTTCCTTTGCCCGGCAGAATGAGGGCTGAGTAAATAGGGATGTGGTTATTCACTCATATCATCCTAACACCCCACATGTCAGTTTAAGAAAATACTACTGAAAGTTCTGTGACTTTTTGGAATCAGAACCCGAATTACTTTTAGAATTAAAAGAATCAGAGTAGTGACAGCCCCAGTAACTTAGCTGATGAAACAGAAGAGGCCTGATGGAGATCTCCTCCGCACGTTAGGAAAACAACCTCAGGGCTGCTGCTGACAGGACACTTTTCCCAAGTGCTATTCATTATAATGCACTATTAGCCAACTGCAGGCAGTGGATACCCTTTGCATCTGAACTAAAGTGCAGAAGCCATTTAGCTAGTGGGGCTCGCTCAGTCTTTACAATTGTCTTAATCATTAGTGAATTAGTTAAACTATAACATTAGTTGATAAAAATAATCACCAGTGTCACTTGGGAACAAGTGGAAAACTGGAACTGGTTGTCCAAAGCTCTGAGTACAGACATTCCTGACGGTGCAGACTGATGACTGACAATCAGCACAGCTCCAGACTGAGCGAGTCTCATCGCTGCCTCCTTGGGCGTGTAGAGTATCGTGAGATTGTTGTTTGGGTGTTGATTTCTGCTTCAGAGTGTGGTATGTGTGTGGCAGGGAAGGCGGGTACCATGGCCTTTATGTTCAGTTCTCAATCATTCTGAAATTGATGATGCAGTCAGCAGATATTTGAAACTCGTGTTCCTTTCAGTGCTCTTGTTTTGGGCCATTTCACTGATTATTAATGGCTTTACCTGGGGAGCTCTGGAAATGATGCTGAACTTCAATTAAGCCTTTTTGGTAGTTCTGGAAAGAGGTCTTGAGTGTTAGTTAGCTCAGAGACTGTGAAGAGAAGCTCAAATTTTGCTTCACAGTTATCTCTAGATTTTAATGATTGGCATATTCATTTTCTGCTGCAGATCACCCAGAGTTAACAGAATAAACAGAGCTTAATTGGTTTGGTTTCGTTCATGGGTTGATGACTGACCAGAGGCAGAAAACATGGGGGAAAGAATCTCTTAGGAGACCTGAGAAGATAAGATATTTTATTTTATCCAAAATTTAAAAAACATTAAAATTTCTTTTAAAATTTTGCAAACTTCACACTTTGTGTGTGTGTGTGTATATGTGTGTGTGTGTATTCTAATAAATGACCCTACAATCAAGATAACAGTTTATACAGACCCTCTATAAATCAACTCCAAACCCTTGCAAACGCTACTCCACTTTCTTGTCCTTATACTTTTGCCTTCTAGATATATCAGTGGAATCATAGATTATGTAGCCTTTTTTGTGGTCTAATACATTTGAGATTTATCTGTGGTAGGCAGTTAGACAGACTTGAACAGAACAGGGACAATAGGCCAGGTACAGAAGGTCACCAGAATGGAAAGAATGGTCAGCTGGGTGCCTAACAATAGGTAAAACTGGGAAAGCAAGTAACCTTTCCTCCCCTAGCATATCGCTGGTCATTAGGTTTAGACCCCCCGACCTCTCCTAAAATCTCCACCCTTAAAAGCCCTCAGGACCAAGGACCCCACGCCTTTCCCCTCTCTCCTTTACCCCCACATTCTCCCCCAGGCATGTTACCTTTACCCTTCTCTCTCCAAGCACTAAGGGCTCCCTTCTTTTGCCTCTGTGATTTGTTTCCTGAGCCCATTTCTTCTACCACTCTCTTCTTCCTCCCTGACTTTCTAAATAAAATTTTTCTTAGAGTTTGAGTCTTGTGTCTCAAGTCTTTCCCAGCCAGAACTCAGGTACCGAGGTCACTGAACTGAGGTCCGGTCTGACCCCACCAGGCTAACACCTGGTGCTGTTCTCTCCACCACCAACATGTCTATGTTACTTTATTATATTGTTATATTAATTAAACAAGAAGGCTATTAGACTGAGGTGAGTTGGCAGCCTATGTAAGCAAACCAAAACCTAAGCCTATAGATGCCTCAAGGGTAAGAACAGCTGATCACAAATAGCCAACCGGCCTTCCCAAATACGGCAATGCTAACCAATCAAAGGGTCTCCATAAAAGTCTTCCCCGTAGTTCCTGTTGGTGGAGCACAACGACTTTTGGTTTGGCGCTGCTCCCTGATTTGAACTGATTTTTCCTCAAATACATTCTTCAATTTTTCATGCCTAAATTTATCTTTTAATACATACATCAGTTATTCACTATTTTTTATTGCTGAGTAGTTTTCTAAAGTTCGGTTATCCATTCATTAGCAGACCTATTTCTCCTCTTTTTTTCACCATCTATTTCTGAAAGTTAATTTCCCCCACATTTATTTGTACCTTATTAGAAACATAATGTACATGCACATTGAAAAAAACTTGGACCGCACCTTCTCACACACACACTCCTGCTGAAATCCTGCCCCTATGGAAGACCACCAGCCCCTGTTAACGCGGTTCCCTCTCCCTCTCCCTCCTCTTTGCCACACTTCACTCCCTCAGTCGCTTTCATGTATCTAAAGTATATTGTATATACATAATGTCATCCACTTTTGTACTCTATAGCATTTTTCAGTTGATTTAATACTTTAAATTAAACTTTTTGTTGTTATTTAATAGTTTCTTCCTTTTATAAAATAATACATGTCTATCATTTAAAGGTCAAATAATAGTACAAGTCTTACATTAAATATAAGAATTCAGAATAGTTTTCTGCCTCATCCCTCCTCCCCACCCATGACTCTTGTTATAGGTGAACACTTGCAAAATTTTTAATGATGTCTTAAAGCTTTAATTCTGATGTTCTAATTCATGTGCCCTATTGCTCAGGGTCTCAGCAGAAACAGATGGTCTGCTGAACGGGGTGACTAAAGAATGAACAATTTACATAGAAGTAGGCCAAGTTAAGGAACCAGCAAGGGGCGGTAAAGCAGCTGGGGCCAGTAGTAGTGAAACTAACAGTAGTAGGATACCATTACCAACTCTAGGATTAAAGGGGCGAGCTTTGGGGGATCAATGACTAGAACCCAGTAACATCAGGAGCTATAGAGCCTTAGGTGGGTGTATGCAGTCACTGCCCTGCCTGAGTGGGAAGGTGGAAGCTGAAGGAACCAATAGCCCACTTGCTGCCTTTTCGTGTCTTCCCATTTCCCTCCAAGGCATTAAGCAAACCCAACTAGAACCCACTGACAAGGAGCTCACGTGGTGCTGGATACTGCAGTCTGAGGAGATGAGCTTTCTGAGTCAGAGCGCAGCATAGAAAAGGTAAAAATAGATCTGCAGGGCTCAGGGGAAATTGCCAGCACATAGACTTAGAGTTACATTTTTGCTTTATAGATTGTGGTGGTTTTGTGTTGACAATTTATTATGATAAATAATACTTGAACTCTTTTTCTCACACTAACTTACCTTTCCTTTTTACATGACTCATAGTACTATGATAAATTTAATTTGAAAACAAGAATTGTAACAATAGCTAGTGTGTTACGTAATTATGTAAATAATTATTCACTGGCAAGCCAAATAATATACAATACTAACCTTCCCTTTCATGCTGCTCCCTACCTCACTATCTCCCAGGAATTCACAAGTGCTTCATATTTGCATTTGTTTAGTTTTCTATGTGTTTAGCACTATTTTTTTTTCTAAATGTTCCAAATAATTCTTTATGTGGCTACACACATCAAAGCTATTTGAGCTCCATTTTTCTCTGGAACCTTCTTTCCCTTGCTTCAGTCTGAATTGGTTGTTTTCTAGGCTCTAATGCTAGCTGCCCATCTATGACTATTGTCCTGAACCTTAACTTTCTAGCTCCTAAAACTTTTGTCCTAAAACTTATCTTTTTACCTTTCTATGACTTTTGCTGAATTCCATGGTTTCCTCTCTCAGTTTTCTCCTGTGCTTTAGTAGAGTCCACCTTCCCCTTGTTTCATGAGAAAATGTGCAGAAGAGGTAAGACTTTGTTTGCATGTCTGGAAATATACCTAATGCTACTTAAACATTCAATTGATTATATATATGTCTAGGGACACAGTTCTAGGCTGAAAAACATTTTCCGTCAGAATTCTATAGGCATTGCTCCATGGCCTTTGAGCTGCCGCTGTTGCTGTTCAGTTATTGCATGCGGCTATGAATCTTGTTCCTTTGTGTATGGCCTGTCTTTCCTTTCTATGTGCCTTTATATGTACTCTGAATCCCTGGCGTTCTGAAGTTTCATGATGAAATTTTGGGCTTTGTTGATGTTTGGCACATAATGGACTTTCAATCTCAAGTCTTGTTCATCAGTCCAACAAAATTCCAATATAATGTACCTTTGATCATTTCTTTCCCCCTGGTTTAATTTTCTTCTTCTGAAATCCTGTTGTGTGGATGCTGGATCTTCTGGGCTGATCCTCTAAGTTTCATTTCTTCCTTCCTCCCCAAGCCACCCAGCATTTACTGTGTGAGTAACTTATAATAACTCTTTTCAAAGTTGGGCATGTTCTCTCTTTGTCACGGATAAAAACACCGGCTTTCATGCCTGCAGTTGAGCATTAGGCCGGTTGTCTCCAGCATGCCTTTCACAGTCCTCCTGCTCCCACTTTACAAAAGGCAGGTATAGGGCTTGTTGGATCCCGACTCTCAGCATGGCGTGTTGACTGAGAGTGTTAAATCTCAGGAGTACCAAACAAATGGGTACTTGGAAATACTTTTACCCATGAAGCTCATAGGTGGCTTGGAGGAAAGAGCACATTTTGGCTGATATTTTGAATTCAGACATCGAAGGACAGGATAATGACCACTTCTGTTTAGGAGACCGTACCGGATTGTTTTGGAAGTGCACTAAGCCATAAGTGTCCACATGTAAACTTGTTTTGATTAAAGAATTTTTTTAATCAAAAAAAAGAAAAAAGAAAGTGCATTCCTCTTGAGGGCAAGACCAGTAAAAGTTAAGACAATAAAGGGACTGTCTGGAATGCAGATGACAGACTCACTGCAGGTAGACGTGCCTCACCTCTGTGTTCACCTGTGACAGCGCTGCAGTCCAGACGTGAGAGGGCTGTCATAGGAATGAATATTAAGGTACTTATCGGAAGCAAAAAATTCACTCAGAGAGAAAGTAAGTTGATTTGGTAAGTTAGTTTGACAATGAGGACTGAATTTGCCCTTCAGGTTATCACTATGAATTGAACAAGCTAACAGGCTAAATCTGGGCTCTGATGGTTTGATGTAAATACACCATGTGATAAAATAGAAAAGTATTATTTTATACATGAAAATGCATAAAATTAATAATAGTTTAATTCTCTCAATCCTTTCTGAGTGTATCAGGTTAAGCAAGTTGCTTCTAAGTGAAAGATTGAACAATATAACTAATAGTCTTTTATTAAGTCCTGATAAGCCTTTTTGGTATGCTACCTGGAAACTAAGTGAGGGAATGATAAAAAAATCCTTTCATAATACAAGTTTTTAAAAAAATTTCAACAAAATTGAAGGGCCCAATTGAGTTGTTAGCTGACATTATTAAAAATTAGTTTGATGATGAATTTTTGTATGCTTTTTGATTATAACTTAGAAATAATTCATGGAGTTGAATAACATTGTTCCTTCTAGTCCTATGTACTTACCTATGAAAACAAGATTTTAAATAATTTTATAATAGCAAAAAATAATAATAGAATTTATGCTGAACACTATTTCACTTTAGTAATAAGATATATCTATTCATTAATATTTAAATCTCTTTAAGATAAATTTCTAAAATAACTGCTTTAAAAATTAGTCATTTTATCAAAATTTGTAATACTGATTTTTTTCTTTCATCATGCACTACTAATAATCATAAATGCTAACTCAGCCCAGAAAAAATTGTTAAACATTTTGACCTTTGTAGACACCGGACATTTTTAAAATTTGAATTCAAATTATAGATATTTTGTTGCAGGAACTTATAATAGAATCATCAAAAATATTTTAAGACATGTATTTATTACTTTGGGATAAAATTATTTTAAGGAAACAGGACAGAAATATGAGAATAGAAAAGAGTGCAATGAAATTTCTAATGGTTAATATATAAATATATAAATTTTAATAAGTAATATATATTTATATTTTATATATTATAAAAATTTATAATGTAATATATACATTTTAAATGGTTGTGATGAGCAATAAATTACTATGATATTTAAATTCCATTTTAAATGGTTGTGATGAGCAATAAATTACTATGATATTAAATTCCACTGGATAAATAGAGAACAGTAATTTTAAAATATCAATATATACTATATTTTGGAAAATTACATCTTTTTAAGCTATTTAAACAGATGATGAAAATTTTGGATATCAACTTAAAAATTTGATGACCATTAACTTACAGTTTTTTCTGTGGTCCCTTTGGAATTGCAATTACTTCTTTTCAAATTTCATTTCCTTTATGAGAATGCAGGTGATTGAGGATAGGGATCATATATTCTTCTAAGACTTGTGTTTTTCATAAAACTTTTTTTTAATTAAATGTATTGTGTTGACATTGGTTAATAAAATTATGTAGGTTTCGGGGGTATGGTTCTGTAACACATCATCTGTATATTGTATTGTGTGTTCACTGCCCCAAGTCAAGCGTCCTTCCATCACCATTTACCCCCCTTCCTCTCTTCAGCCTCTCTCTCCCATGGCCATCATCACACTGTTGTCTAGGAGATACTTATTTCTTAATTCTTTCACCTTTTTCATTCTTTTTCACAAAACTTTTTTTCTATCCATGCCTTTTTTTCTTTTTTTAAGTATATTTTATTGATTATGTTATTACAGTTGTCCCAATTTTTCCCTTTGCCTGCCTCTGCCTGGTACCTCCCTTCCCTCCAGCAAACCCCTCCTTACTTTATGTCCATGGGTCATGCCTATAAGTTCTTTGGCTTCTCCATTTCCTATGCGATTCTTGACATCACCCCCTTTATTTTGTCCTAACAAATTATGCTTTTTAATCCTTGTGCCTTTTCCCCCATTCTCCCCTTTCTCCCTCCCAGCTGATAACCCTCCATGTGATCTCCATATCTATGACTCTATTCCTGTGCTGGTTGTTTGCTTAGTTTGGTTTTTAGGTTCAGTTTTTGATAGTGGTGAATTTGTTGTCTTTTTAATGTTCATATTTTTTATCTTTTTCTTAAATAAGTCCCTTTAACATTCCATGCAATAAGTCTTGGTGATGATGAACTCCTTTAGCTTTACCTTGTCTGGGAAGCACTTTATCTGTTCTTCCATTCTAAATGGTAGCTTTATTGGATAGAGTAATCTTGGCTGTTGGTCCCTGCTTTTCATGACTTTGAATACTTCTTGCCAGCCCCTTTTTGCCTGCAATGTTTCTTTTAAGAAATCAGCTGACAGTCTTATGGGAACCCCTTTGTAGGTAACTCTCTGCTTTTTTCTTGCTGCTTTTAAGTTTCTCTCTTTATCTTTGACCTTTGGCATTTTACTTATGAGATGTCTTGTTTTGATCCTCTTTGAATCCAATTTGTTTGGGGTTCTCTGTACTTCCTGGACTTGTATGTCTATTTCCTTTGCCAAATTAGGGAAGGTTTCTTTCATTATTTTTTCAAATAAGTTTTCAATTTCTTGCTATTCTTGTCCTTCTGGCATCCCTATGATTCATATGTTGACACATTTGCAGATGTCCCAGAGTCTTCTTATACTATCCTTTTTTTTTTTTTTTTTTTTAATTCTTGTTTCTTTTTTCAGTTCTGGCTTAATGTTTATTTCTTCCTTATGTTCCAAATCATTGATCTGAATCCCAGCTTCCTTCCTTTCACTGTTGGGTCCCTGTATATTTTTCTTTATTTCACTTAGTGTAAACTTCATTTCTTCCTTTATGGTGTTGCCATACTGGAGGATTTCTTTGAGCATACCGATCATCAGTTTTGAACTCTGCATCTGTTAGGTTGGCTATTTTCATTTTGTTTAGTTCTTTTTCTGGGATTTTGTCCTGTTCTTTCATTTGGGCCATATTTCTGTGTCTCCTCAATTTGGCAGTATCTCTATGCTTGCTTCTGTGTATTAGATAGAAGTGCTTTGACTAAGGCACCTGTAAAAGGCACCTGTAAATTGGGTGGGGAAGGGGAAGAGCCTTAGGTAATTGCCAGAGTGGGGCAACCCACTTAATTACTTTGTGGCTCTGTGTGCGGGGAGGGTTAGGAGACGGGACTGTGCTGCTGCCTGACTTCTGGGGATTTTCCCAGCACTCACCCTGTTTCAAGTCACTACACCCACTCACCATAGGCAACTAGCACCCTTCCAGCTGTTCCTCTGGTGTTGAATCCTAGAGTGGGTTGGTTTGTGTACATTTTAAGACCATGTGGGCCCTTTAATTGGAGTTTCCTGAAAATCCAGCAGTTTCTTCTGCTGTCCCAACCCCCACTGATTTTTATAGCCAGAAGTTATGGGGATTTATCTTCCCAGTACTGGAACCCTGGACTGTGTGGTCTGGCCTGGGGCTGGGATCACTTGCTCCCAAGGTATCCCTCCTGATTTTTATCCACCACATGTGAATGGGGGACCACTTGTGTCTGTTCTACTTCCACTGCTGCTGCCTCAGCACCACACCATATCTCCTTGCCTCTCTGCCCTGTCTTGGAGTCTCCACCCCTCCTACCTGTCTGTATGAATGTAGCTTCTTTAAATCTTTGGTTGTTGGACTTCCATACAACTCTATTTTCTGACAGTTCTGGGTGTTATTTGTTTTGAGATTTTGTTGTAATTCTTTCTGTAGTTGTGCAAGGAGATGAAGTGTGTTTACCTATACCTCCGTCTTGACCAGTAATCTCTCTTTCAGAAAACTTTAACAATGTGTCTTGTTCATAATAGGAGCTCAATTAAATGTTTACTAAGTGAAATTATTTTTACTTTCATCAAAGGGAGTCATTCCTCTTCAACTGTGCTTCCTACCCTTCAGGCTAGTTTTTTTCCTACTACTGATAATCAAAACAACTGCCTGAGGAAAGAAAATTTGGGTTTAAAAAGTAACTCACATATTAATTATCTTTAAAATGAGAATAGGAAAAATGTTGTGAAAGGGAAATGAGTATGTACAGTCAACCAATATCAAGTTTCTTAAATATGTTTTCTACATAAAATAAAACACACTAAGCATTTGGAAATATATTTTTTAACATACAACTATAGCCTATGTATGCTCTTAACTAAAACCAGTTTCTTTTTGTCATGATTCTTTCGAATGTGCACCAAAGTAGAAGAGAGTAAAAACACCAGCAGATGGCTCAGAGTGGTTTGCAATAAACCTTTTCTTCTCAGGTCATTGATATAGAATTGTTATGAAAAATTACATGTTTACACTTTACTCAGCACTCTGCTTAGGACACCATAAGCACAAGCTATTGCCTAACATTGCTTTATTTGCTACATATCCAACAATAAGCCAGCAATAAGAAGTAGCTTACGCACATACATTGGTTTACACATTTTGCAATTTTTGAGGGTTTTCAGGAAGGTTTGGTTGTCCAGTGGTGATAGTCTTTTTAAATTACATTTAAATGCAATATACAGCATTTAATCTTTTACTTAGTATTATTTGAATAAATAATATTACATATAAACCTCTTAAAAATAACAACTTAGGTAAAAGCAAATTTTAAAAATACAATAAAAACTCTTATAACCTACTTAGAAATATCAAGTATGGGTTCAGGAATTAGATAGCGAAAATCTCCCCTGGTTTTTACTTTCCCTTGTCTTTGTGAGATTGTTGCTTGAAGTGTGGGAGAATACTGTCTTGAATTATGAATTTGGGACTACCTTACAGATATGATAGTCTTGTAATCTAACAATATCTTTGTCAATACTAATTCTAGGTCACACATTGGATACCAGGCACTCTTAGCACTTCACATTTAATCCTCATAACTCTTGGAGGTAGGTAACAGTATTGGACCCACATTACAAGAGATGCCTCTAACTTGAGGTTCATGGAAAGCAAAAGACACAGACAGAAACATTTATATCCTGGCCTTCCTGAACTCCTTATCAGACTGTGAGCTCCTTGAGGGGGAAGCGTTGTCTTCCTGTGTCTCAACAGAGAACACCCTTGCATTGATGCCATGGCAGTGGGCACCAGCTAGATGCAGCAGATGGGTAACCAGAGCAAGATGTATAATCGTGCTTCGAACAAGCAAAAAGAAACATCATATTTGTAAGATCATTAGAGCATGAAAACACTTCCACAAAAATGATAGAGTACTAGGAAAAATGTGTTCAAACTCACATGTAATTTCCCTGGGATTAAATCTAATTAATTAGTGCCAATTTTATTATTTATTGTGATGTATACCATTGAAGACCTAGGAGTTCTTATTGTTTAGCTAGTTCCTTTGTCCTAATATAAAAGGTTTACAACTTCTAATTTCACTTTTGTGCTTCTTTGCCTGCACCTTATTTGTATCTCTGCAAAAAAAAAAATTATGGAGGAAAAACAAATTTCAGGGTCTAAATTTCTGGTATTTTGGGGTCTATCAAAATAATTAGAACTTAAAAGTGGTCTTTTGGGCTCTTTATTAAACCTTGACTACTTTATTCTCTTAGCTAATGGGGTGAGGAGTAGTGATTTGATTAAATCACATTCATTATAAAAATGTTAAATTTCTTTATCATTGCAACTCTGGGCTTGTCAAAGGCCATCAGCATCCAGAAGACAAGAGGAACACAAGAGCCATTTTCCTGCTCCACTATTCAGAGTCCCTACATGCCCCCCATCCAACCCACCAAGAGTTCACCGTTTAGCACAAAGTTCTCCTGAACTATTGAAGTTCACTCTGTCTTGAAGTCCTAAGTGAACATAGTTTATCCACAACTGGCCCAAAGGAAATAAAAATCAGTCCGAGTGAAGAGAACTAATTTCATTATTGGACTACCAAATTACATAAAGGTGAGCAACAGCAACACACAAGCAAGTGTGAGTGTTTTTATGCACATTAAAGCAAACATGAAGAGGATCGCGTCAAATGTGCTCCATCTGGTGAGAAAAACAACCTGAAGATGCTTTAGCAGGGGCTCAGCCTTTGGTATCCACCAGAACTCTGTTTCCATAGTTGAGAAATTGACTGTAAGCAAAAGTCTATTTAATCATCTGTGTATTTTCGATTTGCCTGCATGTGTAAAAGCACTCACAACGGTGCCTGGCACATAGGTAGTGCACCATAAATGTTAGCGATCGCAACAGGACCGCCGAGATAGCATCCCTACACAGGTGAGGCAAAAATGGAAACATCAAAGCGGATGATTGTTTTGTGTTAGGGAACTCAATCTTCCTAGGAAAATTAAACAGGGATTTTGATCAAGCCTGAAGTTGAACATTCATGAAGTTTCAGGAGCCCACCCTCAGGAATTCTCCAACCCTACCTTTTCAACCTATTTAGAGCCATAACATTTCAGAAAATGTATTTTTTTTAACAGATAGCAATTTTTTTACTTGAGATTCCTTAAGTTAGACTGCTTTAATTTATTGGGGTTTGAAGAGATATACAAAATGCCCTGCTTAACACTGAGCATATTTTATAACACAGCTCAGAAAACCAGGCTGTGCTTAATTAAAAAGCAAAATAAAACATATCTCATAGGATGGAACCAATAAGGAGTTGGTTTAACAGGGGCTTATTTTTTTAAGATTTTATTTATTTATTTTTAGAGAGAGGGGAAGGGAAAGAGAGAAAAAGTCAATGTGTGGTTGCCTCTTGCACGACCCCTATTGGAGTCCTGGCCCACAACGCAGGCATGTGCCCTGACCTGACTGGGAATCGAACCAGCAACCCTTTGGTTCACTGTCCAGCCCTCAGTCTACTGAGCCACACCAGCCAGGGCTTAACAGGGGCTTATAATAGATGTTCCTATTAGCTATAAAACTTTTTTGACTGTTTAATCTAAAAAAACCTTTTTGGTCACCAACGAAAATGTTGTTTGCTTGTTTTTTCCAAATACAGAAGATTTTGGTAAGGTTGCCAAAAATAAAAGGCTTTCTTTACAAACATATTTTAATATACTCACTAAAGCCTTCTACATGAAAATATAGAAAAATAAGACTTTAAGCAAAATGCAAATTCCAATGCACAAGAAAACACTGAGTGAGAGAAATGGAAAAGTTATCAATTTTACAGTGAACCTTAACTGCCACCAGCTGTATCTCTTTTAGTATGAGGTCTGTGAGTAAGAAAATTCCAACCTAGATTCAAATATGTAAATATTAGCAGTTGTAGCTTCAGGTTTCTAGTCAGGTTTCTATGTAATTTGATCCATAGAAACAGCTTCAATTGCAGTAGAACCTTGTTATAAAGAATAGAACTGGTAACATTTTAGAATGTCTTTGCCCTTTAGCGTGAGGAAATGAGCTAGACTTTAAGGTTTACTTAATTACAGATTTTTACTATCAAAAATAGATTCTGTAACTTTTTTAAAAAGTACTTTCTTTGGTAATATTTGATGACATTTCTGATCAGAGCCCATAAAAGCTCCTTTAAAAAATAAAATAATACTTTAAGCTATAGATATAAAATTCTCAAAGAACTGTCATTTAAAATCACATAGCTTTCTTCCTTTTTCGGCTCATGTCAACAAGCAGGTTATCTTTACTCAGTCTCTGTAGCTCCAAGGAATTTCATTTCTGTGGCAGCTTTTGGTGTTTTGGCCAAACCACTCTTCTTTCGGAATTCCGCTGCGATTTCCTCAAAGGACTTTCCTTTGGTCTCTGGAACTTTGAAAAATGTAAACAGAGTAAAGGCCAAGACCAATCCAGCGAAGAGGAAAAACACATAAGGTCCACAGAAGTCCTGCAGACAGAACAAACACAGAGTCCCAGTTAGCGGTTGTTCGGCCCTATCTTCTGTGCAGTAAATGTGCACAATATCGGGCCGCTTACCGCAATGTATGGGAAACACAGAGCCACAATGAAATTGCAGGTCCAGTTGCTGAACGCAGCTATGGCTAGAGCCGCAGGGCGTGGTCCTTGACTGAAGAATTCAGCCACCATGAACCAGGGAATGGGGCCTGGTCCGATTTCAAAGAAACTGACAAAGAGGAAGATGGCTACCATGGCCACATAACTCATCCAAGTAAATTTATCCTGAGGAAAAAAACAATACAAAACAAAAACAAAAGTAGAACTGGAATTATCGGCTGCTTCTTCCTTTAGCTTAGCAGACTCTTCCTGAGGTTAGTGGTGAACATGGCTCTCTTCCTGGTGATCATGTGCAAATAAGCACAAGTTATTCTAGTTGGAGACAAGTTTACTCTAGTCTGAGTCATCCTTAAGTCTTTTGAGCTCTGTTATGGGGAAATCCTCTGGATTGTGATTTTATATCTTGGTCACTCTTGTCCTCTGAAAGAGGTAGGGTCAGGATCCAGTGATCTTTGCTCCTACTAATAACTAGGCTGCTAGATTGGGTGTATGTGAAATAATGGTTGAGCGTCCTGGGCTGGAGATGCCCAGATACTTGCCCAAGGTCACACAGGCAGCCAAGTAGCAGAGCCAGCACTGGAACCAGTTTGGGGCTGACCCCGGAGCCTGTGCTCTGGCCACGTCTGCCTCCCTGGGTAACAAGTGCAATTTACTTGCTGCTGTGCAGCCTTTACACTCCCCAAACCAGCTATCTTTTTCTTTACATTTCTCCTTTGTGTTAAATGCTCTTCCTCTGGCTTTATTTCATAAGTCATTCTCAAAAGTTCTTTGACATTACAAGCACTTTAACCCAGAGCACGAAATTGCTATCACATGGCAACCACCAGCCTCAGTGCAGGCACCAAACTCACCAGCAGCACCAGCCCCACGGACATGAAGATGGCGCAGACGAACATCCCACTCATTCCAATTAGAAACAGGGAGCGTCGCCCTGCCTTCTCCACGAGGAACACCTGCGAAAGTTTTAAAACATACAGGCTTGATACCTAAATAGTTTCTACTGACAGAGAGGTCATTTTAATTTACACAGCTGGAAAGAAGCAGTTCTGTTATCCCATTTTACCAACAAGGAGCCGAGAAGGGGAGTGGCTCTTGCCCGAGGGAGCAAAGCTGGTCTCGGTGACCAGGTGACATCCACAAATACAGCTGCATTTAGTCACATTGATTTGAACGTGGCATTCCAGAGGAGGAACCATAGTGCCACCACCACTTTATGATCATCACTTTGGGTCCAATAGTAAGAGGCCATGCATCTTAGATTTCTTCTAACAGATTTCCTATATGTTTAAAATGTGAAATTTCTACACAGAAATGATACCAATGTCTGTCCTGAATGGTGTGCACCACAGCCACCAGAAACAGTACAACTGTTGAGGTGTCAACTCTTCTCATGCAACTTTCTCACTGAGAGTAAAGTCGAATTATGACCACTCACCTGGCCATGTATGGAATTTGGTCGCTTTACTAAAATAGTCAGATCTTCATTTTTCTGGTGTGCCTACATGTACCTGGTGCCAGGAATGAACTATCCACTCGGAAAGGGAAGACTTTAAAGCAACAGTTTAAAGTGCTTTCTTAATTTAAGTCAGGAGATAGGTCATTGATTCCTTTGGGGACCTTTGCATTAATGGTTAAGATTTATAATTAGCCAAAACCAGAGTTTGTTGGATAGAGTCTTGCTTGATACTGCCAAGGTTGGTGAATCACTCACAGAAAAGGCTACCTATCTTAATTTCTCAGTTTGGTGAGTAAATTGGCTAGGTTCATAGATCTATCAGTGGATCAATAGCAATCAAATACCCTAAGTGTAGTGAGCCCTGGCTCGGAAAATAACTGAGAAGCATTTCTTTTCACCTACAGTGAAAACCCCTTTCATCTCAGAGGCATTTTGTAATCAGTATCAAATCACTTTGGGATGATAAGCAAAGAGCCCACATTTAACTGTTGAGAAGGAAGTGAGAAAAATATTCATGTTCATAACATTTCTCTGTATATCTGACTCTTTAATCATGGCTTTTAAAGCTAACTTGATGATACCATGTCAAGTTACGAAGAAAATAGAAGCATTTCTTGAGGAACAAGGGCTTTCATTATGTCTTTTTTTTCTGTTTCTGAAAAATTATTACTAATAGATAATAAACTCTCAAACTGCATGCCTTGAAAATTGAGTCAGACTCCCGTCTGAGGCCAGGTGAGCAGGCAGGGAGGAATGTGACTCAGGGTGAGGCTCGGCCAGGGCCTGGGGATGTCTGCTGCCCTTAACTCTCACCCTTGCCCCAGACACTGTGTGTCACTCAGACTCTGGAAGCCTACGTCAAGTTTGGCAGCCACTGCTTCTCCCCTAGACCCGTCTTGCCTCCTGGGTCCCTCCGTATTTCCTCCTGTTTTGTTTTTTCTCTCAAGATTACAGGCTGTCTTCTACAGGCCTGTTAGTGTGGAAGAAAACGTGGAATATGGAACATAATTCAAAGTGGCATCAGGAAAGTCTCTCTCTCTTCCTAAATATTCATTCAAAAAAAAAAAAAAAAGGAAAAGACTGATTATGTTCCCTCTAAGTTGTTGAAACAATACATTTCTGTACATGTTCCTATTTGCATATCTTTATTTTGATACACGGAATTCAGTAACATAGGTTCATCTGAGGGGGAGAAACTGGGTGACTGAGGGGCTATCTCTTCTGCACTTTAAAACATCTTTTCAAAAACATGAATACATATAATTAAAGTTTGTAAAAGTTACGTGTAGTCCTGGAGTGTTATTTATAATTACCTGATTAGAGATGACTTTTTAAATTATGTCACTTGCTCAAAAACTTTCACAGAATAAAAAGATGAACTCTATAAAGGTCTGTTCCAAATAATCAAGACACTGTTTTCAAAACAACTCTCCCCACTCCACCGGGGTTGGCAGGGGGGAGACAAAAGTGAAATTCTGCAGTAGTTTCCTTTTAGGTGCTCTTAGAGTTTAGGTTACCCAGTCTTGACCATTTGATGCCTTACATAGCAAATCCTGTTACATATACAATGTTTTAATCATAGCCTCTGTTAGAAAGATACATGTAAAACATTTTATCTCAGGTGACAAAAAAATGCAAATAGTCCGTTGGATTGCACCCCAGCACCAGGCCTCCACTGATTCAGAGCGACCTTTTGGCTCGAGCAGGCATGGTCTCTAAAGGCGTGTCTGCAGGCCCCCTGCTGCTCCCTCGTTATCTGTTCTGCCCCCACTTTTCCAAGGTCTGGACAAAGCTGTCTTTTGATCTAGATGGCCAGACTATAATTTATTGACCACTGTAAGGCAATAGTTTAAAGTTCATGTGAAGAGAATGAAAAACAAGTGACCGAAGTGCACTGAGTATAGCATTGTGATAGAAATCAAAAAGGACAAGTTTTTTGAACATCCCGCATTCTAAGATAAAAAATAAGCCCCATTACATTAGTTGGGAAAGTGTTGTGTTATTGTTGTTGTTGCTT
This sequence comes from Desmodus rotundus, assembly GCF_022682495.2. Lineage (NCBI taxonomy): Eukaryota > Metazoa > Chordata > Mammalia > Chiroptera > Phyllostomidae > Desmodus > Desmodus rotundus. Next base: position 32,619,620 of record NC_071388.1, read on the forward strand.
GTTTCCTTTAATATTTAGATTGTTATGTTAAAGATTATTATTGTTAAGATACCAAATCATTCCTTACATAAGGTATTTGGTCTTAAAAAGAGTATATGACCTCTTCCCTTTGTTGAAAAAAATTTTTTTTCTTAAATAAATAACATTTGACCTTTTCTAAAATATAAAATTTCAAAAATAACAGTAACATTTGAACTTACACACCACTTCTACTTCATCCTTTCATAACACCACACACTCGTGAGCATCACCAGAAGCTGTGGCCTTGTGAGCTACTTGGAAGACGTGCCCCATGGCCTAACATCATAAGAATTTGCTGAGTTTGCTTAATTTTATTAGAGGCTTAGCTATCTAATTGAGAAGACCAAATTTATTTTTTAAAAATATTTTCCAAGACATCGGGATAACAAATGAATTTCAACCATGGAAAGAGAGGAATCTAGGTACAAGTCCCAATATTGAAGGAAATCACAAGCTGTTGGCTAAACCAAACGGCTTTGGTATAGAGCAAAGGAGAAGGATCCCAAGGAGTAAGTTCTGTGTGTACTCAAGTGAGTTTTTAATTCACAAATGAGTAACTGATGGCATCCCGGACAATAGAGAGAGCCATTTATAACCGGAGAGAACCAGACAGCCTGCTCAGTTAAGCCTCTTCAATGCAGTGGTTGGTTTTTCACATCCAGGAGTCTTCCCATGACCCACCTGGTTTCACATCCCCAAGAATGTAGACAGTAAGTCATTGATCACCTTTAGATCACAAGGTTTTGCTTTGTTTTGCTTTTTAATTCCGTTTCTGGACTAAGGAACAAGCAGATTATTTTATGGTTGTTTTACTTACAGAGAAAGCAGTGAAAATTGTGTTGATGGCACCCACGCCAATGGTTGCGTACACTGGTTGGCTGATTCCAGCCGTCTGAAAAATGCTGGTTGAGTAGTAAAAGATCTGCAAAGTAACAACAGTTTAGCCTTAATCCAGAAGCCTAGCACTGCTGGGTTTAAAGCAGGAAATAGTTTAAATCATTTAATTTTAGTTGCTTCTATGTAACCATGGTCCCTAGAACTTTGTAAAGATTTTATCCACTCTCTCCTTCCAGGAAAGGAGAAACCACACTTTTCCTTCAGTGTTTAAAACTTCTGATTGCTTAAACTTTTACATTTAGCAAAGACTTTGCATATGCATTTTCTTTATTTTTAAAAACTTTGAACCTTTGTTAAAGTATAAAAGACATACAAAAAAGCACACATCATCAGGAATGTACAGCTCGATTAATTTTCACAAAGTGAATATACCTGTATAACCAATACCCAGATTAAGAAATAAATCCTTGCTTGCTTTCCTGAAGGCCCTAAATGTCACCCTATTTTCTCAAGGAAATGCTTGCAGCTTCTACCATCATAGATAAATTTTGCCTAGTCTTATGTTTGATATGAATGAAACCACATAGTGTGTATTATTTTGTATCTGGCTGCAACATTACCTTTGTGAGAATAATCTAGAGTTGTATTTGTAGGCTATTCATTATCTTTATTATATAGTATTTTATTGTATTAATATGCCACAATTTAGCTACCCATCCTACCAGTGATGGGTATTTAGGTAGTTGCCATTTAGGGCGATTACGACCAGTGCTGCTATGAACTTTCTAGTGCAGTCCTTTCAGTGAACTATGAGTACATTTACACCTAGGAATAGCCTGCAGGTCAACAGAGTATGCATATGCTCAGCTTTGACAGGTACTGCCAAACAGTTTTCCAAAGATGTTGTGGCAGTTGACACTCTCTCCAGTGTGTATGGGAGTTCCGGCTGTATTGCATTTAATCCAAAATTTTCCACTAATCTCAGGAGAGATGGAGAAATCTGATTCACAACCTCCCTAACAGCCTTTTCTATTCAGTTATGCTTTTACTTTTGTAATAGTCTTTAGGTCATTTTGTTGTTCTATCATCTCCTGGCATTCCTTCCTCACAAACATGTCCTCTTTCTGCAGACGGTGCTGACTGTGCAAACTGTGCTCGGTGAGAACTGGCTTTAGCACACCTCGCACTCTCCCACCATTGTCAGGCTGCCCAACAGCCTCGAGTCTAGTATTTCCTGGTTACCTCTAAGTAAACTGTGGGATGGAAGCTAAAGCAGGGATGTTCAGAGGGTTAAGTATTGTGCCATTGAATGTACAGGCAGAGCTGAGATAGGGGAAAGCAATTTGGTCTCTAAGCACCAGAGATATAAAGAGTATTAGATGAAAATGAACATCAAGGACCCTTCAAGGAGGACGAAGACCACAGCAGAGCTGTATTCAGCTTGTGGAGTGAGGTTCCATTCTCTTTTTGCTTCACCTCATCGGAATTACTTTCCTTGCCTACCCCAACTCTCTACCCACCCACCAGTCACTCGCAAAGGGTCCTCTGTGGATCTTACATCAGCTCTCTATAGAGTACAGAGGAAGCCCAAATCATATCTTCAACAGTAACGAAAGGGGATAAGCGGTTTCCTTTGTTTAGTTTCTTAACAAATGCTTACTCATGTCCTTCTATTAGCTAATTGCCAGTAAAAATAATTTTAGTCTGCATAATGCAAAGATTTCAAGTCAAAACCCCAAAGTTAGCAAGTTTAATCTTCAGTATGTTTTTCCATCACGTCTTTTCCACCACCCTCACTCACCATATCGTATCGCTTCACTCTATCGTTTATGTTGTGTGCGTGTGCTGTCTCCGCAAACAGAGTGAAAGCCTCTCGGATGGCAGGAAACGTTCTGGCCCCTGGATATCTGGTATACTTCATTTAACTACAGGAGCCGTGGACTGTTTTAGCCAAAGCTGTTATAAATCCTAAATTTTATATTCAACTCTAGAAGCCCCTTGTAATTTAATTTTCTTTGGCATAATTATTCTCCTTTCCCCTCTTTTATTTTATTATGACTTTTGCCTTCATACCTGCATCTTCATAGACATACAATTCCATTGACTGTTGACAATTTTAAAAAAGATTTTATTTATTTATTTTTAGAGAGGGGAAGGGAGGGAGAGAAACATCAATGTGCAAGAGACAGATTGATAGGTTGCTTCTCTCGCACCGTGAACTGGGGACCTGGCCCACAACCCAGGTATGTGCCCTGACTGAGAATCAAACTGGTGACCTTTTGGTGTGCAGGCCAGCACTCAATCCACTGAGCTACACCAGCCAGGGTTGCTTGTTGACATTTAAAAAAATTGTAAGCTAATTTAGAAAGCAGATGAGGCAAAACAGAGAATTAACACTCACTCATTATTCCCTTATACTAAGGCATGTAATATTAACATTTTAAAGCGTCTTTTAGCTATTTTAACTTGTATCCCTTTTTTGCTCTGTCCTAATTCTCTTTGCTCTTAAGACTTAGAGGATGTTCTTAAACTTACCCCGTTGATTCCAGAAAACTGCTGAGCCACGTGCAGCATCAATGCCACTAGAATAGGCTGTTGGTAGCTGGAATTGGTGAAGAGCTGAATTATGGAGACTTTCTGTTCACTTGAGGCTTCTTCCCTTTCTTTTCTCATCTCAGTGATATCTTTGGTGACATCAGCACTGCCTCTGAGTCTTTTCAAGCCTGCCCCCGAAATGATTACATTTGTAACAACTCAGGTCAAAACAAAAATAAATTTATATGTATTATGTACATGAAAAAGCTACAGTTTTGTGTAGCCCTTTCTATTACTTGATAACATGCACTTTGGGAATTCTTTTTTGTTAAATTAAATCCTGCTTTTTTTATTTCACAAAAGCAGAACATTTGGCTTCATCTTGTGACAAAGGGAAGTATGACCCTCATATCCCTGAAACATAATGCTGAAACGTCCTTTAGAAGAGTATGGTTGAGTCCAATATTCTGCATTTGGGCTTCTGATTTGGGCTGAGTGAGTATTTATGGGTGCAAAATGGCATGTGCCTGTCATATTAAAGTGATCTCGCATGTTCTCCTTACACGTAATCACTGACTTCATTTGGAAAGTGCTGGTACTGATTTCATGTATCCATTCATGCATGCACACTGTTTCTTATGAGGTGATAGCTCCAAAACAATAGGTAGAAAGTAAAACCACCCACAGACTCACTTTGTTTTGCTTTGTTTTCCTTATCCAACTTGATGTAAAGGTATCTGGGGCTTTCTGGACAGAAGAAGAGCATCAGAGACTGTAGGGCAGCTGGCACGGCAGGCAGACCAAGCAGAATGTGCCACAGCTCGTGATTGCCCAGGATGAAGTCAAGGCCAACAATCTGAAAAGGTAGGAAGGAAGCCTATCAACTACCCAACACTTTGAGTCTGCCTTCTGGAATAGTTTGTTAAATAAGCACATTGACTGCTGAATAGTAATCCCTAAGAACTTTGATTCAAATATGCATCAAGATGAAAACTATTACTACAGTGTCTCGCCTTAACTAAATTAGGAACTATTTGTTTTACAAAGACTTCCCCTGGGTTTGCTGTCATGAACTCTTATGGCACATTTAGGATAGGAATCAACCAAACAGTTAACAACATATTTGATATTTAAAACAACACCCACAGTCATGCATTAGTTTTGACCTTTGTTAAAAAAATTCTTCTTAGGTTATTCAGAACTTAAGTAGAATGGGATGATATAGATGGAGCAATTACTCTGATGAGAACCAGCTTTGTTATCCCTATTGCAGTAGTTTGCCCTCTGGATAGTCGTAGGTTTGGGATTCCCAGGACTCCCTCTGAGACTACAGGCTAGAAGGGAAAGATAGAGCCAGCTTAACAAGAACCAGTCATCATTTACATATAAATTAAATTTCCAAGTAAGACACTCAAAACAAAGGAAACCCAAACAGCCCAAAGTTTGAAGATCCTTATTCCTTTAAATCTAAATGGAATAATTTAATATAGAATAGCAACAGAAGTTCAAGATTTGGCTTCCGGGTCACCTCTAGTGCCAACACAACTGCAGCTCCAAAGGGAAAAGTGAGGGCTGGAGTAGAAATAATTTAGCTTTGAGCTAAAAGCCTGTGATTCTACACCACCTCCACTACCACTGGTGGGAGTTGTTTTTTTTTTTTTTTTTTTCTATGTAGGTCTACAGTGAGAATGGACAGTCAGGGAGAAAAAAGTTTTGTGAAGTAGAGGATGGATGAAGTAGGGGGTGGGGGTTTTACCTGACTAATAAGAATGCCCGTGACAATGGCCAGCTGGTGAAGAGCGCCAATAGCACCCCTGAGTGTGGTTGGTGCAATTTCACCAATGTACATTGGAACCAAGCCTGAGATTAGCCCTGCATAGAACATGGACATAAATGTTAATATACAGCCAGGACTATCTCAATAACATTAATTTGGCTTAAGTACACTTACTATTCTGATGGTAAGTCCCTTCCTGAGTCTGTTGAAAGGAGGAAAACCCCTGTTCCCAACCATAGACACAGTTTATGAAAAGAATATTTGTTGATAAGATTCCAAATAAAGTTGTAGTTTGACATAGAAAGAAATGGATAAGCAAGTATTTGGCAATTATTTATAACATTGTCTTAATTAAAAATATCCATGTTAGTACTGAGTTTACATCATAATGCTTTCAGATGTCTTAAGTAAAGAGACTGAAGAATGTGATGATAATATTAAAAATAATAATAATATTCTCACTAGACTCATGGATTGAAGGAATTAGAATGCGTCTAGACCAATGTCACCACTTGATTGAGCTGAGACATGGCTGACCTAGGATCACAGTGCAGTCGAGTGTTAGCATGAGAACCACGAGCCCTTGCTGAGTCTCCACTGTGTGGAGGTACCTCAAGATCACACTGCTAGAGTGACGGGGGTTTAGAGAGGCGGGAAGGGTTAAGGAACTAAGGGGCTCTTCCCCCAAGTACTCCAGCCAGGGCAACCAAGCTTCTTTATTCTCTCCAAATAATAGTCTTCAGAAAAGTTTTAATTTAAATAAAGACTTTGGGTACTTAAAGGAATACAAAAACTGAGAAGCACTAGGTCATTCTGCCTTCTATAATTTTCTTAAATGCAGATGTAATCAGTCATGTTGGACATAGTGACATTCCCAGCCATTTGCTGAGTGCAGGAAAAGGTCAGAGACTATCAATAAAGCAAGGCCGGATGCAGTGTTTGTCATGTTCTTAAGAATTTAAAAATAAGATTTGCCAGAGGCTTCCTGTTACAGACACTGGCTGCCTATCAAGTGGAAATGGATGGCCTCTCTGTAAAAGATACTTTCAGGAACTATCTCAATATGTGTTTTTAAAGCTTTACATTGTTCTTAGTATATCATATGCATATTTGCATGGTTGATGCAGCATCTGAAATTCTGCTGACAACCTTTGTGTTATACCTTCTATTACACTCAAAACTAAAAGAGTGTAGGCAAACTCACAGGTCTCACGTCCATGAACCTGAAGTCAAATTGCATTTCCTGTCATTTTCAGTAACTTTCAAGCTCAGAATAGGACCAGAACATAATTTTAAAAGCTGGTTGGAGGGTACAGGTATACTTGGCTATGCTCATGATAGGTTGCTTCACAATGTTTTTATAGCATTTCTGTTCAATTTTACAAAAACATTTTGCATTTAAAAAAATTTTTTCCCTTAATTTCAATTTATTAATGTTAGAAAATTTAAAACATAAGTTTTTCTTGAACTTTTCATTTCAATTTACAAATTTTATTCTATTAATCAGTCCTATGTATAATTAATTAACTAAATTTTCTTAAAGATTTTAAACTGCATTTGCAAAGATAAATTTAATTTTTGACATTAAATATTATTTTATATTAGTTTCAGGTATACAGCATAGTGGTCAGACAATTACATAATTTACAAAATGATCCCCTGGAAAATTCTAGTTCCCACCTGGCACCATACATAGTTGTTACAACATTAGTGACTATATTCCTTCTGCTGTATTTTACATCTGTGACTAGTTTGTAACTACCAAAATAGTACTTCTTAATTCCTTCATCTTTTTCACTCAGCCATGCCACCCAAAGCCCCTCCCCTCTGGCAGTCATCAGTCTGTTCTTAGTATCTATGAGTCTGTTTCTGTTTTGTATGTTCACTTATTTTGTTCTTTATATTCCACATATAAATGATATCATATGGTATTTGTCTTTGTCCAAATGACTTATTTCACTCAGCACAATAACATGTAGGTCCATCCATGTTGGTATGAATGGCAAGATCTCATTGTTTTTTATGGCCGAGTAATAATACTCCATTGTATATACGCACCACATCTTTTTTATCCAGTTGTCTATTGATGGGTACTTGGGTGGCTTCCATATATCAGCTATTATAAATAATTCTACAATAAAAATAGGGGTGCATATATCTTTATGAATTAGTGTTTTAGATTTCTTTGGATAAATACCCGGAAATGGAATCACTGGGTCATAAGGCAGCTCTATTTTTTGTTTTTACTATATTTTTTAAAATAGAGAAAAAAGAAAGAAGAACTATGATTTGGACCTCTTTGATAATGCTATTATTTGCATTTTTCAGAAGAGGAAACCGAGGCTCATATCCCGTGAACACATCCAAGATCAGACAGAGACAATGCCAGAATTGATTCATTGTGAGTTCAAAGCTCTTCCCACATATGGGTTGACTTTTCACTTTAATAAAGCTATCCTGACTCTCAGTTATTTAACATTGAAAGTAGTAAAAAGAGAAATTTAATGAAATAATTTTAGTCTTATTTTTCAACTGATCATTGAAGATGCATGGAATTATAGTCTTTCCTCTTTGAAGGTAAAAATGTTATAAATACTTTATACACCATTTTGTGACCTTGCCCCTCCTCTCCTACCCCCAATGAAGTTATTGGTTTATAATTACTACAGTTTGGGACAATGGCTTAAAAACTCAGCCCAGAACTATCAGGGCATCACTGGTACTGAGAAGGTAGAGATTTGGCTGTTTCAGAGATTGTGTGATACTCCCTTTGTTCAGGCCTCTGCTGATGAGTTGCTTCTGGAAGTTTGAAAAGTTGTTTCTCCCCCCAAAATAAAATAGAATAAAACAAATGGGACTACCTCAAACTAAAAAGTTTTGCACAGCAAAGGAAACCATCAACAAAATAAAAAGACAACCCACAGAATGGGAGAACATATTTGCTGATACATCTGATAAAACATTAATATCCAAAATTTATAAAGAACTTATAAAACTCAACACCAAAAAAACAATCCAATTAAAAAATCAGCCAAGGACCTGAACAGACACTTCTCCAAAGAGGACACACAGATGGCCAATAGACATATGAAAAGATGCTCAACGTCACTAATCATCAGAGAAATGAAAATTAAAACCACAATGAAATATCACCTCACACCGGTCAGAATGTCTATCATCCATAAATCAACAAACAACAAGTGCTGGTGAGGATGTGGAGAAAGGGGAACCTTTTTGCACTGCTGGTAGGAATGCAGATTGGTGTAGCCACTGTGGAAAGCAGTGTGAAGATACCTGAAAAAAATTAAAAATAGCCCTGGCTGATGTGGCTTAATGGATTGAATGGATGCTGGTTCAGTTCCTGGTCAGGGCACATGCCTGGGTTGTGGACCAGGTTCCACCCTGGGGGTGTGCAAGAGGCAACCAACTGAGATTTCTCTCACACATCGATGTTTCTCTCCTTCTCTTTCTCCCTCCCCTCTTCTCTCTCTGAAAATAAATAAAATATTTTTTTAAAATTAAAAATGATCTGCCTTTTGACCCAGCAATCCCACTTCTGGGAATATATCTGAAGAAACCCAAAGCACTAATTCAAAAGAACATAAGCACCCCTATGTTCATTGCAGCATTATTTACAATTGCCAAAATATGCAACCAGCCCAAGTGTCCATCAGTGGATGAGTGGATAAAACAACTATGGGACATTTACACAATGGTATACTACTCGGCCATAAAAATGAAGAAAATTTTAGCCTTTGCAACAGAATGGATGGACCTGGAGAACATTATGCTAAGTAAAATAAGCCAGTCAGAGAAAGACAAATACCACATGTTCTCTTACATGTGGAATCTAATGAATGAACTGCAAATAACAAGCAAAATAGAGACAGACTCACAGAGAACAGTCTGAAAACTACAGGGCAGGGTGGGAGTTAGAGGGTGGAGGGAATCGAGCGAAAAGGAAAACAGACTCACAGACGTAGACAACAGTGCAGTCATTGCAGGGAAGAGGAGAGTATAAGGGGGATAAATGGTAATTGGAAAAAACAATAGAACTGTATTATCACACAAAGAAAGAAAAGTTGTTTCCAAGACCGAATGATTCCAGTAATTTAGTTGTCAAGTTCATGGGAAGAGCATCCGTCCATTCTGAGCTCTTCTACCAGCTGCTTCTTTCTGATTCCCTCTTCCTGGGGTCACTGCCACTTTAACCCTTCACCCAGCCAGGTCTGAAATCTGACGAGGCTAGGCAGTATGGTCTGAGAGACCAGCCCAGTGCCAATGTCTTTCCAGCTAAAAGAGGCAGAGTCATAGCGGCCAGGTAGGTCATTAGGGCCAAGTCAGAGTTTCTGGGTCTATCAGTCCTCCACTGTCTACCGCACATTGGGAGTAATACCAGTAGCTAGCATTTCTTGGCAGTTTACTGTAGTCAGATTCTATGCTGAACATTTTACATGTATTCTCACAAGCACTCTACAGGGTAGGTATTATTCTCTTCATTTACTAGATAAAGAAACTGAGAATTAAGAATTTATCTGTGGTCATACGACTAGTAATGTTGCTGTGGGTAAGAAGACACAACTCCTGGTTATGGATCCCAAACCTCCCTGACTCAGGAGTCAAACTTTATGCTATTGCCTATCCCTTCTGTGATGCCACCTGAAGCTGAAAGTATTCCCTGCATGTTACCACATCTGCTTTTGGAATAATATCCACACAAGTGTGTGTGTATGTGTGTGAGACTTACCACAGTACAGTCCTGATATGCCTCTTCCGGAAATTATAAGAATGTGAGAAGGTCCCAATTTCGAAAACCCCATCAGGAGTGCTCCAGCTAGTGAAAGAATGTTTGCTATCAACATGGCTTTGATTCTGAAATAAAAAGCAAGGATTATAAGTTCAGCATCAAACCTTGATAAAATTGTTTGCATTCAGAGCATGGTGAGAATTTTTTTTACCTAAGAGATTACTTTAATTTTGCTGTAAATGCTAGTTGGGGGAATCTTAAACCATGATTGATACTTTGATTTCTACAAACTGAAGCATTACCAGTAAGTAATATTTATAACGAGAGAATATGGATTTCATGCACCAGATCTTCACGTTTTGATGGAGATGATTCAATTGTGATAACTAGTTTGAGTTATGATTAAACTCTGACACTTTTTCAAATAGTTAATGAATTAAATTTTCTACGAGTTGATTTTTTAAAATATATTGTATTGATTATGCTATTACAGTTGTCCCATTTCCACCCCTTCACTCCACTCCATCCCGCACACCCCTCCCTCCCACATTCCCCCCCTATATTTCATGTCCATGGTTCATACTTATAAGTCCTTTGGTTTCTACATTTCCTACACTATTCTTACCCTCCCCCTGTCTAATTTCTACCTGCCATTTATGCTACTTATTTTCTGTACCTTTCCCCTCTCTCTCCCCCTCCCACTCCCCTGTTGATAACCCTCCATGTGATCTCCATTTCTGTGGTTCTGTTCCTGTTCTAGTTTGCTTAGTTTGTTTTTGTTTTTGTTTTAGGTGTGGTCATTAATAACTGTGAGTTTGCTGTCATTTTTACTGTTCATATTTTTTATCTTCTTTTTCTTAGGTAACTCCCTTTAACATTTCATATAATAAGTGCTTGGTGATAATGAACTCCTTGAACTTGACCTTATCTGAGAAGCACTTTATCTTCCCTTCCATTCTAAATGATAGCTTTGCTGGATACAGTAATCTTGGATGTAGGTCCTTGCCTTTCATGACTTCAAATACTTCTTTCCAGCCCCATCTTGCCTGTAAGGTCTCTTTGGAGAAATCAGCTGACAGTCTTATGGGAACTCCTTTGTAGGTAACTGTGTCCTTTTCTCTTGCTGCTTCTAAGATTGTCTCCTTCTGTTTCATCTTAGATAATGTAATTATGATGTGCCTTGGTATGTTCCTCCTTGGGTCCAGCTTCTTTGGGACTCTCTGAGCTTCCTGGACTTCCTGGAAGTCTATTTCTTTTGCCAGATTAGGGAAGTTCTCCTTCATTATTTGTTCAAATAAGATTTCAATTTTTTGCTCTTCCCTTTCTCCTTCTGGTACCCCTATAATTCAGATGTTGGAACATTTCAAGATGTCCTGGAGGTTCCTAAGCCTTTCCTCATTTTTTTGAATTTTTGTTCCTTCATTCTTTTCTGGTTGGATGTTTCTTTCTTACTTCTGGTCCACACCGTCGATTTGAGTTCCAGTTTCCTTCCCATCACTATTGGTTTCCTGTACATTTTCCTTTGTTTCTCTTAGCATAGCCTTCATTTTTTCATTTAATTTGTGACCAAATTCAACCAATTCTGTGAGCATCCTGATTACCAGTGTTTTGAACTGTGCATCTGATAGGTTGGCTATCTCTTTGTTGCTTAGTTGTATTTCTTCTGGAGCTTTGATCTGTTCTTTCATTTGGGCCATTTTTTTTTGTCCTGGCGTGCCTGTTACATAAAGGGGTGGAGTCTTAGGTGTTCACCAGGGGGGGATAATGCTGGTTGCTGCACTATGATGCTGTACATGGGGGCGGGGCCGAGAGGGAGCAATGGTGCTTGCTCCACTCTCTGCCGGATTTCAGTCACTCCCTCCACTACCCACAATCAAACTGGGCCCCTCTGGTGCTGATTCCCGAGTGCGTGGGCTTGTGCACGCTCTAGGCCCCCATGGGTCTCTCCAACAAACTCTCCTGTGAGGCTGGAAGTTTCTCCTTCTGCTGCCTCAACCCCCACAGGTGCTTTCAATCAGAGGTTTGAGGCTTTATTTCCCTCCTGCTGGAGCCCCGGGCTGTGTGATCTGTCACCTGGTCCACTCGCTGCTGCCTCGCTGGCCAGCTGCAGCTTTGCCTATCCGGCTCCACAATGCGCCACCTCGCTGGGTCCCCCAGCTTCTGCCTTTCTGAGTGTCCTCTCCGCCCGGCTGCCCACATCTGCCCCTCCTACCTGTCTGGATGAATGTTTCTTCTTTAACTTCTTGGTCGTTGGACTTCCACACAGTTCGATTTTCTGTTGGTTCTGGTTGTTTTTTGTTTTTAAATTGTTGTTGTCCTTCTTTTGGTTGTACTAGAAGGCACAGTGTGTCTACCTATGCCTCCATCTTGGCCGGAAGTGGAGTTGATTGTTTTAAACAACAGTTGCCTGGTGATAGCTAAATTCAATTCTGTTTTTATAATCTATGACACCTTGCTTTTCTTTTTCATTCTTTTAGAACAAGTTTTTACTTGATATAGATCATGAAAGGAACTTTTAAAGTTAAATTTTCATATTTATGAATTATTTTGAAGGAAATTAAAACATACTTTTACTTTAAGCCTTATTGTAACCAAAAGCAGGTGTGGCTGCCTGCCTCTACGAAAGCTAATACTCAAGACAGTGGTGCTGAATGATGTAAAGGAAAGTGGTTTATTTGAAGATGCTGGGATCTGGAAGATGGGGGCCTCACCTCTCAAAGCCCATCTCCCCATCTCAGTGGAGGTGGAGGTTTTTAAAAGAAGGGAAAGGGGAACAGAACAAAGAAAGAGATCAAGGAGGGGGGTTTAAAAGTTCTCTACATGCAGACAAGCACAGTCCATTCAGCTAAGGCAAGTGATGGTCTGGGGTGCCTCATCCTGGTTTAGCCATCCTGACTACACGTCTCCAGGCTCCATGGTTGACAGTCAACAAGTAACCGAGAACTGGATTGCCTAAAGGTTGGGGTCTGTATCTGTTGAAATTAGTTCCTAGGCTTCTTACAAAAACATGCTGCTCATCTACAAGCTACATACTAGTCACAGTTGGCACTTACAGAAACAATGTCAAAAGAATGGTGGGGTGGGTTACAAGTCCCATTATCATTTTCCACTGTTACAAATCCCTACTGTCAATTTTTCTTCCATCTATGGAGTTAGATGGCTGTGCTCAAAACATTTAAGAAAACTAGAAAAATTTAGGACCCAGTCTTATTTAGAGGTAAAAAATAAAATTTTACAGAAAATTCATTGAATTAGAGTCTAATTTCCGTAGTTGTGCATTATAGATTTTATTGAAACATAATTTTTCTCCTAAAATCACCCTCATTTTTATCAAAGAGTCAAATCAAGACCAATTCATTTACTGTATTAAGTACTGTTTCAGTTTGGCTGATTATTTGCATAAACACAACAGGAATAACAATTGGTTATATAGACATTCTCAAATACACTTTGGCGTAATGAATCTCATAAGGAATTTCAAGATTGAACTTTAATTAGCCTTTCAGAGCAAAGAAGCCAAGCCACACAGTTGCCATGAGACTTTGTCTGTAATACCTGCAGATTTGGGTAAACTTCTCAAGTTCTCAAGGTCTTCAGAATGTCTTGAGGTTCTTTTCTTGTCATCCCCCAGGAAAGCAGCCTTCGCTCCTTACCTGGGAAGACTGCCGTGAACCACATGAATAAGTAAAGTACCAGGCCATCTCTCTAAGGGGCTTTTATCAGCTCTAAAGTCAACCTTTATTCCTTACAGGTTTTTGCTGACATCCCAAGTCTAGGCATATCTCTCTCAGACATGGCATTCCAGTAAAAGTCTTGGCTAATAAACCCACATTTGGAAACTGGAAGAAATCAGATTTCTACTGGATTCATGCAAATAAACATACTGCCATGAAAATAATAATTCTCACTCATTAAGAGTTTCCAAATTCTGGAGGGCTCAAGTAGGCAGAAAAATATAAATGCTTCAATATTACTATAGTTTACCAAATTTCTCTATAAAAACAAGTAAGTTTTTAAAAAGTCAATAATATTTTGAACAAAGTCACAAGAACAATAATTATTTTTAGTTCATTCAGTCCTGCAATCAACTCCTGTGTATCCCCATTATCTGCCAGTACCTCTATGAGTTCAGTCGTTCCCCAGAGTCCCACAAATCCCCATCTATTTCAAGGGTAGGATCTCAAAATTTATTCTCAGAAACTCATATTTTAGAGTAAGTCAGAAGGTATAACATTTTTGCAAATGCACAAGAGTAAAACAATGACTGTCTTTAAATGACAACATTTTTAAATGACATGATTATCATGCAATTGACTAAGGAATGTGCCATTTTTTGGTAACAAGGTTTTAAGGTAACAATCAGAATTACAAAAGAAAGCATATCAGACCAAAGAATCAATTAATTTGTTCCCCATTGTTTAATTGTGCCTGGGGTTTCTGTTGATAAATAACAATTGGTTTTGGAAAATCAAAGGGAGCCTTTGGCTTTTTCATTTGTCATTCAAATGATCACTTTGCTTTACCATTATTCTATGTGCTTCCCTTTTTTTCTTATTTCTTTTCTTCCCATTTCCATTTCTCTTCTTGAGTTTCCTACTCCAGTGTCCTTTCTTCCTGTATGTCCCATCCCTTCATCCTTTCTCAACTGTGTTCACTTCCTTAATTCCTTCTCTTTTAATTTTCCCCCTCTACCAGGGGTGTCCAACCTTTTGTCATCTCTGGGTCACATTGGAAGAAGAAGACTTGTCTTGGGCTACACATTAAATACACAAACACTAACGAAAACTGATGAGCAAAAAAAAAAAAAGGTTTTAAGTAAATTTACGATTTTATGTTGGGCCACATTCATAGCCATTCTGGGTCACATGCAGCCCACGGGCCATAGGTTGGACACCCCTGCTTCACAATCCTTCTTCAACTTGCACAGACCCTCTTCAACTTAGACAGAACCTCTGCAACGTACACAGTCCTCCTTCAATGCTTCTAGCCCATTTTAGTTTGCCCTTTTAACTCATCCAGACATAACCAACTTTAGAATAACCCACATTCAATTCTATTTTTTAAGATATATTTCCATAATTTATACCTTTCATTACCAAAACCATGTATTTTCTCCAAATTTAATGAAAATTCTCAATTTTTAGTGACAACTAAAAGTAAGTAATAAGCATGCTTTAGATTGACAAATTTATGAACACATTTAATAACTTTCAGAAACAGTTTTTTCACCACTGGCAAATACATTTACATGTTTTATTCTTGGTGATTACTGCCTTCCTTGAGTGTGCTCAAAAGGAAGCTGTCTCATTATCTAGTGCCCTTGAAAACTTTAGGGAGGCTGGAGAAGAGGGAAGGAGAGGCCAGGTGTGGCACGGCCTGTTCCCAAGACCGAAGCAGCTCCTGGGCCTCCAGAAGGTGGATTCAGAGTGTTTAAAAGACACATGTTCTCATTGTTTTGCTTCCTGAGCTTTTTCCTATCTGAAAAGGGAGTGAGATCTTTTTCCCTCTTTAAACAATCAATTTAAATTCTTTCTGAATAGAATCCTTATGATGTAACAACATTAGAGATCTTATTCCATTTACCAGAGGTTTAGCAAAAGATTTCGAGACCGAGACTGAGCCCATTCCTTTCAAAACAGAAACAAAAACAAAACCTAAAGCAAAGACAAAATTCAAGCAAATTAGTATTCTCAAATCAAATCCTCTAAAAGGAGGAAATGAGACACTAGCATTAGAGCCTTATCTCATACCCCCTGGTACTACAAATGACCCTGACAAGATCCAAATGGCGCGAAGCCCAAATAGCAGAGTCATTATTTGATACCAACTGGTACCACAAATACACAAAAGCCTAAACAGCAGAGACACTATCTCAAACCAACCAGTACAGCGAATAACTGTTAAAGGCCCAAGTGGCACAGCCCAAATAGCAGAGGCAGAAGATTCTGGGGCTATACAAAACAGCAAAGATCAAACTAAGTTTCCCAAAAGATAAGAAAACAAGCAACGTATAACTGTAACCAGGAGAAACAGAGGAGTGCTCTCAAACTGAAACTGACTTCCTCCTGCTCAGGAGCAGAGACACAAAACTAACAGATAATTAGAAAGCAGTATGATTCCCATGCAAATTTCTCTGAACAATAATATTCCAAATAAAAAACACAACTATTCAGACTGGAGTCCATCAGCTCTCCATTTGGAACCTGTCAAATGGAGACAAGACTCTCCCCAAAGACTTGTTTCATTTCATCAGCAAAGCGTTTAAAGGCGGCTGATGGCCTTGAGAGGGAGAACAGAGAGAGTTCCAGAGATAAAGTACTGGGGAACTACTGCAATCCCTACCATGGGGTCAGCCTGCCACAAGCAGCTGGGACTCCTCCAGGCCTTACTGGGGTCCACATAGTCCCATCTGCATCACCAAAAACTGTAACAGAAAGCAGGTCCAGAGCTGCCTCTATGAAAGCTGATACTGAAGAGGCAGGTGCTGATGTAAAGGAAAGTGGTTTATTTGTGGATGCCGGCCACCTGGAAGATGGAGGACTCAGGTCTCAAAGCCCATCTCCATCTCTCAGTGGAGGCAGAAGTTTTTAAAAGGAGGGAAAGGGGAACACAACAAAGAAAGAGATTAAAGAAGGGGGTTGAAAGTTCTCTATGTGCAGACGAGCACAGTCCATTCCGGCAAGACAAGTGATGGTCCGGTGTGCACCATCCTGGTTTAGTCGTCCTGGATTCATGTCATCCTGACTTCACGTCATCCTGGCTCTACAGTTGAAGGCCAGCAAATTTCCCAGAACTGGATTGCCTGAAAGTGGGAGTCTGTATCTTTTGAAATTAGTTCCTAGGCTTCTTGTACAAACACGCAGTTCATCTACAAGCTACATATTAGTCAGAGTCGGCACTTACAGAAATAACGTCAAAAGGGTGGTGGGGTGGGTTACAATGCTCTGTCACAATTTTTCAATAAATGTTATCATAGAGAGTCATAATTATTTTTATTTTAAAATTGTATGTCAGCATTTTTCAGAATCCATGAATTAATGTTAACTTATGTAAAATGTGTAAAAAAACTGACAATAACAATAAAAACATTTTCAAAATTAATCATATGAAATTTGACACTTTAAGATATTTATTCCTGTAAAATGGAAAAGTGAGGCATAAAGAAACCTCCTTCAAAGTAGATGATGATAAGGTCAATGAAATAATCTGAGTGGACAGGTATGGAAATGTGTGTGCTACAAAGAATGTAAGCGTCTTGTTCTGATCTCTTTTAATGTTTCAAACTTTAAAAAGTGAGCTTTCCTAAGCAAGTATCTTTAACACCAAACAATTTTTTGAGAGTAAAACTATGAAATCTCATACTGTAATGATTGTGCGACAACCATGCGATAGATTGAACACTAACCTCCCCAATAGTCCATGTACTAATCCTCATACCCTGGAAACACGTCATCTTACGTGACAAAAGGGATTTTCCAGATGCGGTTAAATTAAGGATTTTGGGATGAAGAGAGGATCCTGGATTATCCAGGTGGGCCCAACTATGTCATCACAAGTGTGCTTACAAGAGGGAGGCAGAAGAGAAGGTGATACGGTGATGAAAGGAGAGAGTGGAGTGACGTGCTTCAAAAATAGAGGAAGGACCGCATGCCCAGGAATGTGGAAGCTGGACCAGGGCAAGGAAATGGATTCCTCCCTCTGAACCTCCAGAAGGAACCAGCCCTGCTGACACCTTGACTTCAGCCAAGTGAAACTGAATTTGGGCTTCCGACCTCCACAACTGCGAGAAAATAAGTGTGTGTTGTTTCAAGGCACTAAGCCTTTGGTAAGTCATTAGAGTGGTAATGTGTGGAAATTACCAACTACTCAAAGGCAGGAGAAGCTGTGACTTAGAGCTGATCAGCTTCAGAGCTGCAGACGAGAAAACGGGTTTTCTCTGTGAAGTGCTCTTTCTCTACATGAGGATAGAGGGCAGGAAATGCAATAAGTTGTATTTAAGAATTGTTTCTATCTAGTTTGTAGTCTATTTTATTTGGCAGAGTTGGGGGAGGTTTTAAAAAAGTCTTAAAGGAGATAACCTGAAAGTATTTTTGATACCAGATTGCTCCAAAGTCCCTCTTCCTTACCACCACTGGGTACTGGAGCACTTTATATAACTTGAAGGATTTTAACTTCTGCTCAGATGTGGAAAATGGCCGAGAAAAATAATCTAAAAATACTTGAAATGGTTGAATCAGGGAGAAGGAAGTATATTTCTTTAAATATTGCTCTAAGTACTCCTGTTAGCAAAGGCTTCATCATTGCCATTGTTGTTCTCGAGATCATTGTTGTTCTCTCGATCATCGATCATCGTCATCAAAGTAAGGCTACCTTTGCTGCCGCCCCCTCCGCACCAGGCATGTGCTAAATAAACCCTTCACCTTCCTTCTCTCGGTACTCACAACAATGCCACAAGGTAGGGTTCCCCCCCCCCACATTGCAGATGGGAAGAAAACGTCTTAGAGAACTTAGGTAACTTGCTCATTTTCACATAACTATTAAGTGACAGAGCTGAGACTTGATCTGTGTGAAACCAAAGGGTAATGCTTCATTTTAGTGAGTTTCGGATTTCCATACAAAAGAAAGAAAGCCTTCCAAGGTAGTGTGGATTGCACAGACCATGGCCACCCAGTCACACTCTTGCAATTAAATTGTAAACCTATAGCCTTGAAAAAAGCTACCCTGAGAACCCAAACTGAAAAACAATGCCCACAGATATCTATTGACTATTATACAAGTAAAAGCAGTGATGGAAAAATACATTTTCATTGACTTACTTTTAACTGGTGAAGTAATGACCCTGGCAATAAGGAAAACCATGCCATCTCTGAGCAAATCGCCCCTAGAAAAATATTTCTATAGGAGAGACTAAACTCTTTTGTGTTAATTTTTAAGTTAAAATTATTAATTTTATGGCTGTTTCTCATGGAGAATCTTCTCCACTGAGAGCTGGAGGAAGCCTCACTTTTAGTCATTTGATAATTGGTCAGTTGACATTGTTTGGGGTGTGGCCAGTGCTAGTGTTAAATCCTAAGAGTTGAGAGGCCATACATCCTAGTTCCATCCCCAGGACACTAAATGTTTCAAATTAAGTCCCTGGACCTCTCGATTCTTGTTTCTAAATGAGAGACAGCAAGGGCTTACATTTCTTCTTGGGGATGGGAGGAAGTATAAAACATCAGTAGCTGCTAAAAGACTTAGTTTGTCCATGTTTAAAATTTTAATTTAATTTTGATTAATTTTATTTATTTTAAAAATAATCTAGAAAAATTTCCAGTTACTGGTTATTGTTTAAACCAGTTTGGTACAAAATAAAGTGATTTAAATTTTTTTTATGATGAGAGTCAGTTTATTAACTCTGTAATTTATGGATTCCTATTTAAAGTTCAGCTAAACTCCACTAAATTGATAAAAATATGAGGAACTGATCATTTTTCCTTTATGGTAGAGGAAAACCCCTTTCCAATATGAAAAAGAATAACACTTGGGTTCCCATGCCACTACCTATTACTTAAGAAAATTTCTTACAGTCTTATTATAGAACTCTAGTTCTAAAACTTTAGTGTAAGAGAAAAAAGTTATCAGAATTTTATAACCAGAGGGATAATATTATAATTTAAAGTAGGAATTTTAAAAACTAAATAAAGTGTGATCCAGAATTACTAAGACAGTTATAGCTTAGCTTATGTCATTTACATTTTTAAAGGTTTTTGAATTTTCTATCTTTGTATATAAATTTATTTTCATCACCAGAAAAGATAACTAATAAACAAAAGGTGGACTTAATGAGTAGAAAACACATTTAAAGAAATAATCACTTAATTTTCTAATTTTATTTATTTCTCTTTATGGAGGATGAAGGGATCCCAAGAGCTTTAGTATGTCACATGACTGGGTAAAATTTGGGTGTAAAGGAGTTCCACTGATGTTTTTAGTCCGAAACACTTCTTAGAAACCAGAATAGAGAAATGGAGACACCACTGGCTTCATCTTTGGTTGGGGTTTGATATAGCAGTAGCAGCAGCGATAAACCCCATACCAAGTGACTCAGCCCCTGGGGGCTGGGGATTGTTAACTTGATCTTAGGACCTGACTGATCCAAGTGCCAAATTCTAATTTGAAGAGGAAAAACTGGATGTCTGAGAAATGGAGCGATTTGGTGAAGCAAACAATGGATTCCCTGGTTAAAATTTTTACTCTTGGTTCTTCCATTGTGCTCCTGAGTTAATAATTTGTTTGGTAGTTTCTTAATATATTTTATGACTTAGAAACCAAGAACCAAGGCAGTATTCCACCAAACTTACTTTTTCTGTAAATGCCTCAACAATTAAGCAGATTGGTGCAACAGCTTTTTCCATTACTTGGCTCAACACCAACCTAACTCACAGGGTCACACATTGAAAAAATAACTGTGAAACTATTCCACAAAAAGAAAGATGATTTCTTTCTAAGCCATTTCTAATAAACCTAAAATACTAAAGTTTCCATGCTTATGCTTATTTGTAAAATTTGCCTACCTTCCAAGCTGGTCCCCTAGCCATCCTCCAAAGAATGACGCGATCATTCCACCAATTGCAAAGCTGGACACAGACAGGGACCAGAACATGGTGATGAGGCCAGAAGATGTCATAGACTCTTCTTCAGTCCAGGGGGTTGATGTTGAAGTTAGGAAGTATGGATTTGTAGGCAGGCCCTCTGTGCTATCAGTAGCATTGTTGTTGATAGCTTTTCGGTCGTCCAGTGGAATATTCAAAACATATCTATAATGGGTTATTATTACCTGAGGAAATAAAATTAGAAAAATAACTCCAACATTTCAAACATTTTATATATTTTTCTTTTTTTCTTTTTATGGGGAACTGTTCCAAGCGTGGGAAATGTGGCCCAGCCCCGACTTGGAAAAGCCAGTGGGGAGAGAGGTTGGCAGGCAGGACCTACGCCCACGGACAGGTTCTCCCATGGGAAATCAGGCCTGCTTTGTACCTAGACTGCTATGAGACTTGCTCTTGCTAAAACTCCCTCACCCTGAATTGAGGCAGCAAATGTTTACTGAGTATCTTTAACTTCCTAAAGTCTGTGCTAAACCACCCAAGTATGGAGTGTGACCAGTTTCCCCCTTGAGCTGTAACATCCTTCTCTGTGAGGTAGTTAGCAGTATTCCGTCCTTTGTTGTCTGTAAAAGGTAATCACCTACAGTGAATCTGCGCATAGTAAATGAAGACCATCCTCGATGTAATGTGCCCAGAAAAGCAATAGAAGCCTGTCCCGGCAAGGGGGTTGGCTCGCTCTCTTGGGCTCTCTCTAGCCCTCTTGCCCTCTCTGACTTAGAGAGTGGCCACGCCCTCCCTTTTTTCTCCACAGGACTTCTGTAGTCTGTGTGTATTTGTCTATTGCTGCCACAACACAGGATCCTGCTGGCTGGGATCCGCGTCATCTTTTTATAAAATTTTAATTTAAATATTTTATTGTTTATGCTGTAACAGTTGTGTCAATTATTTTCCCTTTTCTCCCCTCCACCCAGCCTGCCTCCCACTCCCACAGCCCCTCCCCACACTGTTGTTCATGTCTGTGGGCCATTCATGTATGTTCTTTGACTAATCCCTTCATCTTCTTTTAACCAGTCCCCCCGTTGCCCCTCCCCTTACAGCTGTCAGTCTGTTCCATGTTTCTGTGCCTCTGGTCCTATGTTGCCTGTTAGTTTTTTTTCTTTAAAGTACTTGTTAGGTGTTTAAACAGGATCATCTCAAATATGTGGCTTACACACATACAAACACTTGTAGATTTATTTATAGTTGACCCTATCCTATAAAGCAGAAGTCACAGATTCTGGTGCCAACAGGAAGCAAGCAGGAACAAATAAATGAGGAGAACCTTGACAAGAGGACTGAAATACCTTCTTTACTGTTGAGGGTATAACAGCGAGAGAGCAGGACCAGGGACTAGAGGGAGTTTGTCCCATGTGAAGGAGGAAGCTGCAAACCTGAGACTAGCGTTGATGGCCTTTCATTTTTAAAAAGAAGCTGGAAATATGGGTTTTTATGTAAAAATTTTCAAGTTGTAAGTGTTGTCTACTATTCAAATATTCTGCAGGCTAAAAAGATACATTTCCATACCAGTGTAACCCTTACACAACAGGATTTAAATTGACTTATGTAAATATTTTAATGGAAACATAAAAGTGATGTTTAAAAAATTTGGGGAAGATGAGACCCGAAATAAAGTCATTATACAAAATTATACCATACATTAGGTGCTGTATCCTTGCTAGAATTAAACTATAATTTAGCAATAAACTTCCTAGAAGCCAATGGGTAGAGAGGAAAACAGTCCTGTTTATTGATGAATTCCAAAGATTAGAAATATTCAGTGGCCCCCGAGAAGATGTTGAGACCTATGGCTTCTCATGGAGCTCAGTGTGTAATAGAAAGAACAATGTTCAAAACTAAGCTTCACAGAGCCATAGTTTATAATGTGTTTCAATAGAGGCAAAGATCATATGCAAGTATAATGGAGAAAAGGCACATCCTTCAGGCTCTCTTCCTGAGGGCCTGTCATTTCTCTCAATGGCGCTTTGGTCATTATTCAGCATCCGTGATCAGGGAGGACCTTTGACAAGGACCTGGAATGCAGCTGCCCTAGGCTGCCAGTCACGGGTGAAGTACTACTTGGGAAAGTCAGCTGAGTGAGGGAAAGAATTGACATCCTCTTATGATAAAAGAAGTCTGACCAAGACATTTCCTCCATCCGAAGGTCGTGCTATATGGATAATATGCTTGTACATAGAAAAGCAGCCGTAAGGAAATACCCAAGGTGTTCTCAGCAGTCTGCTCCATGTGATAGAATAATATTGGGTGATTTTTTTCCTGGTACTTTCTGCAACAGGCATGTGTAGTTTTCATAATCATAGAAAATGTCATTTATAAATACCTTAAAATAACCCTAAGTGTCATTCTGCTAATAAAAACAAATAGGCCTGAGTGACTCTTGCTATATAACGGTGTTTAAAGGAAGGGGCTACAGAGAGGGCACTAAGCCCAATGTCAGTGGGAAATTACTGTCTCAGGTCTGGATCTAGGACTGTGATCAAAGGAGAGGAAGCCTTAGATTAAGTTTCCCTCTAAGATTAGAAAGGATGCTTTAAGTGAGGATTTGAAACAGTTTTCCACAAAAAGAGGCCCTGCCAATTATGGTGATATTGAGCCAAATTTCAGAAAACCTGCTAAACTGGCACATGTTGCCATCACCCACAAAAAAAAGGTACCCCCCCAGTGTTATTTCCTAAATCCCTCAACCTCAGCAAGGTCTGCCACAGTCATGACGTACGTGGCACCTAACCAGAGCACATCTTTGGTCCACGGAGCATCGTTTCAGGTGAGGAACTGACTGGTGAGCACAGATTTCACACATTCTCACCCTGCAGGATCTTACATTTTCCTTGGAGTCTAACGTTGTAAAAGAAGCAGATAAAATGATTGATTTGCGGAAGGCACCCAACAGAAGTCTATACTTTCATCTTTGCCAGCCTCATCCCCCCACCCCCCGCCCTACCAGCTTCCATTCTCTCTCTCCTTCACTAAACACTGGATTGAACTTCTTTACACCAATCATTGTGCTTGGCCTTGGTGATAGGAAGAGGAACAAGACATCAGTCCCGCACTAAGTGACCTGACAGTGCATTAGGGCAGAGGGAGCCAAGTCCTGGCTCCTCCCAGTCAATTTCAGGCTGTGAGAGCTGAGAAAAATGACATCCCTCTCCTGTCTACTCAGTGGGCACCAGAGTAGGGATGCATAAAATAAATGAGAAAAATGATAGAAATTATTTGATGTTTTTAAAAATACCCATCCAAATGGTCATCATGGAAAAAAAATCTGTATATTGTGGAACTTCTTGATCATTATTTAAGTTTTGTATTATTTTACTTTGAAGCACCTACAGAAGACAGGAATGCAGAGAAGGACTAGAATCTTTTTTAGTGTTAATGCTCCTAAAGGTTTTAATCTGGCCTAGAAACGAGTGTAAGACTATTGGGAGGGTCAGACTGGGGAGATCATGTGACAGCTCCTTATGCACAGTGAGTCGGCATTCAACAGATGTTTGTGCACAGAATGAAACATGTCCTTCTACAGTTTCCTTGTGTTCCCTGGCATTTTCATTAGTATACGGCTGAGGGTCTGAATGAATGCTGCGATAAGCTATTAATTTTTAAAAAAATATCCTAAGGCACATGGTATTCTGGTAAAAGGGTTTTTATCCTGTGGGTTCCCCAAAAAGCAAAGATCAAGAATTGTGTATTGCTCTTTATTTTCTTCTGAGGATTATGAAGTGAAGAGGAGTCAAAGCCGTTACAGGCTCTGGAACCACACACATGATCCCCAACAGAGGCTGGGATTACCCCATGTTCCCCGCATGGGCACACTTTATTTCTCCACATGAGAAACAGATATCTTTCTGATATTGACAGAAATTTCCAGAGAGATTTGAATTGTGCATGTGTCACTTGCCTGTTGAGGGGCATTGATCACACCAATGTCATACCCAAACTGGAAGGAACCCAGCACGGCAGTGAAGACAGTGAAAACCAAGGTCCCGGTGACCTGTAGGGAATGAAACACAGGGCTGGGAAACAGCCGGCAAGTTCAGTACCCCATCTCCCATCCCGCCACAGCTTGGACTGCTCATGGGCCCCACAGTCTGGTTCTCATACCCTGATACTCACAGTGAGCCCTATGCCCCCCGCAGGCTCATTTACACCAGAATGGGGGAGTCATTCATTACTTCTCTTACACTGCTGAAGTTGAAAAGAGTCCCCCGCTTCTTCCAGGGGAGGAATCAAAATGTGTGTGTGTGTGTGTGTGTGTGCGTGTGTAAACAGGGTCCAGCACAAACACCCATTTTTATTACAAAATCTTTCATTATAAAATTATAAACAGGTAATTCTGTAACATAAAAATATCACACTCAAGCACACCATATGCCATTTTAGGTAAAATGTTCAAATTAAAACTGTGAGTTATTACACCCATATTATCACCCTACCAACCATACTCAAGCAGGCGTTACTTCTGCTGGACCCTGTATGTACTTGATTCAAAATCAGAATTGAGAACTAGAATCATTACTGACCAAAGGAAACTGCTAAGATAAAAACATTTATATCATCAATATAAAGGAAATAAGACACCAATAACAAAGAGATGGGGAGCTCCTGGACATGGCTATGGTACAAAATACCTCAAAACTTATACAAGGAGCTCAGCCAGTCTTTGTAATGACCCATATCAATGTTCAGGATTTTCATCTAGTTGAACCTAGAGTTGTGGGTGAAGGGATATTATTTTCCCTGCAACTCCCTGTAGCTATAAAAACAAACAAAAATGTGGAAAGAGGCAGAGCATCCTTTTCAACACATAGTTACACATCTAACCATTTAAGAGAAATCCTATCATGCACACAGAGTCATATACAAGCATATTTGATGCAGCATTTTGTGGGGGTGTGTTTGTCTGTGATAGCAAAAATTATGGAAAGAACCTAATGTCATTCAATGAGAAATGGCCAAATAGATTCAAATACATCATGATATACATACATCAGATACATACAGCACGCTATGCAGCAGTTAAAAAGAATAATGTGATCATGTACTGACATTGTCAATGACAAAGGAAGTGGTGTACTATCATTAATGTTGTTTAAAGGTTTAAATCTGAGTAATCTTTGATTTAGGCATATTGTATACAATTCATAGAATATATATTTTTCTCTTTTTGGAGTTTTTTTTAATTGAGAAACTGAGGGTATATCAAATAAAACCAATTTCTGGGGGGAAAAACCAAAATCCACAATAGCAGAACCAGACAATATATTCTCTTAATTGAAAAAATTCTAGGGGCTTCCTAATTGACCTTTTGATATAAAATGACCTATTAAATTTGCAGTTTGTGGTTTTGGGTGTTGAGGTCCATAGAACAAGCTAGGAAGTCTTTAATCCTTGAGCTGAATTCCATAAGGGGTTCTTTGGCTTTTGACTTGGTTATTTCCTTGCCTAATAGGTAGTAGCAGCAACAGCACCCACCTTCTGGGCAGCTTCTTTCTTGGCACGATAAGCCTATAGAACCACCCCGGCTTCATCCACCTTGGAGCGGAGAGACTCAGGGGACTCCAGCGCGTGCAGTTGCTCGGAGTGGTCCATCTCCAGCAGCATTCCTGTAATCTTTCCGGCCAGGTTCAAATGCATGGTTTGGATAAGTGGGAACAAACATTCTCCCAGCATCTGCTTCTGTTCCTGGAAGGATGCTGTGGCCAGCATGGAGGTAGTCAGGGACTCCTGCCCCTGGATATGGACTGCAGGCTGGACCTTTGCAGGACGGCTGGCCTGCAAAGACGGAATGCCAGGGTGAAGGCTGTGGACACTGGAGGTGTACTTGTATGGTCCAATAGCCCAAGGGGCAGCAGCAGCCACAGGAGCATGAAGTGCTAAGTTCTGCACAGCTGTGTTAACACCTCCAGACAGGCAGCTGTCAGTCAGCCCTTGTTGGGTAGCACCAACCCCACCAAAGTCCATAGCTAAGTGGTCCAGGCACTCAGAACCAACTTTCTGAGCAGAAGTAGGGAGGCCATGAGAGGCCTGAGCATTACCATTTGGAACCAGATGGTAGGGAGTTGGATGAGGCCCAGACTGCCATATAGCACTAGGCATTCCTTGGAAGCCATGAGGTCTCCGTCTTGCTGCCAGCATGGATTAGCCTCATCTATGCCAACTGGTCAAGTGTATAATATGGAAGTCTTCCCTGAGTCTGTGGAACTGCTGGCACAAAGCAGCCACCAGCTATAGGCTGGAACTGATTTAAGATGGCATTGGCAGGCAGTGCTCTCATTCCGGCCACCCACTGCATATACTGGCTGGTCAAGTAAGCCTTTCACTCTTCCTTCCTCTGGGTCAGAGCGACGTACAGTGGCTTGGAGCTCACGGTGCATCTGTTCATCTCAGTGACTGCTTTGGCTGCCTCTCCAGGAGATGAGAAGCATTACCTTAGCACTGGTGATGGATCCGAAAGGAGAAAACACTTTCCTTAACTTCTCATCATCAGTGGTGTCATCCAAGTTCTTACTGTAAAGATTCACCCATGATATTGACTAATTTCTTTTGTTTCAGCTGCTGAAATTTCTAATTCGGTCTACCATTCTATTTTTCATCGGTGCACAGCCTACAAAAATGACCTTCCCACTGATTCTTTTCCATTCACCTCTTCCACACCTTATTGGCATCCTTGTGTTTTTCATAACTCCAAAGCCTTTGGACTTCCCACTGGGATCTCTCATCACCTTGACACTTAGGGTCTTACTGACCTGGCTGAACAGCACTTTTAGACTCTCATCATCCATCTCTTCCTCAAAGTCTTTGATATGCACACTGGTGAACTCCTTGGCTTTGGCTTCAGGTCAGCTTCCCGCTCTCTTAGAGACTTGAATCTACTCACGAACACTTTGTGGTCACTGAGGAGCATGTCATTCATCTTCTGGGCTTGTCTGCAGCCCCTTGGGTATAGAAGTGAACAAAGGTATAACCCTTAGAACCATCCTTCGCCCACACCACCTTGCAGGACAGAATGTTTCCAAAAGCAGAAAAAGTATCATAAAGTGCCTTGCTATCTCTAGATGTGTCTAGGTTCTTGATGACAATGTTTCCCACACCAGATTTTCTCAAAGAAGGATCCTTCTGAGACCACATGATTTGGATTGGCTTTCCCTTAGTCACATCCAAGTTCATGGTATCCAAGGCCCACTCACCGTCAGCCAGCTGCTGGAAGTTGACCTAGGCAGAACCCAGGGAGCGGCTGCCCATTCTATTGCGGCAGACCCTGATGGACAGCGCAGGCCCTGCAGGGCTGAACTTTTAATACAGCATAGCCTCGGTGCAGGTCACCCACGTAGAGGGAGGCCATGGGGTTACTGCTGGCTGCAGCCTTCATCTTCCCGCCCTTACCACCCTGAACCTAACCAGGAGGGCTTCTTATAGGCACCACACAGGACAAAAGGGCTCTTCGTGGAGCCCGGGCCCACGCCCATGCCGCAGCTCATGCTGGCAGAGTGACTCGGAGGAGCTGGAGTCCGCTGAGAAGCAGGAGAGGACAGAGGATTCCTGGACTTCTCTTTCCAGATTGAAAGACTGCAGACAAAAGGCAAAAACAACATGGCTGTCCCTGAGTTTGCCATTTTCGGCTGTCCTGGTCTGAAGCTCCACATTTCAAAACCAGATTTATTAAAATGGAGACTTCCCTCCAAATTATAAAAATTCTTAAAGCGGTAACCAAATGGTGCTCCCACGGCCCCGGGGACACGCATCTCTCTCTCTCTCTCTAGGCCTCGGGTTCCTGGTGGTCTACCATTACATCGCTGGGAAAGAGGGATACAAAATATTTGTGGGTGCCGGCTGGCCAGCTGCAAAGGGCAGTGTAGATGCGTAGTTGGCAGGGAGGCCGGTGCTCGGGGCTCCCACGCAGCACGGAGGGGCTGCCGGGGCAGAGGTGTGTGGACACGGGCAGCTCATCCCCAGACCACCAGTTGGGACCCACAGGCGCCTACGTGCGGTGGCAGCGGCGTTGGGCGGGCGCAAGAGAGCTGGAAGCATGTGAAAGTGACTTTCCCGGGGTTTTCCAAAAAAGATTCTCCTTTTCTTTCTCTTTTTCTTTAATTGTTTGTTATGTTTTAAAGAGTTTTCGGGTTTTAAAAGGACTTTATCTCTTTTTTTTGTTCAGGCTGCTGGGCCCAAAGTGGCTGAGGGCTGCAGCTACTGGGGTGGAGAGAACTATGGAATATTTTCTTGAAAAACAAATGAGAGGATGTTTGAGGAGAAAAGTGAGGTTGGAGAAGAGGAGTAAAGGAGCATTTTTTTCTTTTGTTTATATTATTAGACATTTAACAAAGAAACAATTTCATGTATAATTACATAATTTAAAATTTTAAAATAAATAACATAGGATACAGTTATGGCAACATGAATTCCAGTTTCCATTTGGATACCTGGTGGGTATGTGACCCAAACCATTTCCCCAATAGGAGCTTCAGTTTTTATCTAAATTGGGGGGTGATTGTAAATCCCCCTACCCCAGCATGAAAATAGCTAATTAACCAGTACCCCTCCTTTCCCAATCAGTCTGTAGATCAGAAATGTTGGTGTCATCAGCAAAGGGCCCTGAGAGCCCTTGCAGTCAGTCCAGGGGCTCTACAACCAGACTCTACTTGGAGAGCATGTAATATGTTCAGCTCCCTGGCCTCAGCCCAGACCTGGAATTCTGGGGTGAAAATGGGGTGAAATTCTGTAGGTTTGCTCCTTCTCTTTCCACTAATTCAGAATTAATTGCACGTGGCACCTACATAGACTTTCCCTCCCAGCAACCTCTTTCTCTGAAAGGACTTCAAAGCTGACCCCTAATGTGACTGTATGGAGTGTGAATACACACACATACACACACACACAGGAGGATATATCATATACATGATGTATTTATTAGATATAAGTCATATGCATGTATACATATAATTACTTATACATAATTATTAATACAATGAATGTAAGTAAATTAAAAAATACATTATATGTAAAATGTACAGATGTACACATGCTTTTACTCACACAATATGGTGTTTGATATACATATTATCCTCTAAAATGTAACTAGACATCTACGACTCAGTGGTTCAGGCGGCCAAAATTAAGATCGATTCCATTCACGTGGTTGGCGCTTTCTCTTCGAATCCTTTTTCCCCTTTAGCTCCTTCCCAGGAGAGGGAATTTCATCCCGTTTGCAGGTAGTGCCCATATCAGCAGGGAGGAGACCAGGGGACACCTCAAGGGATCTTTAACTCACTTCCCTGATAATATCCAGCACTGGGATCGGGACAGTCCGATGTTAGGTGCAATGCAAACACAACGTCAGGGCCTAATAACAGTGAACATGCCTGTTGGACGCTTGTTCACAGCTGTAAGTGTATTATCTCATTTACCCGTTAGTTTTCTCCTTCTGCTATTACAAATAACCATCAAGACTGTGGCAACAGTGGCTTAACTACCACAAATTTATTCTTGTACAGTTCTTGTAGGTTAGAAGGCTGGTACAAGTCTCACCAGACTAAAATTAAGGTGTTGGAAAGCCGTGTTCTTTTCCAGGGAAATTCACGTTGTGGGGGAAATTCACGTTGATGGTATAATTTAGTTCCTCCTGGTTGTAGAACCAGGGGCTGTGTTTTTGTGCTGACTGTAAAGCAAGGCCACCACATTCCTTGGCTAGTGGCACCCTTCCCCCATCTTCATAGCCAGAAATGGGGAGGCCAAGTCCTCATATTGCATCTCTCTGACCCTGACCGCAGCCAGGAAAGTTCTCCCCTTTTAAGAATTCGTGGGATTCGATTTGGCCCATCTGTATCATCCAGGAGAATCTCCCCGTTTCAAGGTCCATAACCTCAATGACATTTATAAGTCATATAACTTGTGAATATAAAGTCATAAAAGCCTGTGACTATGTTACCTTTTGCTGTATAAGGTAACAGAGTCATAGGTTTTGGGGATGAGGTTGTGGACATTTTTGGAGGACCATTATTCTGCCTACCACACTATTCACTACAGCACCATTAATATCCCTATTTTAGAGATAACTAGACTAGGTTAAGGTCTCATAGCCAGTAACTTGTAGAATAACGATTTGCCCCTAAAATAGGTATAATATTCCCTAATGCACAGTATTATTATACCGACAAAATAAGATACATAATGTGGTCTTCCTAGAAATAGTAAAAGGGCTATAAAACAACTGCCTCTTTAATCACATCATTGTCATCTCATTCATCATTCCTGCCAAACAACCACCTGTCAACTTTTCAAGCATCACCAATAATTTTCACAACAGTACTGTAAAGTACATGAAATTATCACCATTTTACAGGTGAGGCAGCCAGGACTCAGAGATAAGTGGTATGTCCAACACACACAGCCAGTAAGTAAGTAACAGGTACTCTATTAGAATTGGAGCTTTGAGCTGATATTGTTAAATTTTCACTGCTAAACAAAAAAAGCAGATTTTCAGCAGCTATAGGAAGGAGAAGCTTATACTCTTTCCTCTAAATCACATGCCTCCAAATGCCAACCCAAAGGTGGTCTTGCACCAAGCCTTGGAAAAAGCCAGGGGCCTCTCAAGCTATAGAATTTTCAAGCTGAAAGAGACCTTAGAGACTAGTGGATTCTAGTCAAATCTCTTCATTTTTCAAGTGAAGAAGCTGAGTCCACATCCTTTGTCTGAGTCACACAGTGATTACTGAGCACATCCAGAGTGAGGGCCCAGTCTTCCGACCCTTCCTCTCATGCTTACCCCACTTCTTTCCAAGTCTGGGTGGGTTTACAAAGTTGAAACATTCTGCTTTACATCAGTTCTCATTCCTTCTAGGTTCCATTATTAGGCAAGTCCTCAGTTCTCAAATAAACTCCTACAACATAATTTCTAACCCCTGCCAAAGGGAATTCAGTGATAGCTCTAAATGAAGCCTGAGCATCTGCTGTGTGGTAAGCCCTTTATCTTCTGTTTTGCAGCATCTTCCAAACTTCAGTTACTTGAACACTACCGTCATGGTTTTTCCAAATTTACATACCATCTATGTAGTTATTTACTTAATATTTATCTTTACATAATTTTCAAAGTTCTAACTGCTTTAGCTTTATCCTGGGCTATAATAGGAAATCATGATGTCCTAATTATTCTTTAAATATACATTATAAATATACAACTATTAACATTAAAATGAGTCTTTCATTTAACTACCCTCTGATTGTATAGAACTATTATAATCCTGAATATCCCATATCACATCCCAATCTGTTCTTATTTTATCATAATATTAAAGAACCCAAGCTCAGTTAAATGACTTAATCCTGGTATCAGGGCAGAGAAGCAGCAACACCACACCTCGAAGCTGGTGTGTGCACCCAGCCTTGTCACTTGCTGACATAAAAAATACTCAGCAGAGTAATTTACACCAGGTCAGAGTTTAGAGACCATCCACTTTAAGAGGGACACAGATTTCCTGTTGCATGATTGTGTATAGGGGTGGGTGCATTTGATGGGGGGACACTTATAAGGGAGCAACGATACTATACCCTTTTTATTTTCAAGTTTTTATTTTGAAAAGTCTTATATGTATCTACAGACAAGTTGAGAGAGTAGTGCAGTGAGCACTCCGTCCGCCTTCGCCTGTGCTGACCAATGGGTGACACCACACTCGGTCAGCTCTCCCTGTGCATTTGTGTGTGCGTTGTTGTTGTGTCTGCACCATTTCAAAGTAAGTTGAAGACATTTGTGTCACTTCACTCCCAAACCCTCCAGCACGTACTCCCTAAGAATAAAGACATTCCCCTACATAATTATAATGCCATTATCATATCAAACAAAGTACCAGATATACGAATATTATCTAACTGCAGCCCATTTTCTAAATTTCCCAACCGTGCCCATATTGTCCCTTTAGAGCTGTTTTCTTCTTCTTTCCGTGACCTAAGAGCACTTGTTGCATTTGGGTATCAGTTCTTAGATTCCTTTAACCTAGAACAGTCCTTCTAGCTCTGGTTTTTCATACATTGACATTTCTGAAGATTTCATGCCCGTTTTCATGATTAGTTAGATTCAGGCTAACCTATCTTTTTTTTTACACATTCCTTAGTAATATGGTTATGCAGAATCATTTGAGCAGAAGTTACACAGACTAGTCAGAAAACAGAGCAAATACCCTTAAAATCCTAGTTACTGAATAAGAAATATGACTTTTTAGCATCAATATGAACTATCAATTGGCAAGAGAAGTAGCTTTGATCTGTGGTTAGCTACACCTAACATTCCCCAAATCTTCCATACGCTCACTGACTCAAAAACTTCACCTATTCCCTTTCTCAAAGACGATGCAAAATGAATATAATACTGCTTTACCTGATCTGTCATTTTATGGTGTCAGAGTCCTCCTCTTAATCCAGGTCCTGTAATGAGTGGAGCACATGCAGCTGGCCGGCTCCTGCCTGTCTCTTTCCAGCTTCCCAAGACTGGTTATAGTTTAGAGGAGGAGGAGCAAGGCAAGTAAGGAGTGGACTGAAAGTCCAAGTCTAAGTGGATGCTGAATATTGATGAGACTAATCAATACATGCTTTGCCTCAGAGACTTGTGGCATTAATACCTTTGTTCCTCCAGGAAAGAAAACAGGAGCAGGTCCTTTAGGCATAAGTTACAAACCAGAGGCAGTCAGATCTTAAGTGTAGCCATCTCCAGGGATAGGTGAAATGCATGTGAGATGTGCTGGGCTGCCATGCCGTGTTTTGGAGACAACAGACAAAGACAGGGGCATGGGAGGCACACTGCACTCTGCCCTGCAGATCACCAGTACTGTGGTGTTTGTGCTTCAGATCCAGGCTGTGTGGCCAGAGGCCATTGTAGGCTTGAGTGGTTACATGAATGAGCTTTGGAGAGCTATGAACTTGGGTTTGAATCTCAACATTTTACTACTGGTGGTGTGACCTTAAGCCAGTCGCTCATTGTGACTGTTCTGTGCCTTAGTTTGAGAATAACAGAACACATACTTTGTTTCGTTGGGTGGATTAAATGTCATATGTGAAAGTGTTTAGCATAGTACATACTAGGTGCTCCGCAAATGGTGGTGTCATTGTTTTTATTATTATGGTTATTGGTTCCCTGTATGTCAGGAGGCACTTTCTGGAGGCGAGTGTAGAGTTCTCAAATAAATCTGTTCATATTGCTTGACCTTGTGCCCTTCTGCGTACCCTCTGTGATATCCAACTCCTTCTGGGGGGCCCTGGCAATATCAAAATTGACTGAGCTTGAACTGTCCGTGGTGATTAGTGTCACGGGTTCTACTGAGGCTCAACTGGAACCATTCCCATCAGAGGAAATGTCATTGAGAGCAGCAAAATTGAGGCACTGTTATGAAGAAACAGAAGATAACATAAAGAAGAGGTAAAGGAAATTCAGATTTCATCTGCTTCTTATTTTGCCACCCACTTTTCATTTCTGTCATCCCTGACTAAATATTTCAATTCAAACCATAACCTTTTATTGAGCCCAGCACAATTCCAGGATCAGACATGCTTACGATAAATAAGATGCCTCGGAGTTCTTAATGTATAAGGAGAAACTAACATAAACACAAACACACAATACAGTAATTTCTTTGTAGAAAAACATTGTTAACAGCGATAGTTAATCTTTATTGAGCTCTCGTTTGTGCCAGGTGCTGCTTCAGCACTTTACGTGGATTAACTTGTGCAATCATAACCTGAGGCGCTCTGTGCCGTGGAGCCAAGCTTTGGGAGGGCAGCCTTGAAACCAGAGCTTAAGAGTGTGGCCTAGGTAGCCACGCTGATGCTTTCCATCCCAGTTTGGGCTGGTGATGCAATGCTTTTCCAGTGACAGGACACTGCAGGAGTCTTTGTGACTAAAATGGTAGCTACCTCTGTTCTTTGAATGTTCCTTTTGAGAGAGAGGAAAAGAGAGAGAAAGAGAAGAGAGAGAGAGACAGAGAGAGAGAGAGGTGGCCTTGAGAGAGCTGGCTGTGTGCATCGTGGAGATCTAGTTGCACACACGTCCTGACACTCAGTCACCCTGGACAGATATGGGAACTTTAGCTTCCTCTGAGATAGCCAAGGCCTCTTCTGGTCTGCTCTGCTCAGAAATGAGTAACCTGTGCACCATTTAGGGATGGGCTGAAATCTTATCTCCGGAGTTGGGGTTGGGGGATAGGGGGAGGGATTCAGTCTCAGTGATTGCTTTGATGGATTTAGGGCTTGGGGAATTGAAAATTCCACTCCCACTTCAGGAGAGTTTGCTTCAGCACCCACCCCAGGAGCTGCGGTCCCACTGCACTGAGGCATCTTCGTGTTTCCCTGCCTGCGGAATAAAGTCAGGTTTTTCGTGCTTTGCTGTGGGATGGGGGCCACTCAATGAGGTGCACCAGTGCCCAGAATTGCCCAGAGATCCCAGCTGGGTGGGATGAAACCAGTTCCGTGTGATTATTCTTTCCCTTCAGGCCATATTCTGATTACTTTTGCATTTAATTTAATCTTTATAGTAGATACCAACAGCTCTAGGTGGGAGTTTGCAAGGGAAGAAAAGAGCACCCCCTCATTTTTTCATGATTATCTTTCCCTTTCAGCAAAATGAGAGTTTAATTTACTATAAATGGGAAGCAAGAAAACCAGCTATCTCAGCATGGCGTTCCTCTCTGATTGGTCAGGTGTGGGGAATTGCAAAGGCTTCTCTGAGGCACCAAATTAAACAGGAGTGCGAGAGTTGGGCAGTCCTAGTCCCTGAAGAAGGCCAGTGTGTTTTAAGATTTCCAAATCCAACTTGTCCCCATTGCAGCCCGCCTCTTCTCACCTTCTCCACAGGTACCTCTCTGGCTGAAGCCACCAGCATTTCCTGTGTGTGATACACAGCTACCCGGCTTCCCTGCCCCCATTCTTGTCCTAGAGTCTCTTTGACAGAGCAGCCAACAGTGATTTAAAAATTAAACCCAACCATTGCACCCCTTGCTTAAAAGTCTCCAAAGGCTTCCCAAACACTCTTGGAAGGAAACCCACTTTTATCACAATGGCCGAGAGGCCAGTGTGAGGTAGTCTTCCCTGACTCTGAGACCTTCTCTCCTACTACCGGCCTCCTCCTCCTTTGGGCTCAGCCGCACAGGACTCAAACTCTGTTAATGTGTGCCAGGCTCAGCACCTTTGTATTGGATGGGCCTCTGCCTAGCTACACCCCAGATTCATAAGTGGCTGGCTCTTCTACATTCAGATGACTAAGAGACACTCCAAGCAGGCTTCTTAATTAAGGGAGACACCACCTAACCCTTGCAACTCCTTCTCAGGCCTGATGCTCTGCTTTATTTTCTTTACAGCACTTATATTTGACATTTTATTATTCACTACTGTTTTATTATTAAAATATTAGATGTTAAGTATTAATAAGTTAATTAAAATTTAAATAAAATGTTTACTTATTTGCTAAGCATTAAAATTATTAAATTTTATTACTTGCTATTATTATATTATTTACTTGTCTATTTATTATTTTGTCCCACTTTTCCCACCAAACCTAAGGTCCATGAATGTAGAAACTTTGCCCATCTTGTTATTTCCAGTGACTGTGTCTGGTACACAGTAGATCCTCAATAAATATTTGTTTAATAAATGAAGGCAATTCAGAAAGGGTTGCCACATGCTTTGTTGCAATGGGAAAGGAGGTGCCTTAGACTAGCATTGGGACATTTATTGATTTAACATTAAAAAAATGCAGTATTTACAGAACATTTTACTAGGTACCAGTTGCAACCTATACCTCCTCAAAACTAATGGATAATTCTCTGTCCATTGGAACACTCCCTTCTCCCCTGAAACATTTTCTTTTCGTGGCCACATGACAACCTGATCACTTGAACTTAAGGGTCTTAGGTTTAAGTAAGCCAACTAGCAGTAAAGCCTGAGCTTTGATGCAATAGACTCAAGGGAGAGGGTTTGGTAAACAGTAGATAATTCTCTGACAGACAGGAGTGTAAATGTGCATTGGGTGGAGCAGAGTGTGGAAGAGGAAAAAGGGAGGGAAGTAAAAAGAGTAGAGCCCAGGTCTCCAGGAAGGTCGGCTGAGGCTGGCATGTTGTTCCTGTTGGATGATGCTATGGGACCAGAACTGACCTCTTGGACTTCCCCTGGAAATGAGCCTTAGCAGGGGTCCAGAAAGGTCTAGTTGTGGTCCAAGTGCAGCCATGGCCTCTATATCCAGCCACATCCATGGCTAGGGGAGTCTGTTAGGACCTGAGGAAGAGTGTCCTATGCTGTGGGACTAAGAAGGAAGAACATGGGGCAGGTTGTTGGTGTTAATTCTGTCTGGCAGTGAATAAATTGGCTTATTTCCTCTATTTCTCTTTTATCCTTCTATTAAACTTTCCTATAATTGAGTCAATTCAATGGATCTATATAAGTGGAAAAGAAAGAATTAGTAGATTCTTCTGGCCAGCTCGGTGGTCACCTGGAGAGACTCAGACTATCTGAGGTGACTAACCCAAATGTATACATAGAGGCCTGTGGGACCTCTTGACCCCAACTTCACGGCAGACCTAGGGACCCTGGATTCAGGGCAGAGGAAGTAGCCTTGGTTACTGGGGCTATAACTGTCAAGACTTCTTGGACTAAAGCAGTGACCTTAATAACCTTAAAATGACCCACATTCAGAGTACCAGATGAAAAGCTCCCCATAACTTGTACAAGTCTAGGTACCATCCCCACCTTTCATTTATCTCTTCTCCTTTCAAAAATATTTACTTCATTTTAATAGCAAATTAAACATAAATACATGAGACCATTGCCATTGAGAAATTTAATAGAATACAGATAAAATGACCCTCTACCACCAACTTTGACCAAGACACCTCCTTAGAGGGGTGTGTATTTTTGTTTGGTAGGTGTC
The DNA here is from genome assembly GCF_022682495.2 of Desmodus rotundus. Classification (NCBI taxonomy): domain Eukaryota; kingdom Metazoa; phylum Chordata; class Mammalia; order Chiroptera; family Phyllostomidae; genus Desmodus; species Desmodus rotundus. The sequence goes on from NC_071388.1 coordinate 32,657,080, forward strand.
TTTCCAATCCACCATCCCCTCTGAACCTCCTGCTCTGCTCTGTTTTCCTAGTTTCTGTCACTTTGGCTCCTCCCCAATCTGTCCTCTCTGTTGTGTTTGGATGAAGTTTTAATTTAATTTCTCCTCAGGAAGCTTCCTCTTAGTTTGTCCTCCTTGATATGGCATATAAGCATGTAGAAAGTGATGCCCAATTCCTTGGTCCAGGCTCCAGCATCCAATACCCTTTCCTAACACCCCAGGCTTCTACTTGTTCAAGAGAGCATGAGAAGACCAGCTATGTCACCACTTCCGCCATGCCAATGACACCTAGCTGACCCCTTAGTCTGCTGGCCATGGCTTTGGAAAAGAAGAAGAGTTTCCCCTTCCTGGAATAGTTCTATGCGTCTTCTGAACCCAAGGCACCTTGTAAAAAAAAAATGTATGCCGCCACTCACGAGGGTTTGGAGCACTGGACTGGTGTGAAGGGATGTTGTCTGGGTCCTCCCTCTGTCAGGGTTTCATTATTTGACCATGGACAAGTCTTGTTTAACCTCTCTGGACTTGACTTGTAAATCAAATAGATAATGTCTAAGTCTTTTCACAAGTCAGGTAGAGATTGTATCTGACCATGGGATTGTTGTTCGGATTAATTAAGATAATAGGAATACAGTGCTTAGAACAAAGCCCAGTATATAGTAAATGCTCACTGCTCAGTAGATGCCAGCTGTTACCATTTTTCTGCTCTCAGTTTCCATAATCCTTCGTTTTCAATTTAACATCCTTTTCAAAAGTTAATATGGGGTTGATTCTGTGACCCCCCTGGGTTGACTAAACTAGGTGAGCTCTGCCCATTTTAGCCTGGAGCTTGTGATATTTGGCAATGAGGGTGTTCTCATTAAAGGAGCAATGGGCCACCTACTGAGTGGGCAGGCCCCTGGGTCTGGGCCATTCATGTCACGGAGCTTTGACAATCTGTAGCAAATTTGTTTGACAGATGCACATCTATGGCAATTTTTCAGTGAGCACTGTCCCAAATTAAATAATCATCAGGCAATTCAGTCTAAATTGAATGGTGCTGCTGCATGCAGAAATTTTTTGTTTGCAATTCTTGAGTCATCTCGGTTTAAATTAAGCCTATTAAAATTCTCTGTTCCTAACCATTTTTCAATCAAGTGTGCCTAAATGGCCACAATAGTCTGCAGGGTATCTTTCTGTTGAGTTTTTGTCTCTTTAATGTCTGTGAGTTAATCATTTTCTGACAGTGTTTGTGCTATTTCTATCATTGCCTTCAACACCTTTTGCTGCTAATTTGTGTGTGCTAAGGGAGGCTTATGAGGTTGATATAAAAAGTGGGAGCAAAGAGCGTAAGGTCATCATTGCGGCTTAACAAACAACATTGCTTGGTGTTGTTGACTAATGGGTCACCAATAAAAGGAGCAGTCAGTGTCAGAGAGAAATGGCTCTTGTGACAACTGTTTACCAGATGCAGAGTTCCAGGAATGTACTGTTACGAGCAGATGGTGCAACTCGGTGGTGGGCATGTTGTTGACGTAGGTGTCTTTGTCCTGTAGATCTCTAAGAGTCACAACCATCTTCAATTTATTAGCCCCATTCTCCTCAAAAATTCCCAATGCTTACAAACACCAAAAGTGTGCTTCTGACATCTCTTCAGGGGCATTGAGAGTCCGTGACGAGACTGGGAAGAGAAAGCCCAAATAGAATTCCTCTCCCTTACAACTTGAAGTACCTCCTCTCTGAGCAGTGCAGGTGGGTCTGATAAAGCACTTTGTGGTGGTTGATGGGGAGAGGAAGCAGTTTTTCTTTTTTTTCAGTGATTCAAATGAGCATTTCAAAAATTGAAGGTCAGTGCCTCTGTGCAGTAAATAACGCAGTTTCCGTGGTCCTAGGAGCAACCCGACGGGTCTCTGAGGCTGCTCAAGGTAGCTGTAGACAGAGCCCTCCTTTGCGTTTGCCAAGGTATCTGCTGGGAGGTAGAGCCTGATGGGGGGGGGGGAGCCTCTGCATTTCCTCTGACTTCCCCTTACTCCTTTTTCTTCTCTTTTCAAATTCTCCTCAGGTGGTCTAGGCTGGATGGAAAAGGGAAATTCCTTTGTTTGTTAAAGCAAGAACACACTTTTTTACCCTGATCCAAGCACAAGATTCCAACCAAGCCCTATGGGTGGGCTCTGTTGCCACACCACAAAGCCATGGCCTTTGCTTCGCCACTGATGGGAGCAGGATGAAGAGGGTCGGGAAAGTGCCTTGGTGGAGAAGACACAGCGCTGTCCTCGATGTCTGGAGATGAGCCTCGTGCCACTGCTGCTGCAGCCCTGCAAGCCACCTTGAGTCGCTCAAGGACTTGGGACTGCAGTCTCTGAGGGGTGAAGCTCTAAGTTCCTTGTAGATATGCAATTTTGTCTTTTCAAGACATTTAAGATCACAGCGAGGATAGGGATGGGCTTCTTGCTGATGTCTTCACACCAAAGGGCAAAGAGATGGTCTGAGTGGTCCCATGGGTGTGTCGTGAGTGACAAATTCTGATCCAAGTTCATTTCTGGTGATGACAGCCCAGGCCAAGAGGCTGCCCCAGCACTAGAACATCCCTGATCTTTTTGTTCTCATTTCATAGCACCCAGTTTGACTAATCCATTGTCCCTACAGATTTCTTGCCAGTGAGAACTCACTTAGCATTTTAATCCATTAATTTGCTGCTGCAGAGCCAGCTCTGCCTCACAGATGTCTAGCTCAGATGCCAAGGCATTGAAAGATTGCTGTCTGCAAAGTTTATTGGGTAATAAAATACAAAAGCATCTCCAATACCAGATGCTTAAGGTAGTGCTTTGTCTGACTGTCATTGTGAACTTCCATGAAGATTGTAGCTGGAATGTTAGTAGGAGTGTGGGACCAGGAAATAGATCAGGGAAGGAACTATGGGCTTCCACAGAAGGCACTGCTGGATTGGTAAGGCTAAGTTTGAGTTTAAAGACTGACATTCTAATAAACTACAATATCTTTCACTAAAGTTGTGTTATACTCATTTTTTTTTTTTTAACCATCAAAGCTGAAGGAACAGCGGAGGTCAATGTATGCATAGAGCACAGAATATAAACCCAACAGCACCAGATGGAAATGTACATCAAACTACAGAAAGTCAACAAAAAGTAATTTGGTTTTTTCAAAAAGGGAGAAAAGGGAAAAATATGATTTTAGGTATTGAGAGTAGCACAGAAGAAGTTTCTCTCTTTAGATAGATATGCACATTTAAACAGTAACAATGGTATTCTTTTTATGTAGTTATTCCTCTACGCTTTCTCTTGAACGTCATGGGTATTATAAGGACAACTATGCACAAGATTTACAAAGGACTTTTCCATCTGATCACAGCTAGGAGGGGGGCAGGAATGGTCTCATCCCCTCTTTAGAAACAAAATATAACCAGAGACATTGAAGTTAAGAACAATCTAACAATAGCTAGGGCGGGGGTGGGGGGTGGGGGCGGGGATAGTGGGAAGAGGGGATTACAGGAACTACTATAAAGGACACATGGACAAAACCAAGGGGGAGGGTGGAGAGGGGGGAGGGAGGTGGGTTCACCTGGGGTGGGGTAGAGGGATGGGGAGAAAAGGCATACAACTGTAATTGCATAACAATAAAAAAATAATAATAATAATTAAAAAAAAATAAAGTCAAACAACAGTAATTAAAAAAAAAAAAAAGAAGAAAACAGATGCTTGGAGTCCTTGTTTGCCTAGAGTTACCCAACTCACATATTGCATTCTGATTTCTGAGTCTGTTCTTCCAATTATTTTAAGAATAAAGTTCCATTTCTCAGCTTCCTCCCTTCACTATTTTCACATTATTTTAAAGGCCAAGGAACTACCTTCTTCTAGGGAGATCACTGATGTTGGATCAGTCTTAACTCCAATGTCTCAGGAACTAAATGCTGTTTGGTGAGAGGCTACCCAGTGTTCTTTACTTTAAAGCAGGTGCTCTTTGCACAGCCATTGTGTCACAGGTAACCAGGTTCTCGGTGATGGGGACAAAGAATTGAACTGAACACCAAGAGTTTATAGCAGAGAACATGGGAGCAGGCCAACTCCAAGCAGGGATTGACCTCATGGGCTGGAGGGATTCTATTCTCATAGGGCGGATCCTTCCTGGCTAGTTTTGGCAGGTTTTTATTGCACATGTACAAGTAGTTGTATTACTTTAAAGCTACTATGCATGTGGTCTCCCATGATTTTCCCTGACTGGCCAACAGAGAAGGGGTCAAACAATGTTACCAAATGTACACCCCTTCTTTAGGGGTTTTCCTGTATTAGGTTTGCCTTGCTCACCACCAGGGAATCATAGCTCTCAATGTCAGAGATTGGTGAAAAGGAAAGGAATTATTTATTCAAAAGTTATACAGAATTAAGAGTAATGACTTAATGTCTTCATTAAAATCGCAAAGTCCCTTAAAACACCCACAAACACACACAGTCCTTCCTTCCCCTCTTTGCCTGGTCCAGGGTACCTTATCTCAGGAAAAGAAATAGAAGTCTGTGGCTCAGGTAGCTCCTGGTTCTTCCCAGTAATCTGTGCTCGTCTGCTAGGCCTCCCTCTGTTCCTGGCACCATCCACTATGTCGCTGGGATCTCCAAGTTCTTAATCCAAAATCACATGGCATCTCCTCATGGCCCACCAGTAAGAGTCCTTTCACCCCTTTCCTTCCTGCAGTGCCTCTCCTGCATTCTTCCAAACTGCTAAGAGAGAGCTCTGCATCGCTGCTACATGTTACTTTCCGGTTTCCTAAGCTGTGCGGCAAAGGGAGAGCCAAAGCCGCACGGTTCTTCTTGTCATGGCTGCTGCGCCTGGGTTTGAATCCCAGTGCCAGCCTTCCTCTGCAGCCCCGTTTCCGACTCCTCCCACAATCAGCTACACCTGCCAGTATTCCCATATTTTTCCAGCTTTTCTGGGCTGCCATAGTAAGTCTGGGCAGGTGTGGCCCTGTGTTGTGGAGCCAATCATCTCCAAGCTCTTGCGCAGGCACTGTAATGAGGGGGAGTTGCCCCCCAGTTACATCATGGGTTGAAGTCACTCACACCCCCTGGCTCAAAGCATGGCCACAGCTATTTAACATATCTGTGAAACTGGTCAAAAGTCATAGATATGTTAAATGACTGTTCTAGAGGTTATTTGCAAAACTGTTGCTATGCAAAACAACTCTCAATGGCCCTGCTCCAAGTGTCCCATCCTCCAGTTCAGACTTGTGGAGGTGAGGACATCCCATACTTTTAATATTTCCTGGACACCCTGAGTTCTGGACCCCATTGCGAATCCTTCTTTGGGGGTCCCCCTGGCTGTACCCTCTTACAATTGTGATTGGAGAGGTTGACAGTTTCTGGTTTAGGGGCCGTCACTGCTCATTGATGACCTGAAGCAAGTTGTTTTTAACTCTTTGCATCTCAGGATCCCCACTTACGAAGTGAAGGGGTTAAATGGAATGTGCTCAAATTAAAACTAAAATTAAGGAGAAAAAACTTGAAATCTGTGGAAAAATAATTAGAATGTATAATATAAAATAATTAGAAATAGATAAGCCAATAAACAAACCAAGAGGCCAAGAAATTAAGAGGAAAAATATAGGTGCAGTTTAAATCAGACAGATAAACAAGGGTTGAAAGTAAAAAGAAGGAAATGGTGGAAAACAAATGACATATACAAGTGAATGCAGAAATTTAAGCATAAAAACATTCAAAGGAGAGAAGCAAAGTTAGTAGAAATTAAAGTCACAAAGAAGTAGGAATCAAGATAGCTGCCAAGTAAAAAGGAAAAGCAAAAGCAGAAGAAAGGATGAAAAGTAAATAGCTCAGAGAAAAGAAAATAGAAGTTTAGTATAAAAATTAAGTATTAAAGTAAATAGTAATAAAAATTTTATCGCAATCTAAATCTGTGACAATAAAAAAGATGGTAAAAAAAGATGGTAAAAAAAGATGGTAAAAATAAAATGGAGTTTAGGAAATTTGAAATAGGAAAAAAACACAGTTGAAAGCAATATAAGAATAGTAAAGTGAAAATAATAGCAATAAAATGTACCTTTAAAAGGGTATATTTTAAAAATAAAAGGTGTTGTTAAATTAACTTCAAGAAAACGATCTCTTTACGAGAGCTGGTAGGCGTCTCTGAGCAGACGTCACATGCCACAGTATCAAAGCTCCAAGTAGGAGGCTCAGGCCCCTGTGGGCAGCGAAGCTCTGGGCTGTCAGGATGGGAGCACCCCAGCGATGGAGGGCCAGCCAGGGTGTCTCACTGCAGGTGAGGAGTGAGGTCAGTGGCCCCGATAGCTCATCCCAGGATGCCTGCACAAGCATGAAAAAAGGGGTGGTTGTTTGGATACACTGTGGGTGTCCAGGCACATGGGAAAAATGCAGAATTGTTCAAAGGGGCAGCAGGAAAAACTCCAGAAGTGTAGTGTTTCTCAAAGTGTGTGATTAGGGGTTGTTCAGCACCACACACATCAAAAATACAGATTCCTGCTCACGGTAGGGCAGGATGTTCCGGAAGTCTGCCTTGGTAACAAGCATGTGGGGGATTCTTATGATCAGGGGAGTTTGGGCTAGTAGAGCCATAAGACAGCTTCATGCTTCAAAGCTGGGTTCAGTGATGAAACTGGGGGTCTTGGTCCTACACACAGCAACTAAAAGAATGCCCAGAATTACATGCGGGAAGTGATCCATTCACCAACACTTTGGAATCTCTGGCATTCCTAACTGATGGTGTCATTCACTCAGCCAGCACTGCCCAGGGGGCCAGCCAGCTGGCTGAATCAAGATTTGAAACCCCTGGGCCCACTGTCAGAGGGTGGGCATAGGGTAAAGAATGTGTGCTATGCATTCATATAGTCAGGAGATTGCTTTCCCCGCCCCACCAGCACTTTCTCCAGTCCTGCTGAAGTATTCTGTGCCTGCACGCTCTTCAGTTCCTCTGTGCCTTTGCTTCTTGCTGGAATGTCTCCCTCCATTTTTCCTGTCCCATAGTCTAATAAAGTCCACCTCCTTCTGGAAGCCCTCCATAACCCTTCCTCCAGGCAGCAGCCCCTTCACTTGTCTCTGTGCATGTTTGTATTCCTCCCCTGCCTTTCCCATCTCCCCTGAAGCGAAAGGAGACAGCAGGTCCTTCAGGGCAGGAATATTTCTTCATCAGCTGTTTCTGCCTCAGCATCCAGTGTGGAGCCTGCTACGTAATGGGCAGCTGATAAATAAATGGCTACTTTGCTTTTCTCTTTATGCAGGCGGTATGTCCTGGGGTTGCTTTAGTGGCTTGTCAAATGTCAGATCATAGCTGCTGCAAATATTTTAGAAAGTAAGACGGCATGTAAGCAGGCAAAAAAAGTTACTATGATTATATGTTTTTGAGTTCTCTGATGCCTGAAGATTAGGCGGGCAGCCTTACTAAAATTGAACTGAACCAATAACCATTAACACATCCACATTAAACATTGCCATAAAATACAAGACACAAATCAGGGTTCCTAGGGAAAATGTTTACAGTTACTTTTTCCAAATTATAGACAGGGGACCTCCTCAGGGCTGGGGGTGTGGAGCCACGGGAGGTCCAGTAACCTATGTGCATACCAAGCATTGTTTGTAGACTAAATAAATAACTCACAGGTATAAATATTTTTTCAAATGAATATGGCTTATAAAATGCAGTTTCATTTAAAAGTGTTACTGAACTTCTTGCTGCTTTTCATTTTCTTGGGTAGATATGAAGAGAGGTCAACCTATTTGAAAAGAGTGGGAACCACAGGCTGATCAAGTGGCTGGGCTGCGGTTAGCCGATGACTTCTGGGTTTTGCGATGTCTTCCATCTCAAGGCAGGTCTGCTCCGTGACGGCATTGTGGCCTGCAGAAGTTGCTTGGACTCCACCCGAGTTAACTACCACTTACCCTGATAAGTCCAGCAACATGTCTAACTCATGGGCACCAGGTGGGACATCTGTGTTGTTCCCAGTGGATCCTGATACTTGTTCTTTTTTTTCTTTCTATATTAATCCCATCAATTTTTAAGATGAGCAATACATTTTTTATACTGAAAATAGATCTGGACTTTTAGAAATACTCCAGAGTGTTTAATACCGCATTTTTGGAGATTTCATTAAGCAGGAAAACTTCCAAAACAAAATCAAAGTCTCCCCCTTGTGAGAACCGCCAACTTTAAATTTTGCCAACATAGAACAATGGATGAAACAAAAAACCCTCCAAAATGGAGACATTTAATGGGCTATGTATCACCAGGTGATCGGCTCTCAAACACACATCTTGCCACTACACGGTGAGAGCATGCCATCTCCAATAAGCCCGTATTTAAGTGAGCTTTATGGAAAACTCACCGCGCTGTCCTTGTTGACCAGTTTGCCCTCGCCTGGAGGTAACTGTGGCCGGCCCTGGTGGATGGGCCTCCGCTAGGAATGGCTGCCCTAGTGAGGAGGGGTGATGAGAGGGCAGAAAGCTCCCGGTTGACCTGAAGCCTATGCTGTTTCTGCTCCAGCGATGCCTGCTAGCTCTAAATTCCTCAGTTTCCTAACGAGTTTAGTAATTAATGCCAGATAATCTGCGATTGTGGAGTGCTGGACATCAGGCTGGAAAATTTGGTCAGACCCATGTCCACATGACATCATCTGGTAAATTAACTTCGAACTTCTAAAACCAAGATGACTATTTTGGGGGGAAGGTAACCCTCTATTAAATTGTTATTGTCACAGAATATAGACTTTGTTCCTTACAGAATATAAAAGCATGTATTCAAATTGGTGATATTCCATTTTAGAGAAAATCAACACTAAAATATTTTTTAACCTATATTATCAAGAACTCATTTTGAAATCATTTATTGTGTCTTAACAACTGGAGCTGGTGATATCTAGATTGTTCACAATGACCGTGACACCTTGCACATTTCTTAGTCTCTTTCACGTTCTCCATCTGTCACTGGAACCCACGCCCTGTGTTTTTTGTAAAGGACTTCAGGGATCTCTGGCTAAGTACCATGGAGTCCCAAAATGGCTGGAAATGATTGATTAAGACCTTGAATCTGGTTATTTAGCATGAATTATACATTATCCTTCACCTCAAAAGATCTGTGGAAACACACAGAAAATAATAGCGAAACAAAAAATTCTTTCACTATTATATTGCTTCATATTATACATAATTTCATTATCTTCCTCCTTTATTTTTTTAAAAGTACTTTTTATTAAGTGAGCAGGAAAATACATGATTGAGCATATTGAATCTACATGGTGTGCCCTTTACAAGACTGAGTGAAACAACAGATTTATCGGAAAGCATGTGTCAATCTCCTACAACGAAACCTCATGCAACGACATTCAGTGGAGCTGAATATATACAGAAGTTAGAGGCTGCCGGGGAAGCCTCAGAACTGTGGTCACTTGGTAGAATGATAAGACCCGATATGATTAGGTGTTCTTGAAGCTGCATTTGGCAGGAGGATACTGTTAATTTCTTGTTTTAGAAAAAAAAATGTCATTTCTAAGTGTTTAGGCCAGAAAACAAAATTCAAAATCCTTTTCATACTTCCAATAACTCTGTACTTATTGCAACACTAGTAACTTACAATGGATGATTATCTGTATAAATGTGAGTTTTGAAATGCTGTTTTCCTCAAGAATCTATATCAGCGGGGCTGGGGGTGGGGAGGGGGGCCGGAGGAGCTTAGGTAAATTTCCCCGTCTCACCCACTGTAGTGGTGGGGAGACGGCGGGTGGCGGGGGTGGTTGGGGACCCCCAATCTATATGGCAGCCTTTCCTCCAACTTTACAACTTCGCCTGTTATGATTCACGGAGCAGGAAAGTAGAGCCAGGATCACAGCCAGTTGTTGTTCATCCACACCATCCAGGAAGCAAAATCCATAGCATTTTCTGTGTTCTACAAGAAAGCACACCTATGCTTCTATGATATATATAGGCTTTGGACACAGCTTTCTGTTTTGATATTGAAATGGAAATAACCATATAGTTCTTTGAAAAAAAAATCCCAAACTTTTATATCCATTCATTCATCCAATAAATCCTTACTGAGTGACCGTATTTACCAGGCATTCTTTTAAGCACAGGAGATAGGCCAGGGGCCTATCAAAGCAGATGTTGGGAAGTGCTATGGAAGGCGATAAAGCAGAGGATGAGTGGGGGCGGGGTGCTGGGGATTATTTTATATAGGTCTCTCATAGGAGAGGGATATGTTGTAGGGCTCTAAAGGAAGGGAGGAGCAAGTGGTGCAGATACTTGGGGGGAGAGATTTCTAGACAAATGGAAGAGCCAGAGCAGAGACTGTGAGACAGGAGCACGCTGGTGGAATTCTGGGTACAGCACGGAGGGCAACGTGGCTGGAGCTGGGCGACCCGTGGAAACAGTGAACAAGGTCAGAAAAGCGGCAGTGGTAGGCAGGGGTGGGGCCCAAGTTAGGGCAGATTTATTAGGGCCTCACCGACCATTGTATGGACACTGCCATTCTGAGATGGGGAGGCATTGAGGACTTGAGCAGAAACGTGGTGTGACCTGGTGTGTTTTAAAAGTGTCATTCAGGAAAGATGTGGGGTGGACTGAGACTGGATTGTGGATATGCTCTGAAGCTAGGAAAAACAGGATTTTTTTTTAGTGGATTGTATGTGGTATGTGAAAGAAAAATGAAGGGTAATTACAAGCTTTTCTGGTCTGGAAAAATGGAGTTGCCATTTATTGACTGACATAGGGAAAACTGTCATGGGAATAGATTGGTGGGTGGGATGCAAATTAGTTTTGGACATGTCAAGTTTGAAAGGCCAATTATACATCCAAATGAAGATGTCAAGTAGGAAGTTAGACACATAAATCTGGCATAAGGGAAGAGGATAGAGCTAGACATAATACTGTGGATATTATCAATATACACACAGTTTCTAAAGCTCCAAGACTGGAAAAAGGTCACTTAGAGGGGGGTGTCCAGTGCTGGGCACTCCAGGAACTTGGCAAAGGAAAGTGAGACGTGGTCTGAGAGAAGGAGAGGGATGTCCCAAAGCTGAGAAAGCATTTCAATAAGGAAAAAGGGGTTGCCTGTGTCAAAGACCACACATCAGTCTAACGGCAGGACATCAGAGATCTGGCCTTTGCATTTGACAGCATGGAGATGGCTGGTGTCCTCAGCAAGAGCTACTACGGTGAGGCTGGAAGCCTGACTTGAGTTGGCTCAAGAGACCAAAAGATGAGAGGAACTGCAGACAGCAAGTATATGTAATTCCCTCTGAGGAGTTTTTCTGTGAAGAGGGGCACATAAACAGATAGCAGTTATAGAGGGGAAGGGGATTAAGATGAGTGTTTATAAGACTAGAGATGGCACCATGAAGTGAAATCCTCCAGTGAAGCAGGAAGAATGCAGGGAGAGAGAGAAAGATGTTGTGGCAATGGCCTTTACTTGATGAGGTTGGATAGAAATCGAATGAGAGCAAATGGGAAGAATTGACTGATTGGAGCTAAGGAGGCGGTGTACTGATTGATAATAAGTTTCCCTGGGTAAGACCAGGAAACTGAGAAGCCAGGGTATTTATAGGATCGTGCCAGTGGATATTGAAATCACCAAGAATTAAGAAAGGGTGGTGCTGGAGCCGGTGACAGTGAGCCAAGAGCTGGAATACTTAAGCAATGAGGGGGAGCGATGACAGGTTAACTAGAGACTTCACAGCCGGATGGCAAGGGCATCAAAGCCCTGCGTGTTCAGAAGGAGGGATGGATAATGCGAGTGGCAATGAGGAAAGGCAGGCATCCTACTACCATTGTTTTATTATTCACATTTTGACAGAGATAAAATAACATATTCCAGGGTGTGGCAGTGACCGTATGGGGAAACCTTGGCTTAGAACCGACCAAATCATTCTAACTACTGCTTAAAACAACCGTAGGTAACTGAGGGCTTTTTGTATGCAGGAAAAAAAAAAGATATTTGACAGTAACGAAAAGGTTCCGACTAGAAAATATGCCAAGAATATTTTCTCTTTTTATATCCTGACACAGGTGAGACTTATCCAGTTTCAGCGCATGTTCAACAATTGAAAACACTTTAGAAAACTGAAGATTTAAGCAACGTAAACACTTGTAATCACAGCAAAATGAGTTTCCCCTTCCCATATAAATTTGGCATCTCTACAGTTGTTAACATTGTAAATAAGACAGCTGAAATGCAGGAAAATAGTTTCACAACATCTAATTCTAAAATTCATCCGAGATGTCATCCTTTTTTCCCGATGCTGATTTATTTCTCGCTGTCACTTACATTGGAAATTCTGACTTAGGGTAATGTCTGAAGTTTTTAAAGAGACCCTAATTCAGTATGACTATTCCTTAACACCAACCCCAGGAGAAAGAGGTAAGAGGAAGGGGCACCAGGGGCTGGGTATTTGCTATGTGCGAATGATGAATGATCCACTGCTGGAAATGAAAACTCACCTTTTTTTTTTTTACCACCATTTGCTCAGCCTCAACAGTGCAATGTAACTTGGTACTAATAAAAACAAACCATCTAAAGCAAATCCTAGTGTGTGAAGTGTTGAGTTAGTTTGATGATGTCTATACAAAGTCAAAACCCTGGAAATTCTAGAGTATTTCTATTTTTAACTGTATTTTCTAATCTTCATCTAATGTTTGGCATCATAGACAGAGTCCAAGATTTTGTCCTGAAATTAACATATCTGAGGCCCTGGCCAGGTAGCTCAGTTGGTTCAAGTGTCTTTCTAATATGCCAAGGTTGCAGGTTTGATCCCTAGCCAGGACACATACAGGAACCAACTAATAAATGCATAAATGAGTGAGACAAATTGATGTTCCTCTCTCTCTACTTCTTACCCTCTCTCTAAAACTCAATAAATTCATTTTAAAAAAGAAAATATTTCTTATAAAAAAATCTGAAAACTTATCCAAGGATTTTTTTTTTAATCTCTTCATGGGAATTTAGTTTTGGTGCATTCTGGAACTTCCTGGAATGGCAGGCCTAGAACAATAAAGTTCAAAGCAGAGAGTTACGGCCTCATACTGTTTAATGCTATGCAAATTTCTGAATAGTCTAGTTGTGGAAAAAATTCCCAGAACAATGATACATAATGGAAATAAAACACTAGCTATGTTTGGCAGAAATGTACAAATGATTGGTTTTGAACTTGCACGTTCTCAAGAGGTTTTCTTTGCTGGAGCTTCTGAAAAGAGATCAGTTTTTACCCATTTTGAGACCCATGAAAGGACAGCACACTTCAGGGTTCCTGTTACTGCTCTACCGATCAAGGCCAAAATGTAGTGGCCCTTATGACAAATATTGGCAGGTAACTGAAATCAAATTTAGACTTTTGGATTTTATGTTGCAACTATGTAGTCTCAGGGGAGGCCAGTTTGGGGATTGTTTGTCATGCATTGTTTGCTTTGGTTAGACTTAAATTTTTGAGGAATGAACTAAAAGGTAACTAATGTCACAGAAACTGTTGAGAAGGCCAGAACACAGTATCAGAAGGGATTTGGGAATATTGAGAGGGTGATAGGTAGGGGATTCAGAATGATCATCAGTGTGTTGCAACAGGCTCCTATTATCCTCCCTTAGATTAAAAAGGTTTGCATGTCTCTCTTAAAAATAACATAGCACATTATGTATCTTAAAGCAATCAACACAAATACAAGTCACACCTGTTTAAGCAGACTTCAGAAGACAGCACACACTGTTAACACAGAGAGCTACATTTCAAGAATACAGTGACGGGAACTGGTACACACAGCAGTAGGGAAAACTTTTTTTTTTTTAACTTCATGAATGTGAGGTCAGACTTGAGCCACTTCCGTGTCTGGCAATGAACAAAACCGAAATGGCTCTGGCTTGAATTTCACATCTCTTTCCAATCTAATGCACAAGAGGGACCAGAGACACCAATTACCAAGGAGTCACAAGAGCAGACAGAAAACTGTTAGTAGATCTTGACAACCAGGAATTACAGTGCTTTTAAAAAACGTGTACCTGATGAAAAGTATGCTAGGAGTGTATCTCAGAAAGCAATGTCAATGTGTTAGAAAGATGGAGCCCCTGTCCAAGTGGGATTTCATCTGCATCTTACTCTACACTGTTGAAGTAGCGCTAGGTCTTCTTGAAGTGCCATCTAAAAGTCTTCAAGAAAAATAAAGGGTGGACCTTAGTGCAAGCTCTCTTCATTGATATTGATTGTGTGCAGTGACAATGGTCTTCATGTAGCCGGCACGGGGAGGCCATGGCCATCTGAAGGGACCTCACAGGTCGTCCATTCCTACCGCCCACCGGATGCGGGCATCGTGCTGTGGTGTCCCTGACTGGCGCCCAGGGAAGAGGGTAACCTGTCAGGCCCTGATCCAAGACGACGGTTGGGCTGACTCAGTGGGTTTTAATGCTTCATTAGCACTTTAGAGCAGCAAGGATCTAGCAAGACTTACTTTGGAAGGAGGGCTCAGTTTCTCTCTGTAGAAAATAAACAGAAAATAAGCTCATTCTAGAGACGAAAGTCCCCTACAGGAAGAACAAAAGCTAATAACTGAAACTAACTAGTTGCAAAGTCTCAAAACTAAAGAAAATGTTATTAAGATGCTATTAAGATGATAAAAACAAAATCTTTTCCCTGTCCACAAAAAAAAAAGAAAAAATTAAATCAAACCAAAAAGTTGGCATTTGTTACGAGCGACAAAAACAGCCTGAAATATTCTGCATGACCAAAGCACCAGTGTGTCAGGGATGGGGCCTGTCCTGGTGGAGGAAACGTATTTTTGAAGATAAAAGCTTAAAGGAATTCTTTAGATATCTTTTAAAGATGGACACAGACTTGTGGGGGGAGGGGCACTTATAAATCTGATTTTGCCGTGTACTCAGTGTAAAATACTTGTACAAAAATATAAAAGGCATGGCTTGATGTTTAACGTCTGTGTTTTATTGTTGTTGGCACCAGAAAAAGCTCATGTTCTATGTTATGTCACTGTACATACTGTAAACAAGACTGCATTAATATTGTTTTCTTATGAGTTTTTGTTTCAATGAATCTAGATTTTAAAAAATACATTCACAAACTACCTTATGTTTAAACACAATGATTCCCTTTTATTTCTTAACTGTACCCCAAATCCCACAATAAAAAAATCATTTAAAGCTGTGTGTTTCAAACTTATCACTTAGAAATAAAAACAAAACATAACATAAAAACAAAGATCAGTTTTGCAACATAATTTAAAGAAGCTTCTGGTTTAAAATACCACAGCAGCGATATAAAGAGCTGGTGGCAATCACATTTGGGGAGGAGACCCAAATCAATATATTTTGTCCACATCTGCATCCAATGATAGTAGTTGCTAAATTCAATCCAAA
Organism: Desmodus rotundus; assembly: GCF_022682495.2. NCBI lineage: Eukaryota > Metazoa > Chordata > Mammalia > Chiroptera > Phyllostomidae > Desmodus > Desmodus rotundus. The sequence continues at coordinate 32,672,449 of NC_071388.1, forward strand.
AAGTTATTGCTGAATTTGTTGCATGGAATTTGTAAAGACAGTATTGTTCAGCAGCAGAATCACAGCAGTAAAAATGAGAACGGGAGAATTTCATTGCTTTTGAGAGCTAAAAGGACCATGATGAGGACATCTTGGTGATTGACTGAAGATAATCCTCAATTCCTTTCCCATGTGTTACCTGCTTAAAATAATGCAAATGACAACCACCTTTACAGGAGGGGCATGCTCATCTAGTTCAGAAACCAGAATAATTCCCCTTCCCTCCCCTCCTTGCCCAAACCACCAGATTGAAGTGGCTCCATTTCTCTAATGTGTATTTCGTTCTCATTAATAGTACATCAGCTGCTCATGCATTTAGGAAAAATCAGTAGGATCTCAGATTTGGGGGTTTTTGTTTGATCTGTTTACAGTAGCTGTTTTCTCCAGAAACAAGCCACATTAATTTCTGTGGTTGGAGTTTTAAAAAATTTTTCAAGAAGAACAATTTAGTCAACTACTGTTTTGTTTAAAAAATATTAACTACACCTGAGATTGCCAGTTGAGCTCTCTATATGTCTCCTGGAGATAACACTGCTGTGATGAACAGTGAAACAAAACAAACGAAACGAGGTAGGTTAAAACAGGAAGCGCAACACAGATATCGGTTTGCAACACCTCGATACCACAGGTGGCCATGCTTGTAGCTTTGGAAAAAAAATCCCAGACAGTCACGCAAAAGTTCAAATCATCTGAGTAAGAGTTTATAAGGACACGAGTCAACCTGAACTAAATACACACGTATCTTTGCACAAATGTTGTTTGCCATATGTTGGGTAATTTGGAGGAAGGTAAAATGATTAGCATCTCAGAATTTTGGCCAAAGCCTTGCTTTCAAGTTCTAGAAAATCTGAACCAGTGATGCCTACTGTCTCAGGCAGGCATAGTAGTCTAGTCCCTTCTCTCACCAACCCAAGAGAACACAGGCAGCTCAGAAACATTTATCATTATTTTTTTCAGTCACAGTTTTCATCTTGAGAAAGTGGCATTGTCAGGAGAAAGCTGGGAATGACCAGAGCCTGGGTGTCATCCACTCCCCAGTTAGCACTCGACAAAGTGTCATTCCTAGTGAAGCCCAAACCGGGTGACCTCTTAGCCGGGAGGCCTTGTACACTTATAAAAGAATGTGTGTGTATGTGTTTTTTTTAGCTTGTTTCCAGAGGCTCTCTCTGTGTGACCTCATCTGCCATCCCATCTTTTGCCCTGACCCGTGGCATAATAGCTGAGGGAAAAGTGCCTTACAGGACCCCTCAGTCACTGGAGCCATCTCAACTCAATGACACAACTGTCCCATTCAACACACTCCATTCTGTGCAGGGCCGTATAAAAATAGGGCCTGTCAGACTCAAAAATGGCAGTTGATTTTATTAGTCTAAGGCTAGTAGTTTAGCCATTTAAAATCTATTTCCCAAAAGAGGGGAAAACAGTACAGTATTTTTCTTCTCTTAAAAATTCATTGGCCAGTTGCTACCAAAAAGCAACCTTTTGGGTTGGTGAAGGCAAAAGAGTTCAAAAATTACCCCACTATGCAGTTATGGCCTTCAGTGTAAGGAGATAAGGTACATTTATTGTGCTGTCTCTCACCATTTGAAATTGGAAATTTTACAACATATTGTATACTTAAAGCTAGCAGGCAGACAATTAAAAACGGACTAATTTTCTCAGTATGCATTCTCTTCCCATTCTTACAAAGTAAGGGAGTAAAGAAAAAATGTAAAAAACAAAACAAAACTCAGAATCCACCATAACACAGCTTAATCATAAGAGCACACAATATTTGTTTCTATCCCTAACTCCGAAGGGCACATGGTCCATCTTTGTCCACAGGCAACGCAGCATTCTTGGGGATCTCCTGGAAATTCCTGCCACCTTTTTCTCTCCTTCTCAACCAGGCTGCAACATTGAAAGATGGACTGTTTTGGGATGGGTGGAGGGAGAGGAAAAGGGGAAAGTGGTATGTTCAACCAAGCCTTCTGATTCTGCCTCTAGACTCGCATAAGTCCACATGAGTTATGTTCTTTTTAAATTAGAAATAACGCCATGAAGATAAGTGCCAAGTGCTCTTCTGTTACCAGTTCATCATGGAATTTCTGTTGAGGGTCATGAAAAACACTTGGCTACTTCCTCCAGATCGCACGGATGCAAAAAATACCTGTTTGAAATTAAAAAGAAGTTAGTTCAACTGCATGGTTTCTTGCCCTCTTTTCTTCAACCGTCCATCCATTTTCTCTCACTTGTCCTATCCTGGCCATGCGTCAGCTCTTAAGACTCAGTGGCTGGTGTTTATAAAGTGCCTTTTAATACAGCACATCCTCTGTAAACACTCCTGCCTTTATGATTGTTATTATCACTTATTGTGGGATTGGCCTTCGGGGTCAATCTTGATTTGTAACTTCCCCTTTGGGTGCTCACATTTTAAAAGGGAGTTTTGTGCGGGGATAACATGCTGGATTTCTGGCCCAGGACACAATGGGGCCTTTGTTCATTTTTGGAAAGCTGCAGAGGCTCCCACCCCTCCCCTACAAAGACAAGAGGGCAGCCTTTGGGACTAAAGAGAATCCTTTCGAATCTCCAAAGTCAAGGGGGGAAATTTTGGGCAAACGGACTTCTCAATTTTTTTAATTAAAAAAGAGTTAAATGATTGTGGTCAGATAGGATAAGGTGTTCGATGTCTATTCACTTTGGCATTTCAAGAATTAACGCTTGGCCTCTCTGCTGATGCAGGCATATCTTCAGCCAAAGGAGATAATGGCATTAGTAAGCAGAACCACAGTCCATTAAGTCTGGGTCTGTTAAATCATTTCATCAAGCAATCAGAAAAGTGAGCAAAATTTGGGTTACTGCTTGCCTGAGCTGAATGTCAATGGACCACTGCCCTAGGAAAATAATCTTCTGGGCGGTGGCCTAGCCCTTTATTCAGCCAACACCAAACTTTGGTCCAAGGCATTTACTTTTGTCACTAGTATAAAGTCTCTGCTACTTCATTTCCACAACCGCTTCAGAAGAATGCTGTGGAAATGCTTGTCATTCAGTTAATGCTACATAGGTTAGTAAAGCTGCTGTTAGGGTCAATGGTTCAGAGCGGCTGAGCACAGAGGACCCATGGAAACACAAGGAGGGAAAGAAAGAGCTGCTGCTCTCGCCAGGTTGCGTGCACTCTGGACTTCAAACCTTGGGGCCCAGGTGTGGGTGTGGCCCCAGCCTGCACCTGAGAGTGTGGGCAGGGCTTGGCACAGCTTGGCAAGGCTTGTTGGGGTGGGTCTTCAATAAACTAGGAGTGTGGGAGCCCTTGCCCAGATCACTCTTAGTCTTACAATTTCCAGCCACTAGGTGAGGGGCTGGAGTTTTAGTAAGGGACGGTCTGGCATACTCTGGTCAGGTCCTGGAACCCTCCTTGCCACCTGCTGCTATCACCCACCCAGACCACACCAGACCATGCCAGATCAGAGTGGTTGGCCAGGGTTGGATCTAGAAATTTAGACCCACACCTCCAGGGTTGGACTGAGATCAGTCTGGATGGGCCAAGAGATGTACATCTGTTCAACCCGTCACATTCTTTCCTATTGGTGTTTATGTCAGCTGTTTGGGGGCTAGCATTTCTAAGTTGGCCAAGGATGAATTCACAAATGCAGTAGAGCTTAGCTACTACAACGCTTGGATCAGTCTACAGGGAGGGCACGGGGGAAGCAGCAGTGCTGCAGAACACCCTTCCGAGGGCTGAGCATGCCAGAGGGTACCGCCACTTCCACTGGAAACAGTCCCCCTACGACACCGAAGAAGAAACATGGCGGGATGACACAGGACATGGCACTAGTTGAGTTTGTGGCTGTGTACTCCTTAAGGAATGGGTGACATTTTTTAAGTTTACATTTCTACATGTCAAATGTTTTACAGTTAAAGGTGAATATAATGTGATAGTTCAGGTCTAAAAGTGGAGTATAAAGTTGACCCACTGTGAGATGATTAATGATGGACCAACTCTCCTAAGTGCTTTGGAGAATTTGGGGTGTCTGCTGAATCACCATAAGGTCTGCAGGCCACAAGTTACTAAGAGTTTACAAGAAACTTTTAGATATGTTGATGTCTTTTTGATATGTAAGTAATACATTTTGAGGGTTCACATAAATCAAACCAAATAATGCCATTTCAAGATAATATTGATCGTTAACACAGATGTGATTCAAATCAGTAGAAAGGAAAATGAAGGTTTCACAGGTACCTGGTGGTCTCTTAAAATGCAAACACTAATGCAAATGTTGAAACGGATTTACCTTATCATTTCTTTCACATAGAAACTTTAACCTTTGAGCTCGCTTATGCATAAATACTCCATCCAAATGTCCTGTTTCCACTGACCGGATCTCAATAGCTTTCTCGCCCCAGCCCATTATCTGATTGGAATGAATGTAGGCTGTCAAAAGGAATTTCCAAAACTGCATTAAAAACATTAGATGGGCAATAACTCACAGCATCTGTTCACATCTTAACCACAAAAACGACAAACAACTTGAGATAAACAGACAAAGCAAGTCTTACAACTGTTATTCACAGACTGGTTTTTTTTTTTTTTTTTTTTTTGTGGAATCAAATGGTTGTTTCACATTTCTTGACTTTCGTTTCATTTGGGGGGTGTAACTGCTGAAGGAGATAAGGAATGGTTAACCTACCCACAGACGTGGGCATTTCTCCCCATTGGAGCACCACATCCTTAGTTATCCGGCCGTAGGTGTTCACGTACACCCCCTCATCCTCATAGCAAACGAGCATTTCCATCCCATCTGTTTTAGGCAAGATGACAATGGCATGAGGAGTGATATTGCCCTGAATCTAGAAGACAAAGAAAGGCCAGGCATTATTCTTTTTAAAAATAAGTAACATCTTCATTAGTAATATCTAAGAATTGCAAAAAAAGGTTTCCTTTAATTTCTATTTTCATTCTAGAGGCTGACGTTCTGCTTTGCTTAATTTAACCACCAACCTGTCACATACTCTGGTAAGTACAAACTTAGGCACTAGGTCAAGAATCCCATTTACTTGTTCCTGAAAATAAGAACAGCCCAGGAGCACCTAGTACGTGCCAAGCACTGGGCCCTTTAACTGTACAATTTCTAGCCCTATCAGCAGCTCCCCATGGGCGATATCTCTGCCTACACAAGGCAACTACATTTCAGAGGGACTGTGTAACCTGACCAAAGCTGCACTAGTAGGTGGTGGTAGCACTGGGGTTTGAATACTTGTCTTGTAGACACTGAAAATCACGTGTTTTCCACCTATCTCCAAAACAGATGAAGAGAAGCTGAATTGGATGGAGAAGAGCCCCAAGGGGGCCAGAAGATGGGACCAAAATGGACTCCTACCAAATGGGCTCTGAGCAGATAACACAGATTCTTTATCCATGATAAGGAATCTGTTTATCTGTTTATCTGTTTATTTATCTGTTTATTATGCCTAAATAACAGGAAAATCCAAATTTAGGGCATGTTTAGAAAAATAGTTGAGGTTACCCGTCATTCCAAAAGTCTTACTATTGAAGTAAGTGTAGATTGACTTGTTCTAGGAAAAAATATGCGGTGCTGCCGTGACCCCCTGTTGGAAATGTCATGGCAGTCCAAGAGCTGTGGGGAGGATAGGAATGACGGGGTCGAGGGTGGTCATGGTGAGGCTCCAGCACACGCGTGGTGAGTCGTGTGTGTGCACGCACAGGAGGCAAAAGCTGTAACACAACAATGAATGGTGTGTGTGTGTGTGTGTGTGTGTGTGGTGTACTAAAACAACTTTTTTCAATTGTATTTCTTTGGAGTAAAGTCTTTAAACTGTTAAAACACAAATCAGTGACAGATGAGGCCTTGAACTTTCCTAGTAAATAGCTTCTACTGGATGTGAGTCTTGGGATTACCTAAGAAGTCAATTTACAATGCACCAATCCTACAAAGTGAACCCCTGTGCAGCATCTGGATGAAAAAGGTCAAGGGATTAAGAAGTACAAATTGGTAGTTATAAAACAGCCATGGGGTTGTAAACTACAGCATAGAGAATATAGTCATTAATATTGTAGTAAGTTTGTATGGTGCCAGGTGGGTACTGACTTACTGGGGGAAACACTTGATAAGCTACTTAAATGTCTAACCACTCTCTGTACACCTGAAACTAATTTAATATTGAATGTCAACTATAATTAGAAAATAAAAAACATTTTAAATAAAATTAAAAGTCACGCTTTAGGCAATGTGCGGTACAGTCATAGTAATGCCGTAATTTGCAGGGCCTTTGTGCCAACGACTTTGGATGTATTATCTCACTTAATATGGATGACAACCACAGGGGATAGGTTCTTCTATCCCCATTTTACAGTTGTGAAAGCTGAGGGCTGACAGACTGCCTAATGTGTCCATTACTTCAAAGTGAATACTAGCTAGATCTAGGGTACATCTGATTCGACTACACGACACTGCCCTCGAGTGGAAAAGAAGAATAAAAATAGCAGGAAAAGGACCATTGGCCTTGTCCTATGTAAAATGAACCAATCTTGCTTCAAATACCAAAAATAGGAGTTCGTCTATTGTACTCCTCCTTAAAAAACAGAATTTATGCCCTTGATGGAAAAACTCCATATGTATGAGGTGGGAACCCCTCAAAACCGCTGTGTGTTTATCCTTACATGTTTAAACTTCAGTCACATTCAAAGTACTCTCCATTTGATGCAATACACCTGTTGAAGCTTTTTTCCACCGCTCAAAACAGTTTCTGAACTTGTTAATTTTGATGCTTTTTAGTGCTTCTGCCATTTTTTGTTTCACCTCTCCCATATTGGCAAAATGTTTCCCACTGAGGACTTTTTTCATCCAGGGAAACAAAAAATGTTACTGGGGGTGAGATTGGGTGAATAGGGAGGGTGGGGCATGGGGTCATAACCTTTTTGGTCAAAAACTGCTGAACACTCAGCATTGTGTGGGCAGGTGTGCTCGTAAATCACCCATCGTGAAATGGGCAAATGTGTTGAAAGAGTCTTCAAAAAAAATTCACTGAAGCCGAAAGCAGCCTCCCACAGCAACACCAGCTGGTATACTGATACAGATAGGTTCCTAGAACACTCTCCTAATGGGGGGAAGTCTGTACTACAATGGGCCCACCCTCCAGAAGATAATTCCTATTTTTGTATTTTAATCTAAAGTTCAATGAGACAACATGTCCAGTAAATGGCACATAATTGCTATTATGTGTACCTCAGTGTTACTCAGTGTTAAGTCAAAAAAGTGAGCTAAATATACATTTATTTATTAAAAGCATTGTCTATTTAGTGAAGGTCAAACATCCATCCATTTTACTGATTAGAAAAAGCAAGACTTCTTTTAAAAATGCTGGGGTGGGGTGGAGGGATGGGGAGAAAAATGCAGACAATTATAACTGAATAAAAATAAATAAATATTTTTTAAATAAATGTACAGAAGCAAATCTCTTTTTACATGCAGGTTGTTGGGTAGAGAGCCTTGACAGTTGGCTTCCAGGAACTTACATGAGATGGTATGTAGATATCATAAGAGTTTCCTGAATCAACATCAATTACATGGAAACCAGTGTGCGAACCAAAAATAACCTTTAATCTTTGTCCTTCTTCTACCGTGAGATCAACCAGCAGTGGCTTGTGCTGAAGATCTGCAAAAGACTTTAAAAATCACCCCATGAGCATACACATCGTTTAGAGAGGTCATCTTAACAATTTTTCCTTTAGTCATTGCCTGGTGGAATTGAATGTCCTTCTTAAATAGAAAAACCAGGAAATGTGTCTTTCAATTTTAGGTCTATTCATATTCTGGCTCTAGGAAAAGGGGTCTAGCACCCATTTGTGCCCCCTTTTCCATTCCCAGTCTTCCAGGGCAGAGAAGTGGTTTATAGTTGTCAATTTTTGATATTGTCATCATGCCTGGGTACTGCTGATCTTTCCCGTTTATTTCTAGACTTTTCCCTCACATGTGACAGCCAGGCCCATGCATGGCTGCTACCTTTTCAGAGGCTGCCTTGGGTGGGCCACCAGGCCCACTCTGTTCTAGGTCTGTTCAGGATTAACAGGAGGGTGGGGGCAGAACATCACAAGACTCAAGACTCATTTTTTTACATGAATGTTTATAGCAGCTTTATATGAATAAATCCTCCAACCCAGAAAAACCCCACTCTTCATCCTTTCGCAGGTCAATGGGTAAACAACTTGTGGTATATCCACACTATGGAATACTACTCAGCAACGCTAAGGAACAAACGACTGACACACGCAACAACCTGGCTGAATCTTCAGAGAACTGTGCTTAGTTGGCTAGTTGGGTTTAACCAGAAAGGAAAAAAGAGGAGCTCCAGGTAAGTTTATCTAGGTCGTAGTGTTTGAGTCGGAGCCAAAGCCACAACATGAATTCATGTGTTCTTCTGTTTCCCTTTGCCACCTTTCAAGACACCTTCATTGGGTCTTGAAATCTGGGAGAGAATTTGGGAAACCACAAGTGCTTCACTATAATGCCACTGCCCCTGACAGAACCCCCTCTCTGCATCCATTGCTAACACCATTGTCACAGTATGGGAGGCCCTGGCCTTGTATCTTTGTCCTGTGGGAGGGCGTGGCCCCTGCTCATTGTATAATGAGCTCCAATCTCTTTTGTTCAAGTCCTAGCCTTTGCTCTTCCCTCTTTCCAGGCTGGCTGTGATCTGCTGAACAAAGCATTTCACACTCTCTCATGCACTTTGGCTAGTAAACTGATGGCAGTGACTTCAGAACTGGAATGATCTCTTGATTGAAAAGCTTTTGTGGAGAGAGATTTTGGCACAACAGCAGTACTGCTTTAGCTTTTAGGAGTGATTCCTTAAGTGCTATTACTAACTTAGTGCATTCCAAAAATCTCTCTATGAAAGTGGGGTTGGGAAGGGGAGCTCATCACAAGTAAGCCCCTAGGGCTAAGGGAACGAGAAAAAAGTGGGTGATTCAGACCTGAGAATGGGCTCATAATGTTCTCAAGGCAGCTTTTGCCCTCACATGGCATATGTGGGAAGAAAGCATATAGAAAGCGTCAATGAGAAGAATGGTCAAAAGGTAGGGAAAAAGTGAGAACCAATGAGATACAAAGAGAGAGACATAGGCGCAGAGAGAGATAGAATGAACAGAAGTTACATTTACATTGGCTATGGCCAGACTGTGGCTCTGGAAACAGCAGAGTGCCTACAAATACTGGTCCTTCTGGCATTTGGGGTCAGTTCCATGACCTGGGGCAAGGGGATTAGCACATCCTTGTTCTGCTCCTGCTGAACCTTCTCAGTGATCAGTCTAACCATGGTGGGTATAGAGACTCAGACAAGGTCAAAAATAATTAAAAAGCCATCAAAATTGAAGAATGAAGAGAAACTAGGTCATTTTCAGATGTGACAAAATTCAGTTTTCATTTCAGAGAAATCCAACAGCACTGGGGATAGGGGGCATCAAGTGAGTTTCAGGAACTTCACCTCTCAAGGCTTATGAAGATTACAAGATTCAGAGACTCCGTTCAACCTTGCAATTCAGTGCTGCTGTTGGTCTGCCTTTTTCAAATGAAATGTCAGAGAGTGCCCTAGTTTGATGGCTGTGTAATGAGTCTCATTGCCTAATACCACCATTAATGATTCACCGGGAGCCATTTCATACTAAATTCCACTTGGAGATGGTGAGTCATAGACCTGAAATGGAGGAGCGTGTACCGAAATTTTAATTTGACTAATCTTATAGCATTTATTAATCCGTAATCTTTACATTTAGAATAATAAATCTAAGTGTTTCTATACTTTTAAAAGAGCTTTATTATATATAGGAATATTAGTATTAGTCTATGTGCAAGACAGACCACTTTGGTAACTGGTAGAAACCAAAAATTTAAAAAAGACTGAAACAGGTACTTTTTTAGGTAATCACATGCTTGCTTACCTTAAATGCCATGAACTTATGATACGGTTTAGGGGCCCAAGCATATATCTCCACAGCATTCTTTAAGGCAATCACCAGGAATTTGATCCTTTCATATTTAACTATAATAGAAAAGTTATAAGTTAAAAAAGCATATCAATTTATTCAAGTTTTTGTGTTAATGAATGAGGAAGCCATAATATGCAAATATATGGGGTGGGGCAAAAGTAGGTTCACAGTGGTTCATATGGAAAAATAAATAATTAATAAATAAAAATACAAGAATAAACTGTTTTGTGTACTCACAACTGTAAACCTATTTTGCCCCCCCTCTGTATATAGAAAACTGTAACTGAGGGTGATGCAGTTGGTGTGGGATTTTCTCATGTTGTAGATACAGATTTAACTACTTTAGTGTATTTGGTTTGCATAATACTTGGGGCTTTTTGCTTTATACTGAAGGCTCTTCTTAGGACTTTCTTTAACCACTAGGTGTAGGTGTGAACTATTTATTTATTTATTTTTAATTTTTTATTGTTATTCAATT